>NC_136289.1:6060559-7364826 GCF_964198595.1 Lampetra fluviatilis
TCTACTACAGCCACTACGGCGTCTTGAGGGGTGCGCGTCTACTACAGTCACTACGGCGTCTTGAGCGGTGCGCGTCTACTACAGCCACTACGGCGTCTTGAGGGGTGCGCGTCTACTACAGTCACTACGGCGTCTTGAGCGGTGCGCGTCTACTACAGCCACTACGGCGTCTTGAGGGGTGCGCGTCTACTACAGCCACTACGGCGTCTTGAGGGGTGCGCGTCTACTACAGTCACTACGGCGTCTTGAGGGGTGCGCGTCTACTACAGCCACTACGGCGTCTTGAGCGGTGCGCGTCTACTACAGCCACTACGGCGTCTTGAGGAGTGCGCGTCTACTACAGCCACTACGGCGTCTTGAGGGGTGCGCGTCTACTACAGCCACTACGGCGTCTTGAGGAGTGCGCGTCTACTACAGCCACTACGGCGTCTTGAGGGGTGCGCGTCTACTACAGCCACTACGGCGTCTTGAGGAGTGCGCGTCTACTACAGCCACTACGGCGTCTTGAGGGGTGCGCGTCTACTACAGCCACTACGGCGTCTTGAGGGGTGCGCGTCTACTACAGCCACTACGGCGTCTTGAGGGGTGCGCGTCTACTACAGCCACTACGGCGTCTTGAGGGGTGCGCGTCTACTACAGCCACTACGGCGTCTTGAGCGGTGCGCGTCTACTACAGCCACTACGGCGTCTTGAGGAGTGCGCGTCTACTACAGTCACTACGGCGTCTTGAGGAGTGCGCGTCTACTACAGCCACTACGGCGTCTTGAGCGGTGCGCGTCTACTACAGCCACTACGGCGTCTTGAGGAGTGCGCGTCTACTACAGCCACTACGGCGTCTTGAGGAGTGCGCGTCTACTACAGCCACTACGGCGTCTTGAGGGGTGCGCGTCTACTACAGCCACTACGGCGTCTTGAGGAGTGCGCGTCTACTACAGCCACTACGGCGTCTTGAGGGGTGCGCGTCTACTACAGCCACTACGGCGTCTTGAGGAGTGCGCGTCTACTACAGCCACTACGGCGTCTTGAGGGGTGCGCGTCTACTACAGCCACTACGGCGTCTTGAGGGGTGCGCGTCTACTACAGCCACTACGGCGTCTTGAGGAGTGCGCGTCTACTACAGCCACTACGGCGTCTTGAGGGGTGCGCGTCTACTACAGCCACTACGGCGTCTTGAGGAGTGCGCGTCTACTACAGCCACTACGGCGTCTTGAGGGGTGCGCGTCTACTACAGCCACTACGGCGCTCCTATTAGCAGCAGGAAACGCGACTCTGTCCAAAAACTGATTGAATCCCCAAGTCTTATTTGGAAGGAGGGGGAGACGTGGGGGGGGTGGGTGGGGGTGGGGGGAGACGTGGGGGGGTGGGAGGAGGGTGGGTGCTGGGAGGGAGGAGGGACGTTCGGGGGGGGGGTGGAGACCTCTGGGGCGCTTTTTTGGGAGGAGGGAGGGAGGGGGTGATGTTCGTACACGGCGATCCATTTACAGATGCCCCACTACAAAGCGAACGGTCTTCGCTGCGTAATGTCACTCTCGGGACGCGGACGCCGCGACCCTAGACCCCCCCCCCCCCGTCTGGACGAGGCACGCATTGAATCCTTGATCAAGACGCGTTTTCCCCTCCGAGGTGACGGAGCCAACAGCGTCACAGTCGGTCAAGGAGCGGCTGGGGGTGGGTGGAGGTGGGGGGCATCATCATGACACGCGAGTGGGGTGTCTGTAAATGGATCGCGCTACGGTCGCAATGGTGGTGGTGGTGGTAATAAGAAATAATAATAATGAAGGAGCGAATGGAAATAAGAGCGAACGCACGGGGGGATGTGATGACGACGACGAAGATGATGATGATGATGACGGATCGGGCGAGAGTTGAAATGATGATCGCAGTGAGAACATGGTGCTGGAAACTGGTGGCTAGGAGATGTTAACTACCTCGCCTGGTCTACAGGAGGTCGTGGGTTCCATCCCGTCTCTCTCTCATCATCATCACGGTGGCTAGGAGATGTTAACTACCTCGCCTGGTCTACAGGAGGTCGTGGGTTCCATCCCGTCCCTCTCTCTCATCATCATCACGGTGGCTAGGAGATGTTAACTACCTCGCCTGATCTACAGGAGGTCGTGGGTTCCATCCCGTCTCTCTCTCTCATCATCATCACGGTGGCTAGGAGATGTTAACTACCTCGCCTGATCTACAGGAGGTCGTGGGTTCCATCCCGTCTCTCTCTCATCATCATCACGGTGGCTAGGAGATGTTAACTACCTCGCCTGGTCTACAGGAGGTCGTGGGTTCCATCCCGTCTCTCTCTCTCATCATCATCACGGTGGCTAGGAGATGTTAACTACCTCGCCTGGTCTACAGGAGGTCGTGGGTTCCATCCCGTCTCTCTCTCATCATCACGGTGGCTAGGAGATGTTAACTACCTCGCCTGGTCTACAGGAGGTCGTGGGTTCCATCCCGTCTCTCTCTCATCATCATCACGGTGGTTAGGAGATGTTAACTACCTCGCCTGGTGTACAGGAGGTCGTGGGTTCGATCCCGACCCTGACGCCTGCTGATGTATATTTGGAGTTTGCGTGTTTTTCTCTCTCTCCCCGTGGTCTCGTGAGATTTTTCTCCCGGTCTTTTCCCTCCACTTTTAGAATTTTGTCTGCGACAAATTTCCACGTGGTGATGATGATGATGATAAACAGCCACTTCGTTTGAGGTACCATTTGTGATAGCCAGGGCGCTTGTGGAAAACAAGCGCTACACAGATACTACTACTCGTTTGGTCTTTCGGTAAAGTCACGTAGATAGGTTGAAAATTAATTTTAAAAAACTACGACGTTTTGATCGCAACACAAGCGGTCGTCATCAGAATACGAATTCCTGCAGTGACGAAAGATTTAGAGCTACACAGCTCAATCCGTCTTGCCGGGTAAGGCCTCGACACAGAGGCGTTGGGTCTCTGTGTGTCTATGTTGTGTGTCTCTCTCTATCTGTGTCTCTCTCTGTGTGTCTCTGTGTTGTCTCTCTCTGTCTGTGCGTCTGTCTGTGTGTGTCCCTCTCTGTGTGTCTCTGTGTTGTCTCTCTCTGTGTGTCTCTCTCTGTGTGTCTCTGTGTGTCTCTCTCTGCTTGTGTGTCTGTCTGTGTGTCTCCGTGTCTGTATTTTGTCTCTCAAATGTATCAATCTTTGGAAGAACGTTAATCAACCAGGTAGGGTGCTGACTGTTTCGTTAGCCGACTCTCTGTGTTGTATCGCATTATATCTCTAAGTTCACTGGGTTTGTTTTCGACCTGATGCCGACTGCTTGTGTTGCAATCGAAACGTCATATTCTATTATTCAATTTATTTTCTTTCTACGTGACTTTACCGAAATAACCAAAGAGTAAAAAATATATAATTTAGTTTAAATGTCCCCCCACCTCCCTCCCTCCGCCCGGGGGCATCATGCCCGCTAAGGGGCCGTCCATAAATGACGTCACGCGATTTTGGACGATTTTTGACCCCCCCCCCTCGTCACACGGCGTCACAAAAAGTCACACCCCCCCTCAAATATGACGTCACAAAGCTCTGCCCCCCCCCCAAAAACATATTTCCATTTTGAAAATAAACATGCTTCGAATCGCTTTAAACTATAGTCATTGTAGTGGGTATTTAATGTGGCGCTGCACTCCGATGTTGTAGGAGTGTTGTACTTGTTATAACAATTAGTGTTGTTATAACAATTCTATATTTATTTAAAGTTGTGCATTTTGATGTGACGTCACATTTCTCAACCCCACCCCCTCGTCACACATCGTCACATATGTCTGACCCCCCCCCCCAGGTGCGTGACGTCATTTATGGACGGCCCCCTAACAGCTGAGTAGAGGGACAGCCCGCAACGCAGCTTCCCGTTATGGGGGCCGCCACTCCTCACCCCCCTCGCCCACCTCGTTCTCAAACACCCCGTCGCCTTCACCTGCAGCCGTTACACACAAAACAACAAGGACTTTGTGATGGCATCATCACCATCATCGCCATCATCACCATCATCGTATTAGTGACCATCATCACCATCATCGCCGCCGTCACCACAAACATCATCATCACCATCATCGTATTAGTGACCATCACCACCATCATCACCATCGTATTATTGACCATTATAACCATCATCACCATCATCGTATTAGTGACCATCACCACCATCATCATCATCGTATTATTGACCATTATAACCATCATCACCATCATCCTATTAGTGACCGTCACCACCATCATCACCATCATCGTATTAGTGACCATCATCACCATCATCGCCGCCGCCGCCGCCACCAACATCATCATTATAATCGCCAACATCGCCGCCACCACCATCAGCATCACCATCATCGCCAACATCGTATTATTGACCATCATCACCATCATCACCATCATCGTATGAATGACCATCATCACCATCATCGTATGAATGACCATCATCACCAACTTCTATCGCGTGTCCGATCGTGCCATTAGGTCGACTCAGACTCAAATGAGTACCCGGTGCGATGTGTGAAAAGTCGCCACTGGGGAGACAAAGGCGGCCGGGCGTGGCGCTGGCCACCCACCCCCTCGTGTGCCAGCCACAGTGCGCGCTAACAGCACTTGCCCCAACGGTCTGTTAAGGCTACACGGGGGGATCCTTTGTCTTTGGTGTCGCTTCATAGCTGCTGCTCGCTAACAGCACTTGCCCCAACACACTGTTAGAGGCTACACGGGTGGCACCTTTGTCTTTGGTGTCGCTTCATAGCTGCTGCTCGCTAACAGCACTTGCCCCAACACACTGTTAGAGGCTACACGGGTGGCACCTTTGTCTTTGGTGTCGCTTCATAGCTGCAGCTTACTAACAGCACTTGCCCCAACACACTGTTAGAGGCTACACGGGTGGCACCTTTATCTTTGGTATAGCTTCATAGCTGCTGTTCGCTAACAGCACTTGCCCCAACACACTGTTAGAGGCTACACGGGTGGCACCTTTATCTTTGGTGTCGCTTCATAGCTGCTGCTCGCTAACAGCACTTGCCCCAACACACTGTTAGAGGCTACACGGGGGGATCCTCTATCTTTGGTGTTGCTTCGTAGCTGCTGTTCGCTAACAGCACTTGCCCCAACACACTGTTAGAGGCTACACGGGTGGCACCTTTATCTTTGGTGTCGCTTCATAGCTGCTGCTCGCTAACAGCACTTGCCCCAACACACTGTTAGAGGCTACACGGGTGGCACCTTTATCTTTGGTGTAGCTTCGTAGCTGCTGTTCGCTAACAGCACTTGCCCCAACACACTGTTAGAGGCTACACGGGGAAATTTGTTTTTCTTGTCGGATAACCGCACGCGTGTGTGCCAGGAGTTTGTTGACGCCGCTGTGTGTAAGCGCCGCTTGCTGTTTATCTTGTCCGCAGTTAGTTCGTGTAAATACTCTGCCGGTGTTTTTGGGTCCTTGATATGCAGCTTCCGCTTCTCCCGACTTGATTAGGCTAAAGGTCTCTGAGTCTCTGTGCGACTCTATGGGTCTCTGTTTAACTATATGGGTCTCTGTGCAACTCTATGGGTCTTTATGTACCTCTAAGGGTCTCTATGTAATTATATCGAGCTCGGAATTAACACAGAGAGACAGAACGTGGGAACACGTGGATTGCTAAACTAGACATTTAAAAATATATATACATTTTTATTTTTTATTTTAGCAGGTGGGGGCCCCGCGAGCTAGATAGCTCAACCAAGTGGCTGATCGTCGCGTGGAAATGTATAAGCAGGCGCATACTCGATACGCGTGATGTTGATTCTAAATGTGGAGGGGGGAAATGCCGTAGGGCCTGGAGGAAAATCCACGCGACCACTGGGAGAGGGAGAGAGACACGCAGACTCCAAGTATATAGCAGCAGGCGTCAGGGTCGGGATCGAACCCACGATCTCCTGTACACCAGGCGAGGTAGTTAACATCTCCTAGCCACCGTGATGATGATGATGAAAGAGAGATACGCAAACTCTAAATATACAACAGACGGTAGGGTCAGGATCGAACCCACGACCTCCTGTATACCCAGCGAGGTAGTTAACATCTCCTAGCCACCGTGATGATGATGAGAGAGAGAAACGCAAACTCCAAATATACAGCAGCAGGCGTCAGGTTCGGGATCGAACCCACGATCTCCTGTATACCAGGCGAGGTAGATAACATTTCCTAGCCACCGTGATGATGATGAGAGAGAGAGAGGGAGGTGATGGGAGGTTAAAATGAACGAGGTAAGATGAAGTTATAAAAGTCTGTGCGCTCGAAATCACGGCAGCGGGGCTTCCGAAGTGTTGGGATGCACACATTCGCAAACTGTCGTGCAGCGTGTTTCTGTTTCTACAAGAAACTGGGGGATGCAGTGGAGGTGGGGCAACGTTTTATTTAAAGAACACACACACAGACAAAGACAAAGATCCCCCGTATAGCCTTAACAGACTGTAGGGGCAAGTGCTGTTAGCGAGCACCTATGAAGGCCGGAACGGTACACGAGGGGGTGGGTGGCCAGCACCACGCCCGACCGCCTTTGTCTCCCCAGTGGCGATGTTTACACACCGCACCAGGTACTCATTTAAGGCTGAGTCGACCTAGGGGAGGCCCAGGACCGGTTCAGATAATCGTCACTGGTGTTAGCCGTGAGCGGGAATCGAACCCGGGTCGCCAGGTTCATAGCGCAGCGCGCTAACCGCTACACCACCGCTCCCCACAAGAACACACACACACACACAACTACACACACACAGAGACACACACCCACCCACACACACAGAGACACACACACAACTACACACACACAGAGACACATCTGGAAAAAATATAATCTCGGTGTCCATTCAGAGGCAGCGCTTGAGTCTCCGTAGCAGCACATTGCACCGATCTGGCAAAAAGACGGCACGACCGGGGACTTTGAATGGACCAGGGTGTGATTTGACAATACTGTATCGCACGAGGGTGATTCTTCGCCGGGATGAGACAGTGGCGCGGCTGTCACGGGCGTTGCGACTGCGTCAGAGATGCCCAAGTAAATCGGGCAGAAGATGCGTGCTCCATTTTTTTCAACCCCTTACACCGGTTACCACGGCCAATCTGATCGAGCTGCGTCCTCAAGGTGATACGAGGGATCTGTGTCGGACAAGACGAGAGCGCTGCGTTGGATCAGAGAGAGAGAGGGGAGTGGGGGGGGGGCTTCGCCGTGTGTGCTTGCATTGGATGCGATGGGAGGAGGGTTTTCCCATCGGATGAGACGATGATTCCCGTATCGGATGATGTAGAGGCAGAGGTCGCAAACGGGTTTTGATTCCTTACCCGTACCCGTACCAGGCCGCACCAGTGTCGCAAACGGGTACCCGTACCCGGCCGTACCCGTATCCTACCCGTACCCGGCCGGGTACGGGTAGGGTACGGGTATCGGGTCCCTGATTGCGACCTCTGGGATGAAGCCATGTTGCAGGCGCGGGTGGGTTGATTCTAGGAACTTGAATTGTGAGAAGAGACAAGACGTTGGGAAATGAGTGACAAAGTTTACTGACCAGTGACTCACGGCCTACCCGTACCCGTACCCGGCCGCACCAGGGTCGCAAACGGGTACCCGTACTCGTACCCTACCGGGTACGGGTAGCCGGGTATCGGGTAGGGTACGGGTATCGGGTACCCGGTTGCGACCTCTGTGTGGAGGTTCGGTGCTGAATGAGGCAAGGGACCCGCGTCGGATGGAGGATCTGGTGAGACGGCTCGGGTTGTAGCGGTGCACCTCCGCTGAGCACGGCCGGCTACGTGCGGTGCGAAAGAAGTTCAGCCTACACACATACAAGCACAAATAACGCAGTCAGCTCGACACATTCTGAAATGGCCTTCAGAGGGACACGTGTATGATGGTTAAGGACCCTCCGTCATAGCCACACGAAATGCAGAAACAAGGAGCATTGCTCGAAACGTCGCCGAGTATATATTGTTGTTGTTGTTGTTGTTTTGACCGTTTAATGCCACAGTTTTATTGTTCGTATGCATGTTGAACTTCTTTCGCGCCGTACGTAGCCGACCGTGCTAATCGGAATCTACGGGGGAAGGACAGTAAACTGAAATACAAAATGCAGTTTCGGTTGTTGTTGTTGTTGTTGTTGACGAATGTGTGGAGTTGTTTACAGTAACTAGCAACGCGCACGTCAATAGGACGTGACCGTCCGTCCCTCCCTCCCTCCAGCCAGCCAGCCAGCCAGCCAAACTTGTTTGTGTGTTTCTTTTCTCGTGCGTGCATGAGGATCATCTACGCGTGCTGGCTGAGGTCGCCGTGGTGACTGCCCTGCTGCAACACGCGTGGACGAGACAAGGCTGGTCACACGTGGTTGTGTATTGCGAGGAGACTGTGAACGCGTCATCCGGCCGCACCAACAACAACAAAGACAAAGATCCCCCCGTGTAGCCTTAACCGACTGTTGGGGCAAGTGCTGTTAGCGAGCAGAAGCCTGCACTAACAATTTGAGGCTGAGTCGACCTAGGGGAGGCCCAGGACCAGCGCAGATAGCCGTCACCGGTGTTGGCCGTGGGCAAGGATCGAACTCGGGCGAGGGTCGGGTTGGCAGCGGAGTGGATCGCGCGAACCGCTGTGCCACCACTCCCCAGCAACACAAAGATCCCCCGTGTAGCCTTAACCGACTGTTGGGGCAAGTGCCGTTAGCGAGTAGCAGCTTGGAAGGTCGGCGCTGTGGCACACGAGAGGGTGGGATGGCCAGCACCACGCCCGGCCGCCTTTGTCTCTCCGTGTACTCATTTGAGGCCGAGTCGACCTAGGGGAGGCCCAGGACCGTTTCAGATAATCGTCACTGTGGTGTTGGCCGCGAGCGGGAATCGAACTCGGGTGGCCGCGTTCGTAGCGCAGCGTGGCGCTAACCGCTTACACCACCGCTCCCCACACACAACAACAACAACAACCACAACAACCACCACCACCCACACGGACAATGACGATGTGTATTGGCCGGGACTTTGTTTGTTTTTCACCCCTCGAGCGACGCTCCTTGAGCAAAGTTTCCACAACGTCTTGACGGTCGAGAGACATTTCAAAACGTCTATTCTTACGAGCAATCTACGGCGAATGTCACAGCTGAGTAAACATTAAATGCCCCCCCCACCACCACCACCCACCACCACCACCACCCACCACCACCACCATCACCACCACCACCACCACCACCATCCACCACCACCACCACCACCCACCACCACCACCACCACCACCCACCCTCCCCACCACCACCCACCACCCACCACCACCACCACCACCACCACCCACCCACCACCACCACCACCATCCACCACCACCACCACCACCCACCACCACCACCACCACCACCCACCCTCCCCACCACCACCCACCACCCACCACCACCACCACCACCCCCACCACCACCACCACCCACCCTCCCCACCACCACCACCCACCACCACCACCACCCACCACCACCACCACCACCACCCACCACCACCACCCCCACCACCACCACCACCCCCACCACCACCCACCACCATCACCACCACCACCACCACCCCCACCACCACCACCACCCACCCTCCCCACCACCACCACCCACCACCACCACCACCCACCACCACCACCACCACCACCCACCACCACCACCATCACCACCACCACCACCCCCACCACCACCCACCCTCCCCACCACCACCACCACCCACCACCACCCACCACCACCACCACCACCACCCACCACCACCACCCACCACCACCACCACCCACCCTCCCCACCACCACCACCACCCACCACCACCACCACCCACCACCACCACCATCACCACCACCACCCACCACCACCACCCACCACCACCCCCACCACCACCACCACCACCCACCACCACCCACCACCACCACCACCCACCACCACCACCACCCACCCTCCCCACCACCACCACCACCCACCACCACCACCACCACCCACCACCACCACCACCCACCCTCCCCACCACCACCACCACCCACCACCACCACCATCACCACCACCACCACCCACCCTCCCCACCACCACCACCCACCACCACCACCACCACCCACCACCCCCACCACCACCCACCACCACCACCACCCACCACCACCACCACCCACCCTCCCCACCACCACCACCACCCACCCACCACCACCACCCACCACCACCACCACCCACCACCACCACCACCACCCACCACCACCACCACCCACCACCACCACCACCCACCCTCCCCACCACCACCACCACCCACCCACCACCACCCACCCACCACCACCACCACCACCCACCACCACCACCATCACCACCACCACCACCCACCCACCACCACCACCACCCACCACCACCACCACCCACCCTCCCCACCACCCACCACCACCACCCACCCACCACCACCACCCACCACCACCACCCACCCACCACCACCACCACCACCCACCACCACCACCCACCCTCCCCACCACCACCACCACCACCCACCCACCACCACCACCACCCACCACCACCACCACCACCCACCACCACCATCAGCACCACCACCCACCACCACCACCCCCACCACCACCACCACCACCCACCACCACCCACCACCACCCACCCTCCCCACCACCACCACCACCCACCACCACCCACCACCACCACCATCACCACCACCACCCACCACCACCACCCCCACCACCACCACCCACCACCACCCACCACCACCACCACCCACCACCACCCACCCTCCCCACCCACACGGTGCGTCCGATGATCGCAGCAAGGTTTGAGTACGCGACGCAACTGCAGTGGCGAGTTGGACCGACTCACCTGTGCCGTCGTGACCGCAGGACGCATGGCTACAGGTGATAAGCGCACGAACACCATCCACCCCCCACAGGACACCCCCCACAGACACCCACGACAGGACACACGGCACAGCGTGCTGTGATGATCAGCGCACGAACACCATCCACCGCTTACGGCCGTGAGCGCCATCACTGCCATCACACCAAACACGGCCACACACTATCGCCTCCAAGAACATCACCACCACCACCACCACCACAGTTACAACCACCATACGAGCAGCACCACCACCACCACCACGCTCACAATGCCAACGTCAACTACGACCGTCGGCATGATCTCGATGGTAATCACCACAGCCACTACGCACACACATCACACCCGATGATCGCACGCACACGCATCCGCACCACCGCCGCCACATTGACACCATCACGCCTTGCCGTCATGGCAAACCTACACCAGCAACAGACAACGCTCCCCTTGTAGCCTTAACAGGCTGCTGGGGCAAGTGCTGTTCGCGAGGAACATCTAAGGATACACCAAAGACAAATACAAGATCGCCCGTATAACCTTAACAGGCTGCTGGGGCAAGTGCTGTTCGCGAGTAGCAGCGCCTATGAGGCTACACCAAAGACACATATCCCCCGTATAGCCTCTAGCAGACAGCTGGGGCAAGTACTGTTAGTAGCACCTACAAAGCTTCCCCGCTCGCAGAGGTACCACCCCCAACTTCAAGACACTCGCTACAAATGTCTCCACCACCTCCTCCTCCCATCGTCACCCTCCACCCTCCCCCATCCTCTCCTACTAACACGCCGACAAATCCCCCAACCCCCATCAGCCACCACCACCACCCCAACCCCAACCCCCATCACCACCACCACCACCCCAACCCCCATCACCACCGCCACCACCACCACTGCCCCACCTCCCATCACGCCCACCTGTCTCCCGCGTCGCGCCGAGAGGTAAATTGATTTCTGATCTCCAGACGCGCTCCCACCCTCCCTCTCCTTTCACCGAGGGCTTAACGCGCGTCCCCAATAATAAGTGACTCAAGTGAGTCGACTCTATAGGCAAACGTGACCGCGCGTAATCCGATCCACGTGGCGATGGGGGGTAATGGGGGGGGGGTGGAGTAGGGGAGCGGTCTCTTCCTCTCGCTGCTCGCCGTGCCTTGCCGCGTGTTCGTCTTGCGGCAAAAACACGCAGGTAGACGCGATCTGCGAGTGACGATAAACACGGTGCGTGCCTGGGACGGCAGCCTCCTGCGTGGCCTCGTCTCTTTCCGGCAGCGGTGTCGGAGGACGCGGGGCTCGGGGCGAACGGTTGTATTAATTGGAGAAATTTTTTTGGAGGTATTAAAAATGATGACGAATTAGAATAGGGGATGTTGGTTTTTTTACCCTTTCTGGCAATAAAATCGGAGGTATGAAGATGTTCATACGGCGAATAGATATCGAGTCTGCCTGAACTGGTGGCAAAACATTCAAGCAAACACGCTCTGATAATTATTATGATTAATAATTATTAATAATTATTATTATTAATAATTATTAATAATTATTATTATTTATATTAATAATTATTATTATTTATATACCCATTGTCTTTAATTCGCCAACACCAGAGACAGCTGCCTTCTTCCTGGCCACGTCTCACCACCAGCGTCAGATCAGAGAGCGCCGAATGTCGAACAGGACAGAGGCGATGACCACTCATAGCTTGGTTCGAGCAGTTTGTATCTATGGACAGGGAAGGATTAAGATTGTGTAGGTCCCTGGGCTGCACGTACCGTGAAGCCCACGGTAATATTTTGAAAAGGAAAACAAAGTGAAAGAAAAATTAAATGTATTTTTATACAAGGCTAACAACAAATTAAAATTCAGCATTCACAAACGAAATCACTTTTCACTTCAATCTCTGGAGGCCCCTGGGCTGCATAGCCCCTAAAGCCCCACGCCTTAATCCGGCCCTGTCTATGGGATACATTTTTGCCAGTATCAAAGTACAGGCACGTGTGGTTAATGCAGGCTTGATTTCTCGCAAAAGGTATTAATTCGAAGCTGAGTCGACCTAGGGGAGGCCCAGAACCGGTTCAGATAATCGTCACCGGTGTTGGCCATGAGCGGGACTTCAACTGAAGCAGCTGGGTTCGTAGCGCAACGAAGCGCTACCCGCTTCATTTACACGCACACACACACAAAGATAAAGATCCCCCGTATAGCCTTTACAGACTGTAGGGGCAAGTGCTGTTAGCGAGCACCTATGAAGGCCGCAACGGTACACGATGGGGTGGGTAGCCAGCACCACACCCGACCGCCTTTGTCTCCCTAGTGGTGATGTTTACACACCGCACCAGGTACTCATTTGAGGCTGAGTCGACCTAGGGGAGGCCGGGGACCGGTTCAGTTAATCGTCACTGGTGTTGGCCGTGAGCGGGAATCGAACTCGGGTCGCTGGGTTCATAGCGCAGCGCGCTAACCGCTACACTACCGCTCCCCACACACACGCACACACACACGCACACACACACGCACACACACACGCACACACACACGCACACACACACGCACACACACACGCACACACACACGCATCGAAAGACACAGAGACAAACAGACTCGCCCACAGTTAGACTCAAGGCACGCACAGAGACAGAAAGAGAAACACACAGGGCAGACCCAACCCCACACACAGAGAGATAAACACTCTCCCACACACACACAGAGGCACACACACACACACGTGCATACATAAACACACGCGATTAAACAGTCCAAGCGGGCAGTCTTAGCCCTGGGGCCGTCCATATGGATCGAACAGGAAGGGTGAGGGTCAGAACACTGGGTTGCCTAAGTGCCCCGAAGCGTGTTTCCCTAATGCAGCAGCTGCAGCAGCAGCAGCTAAACACCGCCCTGCCGGCCCCAGCAGCAGCGGTGACAGTAACAACAGACTGGACACTGGTGGCGAGATGTTAACTACCTCGCCTGGTATACAGGAGGCCTTGGGTTCGATCCAGACCCCTGACGCCTGCTGGATATTTGGAGCTTGTGTGTCTCTCTCTCATCATCATCACGGTGGCTAGGAGATGTCAACTACCTCGCCTGGTGTACAGGAGGCCTTGGGTTCGATCCAGACCCCTGACAATGCATGGCTGCTGTATATTTGGAGTTTGCGTGTCTCTCTCTATAATCATCATCACGGTGGCTAGGAGATGTTAACTACCTCGCCTGGTATACAGGAGGCCTTGGGTTCGATCCAGACCCCTGACGATGCATGGCTGCTGTATATTTGGAGTTTGCGTGTCTCTCTCTATCATCATCACGGTGGCTAGGAGATGTTAACTACATCGCCTGGTGTACAGGAGGCCGTGGGTTCGATCCCGACCCTGACGCCTGCTGTGTATTTGGAGTTTGTGTGTCTCTCTCTCTCATCATCATCACGGTGGCTAGGAGATGTTAACTACCTCGCTGGGTATACAGGAGGTTGTGGGTTCGATCCAGACCCCTGACGATGCATGGCTGCTGTATATTTGGAGTTTGCGTGTCTCTCTCTATCATCATCATCATCACGGTGGCTAGGAGATGTTAACTACCTCGCCTGGTGTACAGGAGATAGTGGGTTCGATCTCTACCCTGACGCTGCCTGTATATTTGGAGTTTGCGTGGTTCTCTCTCTTCCCGTGGTCGCGTGGATTTTCACTCCGGTTTTTTCTCTACATTGAGAAACATCATCACGCATTTAGAGTATTTGGCTGCTGTACATTCCTACGTGACGAGCCACTTCGGTGAGCTATCATTTGTGGCCAGGTAGCTTCTGAAAAAGAGCTGTGGAGCTCAGTGGAGGCCTTAGCTGGTGAAATACAAATTGTTTCGTCTTAGTTTAAAACAGCCCACTCGATAACGGACAAACTCGTTACGTAAATCAAATCACGCTCAACACAACTTCGGGCCTGTTTATTTATTAACGTGTGGACAGGACTACATTAGTTAATGATGGATCAGAAACAGACTCAGAATCTGTGTTTATCCTGCAAGAATCCGATGAGCCATGAAGCTCTTAAATTTCGATTTAAAGCTTTCGTGACTGCAGGGATTCATCTTCTTGGTTCTTTCGGTAAAGCCACGTAGAAGGGAAATGATAAAATAATAAAAATTTTACATTATCAAATAATTCTCACGACGTTTCGGCCACAACGCAAGCAGCCGTCCTCAGGTGAAGAACAGGTCTGTCGCTGTCTTCCCCTTTCTTCACCTGAGGATGGCTGCTTGCGTTGTGGCCGAAACGTCGTGAGAATTATTTTTTATGTTACATTTTTATTATTTTATTATTTCCCTTCTACGTGACTTTACCGAAAGCCCTGTTCTTCACCTGAGGACGGCTGCTTGCGTTGTGGCCGAAACGTCGTGAGAATTATTTTTTATGTTAAATGTTAATTATTTTATTATTTCCCTTCTACGTGACGACTTTACCGAAAGAACTATGAAGCTATTGTTCACGGAAGTCCACTAGAGACGGCTCAGCGAGTTACAACAACAAACACGACCGCAAAGTCGCTACAAATGAATGCAAAACACAGGAATTAAGTGTACAAGATAGGCCGGCAAGACAGCTGTTTAACGCGTAGCCTTTCGCGAACAATAGTATCCATCATAGAGGTTTTGTTTTGGGTTAGATCGCGTAAATACAAATGTGTCGTCGAGACCGCCACCACCCGATACGACGGTTGTTTCATACAAATAAATGTCTCTCTCTCTCTCTCTGCACGTGAACTCGTTTTCAAGGGACTTTGTTAACCCACAGCCAATCAGTCGCCTCCTGAGAGTGCATATGTCCATCAAGATTGATTCAATACACACAACGTCGGTGGCCTCTTTCGATGCGCGGTTCCACTTGTCTCATCGGACGAGTCCGGCTTGCTTGGCAAAATAATATTCTTGATTTGACGATTTTTGCCGCGATCGAAGCCCCCATTTCAAAGTGCCCGTATTGTTTTAGTAATAATAACAACACACGTGCACACGTCTCGTTCGTTGTGCTTACCCAGCACCTCCGATTAGCACGGTTGGTTACGTACGGTGCTAAGGAAGTCCAACGTACATACACACAACACGGGGCCGTTCTTTGCCAGTATCAAAGTAACACATTCCTCCTGCGGAGGGAGCTGGTAGGAACGTTGGGTTGCTCGGTCAATGGCCAGGGTCAACGTCGGCGTGGTGTATTCCACAAATATGCCCGACTGTGAGGGCGGGCACAAGCCGGCGTGAGTAGGTTAAACGTTGAGTTTTATAAGGACACCACGGGGTGACCAGCCCCTCCCCACCCAGCCCCACCCCTCCGACCCCCCACCGAGCCCCTACCCACCCTCCCCACCCAGCCCCTCCCCACCCTCCCCTCCTCACCCAGCCCCTCCCTCCCCACCCAGCCCCTTCCTGCACGACGGACGGACGGACACAATAATCCCCTGTGGGCTGGTGAAACCAGTGGGTTCCTACCAGTAATAGGCGCCACCAATGCAGACGTGCCTCCTTGCAAAAAGGTGTCTGCTTGGTGTTGGAACATCTCAACGCCTCTTGCATTGCCAGTAAG
Source organism: Lampetra fluviatilis (assembly GCF_964198595.1). Taxonomy (NCBI): domain Eukaryota; kingdom Metazoa; phylum Chordata; class Hyperoartia; order Petromyzontiformes; family Petromyzontidae; genus Lampetra; species Lampetra fluviatilis. Next base: position 6,076,956 of record NC_136289.1, read on the forward strand.
GGTTACAACCTATCCTTATAGAGGCACGCACGCGCTACTCCATGTTAACTCGAACGAAAGGGATGCAACGAGCCGCGTGCTGCAAACGAACACGGCGCGTGCTGCAAGCGAGGCGACAGTGTTCCCTGGAGACCCATATCTCCTCGGCAGTATTTGTTTAACAAGCCTCGCTCCTGCTGATGAGATCCAGGAGCCGGTGACCGGCCCCACGGTCTGTTTAAACGAAGGCTCTTCGATGGCAACTATAGTATTGATCTGCGGAGCCAACGGTCTGATGGACTTAACGCAGCAGGCTTTGTTACGTGATGTACGTGGGTATGCCGAGGCGGAGATGGGAGTTCTGCTTTCGTTTGCTTCTACGAGAAGTTGGTAACCCGTAACGGAAACCCATACTGCCGCCTGGTTAAATAAAGGTGTGTGGATACATACATATGTGTGTGTGTCGTGTAGCGGTTAGCGCTACGAACCCGGCGACCCGGGTTCGTATTCCCGCTCACGGCCAACACCACAGTGGCGATTATTTGAACCGGTCCTGGGCCTCCCCTAGGTCGACTCAGCCTCAAATGAGTGGCCCGGTGCGGTGTGTAAGCATCGCCACCGGGGAGACAAAGGCGGCCGGGCGTGGTGCTGGCCACCCACCCCCTCGTGTGCCGTTCCGGCCCTCATATGTGCTTCTCGCTAACAGCACTTGCCCCCACAGTCTATTACAGGCTATGCGGGGCATCTTTGTCTTTGTGGGGAGTGGTGGCGTAGCGGTTTGTGCGCTACGCTACCTACCCAGCTAGACGACTTAAACTATTACTAAACAAACATGTTTTATCAGGTCAGGCCCGCTAGGCTACACAGCTAATTTCTTCGGAAGCGACCTGCCAGTTACGAGTACTGAACAATCTATGCCGTGCCGGCCTCTATAGGTGCTGCTCGCTAACAGCACTTGCCTGTTGCAAGCAATGAAGTCTGCGTGAACCACACACAGTATGCTTGTGTGGTGAACATGCTCACAACAAACATGATCTGATATCACTCTGTAACATGTAACAAGAACATTGTTCCTGGGTAGTAAGTGTTATTTCATCATTTCTTACGGCTCAAAAGTGCAGAAAGTGGCTGTTATTCCCCACAAAATTTCCTTTTGTGACCAGGACCTTGATATTTTGAAATGTGCATATTTTCAATGAGAAAAAGTGGTCTGCATATGTGTTATTCCTTCACGTTAATTCCTGGTCACAAAAGCAAAGTTTGTGGGGAATGAAAGCCATTTTATATACTTTTTAGGCGTAAGTAATTCAAAAAATAACACTTACTACCCAGGAACAAAAATCGTGTTACATAGTGTAATAAATAACATTATCTTTGGAACTGATTGGCCGATCAATCAGTTTCACAGACAATGCATCAAATCCTCAGAGCATGTTTGTTTGCATGTTCACCACAATAACTCTGTGTGTGTGTGGCTAATGCACTAACTTGCTTCCTTGCGAAAGGAATACAATTTTGGCGTTTGGACATCTCGACAGCCGTTTCATTGCCAGAAAGGGTCAAACTAATTCTCGTGTTTTTTTTCATCTCTCTAATACTCTGATTCTGGCCAACAAACAAAAAAGGTGGCGCCTTGTGAGTGTTTGTTTTTTTGTTGTTTTTTTATCCGCGACCACATCAGCCAGACAGCAGCCCACGTCTCAACGGACTACGACGAGAAGAAGATGATGATGATGATGGTGATCAGGCGTTGAGAGCTTTGGTGAAGGGGTTGAATAGGAGGCGCGCTTGGGAATTCGAACCCAAGTTAAATCGATGCTCGCTAACACATCAGCTTTTCCAACAACAGACAATGTTTTTTGGTAAAGCGATTTGTTTAACTTTCCTATACTTTGCACTGATATCGTTGTTTTTGTATTGTTTGTTGTTGGAACGTTCTTACCCGCCTCTACTGGATAATCTGTGGGGGGGAGGAGAACTTTATAGCTCATCGGATTCCTCCCAGTATAATTAAATATTTCAGATGATTCTGATAACCGGCCACGGCGAGATTCCATCTGCAGTGCGTGGTGTGTGCTGTGTGTGTGGTGTGTGTAGTGGTGTGTGTGTGGTGTGTGTGTGGTGTTGTGTGTGTGTGTTGTGTGTGTGGCGGTGTGTGTGTGTGGTGTTTGTGTGTGGTGTGTGTGTGGGGTGTGTGTGTGGTGTGTGTGTGGTGTGTGTGTGGTGTGTGTGGTGTGTGTGTGTGTGGTATTGTGTGTGTGGTGTGTGTGTGTGTGTGGCGGTGTGCTGTGTGTGTGGTGTTTGTGTGTGGTGTGTGTGTGGTGTGTGTGTGTGGTGTTGTGTGTGTGGTATGTGCTGTGTGTGGTGTGTGTGGTGTGTGTGTGTGTGTGTGGTGTTTGTGTGTGTGTGTGTTGTGTGTGTGTGGTGGTGTGTGTGTGCTGTGTGTGTGGTGTGTGCTGTGTGTGGTGTGTGTGTGTGGTGTTTGTGTGTGATGTGTGTGTGTGGTGTGTGTGGTGTGTGTGTGTGGTGTTGTGTGTGTGGAATGTGCTGTGTGTGGTGTGTGTGTGGTGTGTGTGTGTGTGGTGTTTGTGTGTGTGTGTTGTGTGTGTGTGGTGGTGTGTGTGTGTGTGGCGGTGTGTGTGTGTTTGGTGTGTGTGGTGTGTGTGTGGGGTGTGTGTGTGTGGTGTGTGTGTGTGTGTGGTGTGTGTGGTGTGTGTGTGCTGTGTGTGTGTGCTGTGTGTGTTGTGTGTGTGGCGGTGTATGTGTGTGGTGTGTGTGGTGTGTGTGGTGGTGTGAGTGGTGGTGTGTGTGTGGTGTGTGTGGTGTTTGTGTGGCGGTGTGTGTGTGTGTGGTGTTTGTGTGTGTGTGTGTGTGTGTGTGTGTTGTGCGTGTGTGTGTGGTGTGTGTGTGTCGGTGTGTGTGTGTGTGCTGCGCATGTGTTCATCCACGTGTTTATTTGCAGACGGTGACTGTGGAGGGTAGTGGGGGCCCCGTGGGGGAGGGGTCGTGGGGGGGGGGTCGTGGGGGGGGGTCGTGGGGGAGGGGTCGTGGGGGACGAGGCAGGGAAGCAGATTTGTACTTTAAGGAGAAGGAGGAGGAGGGGTGAGACGTTCGAGTTGAGTAGGCGGAGTTGCATTCATTATTTGGAGGGGTAGGGGCACCCTCAGTGGGATGGGGTAGGGGCAATCTGAGTGGGATGGGCTAGGAGGATTCTGAGTGGGATGGGCTAGGAGGATTCTGAGTGGGGTGGGGTAGGAAGATTCTGAGTGGGGTGGGCTAGGAGGATTCTGAGTGGGGTGGGGTAGGAGGATTCTGAGTGGGGTGGGGTGGGGTAGGGGCAATCTGAGTGGGGTGGGGTAGGAGGATTCTGAGTAGGATGGGGTAGGGGCAATCTGAGTGGGATGGGCTAGAAGGACTTGGGGAGTGGCTGATGCTGGTGTGGGGTTGGGGTCTCACATGTGGCAGTGTTGGGGGCGTGAACCGGCACGAAGATGTGTGGGGGTGGGCTGCACGCACCGCACGTGTGAGTGTGTACATGGTGAGTGTGTACGTGGTGAGTGGTGTACGTGGTGAGTGTGTACGTGGTGAGTGTGTACGTGGTGAGTGTGTACGTGGTGTGTGGTGTACGTGGTGAGTGTGTACGTGGTGAGTGTGTACGTGGTGAGTGTGTACGTGGTGTGTGGTGTACGTGGTGAGTGAGTGTGGGGAGTGTGTGTGGGGAGCGGTGGTGTAGCGGTTAGCGCGCAACGCTACGAACCAGGCTCACCCGAGTTCGATTCCCGCTCACGGCCAACACCGGCGACGATTAATTGAGCCGGTCCCGGGCACCCCCTAGGTCGACTCAACCTCAAATGACTACCTGGTGCGGTGCGTAAAAACGTCGCCACTGGGGGAGACAAAGGCGGCCGGGCGTGGTGTCGGCCACTCGCCCGCCTCGTGTGTGCCGCCGTGCCGGCCTTCACAGCCGCTCGCTCACAGCACTTGTACCCAGCGGTCTGCTGCAGGACACACGGAGATACATCGGCGGCGTCTTTGCAGATTGCTCCAATCCCCTCTAGTGAGCCACTTGGCGAGGGAAGTTGAAGGGGCGCTGCGGGGGGAGAAGGAGGAGGGGGGGGGAGGGACTCTTATTTTGAAACGGAGGTTCGCGCTCCCACCCACCCGCTCGCCTTCATTTCCCGAAATGTTTTACGCAAACCAGATGATTGGTTTTGTGCGTTGTCGGGAGTAAGAGGTGGGGGGGGGGAATCGCTCTCTCTCTCTCTCTCCCTCCCTCCTTCTCGCTCCTCCTCCTCCCTCCTCAAGCTCACCCCCCCCTCCTCCTCTCTCTCTCGACTCGCGTCGTGCGAACGGCGAGATGGATTCAATTACTGGCTGAGCCCCGGGAGCTTTCACGTGGAGCGGTGGCTCGGAGCGAGACCGCGCTGCGCCGTCGCCTTAGGAGCGCGACACGCGAAGAGAAGCAGGAGAGACACGGGAAGAGACACGCGGAGCAAGAGAGACACGGGAAGAGACACGCGGAGCGGGAGAGACACGCGCACCAAAGGTAATAACGGTGCGTGCATCGCACGAGACTATTCGCGACGTTTTTTTTTATGTTTCCGAACTTGTTGTAGTAGGACTTTTGGAGCTGCTGGGGGGGGAGGGGATATTTATCTGCGATGAAAAAGGGCCCTTGCACGGAACGTCATCTGCAGCGCGATGAGGATAAATGTTTGTTTCTTTAACGCCAGTGTTATCGATGAATGTGGGAGAGTTTTGTTGTTGTTGTTGTTGTTGTAGTCGTTGGGTTTTACCCTGTAAGATTAACGGTGCCGATGCATTGTATGTTAACACATCGGAACGCACACACACACACACGTGTAAGTGCTGTGTCCATATGTGCTCGTGTGTGTGAGAACCCATTTAAACCAACGCGAAGGCGAGAGATTACGTCCACCCAAATCAGCAATTAGTTCGGGAGGATAACAGTCGTCAATCAAAAAAAAAATTAATAACGAACCAGGCAGCCCAATCATTCTCAGCGCCAATACACACACGGAAATCCCGGCGTTAATGATCGAGTTCAACTCCGGACCGTGACTCATCAATGAGGAGCTATTCAAACACAGCAGCGGCAGTGGCAGCAAGGCGCGATTGAAGATTAATTCCAATGGGCGGAAATCCATTCGATCCAACAATAGGGTGATCTGAGACCCACCGCGTTAGTCTGTCGTCAGTGTGGCCGACGCTCGATTGAGTTTGACGCGTGACCGCGGGCTCACCAAAACGTGCTCACACATCATCAGTAGCAGCAGCAGCAGCAACACGCGCAGCCACTGAGTTGGGAAGAGAGAGAGGGGGGTGTGCTTGGCATAGCGAGACGAGGAGGAGGAGGAGGCACGGAACGAGCCTGACGCTGTTTCTCTCTCTCTGCGTCTAAGTGCAGCGAGTCTCGCGTAAGAGCGAGACTCCTACGCGGGAGTGGAGCGTCGGCTGAAACATCCCTCGCGTCTCACGGCTTGTGATGCTCATGCCCCCCTTTGTCTCTCCCTCTCCACCTTCAGCTGTGCCCGAGGCGTCCGTCTTCTCCCCTCCCGGAGCTCGGCTCGGTTGGTAGCCGTCCAAGTTGGTTTGGGGTGGCGGGCGGGAGCGTGTCGACGCTTCGCGGTGCAAAATTCGAGAACGGTTTTGAAGATTTTCCCGACAATCTCGGATCTGGGATTTTGGGTTCAGGGTTGTGAAGGCGCTCTGAATACTTCTTTATAAATACGGTGGTGTGTGGGGGGGGAGAGAGTTTGAAACAATCTCAAGAAGCAGCGGAAGACGTGGCGAAGAGCCGTTTTTGCGAAGATCACGACACTTTTTTGTGTTCGTTCTTCTTGGAGTTGTCCGTCGCGACCGAACGAGGGGGTACGACACTGCCGACGCTTCGTGCGCCTAAGGTGAGTCGTTTGTCGCCTCCCAAGAAGCATCGCCACACGCTTGTTCGCCACACGCGCGCCTGTCGGGCGGCGATGCAATGATCCATCGACGGTATTCGATCGACATCGCCGCACTCACGACCACTGCGCCTGCTTGTCCGGTTTCACGTTGAACTTATTTCGCACCGTACGGTGCCAACCGCGCTCATCGGAGGTGCGGTGTTAAGTTTATGGGCAGTTTTGAGTCTATGGGCAGTGTTGAGTATATGGACAGTTTTGAGTCTTTGGGTAGTGTTGAGTCTATGGGCAGTGTTGAGTCTATGGGCAGTGTTGAGTCCATGGGCAGTGCTGAGTCTATGGGTAGTGTTGAGTCTATGGGTAGTGTTGAGTCCATGGGCGGTGTTGAGTCTATGGGTAGTGTTGAGTCTATGGGTAGTGTTGAGTCTATGGGAAGTGTTGAGTCTATGGGCAGTGTTGAGTCTATGGGTAGTGTTGAGTCCATGGGCAGTGTTGAGTCTATGGGCGGTGTTGAGTCTATGGGTAGTGTTGAGTCTATGGGTAGTGTTGAGTCTATGGGAAGTGTTGAGTCTATGGGCAGTGTTGAGTCTATGGGTAGTGTTGAGTCCATGGGCAGTGTTGAGTCTATGGGTAGTGTTGAGTCCATGGGCAGTGTTGAGTCTATGGGCAGTGTTGAGTCTATGGGCAGTGTTGAGTCTATGGGCAGTGTTAAGTCTATGGGCAGTGTTAGTCTATGGGCAGTGTTAAGTCTATGGGCAGTGTTGAGTCTATGGGCAGTGTTAAGTCTATGGGCAGTGTTGAGTCTATGGGCAGTGTTAAGTCTATGGGCAGTGTTGAGCCTATGGGCAGTGTTAAGTCTATGGGCAGTGTTAAGTCTATGGGCAGTGTTGAGTCTATGGGCAGTGTTAGTCTATGGGCAGTGTTGAGTCTATGGGCAGTGTTAAGTCTATGGGCAGTGTTGAGCCTATGGGCAGTGTTGAGTCTATGGGCAGTGTTGAGCCTATGGGCAGTGTTGAGTCTATGGGTAGTGTTGAGTCCATGGGCAGGATTTATATTGAACTTCTTTCGCACCGTACGTAGCCAACCGTGCTAATTGGAGGTGCTGGTCTCTCTCTGCGCTCTCTAACGAATAATGAATATAAAAATAATTAATATTGCTTTTGAAAATGCACCAATCCATTTCTGTCTTCGCGCCTAGCCTAAGCCGTGTCGTTTGACCATACTTCACCACGCTGGTGCGCGCGCGGGTTAGCGAAACAGAGGGGTGATGCCAGCATCGGGTCAGATGAGACGGTGCCACTGATGATGGCCGTGGGCCACGAATCGAACTTAGCGCTTCCAGGTTCGTAGGACAGCGCGCGAAACCCACGACTTAAATGGGAATTGAAAAGCCATAGTTTCGTTTTTTTTCATATTTTGATATTATGAGGTTGAAACGTTTCAGTAAATAAAGCCCCGTGACCCTGGGAGCGATGATCGATTCACGCGTCTAAACTTTGGCGTTGTACAGTCTATACGTTTGAGATACAGTCCGTGATATTGCAACAATGTGTTTTAACAAAGAAATGCAAGACCCGCGCGTACAAAGAACGAGTCTGCAGACTCAGTTGGGACTTTCCTGTATAACGAAAAAAGGACATAATGGGTCATCAACGTTAACCGTCGCTATATAAAAAATAATCATTAGAGTTCCAGACTTAAACCGTCGCTTTGTTTTAAAACTTTAGCGGGCGGTGCCGCGTGGTGCGTGCGTCCTGGCAGTGGATGCGATGCCTCTCGAAACATACAAAACGCGCGGCTACCCCTGACCGCCGGGCAGTTTCATAACGATTCAGTGTCGAAAAACGGGGCTCTGTGGTGCGCCCCACGCTACTGATCCCCGCGGAACCCCGAGTTCGATTCCCTGGCCAGGTCTCTTAACATCGGTTGCGAGTGAATTGTGAGCCGGTCACCCCCCCCCCAACTCCACCAACCTTGAGCAGCTCGCAGGGAAGTATGACCCAGCAACTTTCCATTGACCGATACGGGGCTGGAAGGCCTTTTATTCAGCAGTCGATTGAGAATGGAGGGATGCCCTAATTGTTTTTTTCATGAATCGATTACTCGAATGATAAGTTAGACGTTGATAAAAAAAAATTCCATCGATGATATTTGTTTGACCCAAACTTAAACAAGTTTTGTTGGGTAGTAGGATCGGCCCCAGGAGACTTTATAAGTCTCGGGGGAAGGCACTGAGTTCTTCTCTAGCGCGCACTACTTTCTGGATCACTCCGCGGTGCGTACGAAGTGTGTGAATTTAATAGACGCGATTCGAGGCTACGTATATGTGTATGTTTTTTTCTACTGGTCACGATAAGGAGAGGGAATTCGTTTAGGAGGACCGGCGACTTGAGTTCGATTCCCGATCACGGCTCATAACGCGTCAGTGGCGAGTGATGTCAGAACCGGTCCAAGCCACACTGACCAGCGTGGTGAAGTATGGTCAAACAACGGCATGGGTGAGACCTTCACCCAGAAGTGGTTTAACAATCGGGCTGTGCATCGAAAAATATCTCATCGGTCATGGGCAATCGACTGCTGGATGAAGGCCTCCCCGAACCTCTCACGATACTGGATGTCTGTGGAAAAAAGCTTTCTAGTTCATCGGATTCATCCTCCTGTATAAACACATTTTCTGATTCTGTAATAATCCGTCGAACACCTGGACACGAACTGTAATGTTCGTCGCTCCATCTCCGTACTCCGTTTCCTTCCCGACTAGATATCATAACTTTTATTTTATTTTTAAAACACTACGTTTGGACGTAGAATTACGTTTCGTTAACGTTTTCTTTAACCGAATCTCAATTGGCTCGCGCGCTTGTGGCCGGAGTGGGGTTGTAAAGGACGGTGACACTTTCTGTGGATCTTTCGATGAAGTTACGTAGATAGAAAAAAATTAAGTAAAATAAAAACTACTACGTTTCGATCACAACACAAGCGATCGTCATCGGGAGGATCAGGAGGATGACGATCGCTTCTGTTGTGAACGAAACGTGGTAGTTTTACATTTTTATTGACTTTCGTTCTTACCATCCACGTGACTTTACCGAAAGATCCACAGAATATGATTTCCTGCAGTCACGGGGGTGACGACGTCATCTTGAAACAAATCCACGGTCCTCGTTGACCGGTCGAGACTCGTTGAGCCCGGGCACATTTCATTTTCCCTCGCGACGTGTTGTTTATGTGTACACTACACACTACACTACACACTACACTACACACTCCACTACACACTACACTACACACACATAGTTGTATGTGTACACTACACTCTACACTACACACTACACTGCACACTACACTACACACACATAGTTGTATGTGTACACTACACACTACACTACACACTACACACATAATTGTATGTGTACACTACACACTACACTACACACTACACTACACACTCCACTACACACATATAATTGTATGCATACACTACACACTACACTACACTACACACACATATAATTGTATGCATACACTACACACTACACTACACACTACACTACACACTACACTACACACTACACTACACACATATAATTGTATGCGTACACTACACACTACACTACACTACACACTACACTATACACTACACTACACACACATCAATAGTTTATGGTCACAGTACGAGCTGTGTTGAAGCAAGTGAATATTTCCGATTTGATTATTGAATCTGTGTGTGACATCTGTTCCTGCGCAGTTAGCCCCAAAATCTCTACGGGTTGAACACTTCGTATGAACGTGTACTGCCCGTACGTGTATATGTATGTACGTGTACTGCCCCTACGTGTATATGTATGTACGTGTACTGCCCGTACGTGTATATGTATGTACGTGTACTGCATGCACGTGTAGACGTATGCATGTACGTGCCAGTACTGTCTACGCGAATGTGGAGGAGCGGTGGCACAGCGGTTAGCGCACCGCGCTACGATCCCGACGAGCTGGCGTTCCAATTCTCGGCCAACATCAGCGACGAAAATTGCGAACCGGTCTTGGACCTCGCCTAGGTCGACTCAGCCTTAAAACATCGGCACCGAGGAGACAGTTTTTGGGGGGCCAGGCGCTGTGCTGGCCGCATCACAAGAGCTCGCGAACGACACTTGCCCCCTAAAGTCTGCGTCGGCTACACGGGGGACCTTTGTCTCTGGCTGCTCTCGTGGCAAGGGAGGTGGCGCGTTGATGATTCTGCGCTCACGGTGCCACTCCCGGTGACCTGGGTTCGACCTCCGTGCACGTAATTCTAGATTTTAAGCTTTCGTGACTGCAAGGATTCATATTCTTAGGTTTTTAAATCCTTTATATTAAGTTCACTTGCGCGCTTGTTTGCTTGCTTGCTTGTTTACGACCGTGCAAATCTTTCGGTCGTTTTTTAACCCACTTCCCGTCATCCAATCGAGCTGACATTTTGCACACAGACTCGTTGTGCGTGACAATTAATGTTCGTGAAAAAAATTTTCCCAAAATTTTACACTTTTAGGACAAAAATATTATATTTAATTACCAATTGCTTAATGGTGCCATGCAATCATCTGACCCATAGGTGGCAGCCATCTCAAGCCAGAGGACGAGAGGACTCTAGCCGCCACGCATATAAAGGATTTATAGTGAAAAACTTTGTTTTTACGGGTTATACTTGTTTACTCGGTAAAGTCACGTAGGTAAAAAATAAAAATCTATAAAAGTAAAATAAAAATAAAATAAAAATCACGACGTTTCGGAGGCAACACAAGCTTCCGTCTTCAGGTGGAACCGTCACAGCACGATTGCTGTATCAAGTGAGTTAAATTCCAAGAAACAGTATTTGTATATATACTGGTTGAGGGTGGGAGGAGCCAAGGTAGGCCCTGAATATTTTTTTTGTGAGGTTCGGTGCGGCTGAAGCACGCTGTTAGGAATGAGCCTTTGTTGTGTAAACTAGTTGCGGATGATGTAAAGGTGCGTGTCAAAGGGACTGAGCCTTTTTGTTATGTAGAGATGATGCGGCTCCGTGCACGTAGCCACCAGATCGAGAGGAATCGTCCCTGAGCCTCAACTCGCCCAATGGCATCATTCGGTGGGAGGCAGAGACGACTTTCTGGCCGAAATCGACGACGTTCGCTCACGTTACGCTTCCCAATTGCCACGTGTGCTCGCGCGCAATGGAAAACTCGCCACACCGCCCCCTCGTGTGTTTCGTCGGCCTTGATGGGAGCTCGCTAACGGCAGTTGCCCTTGCAGCCGAGGCGACTGCACGGAGCCGGTGTGAGTCTGTGCCCGTGCGTGTAGAAGCATGTCTTTTACACTATGAGATCTCTTTTACCAGTGGCAAAATATAATGGTAGGTTTTTACCCTTTTAACTGGTACATATTATTATCCTTATCAGAGTTGCTTCTTTTTGTTTGCTTTATTGACTACTTGTGTTGTGGTCATTGCAAACATGATGCCTTGAATAAAGGTGTCAGTTTTGTACCAGTTAAAAGGGTAAAAACCTACCATTAAAGCATGTCTTTGTTTGGATGTATAAATCTGTCTGTAAGTCTCTGGGTAGATGTAATTCGACGTGTGTCTGTGTACGCGTGTCTGTGCGTGTGTCTGTGTGTTCCTGCGCGTCTGTCTGTGTGTAAGTCTGCGTGTGTGTCTGTACGTAAGTCTGCGCGTGTGTCTGCGCGTGTGTCTGTACGTAAGTCTGTGCGTGTGTCTGCGCGTGTGTCTGTACGTAAGTCTGCGTGTATGTCTACGTAAGTCTGCGAGTTTGTCTGTACGTAAGTATGTGCGTGTGTCTGCGTGTGTGTCTGTACGTAAGTCTGCGTGTGTGTCTGTACGTAAGTCTGCGCGTGTGTGTCTGTACGTAAGTCTGCGCGTGTGTCTGTACGTAAGTCTGCGCGCGTATGTCTGTACGTAAGTCTGTGCGTGTGTCTGCGAGTGTGTCTGTACGTAAGTCTGCGAGTGTGTCTGTACGTAAGTCTGCGCGTGTGTGTCTGTACGTAAGTCTGTGCGTGTGTGTCTGTACGTAAGTCTGTGCGTGTGTCTGCGAGTGTGTCTGTACGTAAGTCTGCGTGTGTGTCTGCCCATATGCCTGTCTGCTCTGCACGTGTCAGTCACGTTAGCAGAAGGCGCCTGCCGGATTTTAATTGCGAATGAGGCGCGTCGCGGGGGGGGGGGCGAGTTGGGGGTGGTTGAAGAGGTTGAGGGGGATGGGGGGATGAGGGGGATGAGGGTTAGCGCCGCTGGGGGTCGTGGGAGGCTCTGCTAGCGGCTAGGAGCCATGGGTGTGTGTCTGTATGTCCCCGCGTGTGTCCGTGTGTGTGCGTGTCGTTACGGCATTCACAGGTGCTACTAGCTAACGGCACTTGCCCCCAACTGTCTGTTAAGGCTACACGGGGAATATTTGTCTGTGTGTGCGTGTCCTCCTTGACTGTGTGTGTGTGTTTGTTTTTGTTGTGTGTGTGTGTGTGTCCCTGTGTGTGCGTGTGTGTGCGTCCACGTGTGTGTCTAATGCGAACATCTGGCGAGGTACTGCTATTTAATAACAACGGTGTCGTCAGCTCCTCGGGCGAGCCCACACAATCACAGACATGCAGGCTGATGCCCGCAATGCCGAGGCGCGTGTGTAGATGTGAGAGAGCGAATGTCCGTGTGTGTGTATGGTTGTGTGTGTGCATGAGTGTGGGGGGGGGCGGTGGTGTAGCGGTTAGCGCACTGCGCTACGAACCTGCCGTTCTGGGTTCGATTCAGATAATTATAGTGACGATTATCTGAACTGGTCCTGGGCCTCCCCTGGGCCGACTCAGCCTCAAATGAGTACCTGGTGCGGTGTGTAAACATTGCCACTGGGGAGACAAAGGCGGCCGGGCATGGTGCTGGCCACCCACCCCCTTTCATAGGTGCTCGCTAACAGCACTTGCCCCTACAGTATGTTAAGGCTGTACTGACCGCTACACTACCGCTCGCTACACACACACATCCAAACAACAACAACCGCCATTCGCCACTAAGTGGCGGTGACGTCACCACGACGCTTGTGCCAGGTTAGGTGTACGTTGAAGCCACGTGAAGTGTCGAACGCCCGCTGGCAGGAGGTAACGGGGCAGACCCAGGTGCCGCGGGTCGACTGGCTGAGATGACTGAGATGACTGGCTGATGCACCACCTGTGCCCCCTACTGTGCCACGTACACACACACTCACGCACACACACACTCACTCACGCACACACACACTCACGCACACACACACTCACGCACACACACACTCACTCACGCACACACACACTCACGCACACACACACACTCACGCACACACTCACACACACTCACGCACACACACACACACGCACTCACGCACACACGCACGCACACACACACTCACGCACACACACACTCACGCACACACACGCACACGCACTCACGCACACACGCACGCACACACACACTCACGCACACACACACACACGCACTCACGCACACACGCACGCACACACACACTCACGCACACACACGCACTCACGCACACACGCACGCACACACTCACACACACTCACGCACACACACTCACGCACACGCGCACGCACACACTCACGCACACACGCGCACGCACACACTCACGCACACACGCGCACATACGCACACACGCACACTCACGCACACACGCACACACGCACTCACGCACACGCGCACACACGCACACACGCGCACACACGCACACTCACGCACACTCACGCACACTCACGCACACTCACGCACACGCGCACACGCGCACACACGCGCACACACACACTCACGCACACACGCACTCACGCACTCACGCACTCACGCACACGCGCACACACGCACACTCACGCACACTCACGCACACTCACGCACACACTCACGCACACACTCACACACACTCACGCACACACACACTCACGCACACGCACACTCACGCACACTCACGCACACACTCACGCACACACTCACACACACTCACGCACACGCACACTCACGCACACTCACGCACACACGCACGCACACACACACGCACACACGCACTCACGCACACGCGCACACACGCGCACATACGCACACACGCACACTCACGCACACACGCACACACACACATGCACGCGCGCGCGCACGTGCGTAGAGGGGCTGTGGGGAGGGGGGCTGAGTGGAGGGAGCGAGTCAGGGAGGGAGGGAGGGAGCGGCGTCCCTTCAGCGTCCCACTCGCGTCAGCCCCGAGGGGAGCGCTTCCCTCCCCTCCCCTCCCTCGCTCTCTCGCTCTCCCCACGCCTCCTCCAACTCACTTTGACTCTCGCACGGCGCATTTCATTAAAGGCACACGAGGGACACCACACACAGACCCATCGCCCACCTGTTTGTGATAGAGTTTCGTTGTTGCTTTTATGATGATGATTGTTATTATGCTATTATTGCGCGGGAGTGGTGGTGCAGCGGTTAGCGCGCTGCGCTATCCACGTGACTTTGCCGAAAGACCCAAGGGATATGAATTCCTGCAGTCACGAAAGCTTTAAGTCAACATTTACACCAACCCCTCTCGCGGCCATGATCGCCTTCATAGGTGATCGCTAACAGCACTTGCCACAACGTCACGTGTAGGCTACACGGGCAACCCTTGTATTTGTCTTTCGTTGTATAGATTGTTCAGTACTAGTAACTGCCAGGTCGCTTCTGAAACAAATCGCTGTTTAGCTCAGTGGGCCTCAGCTGATGAACATGTTTGTTTAGTAATAGTTTAAGTCGTGTCGCTGGGTTGGTAGCGTAGCGCACTAACCGCTACGCCACCGCTCCCCACAAAGACAAAGATGCCCCGTATAGCCTGCATTAGACTGTGAGGGCAAGTGCTGTTAGCGAGAAGCACAAATGAGGGCCGGAACGGCACACGAGGGGGTGGGTGGCCAGCACCACGCCCGGCCGCCTTTGTCTCCCCGGTGGCGATGTTTACACACCGCACCAGGTACTCATTTGAGGTTGAGTTGACCTAGGGGAGGACCATGACCGGTTCAGATGATCGTCACTGGTGTGGGCCGTGAGCGGGAATCGAACTCGGGTAGCAAGGTTCGTAGCGCAGCGCGCTGACCACTACACTACCGCTTCCACACACACACAGACACACACACACACACGCACACACACGCATACACGCATACACACACACGCACGCACATACACACACACGCACACATGTATACACACACACACGCACACACACGCATACACACGCACACACGCACACACACATACACACACACGCACACACGCACACACACGCATACACACGCATACACACGCACACACACGCACACATACACACACGCACACACACACGCATACACACGCACACACACGCACACACACACACATACGCATACACACGCATACACACGCACACACACGCAAAGACCCTCTCGGACAAACTCACGGACACTAACACCGAGCGCAGGAACGTCGTCGTCGTCGTAGTCGTCGTCAAAAGTCCTGGGCCAGATGACAAATCAATGCCCGGCTGATGGAGCTGTCGGGGAGGAGAGGAGGGAGAAATTAGCACGAGGCTAGGACCCCCCCTCCCCCCCCCCGGCCTTAAATGGGTTCCAGATGCGAGGGCTGCAGTGGCGGAAATGCTTGCTCTGGCCAGAAAAAAAATGGAAAAAAACACATCTCAACTTTAAAAATATATATTTATAGAGAACACAGAAGCGTGGCTTTGCCTGCTGCAGCAGCAGCAGCGATGTGGAGCTCCTCCAGAGTACAGACTTTGTGGGAAGAAGTTTTATCGCGCGTAAAGTTTGCGAAGAGTCGATTCGCGCAGAAGTGTTGTTTGCGCCGATGTGTGTAAGCAAGCGTGAAGTTTCATCGGTCCGAGGTTTGAGATGCGGGGGGGTTGTGGTGCTGGTGTGGGGAGCGGTGGTGCAGCGGTTAGAGCTGAAATGTCATAGCGATAGAGTTGTCTCCGCTTTGCAAGGCCGTAATTATAATATATATTGGGGGGGACATCTCCCCCCCCCAATATTCAAATATGCTGAAAATGCCCCCCCCCCGAATATTTTTCTATAAACAATATAAAAAATTGCTATGCTATGGAAATAAAATAACAATTTGCTAAACCTTGGCCACAATATCTGGACATGTCTTCATATAACAATGCATAGATTTTTGTATATATGATTGTGGTTATGGTTGTACTTTATTAATCCCTAATCTCTGCCATTACATACAACGAAACAAAAAAAGGTCAAAAAGAAAAAACAGAGCAATGTAATACAATACACCATTAGACATTATTGTAAAAAATAAAATAAAAAGTCCATCCTGTGTGTTAGTGAATTTTTTAATATTTTAGGCAGGAAATTCGTTTTCAAATTTAGATTTTTTTTTCTGGGGGGGGACCCCCAGACCCTCTGGAAGATTTGCCCCCCCCCCCCCCCCCCAATGTTGACTCCATGGCTACGGCCTTGCCTCTTTGTACAGTCACCGGAATAAATCTGAAAATCAACAATGATATTATTTTAGCACCAACTCTTCCCCCCCGCACCCCTCCGGCCAAACCCCTCCAAAATTACTTGGTGACGGATGCTGATTGGTGTCACTCGCATGGTCTGGGGTCACCCTCTGCGCTCTGAGACTCGTGCTGAACGCTGAACGCTGCCGCACTACTCACAAACTCGCCATCGGCGGACCGAGTAGTCCGCCTCCTGCCGCGTGTGACGTTCGAGCCAGTGGGCAGCGAATTTCGCTCCGAGCGCCGCCTCTGAGGTTAACATTTTCAGAGTTTACACTATGGGAACCTCATTTGCCAGTAAAAATATGATAATTGGTTTTTTACCCTTCTATCTGGCAACGAAACTGACACCTTTTTACAAGGAGTCACGTTTGCATAGACCGCAATACCTGCAGTCATAATACAAACAAAAAACATAACTCTGATAATGTGCACTGTCCTTGAAGTTGATTGGTCCACACCCGAGACAGCTTTCCTTAGAGCCTAGTCTCACATGGGTTGGACCAGATGACGCCAAAAGGCGCACTAATCAACTTCAAGGACAGTGCACATTATCAGAGTTATGTCTTTGTTTGCATTATGACTGCAGGTATTGTGGTCTATGTAAACATGACTCCTTGTAAAAAGGTGTCAGTTTTGTTGCCAGATAGAAGGGTAAAAAACCAATTATCATTTTCAGAGTTCATCCCCTGACCAGGACGCAGTAGCGTGTGGTGAGAGTGTGTAATTGGCGTGTGTGTGTGTGAATGTGTGTTTGTGAGTGTGTGTGTGTGGGGAATGTGTGTGTGTGTGTGGAGATCATCTGAACCGGTTTTGGGCCTCCCCTAAGTCGACTTAGCCTCAAATGAGTACCTGGTGCTGTGTGTAAGTAAACATCGCCATCGAGGAGATGTTGGGCACCCACCCCCTCGTGTGCCACAGCGCCGGCCTTCATAGGTGCTGCTCGCTAACAGCACTTGCCCCAACAGTGGGTTCAGGCTATACGGGGGATCTTTGTGTCTCTGTTTCGTGTGAATGTGGTGAGAAGCTATGGCGTAGCTGTTAGCTGAGTACAGTGTCACATTTGCAAGTCAATGATTTCATGCGCACATACATCCGTCAGCCAATTAACCCATCAAATACTTCATTGACTTAATGTGGATATTAATTCTAGAATGGAAGCTTTCGTGACTGACTGCAAGGAATTCATACTCTTAGATTTTTTCGGTAAAGTAGCGTAGGTAAAAAATTTCAAATAAATAATCAAATAATCTAAATAATAATCGAAATAAATTAATAAATCACGTCCACCTGATGACGGAGACTTGTGTTACCTCCGAAACGTCGTGATTTATTATTTTATTTCTATTATTATGTATATTATTTTATTCTTTATTTTTACCTACGTGACTTTACCGAAAAAACCTAAGAGTGTTAATGTGGATATGTCAAATCGGATCATCAACGCACGCGATTGCGTTTTCTCTATAGGCAAAATCAAATGATCATCGTTGGCATTGTTACTGCGGCCCAATACTATCGAGCGATCCTTTATTTAAACTTAAGCAAGCGAAAACTCGGGACCGCTATCGACTGCTCGATGTGACTGGTGAGTTAATCCTTCGACAAAACGGGGGGGGGGTGGTGGGGGGCTCGGGGGGAGGAGGCCCCCCTATTCCCAGGCAAATAGGCAATGCTTGTGTAGAAAGCTCCATAAATATATGGGAGCGTGCGTGTGGCCAAGGCAGCTGCCTCTCGCTGATGAGACACAACAAGCACGCGTGGTCGGTATTTACGGCCAACCTAATTTAAGCGACTTGTGTTTGTTTATTAGTGTTTGTGTGTGTGCGCGTGTGTCTGTGCGTGTGGCCTCGACGTGCACATAGCCTGGCACGAGCGCCGTGGTGACGCCACCGCCACTTAGGGGCGAATGTAGTCTGCTGTTGTTATTGTTGTTGTGTGTGTGTGCGATGTGTGGAGCGGTGGTGGAGCGGTTAGCCCGCTCACGGCCGTCAACACCCAGTGACAATTATCTGAACAGGTCATGGGCTTCCCCAAGGTTGACTCAGCCTCAAATGAGCACCTGGTGCGGTGTGTAAACATCGCCACTGGGGGGGAGACAAAGGCGGATTATAAGACGCACCCACCCCAACGTTTGTTTTTTAAACCACAGGGGAGGGAAGTGAGGTGGGGGAGGGGGGTGTGTGGGGGGGAGGTGGGTGGATTTGTGGGTGGGTGGTGTAAATTGCATCTTATAATCCGAAGAAAATGACAAGCGGGCAATTGAACATTGTTTGATCCAATCTTGATTTGAAGCTTTCGTGACTGCAGGAATCCATACTCGTTGGTTCTTTCGGTAAAGGTCACGTAGGTAGAAAATTAAATAAATCACAAATTTATTTAAAATAAATCACAAATTTATTTTATTACCCACGTGACTTTACCGAACGAACCAAAGAGTATTGTTTGGGCCTCCGTCCGTGTGTGTGTGTGGTTTTTTTTTGTCCGGGGAGCTGTTTGCGAAGCTCACGCGCGCTGTGAACGCCACCATCCCCCGGTGTCATCACGACCCGCGCGCGTTGTCGCTTCAGACGCGCGCACGTGCCCGTTGCTGGAGCCCAGGTGCAACAGCACAACACCACGCCCGGCCGCCTTTGTCTCTCCCCCCCCACCCCCCCCCCCCCCGCCGCCACCCCCTGTGCTGATGATATGTACACGGCGTGCGAAGTTGACCTTTCGAGGCAGACACGGACGACCCTTGTTTATGGCAGGCACGTGTCGAGTGATTCGGATGACCATCGCCACCGATGCTGCCCTGGCCGGGAATCGAACCCGGGTGGCCGGGTTCTATTGCGCCACTAATTTCCCGTCGTTATTATTGTGAGAATATGTTACACTTCAGGGTCGTTGGCAAGTCCATAATAGAGGTTGTTGGGTTAGATCGCCTTCTAACCCCCCCCCCCCCAAAAAAAACCCCTCTTGTGCATAATATTGGTCGCGAAAGCCTACGTGTTTAAACTTGTTTACAAGTGTTTAAACAAATGCCTCGCCGAGTCTCGAGGCTCGTGCTCAGGAGGGTCCTGCATCGCGATGTTTGGCCGATGCCATTCGCGAACTTTCGTGTGCGAGGAGGAGGAGGCTGGATAGCCCCCGGTGAGAGAGAGAGAGAGCCCCCATCGCGCACACGAGAGGGATGCACTCACGGCTCTGCACAGATAGATTGACCAATCCGTTGCCGAACTAACACATCCTTTGGCCACCTCCTCCACTACCCCGGCATCCTGGTGCGGGGGGCGTGGACGCGAGAACGTACCGGTACGGTACAACAACGTGGCTTTTTTATTCACTCCACTACTCTCTGCTCTCCTTCACATTGCTGCCTGTAGCAACTGTCTGTCGTGCCCGGTGGCCGCCTCGCCACGCACTGAACCAGGCTCCAAAAATACCCTGCTGAGCTTCTTGATATCCGTTGAGTTGGTGGGGTAGAATTCACGGTGCCTCGGGTCAAAGGGCAAATCCGCGCAGAATCTTCATCGGGGGGCACGGCTGGGGGCTGCGTCTTCAATCAGTGCTCATAGTGGCCGCGGTCCTCCCCTAGGTCGACTCAGCCTTCAGTGGGTTACTTGGTGCGGTGTCTAACAACACATCGGCACTGGGGAGACAAAGGCGGCCGGGCATTGCCCTGAACCGCACCATCCGCTCGCGCGCCTTGCGGGCCTTCATTACGAGGTGCCCGCTAACAGCTCTTGGGGGGTGGGGGGTGAATCTCTTTGTCAGTATTCACATTAAAAAAAAACACGGTCCTGGATTGGGTCCATATGCTCACAAATTGGTCGTGTTCACCACCACCACCGCCGCCGCCACCACCACCACAGCCCTGGGACAGATTGAGTGGCGTGGAGACATCGGCTCGCGCCGAGGCCATAAAGGCGCGTTTTGGAGGGTGGGCGATAGAAGGGGGTTGTTTTTGTTCTGTGACTGGCATCTGCACCCCTTAGCCCCCTCCAGCCCCTCCCCTCTGCACCCCCCCCCATCGACCCCCCACGACCCCATGCCCCGCCCCCCCCGCCTTCATCCCATCACCCACCTGCTTGTTCTCCACCCCACCCCGCCCCGCCCCCAGCGTCACTTCATAGTCTGTCGAGGTGCTGGAACGTAGCGGGGTTGGTTTGGGCAGAACCACAAGCACGCCCGACCGCCTTTGTCTCCCCAGCGCCGATGTTCACAGGCCCACGGGACCGGTTCGGATCCCCCCTTGTTCACAAACAAAGATCCCCCGTGTAGCCTTTAACAGACTGTTGGGGCAAGTGCTGTTAGCAAGCACCGATGAAAGTCGGAAGGGTACACGCGGGGGTGGGTGGACAGCACACCGCCCGACCGCCTTTGTCTCTCCAGTAGCGATGCTTGCTCAGGTACCCATTTGAGGCCGAGTCGACCTAAGGGACGCCCAGGACCGGTTCAGATGATCGTCGCTGGCGTTGACCGCGAGCGAGAATCGAACTCGGGTCGCCGGTTTCGTAGCGCGACGCGCTAAACCGCTACACCACCGCTCCCCACAGACACACACACACAGACGCGCACAGACACGCACGCAGACACGCGACTTTCAAGAATTCTGTGGGGTCACACTCTATGACCTCTCTCAAACTCACAAGAGCGCCTCCTCGGATAAGGCTGAGAACGCAGAGCGCTAGTACCAGATATCGCATCGTTGTCGAGTGGAATGTGGCCAACTCTGGCCGCATTTCTAGACGTCAAGCCATGCTCGGAGCATCTGGCTCCGCAAACTTTTTCGCCAGGGACTATGCACCGTGCGCGTACTCTGTGTGCGTGTTCGCTGAACTGCTTTCGTAGCCAACCGTGCTGTGATCGGAGATGCGGGGGAAGGACAACAGCTCTAAGCGCTCTTCGTCGTCACACGCTTGATTCTAGCCAGGGCTAGACTGGCGTCATTGGAGCATGGGGTTATTGGCGTAAGGCACTACCACTAGAGGTACGCCTGTCCATGATAATAATAATATATTATTATGGTACCCAATATTAATTCCGATCGTCTTGCGATGGTAAAATAATGAAGGGGAGATGGATGTGGCGTGGACATTTTTATTTTGAAACGTGCGTTTAGAGGATTTGGCTTCGATAAATGTCCACACGTTGATAAGCCGCTTCGCTGAGAGGTGATTTGTGGGCAGGTCGCTTCTGAAAAAGAGCTACATAGCTGAGTGGGTCATACCTGGTCAAATAAAAACTAGTTTAGTTCGTTTTAGTTTCAGTTAAATTCTTGGAACAGCGTTTGGGATAAAAAAAAAAGGCAACGCTGGTTCTGTGGAAATGTACAGCAGCCAAAAACTCTAGACGCGTGATGTTGATTTTAAATGTGGAGGGAGAAACCGGAGGATCTGGAGAAAAATCCACGCGACCACGGGGAAAGAGAGAGACGCAAAACTCCATATATACAGCAGGCGTCAGGATCGGGATCGAATCCACGACCTCCTGTATACCAGGCGAGGTAGTTAACATCTCCTAGCCACCGTGATGATGATGATGATGAGAGAGAGACACACAAACTCCAAATATACAGCAGCCATGTATCGTCAGGGGTCTGAATCGAACCTACGACCTCCTGTACACCAGGCGAGGTAGTTAACATCTCCTAGCCACCGTGTTGATGATGATGAGAGAGAGACACACAAACTCCAAATATACAGCAGCCATACATCGTCAGGGGTCTGAATCGAACCCACGACCTCCTGTACACCAGGCGAGGTAGTTAACATCTCCTAGCCACAGTGTTAGCCGGATGATGGCAAAGCTGTGATTCATGATACGTTGAACCAACGTATCGGGTAGGTCTTCATCCATCAGCGGATCGATCACGGCTGCTGCCGATGATGATCATATCGGTTGCATTCGTGAAATTGCCAATAAGAGATAATGAGCGGCCTTTTTTTTTTCAAGGAGGGTACCATTGCCTCTGGGGATCTGTCGGGCAAAACATTCTTGACGCAATGGTATTATCGTAGGCAATAGCGAGCAGTTGGTGTAGAGAAAAAATCACGCCATGCGTGTGAGTGCCAATGCTGGGGGAGGGGGGGGGAGTTGGGGGGTGGCTGGCTCTGCGTGCCCACAAGATGCGCCCGAATCAAATCGACATCTGTGTTGTTCAAGTCGGAGGGGTGAGTCAGGAGAGGTGACGCGGCATCTGGATGAGCTGACGCGCGCCCCTCGCCCCCGGACCGCGGCCCGGACGAGCAGCGACTCGTGGAGATGAGCGCACGTGACGTCAGATGATGTTGTTGTTGCTGCTGCTGCTGCTGCTGTTGTTATCTCCGACGAATGACCGTCGTCTGCGTTGGCTGTTATTGCTCCGTCGGTATCAAACAGAGGCGGACGACAATCACACGCCTGCCTACGTTGGTGTTGTTGGTTGGGAAAGCGGTGGTGGGTGGGGGGGAGGAAGGGGGAGACAGCACGGAGCTCAGGATCGTTTCAGATCTCACTCGCTCGCCACTGGTGTTCGGCCGTGGTCGGGAATCGAACATCTGCTCACTGGGTTGACGGGGCCGTGCGAGGAGCACTGGGCCAAGCCGTGGTGCCCCCCCCTCCCTCCCTCCACGCTCCCCACCCAATAATATTGAGCAGTGGAAACATTCTTACTCAAGGCTGTCAAACATTGGCAAAGTTTTATTTTGCCACGGGAATCACGGTCTCGTGCAGCAACGTTGATAGCCAACGTTGGTATCCAAAGCAGCTGATATCCAACCTTGGATATCCAAAGTTGATGTTCAACGCCTCTTCCATCAGCTGCCCGAGCCACTTACGCAGAGGCAAAGGCGCATGCCACGTCCCTTGGCGGGCACGCTACTCGGTTCAACTTCGAAACGTTTCACTTCCTTGCGACAAACAACAACAAACAACGATTAAAAACAACAACGCGTTTCAGATTTGGAAGCTTTTTCATTTCGACGTCCGCGGTCGCCTCGCGCCCCCTGACGGCGGAGCGAAGTTCGCGCGCCACGTGTTGGTGGCATGCGACGTTGGCCAGGCAAATTGGGGAAACTTTTCTCTGCCAAGGGCCATTTGGATATTTATAACAACATCATTCGCGGGCCATACAACATTATCAACTTAAAAATTAGCTGTTATATGTGGTCAAACATGTAATTTTACTCACCCCTAATGTGATGGCTGGAACTGCTTCTATTTGACGAGGCGTGTGATGTTAGCTGGTGTTGATGGTGTTGCTGCTGCTCGCAACTGCTTTTCCAGGTTTGCTCCTCGATTTATTGAATTTCGAGTCCCGCCTGCGGTTGCCTTGGCAGGGCCAGAGACCCAAATGATTTCGGGGGCCTCGTACGGCCCGCGGGCCGGACGTTCCCCACCCCTGGTTTAAAGCGTCCCGAGAAAAATCCGAAAGCTGTAACCGCAGTGGGGGTTTTTTTATGATTCTGATTTTCAAATATATATCATTAAAGCTGTAAGCAAAGGCCCTCGACCGTATGTGTAGCTTATTTTGGGCCCTCTAGAGATTCTTCTAGAACATCGTCAGAATTTACATATAGGGTTCGTCACGACCGTGAGCGTTTGTGTATGTAGACGTCAGACACGTGGTATAATGTGTTGTTGAAAATCACGAATGTTAAATTTATTCAAATGCAAATATGGAAATAGCCCGGGTTAAGTCCCCCTCCCCCTTTTTTATGTCGTTTCGCAAATACGTCGTCGCTTTATTGTTCACACCGCCACCTGATTAGCGTCGTCCCGCCCTGTCTCGTTATCCGTCGCCTCCACCCGCCCACCTACACTGCTGCCCTGTACAGTCGCTTCAATTTTACGTCGTTTCGATATGCGTCGTCGCACATTTCAGGAACGCATCCCCCCACCCGCCCCACACCCCCCCCCCCCCCCACGACGTATTACTGTAGTGTCGATAAATAGTTTGTAGTACTTCCCCCGCCATGGTAATGTGGAATTTCCACCACTGGTTTGGACGGAAACGCCTCTCCTTTGCTAGTTATAAAAAACAAAAAAAACGTCCATTATTTACTCAAGCATAGTGTCCCCGAGTCTCAAGACTCGTTCGCAAGAGGGTCCTGCGTGCGAGATGTTAGGCCAATTCTTTGTTGTTGTTGTTGTTCAGATCCATGTTGTTGTATTGTTTGTTGTTGTTGTTTGTTGTTGTTCAGATCCATGTTGTTGTATTTTAGTTTTCTGTTATTGCTTCGTTTCGGATGAAACCCAAGCACCAGTCGTTGTACTCTACCGCGCTCCCCTGGGCATGGCGAAGTATGGCCACACACACACACACACATGTATACACACACACACGCGCGCGTACACACACACACGTGTATGTGTGTATATATAAAATCTCCCACGGCCCTTCGCGGTTGAAAGAAGAACGCGCCGCTCTGTAACTCGCGTCCCTTTGAGCCGCCGTGGAAGCAGCAGCAGCAGCAGGAGCAGGAGAAGAAGAAGCAGAGGCGACTTGGGGCTCGTGACGCGAGCGATGAGTGAGCCCGTAGAACCTTCAAGACGAGTCGAGTTTGACGGGACGGTCCGCGAACGATGACAAACGCGGCCGTCGGCCGTCGGAGACGTGTTTGCTAAACCGTTTCAGAGAATGAAAAGTCGCCGCAACCCTTTGAAGGCGCGCGTAAAGGAAGGAAAATAAAAAATTTAAACAAAAAATAAACCACAGAGAGAAACACGGGGGGGGGGGGGGGCACAGACGAGGTTTTTCGCCGCTGACGCGAGGCAGGGAGGCAGAGCCCCTTTCGCGGGGCGATGTCGGTTGCCGGAACACCTTTGACGGGTCAGCCGTGGCCAGAAACAACGCCCGACCGCCTTTGTCTCCCCGGCGCCGATGTTTTGGCTGTGACCCCCCTCACCCCACTGCCCACGCTCGCCGCCTGCGATTAGCACGGGTTGGCTACGTACGGCGCGAAAGAAGTTCGCGACATTATATTTTTTCTACTTTTTGTTTTACCAAGTAAGGTCCACTGAGCTACGTAGCCGCTTTTCAGAAGCGACACGTCCCACCGCAAACTCCAAATACACAGCAGCAGGCGTCAGGGTCGGGATCGAACCCACGACCTCCTGTACGCCAGGCGAGGTAGTTAAAATCTCCTAGCCACCGTGATGATGATGAGAGAGAGACACTGCAAACTACAAATATACAGCAGCAGGCGTCAGGGTCGGGATCGAACCCACGACCTCCTGTACACCGGGCGAGGTAGTTAACATCGCGTCACCGCACACAACGCACTGCTTCCGGGTACTCGTTTTAGGTCGAGTCGACCTAGGGGAGGCCCAGGACCGGTTCGTATATTCGCCCACTGACGTTGGCTCCTCTGAGAGCGCAATGGCGACGTTGGGTGCAGGGAGGGGCCTATAGGGGCAGCACGCGGCTCTTCAAGGGCCGCTTTGTGACGTCATTCATTAAAGGACCGCCCCCGCCGTCGTCGTCATCGTCGTCGCCATCGTCGCCTCGTGCTCACCACGTGCACAACCGTGGCTCTTGAAACATTGCGGTGGTTTTAGTTTTTGTTTACTGTTGTTGTTGTTGTTTTGTACCGAATTCGCAACAACAACAACAACAAAGTCGCCTCTCCCTGGCTATTTCGGTTGCCCCCCCCCCCCTTGCGCTTCTCTCCGCCAACGCGTGCGGCAAATCGGCAAGGAGCCCCCCACCCACTCAAGGGTGGGGGGGGGGGGCCCACGGGGACTCGGTGAGTCTCTCCTCGGGGCTAAACAAGCGAGACAGAGATGTGAGAGAGATGTGGGAGAGCGTGAGAGAGCGTGAGAGAGAGTGTGAGAGAGGCGTGAGAGAGAGTGATAGAAAGACGTGTGAGAGTGAGAGAGAGCGTGAGAGAGAGAGCGCGTGAGAGAGCGTGAGAGAGAGAGCGCGTGAGAGAGAGAGCACGTGAGAAAGCGTGAGAGAGAGGCGTGAGAGCGTGAGAGAGCGTGAGAGAGAGTGTGAGAGAGGCGTGAGAGAGAGTGATAGAAAGACGTGTGAGAGTGAGAGAGAGCGTGAGAGAGCGTGAGAGAGAGAGCGCGTGAGAGAGAGTGATAGAAAGACGTGTGAGAGTGAGAGAGAGCGTGAGAGAGAGAGCGCGTGAGAGAGCGTGAGAGAGAGAGCGCGTGAGAGAGAGAGCGCGTGAGAAAGCGTGAGAGAGAGGCGTGAGAGCGTGAGAGAGCGTGAGAGAGGCGTGAGAGAGAGTGATAGAAAGACGTGTGAGAGTGAGAGAGAGCGTGAGAGAGAGAGCGCGTGAGAAAGCGTGAGAGAGAGGCGTGAGAGAAAGTGAGAGAGAGAGCGCGTGAGAGAGAGAGCGCGTGAGAAAGCGTGAGAGAGAGGCGTGAGAGCGTGAGAGAGCGTGAGAGAAAGAGTGAGAGAGGCGTGAGAGAGATGTGATAGAAAGACGTGTGAGAGTGAGAGAGAGATGGGAGAGAGGGGTGCTGGGGGAGCGGTTGAGTACCGGGGGGCTGTGGCGTGTGGGGGGGGCCCTAGGGCGTAGAACCATCGGGGCCGCTGCCCGTGACGCCACACTGGGGGGTGGGGGGAGGGGGGTGGGGGTGGGGGGGGGGCAGAGTTCGCTCGTTGTGACGTCAGTGGCATTTTTGGGATTCGAGTCCCACGGGAAGGCGCCCGGATTCGGAACAATTTTGGAAAACGCGCGGAGGAGGAGGCTGAGATCTGGGGAGACCACGATGCGTGTGTGTGTGTATGTGTGTGTGTACGTGTGTGTGTGTGTGTACGTGTGTGTGTGTACGTGTGTGTGTGTGTGTACGTGTGTGTGTACGTGTGTGTGTGTACGTGTGTGTGTGTGTGTACGTGTGTGTGTACGTGTGTGTGTGTGTGTACGTGTGTGTGTACGTGTGTGTGTGTACGTGTGTGTGTGTGTACGTGTGTGTGTACGTGTGTGTGTGTACGTGTGTGTGTGTACGTGTGTGTACGTGTGTGTGTGTGTACGTGTGTGTGTGTGTACGTGTGTGTGTACTTGTGTGTGTGTGTATACGTGTGTGTGTGTACGTGTGTGTGTACGTGTGTGTGTGTACGTGTGTGTGTGTACGTGTGTGTACGTGTGTGTGTGTACGTGTGTGTACGTGTGTGTGTACGTGTGTGTGTGTGTACTTGTGTGTGTGTGTGTGTACGTGTGTGTGTGTGTGTGTACGTGTGTGTGTACGTGTGTGTGTGTGTACGTGTGTGTGTACGTGTGTGTGTACGTGTGTGGGTGTGTGCAGGTGTGTGTACGTGTGTGTGTGTACGTGTGTGTGTAAGTGTGTGTGTGTGTAGGTGTGTGTACGTGTGTGTGTGTGTAGGTGTGTGTACGTGTGTGTGTGTGTACGTGTGTGTACGTGTGTGTGTGTGTGTGTACGTGTGTGTGTACGTGTGTGTGTGTGTATGTGTGTGTACGTGTGTGTGTACGTGTGTGTGTGTATGTGTGTGTGTGTACGTGTGTGTGTGTACGTGTGTTTATGTGTACGTGTGTGTGTGTCTGCGCTACGAACCCGGCGACCCGAGTTCTTTCCCGCTCATGACCAACACCAGTGACGATTATCTGAACCGGTCCTGGGCCTCCCCTAGGTCGACTGAGCCTCAAATGAGTACTTGGTACGGTGCGTACACATCGCCACTAGGGAGACAAAGGCGGCCGGGCGTGGTGCTGTCCACCCACCCCCTCGTGTGCCGTGCCGGCCTTTACAGGTGCTACTCGCTAACAGCACTTGCCCCCACAGTCTGTTAAGGCTCTACGGGGGATCTTTATCTCTGTCTGTGTGTTGGGGTCGTATTAGTCGGCGACGTGATGTGAAACGAAGAATGCTGCTCGCGAGACGTGACTCAGATGCAGTCGTCACACTGGATATTCCAGTCGGATGATGATGATGATGATGGTGATATTACGTTGAGCGCTCGTAATTACAGCGGTGTCTTTCGTCTGGCTCTCCGAGCCGCTCTCCGTTTGACGGTGACATCTGAGAATCCTCAAGGAGTTTGCCTCCGTCTGGCTCCGTGAGCCTCGGGCGCTTACTCCTTTATGCCCCAATAATCCCGCAGAGGTGACGTCGTCTGCGCGTGTGCCCAACTCAATTCGCACCCTGCGAGATGCGGCGAGCTCGGTCGGACCTTGCATCGCGCAAGGCAACCAACGTCACTCGCCAGCTCCTGTCCACGCCTAATCGCGCCGTGCGTAGAACTTCTTTCGCGCCGTACGTAGCGAACCGTCGCTCGTCGTAGGGTGCGCCGGGAAGGACAGGAAGGAACCGTCGCGAAACGTTCAGCCTCGACGCCGAGAATCAGAGAGGCGCTCTGAGCACGGCGAGGCCTTCATCCGGCAGTAGGTAGACCACGGGCGATGACGGTGGTGGTCAGACTCGAGTTAGGGTTGAGTTTATTTTGGTGTTGGGGGAGATGGTGGGGGGGGGAGGTTAAGTATCAAATTGTAAAAGCGATGAGTTAGTCTGAGCTGCTTCCTCGAAGGCTGCAACAAGACTCATCCCCCTGCGATGGAGCGAGGGAGCGAACGAGCGAGTGAATGAGTGAATGAGCGAGCGAGTGAATGAGTCACCCTGCTGGAACGTTCTCTGCCTCTGCAGTGCCACGTGGACCGCGAGCAGCGCCTCTGACCGACCGAATCCCACGCGCAGCCGTTCGCAGAAAGTCCGGCCGGGCGCAGCGTGGTGGACGTGTGTGTGCGCGCGTGTGTGTGTGAGTGTGTGTGAGTGTGTGTGAGTGTGTGAGTGCGCGTGTGTGTGTGAGTGTGTGTGAGTGCGCGTGTGTGTGTGTGAGTGTGTGCTTGTGTGTGCGTGTTTGTGAGTGCGCGCGTGTGTGTGTGCGCGCGTGTGTGTGCGTGCGTGTGTGAGTGCGCGCGTGTGTGTGAGTGTGTGCTTGTGTGTGTGTGCGTGCGTGAGTGCGCGTGTGTGTGTGAGTGTGTGCGCGTGTGTGTGTGTGAGTGCGCGTGTGTGTGTGCGCGCGTGTGTGTGTGGGGAGCGGTAGTGAAGCGGTTAGCGCGCTGGGCTATGAACCCAGCGATACGAGTTCGATTCCCGCTCACGGCCAACACCCAGTGACGATTATCTGAACCGGTCCTGGGCCTCCCCTAGGTCGACTCAGCCTCAAATGAGTACCTGGTGCGGTGTGTAAACATCGCCACTGGAGAGACAAAGGCGGTCGGGCGTGGTGCTGACCACCCACCCCCTCGTGTGCCGTGCCGGCCTTTATAGGCGCTAACAGCACTTGCCCCCACAGTCTGTTAAGGCTATACGGGGGATCTTTGTTTGTGTGCGCGCGTGGCTCCCGGTGGCCCGGCGCTTTGTTGGGAGACGGTGGGTGGGGACGGAGGGTTGGTGGATCACGCAGAGATCTGCGAAAATTCCACCAAAACTCAAGCAAACTGCCTCTCGAGGTTGCGCCGTGGTGCTGATGGTGGTGGTGGCCGGGGGTAGAGCGAGAACGAATTTATTGAATCCATCCGTGCGGTGTTTTATTGATGTGTGTTGCCCTCCCCCCCCCCCCCCCCCCGGGATGAGTTTGTGGGGTTTTCTACGGACTCCTCCCACATGGGCGCATTGGGATCTGCGGATGGAATTCGAATTTACAAATGTAAATTATTTCTCATTATTGAACTCTCATCGATCGGAATGGCCAGCAATCCCAACGTAGTAAGAACTTTCATGAAGGAGAAGGAAACAAACCTCTAGCCAGCTTTTTGCCGGGTCAAAATAAGGCGCGGTGTTGATATGATCAGTGGCGTCGATTAAATTGATCACTGATATAAAACAATCGATAACGATTGCTCTAAATGGAATTATAATTGTCATATGTGGTCAGAGACAAGCGCACACGTTGAATATGTCGTGCTGTGTGTATGTACCTAGCCTGGCACAGGCGCTGTGTAAACCTCACTGGTGGTGGTGGTTGTTGTGTTGGCGTGACAGGCAGTACGTGTGTCACTCCGTACCATCAACAGAGCGGTGTCAGTCCATGGCGCATCTGGCAGCGTTTGTATCCACGTGTCACCAAGTGTTTACGAGTGCACTTGCGTCAATTTGCATCTCTGCTTTGAAGAAGGTCTGTTTCACAAAACGTCGCCTATTATAGGTTCAAAAAAAAAATTGCCTTCAAAGGCCACTGCAGAGTTAATGACGAATACGTTGATTTTTTTTGTTGTTCTGTTATTTGTGCTCGGGCACGACTCACCGCCACCGCAGCGTGGCACCTGTTTGGTCCTTAATAGGTGCTCGCTAACAGCCGTTGTTCCCCACCACGGGCTCGCCACGGCAACACGCGGCATTTCTCTCTTCTCTCTCTCTCGTCTTCTGCGGACCATACGACCGGCGGATAGCTTTGCTCACGTGTCCGTGAAACAGCTGCGAACCATCAGCCAAACGCTCGTCTCCTCCGAAGCCGACCTCTTTAATTTGAATGCCTCTGCTTGGCTCGTCTCGCGTATAAACAACGCACGCCTGCTGTCAAAATATTTCTCTTTTTAGGGGAGGGGGGGATTAATTAAGAACCCAGGGACACATACACACACAACACAATATCCTGATCTCCGGTCGGCATCATCGTCACCCTACCCCCTGCCACACCGCACACACACGTACGCGCACTCTCTCACAGGGGAGGTCCTGGCAGGTGTTTTATTGAAGTTGTTTACAGCAAGACACGGGGGGGGGATGACGCTCCCTGCGTGTTTGTATGTGTGTGCTGTCATCTCGTGTGCCGCGCCGCGCACGGCTTTCGTAGGGGTTGCTACTCGCCACGGAGAGCGCTGAGGCCGCCAACAAGTCTGTTGAGGTTGGACGGGAGTGTATTTGTGGTCGCGTCTACGTGTGTGTCCACATTTTGCCGATACCTCTGGAACGGATTTGAACTGGTAAGCCTTAGAAATGAGACCAAACTTGGAGTGAGTGTCAATGCGTGAGCGTCGCGCGTTCTCGTGGGTGTTTGGTCGGTCTTTATAATTCTAGATTTGAAGCATTCGTGACTGCAAGGATTCATATTGTTAGGTTTTTTCGGTAAAGTCACGTAGGTAAAACATTTACTTTTATTAATTTTAATGTTTTACCTACGTGACTTTACCGAAAAAACCTAAGAATACGGTCTTTATAAATTTACCAAAAATATATTTTAAAGATTTTTTGTAAACGGTTGAAAATTGTGCAACCAATGTTTTGCGAGTCACGGTGTTAAATTGCATCTCCCTCCACACATCTCTCGAGTTTAACCTTTGATTTAGAGAGGGACGCCGCGATGGCTAGATGTTAACTACCTCGCCTGGTACACAGGAGGTCCTAGAGATCGATCCCGACCATGACGCCTGCTGTATATTTGGAGTTTGCGGTGTCTCTCTCTCATCATCATCACGGTGGCTATGATATGTTAACTACCTCGCCTGGTGTGCAGGAGGTCCTAGAATTCGATCCCGACCCTGACGCCTGCTGCTGTATATTTGGAGTTTGCGGTGTCTCTCTCTCATCATCATCACGGTGGCTAGGAGATGTTAACTACCTCGCCTGGTGTGCAGGAGGTCGTGGGTTGCATCCCGACCCTGACGCCTGCTGTATATTTGAGTTTGCGGTGTCTCTCTCTCATCATCATCACGGTGGCTAGGAGATGTTAACTACCTCGCCTGGTGTGCAAGAGGTCGTGGGTTCGATCCCGACCCTGACGCCTGCTGCTGTATATTTGAGTTTGCGGTGTCTCTCTCTCATCATCATCACGGTGGCTAGGAGATGTTAACTACCTCGCCTCGTGTGCAGGAGGTCGTGGGTTGCATCCCGACCCTGACGCCTGCTGTATATTTGAAGTTTGCGGTGTCTCTCTCTCATCATCATCACGGTGGCTAGGAGATGTTAACTACCTCGCCTGGTGTGCAGGAGGTCCTAGAATTCGATCCCGACCCTGACGCCTGCTGCTGTATATTTGGAGTTTGCGGTGTCTCTCTCTCATCATCATCACGGTGGCTAGGAGATGTTAACTACCTCGCCTGGTGTGCAAGAGGTCGTGGGTTCGATCCCGACCCTGACGCCTGCTGCTGTATATTTGAGTGTGCGGTGTCTCTCTACCATTGTGGTCACGTGGATTTTTCTGCGGTTTTCCCCTCCACATTTAGAAACAACATTCACGCGTTCAGAGTATTTGGCTGCTGTACATTTACACGATGATAAGCCACTTCGTTGAGCGATCATTTGTGGCCAGGTCGTTTCTTAAGAAGAGCTACATAGCTCAGTGGGGGCCTTACCTGGTAAAATAATAAAAAATAGTTCGAGTTTAATTTGTGTGTGGTCGTTTCGTGATATTTTATGTTCGCTTGCGTTAACGGATGTAAAGAGATGTTTGGAAGACACATCGATTGTGTTGAATGTTTAATCCATCTTGTGATGATTAATTTGCAATCAAATTATCTGCACTTGCATATTCTTGCATATTTAACATAAAAAAAACTACTTTGAAGTTTATTTGAACTATTGTATTTAACACATAAAGCAATCATGCGGGATCATATTATCAATAAACTCATATGCAGAGCTTAATCCACTGCTGGATAACGGCCTCCCCACACCGTGTCCAGTCATGTTTGACCATACTTCACCACGCTGGTCAGTGCTGGTTGGTGAAGGCGGGGGGGGGGGAGGCCTGGGCCAGGAAACGATTCAGATGCCAGTCGCCACTGACGATAGCCGTGGCATCTCATGGCGAGGTACGGTGCGAAGGAAGTTCAACATTCATCATCATTCACTTCAAACTCCGCCTGTCAGCTCCAAGCGCGGTGCTCATCCACAGGTCCCATGCACGGTGCGTGATCGCCCTCTGGTTGACAGATTCGGTATTGCACGTGGGGGGGGATGGCTTAATAATTATGAATGAATGACCCTGCAATGCAGACGAACACACTTGGATTTGTATACACGGAGAGAAATGCCGCGGTTAACGAAGCCTCTTGGGAACGAAGTTTCTAACAATTAAGTGCCGTGACGGAACGCATCAACTTCGTTAACCGAGGTATTGCTGTACATTTCTATTTTTTAAAAACTAATTTAGATTCGACAATTACACAGTGGCCCTTAAATATAATAGGCGGCGTTTAATTTTGTATTTTTCTCATTTATGTTCTGTCTCGTTTGTATTGCTTTGTTCTCTCCCTGGTCGGCGCCACGACGGCTAGGAGATGTTAACTCCCTCTCCTGGTGTACAGGAGGTCGTGGGTTCGATCTCGACCCAACGCCTGCTGCTGTATATTTAGAGTTTGCGTGTCTCTCTCTCATCATCATCACGGTGGCTAGGAGATGTTAACTACCTCGCCTGGTGTACAGGAGGTCGTGGGTTCGATCTCGACCCAACGCCTGCTGCTGTATATTTAGAGTTTGCGTGTCTCTCTCTCATCATCATCACGGTGGCTAGGAGCTGTTAACTCCCTCGCCTGGTATACAGGAGGCCGTGGGTTCGATCCCGACCCTGACGCCTGTTGTGCATTTGGAGTTTGCGGTGTCTCTCTCTCCCCGTGGTCGCGTGGATTTTTCTCCGGGTCCTCCGTTTTCCCCTCCACGTGTATAATCGACATCACGCGTTTAGAGTGGTTTTGGCTGTTGTAATTTCCACGTGATGAGCCACTTCATTGAGCTGTCACATGTGGCCAGGTCGCTTCTGAAAACACAACCACATATCTCAGTGGGGCCTTACCTGCTAAAAAATAAAATCGTTTCAATAAAAAAGCAACTGAGTTGAGTTTAAATCAGCCTGACACACGCTCAACTGGTACGAATCGATGAATGTGTCTCCTCCCCGATGACCACAATGACGGTGGTGGTGGTGGTGCTGTGCGTGTCTTGGCGTTCGTCTCCCTACAGGCAGAAGGGGCCGTCTCGATGGCCATGGCGGTCGCATGGGCCCCACTGTTCATCTTTGGCCTCATCAGGGCAGCCCACGGTGAACACACCGGTGAGTTGTCGCGGGGATTGAGTTGGGGGGGTGGCTTTTATTCATTTGTTTTAACGAAGTTGCCGAGCAATGGGCCACGCGTTCTGGTTGCTAGCAACAAACGGCACTTGTTTGTGATCGAAGTTGTAAGAGTCCAGGGGGGTGGGGGGGGGGGGCGGTTAACAACGCGGGTCTCCCGACTGAGCGACGTCGTGAAGAGTTTGGAGGTGTACCCCTTTGGTTCTTTCGGTAAAGTTACGTAGGTGGAAATAAAAATTATTAAAAAAAAAAACAATGAAAATCACCCCCACTACCCCTCCCCCCCCCCTTTATCTCTCCCCCCCTGTAACCCCTCCCCCCCACTACCTCTCCCCCCCTCTACCCCTCCCCCCCACTACCCCTCCCCTCAACTACCCCTCCCCGCTACCCTCCCCCCCCTCTACCCCTCCCCCCACTGCCCCTCCCCCCCGCTACCCCTCCCCCCCACTGCCCCTCCCCCCCGCTACCCCTCCCCTCAACTGCCCCTCCCCTCAACTACCCCCCCCCCCCCCGGCAGTGTTCGGCATGGGGGACCCTCCCGCGCTGTCCCCCTACCCGGAGCTGCACCACGCCGCGTCGCACGCGCTGCTGGTGCCGGGCGAGCGCTTCGAGCTGCGCTGCTCCGGCGAGACGCGCCTCACCTGGCGGCACCCGGCGGCGGCGCACGTGGCCGTGGTGGACTCGCGCGGCGAGGGCGAGGGCGCCGCCTCCACCTCCTCCACCTCCTCCTCGTCCTCGTCGACGCACGTGAGCACGCTGGTGATCGAGAGCGCGTCGATCGAGCACGCTGGGATCTACGTGTGCGTGTTCAGCGACGAGGGCGACTACGGCGAGGAGGGCGGCCACGGCGACGACGGCGACGACGCGGCGCTGGGGGACGAGGAGGACTACGGCCACGGCAAGGAGGAGGACGAGCTCAACGGGGCCTCCTCGCTGCAGATCTACGTGCGAGGTGCGTGTGTGCGCGTGCGTCTGTGTGTGCGTGTGTGTGTCTGTGTGCGCGCGTGTTTGTATGTGCGTGTGTCTGTGTGTGTCTGCATGCGTCTGTGTGCGCGTCTGTGTGTGCGTGTGTCACTGTGTGTCTCCGTGTGTGTCTCTCTGTGTGCGTGTGTCTGTGTGTGTGTCTGCATGTGTCTGCGCGTGCGTGGGGAGCGGTGGTGTAGTGGTTAGCGCTACGCTGCGCTATGAACCTGGCCACCCGGGTTCGATTCCTGCTCACGGCCAACACAAGTGACGATTATCTGAACCGGTCCTGGGCCTCCCCTAGGTCGACTCAGCCTCAAATGAGTACCTGGTGCGGTGTGTAAACATCGCCACTAGGGAGACAAAGGCGGTCGGGCGTGGTGCTGGCCCACCCACCCCCTCGTGTACCGTTCCAGCCTTCATAGGTGCTCGCTAACAGCACTTGCTCCTACAGTCTGTTAAGGCTACACGGGGGATCTTTGTCTTTGTGTGCGATCTCGTGTTTACTCATTTTCAGTTGGGGGGGGGGTGGCCACCTTCGCCGATGAGACATGATCAGTGTGAGGGCCGCCACGGTGGCTAGAAGATGTTAACCGCCTCGCCCGGCACGCAGGAGGTCGTGGGTTCGATCCCGACCCTGACGCCCGCTGTGGGCCTTGCCTGGTAAAATATAAATGAGTTTAGTTTGAATCCAATGGAGTTTGACAGCATGATGGGGTGTGTCACATTCGTGCATTGATGGGGGGGGGGGGGGGCACGCATCAGGTGCGCGCTAAAGGCCACGAGGAGCCGCTATTGGCCCCCGGGCCTTGCGATGAAGAAGACCGCCTTAGACAGAGAGAGAGAGAGGACCACGCGGCGTTAATGACGGCGTCCCAGCTCTCGGGAAAAGGCCAGCGGGCCAAGCAGTGGAACGCACGGGGCGAGCGCCTGAGAGACGGAGCGGTGGAATCGATTCGCGCGCAGATGAGAGCTGGCGGCGGCTTGAGTCGGAGGCCTTCATCCAGAAGTGGATTGAACGTGACGACGACCGTGACGACGACTACCATGACGGCAATGAGAAAGACGATGACGACGATGATGACGACGATGATGATGACGATGATGACGACGATGACAACGACGATGATGACAATGACGACGATGATGACAATGACGACGATGACGATGACAACGATGATGACAATGACGACGATGACGATGACGACGATGATGACGATGACGACGATGATGACGATGACGACAATGACGACAATGACGACAATGACGACGATGATAACGACAACGACAAAGACGGCGACGACGACGAGGACCGCGAGAAACCGCCGCGCTCCAACGCGCTCCGCGTCCCCGCGTCGCGCAGACCCCCCCCCCCCCCCCCGAAGCGCCTCTTCGTCACGCTCCGTGCGTCCGTGCGCACGTGCCGCCCCGCGCAGACCCGGAGCACCTGTTCGCGCCGGTGTCGGGCTACGACCACGTGATCCCCGTGAACGAGGGCGAGGAGGCGCTGATCCCCTGCGTGGCGGGCGACCCGCTGACCCGCGTGACGCTGGTGGCGGCCGAGCGGCCCGCCGTGGCCCTGCCCGCCACCTACCTGCCCCTGCGCGGAGTCAGCGCACACCTCAAGGGCGGCAACTACCGGTGCCACGCCACGCTGGGGGAGCGCTCCGAGATGACGCCCGAGTACAACGTCATCGAGATCCCCGGTGAGTTGGGAAGGGGGGCAGGGAGCGGCGTCCCTTCAGCGTCCCGCTCGCGTCAACCCCGAGGGGAGCGCATCCATCCCTCCGTCTCTTTGATTTGGGTATCAGCATTCACCCAAGTCGACTAGGCCTTGAACGAGTAACTTGGTGCGGCGAGTGGACGTCAGCAAGCAGGGAGGCCGCAACCGCCGACTTCACAGGTGCTGCTACTCTCCAACAGCACTTTCCCCAACAGTCTGTTAAGGCTACACGGGGGATCTTTGTCTTTGTGGAGGGCGGGCGGGCGGAGGCGGTGGGGTAGCTACGAACCCGGTGGCAACCCGAGTTCGATTCCCACTCACGGCCACCGTGAGTGGGAATCTCCCCGAGGTGGTCTCGGCCTTGACCGAGTGCCTGGCGCGGTGTGCGGTGAAGCATCACCACTGGGGAGTGGCCGGGCGT
The DNA here is from genome assembly GCF_964198595.1 of Lampetra fluviatilis. Classification (NCBI taxonomy): domain Eukaryota; kingdom Metazoa; phylum Chordata; class Hyperoartia; order Petromyzontiformes; family Petromyzontidae; genus Lampetra; species Lampetra fluviatilis. The sequence goes on from NC_136289.1 coordinate 6,114,430, forward strand.
GGCGTGACTCCCCCCTCACCGCCCCATCAAACGCGTGTCCAGGCGGGAGGAGTGGCAGAAACACACACACGCACGGGCGGTGTGCGCGTGCGTGTTGAACTTCTTTCGCGCCGTACGTAGCCAACCGTGCCGATTCGGAGGTGCCGGGGAAGGACAACAAACGACACACAAACAGCAGTTCCAAAGAAATGAGTTTTCAATCAAAATTTAAAAGTGCACAGCTCCGGTGGCTTTCTAATGTCGGAAGGGAAGAGCGTTCTAGACGGCCGCGGAAGCGCGTCTGAAAGCGCCGCGCGGCGATGCGGTGACCACCGTTTTCGTTCGACGGTTCGCCAAACGACGCCGCTACTGCGAGGATGGCCGGAGTTCGTGTGATGGTTTATCAGAATCACAACTCATGTATTTATCCTGGAGGAATCCGACGAGCTATGAAGCTCTTTTTCACAGATGTCCAGTTCCGGGCGGGTAATGACGTTACAACAACAAACAGTACGAAAACACGATAGTAGTGCAAAGTCTAAAAAAAGTAAACGAATCACCCACTAGGTTATTAACTTACGTGGCTTATCATGTGGAAATTTACAGCGGCAAAATGATCCCAACGCGGGGTTCCTCGTGTCTAAGGCTCAGGCCTACGCGAGTCTCTGTGCGATGTTCTCAAGTTCGTGTGTCCGTGCGTGCGTCCGTGCGTCTGTCCGTGTGTCTGTCCGTGCGTCTGTCCGTGTGTCTGTCCGTGTGTCTGTCCGTGTGTCTGTCCATGCGTGCGTCCGTGTGTCTGTCCGTGTGTGTTTCCATGCGTGCGTCCGTGTGTCTGTCCGTGTGTCTGTCCATGCGTGCGTCCGTGTGTCTGTCCGTGTGTCTGTCCATGCGTGCGTCCGTGTGTCTGTCCGTGTGTCTGTCCGTGCGTCTGTCCCGTGCGTCTGTCCGTGCGTGCATCCGTGTGTCTGTCCGTGCGTCTGTCCCGTGTGTGCGTGCGTCCCCGTGTCCCGCCAGTGTCGCGGCTGAACCCGACGCTGGAGGCGTCGAGCGTGAAGGTGATGAGCGGAGACTCCTTCAACATCACGTGCTCCGTGCGCGGCAACGGCATCGTCAACTTCGACTGGGAGTACCCCGGCAAACACGTGAGCAGCCGCTCGCACGCCCGGCAAACGTTGGACGGACGTTGGGGGCTCGACGTTGAACCAATGTTAGCGTCAACGTTGGGTCAACGTTTGTGGGCTGAACGCGGAACGAACGTTGGCCCCAACGGCGTTCCGTGTTCACCGTTCGAAGGCGCGCACGACCTCACGCGGACATTAACACGAATGTTTGCCAACGGTGGGAGCTGTGGGATTTGAACCGGCGGTAATCTCCCCCCGCCCCCCCCCCCGCCTTCGCCGACACGCGCACGAACCAGCGTGGTGAAGTACGGTCAAACGACCCCGATGACCGGTAACGGCACGGGGGGGGGGGGGGGGGGGCCTCCATCCGGCGGTGGATGCGTAAACATGCGTTACAATACCACAGTGACGGTTGTCTGAACCGGTCCTGGGCCTCCCCTAGGTCGACTCAGCATCAAATGAGTACCCGGTGCGGTGTGTAAACATCGCCACCGGGGAGACAAAGGCGGCCGGGCGTGGTGCTGGTCACCCACCCCCTCGTGTGCCACAGTGCCGTCCTCCATGGGCGCTACTAGCTAACAGCACTTGCCCCAACGGTCTGTTGAGGCTGTACGGGGGACCTTTGTCTTTGTGCACGTACAGTGTAAGCATGTGCAGCGATTATTTATAATCGCTGCGTTTACGTTGAATTTGTTTGTGCGCTGGTGCCCCTCTCGTGATTTACGCGGCAATTAAATGTAATCGCCTCGCTCATAATTCCGCCTCTGTATCGGCCGCTTATTTGTTTTACGCAATTCATATCGAGCTCCGCCGGAGGACGAAGGGGGGGTGCGGCGACGCGGGGTGCATCATCGAGAGGCCCGTTCGTTGTTTTGTGAAAACACAATCGAGGAAACGCTCCACGCGTGGAGGGAAGGGGCCCAGACCGCGTGGCAGCGTCACAGGGCCACCGGCGTTAGCCGCGGCCGGGAATCGAACTCGGGTGGCCGGGTTTATGGCGCGGTGAGGCAAAAAAAAACAGCCGCGTCGCCCGTGCACGTGATGGTCGTACCCACCATACGTAAGCCGACCGATCAGCGCGGTGCAACATGTTAATTCTAGATGTGAAGCTTTCGTGACTGCAAGGATTCATACTCTTAGGTTCTTGATGCAGCAATTTTGCTGTGACGGTTTCACCTGAAGACGGAAGCTTGTGTTGCCTCCGAAACGTCGTGATTTAAGTTATTTGTTTTCTTTTTTTAACCTACGTGACTTTACCGAAAAAAACAAAGAGTAAGTTCAACATATTACATGAGAAAGTTTGGCTGGCTGGCTGGCTGGCTGGAGTGACAGACAGACGGATGGAAGGTCACGTCCCAAGGATGTGCGGGCTGCTAGCTTCCATAGGATCATCGGCACATCGGGATCTACGGATGAAATGCGCCTTCCAGATGAAAAGTTATACTATTACTATCCAATTATTATCATGACGACTATCATTAAACGGGTTTAGGATATTAATGAGTGAGAAAACAGGAAGTTGTTATTAACGTAGAGCTGTCGCCGGCTGGATTATTGCGTTCAGAGTATTTGGCCGCGTTAAATGTCCACGTGACGATGAGCCCCTTCGTTGAGCTAACGCAGTGGCCAGGAGCTCAGTGGGGGCCTTACCTGGTGACATAAACAACGACGTTTGTTTTAGTTTAGTTCACATCGCGCTACCTCGCGGGGTGGCGGCCGAATCGTGGAAGAGTCCGTCATCCAGCAGTGGATGGACAATGTCTGTACATGTGCCCGTGTCGTGATGTTGAACTTCGTTTGCGCCGGATGTGGCCAACCGTGTAAATCAGAGGTGTGGGGGAAAGGACAAGAAACGAAACACAAAAAGCAGTTCGCAAGAAATGAGTTTGTAAATCTAGATGATGATTTAAAAGCGCATCGCTCTATCGGAAGGAGGAGCTTTCCAGACGGCCGCAGATGCGCATGCGGTGAAACATCACCCAAATGCCACGACCCTGACTCATGTTTGTTGTTGTGTGGTTGTCGTTGTTGTTGTCACGTGGTGGTGGTGGTGGTGGTCGTGGCGGCGAGCAGTGGCCGAACGTGAGCGCGCCGCAGACGCTGGTGAGCGACGGCGTGCGTGCCGACGGCGAGACGGAGATTGCGAGCACGCTCACCTTCACGGCGGTGACGAGCGCACAGTCAGGCTCCTTCCGCTGCTCCGTGGAGAACTCGCAGGGCACGAGCAGCGAGGAGAAGCTGCACATCGACGTGCTGGGTGCGCTGCGCTCACACGCGCACTCACGCACACTCACACGCACTCACCCACACACGCGCACTCACACTCACACTCACGCACACTCACCCACCCGCACTCACTCACCCACCCGCACATACTCACTCACCCACCCACGCTCACTCACCCACACTCACTCACACCCACTCACTCACCCACCCGCACTCACTCACCCACCCGCACATACTCACTCACCCACCCGCACTCACTCATCCACGCACACTCACTCACCCACACTCACTCACTCACCCACCCACACACACCCACCCACCCACTCGCACTCACTCACACTCACTCACACTCACTCACCCACCCACACACACACTCGCACTCACGCACACTCGCTCACCCACACTCACTCACCCACCCGCACTCACTCACCCATGCACACTCACTCACCCACACTCACTCACACTCACTCACTCACCCACACTCACTCACTCACCCACCCACACACACCCACTCGCACTCACCCACACTCACTCACACTCACTCACTCACCCACCCACACTCACTCACTCACTCACTCACGCACACTCACTCACCCACACTCACCCACTCACACTCACTCACTCACTCACTCGCACTCACTCGCACTCACCCACACTCACTCACTCAACCACCCACACTCACCCACACTCACTCACCCACCCACACTCACCCACCCGCACTCACTCACCTGCACTCACCCACCCTCACTCACCCACCCACACTCACCCACACTCACTCACCCACACTCACTCACTCACTCATTCACCCACCCGCACTCACCCACCCGCACTCACCCACCCGCGCTCACCCACCCGCACCCACCCACACTCACCCACCTGCGCACACACCTGCACACACCTTCACACTAACCCACCCACACTCACCCACCTGCACTCACCCACACTCACCCACACGCACTCACTCACCCGCACTCACCTTCACACTAACCCACCCACGCACACAGACAAAGATCCCTCGTATAACCTTAACAAACTATCGAGGCTGTTGGTGACCAGCACCACGCCCGACCGCCTTTGTCTCCCCAGTGACAATGTTTTCCCGCACCACACCAGGTCCTCATTTAAGGCTGAGTCGACATAGGGGAGGCCCAGGACCCGTTCAGATAATCGCCACCGTGGCGTTGGCCGTGAGCGGGAATCGAACCCGGCTCGCCGGCTTGGTAGCGTCGCGCTCACCCGCGTCCTGCGTGCGTGTGCGTGCGTGCTCGTGCGCTGGCAGAGCGTGGCTACGTGCGCCTGCACACGCTGGTGTCGCGCGTGGAGCGAGCTCGCGCGGGCGAGGTGCGCCGCTTCGCCGTGGCCGTGGAGGCCTTCCCGGCGCCCGCGGCCGCCTGGTACAAGGACGGGCGGCGCCTGCACGGGGGCCTGGGGGAGGCCGACGTCACCCTCGACGTGCACGACCTCAAGCGCGGCCGGTGAGGGTCGCGATTCACGACGAGGCGGTGGCAAAAGGGGCCCCCGCGCAGCTCGGAAAACGGTTGGAGAACCGCCGTTTGTGATCCGATGAACGTTCGGCTTGAAATGTTTTTTGACAAAAGTGAAGTCTCCAGGGTGTGACGCGGGGTGTGACGCGGGGTGTGACCCGGGGTGTGACCCGGGGTGTGACGCGGGGTGTGACGTGGGGTGTGACGCGGGGTGTGACGCGGGGTGTGACGCGGGGTGTGATGTGGGGTGTGACCCAGGTGTGACCCAGGTGTGACGCGGGGTGTGACGCGGGGTGTGACCCCAGGTGTGACCCCAGGTGTGACGCGGGGTGTGACGCGGGGTGTGACCCAGGTGTGACCCAGGTGTGACGTGGGGTGTGACGTGGGGTGTGACGCGGGGTGTGACGCGGGTGTGACGCGAGGTGTGACCCAGGTGTGACCCCAAGTGTAACGCGGGGTGTGACGCAGGTGTAACCCGGGGTGTGACGCGGGGTGTGACGTGGGGTATGACCCCAGGGTATGACCCCAGGGTATGACGCGGGGTGTGACGCGGGGTGTGACGCGGGCTCTCCCAGGTACGAGAGCGTGCTCACGCTGGTGCGCACCAAGGAGGAGGACAGCGGCGAGTACACGCTGAGCGTGGGGAACGCCCACGACGCGGCCAACCACAGCTTCAGCCTCTACGTGTTCGGTGAGGCGCACACGCCGCTCGCCGTGGCGACAGGGGGGGGGGGACGTGGGGGGGACGTGGGGGGGCGGCGGGGGGGGGGGGACGTTGGGGCGTCGGGGGGAGGACGTGGGGGGGAGACGTGGGGGGCGAAGCGTGGGGTAGGACGTGGGGGGGGCGTGGGGGGGAGCGTGGGGGGGGGGGACGTGGTGGGTAGGACGTGGGGGGGGGGGACAGGGGGCAGCCTGAGCCGGGCCTAATAAGATCTGAGAGAGACTTTCAAACGACCTCGCCTGGTCACAACCGGCACCATTATTTACCGTGGAGGAACACGACGAGTGTCACGCGGCCGCGGTCCGGCGCTCGCTGCCAGGGCCCCCCCCCCCTTCACACTCCGCTGCTGGATGGATGCCTCCGTGCGTTCTGCCGCGCGCAGTCCCCGCGACGATCAAGGAGCTGTCGGACGCCCACGGAGTGAACGACACGGAGACCCACGTGGTGACCTGCGTCGCCGAGGGTCTGCCCGTGCCCGAGATCACGTGGTACACCTGCTCCGACCTCAGGAGGTGAACGTCTACGCGGGCGCGTTCTGTCTGCTGCCGGATGAGGGTCTCTATTGCCGCGTAGGCCCGCAGGAGCCTATAACGCCTGTACTTAATTTGGAGCTTTCGTGACTGCATGAATGACTCTTTGGTTCTTTCGGTAAAGTCACGTATAAAGAGAAAGTAATAAATTAAATACTAGCATACGACGTTTCGATTGCAACACAAGCAATCGTCATCAGGTATAAATGAAATAGAAACACAAATCTAGTATACTTAGAAATGTAATGTAATACAACAGAGAGTCGGATAACATAACAGTCAACACTGTTATGTTATCCGACTCGAAACGTCGTGTGCTAGTATTTAATGTATTACTTTCTCTTTATACGTGACTTTACCGAAAGAACCAAAGACCTGTAACGCCTGTTGCGCACGGTGGTCACCCATTGGAGCGCTGTGCGGGCACGAAACCTGCTTAGCTTCCGAGATCTGCCAATGTCGGGCGCACTTATCTCACAGGAGCCTCCTAACCCTTCATCCAGCAGTGGATTAACGATGGCTGATGACGACTGGGAAGTGCGCACCGTTGTTCGTGATCTCGGTACAAATTTTGTTCAGTTCGAAGGTGGCGACCCTGACCCAACTTGACCTCAGTCTCTGTCTCCCTCTGTCCCTCCATCTCTGTCTCACTCTCCATCTCTCTATTTCTCCCTCTGTCTCCGTCTCACTCTCCACCTACCTCTCTGTCTCTCCCTCCGTCTCCCTGTCTATGTTTCCCTCCTTCTCTCCGTCTCTGTATCCCCGTCCCCATCTTCCGCCCTCCCCTTCCCCTCTCAGCTGTAACGAGCGCTGGGCCTGGCAGCTGCTCAACAGCACCGGCGGCACGACCGGCACCAGCGGCGCCGGCGGCGGCGGCACGGAGGTGGAGACCCACGCCATCGTTGGGAGTCTCACCTCGTCATCGTCGTCGTCGTCCGACGGGCCGGGCCCGGCCGCGGAGTTCCGCAGGGTGCGCGTGTCCAGCACGCTCACGTTCCCGCGCCTCGACCGCTCCACGGCCGTGCGCTGCGACGCCACCAACGCGTTCACGCGCGCCAGCGGCAGCCTGCGGCACGGCGGCGACGACGACGACGACGACGAGGAGGAGGACGCGGAGCCCCTGCACAGCGCGGCGCAGGTCGTCAAGCTCGTCAAGAACGGTGAGCTCCCCACGCCACCCCCGACCACGGGGAGAGACAGACACGCAAACTCCCAAATATACATACTCTTAGTTTTTTCGGTAAAGTCACGTAGGTAAAAAAATGAAATTAAAATTATTTTTATTATTTTATTTTTTATTAATTTTAATTTCATTTTTTTACCTATGTAACTTTACCGAAAAAACTAAGAGTATGGATCCTTGCAGTCACGAAAGTCCCAAATATACAGCATCAGGCGTCAGGGTCACGATCGAACCCACCACCTCCTGCACACCAGGCGAGGTAGTCAACATCTCCTAGCCACCGTGGTGATGATGGTGGAACCCATCACCTCCTGCACACCAGGCGAGGTAGTCAACATCTCCTAGCCACCGTGGTGATGATGGTGGAACCCGCGACCTCCTGCACACCAGGCGAGGTAGTCAACATCTCCTAGCCACCGTGGTGATGATGGTGGAACCCGCGACCTCCTGCACACCAGGCGAGGTAATCAACATCTCCTAGCCACCGTGGCGGCCTCCCCTGCTTTAAGACCGCAGCGTTTTAAGCGCTGCGTGGGCGCGACCGCAATTACAAAACGTCGCCTCTCTCTACCCTTTGGCAGATTCTCACTCCAAGCTCAAGGTGATGGCGGCCATCTTGGTGCTGCTGGTGGTCGTCATCGTCTCTCTCATCGTGCTCGTCGTCGTCTGGAAGCAGGTGAGCGTCGTCCCCTCCTCGCCGACGACGCACAACGGCCTGCCGCCGCTGTCTTGCGGACACGCGCACACGTACTCTCGCGATGGTTTAGCTGGTGTATGGACGTGCGTATGTTGAGATTCGTTTGCTCCGTACATGGCCCACCGTGCTCATCGGAGGTGCGGTGGTGATGATGAAGCTGCCGATGATGGCGTTAGTGATGGCGATGTTGATGATGATTATAATATTTACAATAATGAAGCTGAAGATGAAGCTGATGATGATGACGCTTACAACGATGTAAATGAAGCTGCTGGTGATGGTGACGGTGTTAATGATGATGATGATGTTGATGACGACGATGATGTGGATGTTGATGATGATGATGACGCTGACGCCGACGATTGGTGGGGCCTTGCTGGCTTGCAGAAGCCGCGCTACGAGGTGCGCTGGAAGGTGATCGAGTCCATCAGCCCCGACGGGCACGAGTACGTGTACGTGGACCCCACGCAGCTCCCCTACGACTCCCGCTGGGAGCTCTCGCGGGACTCCCTCCAGCTCGGTGAGCCAGCGGCGGCGTAGCGGTGCGCATGCCGCGGCCACTAACCGCGCCATTGGCCACTAACCGCGCCATGGCCACTAACCGCACCATGGCCACTAACCGCACCATGGCCACTAACCGCGCCATGGCCACTAACCGCGCCATTGGCCACTAACCGCGCCATGGCCACTAACCGCACCATGGCCACTAACCGCACCATGGCCACTAACCGCACCATGGCCACTAACCGCGCCATGGCCACTAACCGCGCCATGGCCACTAACCGGCCCGCGTTCCAGCTGGCACTCCGCGTGGCCGAGCGGCCACGGCCGACTGAGCCTGGGCCCTCCTCCTCTAGACCGACTCGGCCCCTAAAAGTTGAGCGCCGGGGTCGCCCCGGCGTGTCAACGCCGAGGCTGCGAACGACTCGGGCGGTCGCACGTGGCGCTGGTGCCTCCATCGCCGCCACCGCCGCTTGCCCTCGCGTCCGCTGCAGCCACGCTAGGCGCTCGCTAACGCTGCGTGGGCCGCTGACTGGGCTGACGGTGTTGCCATGCGCTGACTGTGCACCCCCCACCACCCCCTGCCACCAGGCCGGATCCTGGGCTCGGGGGCGTTTGGGAAGGTGGTGGAGGCCACGGCTCGCGGGATGAGCCACTCGCAGACCTACATGAAGGTGGCGGTCAAGATGCTGAAACGTACGTACCACCGCCGTCGTCGCCGTCGTCGTCATCGATACATCATCACCATCATCACCGTCGTCATTGTCGTCATCATCGACACATCTTCATTACCATCATCACCGTCGTCATCATCGATACATCATCACCATCATTCTCTTCACTGCCAATTCCATCATCGTCATCAGAAACTATTAAGAATATATATATTTGACCAGGTTATAGCCGTGCAGCTCTTTTTTCAGAAGTGACCTGGCCACAAACAATAACTCGGCGGAGTGGCTTATCATCATGGAGAAATGTATTGCAAATAAATGCTCGATTCTCACGTTGATGTGGAGGGAAAAACAAAAGTACTGGGAGAAAAATCCACGTGACCACGGGGAGAGAGAGAAAGATACACGCAAACTCCAAATATAAAGCAGCAGGCGTCAGGGTCGGGATTGAACCCACCACCTCCTGTACACCAGGCGAGGTAGTTAACATCTCCTTGCCACCGTGATGATGATGAGAGAGAGAGACACGCAAACTCCAAATATACAGCAGCAGGCGTCAAGTTCTGGATCGAACCCACGACCCCTTGTATACCAGGCGAGGTAGTTAACATCTCGCCACCGTGGCGCCCAAACAGCATCGCCGTTGGGCGAGGAGGAGGAGCCAGGGCGTGAGATTCGTGAGAACGATGAAGGCGGTGGTGAAGGAGTGACAAGGAAGCGACTGACCTGACAGCGAGAGTGCAGCATTGAGTTGGGCGAGTAGAGAAATCAGCCTTTTGGCGTCCTCTGGTCTAACACTGTTTGAGACTAGGCTCTAAAGAAAGTTGTCTCTGGTGTGGACCAATCAGTTTTAAAGACAATGCATCATCATATACTACCAGAGCATACTTTTGGTTTGCATGTTCACCAACAAGTACGTGCGGTTAAATTCAGCCACGATTCCTTGCAAAAGGTTTCTGTTTGGTGTTTTAACATCTTAACACCTCCTGTTTTATTGCCAAAAAGGGTGAAACCAATTCTTGTAATTTGATACTGGCAAGGTAGGTCCCATGATGACGAGAGAAATAAGCGTGGGACCGTTCCGATTCACGCCGAGCCTCGCGGAACACGCTCGGCCCGGCTCCGCTCTTGGCGATTGCTCGTGCGCCGTTCATCCTGGAACTCTCTCCGTGTCGCTCTCCGCTGACGATCCACAAACACTTTCCTGCCGAGGCAGTGTCGCATGCTTGATAACGGCTAATGTGTCTGTGCTGCTGCTGCTGCTGTTGCATGCTCACAGCCACGGCGCGCACGAGCGAGAAGCAGGCGCTCATGTCGGAGCTGAAGATCATGAGCCACCTGGGACCTCACCTCAACATCGTCAACCTCCTCGGGGCCTGCACGAAAGGAGGTGGGCGCCGCACGAAGACGCGTCCGACTCGATCACCACGCGATACTCGATACTCGATACGTGCGTCCGCTGGAGTGCCACGAGAATCGGTTATAATTCGCCGGTGGTGAAGACTAACTGTGGAGTGGGAACCAACCCAACAGGTTCCTAAGCGCCAGGCGGTGTTTGCGTGTCACGCCAGGGCCCATCTACATCATCACCGAGTACTGTTGCCACGGCGACCTGGTCAACTACCTCCACCGCAAGCGCGACCGCTTCCTCTACGGCTCGGCCAGCAAGGACAAGTTTGACGGAGACATCTTCAGCCTCAACAGCAGTGGGGAGAACACGCGCAGGTGAGCGCACACTCACTCGCTCGCCCAATCGCACGCTCACTCAGCCACTCACTCGACCAATCACACAGTCACGCTCTCGACCAACCGCACGCTCGCTCACCTGCTCGCTCGCTCGACGAATTGCACGCTCGCTCGCCCGCCCGCTCACTCCCTCGACCAATCGCACACTCGCTCACCTGTTCGCTCGCTCGAGCAATCGCACGTTCGCTCACCCGCTCGCTCGCTCGACCAATCGCACACTCGCTCGTTCACCCCCTCACTCTCTCGACCAATCGCACGTTCGCTCAACCGCTCACTCCTTCGACCAATCGCACACTCGCTCGTCCGCTGTTTGCTTGCTGTAACTCTTTGCTAGCTGTGGAAGGCGCAACACGAATTGACGTTATTGCATAATTAATATCAAGCGGTGGAACGCCGCAGGGCTCCGAGTAAACGCTCGGCACCTTCCCCCTTGACGCGGCCGCCCCTCGTGCCGCCCCGCAGCTACGTGCTGCTGTCGTTCGAGGAAGAGGGCGCCTACATGGACATGAAGACGGTGGACATGGGCCAGTACGTCCCCATGACGGAGAGCGGGCAGCCACACTCCTACTACTCGCACCCGCCCTCACACCGCCGCCTCACCATGGATGGTACGTGGGGGGGGGGGGGGAGGGCGGTGGTGGTGGTGGCGCTCACATGGCCCAGGAGGGAGCGATGTTATTGGTGGAGGAGGGAGTGATGTTATTGGTGGAGGGAGCGATCTTATTGGTGGAGGAGGGAGTGATGTTATTGGTGGAGGAGGGAGTGATGTTATTGGTGGAAGAGGGAGTGATGCTATTGGTGGAGGAGGGAGCGATGTTATTGGTGGAGGAGGGAGCGATGTTATTGGTGGAGGAGGGAGCGATGTTATTGGTGGAAGAGGGAGTGATGCTATTGGTGGAAGAGGGAGTGATGTTATTGGTGGAGGAGGGAGTGATGTTATTGGTGGAGGAGGGAGCGATGTTATTGGTGGAGGAGGGAGTGATGTTATTGGTGGAGGAGGGAGCGATGTTATTGATGGAGGAGGGAGTGATGTTATTGGTGGAGGAGGGAGCGATGTTATTGGTGGAGGAGGGAGCGATGTTATTGGTGGAGGAGGGAGTGATGCTATTGATGGAGGAGGGAGTGATGTTATTGGTGGAGGAGGGAGTGATGCTATTGGTGGAGGAGGGAGCGATGTTATTGGTGGAAGAGGGAGTGATGTTATTGGTGGAGGAGGGAGTGATGTTATTGGTGGAGGAGGGAGCGATGTTATTGGTGGAGGAGGGAGTGATGTTATTGGTGGAGGAGGGAGCGATGTTATTGGTGGAGGAGGGAGCGATGTTATTGGTGGAGGAGGGAGTGATGTTATTGGTGGAGGAGGGAGTGATGTTATTAGTGGAGGAGGGAGTGATGCTATTGGTGGAGGAGGGAGCGATGTTATTGGAGGAGGAGGGAGTGATGTTATTGGTGGAGGAGGGAGTGATGTTATTGGTGAAGGAGGGAGCGATGTTATTGGAGGAGGAGGGAGTGATGTTATTAGTGGAGGAAGGAGTGATGTTATTGGTGGAGGAGGGAGTGATGCTATTGGTGGAGGAGGGAGCGATGTTATTGGAGGAGGAGGGAGTGATGTTATTGGTGGAGGAGGGAGTGATGTTATTGGTGGAGGAGGGAGTGATGCTATTGGTGGAGGAGGGAGTGATGCTATTGGTGGAGGAGGGAGCGATGTTATTGGTGGAGGAGGGAGTGATGTTATTGGTGGAGGAGAGAGTGATGTTATTGGTGGAGGAGGGAGTGATGCTATTGGTGGAAGAGGGAGTGATGCTATTGGTGGAAGAGGGAGTGATGTTATTGGTGGAGGAGGGAGCGATGTTATTGGTGGAAGAGGGAGTGATGCTATTGGTGGAAGAGGGAGTGATGTTATTGGTGGAGGAGGGAGTGATGTTATTGGTGGAGGAGGGAGCGATGTTATTGGTGGAGGAGGGAGTGATGTTATTGGTGGAGGAGGGAGTGATGTTATTGGTGGAGGAGGGAGCGATGTTATTGATGGAGGAGGGAGTGATGTTATTGGTGGAGGAGGGAGCGATGTTATTGGTGGAGGAGGGAGTGATGCTATTGATGGAGGAGGGAGTGATGTTATTGGTGGAGGAGGGAGTGATGTTATTGGTGGAGGAGGGAGTGATGCTATTGGTGGAGGAGGGAGCGATGTTATTGGTGGAAGAGGGAGTGATGTTATTGGTGGAGGAGGGAGCGATGTTATTGGTGGAGGAGGGAGCGATGTTATTGGTGGAGGAGGGAGTGATGTTATTGGTGGAGGATGGAGTGATGTTATTAGTGGAGGAGGGAGTGATGCTATTTGTGGAGGAGGGAGCGATGTTATTGGAGGAGGAGGGAGTGATGTTATTGGTGGAGGAGGGAGTGATGTTATTGGTGAAGGAGGGAGCGATGTTATTGGAGGAGGAGGGAGTGATGTTATTAGTGGAGGAGGGAGTGATGTTATTGGTGGAGGAGGGAGTGATGCTATTGGTGGAGGAGGGAGCGATGTTATTGGAGGAGGAGGGAGTGATGTTATTGGTGGAGGAGGGAGTGATGTTATTGGTGGAGGAGGGAGTGATGCTATTGGTGGAGGAGGGAGTGATGCTATTGGTGGAGGAGGGAGCGATGTTATTGGTGGAGGAGGGAGTGATGTTATTGGTGGAGGAGAGAGTGATGTTATTGGTGGAGGAGGGAGTGATGCTATTGGTGGAGGAGGGAGCGATGTTATTGGAGGAGGAGGGAGTGATGTTATTGGTGGAGGAGGGAGTGATGTTATTGGTGAAGGAGGGAGCGATGTTATTGGAGGAGGAGGGAGTGATGTTATTAGTGGAGGAGGGAGTGATGTTATTGGTGGAGGAGGGAGTGATGCTATTGGTGGAGGAGGGAGCGATGTTATTGGAGGAGGAGGGAGTGATGTTATTGGTGGAGGAGGGAGTGATGTTATTGGTGGAGGAGGGAGTGATGCTATTGGTGGAGGAGGGAGTGATGCTATTGGTGGAGGAGGGAGCGATGTTATTGGTGGAGGAGGGAGTGATGTTATTGGTGGAGGAGAAAGTGATGTTATTGGTGGAGGAGGGAGTGATGCTATTGGTGGAGAAGGGAGTAATGTTATTGGTGGAGGAGGCAGCGATGTTATTGGTGGAGGAGGGAGTGATGCTATTGGTGGAGGAGGGAGTGATGTTATTGGTGGAGGAGGGAGTGATGTTATTGGTGGAGAAGGGAGTGATGTTATTGGTGGAGGAGGGAGTGATGCTATTGGTGGAGAAGGGAGTGATGTTATTGGTGACACGCATCACCATTTACGAGTCGTACGTCACCGTTCCGACCGTCCCAGCGCTTGTCGCATCACATCGCTGTGCGTGTCCGCCGCCCGTGTCGCTGCAGAGAAAGACCGCGAGGTTTTCTTCCCCGATTTCGTGGACGAGGAACTGGCTCCGCTCCACCTCAACGACCTCATCAGCTTCAGCTACCAAGTCGCCAAGGGCATGGAGTTCCTGGCCTCCAAGAACGTAAGCTGAGAAGCGATGGCAGCGACGGTGGCGCCTTCGGGCAAACGTCCTGGGAAAAAAATTCCACTTCCGCCTTGCCACCTATCTATCGGTGTTCACTCCTCGCCCGCGTAGAGAGCGGTGCCAGGAGAAGAAGGCAGCAGTCAATAATTGCCCAAGCTCTGCAGTCCTCTGTATATTCAGCTTTTCTCGGCCAATGAATGAGCTTTACGCGTGGGAGGAACCCGAAACAGACGGAGCAGTTAGGAATCCACATTTTTGCTGTATGGCCTCCTCCTGGCGAGCCAGGGCATGGCTCTTCCATACCCACAGGAAGGGATTCATCAACGCCACCGTGCTGCAATACAGGTCACCGCCGCCCGGCACGCCGTCACGTCCCGCGTCGTTGGTGCAGAGTGATCAGTGTCTCCGTGCGCGTGTCCCGCGTCTTGTGTCCACAGTGCGTTCACCGGGACCTCGCGGCCCGAAACGTCCTCCTCTCCGACCGTCGCACCGTCAAGATCTGCGACTTCGGCCTCGCGAGGGACATCATGCACGACTCCAACTACGTCTCCAAGGGCAGCGTAAGCGGCAGCACCCGCTCACCGGGGAGACACGTGGACCCATCTCGCTCTCACTGGGGGGATCTTTGTCTTTGCCAGCGTCTGTGCCAGCGCGTGGCCTCACCAAGGTTATTTGAGAGTCCTATTCGGTGCTCAATAACATAGAACAAAATGAAAAAATGAAGTTACTCCTGGCGAGCGCTGGGAGTCAGCGTGTCGTTCCGTGTCTCGTCAAGTCGACAACCGCGGCTCCTCCCATCGCCCCGTGTCTCTGTCTCTCTCAGACTTTCCTCCCCGTGAAGTGGATGGCTCCGGAGAGCATCTTCGACAACCTGTACACGACTCAGAGCGACGTGTGGTCGTACGGAATCCTGCTGTGGGAAATCTTCTCCCTAGGCGAGTACAGCATCATCGTCGTCATCATCATGATCACCGGGCAACATTAGCATCAGCGGCAGTGCCAATGCCATCGTCCGATTCATCATCATCACTCGCAGTATTAGTAAAAGCATCCGCAGAATCACCATTTTCCTCATCGTCACGCTAACTGTATCATCGGGATTGTCACCATCAGCAGCATGACCTTCACCATATCATCATCATGCGCGCGTCTGCACCCATCGATCCGTAAGCGACGGCGTCGCTTCGCGTGTCCGCGAGGCTCACGCCGCGCGTTTGTGCCGCACGTCGTCCAGGAGGGACTCCGTACCCGGGGATGCCGGTCGACTCGCAGTTCTACAACAAGCTCAAGTCCGGCTACCGCATGGACTCGCCGGACTACGCGCCGCCCGACATGTGAGCGCACGCACGAGCACGCACGAGCACACACGAACACGCACACCACCGTGGCGTCATGAATGAAGTCACAGGGCGAGTGTGGCCCACACAGGCTGCAGGTTTTTCCCACCCCCTGGCTTAAGGATTTGGTGACGGCTTGGGGAAGGTTTTCATCCAGCGGTGGATAGGTCACGGCTGATTAAGACGGCGGTGGTGGTGATGTGTGTTGTGCTGCACAGATATGACTTCATGGTGCGATGCTGGAACGCGGACGCTGAGAAACGCCCCACGTTCTCCCGCCTCTCCGACATGATGGCCAAACTCATGCCTGGCGGATTCCAAAAGGTGACATAGCTGAGTACAGTACAACGCAGATTTAATAGAGCATCGACTACAAATGCATTTGAACACATCGTACAATCAATTATCGTACCCGTGACGATGATCACGACGATGATCACGACGATGACAGTGATGATGATTGTGATGATAATGAAATTGATGATCACGACGATGACAGTGATGATGATTATGATGATAATGAAATTGATGATGACGACGATGACAGTGATGATGACGACGATGCTGCTGACGATGATAGTGACGACGACGATGACGGTAACGATGACAATGATGACAGTGACGATGACGGTAACGATGACGATGTTGCCAACGACAGCGATGACGACGACAATGACGACGACGAAGCTGACGACGAAGCTGACGACGACCTCACCCCGTCTCCCCGCGCGCGCCAGTCGTACGAGAAGCAGGGCGAGGAATTCCACCTGCACCACCCGGCCGTGGCCCGCCTGCGAGCGGCCTCCGACCTCTCGTACGTGGGCGTCGCCTACAGCCCCGCGGGCAAGGGGGGGGGCGCCGGCGGCGGCGGCGGCCTGCATGCCTCCGACGAGCTCTCGGAGCAGCGGTCCGACACGGACAGCGGCTACATCATCCCGCTGCCCGACATCGAGCCGCCCAGCATGGACGACGGACACTCGCACAACAGCCAAAGGTGGGCGCGAGTGGTGGGGCGGATGGTGATGCTATCGACTGCTTTTTTTATTTTATCAGGTGTTCAGCACAAGCACTGTGTGTGTGTGGTTAATGCGAACTTGATTCCCTGCAAAAAGGTTTCTATTTGGTGTTTGAACATCTTAACACCTCCTGTTTTATTGCCAGAAAGGGGAAAATACATTCGTAATTTTCATACTTTGATGCTGGCAAAAAGGACCCATGAAATATCTGCATAGATTACAGCGTTGACGTTGTGCCCCCCCCCCCCCCCCTCCCCAGCACGGGCCTGTGCGAGGACAGCCTCAACGACGACTCGCAACACCGCCTCCTCCCCATCACCAAGGACTACGAGGAGATGATGGAGGTGATGGACATGTCCTCCAGCCTGGTGGAGGACAGCTTCCTTTGAGGCGACCCCGCGAGACCCCGCGACCGCGAGACCCCGCGAGCCCACACCACGACCCCCGCGAGCCCACCCTAGCAACCCTTGACCTTTTGAGACTCGGCCAACTCGGGTACGGACGTCAAAGAAATACGGCCGCCGACGCCGACGGGAGGACAACGGAAATATTCCGCGCCCGCGAGAGCGACCATCGGCCAGGCAAACCGACGGACTCACAGCGGCCGGGGAACGCGGCGGAGATGAACACCGTCGAGGCGTCAATGGAAACCCGGTCATCGGTTCGTCACCGTGTGGAGGAGGGGGGGGGTCGGCACGACGAGCGGGGTGTTCAAGACAGCCGGACTTCGAGAGCGAGAGAGACGAGCGTTCAGTCCCCTCGCTCTCAGCGACCGTTGGGCAAAGTCCCCAACAACGACCCTCTCCCACTTGCTCCGCGCTCCATTCGAACGCAATGATCTCGAGCGCACGCACGGCGCAAGCGGCGACTCGCCGCGAACAGAAACAACGATGACGACCGGTCGACGGGTCCTCGCCGCTCAATCGACGGCGGTCGAGCGTCGTTCGTCTCCGTTGGCGTTTTCGAGCCGTGGAAATTCCACAGTAATTGGTCAATCTTCTCTATGCCCCGGAGAGATGATGACGACGACGACGACGATCGTGTGAGTTGACTTCGAAGCCCTAGCAACGATCGCCACCTCCTCCCTCGACGACGACGACCATTGCCTCCCCGGTGTAGATCGGAGCGCCGCAGCGTCGAACTGCAAGACGCCCTCCACGTGTCGGCAGCCTGGCGCACGAGCCCCCCCCCCCGACCCTGGCACGTGACCCACGCCCAGCGATGACGCAACCGCAGCGAGAGAAGCTCACGGTCGGCTTGTCCAACGGACGAGCGAGGGCGCAGTGGCAGAGGAAACGCGATTTCAAAAGGGGGGAGAAAGAAACAAAAACTGAACGTGGGTGTCAGTCGTGAACTGCAACGGCTGGGGGTTGTAGATGCGGTCTACTAATGCAAGCCAAGTGTGTGCGTGTGTGAGGTAGGGCCCCCCCCCCCCCCCCCCCCCCCCCCTCAGTGGGTTCCAGTGGGTTAGTGGAGTTCCCAGGGCAAATTGGCCCTACTGCCTCCCCCCCCCTCCCCCCCGAGGGGCAATCTCGCCCCCGATTGGCCGCGTTGAGTACCACGTAAAAGTCGTTCGTGTTGTTTGTCCAGTCCGAGCGTGGCCAGACACGTGCGTCTTACTTTGCTTCGACATCAGTCCGCCGTGATGGAGAGAGACATAGATAGAAATGTCGAGGCCAGTTGGCGTGAGTGGCTGTGACATTTGACCGTACATGCCGTTTAAAACAGGTACGGGGATTTTTTTTCATCACCAGCATTAAAGTACATATCTCTGTTGGTCAGTCTCATATAAATATACGATAGTATACATGTGTATATATATACAACTTAAAAGTGTGTGTATGGTGCGGTACGAATTCATGTCTGTTCGAGCGTTAGTCCATAGATTTTAATTCTACTTTTACAAGAGTATTATTTTCTGTTAAATGTAATTTTAAATAGCGGTAATCCTGAACGTACGCTGCATACAGATCTTCTTGGTTCTTTCGGTAAAGTCACGTAGAAGGGAAATAATAAAATAATAAAAATTTAACATAGTAAAATAATTCTCACGACGTTTCGGCCACAACGCAAGCAGCCGTCCTCAGGTGAAGAACAGGTCTGTCGGAAAGACAGCGTCTGAATGAGACACTGTCTGAATGAGACGCTGTCTTTCTGACAGCCCTGTTCTTCACCTGACGACGGCTGCTTGCGTTGTGGCCGAAACGTCGTGAGAATTGTATTTTATTGTTTTATTTTTATTATTTTATTATTTCCCTTCTACGTGACTTTACCGAAAGAACCAAGAAGATGAATCCCTGCAGTCACGAAAGCTTTAAATCGAAAAATGCATACGGATCGTTAAAATCAAACTGTACGATCGATATTCACAACCCGAGCATCACTCCACTGCTGGATGAAGCCCTCCTCGTGCCGTGTCGGTCAAGGGGGAACGATGTGACCATACTTCACCACACGGGACCGGCTCAGACATTATCCGGTGCCGATCTCCTCCACGTGGGGCAGCTCGCACGCCGCCGCGTTCACGCGGCAGTGGCTCGACGAAGGGTTTTAAATTGACCGCTACCAACCACCATTATTGCATCAAATCTTTTGCAACGCAAAAGGCAGATCATTTACCTTAAATGGGTTTGACCATGAAATAAAACAGTCGAATAAAAATGCCGATCCGCAACCTGCGACGCAAGCTTAAAGTGTACTGCGTCGGAAGCCCAGAAGACGTGGAATGTTTACTAGGGTAGACGAAAAAAAAGGGGGGCCTTAGCTGCCAAAAAATGTTTCTTGGAACGGGATTTGCGTACGTTCACGCGAGTACGTTTTGAAACCGGTACCGCTGTTGTTGTTGTTGTTTGTCACGTTCAGTTTGTTTTAACGTTTGCCGTTTTTAACCTTTCCCGCGAAAAGCGTCTTTTGTAAATGGTGTTTCTTTCTCTCTCAGTATTAATGTTGGCTACGTGACAGCGCAGATCCGGGCGAGGGCCGCGGGCTCGCAAGAACGGATCGCCAGCGGCGGAAGATATCAAATAAAGATAAAAAAAAGCACTTGTAATTTCATTAGCTTCACCGGGTAGAATCTCGCCACGGACGATGGGACTTTTGTTACAAAGTTAAACATGGAATTAAGCACAACCGTGAGAGAGACGGGCAGCGGGGGGGGGAAAGCGCGAATGGATTTGGGAAACCGATGCATTTGCGCAATGTATTGTACCGAGATCCATCTATACGAGCTTAATGAAATGTTTTATAGCCAGTTTGTACGGCAGATCATAAGGAATACACACAAGTGCACTGCTATTCCTCAGTGAGCACGCGTCACGATAATCAATTACACAATACAGCAGTAGCCACTTGATATAGGGTTACAGCCACTTTAAGAAAAATATATTTTTTTGTAATTACAACTGCCCCTTTCCGCAGAAGGCACCGCCACTAGTGAACCCATTCAACTCGGCGCGCGACGGCGCGGAGATTCGCCCATTCCGAGGCTGCTGTCAACTTGCGCGCGGTCACCACTCGAAGCGGTCGCGTTTCACCGTCGCGCGCGTGACCTCCTGACCCACCCACGTGTGCGGTGACGAAGCGGGCCACTTGCACGACCACTCCTCGCCGCGCAACCGCGGGTTTTTGTTGTTGTTGTTGTTTTGCCTTCTTCTGATCGTGTCGACGCGACGTGGAGCCACCCGATTTGCTGTGAAAAACTAAAAATATCAACGAACCTCGATTTTTTTTTCTCATGTTTTAAAATTGCCAGGAATTTTTTTGAAAACTGAACTGTGAGATTTGCACACGCTCTCGAGTCGGGAGGGTCCACCACTATTATTTTTTAAAGTGTTCGTCAGCGACTGAACTCTTTTCAACATCGGTGCAGGAATTCCAGCAAGGCTGCACTGTACCGATAGGTGTGTGGCGGGGGGTAACCCGGTATACAATCGCGCAGTGTCGCGAGCGTGAGCTTTTTTGAGTTATCTGCGGATCACGCAACTCCTTCCGCACACGCCGAACTCGATCACCGTTCACTCGACTTCACTGACAAATGCGATGCGTGCCACTAACGCTTCGGCCTGCCCCCCCCCCTTTCGCACGCAAGCCCCCCAATTCCAAGGTTCAAGGCGAGCTTTCGCAGGTGCCCTGGTGCAGAGTGTATGGCGTGGGGCTTCACCGCTTGTCCAACAATTTCTTCCCCCCCCCCGCCACGTTCCCTCCTCACCTAACGCCCGGTGCAATCGCACCGCCTGCACACCACCGAGTTGACGCATTAGTTGGGGGGGGGGGGTGGTGGCAAGAGGGTGGCATTGGGGCATCGCACGTGGCGTTGTGCCGAAAGCGACGGGCCAAGTGAGCACGGCGGTAATTGACGGCACGCAATGCCTGGGGAGAGGTGAGGAGGGGGGTGGGGAGATGGGTGCACATATCAGTGTGAGACTTCGTAGCGTGTTCATTGTTTACCGAACGCTTTTCACTGCCACGTTCGTTGTGTGTGTGCGCGCGCGCGTGTTTTTGTCGCGCGCGTCAGTATTACGTAGCGGGTGCGTCTGCCTCGACAGAACGTGCGCGTGGTCGAGGGGTTTCGTGGACGTGTTCGTGGGTTTTACGCCGGGAACTTCCAAGGCACGGATTCTTCACGTTCACCAAATGTTACTTCCCGCTCGCAGACGAAGCCCGTCTTGACACGCCGCGCGGGTCCGATGATTGCGAAACCACGTCCCGCGTCACGTGGGGGCACGTATAGCCATCATCAGGCTCGTGCAGTGCGACGGCTTCGTTTTCACGCGAGCGGAAAAAATCGGTGCACGCTGGAGGGCTGTGAGGAATGGATTTTCGCGGGCCCGAGGTTGTGCTTCGAACAGTTCCGTTACGGGAGAGCAATGTAAGACTGTCTTAAGAGTTTGCGATGATTGGTCCCCCCCGGAAAAAAGATGTCCTTTTTTCCCCAAATCGGTCTAATCATCGATGTCGGTGTCTTGCGTTGAATTATATATTTTTCTATGCCGTGTTTAAGTCTGTACGTTTAAGTAGCTCGCTCTGCTGATGCTGTGCTTCGTGCGCGACATCCGATCCTAGGCTGCGCGCAAAATTATGTTACGCATGCGTACACGTGCCGTGACACGCCTACATGCATACGTTCATACGTGCGTACAGATGTGTCCATATTTGTTTTATATATATTAACACACATTAAATGCGTATCTATATATAGGAGTAAATACACGCATGCATAATTAAATAAAAATTTGATAACCTACGCATCTGTGTCATTAACTGGGTAGGGCATCACATTCGGTAATGTATTTTTCTTAAGTACACATCAGGCTTACTTGAACATCAGTATCAGAATTGCAATTCCTTACTGGTTGATAATAATACGTCTCCCAAGCGGCGATGTTTACACATCGCAGCAGGTACTCATTTGAGGCCGAGTCAACCTAGGCGAGTCCCAGGACCACTTCCAATATCCGTCACCGATATTGGCCGTGAGCGGGAATCGAACTCGGGTCGCCGGGTTCGTAACACGGAGCGCTAACCATGGCACTACCGCTTCCTGCGTGCATGTATAACACATACGCACATACATTTTAATGCAAGCGATTGATAATCCTGTTAAATTGTCCCATAGGAAAACCATGCACAGTTGGGTAATTGGTACAGGCAAAATTGTGTATTTAACGTTACTCTCCACGCAGGGAGGTGTCCGTGAGCGGCAGTACAGCAAGTGGGATGACTGCACGCCTGTGTGGAGTACGCGTGGCACTCCCCGCGGGGTTGTCCACCCCCGGCCACTCGGGTTTCCTCCCAGAAGCAACGCGCAGCGACTGACCAGGCGTGCGTGAAAGTAAAACAACGAGGCTTCCCTGGGTAAATGTATAAAATTATGTTAATTATTCTTTGGGTCTTTCGGTAAAGTCACGCAGACGGTTCAAAGAAAATAACAAAAAAATGCCTAGACGTTTCCATCACAACACAAGCGCTCGTCATCAGGAAAGAAAGACCCAAGGAATATGAATTCCTGCAGTCACGAAAGCTTTAAGTCGAGATGATGTTCATAACACACAGCCTTGAAACACGTGTGAGCAATGTGACTCAATATCAACATAGAGAAGACAAGCGCACGCGCTTATCAAGTAGCGTAGTTCAGCTGCGTTGGTATTCGCCGTTGTGCTGCGTTATCGGGCCGCGCCGCCCTTCGCGACGGAGTCCGACGTTTCGCGCCACGTTTTCCCGTGGCAGCCTTTCCACATTCCGCTCGCGCCGGATGTCGGCACTCGGGAACGACTCGAAAGCGCCTCCGGTGTCACGCGCGCGGGCACGACAAACGCGTCGCCTTAAACCGCACATCTCCGATGTATCGACGCAAAAAAAAAAACGAAAGCGCTTTTGAGATATTATCCCGAAGCGCTTGACCACCACCATCACGCGAGGAGCAATGGACAGCCGCTTGTGTTTTTGTTTTCGCTTCTCATTTGTATTTTTCGTTTTACTTTCGCAAGAATGTATAGTTGCCGTGTCGATCCTTCCGCTGTGATGTACGTTGCGGGCGGTCACGTTGGCGGTGAAAGAATGCTCTCGCTGTTACTTTATCCCAAAATACATAAAGCATTACAACAAGAAACAAAAAAACCACACGGGCACCACCCTTTGTCGTCCGCTCTTTTGAATTTTTATTAAACACAGCGTCCCGCTCGTCAACTCCAGCACTGGACGAGGGGGCCTCACCGCCCCGTATCGGTCGTGGAGGTAAATTAACCAAACTGCACCGCACCTGCCGACACGTGTGAATGAAGGCGGAGGAGCATCGTAGACATGGGGGAGAGGGTATGGAAGTACAAGACAACACAACGCATCGTATCGCACTGCCATCTGCTGCTTTGTAGCAGAGCAGTAATAACCAGCGTCACGTGCGCTCGCCCATCCAAGCTCAATGATGCATGCATGCTTCCAAGATCTGACAAATATGGGGTGCGCATTCCAGGTACAGAACGTTGGCGATAGGCTTATGTCCGGATGAAACTGAAGTTAAGAAACACGAATCGAGATTGCCGGGACATCCGTGTTCAATACCGACAGTTGACGTCCCGTGCCAAAAGAGTTTCCCCGGATCGAAACGAGCGGTGGGGCAACACCTATTCAAAACTGTTTACACGATTTAAATTTTTTTTTTTTTATCTTACCAGGTAATGCCCACTGAGCTCCACAGCTCTATTTCAGAAGCGACCTGGCCACAAATGATAGCTCAACAAAGCGGCTTATCATCACGTGGAAATTGATCGAAGCCAAATACTCCAAACGCACGTCGATTCAAAATTTGGAGGGGAGGAAAATCCACACGACCACTGGAGGAGAGAGAGAGACACGCAAACTCCAAATACACAGCAGGTGTCAGAGTTGGGATCAAACCCACGAACCTCCTGCATACCAGGCGAGGTAGTTAACATCTCCTAGCCACCGTGACGCAGCTCCAGCCAGATGGCTCGGCAGTGGAGCGAGCAACTCGCGATTGGCAGATGCCTCAGCCCATCATCCTTCCGGGATTGATAAAACGAGTACAACTTTGCGGGGAAGTCTACAGTGGTTGTCGTCCTATGGACGGACTCGACCCCCTGACAAAGAAATGTGGAATTTCCCCGACCGACTCAAGGCTGCAAGCGAGAAGCACCACCACAATGCTCGCCTTCACCCAGCCGTGTAAATTCCACGTTACGTGTGGTGGGGTTTTTCCCCCAGGTTTTATGGTTGTTCCCCCACACGTAGCCATTTAAAGCACGAACCAATTGTTTCAAGCTGAACTTGTTTTTTTAAGGTCTTCAGACTCATTAGTGAAGATTTCTTAAAAAAAAAAAATACTGAATTATTACAGTATCATAAACATGCCGTTAACTAAATCAGATCTAGGCAGCTAAGCAGCTTTGAGCCTGGACAGTCCCGTGCACACACGAGTTGCCACAGGGCTTTGGGGCGCAACGTGACGGCGGGCAGCAGACGACAGTGCAGCAAAACCGTTGTGCTGTACTTCTGCGCTCTTGTTCTCCACGCCTTCATCCTCCCGTACCGACAGGCGCGGTGAAGTACGGTCAAAATAACCCGCAGGGGGCACCCTGCACGGCGTGGCGAGGGCCCCCGTCCGGCAGCGGATCGACAACAAAAACAAAAAGACCGTTGGGTGTACACGTCATAAATACAGCTCGGAGCCACAGCGTTTCGGTCAAGCGTAGCGACGTTCACAATTCAAGACGAGAACCCGTGCGTTTAACACAGCACGCCGCCGCGTTTTCGCACAAGCGGCTGGTTCCACTTTGCGTTTCGCAAAATAAACGTCCCCGCTATCGGTTTATGAGCGCGCGCGTTTGGCGCAGAAAGCCACGCCGCTTCACACCTTACAGCATTCGTAAGCGTGCGCACCGTCGTTGCAGCCGGCCAACGGCTTCGCGGTCGTCAACTTTCGACTTTGTAGCTCTCGCAAAGGAACGCTCGCGGAGCCCCGAGCGGCTCATCCCAACGGGGCCCAGCGAAACTTAGAACGGAGCGAGGACGTCCACTTTTAAAATAATGAAACTATAACAAACAAAAAAATAATGACGACGACGCTAAAACGCACGCAATTCAGTTTAAAAAATTCCCGTCACAAAGAAACGCAGAAAACGCTGGGGACATTTGCGTCGACTCGTTTGACAGCAAAGCAAAAAGAACTTTCAAATTAAAAATTAACGGCATTGGCAACGCCGCTGGCCAACGACTGCCAACTCCGCCGGGGTCATCGCCGGGGTCACCGGGGTCACCGGGGTCGTGGCCGGGGTCACCAGGGTCGTCGTCGCCGGGGCGTCCGAACTTACGCCGCGACGCTCGCTCATTTGTACGTCTTCATGTGCCACAGTCCGTCGTTCAAGTAGTGCACGTTCTCAATGCCGATCCCCTTGTTGATTTTCACGCTGCGGGACGACAAAATAGGAGAGTTACCGTCGGCCTCAATCGCGTTTTGGCGTGCCTCCTGCAAGCCCACACGCAGTGTCTGTTTTCCCGAGGGCCGCTCTCTCTCCCGTGGTCCAGAGGGGGAAATCGAAATGGGGGGCCCCATTTCATTCCTTGCGCCACGACCACGCTTACATCGCTCAAGCCACCGCACAGAGTACAGCATTTACACGTGCAGGATTTTCACGCGAATTTTCACTCTCGTACACGACAATCGCAAAGTGCTCGAGTTTTGGATTTTCCACTTCCTGTTTTCATTTTAACATCGCCTTAAACTTTAATCGCCCCAATCACGGTAAGCGGTGGGTAATTCACGGTGGCTCCGCAAATGGTGGCCGAGGTTTTTTTTTCCTACCCAAACCCACCACTAGGCACGGAAGCCGTTGCTATGGAAATTTTCACGCCAGTCAACTCACGAGAGACCACAGACTGGAGAAACGGCACTCAACGCACATTTATAACTGCGTTGTCACTACCGCCATCGCCTCTGTTGCATTAAACTGCATTCATTGAGTCCTACTCCCGTGCTCGGGACTCGATCTGCCAGGCTGACCGTTAACGTCTCATCCACGCTGTTCAACCACTGAGACTGCAGGTCACAACATCTTCCCTTTCCGCTCTGTTCCTCGCACTGCTCGACTTTGGAATTCCCTCAAATTGTAAATTTCCCCCCCAAGGTCTAGGAACTGAAGTTAAGCTATGTGGCTGTTTATAAGAAGCGAGCTGGCCACAAATGATAGCTCAACGAAGTGGCTTATGTCGAAATTGATAGCAACCAAAATATACAGGCAACAGGGTCGGGATCGAACCCACGACCACCTGCATACCAGGCGAGGGAGTTAACATCTCACCACTGCACCAACCGCGCTACGCCGCTCACTGGCCGTTCCCAAATCTGCTAATCTGGCGGGAGTGGTCTGTGAACATGACGGAGCGACTCACATGTCATCGGCAGACATCTTCATGATGCCCACGCTGAGCGCGTGCTGCTTGCCTTCTGCCATGATGGCCTGCAAGGGGATGCAGTCAAGGGAGACACGGTGCCGTGGTACCACACACATTCAAGCTTTCACAGGGTTTAGCAGTTCCACTGCTGGATAAAAAAAAATTCCGCCCGAGGACGACCGCTTGTGTTGCGATCGAAACGTCGTGATATATTTCTGTTGTTTTATTTTTCTACCTACGTGACTTACCCGAAAGAACCAAAGCGTATAGATTCCTGCAGTCACGATAGCTTCAAATCAACATTTTCACAGCGAAGTTTTGCAAGTTCCTTCTAGTGGTGGAAATGGGAGCAATCAAATCAGCTCGTGTGCCCGTGCCAGATGGAATGCTGCAACGCAAGAAGACCGTGAGAGGTGGCAACACCTTGTGGAGGCCTTCATTGGATATGTCATGGCTGATGATGATGTTCTGTTGAAAATCACCGAGTTGTCGAATATAATGAAGGGGTAGACCAGTTGAAAAATGCGTTTGCTGCTGGGTAAGTTTTGATTAATGTTTTTATTCCATCACATTGAGCCCCATTTGTCACTCTACTACGCCATGAAGGCCTCCCCATTACATATTGGGGGATGATTGACCATACTTCACCACACTGGTAAGTCCAGCTTAATAACAGCGATGGGGGAGGGGGGCGGCGGGGGTGGCGGTTGTCAGGAATGGCTCGGACATCATTCGCTCGGCACAGACATTCGCCGTGACCGGGAGTCAAACTAGATGTTTCCATGTTCGCAGTGCTAAGCTCTCTGCGGCGCTCAGGATACGACGATGGTCTCCTTGTCGGCGGAGCGGAGCTTGGCCCCCGGCGACGTCAGGCCCGGGCACATGATGTTGGCGCCGCTCAGCACGAACCGGATGGCGCCCTTGTCCACCTGCTGGTGTGGCAGGATGGTCGGGTCTGTGGGAGGCGGGGGTCGCGGAAACGCACAACACACACACCGCCCACGCGCTCGTCACACGTACGTGCTCGTCCAAGGAACGGGCTCGTATATTACTCACGACTGATGTTGGGTGGGGTTTTTAGCGGGCAGTGTGCTAACCACCGCGCCGTCGCTCCACCTCGGCCGAAACTACGGATTGGTAAATAAATACTATTGCTGACCTCGTCAAGGAGCATAAACCATCACGCAAACTCCGGTCATCCTCGCCGCGGCGGCTTTTGGCGAACCATTGAACAAAGACGGTCAATGCATCGGGCGCTTTCAGATGCGCTTCGTTGGCCGTCTGGAACACTCTTCCATTCAATATTAGAAACACACTGGAGCTATGCACTTTTAAATCGAGATTGAAAACGAATTTCTTTAGAACTGCTTTTTGTGTTTAGTCTGTTGTCCTTCCCCCACACCTCCGATTAGCACGGTTGGCTACGTATGGTGCAACAACAAGTTCAACATACGTACAAAGACAAACAGCCTTGAAAGACTGTTGGGGCGAGTGCTGTTAGCGAGCACCTATGAAGGCCGCCACAGTACACGAGGGGGTGGGTGGCCAATACCATGCCCGGCTGCCTTTGTCTCCCTAGTGGCGATATTTACACACTGCACCAGGTACTCATATGAGGCCAAGTCAACCTAGGGGAGGCCCAAGACTGGTTCAGATAATCGTAAGTGGTGTTGGCCATAGAGTGGCAATCGAACCCCGGTTGCTGGGTTCATAGCGCAGTGAGGTAACCACGATACGACCACTCCCCACATACAACAACAAACGCCATTCGTCACCACGACGCTTGTGCCAGGCCATGAGCACCTTGAGGCCATACACACACACACACATGCACAATGAATAACAATAAGAGGACACTTTTTACAAAGCCCCCGCACGCACGCAATCATCAACAGCGGCCCAACCAAAGGATTGGAGACGACCCCCGGGGCAGGCCACAGCTGACGTGGCCCACGCACGACCGAGGCTGCAGATCTTCACTGCCACGACAGCCACCACCACCACCACGGTGGCCTCGTAGTCTGCATCTGGAGAGCCGTCTGGACGAGGTCCCGTGGGGACCGCTACGCCCCGAAGGGTTCTTATAGCGCAAGGCTATCAGGAAGGAAGGCACTGCATGTGTCTTCACAGACAAGGTGGAGTTTCACAGCGGCGATATTGATTCGCATGATCTCCATTTGAGCAATTTGCGGTTCGTTTTTCAAATTTGTACCGTTCTACGTCAGCACACGACGACCTCCTGCTTTCTTTTTTTTCAAAACGACATCGCGGGATCTTCAACGACACCGACAGTAATAACCCCAACAGGTGTCTGCCAGATTCGAACCACAAACCTGTGCAGCGAAGCGGCGAACGCGCTACTAGCAATTAGCGCGAGAGCTAAGGTCTCGCTGTGCACGTAAATATTAGCCTGGCCTCCACCCCGCCCCCCTCCCCATTGCTTACATTTGTGTAAGAGCCGCAGTGTTGGGAAGAGGGGCCCATCCCTCTGCTTGAAGAAGAGCAGCTCTCCGTTCACTGTGAGGATCTCAATGTGCTCGTGGCTGCAACAACAAAAGACAGCGAGATGAACAAAAACACGCCCGTATGTATGTCATGCTGAACTTCTTTCGCACCGTACGTAGCCAACTGTGATGATCGGAGGCGCTTTACCGAGTCATGCGGACAAAGTCAGCTTTGCGATGACGACGTCGTCGTTAAAAAAATGTTTTTACCGCGCTTCACAACTTCCTTGTTCAGCCAAATGTTACGAGCATCGCCCCCTCTACCGCCTGTTTTTGTCGGAGGGCGGCTGCTAGGCTTGGAACAATCCATCATCTCCCGGTCACGGGTAATGTCGGTACCATGGCGATCTCGTCAAGGAGCATAAACCATCACGCAAACCGGGGTCATCCTCAAAGCAGAGGCTTTTGACTGGCCATCGTGCAAAGACGGTCGCCGCATCGTGCGCTTTCAAATGCGCTTTTGCGGCCGTCTGGAACGCTCTTCTTTCCGATATTAGGAAGACATTAGAGCAATGCACTTGTAAATTTAGAATGAAAACTGATTTCTTTAGAACTGCTTTTTCTCTTTAGTTTGTTGTCCTTCTCCCACACCTCCGATTATCACGGTTGGCTACGTATGGTGCGAAAAAAGTTCAACATACATTTAAAATGATTGCTCTCAAAAGAATACATTGATTCGAAGGTGCGCATGCGAATCAATCATTCACTAATCATTACAATAATATAGAAATTGCATCTAAATTCATGGAATGCATGAGATAATAATTATATTCATGAAGTATCTTTCATCAAGGATCTCAAAGTGCTGTACAATAAGTCATAAAATATAATACTAAGAAGCAACACAATAATAAAATCAATAACAAAAACTTTTTGTTGAATTATCTAAAAGCTGAATCAACGGAAGTGTATGAATACGTTTTTTTATAAGTTTTAAAAATGTCCACAGGCTGAGAGGCGCTGACATCTCGTGGGAGAGAGTTCTAGAGT
Source organism: Lampetra fluviatilis (assembly GCF_964198595.1). Lineage (NCBI taxonomy): Eukaryota > Metazoa > Chordata > Hyperoartia > Petromyzontiformes > Petromyzontidae > Lampetra > Lampetra fluviatilis. The sequence goes on from NC_136289.1 coordinate 6,144,569, forward strand.
GTGACGGGCTGCACGGATATACCGCAAGCAAGCACGAGCAAGACAGAAGAATATGAATGTCTACACCTAGCAGCTACCAGTTCCTGGAAGCTTTGTCTCACCATCCTCCTCCACAAAGGCCGGTCCTGACAACATCGGTAACAGCCAGCGTGTGAGCAATGAGAGCTGAGTTCAGCATTCTATAGGAGCCTGCGGAATTGGTCGACACATGCCAAACGCCATTGGAACCTCCTTTGCCAGTAGCAAAATATGATAATTGTTTTTTTACCCTTTTATCTGGCACATTTTTTTTGTAAATGCTTACCCCGAGCTCTCATACTCTGATGGTGCATTGTCTTTGAGTTGTGCGCCTTTTGGCGTCATCTGGTCCAACACCATGTGAGACTAGGCTCTAAGAAAAGCTGTCTCTGGTGTGGACCAATCAATTTCAAGGACAGTGCATACATTATCAGAGTTGTGTTTCTTGTTTGCATTCCGACCGCAGGTATTGTCAATGCAAACATGACTCCCTGTAAAAAAGGTGTCAGTTTTGTTGCCAGACAAAAAGGTAAAAAAACAATTATCATATGCCAAACGTCTGCTTTAAAATACAGAGGGGAGAAAAAGTGGGTCATGTGATCTGGAGAAGATGATATTACTGTTGTGCTTCTTAAATGTTTATCTCACAGCAATAAAAAGCCACATAACCACGTTTTTTTTTTAAGCGTATCTTTGAGGACAAAATAACATTCAAGAAGTAATCCTACCACTGAAGTTGGGCAAGCCAATCTGACCGCAAATTCGTTTTTCAGAAGCCGAAGCTCAATTCTCCAACTTGTGATAGGTTGTTGAAGAGTTCGAATTGGCGAGTAATCCCAAAAATTACTGTAAATTTTACAATTATTTTTCAGCTTTAGTGTCAATTAAGCAATAATATTTGTAAGTTGCATTGGTTTTTTAAGTAATTAGTATTTTTGAATATTAAAGTAATTGTTCTATACATAATGAGTTTCATTTTTGTCTCCAAAAATGTGTAGTTTGGCGTTTTTCTTGCACTTGCTAAAAGATCCGATTCTAGCATGAGAGTCAAAACATGAAACCGTGCCTTTATTCAGAGCTGAATATCACATGGTCTGAAAACATAAATCCAAAATCAAAATATTAATATTCTTGGTTCTTTCGGTAAAGTCACGTAAACAGAAAATAAAAATAATAAATTAAAATGAAAAATTAATCAAAGCAAAAAACCACGACGTTTCGATCGTAACACAAGCAGTCTTTTTTTTTTCGCCGCCTGATAAAGACCGCTTGTGTTGCGATCAATTCGTCGTGGGTTTTTGCTTTCATTTAATTTTTATTTAATTATTGTTATTTCTATCTAAGTGACTTTCCAGAAAGAACCAAGAATAAGAATTCTTGCAGACACGAAAGTTTTAAGTCTAAATATTCAACTTTGCACAAGCCATTTCACACATTCAGTTTTAGCTTTCCCCAAGTTCTATTTTCATCCAGTTATTTTTTTAAATATACTTAACGTTTCTATTAAAAAAATGCTTCGGTTAAGTTGCGTCAAACTCATTCGACCTGCAAGACAAAGTAAAATCTTACTCGTGCACACACAAGCATCTCTTTGTGCCAACGGGGTCAATTCTGAGCATTCTCGCAGCAGCAGCCTTTGGCCAACCATCGAGCAAATACGGTCACTGCACCGTGCGCTTTCAGACACACTTTGTGCGGCCGTCGAACGCTGGCCCTTGCTTCCAATATTATGCACTTTTAAATCTGTGTTGAAAACTCAATTCTTCGTGCTTAGTTTGTTGTCTTCCCACAATACAGGGTGAAAGATGTTCAACATAAACACAATTCAACATGCCACGATGGGGTTCACATCTTTCCAAAAGGAACACATTCCTGCGGCGGGAGCTGGTAGGAACGTTGGGTTGCTCAGTCAATGGCCAGGGTCAACGGCGGCGTGGTGTATTCCACAAATATGGCCGATTGTGAGGGCGGGCACAAGCCGGCGTGAGTAGGTTAAACGTTGAGTTTTATAAGGGCACCAAGGGGTGACCAGACCCTCCCCACCCAGCCCCACCCCTCCCACCCACCCAGCCCCTCCCCACCCAGCCCCTCCCCACCCTCCCCACCCAGCCCCTCCCCACCCCGCCCCACCCAGCCCCTCCCCACACTACCCACCCAGCCCCTCCCCACCCTACCCACCCAGCCCCTCCCAGCCCTTCTCCACCCTCCCCTCTCCACCCAGCCCCTCCCTGCACGACGGACGGACAAAAATAATCCACTGTGGGCTGGTGGAACCAGTGGGTTCCTACCAGTATAACAAATGTTTACTTCTGGCATAGTGGTAGCAACTGACACTGCCTGGCCAAAAAGGTCACAGTTTGGGGACAGAGTTAGTGATGAACAGCCAGGGGGTGCTTGAGCAGGGCTTACCACTTGACAATCTTAAATGGGTCCTTCTTGGGCAGGATCTGGTTGAGGTAGGGCTCGATGGCAGGGTACTGGTCCAGCAGCTGATTCCGGATCGACTTGATCACCGATGTCTTCAGCTGCATACATGTAGACACACTCTCCTTCTCCTCAAACCTATGCACGTACACACACACAAAGACAAAGGTTCCCCGTACGGATTTTAATGGATTGCTGGGGGGGCTTGTGCTACTCGAGAGGTGGGTGGGCAGCACCACGGCCAACCACCTTCATCTCCCTAGTGGCACTGTTTACACATTGGACCAGGTACTCATTTGAGGCTGAGTCAACCTAGGGGAGGCCCAGGACCGGTTCAGATTATCGTCACTGTAGTTGCTCGTGAGCGACCGCATCCCCCTACGTACACACACATGTACACACGCACCATACAAGAAGGCCATTCCAGCAAGTTGTATTAATTACTGTCATCGCCGTCTCAATATTTTCCACATTTGACTATTTTGCATTGGTGATCTACGGCAAGGCGCTGTGTACATTATACACGCAGTATGGGAATGTTGCATGCCTTACAATTACAGCATAAAAATCTCCTTTTGTGCGCACTATTACTCGTATTTGTTTCCAGCCTGCACACAGCTTTCTGTCTGATGAGTTTCTCATCATTCACAGAGAGTTAGAAGAGCTTTGTCACCATCTACTATACCATTATTCCGAGTTGTGTGTTGGGGTTGCTGTTTTAAAATGAGTTGTGCATCAAGGCACAACAGAGATTTGGCAGTTTTTGAAGGTTATCATTTGTTTTTTGTTGTTGTTGCGATTTCTGCAAACAATGCATACGAGCTAATCCATTTACCTTGGAAGAAACAGTTGGTGGAGCACATGTAATTAAGGGGGTGTCCTATTTAAAGTTTAATAACCCACAGAATATCATTGGCCGGAATATTTCTGCCACTAGCCAGGCGGTATAGGCGCACGCCTGTAATTCAGCGAGGGTTGGTAGATCACCGCACAAATGTCAAAATGTTTGCGAGACTCCGTTCCCGTGCTGTATCCTGCCTCGCCAGCAGAATGCAGTTACAGCAAAGTGTGGACGGATTTCATCCGTCCCCTTCGGTATGAGATGGAGTGTTGCCCCCCTCGCATGTGTGAGATTTCTCTGGGTGCTCCGTTTTGCTCCCACGTGTACAAACGCTAAGCCTTGCAGCGTGGTCTGCAGATCCTCAGCAGCAATTGTGAGATGCAATTTGCATGAACGACGCAAGAGAAATCTCATAATTAGACGATTACTTTTTTCCATTAAGTTGACATTTTCGAAAGTAGGCAAGATTAAGTGAATGGAAAGAATTAATTAAGTTCATTGTGCAGCCATCTGTAGGAAAATTCTACGATAAAAGACTATCTCAAGTGGAATATAAATAGTTCCAATGACACTTGCATGGGTTTTTCTTGATAAGAATGCATTTGGGTTATCAAGCTTTTTTCCATGCCACGACTCTACTGTGAAACTCTCATAGCCAATCTCACGCGCTGGGCTGTGAGGTTGGCCATGATCAGTACGATCAAGTGGGTTTGTGAATTTACTACATCTCTTCGTAACATTGTAATCTCCTCGTACGTGCGAGTATTCTCCGGACACCCTGGTTTCCTCGCAAACAAAACAAAAAAAACACTTATTTAAATCGCCAAACATTCAAATTTCAGGACCCTCGTAGAAAACTATTGAAACTTCGAGTATCTCGTGGATAATGGACGTCATTATGAAGACGACTGATGGCCTGTCTTATGCTATATTTCAATAATACGTTGGTGCATTTGTGTAATCCAACTGCTCTCCATTCTGTCGCTACTGATGCAATCTAATACGCATTATGTAGGCACAACGAAAACGCGCTTAAAATCCAACTCTGATCGTTATATTTAATCAACCTTGACGACGTTCGTTTATCCAGGAAAGCCTCGCCGAGTCTCAAGACTCGTTTTCAGGCGGGTCCTGCTTTGGGATGTTTGACCAATTCGTTTTAAGGGGCAACGGTGGCGTTTGATGATGAAGAACAACAATCAACCCATGAAGATAATGATTAATTGACGATTATGGTGATATGCATATCTGTACAGATAACAAAAGTGGCTAAAGGTTAACTACCTCGCCTGGTATACAGGAAGTCGTGGGTTCGATCATGACCCTGACGCCTGCTGTATATTTGAATTTTGCACGTCGCTTTCCCCGTGGTCGCGTGGATTTTTCTCCGAGTCCTCCGGTTTTCTTTCCACAGAATCGACATCACGCGGTTAGAGTATTTGGCTGCTATAAATGTCCACGTGATAAGCCACTTCGTTGAGCTATCATTTGTGGCCGAGTTGGCTTCTAAAAAATAGCCATGTAGCTCAGCGGGCCTTACCTGTTTGTTTGTTGTAGTACAGAGTTAGACTCATGGCCTTAATCTATGTTTGTTGTAGTACAGAGTTAGACTGATGGCCTTAATCTATGTTGTCTTGTGGTTGTTGTTGTTTGACTTGCATCCCACTGGGATATTTGCACAGGGTGGGTCTACGGTGATTTTTCTGCAATATTTTGCTGTCTTTTCTTGGATTTTGTTTGCACATAGTCACTTTAAGATGTTTTCTTGTTCATGTGTTTTTGTTTGTTGCGGTTGCACCCGATTCAAGAGCCGAATGGCTCACAGGGCTACACCTAATACACAAACTTTGAACCTGGTCAAATAAAAAAAAAAGTTTAATTTAGTTGAACTAGCCACTGCAAAATATGTGTTACTTGGTTTATGAGTTTAACATGCTGATGAGAAGCGATGGCTTGGTAAGCAGGCGCGAAGGTGGATTGTTACATCGCAAGGTCGTGATACAGCGGCAGCTTGTGGAGGCCTTCATCCAACAGTAGCGTGAGCATGGCTGGCGATCCATGATTCATTGGCCTTTTACCTTAATAGGCGCTCGCTGACAACTCTAACCCCGACTGTTCAAGAGGACAAACGGTAGAATAACGCATCTTAATGTTATATCTATGAATTAATTTAGGGATTGTTTATAGCAGTTAAACGTTGTGTGAAAAGTGGCAATTAACTCCCTATGCGGTACGACATGAACATCACTCAGCTGAACACAAACACGTATAGATCATACTATCACGCTTCTGGGCGCCGTCACATTCTTAAACATCGTTGTCAACATCGAAGCGTTCACTAATCGCACTTTTAAAGTGAATACTGTACATTTACAAGTGCATCACAATTGCCGATGCGAACACGTGTCGAGGTGGTCGGCCTTAGGAGGCCCACGCGAGACACCGACCCTCGGATAGAATCCCTGCCGGAGAAGGCGCAACTTCCCGGCGGAAGGCCACTATCCCAGCCCGGCGACTCCGACACTCTTCCCTTTACAAAAAAAAAAGACAACTGCCGTCTCAAGCGACGCGCGACATGTTTCCCTTACTTCTTAAACATGACTCCGCCGCTCCTGGCTCTCCAGGGCGTGAGGAGGAGGAGGTGGTGGTGGTGGCGTGCGGAGGCGGCGGTCTTGAGAGCAAAGCGAGAGAGGAGGAGGAGTGGGAGGGCCTCGGCGTGAGGGGTGCGTTCGGAATCGCCAAGTCACGAGGCAGTTTCTGTCCAATGAGGACCGTGCTGAGTGTATGGGGGGGGGGTCTTCCCATAGAGTTATATTAGAAGAAATTTCTGTCATAAGATTGTTTTTGCTGTCACCATTTGATTATCTGCTTTCATTTCCTTAAATCAATAGGGAAGCTCAAGGTTAAATAATTGGGATTTGTTTTAAGTCGATGTCATCATTTTTTGAAAGTCACAATTGCGTAATAATAATAAATCGTTAATTCACACGCTAACGCTCAAGTGATCCTCAGCAGCCGACATCATTTAAAATATATATTTTACGATTGTAAACCAAGAAATGTTGTGGGTTTACTCTCCAACACACCGGTGTGCTGTACTAGTAACGAATTGGCATGTTTTGTTTTCGTGACAAACCTTATGAATTAGCTGTGTCGGGTGGTGGTGGATTTAACGACACATTTACATCTACACGATCTAACCCCCCAAAAAACCTCCATTATGGATAATATTGGTGGCAAAAGCCTACTGACTACGTGTTAAGCTGAAGGTTGTTTATTTCGGGTTCCTCTACAGGCCCCTCCCCTTTCCACTTGCAGGCCCCTCCCCTGATTAAGCCCCGCCCCTTCCTCTTTTGGCTCCTCCTCCTTTACCTTTAAGTCCAGCGCCTTTCCCACAAGCCCGGAGTGGTAATGATCTTACACTCTGTTGTTCGCAGCTCAGTTACTACTAAACACCGCGTCACCACTAACACCCACACCCAAGTTTAGATTTTAGAGGTACTTCCTCAAATGCAAAGCGAAACTATCATAAAAAAAACAGGCACATTTTTTCAGGACAAAAACAGCCGCTTCACATTCGCCGCTGAGTTGCAGCAGAGGGTAAGTCGTTTTTTTTTGCTGTCTAAAAAATAAATTTACGTTCATAAATTGTAACAATATTATACTGCACCGGCCTTTTTGACACCAGTATAGTTATGAGCTCTTAGCGTGCCTTGAGTGCTCTCTTTGTGAAAATCTGTCAGTGGAATTCGGTAAATATTTGATCGTGAGAGATGTCTTCCTCTCTTCTCATTTAGGATTTACCAAATATGTAGAGATTTGCGAACTTAATATTATAAATGCGTGGTTTACTAACCTTGTTCAAACGAACCCCTAACGGTAACCTACCCTTTAGCCGTGTCCAGGAAGCGAACTCAAGATACTCTTAGATTTTTTTCGGTAAAGTCACGTAGGTAAAAAAATTATAATAATATAATAATAATAAATAAGTGATTTAATTTAGTTATTATCATGTATTCTTTTATTATTATATATTTTTTACCTACGTGACTTTTCCGAAAAAACCTAAGAGCATGAATCCTTGCAGTCACGAAAGCTTCAAATCTACGAACTCAAGATCTCAGGGCGCGCATCTCGTTATTGTATTTCTCGTCTTTGTCTACGACCACGAGTCGCGTCCTAGTCTTGACTCGGATACATCTCTTTCTGTGAGAACTGATTTGGGCCACACGCTTTCTCGGGTGGCTCACGAGAGAGAGAGAGAAAGCTTTTTTGAACCTGGTTCATTCATTGCCCCCGGATCTCCCGTCCGTTACGCCGTCTGATTAGGCGCCGTTTAATTTGAAATATCGATCAAACGCGTGCATCCTCGCAACCAATATTCATCCTACTCGTGAGCAAGATAACAATGCATCTCCAATGAGCACGGTGGGCTACGTGCGGTGCGAAATAAGTTCTACATACATGCATTGTGTACTTTACATTCAGTCTAGTGAGTTCACATCGAAGTGAATGGAAAAAAATAGCTGTGCATGATTCTCAGCACGTGTCACGAGTCGTGGTTGTTACAGCGCAGTAAAAATAACATTTTTTAAATGGTAAGTTACTCAACTTGTACGCGTGAAAATAAACGTTGATTGGAATAAGTTTAAATGGGAAAAAATGAAGTGAGGAACAGGTTTGAAAGAGGAAAAAAAAATATGATTGCTACGGTATTAGTGAACATCATTCAAAGAACGTAATAACGCTTTAATAATAATAATAAAAATGCCGTAACACCTTCTTACTTTAACATTGTCATATTTATAGTTTGGCTACTTATTACCAAATTCACCTCTTTCAAAAGTTGTATTTTCTAGCGCTGACACCGACTCAACGCTGTTTATAGGGCACGCAATTCGCGAAATTACCGTAATCGGACTTTTTAGACCCCGTGGCATGATTCACAAGAGTTAAGGAGTTGTGTGTCAGTGCCATAGCGCGCATTCTAAATCTTAAGACGAAGAAGAAAGATACCCTTCGACTAAGACAATGCAGATACAGGTTCTACCCTACAAGTGCAGTACAGCAGTATACAAGTGTAGAAAATATTATGTAATTATTATATTAGTGTACTCTTTGGTTCTTTCGGTAAAGTCACGTAGAAAGAGAAAATAATAAATTAATAATAGCATACGACGTTTCGATTGCAACACAAGCAATCGTCATCAGGTACAAATGAAAGAGAAAACAAACCTAGTATTAACTCTTTGGTTTTTTCGGTAAAGTCACGTAGGTGACTGCTGATGAAGGCGCAGTTTAAAATCAACGTCACGCGTTTAGAGGATTGTACATTTCCACGTGATGATGATGGTGATGATAAGCAACTTGGTTGAGCTATAATTTGTGATTAGAAAGAAAGCAGTGTAGCTCAGTGGACCTTAGCTGGTAAAATAAAAAAGTATACTGTAGTTGAGTTTTAATTGAACACCGCCGCCACCAGATGCGCTTCAGCGGCCGTCTGGAACACTCGCACAGAGACCCCGGTATTAGAAAGCCACTGGGAGCTATCCACTTTAAAATCATCCATATTGAATACTACTTTCTTTAGAACAAGGCCGTAATTATAATATATGCTAAAAAATGCCCCCCCCCCCCCCAATATATTGATATAAAAATAATTGCTATGCTATGTAAATAAAAACAACAATTTTCTGAACCTTTGCCACAATATCTGGACTTGTCTTCATATAAATCAATGCATAGATTTCTGTTTATATGATTATGGTGGTCCTTTATTAATCCCTAATCTCTGCCATTACATACAATGAAACAAGAAATGGTAAAAAAGTAAAAACAGAGCAATGTAATACAATACACTATTAGACATTATAATTGTAAAAAATAAAATAAAAGTCCATCCCACGTGTTAGTTAATTTTTTTTATATTTTAGGCAAGAAATGAGTAACATTTCGATTTAAAGCTTTCGTGACTGCAGGGATTCATATTCTTGGTTCTTTCGGTAAAGTCACGTAGAAGGGAAATAATAAAATAGCATAAATATAGAACAATATAACTTTATTATTTCCCTTCTACGTGACTTTACCGAAAGAACCAAGAATATGAATCCCTTCAGTCACGAAAGCTTTAAAACTATTTCAATGTAATACTGTACTATTGTTTTTAAATGCAGTCATTGTTGATTTAAAGCTTTCGTGACTGCAGGGATTCATATTCTTGGTTCTTTCGGTAAAGTCACGTAGAAGGGAAATAATAAAATAACATAAATATAGAACAATATAACTTTATTATTTCCCTTCTACGTGACTTTACCGAAAGAACCAAGAATATGAATAGGAAATTAGTTTTCAAATGTAGGCATTTTTCTGGGTTAGGACCCCCAGACCCCCTGTAAGATTTGGTCCCCCCCCCCATGTTGACTCCATGGCTACGGCCTTGCTTTAGAACCGCACCTCCGATTAGCGCGGTTGGTTCCGTAAGGTGCAAACGAAGTTCACGCGTACACCACAGCATCTATCGGACGCAAGGGCCCCACATCTCCTGCCGGTTTTTAATTTTCATTCTCTTCTCTTCAACCACATTACCGTGGCCACCGTTTGAGGGGGGGAAAAAACGCGTTCGAATCTTTTGCAGTCACGCCTCTCAAGTGATTGTTTAATTACTTTTTGGTTCTTTCGGTAAAGTCACGTAGGTAGAAAAATAATAAATCATGCGCCTCAGCAGCAGACCACGCTTTCCCACCTGATGACGGACGCTTGTGTTGCGCCCGAAACGTCGTGATTTATTTTATTTTATACCTTCGTGACTTTACCGAAAGAACCAAAGAGTTTGGATTCCTGCAGTCACGAAAGCTTCAAATCAAGATTGATTGTTTAATTCTCGTTAAAACGCCACAATGAGTGCTTTGAGGCGCTCATTTATTGCTTGCATTTACTGCTTTAAGTTCGACTTCTACAGCATATTTGTAAAAACATATATATATACAGTATAACTGTGGAGTTTTGAAACTACAGTCATACAATGATTTGTGTACAGTTTATCATTCGACATAGGGAAAACAACAAATACACTTTATAGCCAAAGTAACGCTTTTTTATACATTTAGATTTATCTGGGATTAGGGGTCGTCCATAAATGACGTCACGCGATTTTGGATGATTGTTGACCCCCCCCCCCCTCGTCACACGGCGTCACAAAAGTCAGACCCCCCCTCAAATATGACGTCACAAAGCTCTGCCCCCCCCCCCCCCCCAAATAAAACATGCTTCAAATCGCTTTAAACAGTTGTCATTGTAGTGCGTATTTAATGTGGCACTGCACTCTGAAAAAAACATTTATTAAAAAGTCTATTTAATTAAGTAGAACGTGTTGTCTATTTAAGTTGCGCATTTTGATGTGACGTCACAATTCTCAACCCCCCCACCCCCTCGTCACACATCGTCACAAATGTCTGACTCCCCACCCACCCCCCTAGGCGCGTAACGTCATTTATGGTCGGCCCCTTACTGCGGATAAGCGGAGGATTTGACGGTTTAAAGAACTGCACGCGGATATGAACTGAGCGTTGATGTTGACCGGGAGCCTCTTGATTGTCTAGCCCCCAGGCAGCCAAGGAACGCGTCCCCCTCTCTTCCCAGGAGAGCGCTGAGGTCGCATCCCACAGAGTCCTGGACATCGCAAGACCGGGATCACCATGAGGCCCCTGGCATCATCCATCGCTCTGCTCCTGGTCCTCACGACCCACGCAAGCCGCACGGCGGGTAAGAGCCGGGCCGCTTCGTGTACGGTGCCAACCCGTGATCTACCCACTGCCGGATAAAGAAAGTCTCACGAACCCCGAGCCGTCACCATCTCCACACTTGGGGGGTCTTGGGACGGAGCGATTCGACGCGCTCCAGACGGTTCTCTCCTTTGGCTGCCACTGTGCCCGTCAGCCCTGACCACAGGATATCTATCATCTTAGCCCACTTCACTTTTCTTGAAGCGTCCAAATGAGAGTCCCCGATCCACGTGTTTCTCTTTCTGTCTCGGGCTTACTAACGATTAAAAAGTATAAACTTTATTTTTTTTTTGACCAGGTAAGACCCCACTGAGCTACATGGCTATTTGTGATGGGCCTGACCATCACAAATGATAGCTCAACGAAGTGGCTTATCACCTGGTCATTTATAGCTGTAGCCAAATACTCTAAACGCGTGGATGTTGATTCTAAATGTAGATAAAAAATATAGCGGAGGACCCGGAGAAAAATCCACGCAACCACGGGGACAAAATGTTATGCGGCAGATAATCGATTATCTGGCAGATAATCGATTATCTGCCGCATATTATCTGGCAGATAATCGATTAATGCAGTGATTATCCGGTGTTTGAATATCCGGTGCCGCCGGATTATCTGCAGGATAATAGATTATTATCCTGCAGATAATCGATTATGTTTGAATCTCCGGCGGTACCGGCGGTACCGGATATTCAAACACCGGATAATCACTGCCTTATCATTCATTTTAAATAGCTTATTTTTGCACGTTCTTTTTTGGCATTGTTTTTAGGTGTTGTTATGTTTTTTTTTATTTACGATATAAAATTGCCACGAATAAACATACAAATAGACACACATAAATATCCTCCTTTAAAAGTTACCGTAATTACTGTACCAATCACGAAGACTCTGAATGGGGTGATGTGTATATATACGTACAGTATTTTTATTGTTTAAGTATGTAGTGTATCATGTACTGTATACAACATTTTGACACTGACCGCCGGACTGGTATGCGTGTAGTACGTTGTTTGTATGTAGTGTATAGTGTAGTGTATGTAACATTTAACACTCACATCAAGCGTAGCTATATATTTTATTTGTCACACGCATATAGTGACAATCGCCGGAGACTGGGTTACAGCCTTTGGAGCGGTTTCGCCGGATCAGTCCGAGGACCGCCGAATAATGTTGGAAGCAGCCCAGATAATCGGCGATGCCAGATTATAATCGATGATGCACTGTATACGTGTCTGTCAATGTGCGGCCCCGACTTAAATCGGCAATTGAAAGTTGTTGGGTTTTTTTTTTACAAATGTGCAGCGAGTCTCACGACCAAAAAAAAATCATTTTCACGGTGGATGTTTCAAAAAACTAAAATCTAAATAAATGCTTATTTGCAAGTTGATTGGTAACGAACTGCAGTGGCTACGGTGTGAATCACGTCCCTCTCAAGAGTAGTTATCGCCAGGTCACCGCGGTCAAGCATGACCACGGTGACATCGGTTCGTAAGCATGCGGCTGTAAGTCACCCTAAATCACTTGGTTACTCATTCCATCTGCAAAGTTGGGTTTATCCGAATGCGCGTGATTCTCCGTTGTGTGAATTCCGAGATACGGTCGTAAGCGATATGTATGTGTGTATGTGTCCATGTATGGATGTTGAACTTCTTTCGCAGCGTACGTGGCCGACCGTGCTAATCGGAGGTGCAGTGTTGAGTCTATGAGCAGTGTTGAGTCTATGGGTAGTGTTGAGTCTATGGGCAGTGTTGAGTCTATGGGCAGTGTTGAGTGTCTGAGCAGTGTTGAGTCTATGGGTAGTGTTGAGTCTATGGGCAGTGTTGAGTCTATGGGCAGTGTTGAGTCTATGTGCAGTGTTGAGTCTATGGGTAGTGTTGAGTCTATGAGCAGTGTTGAGTCTATGGGTAGTGTTGAGTCTATGGGCAGTGTTGAGTCTATGGGCAGTGTTGAGTCTATGGGCAGTGTTGAGTCTATGGGTAGTGTTGAGTCTATGGGCAGTGTTGAGTCTATGGGCAGTGTTGAGTCTATGGGTAGTGTTGAGTCTATGGGTAGTGTTGAGTCTATGGGCAGTGTTGAGTCTATGAGCAGTGTTGAGTCTATGGGCAGTGTTGAGTCTATGAGCAGTGTTGAGTCTATGGGCAGTGTTGAGTCTATGGGCAGTGTTGAGTCTATGAGCAGTGTTGAGTCTATGGGCAGTGTTGAGTCTATGGGCAATGTTGAGTCTATTGGCAGTGTTGAGTCTATGGGCAGTGTTGAGTCTATGGGCAGTGTTGAGTCTATGGACAGTGCTGAGTCTATGGGTAGTGTTGAGTCTATGGGTAGTGTTGAGTCTATGGGCAGTGTTGAGTCTATGGGTAGTGTTGAGTCCATGGGCAGTGTTGAGTCTATGGGCAGTGTTGAGTCTATGGGCAGTGTTGAGTCTATGGGTAGTGTTGAGTCTATGGGTAGTGTTGAGTCTATGGGTAGTGTTGAGTTTATGGGCAGTGTTGAGTCTATGGGCAGTGTTGAGTCTATGGGCAGTGTTGAGTCTATGGGCAGTGTTGAGTCTATGGGCAGTGTTGAGTCTATGGGTAGTGTTAGTCTATGGGCAGTGTTGAGTCTATGGGCAGTGCTGAGTCTATGGGCAGTGTTGAGTCTATGGGCAGTGTTGAGTCTATTGGCAGTGTTGAGTCTATGGGCAGTGTTGAGTCTATGGGTAGTGTTGAGTCAATGGGCATTGTTGAGTCTATGGGCAGTGTTGAGTCTATGGTGCAGTGTTGAGTCTATGGGCAGTGTTGGGTCTATAGGTAGTGTTGAGTCTATGGATAGTGTTGAGTCTATGGGCAGTGTTAGTCTATGGGCAGTGTTGAGTCTATAGGTAGTGTTAGTCTATGGGTAGTGTTGAGTCTATGGGTAGTGTTAGTCTATGGGCAGTGTTGAGTCTATAGGTAGTGTTAGTCTATGGGCAGTGTTGAGTCTATGGGCAGTGTTGAGTCTATGGTGCAGTGTTGAGTCTATGGGCAGTGTTGAGTCTATGGGCAGTGTTGAGTCTATGGGTAGTGTTGAGTCTATGGGCAGTGTTGAGTCTATGGGTAGTGTTGAGTCTATGGGTAGTGTTGAGTCAATGGGCATTGTTGAGTCTATGGGCAGTGTTGAGTCTATGGTGCAGTGTTGAGTCTATGGGCAGTGTTGGGTCTATGGGTAGTGTTGAGTCTATGGGCAGTGTTGAGTCTATAGGTAGTGTTAGTCTATAGGTAGTGTTAGTCTATGGGTAGTGTTGAGTCTATGGGTAGTGTTAGTCTATGGGCAGTGTTGAGTCTATGGGCAGTGTTGAGTCTATGGGCAGTGTTGAGTCTATGGGCAGTGTTAGTCTATGGGCAGTGTTAGTCTATGGGCAGTGTTAGTCTATGGGCAGTGTTGAGTCTATGGGCAGTGTTGAGTCTATGGGCAGTGTTGAGTCTATGGGTAGTGTTGAGTCTATGGGTAGTGTTGAGTCAATGGGCATTGTTGAGTCTATGGGCAGTGTTGAGTCTATGGTGCAGTGTTGAGTCTATGGGCAGTGTTGAGTCTATAGGTAGTGTTAGTCTATAGGTAGTGTTAGTCTATGGGTAGTGTTGAGTCTATGGGTAGTGTTAGTCTATGGGCAGTGTTGAGTCTATGGGTAGTGTTGAGTCTATGGGTAGTGTTGAGTCAATGGGCATTGTTGAGTCTATGGGCAGTGTTGAGTCTATGGTGCAGTGTTGAGTCTATGGGCAGTGTTGGGTCTATGGGTAGTGTTGAGTCTATGGGCAGTGTTGAGTCTATAGGTAGTGTTAGTCTATAGGTAGTGTTAGTCTATGGGTAGTGTTGAGTCTATGGGTAGTGTTAGTCTATGGGCAGTGTTGAGTCTATGGGTAGTGTTGAGTCTATAGGTAGTGTTAGTCTATGGGCAGTGTTGAGTCTATGGGCAGTGTTGAGTCTATGGGCAGTGTTGAGTCTATGGGCAGTGTTGAGTCTATGGGCAGTGTTAGTCTTGTGGTAGTGTTAGTCTATTAGCAGGATGTATGTTGAACTTCTTTCGCACCGTACGTAGCCAACCGCTCTAATCGGAGGTGCGAGCGAAGGACAACAAACTAAAACACACAAAAAAGTCCTAAAATAATGAGTGTGTCAATCTAGATGATGATTTAAAAGTGCGTAGCTCCAGTGGCTTCCTAATATCGGAAGGAATAGCGTTCCAGACGGCCCCAGAAGCGCGTCTGAAAACGTCGCCTTTGTTCGTTGGTTGGCAGCCAAAAGTCGCCGCTGCGAGGATGACCGCGGGTTCGCGTGATGATGGTTTATGCCACTTGACGAGATCAGCGAGGTGTTGATTTGTTAATTAATGGTAATTATATTAATACGGTAATTCCATTTATGTAGCGATTTTCATCAAGGATCTCGAAAAGCGCCGTAGTTTCGACTTGGGGTGGAGCGACAGGGCAGCAGTTAGCACACTGCACCCCACCAGACATCAGCGGCGAGGAATTCACGAAGCGGTTTCTCTGAGCTCGCTTCACCAACCCGCACTGACCGACGTGGTGAAGTATGGTCAAAAACAAGTCAGCAAGAGATGTAATTGGAAAGTTTGGCGGGAATCCGTTTCTTACATCCATAACAATTGGTGAGTCACATCATTTTTGTTTGTTTGTTGCAAACGAGACTTATCCTGGTCTCTTGGGCTCTCACCTGCTTACACAAGATAACCCTTAGCTTGGTAAGTTTAGCTGCGGTGGAGTGGTGGCGCAGTGATTAGCACGCCACGCTGTGGTTTCGGTTCACATTAGTGGCGAGCGATATTGGAACCGGTCCCGTTTTTTTGCCATTTATCAACCGGCATACACACATATATATGTAAACTTACATTGTCCAGCGTGGTGAAATATGGTCAAACAATCCGCATGACCGACATTGCATATATATGATGTCTTAGTCCAGCACTGGAGTTACAGATGGTTGCACATTTATACGAATTTTTTTTTATGATTCCAGCCATTCTCTATCCACCAAGAGATGAAGGTCTCCCCATGACATGCAATTTTTTCGTGTCATACTTCACTACGCTGGTGAGTGTGGACTGGTGGCAGGAGGGAGCGGTGGCTGGACCGGCCACGGTGGCTAGGAGATGTTAACTCCCTTGCCTGGTATACAGGAGGTCGTGGGTTCAATTCCGAACCTGACGCCTTTTCAATTCCGAACCTGATGCTTCATATTGGGAGTTTGCGTATCTCTTTCTCTCTCCCCCCCCCCCCCCCGTGGTCGCTTGGATTTTTCTCCGGGTCGTCCGGTTGTTCCCTCCACATTTAGAATCAACATCACGCATTTAGAGAATCTGGCCGCTATACATTTCCACGTGTCGATAAGCATCTCGCTTGAGCGATTATTTGTGACCAGGTCGCATCTGAAAAACAAGCTACGTAGCTCGGTGGGCCTTCTTCGGTAAAATAAAAAGAGCAAATGTTCTCACTATCACGCGCTGCTCATGTGAGCCACGGTCAGGCATCGAACTCGGGTGGCTGGGTTCTTAGCGCAGCTCCGCTAACGACTGTGCCACCGCTCCTCCTTCACCACACATTATACGTACTACGCAGGCCGGGTGCAACCCAGCGGTGCCGATTTGATGAGGTAAGCCTGATTCCGATACGATCACTAATACAACAACAACAAAAACACAATAATAATTATTTAAACATGCAAATAAAACAACCCGCAATTGATCATTTACGTGAGTGCCATTTATCTGAAGGTTGCACACGTGGGTTGCAGGCAGCGATATGTGAAAAGCCCTGGTGCACGTAGATTTCACCGGGGATTATCACCTCGTGTGGTGCAGCTGCTGGAGTTGGGGGGGGGGATTCGTGAAGTGGGAGAATTTGGCTCAGGAGAAAAAAACCCTACAGATAGGCATCGACCACGTGAACTCAGATACATTCTACGCACGGCTGTTAGCAGTCCGCCTACACGCATTGTGTGCGGACACACTTGGAGCTGATAGGGGTAGAGGGCCTGGCTAAGTAGTCCCTGAAATCCCATTACAATCGGCGTCAATTGGGGGAGTTTCTTTCACTTAAAGTGCTTGCTTAACTAAACTAGTAGTAGGTTTTTACCCTTTAAACTGGTACAAAAACTGACACCTTTATACAAGGCATCATGTTTGCAATAACCACAACACAAGCAGTCAAAATGCAAACAAAAAGAAAACAACTCTGATAATGATAATGATATGCACTGTCCTTGAAGTTGATTGGTCCACACCCGAGACAGCTTTACTTAGAGCCTAGTCTCCATTGGTGTTGGACCAGATGACGCCAAAAGGTGTACAACTCAAAAACAGCGCACTATCAGAGTATTGAGAGCTCGGGGTAAGCATTTACACTATGAGACCTCCTTTACCAGTGGCAAAATATAGTAGTAGGTTTTTACCCTTTAAACTGGTACAAAAACTGACACCTTTATACTACTACGATATTTTGCCACTGGTAAAGGAGATGTCTCATAGTGTAAATAACTCAACTATTTTACCAGGTAACGCCCACTGAGCCATCTGTTGGTATTTTTCAGAAGCGACCGGGCTGCCACAAATTATTTCTTCAAAATGGTTCATCACGTGGAAATTTATAGTAGCCAAATACTCGAAACGCATGCCTATAAATGTGGAGGGAAAAACCGGAGGACTTGGAGAAAAATCCCATGTGACCACGGGGAGAGAGAGACACAAAAACTCCAAATATACAGCAGCAGGCGTCAAGGTCGGGATCGAACCCACGGCCTCCTGCACACCAGGCGAGGTAGTTAACATCTCCTAGCCACCGTGATGATGATGAGAAAGAGACGCAAACTCCAAATATACAGCAGGCGTCAGGGTTGGGATCGAGCCCACGACCTCCTGTATACCCAGCAAGGTAGTTAACATCTCCTAGCCATCGTGATTATGATGAGAGAGAGAGACGGGATGGAACCCACGACCTCCTCTAGACCAGGCGAGGTAGTTAACATCTCCTAGCCACCGTGATGATGATGAGAGAGAGACACACAAACTCGAAATACACAGCAGGCGTTAGGGTCGGGATCGAACCCACGGCCTCCTGTATACCAGGCGAGGTAGTAAACATCTCCTAACTATCGTGATTATGATGAGAGAGAGAGACGCAAACTCCAAATATACAGCAGGCGTCAGGTTCGGGATCGAACCCACTGCCTCCTGTATACCAGGCGAGGTAGTTAACATCTCCTAGCCACCGTGATGATGATGAGAGAGAGAGACACAAACCCCAAATACACAGCAGGTGTCAGGGTTGGGATCAAGCCCCTACCTCCTGTATACCCGGCGAGGTAGTTAACATCTCCTAGCCATCGTGATTATGATGAGAGAGAGAGACGCAAACTCCAAATACACAGCAGGCGTCAGGGTCGGGATCGAACCCACGACCTCCTGTATACCAGGCGAGGTAGTTAACATCTCCTAGCCACCGTGATGATGATGAGAGAGAGACACACAAACTCCAAATATACAGCAGGCATCAGGGTCGGGATCGAACCCACGGCCTCCTGTATAACAGGCGAGGTAGTTAACATCTCCTAGCCATCGTGATTATGATAAGAGAGAGAGACGCAAACTCCAAATACACAGCAGGCGTCAGGGTCGTGTTCGAATCCACGGCCTCCTGTACACCAGGCGAGGTAGTTAACATCTCCTAGCCACCGTGATGATGATGAGAGAGAGACACACAAACCCCAAATATACAGCAGGCGTCAGGGTTGGCATCGAAACCACGGCCTCCTGTATACCAGGCGAGGTAGTCAACATCTCCTAGCCATCGTGATGATGGTGAGAGAGAGACACACACAAACTCCAAATACACAGCAGGCGTCAGGGTTGGGATCGAACCCACGGCCTCCTGTACACCAGGCGAGGTAGTTAACATCTCCTAGCCACCGTGGTGATGATGATGAGAGAGAGACACACAAACCCCAAATACACAGCAGGCGTCAGGGTCGGGATCGAACCCACGGCCTCCTGTATACCAGGCGAGGTAGTTAACATCTCCAAGCCACCGTGATGATGATGAGAGAGAGAGACACGCACACTCCAAATATACAGCAGGCGTCAGGGTCGGGATCGAACCCACTGCCTCCTGTATACTAGGCGAGGTAGTTAACATCTCCTAGCCACCGTGATGATGATGAGAGAGAGAGACACACAAACCCCAAATACACAGCAGGTGTCAGGGTTGGGATCAAGCCCCTACCTCCTGTATACCCGGCGAGGTAGTTAACATCTCCTAGCCATCGTGATTATGATGAGAGAGAGAGACGCAAACTCCAAATACACAGCAGGCGTCAGGGTCGGGATCGAACCCACGACCTCCTGTATACTAGGCGAGGTAGTTAACATCTCCTAGCCACCGTGATGATGATGAGAGAGAGACACACAAACTCCAAATATACAGCAGGCATCAGGGTCGGGATCGAACCCACGGCCTCCTGTATACCAGGCGAGGTAGTTAACATCTCCTAGACATCGTGATTATGATGAGAGAGAGAGACGCAAACTCCAAATACACAGCAGGCGTCAGGGTCGTGTTCGAACCCACGGCCTCCTGTATACCAGGCGAGGTAGTTAACATCTCCTAGCCATCGTGATTATGATGAGAGAGAGAGACGCAAACTCCAAATACACAGCAGGCGTCAGGGTCGTGTTCGAACCCACGGCCTCCTGTATACCAGGCGAGGTAGTTAACATCTCCTAGCCACCGTGATGATGATGAGAGAGAGACACACAAACCCCAAATATACAGCAGGCGTCAGGGTTGGGATCGAAACCACGGCCTCCTGTATACCAGGCGAGGTAGTCAACATCTCCTAGCCATCGTGATGATGGTGAGAGAGAGACACACACAAACTCCAAATACACAGCAGGCGTCAGGGTTGGGATCGAACCCACGGCCTCCTGTACACCAGGCGAGGTAGTTAACATCTCCTAGCCACCGTGGTGATGATGATGAGAGAGAGACACACAAACCCCAAATACACAGCAGGCGTCAGGGTCGGGATCGAACCCACGGCCTCCTGTATACCAGGCGAGGTAGTTAACATCTCCAAGCCACCGTGATGATGATGAGAGAGAGAGACACGCACACTCCAAATATACAGCAGGCGTCAGGGTCGGGATCGAACCCACTGCCTCCTGTATACCAGGCGAGGTAGTTAACATCTCCTAGCCACCGTGATGATGATGAGAGAGAGAGACACACAACCCCCAAATACACAGCAGGCGTCAGGGTTGGGATCAAGCCCCTACCTCCTGTATACCCGGCGAGGTAGTTAACATCTCCTAGCCATCGTGATTATGATGAGAGAGAGAGACGCAAACTCCAAATACACAGCAGGCGTCAGGGTCGGGATCGAACCCACGACCTCCTGTATACCAGGCGAGGTAGTTAACATCTCCTAGCCACCGTGATGATGATGAGAGAGAGACACACAAACTCCAAATATACAGCAGGCATCAGGGTCGGGATCGAACCCACGGCCTCCTGTATACCAGGCGAGGTAGTTAACATCTCCTAGCCATCGTGATTATGATGAGAGAGAGAGACGCAAACTCCAAATACACAGCAGGCGTCAGGGTCGTGTTCGAATCCACGGCCTCCTGTACACCAGGCGAGGTAGTTAACATCTCATAGCCATCGTGATGATGATGAGAGAGAGAGACGCAAACCCCAAATACACATCAGGCGTCAGGGTCGGGATCGAACCCACGACCTCCTGTATACCAGGCGAGGTAGTTAACATCTCCTAGCCACCGTGCCACCCTGGCGTGGAATAATTCTGTATCGCGTGGGCACTGTGCAGAATTATCTTCCAACAAAAAATTATCGCATCCTGACGTAATCAGAACAATGACCAGGAGATAAAACTACAGAGAATGGTTTCTTGAATCCATCCGTGCAGCGTTGTATCCCACTTCTTATGCATCACCAAAAATCCTAATTTAGGATCCTCTTGAAAGGAGGTCTTGGGAGACAGGGAGGCTCTTCTGGGTAAATAAATGAAAGTATTATTTATTTGTTAATATATATATTTTCATTCTCGAGCAGGAATTTTATAGTTGGAAATTAAACTCATACCTGTAGTGCATGACGGAGGTCCCATTGCCACCACAATGTGTGATGCAATGTGGGTTTTATAGAGACGCTTACAACATCCGCGTATCAAGATGCCGAATTGTTAAAGCAGGGACCTTCTGGCATGAATTTTACCAACTGCGACTTCATCAGCAGTCAGTTCTGTCCAACGAAACCAGTGAGCATAATGAGGCACATATAACCATGTACGAGATTCAAGATCTCTACATACATGATCCTTAAAAAGAGCATCAGTGTTTGTAAGGTGTGAGTTTAACACGCAGTCGTACGCTTTCGCGACCAATATCCACAATAAAGTTTTTTTTGTTGGGTTAGATCGTGTAAATATATAAATGTGTCATTAAACCCACCACCACCCGACACAACCAATTAGTAAAGTTTGTCACAAACTGTGGTGGCGGGTTTAACGACACTTTCATATTGACACGATCTAACCCGAAAAAAACTCCCTTAATTGTGGATTTGTTAGGCGTGAATTATTATCCGCGATACATTTCGACGTGAAATGAACCGATGAAAGAGGGTCGCTCACAGGTCACTGCATGGAGTTCCTCGGGGTTGTGCTGCACTGACGTTTCGCACCGCGTGCTAGGGAGCTTTCCCGGTCCTAGAAGAAGCTTCTGGAACGTGGAGCGGAGATGTTGGTGGGGAGCGGGGGGGGGGGTTTATCGTTTCCGTAAGACTTACGGAGAAACCCAAAAACGCGCCGGGAGGGTGGTTCGCAAGTGAATTAACGGGGAATTGAAGCAGAGGAATTAATCACTTTCCCATAACTTTGGTTATCGATGTGACGCATTTGCGTCGGCTGCAAATATGATGTCCTCCTCATCAGTGACGTAGTAACGACATTATCAGTGGCGTAGTAACTACATTATCAGCTCGGGGGGTGCAGCAATCGTCCAGGTGGGGTCTCCAGTATTTGATTTGTCTCGCATGGTCCCACCTAGAGGCTGTAGTATCGCCGATTCCTCTTGCCTAATCACATCATCGTCGTTAGGCTCACGGTCTCGAACATTTAACGCTGTAGGGGGCACCTCGTCTTTGTCGCATGATTCCTTGTAAAAGGTTTCAGTTTGGTGTTTTAACATCTCAACACCTGTTTTGTTGCCAGAAAAAAGCGGAAAACTTATTGTAGTAGGTTTTTACCCTTTAAACTGGTGCAAAACTGACACCTTTATACAAGGCATCATTTTTGCAATAGCCGCAACACAAGCAGTCAAAATGCAAACAAAAAGAAACAACTCTGATAATGATAAGCACTGTCCTTGAAGTTGATTGGTCCACACCCGAGACAGCTTTCCTTAGAGCTTAGTCACTACCATTATCAGAGTTGTTTCTTTTTGTCTGCATTTTGACTGCTGGTGTTGCGGTTATTGCAAACATGATGCCTTGAATAAAGGTGTCAGTTTTGTACCAGTTTTAAGGGTAAAAACCTACTACTATATGTTGCCACTGGTAAAGGAGGTCTCATAGTGGAAAACTTATTCTCAATTATTGCTCTTGTTCTCTGACACTATTGCCGAAAACAAATCTCACAGTAGTTTTCAAGAGGGCCCAAACTCGTAGCTTTGGCCACCAAGTGGGCGGGAGGGGCAAGGCCACCCCGCCCCCCCTCCTGCCCCCCACACAAGACACGCTACTGGCGTCCCGTGAATCTCCGGCAACCAAGTGACCCGGCGAGAGCGACCGATACTGTCCGTGCGACGTTGCCGGCAACTACGCCGTTGCGCAAAACTGTGAGCGGCGGTCAGAAAGCTCGCGACGTCCATCCGTTTCGATCGGTTAGTTCATTGCATCCTGCAATCGTCGCAGCTGCGGTTGAGCGGAGCCGTAATATTCGCCGCACTCAGCTCGCAACCTGCCAATCTTTATTTCGATTTCCGGCCACGGCCAAATATCAGCAGCAGCGACGACTGATTCATGAATTGATTCCGGGTCTCCCCCCCCCGCCACCACAACCCGCCCTGGCCCCCCACCCCATTGCCAAACCGTGCTGACCGGCACGGTGAAGTATGGTTAAACAATCCCCATGATCAACACAATATGGGGAGGTTTTTGGATAGACTGCGCAGCAACGGAGTGCTCACGCGCGCACCGTCCTGTGATCCCACAGACGTCTGTCTGTACGTATGAGTGTGCGTGCTGTGTTCGGTCGGACAGAGGGGGCTAAACGGGTGCGGCACGGGCTCGAGAAGAGATGGAGTGATGTGGTGCAGGAGAGTAGATGTGGCTCTCAAGGGCCTGGGTCACATCGCTGCAGACGTAGAATGATTTTATTATGTTTTATTTTTATTATTTTATTACTTCCCTTCTACGTGACTTTACCGAAAGAACCATGAAGATGAATCCCTGCAGTCACGAACGCTTTAAATCGAAATTTAACTGAGTGAACTTGTCGATGACTGGTACCAGCGGTGTCAAGATCGGCCTCTGTGGAGGAAGCGTGTGGAAGGATGCTACTGGGCAGTTGGAGGCAGTCGCCTCTGATCTCTTGTCTCTGATTTCTCGTCTCTGATCTCTCGTCTCTGATCTCTCATTTCTGATGTCTCGTCTCTGATCTCTCATTTCTGATTTCTCGTCTCTGATCTCTCGCCTCTGATCTATCATCTCTGATGTCTCATCTCTGATCTGTCATCTCTGATTTCTCGCCTCTGATTTCTCGCCTCCGCGCCGGCTCTCAACTCAGGTTTCCATTGGATTCACGATTCTTTTGCCCGTCCTAGGACGGAAGCTGTAATAGTTATGAATTGTTTTAGCAGAGTTTTATTGTATCTTGTGTAAATGTAATGGCAGTGAATCTTTCACGAAAGTATGTCATCAAACACTTCACTGCAGTTCACTGTAGCACTGTATATAAGTGACCTTCAATTTGTTCAAATTCACTGCTCTGATACTTTATTCTCTTCTGCTTTCGGTCGCTGGGGTTGAAATTAATTGGAAACCGATACAATATCTGGAAAATCACCGAGAAATGTCTATTTTACCATAATGTAGAAGCATAAATGAGACTTACCTTTTGTCTCAAGTGCTGAAGAAAACAAAAAGACACCAAATCCACTTTGTTGCTGCGTATAATTATTTATTAGATCAACTTTCAATTTAAAAAACGTCAAACTTGAAGCGAATTTGCGAAACAAAATTCTTTCAGCTCCACCTTCTTCTGCGTGAGTGTAAAAATCCACCCGCTCATGAATATTAATGACGTGGGGGTACGGAATGTGGAGTGACGTCACGCGCTCATGAATATTAATGAGGGAGGGGTATGGCATGTGGAGTGACGTCACGCGCTCATGAAAATTAATGACGGGGGGGGGATGCGGCATGTGGAGTGACGTCACGCGCGTTACACACAGACAGATCTTCTTGGTTCTTTCGGTAAAGTCATGTAGAATGGAAATAATAAAATAATAAAAATAAAACATTATAAAATAACAGACATTATTGGCTCATTATAGTAGTAATTTGTTTTGGCTGTAACGTTTGAATCCGAACGCCCAATACTTTTATTGCACTGACCAATGAAAGTGTCAATCGCAAGGACTTCAAACCTAACGCCCAACTTAACATTTCCTCGTATGATAACCCATCGGTTTGTAAAAAAAAAATTAAACGGCCGAGACATTTGTTTTGTGCGTCAGTCGCTGCGAATTTGAAAGAAAATTATCGATGACAGCCCCCCCCCCACCATGCCTCGCACTTAGAAAATGCGCACGCAAGCTCCCAGCGCCTATCGTTATCTCCCCGACTCGACCGCTGCGCACGAAGATAAACAACGGGGATTGGCACGTCGCCCTGTTCCGTTGCGCACACGCGCACACAAAGCCAAAGATGCCCCCTATAGCCTCGAACAGACTGCTGGGGCAAGTGCTGTGAGCGAATAAACACCGACGAAGGCCAGACGATGGGGCTGGTTGGAACAGCACCACGCCCGGGCTCGCCTTTGTCTCCCCAGTGGCGATGTTTTCTACACACCGCACCGGGTACTCATTTGAGGCTGAGTCGACCTAGGGGAGGCCCAGGACCGGTTCAGATAATCGCCACTTGGCGTTGGCCGTGAGCGGGAATCAGAACTCGGGTGGCCGGGTTCGTAGCGCAGCGGAGCGCTAAGGAGCCGTCCATAAATGACGTCACGCGATTTTGTATGATTTTTGACCCCCCCCCTCGTCACACGGCGTCACAAAAAGTCAGACCCCCCCCCCTCAAATATGACGTCACAAAGCTCTGCCCCCCCCCCAAAAAAAAAATAAAACATGCTTCAAATCGCTTTAAACTATTGTCATTGTAGTGCGTATTTAATGTGGCGCTGCACTATGATGTTGTAGGAGAAAACATTTATTAAAAAGTCTATTTAATTAAGTAGAACGTGTTGTCTATATTTATTTAAAGTTGCGCATTTTGATGTGACGTCACATTTCTCAACCCCCCCCCCTCCCTGGTCACACATCGTCACAAATGTCTGACCCCCCCCTCCCCTAGGTGCGTGACGTCATTTATGGACGGTCCCTAACCGCTGCACCACCGCTCCCCACACACTCGCGCACGTGCGTGACCACGTGGTTGCGTGCCGAGTCAGCGCTCGACTGCGTGTGTCTGTCTGTCTGTGGTCACCGCGCGTGCAATGGGATTCGCGTTTCTTTCTGTATCTCCATTCAGACGCTGTCTTTCCGACAGACCTGTTCTTCACCTGAGGACGGCTGCTTGCGTTGTGGCCGAAACGTCGTGATAATTATTTTATTATGTTTTATTTTTATTATTTTATTATTTCCCTTCTACGTGACTTTACCAAAAGAACCAAGAAGATGACTCTCTCTCATTGTTTAGCACCTTCTAATTTCACGTTAAGTTTGAGTTGTAATCTTGTGGTGATGATGACGACGACGACACTTTGAGTGGCAGATTTGTGCTATAAAGGCGCCACGAGTGTAAACAAAGATGACATTGACTCGACCGAGGG
The DNA here is from genome assembly GCF_964198595.1 of Lampetra fluviatilis. NCBI lineage: Eukaryota > Metazoa > Chordata > Hyperoartia > Petromyzontiformes > Petromyzontidae > Lampetra > Lampetra fluviatilis. Next base: position 6,170,735 of record NC_136289.1, read on the forward strand.
ACGCTACGGTGGCTATGATATGTTAACTACCTCGCCTGGTAAGCAGGAGGTCGTGGGTTCGATCCCGACCCTAACGCCTGCTGTATATTTGGAGTTTGCGTCTCTCTCTCTCATCATCATCACGGTGGCTAGGAGATGTTAACTACCTCGCCTGGTATGCAGGAGGTCGTGGGTTCGATCCCGACCCTGACGCCTGCTGTATATTTGGAGTTTGCGTCTCTCTCTCTCTCTCATCATCATCACGGTGGCTAGGAGATGTTAACTACCTCACCTGGTACGCAGGAGGTCGTGGGTTCGATCCCGACCCTGACGCCTACTGTATATTTGGAGTTTGCGTCTCTCTCTCTCTCATCATCATCACGGTGGCTAGGAGATGTTAACTACCTCGCCTGGTACGCAGGAGGTCGTGGGTTCGATCCCGACCCTGACGCCTGCTGTATAGTTTCCATGTCTCTGTCCCCGTGGTCGCGTGGATTATTCTCCGGATCCTCCAGTTTTTTCCTCCACATTTATAATCATCATCACGTGTTGAGAGTATTTGGCTGCTGTACATTTCTACACGATGAGCCACTTCGTCGAGCTATCATTTGGGGCCAAGTCGCTTCCGAAAAAGAGCTGTACAGCTCAGTGGAAACTTTAACTGGTCAAATAAAATAAACCATTGCTTAGTTTACAGTTCATACAAACTGAATCGCCAGCGCATCGAGACACCGAGACACGTGAGGCAAAAGCGCAGCCGTGCAAGTGCTGCCTGCTGGCGGAAGGCCTCTCTCTAGAGGCTAGATCTCTGGAGCGAGTATCAAAGACAGCCCTCTTGGGAGGGTATTTTTTGGCCTACTCTTTTCCGCACACGCCAGACGCCTCGGTAGAGGTGCCGGTGACCGCAACGCTGCATCCCTCAACGCACCCACCGTGACAATGCCGACGCCGCTGGGCAGACAGAAGCATTCGTCTCAACTGCCGTGCCAGGAGATCAAAGTGGCCACCTCTCGCTGGCTTGTCCGCATCCGGTCACCGTCCCACCACGGCACCATCTCAATGATGCGCTAAGCGCAGCGAAACTAATAAACGATGGTGACCCCGATGATGATGATGATGATGACCTAAAATGTCAACTTGTTATACATTTTTTTGCAGAGTGAAACGGACTCGTGTGTGTTGTTGTTGTTGTTTATTAAAAATAAGAATTTTTTTTTGTTATCAGGAGCAAAATGCGGCACGGATACGATCAGAATGGCGGAAGGAGGCGAGGCAGAATGCAACTGCACGGGAATCGACGTCGCGAGCTTGATATGGATTCCAGACAATGCCGAGTGTGACGAGCATGGAGATCCAGGAGATAGTTCGCGGTGGAACCTGCAACTCGATGGGGGGGGATGCTGGCTGATCATCAAAAACGTGAGAATGAGCGACAGGGGCATGATTATACTGCAACCGGAGGGACGCCAAGTGAAGCTGTTCATCGAACCGGGTGAGTGCTTGCTAAATGTTGAACATCTAAAGACATGAACTACCTCGCCTGGTCTACAGGAGGTCGTGGGTTCAATCTCGACCCTGACGCCTGCTGTATATTTGGAGTGTGCGGTGTCTCTCTCTCTCATCATCACGGTGGCTAGGAGATGTTAACTACCTCGCCTGGTCTACAGGAGGTCGTGGGTTCAATCTCGACCCTGACGCCTGCTGCGTATTTGGAGTTTGCGTGTCTCCCTTGCCGTGGTCGCATAGATTTTTCTCCGGGTCCACCGATTTTCCCCTCCACATTTGAAGAAATGAGTATTGAGAGAGAGAAAGTGATGAGATTATTCCGATAATTATCAAGTATTCAATAGCTTATTTACCTAATTATTTAAGATAATTTATAAAATAAAAAAAGTTTTCCTTTAGCCAATATCATTACCCCGCAAAATTTTCCTTTCACAAGCATCTCCGAAACGTGTCCCCCCGCGATTAACGAGGCAACGCGTGCGGTGCACAATCGCGCAGCCGAGCAAAGCGTCCTTTGTTCCCCCCCCCCCCCCGCCCAAAGTGTGCACAGCGCTCCACATACAGAGTGCGACAGACAACACGACGGACGAAGTACGCCTGACGTGCCGCAGCGGCGGAAAAGTGGCGCCGGAGGAAGGGATTGAGTGGACGTATCAGGGACAGAGACAGGCTTCCGAGGGCAACACCGTGGTGACGAGTCTGCAGCGCCAAGGATTGTGGAGCTGCACATACGAAGGGCAGACCGCGGGGTTCTGCCTCGTCGAATCCAGTAAGTGGAATTTGGCCGGCTACCGTAGCCGGCCACCTACTGTGGTCGGTCGGCTACCGTGGTCCAATGCGCTACCGTGGTCAGCCACCTACCGTGGTCGGTCGGCTACCATGGTCCAATGCGCTACCGTGGTCGGACGGCTGGACTTGCAACGCAGAGGCCGCAGGTTCCACTCCCGTCTTCCGGCGCGGCGGCTTGGAACAGCGGTGCGATGCATGGGTAACTCCTCCCAACGCTGTCCCGACGTCCGGCCAGCGCGCGGAAGAGTAGGCCGAATGCACTCCCCACGGCCTCCTTGGCGTGGTGCAACCCCAGCGCCACCACCCCGTGCCAAACTTCGCATTCGACGATCGCGGCGGAAATTGGCCGCGCCCTCGGCAAGCTGCGATGGGCAGGGCGCTCTTGAAGTATTGACGTGGGTGGTTTTTTTTAATATACCGAATTCGAAAAGAAGAGTGGGCTCTTCACCGTTACTTCGGTCGCCGAACCCCTGCGCTAAGCCAAGAACGAAAGAAACCAACGAACAGAACGGAGCAGTGAAACCGACTCGTCCATCCGGTCGTAACCCGCAGGGATCTCCGAGATCAAGGAAGCGGAGTGCGAGAGCAAGGAGCTGACCTCGCTGACGCCCCAGGCCACCCAAGCGAGCGACCACCTATCGCCGCCCATCATCGAGATCGCCCTCGCCGTCGCGGGGTGCATTCTGGTGGTCGTCGCGGTGCTGGCCGGCGTGTACTTCTACAGAGAGAGTGAGTGGTGATGGCCGTCGTGTGTTTCTACAGACAGAGTGAGTGGCGATGGCCGCCGTGTGTTTCTACAGAGAGAGTGAGTGGCGATGGCCGCCGTGTGTTTCTACAGACAGAGTGAGTGGTGATGGCCGCCGTGTGTTTCTACAGACAGAGTGAGTGGCGATGGCCGCCGTGTGTTTCTACAGACAGAGTGAGTGGCGATGGCCGCCGTGTGTTTCTACAGACAGAGTGAGTGGTGATGGCCGCCGTGTGTTTCTACAGACAGAGTGAGTGGCGATGGCCGCCGTGTGTTTCTACAGACAGAGTGAGTGGTGATGGCCGCCGTGTGTTTCTACAGACAGAGTGAGTGGCGATGGCCGCCGTGTGTTTCTACAGACAGAGTGAGTGGTGATGGCCGCCGTGTGTTTCTACAGACAGAGTGAGTGGCGATGGCCGCCGTGTGTTTCTACAGAGAGAGTGAGTGGTGATGGCCGCCGTGTGTTTCTACAGAGAGAGTGTGTGGTGATGGCCGCCGTGTGTTTCTACAGAGAGAGTGAGTGGCGATGGCCGCCGTGTGTTTCTACAGAGAGAGTGAGTGGTGATGGCCGCCGTGTGTTTCTACAGAGTGAGTGAGTGGTGATGGCCGCCGTGTGTTTCTACAGAGAGAGTGAGTGGCGATGGCCGCCGTGTGTTTCTACAGAGAGAGTGAGTGGTGATGGCCGCCGTGTGTTTCTACAGAGAGAGTGAGTGGCGATGGCCGCCGTGTGTTTCTACAGAGTGAGTGAGTGGTGATGGCCGCCGTGTGTTTCTACAGAGAGAGTGAGTGGCGATGGCCGCCGTGTGTTTCTACAGAGAGAGTGAGTGGTGATGGCCGCCGTGTGTTTCTACAGAGAGAGTGAGTGGCGATGGCCGCCGTGTGTTTCTACAGAGAGAGTGAGTGGTGCTGGCCGCCGTGTGTTTCTACAGAGAGAGTGAGTGGCGATGGCCGCCGTGTGTTTCTACAGAGAGAGTGAGTGGTGATGGCCGCCGTGTGTTTCTACAGAGAGAGTGAGTGGCGATGGCCGCCGTGTGTTTCTACAGACAGAGTGAGTGGTGATGGCCGCCGTGTGTTTCTACAGACAGAGTGAGTGGTGATGGCCGCCGTGTATTTCTACAGAGAGAGTGAGTGGTGATGGCCGCCGTGTGTTTCTACAGAGTGAGTGAGTGGTGATGGCCGCCGTGTGTTTCTACAGACAGAGTGAGTGGTGATGGCCGCCGTGTGTTTCTACAGAGAGAGTGAGTGGTGATGGCCGCCGTGTGTTTCTACAGAGAGAGTGAGTGGCGATGGCCGCCGTGTGTTTCTACAGAGAGAGTGAGTGGCGATGGGTTTTTTCGGTAAAGTCACGTAGGTAAAAATTTTAAATAAAAATCACGACGTTTCGGAGGCAACACAAGCCTCCTTCTTCAGATGGAACCGTCACAGCACGCTCGCTGTATCAAGTAAATGAGAAATTCCAAGAGATCCGACCCCGTATATATACTGGTTGAGGGGGGAGGAGCCAGGGCAGACCCCTGGATAGGAATTTACCTACGTGACTTTACCGAAAAAACCCAAGAATATGAATCCTTGGAGTCACGAAAGCTTCAAAGTGAGTGGTGATGTCCATCGGCAGGCAAACACCGACGGAACCCGACCTCTTCTCGATGGGGGTCGTAGCGGGGGGGGGGAGGGGATCGCCTAACCGTGCCGGCAGTGAGCACGGGCGGTCACCGTCGGGTGCGATTCGGATGCCCGGGGTTGGTGAACCACGAAAAGAGTTGTGAAAACTGCATAACATGGTCGGGTGGGTGGGTTGGGGGGGGGCTAAAGCGAGAAGACGGTGATGATGGCGGCACTGTAACGGTGGTTCTCCAAGGTCAGGTGTCGATGTTAGAACGGCTCTGGGATCTGGGTGCACCGTACGTGTGTACGTTGAACTTCTTTCGCACCCTACGTAGCCAACCGCGCACATGAGGGGTGCAGGGGAAGGACAACAAACCAGGGAGATGCTCTACAGCGATGGGTCAATATCGTTTGCCACCTCCTTCTGAAACTAAACTAGACTATTTTTTTTTTTACCAGGCCCACTGAGCGACACAGCTCTTTCAGAAGCGACATGGCCACGAATGATATGCTCAACGAATGTTTGATTCTAAATGCGGAGGGAAAAACCGGAGGACCCGGGGAAAAATCCACCCGATCAGGGGGGAGAGAAAGAGACACCGCAAACTCCAAATATACAGCAGGCATCAGGGTCAGGATCGAACCCACGACCTCCTGTATACTTCGCGAGGTAGTTAACATCTCCTAGCCACCGTGATGATGATGATGAGAGAGAGAGAGACACCACAAACTCCAAATATACAGCAGGCGTCAGGGTCGGGATCGAACCCACGACCTCCTGTATACTTGGCAAGGTAGTTAACATCTCCTAGCCACCGTGATGATGATGATGAGAGAGAGAGAGAGAGACACCACAAACTCCAAATATACAGCAGGCGTCAGGGTCGGGATCGAACCGACGACCTCCTGTATATCTGGCGAGGTAGTTAACATCTCCTAGCCACCGTGATGATGATGATGAGAGAGAGACACCGCAAACTCCAAATACACAGCAGGCGTCAGGGTCGGGATCGAACCCACGACCTCCTGCGTACCAGGCGAGGTAGTTAAAATCTCCTAGCCACCGTGATGATGATGAGAGAGACACCGCAAACTCCAAATACACAGCAACAGGCGCCAGGGTCGGGATCGAACCCACGACCTCCTGCGTACCCGGCGAGGTAGTTAACATCTCCTAGCCACCGTGGTGGGCCTCGTGTGTCGGCGGTCCGCAGGAGATGGAAACCAACAGTGGGCGGCGTTGGGCCTGCACATCAGCAGGCTTCCCACTTCAGGCATCAGAGCGACATAGCAAGTGTGGCAGGCATCATAGCAAGTGTGGCAGGCAACATAGCAAGTGTGGCGAGCGTCAGCAGCGTTGACTTCCGGACCATTGTCATGAAATCCGCGTTAATAAAACAAAAACGTCGAATAATTTTGTTTCATTTTCTTTTACAGGCAAGAAGGCACTCATCTCACCTTACGTGTCAGAGTAAGTTCAAGCAAACCACAGGGCCCGCGCCACCACGGTTGGCCACCTATGTGCGCGCGTGTGTTGAACTTCGTTTGCACCGTACGTAGCCGACGGTGCTGATCGGAGGTGCGATCGTTTGAGCTGATCGTCCGCGTAGGCCGAGCATGAGCAATGACCATGAACTGAGAACAACGCGTGCCCATCACCTCTCTCGCGACAAGTAAAAAAAATAATATCTATGGGACCTTTTCTGCCAGTATCAAAGTATGAAAAATAAGATTATGCTTTACGCTTTCTCTCTTGATTTGAAGCTTTCGTGACTGCAGGGATCCATACTCTTTGGTTCTTTCGGTAAAGTCACGTAGGTATAAAATAAAATAAATCACGACGTTTCTGGCGCAACACAAGCGTCCATCATGAGGTGGGAAAGCGTGGTCTGCTGCTGAGGCAGACTTCTTTTTAAAAAGGTTTGAAATGGGTGTAGTTCAAGGGTTACCCTTTCTGGCAACAAAACAGGTCGTAAGATCTTCTTGGTTCTTTCGGTAAAGTCACGTAGAATGGAAATAATAAAATAATAAAAATAAAGCATAATAAAATAATTCTCACGACGTTTCGGCCACAACGCAAGCAGCCGTCCTCAGGTGGAGAACAGGTCTGTCGAGTAGACAGCGTCATTCAGACTCTGTCGAGACGACAGAGTCTGAATGACACACCCCAGACTCTGTCGTCTCGACAGACCTGTTCTTCACCTGAGGACGGCTGCTTGCGTTGTGGCCGAAACGTCGTGAGAATTATTTTATTATTTTTATTTTTATTATTTCCATTCTACGTGACTTTACCGTAAGAACCAAGAAGATGAATCCCTGCAGTCACGAAAGCTTCAAATCGAAATTTAGGTCGTAAGATGTTCAAACACCAAGTAGAAACCTCTTTGCAAGGAATCAAGTCTGCATTAACCACACAATGTACTTGTGGCAAAAACGTGCAAATGATCAGAACATGTTTGTCTGCATGCTTTAAGGGGTCACCACGCCTTGCCATGGCGCGTGTGTGTTCCCAACCATACTTCACCACGCTGGTCAGTGCCAGTTGGTGAATGGGAGGTCAAGCCAGCTTCAGGTGCCGCCCGCCACCGATGTTAGCCATGGGCCGGGAATCGAACTCGGATCCGCTGGGTTCGTAGTGCGGCGCACTTTAGCCACCGTGTCACCATTTTGCCCCATTGTCTGTACGTCAGAGGTCGCAACCGGGTACCCGATACCCGTACCCTACCCGATACCCATTTGCGACCCTGGTGCGACCGGGTATGGGTACGGGTAAGGAATCAAAACCCGTTTGCGACCTCTGCTGTACGTGTGTTGAACTTCTTTCGGACCATACGTAAGTGAAAACCTACTCGATGTGCTTTCTTTTTCAGACCTGCCGATAACCTGAGACAGTCTCGGATGACCTGCCATCCCGATTACAGCTACAACAACGGTAATGAGAGCCGAAGACCTTCCCGACAGCAAAGTGCACGACTCCAGGGGCCATTCTGTCAGCCGCTGCTGCTCATTCCGTCACTGTCGTCACCCCCTCCTGGACGTGTGTCCTGCCGTGGCCCGATTACTTTCCTAAACGTTCAATACGGTTTGGTTTGCACGTGTTTCCCTCCTGCCCCATGAGTTCCTCTCACTGCCTCTGCGTAATTGCACGGCGTGCATCTCTCCACACCTTTGTGCGCTCTTCATCCTTTTGTTTCGGACGAGTGGGAAAACGAAACTATTGTTTTTATCTAACCAGATAAGGCCCACACTGAGCTATATACGGCTCCTTTTCAGAAGCGACCTGACCACAAATGATAGCTCAACGAAGTGGCTTATCACGTGGAAATTTATGGCCGCCAAATTCTCTGAACGCGTGATGTCGATTCTAAATGTGGAGGGGAAAACTTGAGGGTCCGGCGAAAAATCCACGCGACCACGGGGAGAGAGAGACACCGCAAACTCCAAATACACAGCAGCATGCGTCAGGATAGGGATTGAACCCACGACCTCCTGTATACCAGGCGAGGTAGTTAACATCTCCCAGCCACCATGATGATGATGATGAGAGAAAGACACCACAAACCCCAAATATACAGCAGGCGTCAGGGTCGGGATGGAACCCATGACCTCCTGTATACCAGCAAGGTAGTTAACATCTGGCCACCATGGCGAGATGTAGCCAGAACTGGTGCCAATAATGAATCCAAGCTCTGCGATCCTCTACGGTATTGGGATGCTTTGGCCAACTCCATCGACGAGCGTTTGTACATGTGAGAGGAATGGGGTGTCACTCAAGTAAGAGTTGAATGTAAGAGCCAATATTGAGTGTGCGGAATGCAAGAGTCAAAATTAGGTTGGAGCCAGGTGTTTAGTTTGTTGTCCTTACCGCCACACCTCCAATTAGCAGGGTTGGCTACGTACTGTGCGAAAGAAGTTCAACATGACTCGTAGTGGAAAGTCCACTATTCTATGACAGGGGCGAGTCTCTCTTGAACGACAGCTTCTTAGCTCAGTGGGCTTCACTAGAGAAATCAACTTCCAATTCCAATTCTTTTCATCAGCACGGGTGGGATGACGGACTGCTGAGTCAACCCCCCCCCCCCACCCCAAGGAGGAGTTGATGTTGCGAGCTGCGTCACGGTGGCTAGGAGATGTTAACTACCTCGCCTGGTATGCAGGAGGTCGTCTGTTCGATCCCAACCCTGACGTCTGCTGTATATTTGGAGTTTGCGTGCTTTTCTCTCTCTCTCCTCGTGGTCGCGTGGATTTTTCTCCAGGCCCTCCGATTATTATTTTTTTTGCAATGAGAATCAACGTTACGCATCTCGGAGCATCTAGCTGCGATACATTTTCAAGCGATGGGAAGCCCACTCCGTTGAGTTGCTGTCATTTTTGATGGCCAGGTCGCTTCTGAAAAAAAAAAGAGCAACGTAGCTCAGCGGGGGGCCGGGGCTTTGCCCGGTAACGATACAAAATACAGTTGAGTTTCAGTTGAACACCGCTGCCACCAGATGCGCTTCAGCGGCCTTCTGGAACACTCGCACAGAGACCCCAGGATTAGAAAGTTGTGTTCCGTGGCGGCTGTGACGGCGACCGAGCGCAGCGCAGAGCCGTTAACCTCTCGTTAACCTCTCGTTAACCTCTCGTTAACCTCTCGTTAACCTCTCGTTAACCTCTTGCCCCGCCACCCTCCCCAGCCACAGGGGACTGCGGCCACTCCGTGGAGATGCCCTACGTCCCGATGACCAAACAACGGACAAGTCAGATAGGTAAGGCTAGCAGGAGGCGATATCGAATGTACCGAATGTAAGAACCAATAAACTAGTCTCTCGACGAGATAAGCGTCGACCGCGTGCACCCAGGCGCGTTCTGCACGAGGCTGTTAATGGTCCGCCTGCAAGCATTGCGTACGAGAGCACTTGGGGTTGATAGGAGTAGAGGGCCTGCTTCAGTTGTGTAAAACTCAAGGACAATTGTCCCCGAAATCCCATTGAAATCGGCGTCAATTAGGGGAGTTTTTTTCACTTAAAGTGTTTGCTCAACTTTTTATTTTTTATTTGACCAGGTAAGGCCCCCCCTGAGCTATATAGATCTGCTTAAGAAGCAACATGGCTGTCGCAAATGATAGCTCAACGAAGTGGCTCATCGTCACGTGGAAATGTGTAGCAACCAAACGCTTTAAACGCGTGATGTCGATTCTAAATGTGGAGGGGAGAACACAAAGAAAAATCCACGCGACCACGGGGACATAGACCCGCAAACTCCAAATACGCAGCAGGCGTCGGGGTCGGGATCGAACCCGCGACCTCCTGTACACCAGGCGAGGGAGTTAACATCTGGATATTGAATGTAACGAATGTGAGAGCCAATTTTAAGTAAGAGCAAAAACCCATTCTAGATTTGAAGCTTTCGTGACTGCAAGGATTCATACTCTTAGGTTTTTTTCGGTAAAGTCACATAGGTAAAAAATACAATTAAAAGTTAATAAAAGTAATAATGGAAATAAAATAAAATAATAAATCACGACGTTTCGGAGGCAACACAAGTCTCCGTCATCAGGTGGGACCGTCACAGCTAAATTTACTGCATCAAGTGATGCATCAAGTGCAGTAATTTTAGCTGTGACGGTCCCACCTGATGACGGAGACTTGTGTTGCCTCCGAAACGTCGTGATTTATTATTTTATTTTATTTCCATTATTACTTTCATTAACTTTTAATTGTATTTTTTACCTACGTTACTTTACCGAAAAAAAACCTAAGAGTAGCAAAAACCCAGTCGGAGAAGAACCAATATTGAATGCACAACGAATGGTGTAACGCGCACACAAGCCATGCGCTTGCCATGGCCTCCTTGGTCTACCCACTGCTGGATAAGGGCCTCCCACCCGCGCCGTGCCGGTCGCGGGCGGTTACATGGCCGTACTTCACCACGCCGGTCAAGTGTGGGTTGGTGAAGGCTGGGAGGAGGAGCGTAGACGCGGGAGGTCTGAAGCAGTGGACTTTTTGCCGCGTCGACCTCTGCTGCTCAACGCTGTAGCCGCACGGCAGCCGGTCGCAATCTGGCATGCACGGTGGGCACCCATCCGAGGACTAGCCAGGATCCAGCCTGCTTAGCTTCCTAGAAGTGGAAAGACTTGGTCAGAGGCCTAGTGCGTATCGTAGATTTGTATACATCCATCGGAGGTGTATATCATCGATACAACGTCGTGTTTATGATATATGTACACCGGTGTATAATTAACGGACCGTGGAGCGATGTACGTTCATTTGCGTGTTGTATTTTTTTGGAACAGACGGGGAAACGGAGGAGCATTACGACTACGAGAACGTGAGCGACACCTTGAGTAAGTTTCAGCCACTCCGACGCGCGAGGCTTTGCACTCACACATTGCTTCCACAGACGTCACAAGATCACGTCCATCTTTAAAGCGTGGTTAGCTCATATTCTTGGTTCTTTCGGTAAAGTCATGTAGAAGGGAAATAATAAAATTATTAAAATATAAAACAATACAATTCTCACGACGTTTCGACTGCAACACAAGCAATCATCATCACGTGTGAAATCCACAGCAAGCTCGTCAATGGATGTGGTGCTTTGTACGCATGTTGCGGTGGTGTAGCGGTTAGCGCTACGCTGCGCTACGAACCCGACGACCAGAGTTCGATTTTCCGCTCACCGCCACCACCAGCAACGATTATCTGAACCGGTCCTGGGCCTCCCCTAGGTCGACTCAGCCTCAAATGAGTACCTGGTGCGGTGTGTATACATCGGCACTGGGGAGACAAAGGCGACCGGGCGTGGTTCTGTCCACCCGCCCCCTCGTGTGCCGTAACGGCCTTCATGGGTGCTCGCTAACAGCACTTGCTCCTACAATCTGTTAAGGCTATATGGTGGAATTTTTGTCTTTGTATGTATGTTGAACTTCTTTCGCACCGTACGTAGCCAACCGTCCTAATCGGAGGTGCGAGGGAAGGACAACAAACTAAACACAAAAAGCAGCTCTAAAGAAACGAGTTTTCAACCTCGATGTAAAACTGCATAGCTCCAGTGTCTTCCTAATGTAGTGGGTTCCACGGAGACACACACACACTGGAACTTGGAGGCAACACGTTAATTATAACACCCCCACAGGGTAACTGCATAACGTACACGTGGTTAACTAGACCGCAATGGGGTAACTACATAACCGGGTCAGTCAGTAACACACTGCCTGACCCACGATGCCGAGCGTGAAGACCGAGGAACGAGGATGGACGCAGCACCGACGGGTTCCATTCCAGCAGACAGCCGCGATTGCTCTCGGTACTTCCCTTTTATGCTCCCGGGCGTGGCCTCGCTCCACCTTCGACCACGCCCCCTTATAGATCCTACTAGAAGGTTCTGGGCCATACATCACGTGTCCCTCTCGCCACCCTTTGGCCCCTCTCCCTACCCTGTCCAGGTCACGTGCCCTCTCGGGTTAACCCAGTCTGTCACGTCCTTACTTGCCCTCTCTCTGACCGTCACCAGAACCATGCCCCCTAGGGCCCACTCCATGCTATACCTCTACTCTGGTGCCAGAGAGAGGCCCAAGACGCACAGTTGCACTCTTGTGACAGCAGCTGGCGCTATATGCCATCGTGACTCCATTTACGTCGCTACACTAATATCGGAAGGAAGAGCGTTCCAGACGGCCGCAGAAGTGCATCTGAAAGTGCGTGATGGAGTGGCCGTCTTCTCTCGAGTAAACCACTATCAGAGTAACGAAAGTTAACGATGATGAAGATGATGTACAGCTATGTATCCATGAGGGCCTCCCCACGCTGCGTCCATACTTCACCACGTTGGTCACATTAACAAAAAGATTCAACATACTCGTCAACAACACTCTGGCTTTAAATGAAAACACATAATTCGGCAACGTTTCGGGCAACGGCTCTTATTCAGAGCACATCATCAGAGAAGCCAGAGACATTTTATTTTAAAATATGTTTTTTCTCTCCAGATGTTCAGGATGAAGGAACTGCACAGCCGTCATCACTCCACCAGCAAAACCCTCTGTACCTCTGCAACGACACTCTGTACGGAGACGTTGCATGAGACTCGTGTAAAGAAGATCAGGATTTTTTTTAAATACTGTACATATATAATCACGGTTCTTGAGCAGAGGCCCAAATGCTCAAAACTCCATGCAGGCAGCAACAAAATGAACCGGATATTATTGTAGTCGCTTTACATTGAAAGTGTTATTCGAACAGAAATTTCTGGTTTACGATTCATAATTTAAAAAATTAGCAGGGAGGCCACGTGACCAGATTAGGGCACCACAGTGGCGAGATGTTAACTCCCTCGCCTGGTATTCAGGAGGTCGTGGGTTCTATTCCGACCCTTGACGCCTGCTGTATATTTGGAGTTTGCATATTCATTTCTTCTGATGTTATTGTATTTTAGCTGGGGCAATGATTAACATCACACGAGTTACTGTTCAATTTTAATCATATACTAACTCAGCTTTGTCCGTCCCGGTTATCTCGATGAATCCTGGCATGCAATCTCCTGGTCATATATTCTGTAGTCAATCACAGGTAATGTAGTCAAGCTCATGTATTGTAGTAAATCTTCAGGTGTTGTAGTCAATCTCAGCTACTGTAGTAAATATTCAGGTATTGTAGTAAAGCTCACGGCTCAGGTATTGAATGAAAACTATGAAAATTCCGAAAGGAAACTGAAATAAAATGTCGGATCGTGTTAAATACACAGGCGGGTAATATTCGGCGAACTGAATCAACATTGCACTGCTCTACTGGCTTAAAACGCCAGAAAGGGCCAATAATGTGAGCTTCAACACAACTTGTATGCCGTAATTTAATTATGTTAATGCAGAACCGTTATATCTTTGAAATATCTCTTTTTTAAGTGTAAGAGGCTCGTGTAAACCTTCTCGGGAAATGTTTTTGTTTTACTTGAGCTTGCGCGCATCATCATATCGACGTGTGACTGCTGGTTTCTGAATCACCCCACCAGCCATCGATGAATGTCTCTTGCTATCGTCGCGATCAACGTTTTTTTAAAATCCTTTATATTAAGTTCGCTTGCTTGCGTGCTTGCTTGCTTGCTTAGGACCGTGCAAATCTTTCGGTCGTTTTTTAACCCACTTCCCGTGATCTAATCGAGCTGACATTTTGCACACAGACTCGTTGTGCGTGACAATTTATTTTCGCGAATTTTTTTTCTCCAAAATTTTACACTTTTTAGGAAAAAAAAAATTATATTTAATTACCAATTGCTTAATGCTGCCATGCAATCATCTGACCCATAGGTGGCAGCCATCTCAAGCCAGAGGACGAGAGGACTCTAGCCGCCACGCATATAACGGATTTATAGTGAAAAACTTTGTTTTTACGGGTATACTTGTTTTCCGGTCCTGTTCGTGGTTTCATTCGCAACATTATCCCGTTGTTCTTGTTTGTTGTTGTGTTCAGTGTTTGTTGTCCTCCCCGCACCTCCGCTCTGCACGGTTGGCTACGCACGGTTCAACGTACATCCATACGTATCTAACGTGCGCGCACGTACGCTTCCTAAAACCAGCATAAGTTTTTTTTTTTCTTGAAAGTCGTTACGCGGAGTGCCACGTGCCACCACTCGACAGCGTTGGCTCGTCGAGGTGACTTCAAATCCCAAATGCTTTGCGTCAGTGAACGTCTCGCATCTCAAACGACGTATGCCTCGTAATTATTCTTATAATTATTGTGATTATGCCTAAATGCAAACTTAAAACACCAACATCTTTTTGGAGTGTGTACTATATCGGTACGCAATTGCCAGTCACAATGCTTTAAAAACTATACTGTATATTTATGTATATGATGAAGTGTTAGGCTTAGTTGTGCGCTCCGCCGTTTACGCTACTAAAATGTTTTTTCTCGTGACGGAGGCAACTATTGAAGTACATCGTGAAAGCACAGCGTGTCCACGAAGGCACCATCCATGATTCATTAAGTAACACATTGTCCTGCGGAGGGAGCTGGTAGGAACGTTGGGTTGCTCGGTCAATGGCCAGGGTCAACGGCGGCGTGGTGTATTCCGCAAATATGCCCGACTGTGAGGGCAGGCACAAGCCGGCGTGAGTAGGTTAAACGTTGAGTTGTATAAGGGCACCACGGGGTGACCAGCCCCTCCCCACCCAGCCCCTCCCCACCCAGCCCCTCCCCACCCAGCCCCTCCCCACCCAGCCCCTCCCCACCCAGCCCCTCCCCACCCAGCCCCTCCCCACCCAGCCCCTCCCCACCCAGCCCCTCCCCACCCAGCCCCTCCCCACCCAGCCCCTCCCCACCCAGCCCCTCCCCACCCAGCCCCTCCCCACCCAGCCCCTCCCCACCCAGCCCCACCCCACCCAGCTCCTCCCCACCCTCCCCACCCAGCCCCTCCCCACCCTCCCCACCCAGCCCCTCCCCACCCTCCCCACCCAGCCCCTCCCCACCCAGCCCCTCCCTGCACGACGGACACAATAATCCCCTGTGGGCTAGTGTAACCAGGAGGTTCCTACCAGTATTACGATTGTTGACCCAAGTCAAGGCGCATTACTGTTGACCTTTAATAACGGGCGACAGCTTCACGAACCCTCTGGGAAATCAATTGATGTACATCTGAATGCTTGTTCAACGCTTGGTGTGTGTGTGTATATATGAGAGTAATGTTTTACAATGATTCACAATCGCCATGGGGTTAACGTCACCCCCTGCAAGTCGCGCGAGGTGCCACGACTTTTCACCGCGCTGTGTACGAAAAGTGGACTCGGCTTTGCGCCTTTTGCAACAACAACAAAACCCCTTCAGTGGTTCCTGAAGAGATGCATTGTGCTCCCGCCTTTGTCCGAGGCCATAATCAAAATACATTTGACCAAATTTGACCGTGTGACAGCAGCAGCAAAGACGGCTAACGAAACTGATTTCATCCTTCTCAAGACTCATCGGTACTCACCAATGCTCACGGACGCAAAGTCTGTCTCTGAGAACCACATATATACAGTCCCCACGTTTATGATTGCCATATAATGCACAAATCATGTCTATTGTGAATTGTTCCTCATGGGGTTTTTTTGTCGCCTTTCGTTTTCCGGTCTACATCAGTTCTGTTATAATGGGTATTCTAATTTTATTACAGAATTGATTCACTGCAAAGATAAAACTAAATATATAGTTGGATTGAGTCACAGCCCACAACTGTGATAATATAATTCGTCAAACTCTTGATAAAGTAGGACAAATCGTTCCACTTCTAGACTTACACATATATATACTGTAAATGCAGAATATACACAAGCACTGCTGCTTTTCAATCCTATCGCACATCCATTCAAAAACAGAAATATATTCTTTTTAAATGCAGCTTATCTTTAACCGAAGCGCACAACACACCGCGTGAAAAGTCAGCTCAGTAGACACTTGCGCTACGAAGCAACGATACGAACTTCGAACCAAATTAAAAAGCTTTCTGTGATGAAAAAACTAAAATGATTCGTATTTCGCCGTGACAGAAAGGTCACGACACGTGCGATCTTGACCTTCTTCCTAGCGTTGTTCCCGCTGTGGCACAGGGTCCGCTTTTCGGCATTGTCTTCTCCATTTGGCTCGGTCCAGGGCATCTTCGGGGGATGCGTTGACCGTCTTCATGTCTTGACCATCGGGGTGAATCTTCCTGTCACCGCCGCGGCTTTGTGTCGACGAGAACGTCAGCCGTTTGCGCCGCGTTGCTACCCGAAGGGCAACTTGACTCTCTGCCTTTGTCCTTGGCTTTTCAACTTGATCGGCACTCGTGCAATGTGCGTTGTTGAGTGTCGGAAGGAATAACCTCGCCGCTTTTATTTTTTTTAAACTCCTCCGGAAGGAAGCAAACGAAATGTGAACACGCTTCCTTTTGATTTAAAGCTTTCGTGACTGCAAGGATTCATATTCTTGTTTTTTTCGGTAAAGTCACGTAGAAGGGAAATAATAAAATAATAAAAATATAAAACAATAACAATTCTCACGACGTTTCGACTGCAACACAAGCAATCATCATCAGGCTGTGGATTTCACACCTGATGATGAAAGAACCAAGAATACACTTCCTTTTGTAAACCCTGCATTTTTTAAGTACTCGCATATTATTACCATACGTGAAGATGGTTTAACTGGCTTTGATGGAATTGCTTTATTGTACAATACTTTTAAAAAACTATTTGGGGGGGAGGGGAGGCTGAAATACCCTTTTATACATATTATCAACCTGTCATACTGTTGTTTTTTTTAAACATATAAAAATGTCCGTGCATTGTCCGATTATATTACGAGTGCGTGCGAAGTGTTTCCTTTCACACCAATAAAAGCACACACAGGGGGGGGCTTGCTGCTCCACGAGAGTGATTGTAACGTGAAACCTTTATAGCGCGTCCGCCGCGTGATCACGTGCAGCAGCAACAACAACAACATTCATCGAAGCCGCGAACAATCTCGGTGGGTTGCAACTTCAAAAGCGAAAAGCGAAGCAGGAAAAACAAACAAACAAATCATGACCACGTGTCGGATACATTCATTCACCGCAATTACCGTCAAGAATCATCCGTAAGGAACTGGCCCGGCCATCGGGCTTTGGGGAACATTTGAAAACTTTGAAGAAAACGCTGCCAATTACCGAACATCGATTGGTTTTACATGGACGTGTGCGTGTGTGCGCGCGTTGTGAATTTGCGCGCGCCAGATGTTTGCGGTGCTGGCTACAGACCATTTAGCCCCGTGCCATTCAACGCAGTGGGGTCTGCCGTGTCTTGAGAAGGCAGCAAACAGGGGGGCAAACTGCGTCCCCAAAAGGGGCGCTGACAAAGGCCGCAAGGTCGCACGCGCAGGCCCACAAAATGCGCGCACACCGGTGTTCCGGAATGCCGTGGAAGACCTCGACTGCTGTGACAGCAGCTCCAGAAGATCTCCAAACCTGTCAACCCCTTATCAGACAGACCAATTCAGACCTTATTGGTCATCTCGTGCCCCTTATAAAAAAATATCAACGTTCATCCGACAAAGTCCCATCACGAGAGAAAAAAAATGTTACTCAATTTCCCTGCACAAGAATACGGGTAGACCGTACGAGTTGACAGGTTTGGAAATCGATACAAAAATATCAATCCACACGCAAATGGGGTGGGAAACCACGTGGTGCCAATTGAATCGGATAAGTGCCAGGCAAATCTGGCACACAAAAATTTTTTTTTTTACGTAAAGACAACGTTCTATTTACAAATTGTCGATTACAAGGTTTCAGTACTTCGCTATGTAATCACGTAATTAAATTGGTAATGATTTGCCATTCCCCACCGAACACATCGATCAAGCTGTAGGAGGGCATTGACGTTCACGCTGTCCGCGCTGAAGATCACAGAGCAAGCGGTGTTGTAACAGATGGAGGAGAGAAACAATGTCGAACTAAGCAGTTGTAGGGTAACACTTTTTCATTCATGTAAACACGACCGAACGGAGGGGGGCTGCCACACAAAGCGGTTCACAACTTCAACACACCGGTCCATAGGCGCCCAAACACGTCGACATTTGCAACGTCTTAAAAGAGTAACAATCCCTTGCCATCTTCCGCACTGGTCATTCCAATGCTGACGTCCTAACAACCATTTAACAGCAGCCCAGCTGACGTTTGCTTTTTAATAATGTCAACATATTACACGGCGATCAACGTATAGATACCCCCACTGATTTCAAACGACCCCGGCTGGTCTCGTGCAGGACACGGTGGGGCTGGTCACAAGGCACCGTTGATGGCCTCGGCGTAAGAAGCATCATCGAATGATGTCGGCAAGATCACGCCGGCTACGGTTGGACAAAGTGTCATCGGGGGGACGAGTTCATAAACGATTTCATAAGTGCATCGAATTTTGCGAGAGATGTGGAGAGGCTTTGAAATTAAATGTACCGGTAGTTTTCCCCTGCAACTGATGTCTGTCTCGCCTGGCATGGTCGTGGCTTAGATCCTGAACCTGATGCTGCCTTGTATATTTGGAGTTTGCGTGTCTCTCGCACCGTGGGTGCGTGGACATTTCTCTGGTTTTTCCACTCTACATTTAGAAACGTGCGTTGAAAGTATTTGGCTGCTATGCGTTTCCACACGATGATAAGCCGCTTCCGTTGAGCTATCATTTGTGACCAGGTCGCTTCTGAAAAAGAGCTGTGGAGCGCAGTGACACCTGACCTGGTAAGATACAAAAAGTTTTGTTTAACTTTTTCGTGGGGTATCTATAAATGGACCGCCGCTTTGCTGTACCTTTCAACACCACCGGTCGTGCCACAAATGGCGCGTGCACTTAAAACCGAACCAATCCCACTCAACATTTGTGAACAAAGTGTTGGTAACGTAACACACCTTTGAGGAGCGAACGAACGCCGCACTCTTCAAAAACCCAACTGCAACTTTGCTCGTGCAACAAATACAAATATTCCCGCGTTCACGAAAACAAAGCAATCGAGGGTCGTTTGAAAGCTGAAACAAAGTGCAAACTTCCGAAACGGCTACACAGCTTGGGAGTCGAAGTGACTCTCGCTTCAAAACGCCTCCGCGTCCGGCAACACTTTCGGAGCACCGCGCGACGCACACACGCATCTCACTCAAACCGGCTCAAAAAATCTCTACCGCGGTGCCGAAACCTCTCGCGCAACACACACACGCACCAGAGGTTGCAACCGGGTACCCGATACCCGTACCCTACCCGATACCCGGCTACCCGTACCCGGCCGGGTACCCGTTTGCGACCCTGGTGCGGCCGGGTACGGGTACGGGTAAGGAATCAAAACCCGTTTGCGACCTCTGACACGCACAAACAAAAACCACGCAAGCAGCAAATAATGGGGGCCTACATTCAAAATGGCATTGAGAAGCGAAGACCCCATTGAACAAGCGACCCTCTCGACCAGTTCACACTTGGTTTAAAGAGCTGTGTTGGACCTAATAGAAAGACAAAGACGGCAAAAACCCGTGCGTATTGTTAGAACCAACACCCGTGCACAAAACGGGAAAACGTCACGCAACTCACTTGACCTGCTCCAACAACCAGGGCTGCCCGCAGGCTCCCGGAGGCCTGGGGCTGACGGCCCCGGGCAGAATGCCACGCGGGGAGCTCCTGTATTCAAAAACCCAGGCCCCTGATAGAGGGCCCTCTCTTGTGAGGCCCAGGGAACGTTGTCCCATGTGCCCACTCAACCCTCTCTCCGCCTGGGGCGGCTCTGATAACAACAGCCATCCTGAACACGAGTTGGTGAATGGCAAGACCTGTGCAGCGGTAACACATCAAGGGTTTCTTTCTTGTTCCTTTACAAAAGAAAGGCATATCCAGTCTAACTTCGACTTACCCATCTATTCATTCATTTCCCCAACAGCATTTCAAATGACCTATTTTATCCATCTTCCTGTGTGCCATGTCTGTGTGTGTGGACGTCGCAGCGCTGGGCAGGTTTCACCATGGCGCGCTCACAACCAAAAAACTGCAATTCTTGTAAATAAATCAAACGCACCGAAACTGCCAAACAGCATGCACACGCGCTGGGCTCCCAGTGTTCAGACACAGTATCATCAGCGCAGTGTCAAGCCACGTGCGTCTCATGCTATGGAGTGCTTGTAGCAGCGACGGTGCCAGACACGACATTTGACAGGAGCAGAGTTTGCTCGCTTAATCGACTATCCCATTGTCGATGACTGTAAGCGCGATAACGTTTAAAAGACTCAAGCGAGCGTTTCAGACATACCCAGTTTTGGAGTGTAATGCACCGACAATGAACTAGACGCCATCCGCACAAAGATATCTTCCTCTTAGCTTTGATAATAAGTGCTAAATGTTCGCGGAAGTGGTCGTACAGCGGTTATACCGCACTGCACTATGAACCTGGCAACCCGAGTTCAATTGTCGGTCACGACTAACATCGGTGATATTTGAACCAGTCCTGGGGTCCCCCCCTCTGCCCCCCTCCTTTCACCAATATGGACTCACGAGGATGAAGATGTGTGGTCATATAAACCTCATGAGTGACATGGTGTGGGGGAGGCCTTCCTCCAGCAGTGCATTGACAAGGGGCTGTAGGGAACAATGGTCGGAAAGTTCCAGAGGGAGGCGATGGTGTGGGGCCTGACAACTCGTCACCGGTGCTGTCTCTGCATCAGCAGCTAACTTGATGGTGGCTTAGGGGAGGTCAACACGTGGTAACGTGAACAGATCAGTGCCGTATGCCCACAACTGTGTGTGTGTATGCCAACGCAACGTGGCATTTTCACAAACTACCCTTATTGTAACGGAGGTACAGCTTTTAGCTTTTATACAAACATCCATAACTGCAAGGGGGCGAGTGGAGGGTGAAAGGGAATGACCGGTTACTGATAATGATCATCTGCGCTGACAGTGCGAATTGGTTAATGGACATCATTGCAGTAGTTACACTTCGAAAGCCCCAAATAATTCCAGGCGAGTATAAACAAAGGAGCAACGGTGAACTAACGCGTTACTACTTTAGAAAAAAATGCGCGAGCAAATTTGGCCACACTACCAAGCCTATGTCGGTGTACATCCATTAATAATGTACTGCGTTACTGTACTATCCGGTATGTTGGTACAGACACCATCAACATTATAAAACAAAACATTTAAAACTTGGTTATTAACAAATGACGACAAGGACTCGGATAACAACACCGTGTTAGATGGAGAGGTAAATGAGCGATACAATAAGCTGGTGACGTACGAGCTACACAGACAGAATAATTAACAAAGAAATTTGCGATAAAGTTGGGACAGATAAATCAAATACAGGTGCCTCACTCAACGAGCTGTGCGAAAAATTTGAATTGAGACCCATTTGTTCGCAAAACGAGCAAATGTTCGCGTAGCGAATCGATCGAATGCGCACCGCGTCCCGCAGCTGTTTACCGGCTGTGCTGCCCACGTGATTCGCCATGTGGGGGGCTTCGTAATGGCACTGTAATGGGTGGGTGGGGCAGGAGGGGCGGGAGGGGTGGGGGGAGGTGGACGGGGGGCTACGCTGCGGACAGGCACCCTGCACGCGCTGTGTGGTTCTTCATGGGTGCTCAGTGTCACATTCGATGTTTTATTACTTTATTTCAAAATTATCATTCGTATTTCTCACGTTAAGAAAGTTGTTCAAGAATGGAATGTTCTGGGGGATGAAACGTAACTCGGCTTTTAACATGGGAGTCAATGGGAAAAACGGTGATCGCTTTAACGAGTTTTCGCTGAACTGGCAATTTTCGCGGAAACCATTCACTCTCGTTAAGCGAGACGCGTCTGTGAAGTACTTAACGGGCAGCACGCGACAAAAGAGCAAATGCAGGAGGCGCTACTCAAGCAGTGGACAGGAGCGATATAAAGGTGACGATAAAGTATTGTCATTTTTAAACAAAGATGACCATGCCACAAACACACACAATGTTAAATGTGTTTGTAACTGCGATTCCGTAGATATGCTGTGTCAGTTGTAGGCATGTAACAATTGGTCAACTTAAATCATATCTAAATTAAAAGCTGAAAAACTAATTTCTTTAGAACTGCTTTTCGTGTTTAGTTTGTTGTCCATCCTGCACACCTCCGATTAGCACGATTGGGTACGTACGGTGCGAAAGAAGTTCAAGATACCTACATTACGTTCCTGCTACACACATTGAAATCTTGCGTGGAAGAGCCGGTTACATGGTATTTACACAAATTATGAAGAACAAAAAAGTTACCTTCGGCTTAATGGCATGGACGAGACCTAACGAACCTGATAAAGAACACGGGAGAGACAGTGCGGCACAAACGTACAAGGGGGATAACAGAGAAAGATTCCTAAATCGAATCGTGAAACCCTGAATCGTGACAACCTATGGAATCGCCGGCGTGTGGAGCAGAGGGGTGGGGGGTAAATCGTTACATGCCTAGACAGCCATGCGCCAGAGACCCACGGCGCGCTGTCCCGCCGGTGCCCGGGCCTCAGTGGAAGACCGTCTGGCGCCACCGATTGTCGTCCAGGAACGGCCACAGACACTCGTGGATGCCCTGGCGGAACGGCGTGCGCTGCCCGACGCCCAGGCTCTCGAGCAGAGACGTGTCGAGCTGAGCGTTGTGCGGACGGGACGCCCCGGACGGAGGCTCCTCCACCTGCGGGTGGACGGGGCACGGAGGGCCCACGGGGGGGGCGTTCACGCGCTCACGCTCTCGCCGCTGCCAGGTGGAGCGCGCGGACAAAAATCCGCGCCCGTATCGCGGGGTGCATCTCGGTCGCCCTACCCCGCCCCGAGCTCAACTTCTATCAGAACCTCATCGATCACTTTCAATCACTTCGAGTTAAGTTTTCGTGTTTAGTTGCTTCCGCAAGCAGATGCTTTTTATTCGGTCGGATTTCACACAAATATGCGTGTCATTATATGAACGACAAATAAGGTTGATATTTCATATTCTTAGGTTTTATCGGTAAAGTCACGTAGGTAAAACATTAAAATTAATAAAAGTAAAATAAAATAAAAATCACGACGTTTCGGAGGCAACACAAGCTTCCGTCTTCAGGTGGAACCGTCACAGCCACGACAGCTGTATAAAAAAAATTTTACTTTTATAAATTTTTATGTTTTACCTACGTGACTTTACCGAAAAAACCTAAGAATATGAATCCTTGCAGTCACGAAAGCTTCAAATCTAGAATTGATATTTCATCTCAGTCAACCCATGGCACCTGCGTCTGTCCCGCGACTTCCTGCCAGAGGGGCGTTCCGACACTTCACGTGGCCTTAAAGTGCACGTAGCCTGGCACAAGCACCGTGGTGACGTCACCGCCACTTAGTGGCGAATGGCGTCTGTTGTTCTATATTTAACGGAAATTAACATGTGCGAGCACATGTTGTTTTTACAGAATCGCAATGTAATCATTCCCATTTTAGGCTATACATGAATAAAGGGGAGAATGTGCTGGGTGCCCAAAGTTGTCGTGCCCGCACTAAGGCACTAAGATAAGTGAATAACACTACCACTAATAATCATCACTATGAACAACCAGTGTATTATAGAACTATTGGCCACTGTAAGTTGCCTAGGTTACACCAGATCAATCTTGATTTGAAGCTTCGTGACTGCAGGAATCCAAACTCTTTGGTTCTTTCGGTAAAGTCACGTAGGTGAAAAAATAATAGATCACGACGTTTCGATCGCAACATGAGCAAATCGTCATCAGGTGGGGCGACCGCAGACGAGAGATCTGCCGTGGCACGAGGTTATATAGGCCACCTCGTGCCACGGCAGATCTATCGCCTACTTCTGCAGTTCTTTCTTGCTGTGGTTGTCCCACCTGATGACGATTGCTTGTGTTGCGATCGAAACGTCGTGATTTTATTATTATTTTTCTATCTATGTAACTTTACCAAAAGACCCATAGAGTATGTGCATCCACAATTTACAAATGGACAATGATCACCCGAATGGCCAATTTTATCAACTCGCATTGATGTCTCCCACAGCTGAAAACATAGCAGAAATATTAATAACTCGGAGAAACTAAAGGCAGACAATTACCGCTGAGAAAGACGTTCAGAAATCACTGCTTAGAAAAGAGTGTTTTTTGCAGAAACAAAATTGTTAACACATTTCTCATTGTCAGTAATAGATTTCTGTCGCCATGCAATCGCATAACAAGCAATTTGTCTAGAAGCTTTTTTATTCATTCAAGGAAAAAAATAAAATTGTAAATCATTTAAATTGAGTTCTGTTGGAGGATGATCTTAAGGTAAATTCTTATTCACATTTGTAATGCAATATAGCAGATATCTAAATTATAGACAACACTTGTATGTCACTGACCTGCTTATTTTGCAAAGGTAATGAATTTAATATTTTATTATTTTCCTACACCAGATCAAGTTGAGGATGCACACAATTCAGTGTTAAATGCCAACCAAAAAGCAACTTATCGAAGGATCCCAAGCGTAAAGGGAGATACATCCCAAGCTGTCCTACTCGGCTGCCTTTGTTATTGTGCAGCCTCCATACTCTCTGTTTCGACCACGTCCTTACTTGCCAGGAGACACAACACCCTCTACGTCACGAAGAACGCGATTGGAACGGATTCTATTTTCCACCTCCCTCCAACACGCACGCTCAAAGCCACGCTTCTCACCGGTCTCAGGTGGCTGCTCGGCAGATTGAAGGCATCGGCCATGGCGCACGCCATCTCGTACTTAGTCATCTTTTCATTCCCCGACCAGTGGTAAATGCCCCTGATGGTGGCGGGGTCCTGCAGCAATGGGCACATAAAGCAGGAGGATCGGTCAGTTAAAGCGGCGAGGTGGCTGGCGGCAATCTGTAAAAGAAAACGTTCACGGCAAAACAGGCTGTCGTACACCTGCCATCAAAATCATTGACGTAATCGCACACACACAAGTTGACTCAATGAGCTTAGCGTTAAAGTCTAATCATCAAAAACAAATTAAGCTTCAAACTCGTGTTGGGGACAGCCCGGGAACTCACAACCCAAGTACGTATCGACAAGATAAGAGCTGCTGTGGATTTTTGTATGCACTTTCCTGCAAAGGTCAGAACAGTGGGGTCAGAACAGTGAGGTCAGAACAGTGGGGTAGAGTCTGGCACCACCGCTGCCCCCCTATCTTGTACCCTCTGCCATCCCCTGGTCACCCCACACCCCCACCCCTCCCCTTGGTCACCCCACACCCCCACCCCCACCGAAGCGACGCCACCAGCACCTGCAGGTGCAGCTCGGTGAGCTGGCGGCACACGAGGGCGACGTCGCGCGTGTGCGTCGGGTAGCGCTGCTGCCAGTGCTCCAAGTCGGCCGACTTGTTGGCGTGCTGCACGCGGTCGAACATCACGGACACGGCGCTCTCCGCCAGGGTCTCGACGGCGCCGTACAGCACCGGCACGCGAAGCACCGCCGCGGCTGCACGCACGCACACGCACACACGCACGCACGCACACGCACACACACGCGCACACACACACGCACACGCACGCACACACGCACACACGCACACACGCACGCACACACACACGCACGCACGCACGCACACACACAAACACGCACGCACACACGCACACACGCACGCACGCACGCACGCACGCACACACGCACGCACGCACACACGCACGCACACACACAAACACGCACGCACACACACACGCGCGCACACACGCACGCACGCACACACGCACGTGCACGCACGCACGCACGCACACACGCACGCACGCACACACACACGCACGCACACACACAAACACGCACACACGCACGCACGCACACACGCACGCACGCACACACACACGCACACACACACACACAAACAAACACGCACACACACACACACACACGCACACACGCACGCACGCACGCACACACGCACGCACACACGCACGCACAAACGCACACACGCACACGGAGCATTCAATTAATCGTTGCAAATCTAGGTTCCTTATTGATTCAATAAATTTCGATTACAAGCTTTCGTGACTGCAGGGATTCATCTTCTTGGTTCTTTCGGTAAAGTCACGTAGAAGGGAAATAATAAAATAATAAAAAATAAACATAATAAAATACAATTCTCACGACGTTTCGGCTGCTTGCGTTCTGGCCGAAACGTCGTGAGAATTGTATTTTATTATGTTTTGTTTTTTATTATTTTATTATTTCCCTTCTATGTGACTTTACCGAAAGAACCAAGAAGATTCAATAATTGTTCGGCTTGATTGTATTGTCCGTTTCCATTGCGTCGTCCGATTTTCTTGTTCGTTCTCATGCTCGCACCGTCTCGTGTGCCGTATCCTTTGTTCCGTCTTCCGTATTTGTACTTTCTTTCATTCCGTACCCTCAGTTACGTCCGTTTCATCTCTAGAATCTGTGCAAATTGTACTGCGTGTACTGTTCGTCGTAACAGCACCTTTGAGACGTCTTGCAAGTACGTTCTCGTTTGTTCTGTACGTCTCAGTTTGTTAGTTGTGTCTTTAAGGACCCTGTCGTCGTTCTCTGCAATGTTGACGATCTTGTCTTTTGTTTAATGTCGTTGTTGTGCTCACGCAGCACCACGGATCAAACTCGTACAATGGTCGGGCAGCTGGCTAAGCGGAACCAACCGTGTAACAAATCAAATAAACTCAAGCTCTATTGTCTAACTGATTATTTCTGTGCATTTTTTTAAATAAACATTAACCTCAAGAAACTTTGCATCACATACACAAAAACCCTAATTATTGTTGCACGCAACATTCCATGCGAATTATAAAAGATGCAATCTCTAAGTTATTATTTATATATTTTAATACATTTTTCTCGATAAAGTTATCGGTCATCAAGTCACGGGGCGAAGAACCCCCTGGGATCTCTCGCACAGCGGTGGAGACCTCCACACTGAAAAAAATCGACCCCTGGAAGTGGCTGTCACAGAGCTGCCACCACCGAGATCCCTTCCGACCGCCTCTCCAAGCTT
The DNA here is from genome assembly GCF_964198595.1 of Lampetra fluviatilis. Classification (NCBI taxonomy): domain Eukaryota; kingdom Metazoa; phylum Chordata; class Hyperoartia; order Petromyzontiformes; family Petromyzontidae; genus Lampetra; species Lampetra fluviatilis. The sequence goes on from NC_136289.1 coordinate 6,197,820, forward strand.
GTTCAATCGCCGCTGAATCTCTGAACAACTAAGCGAGTGGGGGGCTGCGTGGAGCCACGGGGAAGGGATACGTGTGGAGGTGGAGGGGGGGGTAGAGTTCATGCGTGGGGGAGGGGGTACACGCACCGGGGTGTTCGCGCAGCGTCGCCTGCTCGCCCTCCAGCTTGCTGCGCCCGTACGCGCTGAGCGGCCGCGGCTCGGCACTCTCGCTGTAGGGGGGGCTGCTGCCGTCGAACACGTAGTCGGTGCTGATGTAGATCAGGAAGCCGCCTACCTGGGCTGCACGTTAACGAGACGGGGGTGCGGGAGGGGGTGGAGACGTTAGTGTTATCGGTGACACGACGGAGCGCGAAGGAGGTGGCTGCCACGGTGGCTAGGAGATGTTGACGACCTCGCCTGGTGTGCAGGAGGTCGTGGGTTCGATCCCGACCTTGACGCCTGCTGTATATTTGGAGTTTGCGGTGTCTCTCTCTCATCATCATCACGGTGGCTAGGAGATGTTGACTACCTCGCCTGGTGTGCAGGAGGTCGTGGGTTCGATCCCGACTTTGACGCCTGCTGTATATTTGGAGTTTGCTGTGTCTCTCTCTCATCATCATCGCGGTGGCTAGGAGATGTTAACTACCTCGCCTGGTATACAGGAGGCCGTGGGTTCGATCCCGACCCTGACGCCTGCTGTGTATTTGGAGTTTGCGTCTCTCTCTCTCTCTCATCATCATCACGGTGGCTAGGAGATGTTAACTACCTCGCCTGGTATGCAGGAGGTCGTGGGTTCGATCCCGACCTTGACGCCTGCTGTATATTTGGAGTTTGCGTCTCTCTCTCTCTCATCATCATCACGGTGGCTAGATGTTAACTACCTCGCCTGGTGTGCAGGAGGTCGTGGGTTCGATCCCGACCTTGACGCCTGCTGTATATTTGGAGTTTGCGTCTCTCTCTCTCTCATCATCATCACGGTGGCTAGGAGATGTTAACTACCTCGCCTGGTGTGCAGGAGGTCGTGGGTTCGATCCCGACCTTGACACCTGCTGTATATTTGGAGTTTGCGTCTCTCTCTCTCATCATCATCACGGTGGCTAGGAGATGTTAACTACCTCGCCTGGTATGCAGGAGATCGTGGGTTCGATCCCGACCCTGACGCCTGCTGTATATTTGGAGTTTACGGTGTCTCTCTCCCCGTGGTCGCCTGGATTTTTCTCCGGGTCCTCCGGTTTTTCCCTCCACATTTAGAATCAACGTCACGCGTTTAAAGTGTTTGGTTGCTATAAATTCCCACGCGGTGATACGCCACATTGTTGAGCTACCATTTGTGATAGCCAGGTCGCTTCTCAGTGGGGCCTTACCTGGTAAAATAAAATATAGGTTTAGCTTATAGGGTGGGTGGGTGGGTGGATGGGGTAGGGGTGCGGTGAGAAGAGTCTCGTGGGTGAACGTCACACCGGTCTCCCGTGCGAGCGTGGCGGACGCGACCACGTTGAGGAGGTGAGCGGAATGCGGCTCGTTCTCCACCACGTCCGGCCTGCGCTCCGCCGCGCAGTGCACGACCACGTGAGGCTGCCGCGCACACACACACACGAGCACGCGCGTACGTATCATCATCACCATCACCCTCGGACATGATCCATCCACTGCTGGATGAAGGCTAATCGCCAACCCTCACCGTCTAGTGATGCAACAATGCACCTTGCTCCTGCGCGTGAGCAGACCTCGTCGTTTCATCTCCGCGGTGGGCGTCCTCTCGGGCGTGTTTCCCACCTTTAGCTGCCACTCCATCGTCGGTCTCGACCATCGGTCATCGTCCCTTCTAATGCCCTTCCCTGGCCCCCTTTATTTTTTTTAACAGTTAATGTGACGTCTCCTGCCTGCCGTATTCCCACCACCCTGCCAGCTTGCAGCCTAGCATGCGGAGGTCGTGGGTTCGATCCCGACCGTGACACCTGCTGTATATTTGGTGTTTGAGTGTCTCTCTTTGTAGTTGCGTAGATTTTTCTCCCTCCGGTTTGTGAATCAACATGCATGGAAAATATTTAGCTGTGGTATATTTCGATGCGATGAGCAATTCATTGAGCTATCATTTGTGATAGCTTATAAAAAATGATCATATAGCTCAATGGGCCTTTCCTAGTACAACATATAATAGTAGTATCGTATTAATAAATATTATTATTGAACTGTCATTACTATCACAGCATTCGTTTGCTAGCCGCTTTATAAATTTAACACGTAGGTTTTCGCGACCAATATTATTCATAATAAGAGCTCATTGTAATTATCAGCGAAACGTCGTACTCAAATTGTAAATGTTGTGGGTTAACTCTCCAACACAATGGTGTGCTGAAGTAGTAACTAATTGTCATAATTTGTTTACTTGACAAACCTTACATTTTGACTTTGATACCCCCCCCATCACCTACACATTCCACAAGTAGTGACTAATCCCATATCTGCATTTCCCATAAATATGCTAAATCCCTCTGTTGATATGCAAATTCCTTTGTCAAGGCGCCCTTCCTTCCCTAACCCAGCTTAAATATACGCTGACAAGCTTGGTGGTGTTCATTCAGACGCTGTCTTTCCGACAGACCTGTTCTTCACCTGAGGACGGCTGCTTGCGTTGTGGCCGAAACGTCGTGAGAATTGTATTTTATTATGTTTTATTTAATAATTTTATTATTTCTCTTCTACGTGACTTTACCGAAAGAACCAAGAAGTTGACAAACCTTACTAATCGGTTGTATCGGTTGGTGCTGGGTTAGCGACACATTTATATTTACGCCGTCCAACCCAAAATAACTTCCGTTAAGAATAGCCGCTTTGCGTCACGGCCATTTTGTATTCGTTGCTCGGCAACCGTGCGGCGACGGACCTTGAAGTCCTGGACGAGGTTGCGCACCGCCGCGTCGTCGCACAGGTCTAACGGGAGGTGGTGCGGGCGAGCCCGGCGTAGCCCCGTGCCCAGCGGCTGCCAGCCGTTGTTGAGGAACTCCTGGTGGACGGCGCGGCCCAGCATGCCCGTGGCGCCCGTCACCAGCACGCGCCGCTCACGCACGCTCTCCTCCCCCTGCCGGGACGGACACACGCATACGCACGCGTACGTGTACACGCGCGGTCGTGCGTCGCTCCGGACGTCAGCTCCAACCGCATGTAGCTCACGCGCTCGATGTCTCCTTGACCATCGCGTGTCGGTTCTCGGAAGCTAAGCCGGACAGAGCCCCGCTTTGTACTCAGATCAGTGCCCCATCAGGAATAGTCAGGTGTGGGCCTGCGAGGTATGAAGGACGCCACTGGGCAGTTGGAGGCAGTGACTTGCTTGCCATTTTCTCTATATTGCACTCCGATAATTTTTTGTTGTTGTAACTTGCTTGTTGTTGTTGTTGTTGTTTGACTTGCATCCCACTGTGATTTTTGCACACAGCGTTGGTGCACGGTGTTTTTTCTGCAATATTTTGCTGTCTTTTCTTGGATTTTCTGTTTGCACTTAGTCACATATTCACTTTAAGATTTTTTTGTTCATGTTTTTGTTTTTTGTTTGTTGCGGTTGCACCCGATTCAAGAGCCGAATGGCTCACAGGGCTATACCTAATAAATGAACTTGAACCCGCCGATGCTGAACATCTGTAAAGAAGAGCTTCGGAGCTTATCAGATAGTCTAAATAAAGATTTTGATCCTCATGTACCTGCACTGGGTTCCTCAGCTGTTGTTGTCCAGCGGGTCACGTAGTAAATCTAACGCTTGCTGGCAGGCCGTGCTTTTGACTAGCTATCCAACAAAGACGGTCACCACATCGCGCGCCACTGGAGCTATGCACAACAAACATATAGATTGAAAACTCATTTCTTTAAGAGTGCTTTTTTGTGTTTAGCTTGTTGTCCTACCCCCGCACCTCCGATAATCAATGCCGGCTACGTATGGTGCGAAGGAAGATTAACATACACATGCGATGTCGCGAAATATCTTCACATCGTAGTGTCAAGTGTACAGAACATTATGATTTAAATGGTGTTGTGACATCACCACGTCTTCATACGTCACTGCTAATCTGTTACCTCCTGCCTCCAGGAGCCCGGGTTAAAAAAAAATTGTCTAAAACCTATCAGGCAGTGAATTGCATCGGCTCCGAAAATATGCACGGAGTGAAATTCTCAGTGTCTGTGCAAATTTGGACACTCAAGTCAGTGGTTGCTATGGATTACATCATCACTCCCGTTACACCAGCCAATCAGCTGCCAGGAAAACAATCCTCACGCAACATGGCGACCGTGTTGCATCAAGACTTGCTCAACATTGCTGCTGTGACATCATCGCTCCATGAGCTTAAGCTGACCTAAGTCGCATATTTATATTATTCATGTAATTTAAACTCGAGTGTAATTTTGCGTGCAATGATTTGTGCAAAGCGTGTGAGAGTGCATCTATGTCACTGTTTGAGTGTGTTACTTTGAGTGGGAATGTCTTTATGTGACAGTGGTTTTTGTGTTTTCTTCTTATTATTGATGTACTAGCCTTGATAGGTGCTCGCTAACAGTATGTTGAAAGGCTATATGGAGGATCTGTTTAGTTTGTGACAGTGCGTGTTCGTCTGGGGCGAGTATTTGTATTCGATTGTGCATGTGTGTGTTTGTGCTTTGAGTGTATAGGTGTGTATTTGTAATAGTATGTGGATGTATGGCTGTACCTCTGTATGTGTATTTGTTAAAGTGTGTGCGGAGCAGTAGCGTCGCAGTTAGCGCGCTATGCCAAGAACCCAGCGACTGGAGTTCGATTCCCACTCGCAGCCAACACCAGTGACTATCTGAACCGGTCCTGGGCCTCCCCTAGGTAGGCTCAGCCTCAAATGAGTACCTGGTGCGGTATGTAGAAAACATTACCACTGGGGAGACAAGGATGGTCAGGCGTGGTGTTGGAAATCAACCCCCTCATGTATCATGTCGGCCTTATTAGATCCTCGCTAACAGCACTTGCCCAAACAGTCTGTTCAGGCTATACGGGAGATCTTTGTCTTTGGATGTGAGTGATGGCTGACTCACTGGTCTCATGGAAATGTATGCAATCCTCTTGCGTAATTCCCGTAGGGACTAGGAAATTGGGACGAATCTTTGGTTACATATTTTATAGAATTATCTAAGACATCCAGGTAGTCTCTCATCTCTCTTATTTATCTTTTGATTTTATGAATGTCTATCCCTTTAGGTCTCAGTGAGCCATAGCTCTCGGCATATCATAGCTTCGTGGGGGGGGGAGGGGAGGTACTCCTACAACCTTTTTGAGCCATATATGGCCCATGACAGCTAGCTGAAGAACTCTGCATTGTTGCTTTGTGTGGCTCAAACGAAAAAATTCCAAGTGGTTTTATGCCCAACTCTTGTACAAAGCCAAGCGGTGGGACCTCCATATTCGTATCCTGGGGAAGAGACAACTGACATGAAAATTACTGCTGACGTTTTATTGACTCTGAAGGTACGAAAGGCTGCCTCTCTCTCACCTCAAAGTGGAATTTGTACTCAAAATATTAAGATTGTGAGCGCACGGCCATTCCACATTCTCTTCACAGGCACACACATTTATCAAGATCGTGCACGCAATGCCGTAGACACCACGACATACGCCGATTGTTCTTCCTTCTGCCAAATCCTAACAACGTTCGCCCTGTCTGAGTTCTGCTTTTAAATGTCTTATTACGTATACTACAAACCGAACTTATGAGTCACTGCAATGCGAGTCTCAGTAACCTCACAACCACCTCCATATCCCGTGCACGTGCCCCACCCGTCACAACCTGCTCCCAGAACACGTCCACGATTATTTCATGCCACGTTCAAGTATGGACTTTCAAGTGGCTTACCAAACCATACCATGAAATGCATCGCATGCTCAGCCAGCATTTCACGTGTATTCAACAGGCAGATGTCTCGCTTGTAATGGGTCGGCTTCTCTTGAGCTACACAAGAGTCTGTAGCAACACAAACTTTACTTCTGCCTCGAACACCCCGTGTTCCGCCAACACTAGAGGTGACAACTAAACGTACACAACTGTAAACGTTTTACACCACCGATATGATACAGACAGGAACACCTGTACTCATACCTGTCAACCCCTTATCAGTGCCCTACCTTATTACAGACCAACTCAGACCTTATTGGCCACGCCGTGCTCCTTATAAATCTCAACGTTAATCCTATACACTACACTATACACTACTATACACTACACATACCTGTCAACCCCTTATCAGTGCTACTTATTACAGACCAACTCAGACCTTATTGGCCACCCCGTGCCCTTATAAATCTCAACGTCAATTCTACAAAGTCCCATCACAAGGGAGACGCACAAAGAGAGAAACATTCTTTTGCCCGTATTGAAAACTCAACTTCCCTGTACAACGAATACGAAGTAGCCCCGTATGGACTGACAGTTGTGTGCCGTACAATTGTCGCAATGACAACGAAAGCTAACCGTTAAATAATACAACATGCGGTCAATTATAACGTGATGTATAGAATAGTAAATGCAATAAAATACACGCTTGAACTTCACGTAGAGGTGATATCCTATTTAGGTTTTTTTTTTTGTTTAAAACGTATCGATGTTAAAATATGAGCAGTAACAAAAACACGTGTTACTGAACACAGTGAAGACATCGTATTCACCCCGAACACGATGAACATCAACTCACTGTGACCCAACAGGATCATTAATTCATAACAGCCAGCAAAAAAAACATCTATTCATGGGACGTCAAATGCTTTAAATCTTGTCCATTAAGCACGGTGGGCTACCTACAATGCAGAAAAATCCCAACACACGCGGACACATTTGGCCGAACGCACGCCATATACAGTATTCATATATGAATGAATGATAATTAAACTTTATAACCATTCAAGCTGCGCTACCTGTGAAGATATTATGCCAGTTACAAACAGCACTGTTAGTCGTGTCAATGAGGGCGTGGAAGCGTCTTGTGACTGAACCCAACACGGAAAACGTCAAATCACCCACAGCAAGCAGACAAGCTGAGGCATCTAAACATTAATCCCGAGTATGGCCAGCATTTAGTAACGAATTGCGTTGAATTAAGAGTTACACGGCGTTAAATATCGTGGGGGCACGATTTCGGGCGTGCACTGCAAGGCAAAGCCAACGAATCTCCGTGCGTAGCATGAACAGGCTGTCTGGGGCAAGTGTCTTTAGCTACAAGCCTCACCTGGTACACACTCTGTGCTACAAGCCTCACCTGGTACACACTCTGTGCCACAAGCCTCACCTGGTACACACTCTGTGCTACAAGCCTCACCTGGTACACACTCTGTGCCACAAACCTCACCTGGTACACACTCTGTGCTACAAACCTCACCTGGTACACACTCTGTGCTACAAGCCTCACCTGGTACACACTCTGTGCCACAAACCTCACCTGGTACACACTCTGTGCCACAAACCTCACCTGGTACACACTCTGTGCCACAAACCTCACCTGGTACACACTCTGCGCCACAAACCTCACCTGGTACACACTGTGCCACAAACCTCACCTGGTACACACTCTGTGCTACAAACCTCACCTGGTACACACTCTGTGCTACAAACCTCACCTGGTACACACTCTGTGCCACAAACCTCACCTGGTACACACTCTGTGCCACAAACCTCACCTGGTACACACTCTGTGCCACAAACCTCACCTGGTACACACTCTGTGCCACAAACCTCACCTGGTACACACTCTGTGCTACAAACCTCACCTGGTACACACTCTGTGCTACAAACCTCACCTGGTACACACTCTGTGCCACAAACCTCACCTGGTACAGACTCTGTGCCACAAACCTCACCTGGTACACACTCTGTGCTACAAGCCTCACCTGGTACACACTCTGTGCCACAAGCCTCACCTGGTACAGACTCTGTGCCACAAGCCTCACTTGGTACACACTCTGTGCCACAAGCCTCACCTGGTACACACTCTGTGCCACAAGCCTCACCTGGTACACACTCTGTGCTACAAACCTCACCTGGTACAGACTCTGTGCCACAAGCCTCACCTGGTACACACTCTGTGCTACAAACCTCACCTGGTACACACTCTGTGCCACAAGCCTCACCTGGTACACACTCTGTGCCACAAGCCTCACCTGGTACACACTCTGTGCCACAAGCCTCACCTGGTACACACTCTGTGCCACAAGCCTCACCTGTCTCACCTTGCATAGTTCAACGTGACCGGGGCTGTAGCGAATGTTGAGGCCTCTCTCCAGCCCGTACGACTGCATCTCTCTTTCTCTCCGCGTTCGTGTGATGGTTTAGATAACAAGGATTCTTAATCTTTTCCACCACCACGGTTTAAACAATTTATATTTAAACCCGAAAACTTTACCTCGATCGCTACAACAGCAAACAACAACAGCCCGTGGTGGTTGTGTGGTGGTGGTATGGGTGGCGCTCAATTTCCATAGACCGCTTCGGCCGCGCGCGACTCTGATTGGTCCGCCGCGAGTGCCTCGCGCGATGGTCGCGCTTCCCGATTGGCTGACGCGCGAGCGCGGGGACCAATCGAAGAGCCGCTGAGCGTGCGGGTGCCTTGTGCGTTGTACGGAATGCAAACGGGGCCGTGTTAACCCGGAAGTTGATGATGTTGACGTCTTGAGGTCCTTTAAACGTCAAACGCTGCACTGGGTAATGGAGAGAGAGGACTTTAAAAATATATTTAAAAAATAAATGTTTATGTTGGACAGGATGTTATATTTTAAATATGTGCGGTAACTTATGGGTGCCTATGGGTTTAAAAAAATATTTTGGATTTAAAAAAAAAATTGTGTTTGTGTCGTACTGTTTGTGCATTGTCAGAAGTGTTTGTGATGGATTATTGGGTGTCTATGCCAAGCGTTGTTTGTTTATTCTGACTTTCGTACGCATAGCTGTCGTGATTATACCTGTAGTGATCACAGTTGTAGTGATCGTAGCTGTCAACCTACACGATCTACCCGTATTCTTGTAGAGGGAAATGTAGTTCAAGTTAATGTATTAGGTATAGCCCTGTGAGCCATTCGGCTCTTTAATCGGGTGCAACCGCAACAAACAAAAAACAAAAACATGAACATAGTTTCCAAGTCCACACGGCGTACAGCCGTTTCAATACGGGAAATATATCTATATATCACGACCCACGGTGGACACGACCCACAGTGGTGTCTGGCGGTGTTGGTGGTGGTGGCGGTGGTGGTTTTGACGGTGGTGGTGGTGACGGTGGCGGTGGTGTTGGCGACGGTGGTGGTGTTGACGGTGGTGGTGGTGTTGACGGTGGTGGTGGTGTTGACGGTGGTGGTGGTGACGGTGGCGGTGGTGTTGTTGGCGACGGTGGTGGTGTTGACGGTGGTGGTGGTGGTGACACTGGTGTTGACGGTGGTGGTGTTGACGGTGGTGGTGGTGTTGGGTCAATATCGTGACCGGCAACTTTGAGGACTCGGCTGCAACGCCCCGGGTTAGGTGGCAGGGGGCACCAAACGTCCACGAATTTCACTTCGGAACGCCACGAAAAATGTGGCCCCACGACCACCACCCTCTCTGCTGCTGCTGCCCTCTGCGTGTGACACGGAAGCGTTTAGAAGAAGGCGGTAGAGGAGTCGTGGAACCGCCAACAACAGATCGGTTTTTATGTGTTTACCTTTTATACAAAGACACAATGTTGAGACTAAGAAGGTTGCCCGACTCGTCGTAATCCCACGGCAGTGTTTTAAGAGCCCCCCCCCCTGTGTGTGTGCGCGTGTGTGCGAGAGACGGGCGTGCTGTTTCACAACACAGGTAACTCGCACACTGTTATACTGCCATCCTTTGTAACGCAGTGATGATCTTTCGATTTAAAGCTTTCGTGACTGCAGGGATTCATCTTCTTGGTTCTTTCGGTAAAGTCACGTAGAATGGAAATAATAATAAAATAATAAAAACAAAACATTAATCATTCAGACTCTGTCTCCTCGACAGACCTGTTCTCCACCCGAGGACGGCTGCTTGCGTTGTGGCCGAAACGTCGTGAGAATTATTTTATTATGTTTGATTATTTCCATTCTACGTGACTTTACCGATAGAACCAAGAAGACAAGTGATGATCATTGTAGACATTGACTGCCCTTTGTACATCCTCTGGCCGGGTGAATACCTGTTCGCGCTGTGTCGTTAATGGGAGATTGTTTGACTATACTTCACCACGCTGGTCCATGGGTACGCTACACACAAGGACCGGTTCGGATATATGACCGTGGCCCGAAATCCAACTCAGATTCGCGAGTTTGTCATCGATACATCCCCGAAACAAGTATCCTTTATTACCCTGCCATGATTGTATGTTGGTCTTGTCACTCTTGTGGAAAATCTCCTTGTGTAAGTTTTTTTACGTTGCTCATAAGCGTGTAGAGCAGTAGATTACATTCAAGCAACGTTGTTGTTTACTATACGTCTAAGGCTTCCACGTGTATGTTCGTCACCTTCGCTAGCCCTCCTTGACCAGCGTGGTGAAGTATGCTCAAATAACCCCCCCACACACACACAACGAACCCGCTTGGGGAACGGGCAAGGGCCTGAATCTAGCAGTGGATTGAACAAGGCCTGTCAGGTGTAGGTAAGCGCCACGCGGTGGTTAAGAGGCGTGTCGTCGTGAGAGTGTGACGACGTCATTAGGGGCCGTCCATAAATGACGTCACGCGATTTTGGACGCGTTTTGACCCCCCCCCCACTTCGTCACACGACGTCACAAAAAGTCAGACCCCCCCCCTCAAATATGACGTCACAAAGCTCTGCCCCCCCCCCCCAAAAATATAAAACATGCTTCAAATCGCTTTAAATACTGTCATTGTAGTGCGTATTTAATGTGGCGCTGCATTTTGATGTTGTAGGAGAAAACATTTATTAAAAAGTCTATTTAATTCAGTAGAACGTGTTGTCTATATTTATTTAAAGTTGCGCATTTTGATGTGACGTCAGATTTCTCACCCCCCCCCCCTCGTCACACATCGTCACAAATGTTTGACCCCCCCCCAGGTGCGTGACGTCATTTATGGACGGCTCCTTAGCTGTCAATCCCTTGTCATTGAAAAGGCTGCACGCCTAATACGGACCTGGAAACTCAAATTTCCCTGTACAAGGACACGGAGTACACCGTGTTGGTTGACAACTATGAGATGTTTCTAGATTTGAAGTTTTCGTGACTGCAAGGATCCATACTCTTTGGTTCTTTCGGTAAAGTCACGTGGGTAAAAAATAAAAATAAAGAGATAAAGAATACGTTAATAAAAGTAAATTAAATCACGACGTTTCGATTGCAACACAAGCAATCGTCATCAGGTGTGAAAATTACAGCTAGAAAAAAAAATTGCTGTGATTTTCACACCTGATGATGATTGCTTGTGTTCCAATCGAAACGTCGTGATTTAATTTACTTTTATTTAGTTCATCTCTTATTTTTATTTTATGTTTTACCTACGTGACTTTACCGAAAGAACCAAATAGTATAGCTATGAGATGCCCGTATTGTTCATGCAAAGACGGGGAGGGGGAGGCATTTGGCAAGAAGAGACAGTTGTGGAGACTCCCCGTGTAAGAATGTGTGCCTGTGTCCACGCAGGCGGCATGAGTGGGGATCTGGGAAGAGTCTTCGTCACTGTTGGCACCACGTCCTTCGATGAGCTGATTGAGACCGTCTCTTCTGATGGAGCCACGCACGTAAGTTCCACATCAGGGTTCGGCTACGTACGGGGCGAAATAAGTTCGACTGTACAGGGACTTCTCTACTTACGAGCGAGTTAGAGTCCAGAGGTCTGTTCGTAAGTCCAACTTTACTACTTTCGATTTCAAACGTGTTGTACGGCATGTACACTAAACACGGGGAATGGCTTTAAAAGTTGTATAATCTCCTGTAGATGGAGATGCCACTGGTTCTTCACATTCTGCAGATGTAGAAGCCACTTGTTCTTCACGTTCTGCAGATGTAGATGCCACTGGTTCTTCACGTTCTGTAGATGTAGATGCCACTGGTTCTTCACGTTCTGTTGATGTAGATGCCACTGGTTCTTCACGTTCTGCAGATGTAGATACCACTGGTTCTTCACATTCTGCAGATGTAGATGCCACTGGTTCTTCACGTTCTGCAGATGTAGATGCCACTGGTTCTACACGTTCTACAGATGTATATGCCATTGGTTCTTCACGTTCTGCAGATGTAGATGCCACTGGTTCTTCACGTTCTGCAGATGTAGATGCCACTGGTTCTTCACGTTCTGCAGATGTAGATGCCACTGGTTCTTCACGTTCTGCAGATGTAGACGCCACTAGTTCTTCACGTTCTGCAGATGCAGATGCCGCTGGTTCTTCACGTTCTGCAGATGTAGATGCCACTGGTTCTTCACGTTCTGCAGATGTAGATGCCACTGGTTCTTCACGTTCTGCAGATGTAGATGCCACTGGTTCTTCACGTTCTGCAGATGTAGATGCCACCACCACCATCTATTGCGCGGCGGTTGAAATTACGACTCTCAGTCCAAACAGGAAACTGGACATACGGACAGGTTTGTTCTTATCGTAAGTCGCGTTTTCGCAAGTAGAGGAGTCCCTGTACATACACCATTGTATGCACACTACGACACGTGACATGTGCAGCTCGACCTTAAAATACCGGATAATATATTTTCGTATCAAGACCCCGTTATATCCATGTAGCCCATTTATAGCCGTGCAATGTTAATTAAATGTTAATTACTTTCCTTTTAACGTCGTCAAATATATCAAGTTCAAGGTTACGAAAAAAAACATTAAAACCACCAAAAAATCACGAGCCCATTCTGGAACCCACATTCCAGTGCTGCAGTAGTTACTGCGCGGCACGGCGCTGAACTGGGACTCCGCTGGTACGCGACGCTTCCACGCAACGTGGAGATGCAGCTGACAGCACGTCAGCAGTGCTTTGCACGCTGTTAATATGTTGAGATTTGGGAGTCTTTTTTGTTAATGCAATTTTGAATATTTAGAGGTCCCGCCAAATATCCCTCCTGTTTTATATATGGGACACTGCACATCCGGCCACGATATTTGGAGGACACAACTGCATGGACGTATGTTGAACCTCTTTTGCGCCGTACGTAGCCAAACTTGCTAATCGGTGGTGCGGAGCAAGGACAACAAACTAAACACAAAAAGCAGTTTTAAAGAAATTCGTTTTCAATCTAGAATTTTAAATGCATAGCTCCAGGGGCTTCCTATTATCGGAAGGAAGAGCGTTCCAGGTGGTCGCAGAAGCGCATCCGAAAGGGCGCAATGCGGTGACCATCTCCGTTCAATGGCCAACCCAAAGCGCTGCTGCTGCTGCTGCAAGGATTGACCGGAGGTCACGTGACGGTTTATGTTCCTTGACGAGACTGTGGTGCGGAATTTCCGCCACCGCCTGAAAATCGCCAAGAGGCACGCGCACGCGAGCACTTTCAAAGACACCGTACGTGTTCCGCGCTGGGAGCACTCTGACTGCGACACTGTTGAATCGTCGTTGACCCCCCCCCCCCCCCATTTGTGTCGGCAGGTACTGAGGTCGCTGGGCTACTCGGAGTTGGTGCTGCAGGTGGGTCGGGGAGCGCTCCTGCCGGAGCCCGACACGCGCCCGGGGTTCCGCTTGAGCGCGTTCCGCTACAAGGATTCCCTGGCCGAGGATATGCAGGCCGCCTCGCTCGTCATCAGCCACGCCGGTGAGCGGGATTCTTACGCGTTGTTGACGTCGCTTGTCTCCCACGTTATACGGTGGTCGCTCGGTTTAGGATGCCATCGGTATTTCGATGAACGATCCGGCTCCCGTAGGGTCCCCCCGTTGTTTCTTAGTCACTGGTGAGTAACCGTTTGTCATTCATTTCGGGTAGGGTACGGGTACGGGTAGGGAACGGGTACCCGTACCTGGCCGGGTACGGGTACCCATTTGCGACCCTGGTGCGGCCGGGTATGGGTACGGGTAAGGAATCAAGACCCGTTTGCGACCTCTGGTTCGTAGGTCATGGGTCCGATTCGACCTCCACGACCGTGATTGTTGCAACGATGGGAAAGTTTCTAGAAAGTTCCCCACCCCCCGCCCCTGTCCACGCAGCAGTATTAACGGCTGCACCGCAGGCGATGGGCAGGTCGTGTGTGGTGGCGGTACAGCGTGGATACTCCCACCGCTTTCAACAACATGTCTGACTAGCGTGGATGAGTAGGCCAAATGCCTTCTAGAGCGTCTCTCTAGAGCTCCAGTGCAGGCCCTTCTACCCAGAGCGGCATCAGAATCTGAAATATGCATTTCTACTGGAGGAATCGGACGAGCGATAAAGCTCTTTTACACGGATGTCCAGTAGAGCAAGACATTACATTGCTGCACCTTCAGCGTTTGAATCTCTCATCGTCACAGTTTGTTATTCATACTGCGCCTCCCGCGGCGTGGATTTCGAGGTGCCGGAAGAAAGGGGTATTATTTTATATATATACACCACAACAGTCACTCAGCAAGGAAGTGATTCCAGACCAAATATACTGTGGGAAAGTCAAGCAGTGTAGACAATACACTCGGGAGCAAACAAAATCGGCGACGCGTCACGACACGAAGGAGAGTTTCCATTCAGAACTCCGCAGCCGGCGGCGGCAAGAGGCCGACCACGATGGATGACGTTACCCCCCCGCCTCTTTACTATTAAAGCTCGGAGCATTTTACCGCACGCACGGCATTTGCCGCGCAAGAAAGGTTTTGCCGTACGTCGATCGAACCAAAGACTTTAATCTTTTGAGTTGGAATTTAGCCAATTCAAGTTGAAGAAATGTTATGACTCTTTTGTGCATTCGTTGGTGAGCTGAGCTTTGGCCATCAACTTGCTACAAATGGGAACCCGGCCCTCAATTGGGAACTTGGATCTGAACAGTTCCATCTCAGCGCTCTGATCCTGTTGTAGCAAGTAATCTATGTCTGTATGTATGTTGAACTTATAGTAATAGGTTTTTACCCTTTCAACTGGTACAAAATCTGACACCTTTATACAAGGCATCATGTTTGCAATAACCTCAACACAAGAAGTCAAAATGCAAACAAAAAGAAACAACTCTGATGATGATAATGATATGCACTGTCCTTGAAGTTGGACCAATCAACTTCGCTGGTAAAGGAGGTCTCATAGTGTATGTTGAACTTCTTACACACCATACGTAGACAACCGTGCTGACCAGAGGTGTGGGGGAAGCACAGCGAATTAAACACTAAAAGGAGTTCTCAGGAAATGAGTGCATCAATCTCGCTGATTTCAAAGTGCACAGCTCCGGTGCCTTCCTAATATCGGAAGGAAGAGCGTTCCAGACGGCCGCAGAAGCGCATCTGTAAGAGCGCGATGCAGCGACCGTCGTTGTTTGATGGCCAGCCAAAAGCGCTGCTGCTGCTGCTGCTGCTGCGAGGATGACCGGCGTTTGCGTGATTAGTTTACGATTAGAGGACACCTCCGATCTGGTGTTGGGCAGTCAGTCCCGAGTCACTGACGCCACCGTCAATCAGGCCCGTAGTGGCACGGGGAGGAGGGGGCTGTATGGGGCTGAGCCGCCAAGGCAAGGTAAAACACGGTGGTACAATATTCACAGGGAGCGAGAACAGAATGCATGTTAGACAAAAGCCGATCGCATCCAGTTGCTCATCCCGCTGAGTGTTTAACACTCGTCCCACGTTTGTTTAACATTGACCGTGTCGTGCCCACCCTGAGTGTGTGTATGCGCCCCCACTTTCAACGAGGTTACTGCTGCAGGGTTGGTGGCGGGAGGCCGCTCGTTTTTCTCTACTACCCCGGCAGTCTACCTTCTCCCACCCACCCGCAGCTCTCCGTGCTGTTGACTCCCTGCTCCTGCTCAGGCTTAAGACCTTCTTCCTGTTTTCCTCTGCCTATGAATAATGCCCCCACACCCCCACCGCCCCCCCCAGACTTTAAACAAGGTCGCGCTCCAGGGTTGCCACCCGTACAGGAGTCTGCAACGGCGTGAAACGCGCGCAGGCCAGTCTGCGACAAACGCGGCGGCCCTTTTTCTTACGCGTGCAGGTGCAGGAAGCTGCCTGGAGGCCCTGGGGTGTTCAAAGCCTCTGGTGGTCGTCATCAACGAGAAGCTCATGGACAATCACCAGCTGGAGTTGGCCATGCAGCTGCAGGAGGACGGCCACCTCTTCTCCTGCACGTGCAGGTGGGGGCTCCCCCCCCCCCCCCAAACTCCTCCCGATCGCTCGCGCACCGCGCTTCGATGAGCGATGCGGCGTTTGGCACGGCGCAAGGTGCGAGCGAGCACAGCTCTGCGGAGCCACTTGAAGGGACGCCGCCGTATCGCGTGCGGTTTTTGCCAGAGGTCGCAACCGGGTACCCGATACCCGTACCCTACCCGATACCCGGCTACCCGTACCCAGCCGGGTACGGGTACGGGTACCCGTTTGCGACCCTGGTGCGGCCGGGTACGGGTACGGGTAGGCCGTGAGTCACTGGTGAGTCACCGTTTGTCACTCATTTCCCAACGTCTTGTCTCTTCTCACAATTCAAGTTCCTAGAATCAACCCACCCGCGCCTGCAACATGGCTTCATCCCAGAGGTCGCAATCGGGTACCTGATACCCGTACCCTACCCGATACCCGGCCGGGTACAGGTAGCCGGGTATCGGGTAGGGTACGGGTACCCGTTTGCGATCCTGGTGCGGCCGGGTACGGGTAAGGAATCAAAACCCGTTTGCGACCTCTGGTTTTTGCCGACCTCGCCGAGCCTCGGGATGTTTTCGGGAGCTTCCCCCACCCCCCCCCCCCCCCCCGCGTTCGAGATTTGTGGCCACGATTCACCAAGAGTGTTTTTCTGTGGGAGTGATGTATGGATGTATATGGATGGATGTTGAACTTCTTTCGCGCCGTACATAGCTAACCGTGCTGATCGAAGGTGTGGGGGGAAGGAACAACAAACTAAACACCAAAGCAGATCTAAAGAAATGAGTTTGTCAATCTAAAGGATTTAAAAGTGCATAGCTCCAGTGGCTTCCTAATAGCGTAAAGAAGAGCGTTCCAGACGGCCGCAGAAGTGCATCCGAAAGCACGCGATGCGGTGACCGTCTTCGTTCGATGGCGAGCCAAAAGCCGCTGCTGCGAGGTTGACCGCTGGGATTGAAAATGATCACCAGGGTTAAGAGGGTTAAAAAAATTGCCAGCGCGCTGCCTAAATCAGTCGGGCTGGCAAACACGTGACTGTAAAACGTAAAGGTGCAGCGGTGCGATTTCCTGCATCTATTGTGCCGAACCTGTTGGCGCGCGCGTGGAAAAATACGCACACGCTCTAAGCGAGCGGACCGACCTAATACGTTCCGGTCAGCGACGCGCTCGCCATACTTACCTCCCTCCCATAGGCACCTCGCCGCTTGCAAACGTGGAAAGTATGAACAAGAACTGGCAAAGCGAAAATTGAAGCCACCATCTGGTGCCTTGTATGAAAAGGCCCTCCCCCCCCCGGTATCTAAGACAAACAGTAAACAGTGCTAATGATCCGTTCATCATCATCATTTCATTCCTATTTTAGGTAAAGGAAACTTCGCATTCGGGTTTTAAAAAAACACGCAAATTGCACGTGCTAATGTTCAAACGGCGTGCAGGACGTTTCTGAAAAGTGTTTTGCTTGTCGTGGTGGTTTTTTTGTTGCCGTGTGCAGGTTATTTTTTTCGCCCGTCGCTAATGATGCGGATGCATCGTGAGATAATTGACTCCAACGAGCCAGGCACAGAGTGGTCAAAAAAGCGACATAACAGAATGAAAGGGGCATTATGCGGGCGGTTTTGAGTTCGAGGCAGTGAGTGAGTGGTCTGCCCCACATCCATCCACGTTACCTTCCCTTCCTTCCACTGCAGCAGCTGCAACACTGGCTAATCGGTCTAAGGACAGGGGTTCGGCAAATCAAAATAACAAAAAGGGCCATTTTTAGTTCGAATTCGGTGAAACGAACTCGACACATTTCAAGAGCCGCGATTGCACACGAGTACGAGACGGTCCTCCTTATTAAATGACGTCACGAAACGGTCCTCGGAAAGCCACGTGCGGCTCAGGATACGCAGGCTGCCGACCGCTGGTCTAGGCCGCTAAAGTCAACCCAGGCCGCTAAAGTCAACCCAGGCCGCTAAAGTTAACCCAGGCGAGGCTGATAGTTGGTCGAGGTGAGGCTCGCACCAGGAATTTATTTCGGGCGAAGTTGATCTAGGAGCAGTGTACTAAAAATACAATTGCCAAAACCCAAGTGCTTCCACTCCACAATCAGCTCTTCCCAAAGCCCCGAAGCCAGTGGTGGAAATTCCACGCTCTCATGGAGGGGGCCAGACTCATTGTGATGGCCACTGTTGACTTCCTACACTGCGGCGCCAATATCTGCCGTCGAGGCAAAAGCTGTCAAAATCTTGAGATCGAGAGTCAAACGCTGTAATCACGCGCAGCCTTTCTCGATCCACCGCTGGATCAAGACCTTCCTCGTGGCTTGCCGCCCATCGGGGGTTGTTGAACCATCACCACGCGGGGTCAGGGTGGGTTGGTGAAGGGAGGGGAGGTCCAGGATCAGTTGAGGTGTCACTTGATTGTTGTTAGGTGTCACCGGATATCAAATTCAGTTCACTGGCTTCGTACAGCAGTGCCCTAAGCACTGCGGCCACCACACCACCCACTTCACCTATCAATGCCCGTATCCCATAATATTCTGCATGTGCTGTCACTACTTGAGACCCCCCCCCCCCCCCCCGATTAGGTAACTCAGTTCTTGCCAACATAGCCCTGGGAATTCCACCAGCCTGTTCCAAAAAGACGTGCACTACTTGAGCATATTGGCACACCGCAAGGGAGGAAAGTGGTGCCAAATGCCGAGATGTGCAGTGGACACCTCACGGGCTATCTGCCCGTGGATCTTGATGATGACGGTGATGGTGACACTTTCAATTTCAGGCTGAGCAGACCCTAGGTTGGAGTTCCCCTTCGATTGCCACTGAGGCTGCGATTCACCGCGCTCGTTCCCGTTACCTCCCGGTCACTGCACCGCCGCGTGCTGACGGGCGGGGGTTTACGCCGGTGGAGTCAGCCGTGCGTAAATGTTGATGAGGTAGGAGGAAAAGGGACTTCGGTGGTGGCTCAAGGCTTGAGCATCATTAGTGGGAGAGAAGATATGCAGGCGTGCGACGCTTCAAGCTTAACGAACAAAAAGGAATGACGCATTAATGGGCCAAAGTGTCTTGCGTAGGTTTATTAAAATGTTATATATAGAGTGAACGCTGACTGCATTGGCTTTCATCCACAATTCAATTACAAACCCGACTGGAGATGGGGCGGGGGGCGGATATGCCTCATTGTCTTAATATTTCATTAGAAATTTACCCAAAGGCCATTATTCAAAATGTTAGCCACTGCCACATACCAACCCTCACGATTTTCAAAGCCAAATACCAAACCCGACTGATTTAAGGGCCAGGCTTGTTGATTCTATTGTTGTTGTTTAACCCCTTTTACCACAGACCTATTGTTGAAAACATAAATGTTGTCAAAAATGTTACGAAGCTGTACGGCTACCCTTTCAAATTCATCTGCACGGTAAGAAGGTTGAAATATCGCCAGCTCGCTGCTTAAAATCAGTCGGGCTGGCACACACGCCGCTGTGAAACGTGAAGGCGCAGCGCTGCAACCTCCAGCTCGCGACACCGCTGGCCTAAGAGCCTCCACTGGATCGTCCGCCTTGAGAGGCCATGTGAGCAGCCTCCTCTTCCACGCGAGACAGGAATCTTGGAAGAGGGGTGGGAGGTTGGAGCAACGTGCATCTTGTACAACCTTTCTAAGTACCTGGACAAGATTGCTCGGAGATTGCTGTTTCGTAACTTATTATTAAGATATAAAAGTGGCGTTAATGACAATGCCAAGGGGTGAGTTCAATCTCACCGCACCGTGGCGAGATGTTAACTACCTCGCCTGGTATTCAGGAGTTTGTTGGTTCAATCCAGACCCTGATGCCTTCTGTATATCTGGAGTTTGCGTGTCTCTCTCCCTGTGGTCACATACATTTTTACATGGGTTCTCTGGTTTTTCCCTCCACATTTAGAATCAACACGCGTTCAGAGTAATTGGCTGCTGTAGATTTACACGTGATAAGCCATTCTGTTGAGCTATCATTTGTGGCCAAGTCGCTTCTGAAAAAGAGTAAAACAGCTCAGTGGGCCTTACCTGCTAAAATAAAAAAGTTTAATTTAACAAATCTCTGTCGCTGTTTCTCCTCTGCCTCGCAGCACCCTTGTGCAGACTCTACGCGAGATGGATCTCAAGACGCTGAAACCGTTCCCTCCAGGCCAGCCCGAGAAGTTTGCGCAGTTCCTGGACGAAGTGATGGGCTTCACATGACAGGCAAAGAAGCGATTCGGTGGATCCGCAGCGCAAACGCTCGTCATCCCTGTCATCACCCCCCGACGTGTCCCTGTAAACGCTGCGCGTTCGTGCTGCACAACCGTGAAAAAAAAACGCTGGTGGGAAACTCGTCACCATCGCCTTGCACATCCACGCTCGGTGGCGGTCACGAGGTTTTCACCATTGTCAGATTGGTCGGCTTTTGGTAAATACGGGTCGTGGCAGGGCGATCCATTTGTCGAAAAGCCCATGAAAGTAAAAGGGAGAAATTTACAGAAAAGCGTTTTTATTTCAAAACCTAAACATACCTGCCGCCAATCTCAACATACCGATGAAAATGTTACTCTCCACTCGAAGATACGGAGCCAACCCTTGCAGCAAGTCATTAGAAATCGGTGGGGTATATATAAATGGATCACCCCTGCCTCGTATGGTAATGGAGACCGTCGTTATACGATGAATGTGCTATCTGACAGGCAGGTATGAGCACATGACACATGCGAGTTTTACGTAAGCGAGAGAGATTCGTTGCATCTTACCTGTTATATTGATCCCAATGGCTACAAAATAAAACAGAAAATACCTGTTTAATCTTGGAGAATTCACTCTTTTTAAATCCTTTATATTAAGTTCACTTGCTTGCGCGCTTACGACCGTGCAAATCTTTCGGTCGTTTTTTCACCCACTTCCCGTGATCCAATCGAGCTGACATTTTGCACACAGACTCGTTGTGCATGACAATTTATTTTCGTGAAAAAAAATCCAAAATTGTACACTTTTTAGGAAAAAATTAATTATATTTAATTGCCAATTGCTTAATGGTGGCAGGCAATCATCTGACCCATAGGTGGCAGCCATCTCAAGCCAGAGGACGAGAGGACTCTAGCCGCCACGCATATAAAGGATTTATAGTGAAAAACTTTGTTTTTACGGGTTAATTTTTTGCTCCTGATCAAAACACCACAGGAGTGCCCTCATCCGCAACTGCACCCAAAGCACCATCTCTACCAGCACGGCCATGTGACTCCAACCTCGAACAGGGCCACTTCCTAAAAATGTGCGACCTCACAAGCGTCTCCTCCTTTTCCCAATGTCAGCTGATCCATGACGATAACGAGTTGCTTCAGTCAGTGAGTTGGCTCCAGCTGATATTTTGGCCCATTGAGAATGAACTTGTGATCTTGGGAGCTCTTGCACCTCCATCCTTAATGCCTCTCCTGGGCTTAAAGCTCACGTAATATCAGTGCTGGACATTGCAGACAGGCAGGCAGGCCTGTCTAACGCAACTTGCCGTTTCTGTAAGATTCATGCCTGGACAGGAAGTTGTTCCTGCGATTGGAAACATTTCGAAAAAGCAGATGAAAATTCACCATATATGGGCAGGGCCTCTGATCCCCTCTGGCTTTTCTCCAGTGCCAACTCTCAAAAGCATTTCCTTGAAGAATGGACCGGCTGCATTTTTAAATCCTTTATATTAAGTTCACTTGCTTGCTTGCTTAGGACCGTGCAAATCTTTCGGTCGTTTTTTAACCCACTTCCCGTGATCCAATCGAGCTGACATTTTGCACAGACTCGTTGTGCGTGACAATGAATTTTCGTGAAAATATTTTTCCAAAATTTTACACTGTTTAAGGAAAAAAAATTAAATATTTATTTACCAATTGGTTAATGCTGGCACAATCATCTGACCCATAGGTGGCAGCCATCTCAAGCCAGATGACGAGAGGACTCTAGCCGCCCCGATGCCACGCATATAAAGGATTTATAGTGAAAAACTTTGTTTTTACAGGTTAATTTTTTCACCTTCAACTGCAATCTGCCAGTTTCCTCTGTGCCACGCGCAATGCTGGGACCTCCTGTTCCAATTCATCAAGTCCAGTCAGCGCTCCCCCTCCATGTCCCCTAGCATGAGAAACGCTCCTGGGTTTCACTCCAAGCTTTGTAACGCCACCGTGAATCTCTCCTTGCCGTGCCTCTAAAATAAGCCTCCCAAGAAAGCCGTGAAAAAGAAACAATGCAAAGTTGAGATTTTTTTTTATTTTAAAGCAGTTTATTTGCAAAAGTTCATCAAAACATTTACATTGACATTTCTCACACTGCTGGATACAAGGAGTTGCAGTTGTCAGGAGCAGATGGTAAGCAGTGTTTACTTACAGCACTAAGGAGTTCTGCTATGGAATCACCAAAAATGATGAGCTAAACCAGCCTTATTTTTTATTCTTTAGCCAAAATAGTTTATCTTCTTAAAAAAAGACCTCTAGTAAAACGAAAAACAAATCCGTTAGTGTTACTTGTGTCAAAATGTAACATTTAAAGACAGTAGTGTATTTGTTTAATATTGTTTACAAAAATTTTCAAAGGAAAAAAGCTGTAAGCGCTTCATTTAAAAGAAATAAATGTTTTAGTACACGTTCGATTTATAAACGTTAAGCTGATTGTAATGCAAGGCAGAGAAATACATGATAGGCAATTATTGTACATTATAGAGAATGACGTCTCAAGGCGTATCGATGTAGTAACACCATCGTGAATTGTAAATAACCAAAGTCGAAAAGTTGAATCATGGTGACAGTCTCCTCTCCTAAACAACGCTTCTGCTTTCAAACTTTTATGTACAATGTTTTTTAACCACAATTTGTTTCAAATCTTAAAACTACATATGCCGTGTATTTTTTTTTTCCTTCAATAAGTCAGCCAATTCTGAGAGTCTACAATAAAGAATTAGCGTTATTTTAAAAAAAGCACGGGAGACTCACAAATAAAAATCAGAAAAATACTGTAATGCACCGTTAACGTTAATTGAGCATTAGAGGTTTGCAGATTTCCGCAGCAGAATAAGGAATCGATGCATGGCAATGCGTTTCACAATACGTCAAAAGAATGCGACATTTTAAAACTTGTCACATTCGCCGCTCTGCTTTTAACCGTCTACCACCAACGCAGGGAACCTATCTATGAACGGTCTGATGCACGCGCGCGCGCACACACACACGCGCACATCTACAATACAAAACGCTCCGTAATAGAGTAATATAACTACTGCAAGCTGTACACAAATTTTACCGTTATAATCCAATTACCCCAATTCAACCCACACCCTCCCCAGTCCCCCTTTTAACGTTCATATTTCTCCAACAGGGACACACACGGCATACAAACAGCCTTACGAATGTGGTTTAAAAAAAATGACAATAAAAAACAACTTTAAAAAACACAATCTTGGCTACAAGCTCACACCTGTCATGTGACTCGCATCGGATGGTAAAAAAAAGCCACAGGCTTGGCTTTTACCAATGTAACGCAAACTGCACGTTAACTAGACACCACAATTTGTCTGCAGACATAAAAAAACGAAAGCCCAATACCTCCTCGCTTGCACAAAGCCTTCGGTTTCTCGTGTAATGTGAACTTAAAAACACGGCACGTGCGCTTGTAAACAAATTCACTTAAAACAAAAACTACTTGGGATAATTCAACACGTGCGTTGGAGCCCAGATCTGTTTTTGCCTTGCCCACCCCTCCCCCACCCCTCCCCTCCCGATCATCCCAAACCTTCCCCTTTCATGGTCCTGCAGTCAGACAAATAAAAAAACTGGCGTATGAACTTAAGCCAATCGAATTATTTAATTGAACTTCAATCTTTTTTTTACGAAAGCCGCCCAAAGACTTCAGAACCCAGGCAATTGCGCAGTTGGCAAAAAAACAGACTGCAAGTTAATCCTGGAAGCAAAACACACAGACCACTGCTTCTAGGAAGCAACCTTATGACAATAATTGTGATCCAAAAAGCAATTAACTCCAAATCGGCAAATCCTTTCCATTGGATACCAATTGTCATTTTTTTTTACAACAATTGTGTTACTCTAACTTTCTCAACCTCGGAAGGCGTTTGCAACTGCAGCCTAGTTGAAAGGCAACGCAACTTTTTTTTCCCCCCCACAGTACCTCTTTTTTGCCAGGGTGGCGTTTGGCAATGCCCTTGGGTTCTTTAGGATCTGTCGCAAGGCTGCTAAAGGTCCACACGTTTTATCAACACAAAAGCTGCACCGGTCTTGCAGCAGAGAATCAAGCCGTCAGCGGGTACACAATCTGCCCAAGTGTTCCGAGGCCCTAAAAAGTCATGCACAGCAACTTCTGTAATCGAACAGTCCACTTCTTCTTCTTATTCTTCACGCCCTTTTAACTTCATGAAGCGTCAAGTTAATATGTGAAGACTCAATGGCCAGGCGAGACGAAGCTGCGGTCTTGTGTGGACACGTCAAGGCTCGTATGTCAAGATGGAACAGACCGACAGATCCTTTTCCACCAGCATTTGAAGGCGCTTGCGACCAATGAGTGTTGTAAGCGGAAAAGGAAACATTCATCGCTGCGATTAAACTGCAGCTTGCTTAGTTTACAGCCAGACATCCAAAAACATCAGATCGGTGATGATACCAAAACAGTGATAACTTGTGCGCTTATGGCAAGAGATGGTTAAAAAAAACCCATGTGATAATAACAGTAATAGAAACTAGGCTACAATAACAATAGACCAATAAAAACGAGAAAAAGAGCAAACACCACAAAGCTTGATTTTGGCAGGTTGTGTGATGAAATAAAAAAACAACACGGCAGGCGACTGTGGAGTCTCTTTTGGCTGGCATTGAAAGGTGTCGGGGGTGGTGGGTGGGGGGGGAAGATGCGGAGTCGCGCTCAGGAGACCGAGGAGATGGGCATGTGTGGGGAGCCCATCTGCGTGAGCACCTTGTCCAGCCACTGCAGGGGCCCGTGCAGGTGAATCTCCACCCAGCAGGGCGTGCTCGTCACGTCCTGCCGGTGGTACTCGGCGCCCCACCCCTGGTCACAACGGACAAGGTGTGCGCAACGCCGGCGTTAAACAACATTTCCCGTCCCCATGACGTACGTCGTCAAAACGAAATCGGGGGAAAACAAAACTCAAGTAACATCACTTCATCGGTCTCGACGCTCCCACAAGGCCATGCGGTTTGGCACCAGCTATCATAGTGGGATCGTGTCGCTACAGTTCTCTGCAGGGAGTACAATGTCTTTAAAAACAACGACGCGAAGCCTCTCTAAATAAAATTAACGCCAAGCCGCATGCGCGTTCCAAGATCCAGCGGTGAACGGGCCGCACCCACCCTGCGACTCGCAGAGATCTCGGTTTGGGAAGGGGTTAAGGGGGATTACATTATGTGTCAGCAGGCAACAAAAGTGCCACACTTTGTGGTACTTTTTATTGTTTTTTATGCCACAAACTATAAAAAAAATATTTTTTATTTTACCAGGTAAGACCCACTGAGCTATATAGCTCTTTTTCAGAAGCGACCTGGCCACAAATTATAGCCCAATGATGTGGCTTATCACGTGGAAATTAATTGCAGCCAAAATATTCTAAACGCGTGTTGATTCTAAAATGTGGAGGGAAAAACTGGAAGACCCGAAGAAATATCCACACGACCACGGGGAAAACACGCACACTCCAAATATACATGCCAGGGTCGGAATCGAACCCACGACCTCCTTGTATACCGGGCGAGGTCGTTAACATCTCCTAGCCACCGTGGCACCCAAACAAAGAGCCCCGGGTACAAGGCAGGGGGGGAGGTACAAAAATTCTGCGGACTAAACATCCCCAACTCAGTACTCTCGGGACTAAAGATGGGGAGGAGATTGGGCTCACTGCCCCCACACACACGCGGGTGACTATGAAGGGAGCATAGGTTTTTACACTTTGTGGTAACTGTTTAAAGTCTACGGAGCCCAAAGCACGGAGGAAAATTTTAAAACCGATAAAAGCAGTTTTGCGTACAGCCAGGTGTCACACGGTGTGGGGGCAGCAAAGTTTTTTATTGTACAGAAGCAGATCAACTCCCGCAGCCATGCCCATTACTTTTTTTATAAACGAAAAGAAACCTGCTTATTTTTTGTTGTTTTTTTAAAAAGATGCAACCCAAAAAAAACTATCTTGTAAATGCATCCTGAAGCAACACGTCCCCTTGGATATTAAAATCAAACGAAAGCTTCCTTAACGAAAAAAAACAAGACTTTAAAGTTGACAGATAAGCATATTTTTTTTTTTCCCACAATAAATTCTAACTTTGCTCAACACAAGAAATGTATCAACTCTTGTCGATACGACACGATCGATCGTGCCCCGGCTTGGCATTTTGGGGCCTTTTGGACTGTGCTAGGCAAACTGGCTTCATCAGCCTGCCGCTTAATGTAATTACTGGCAAACGTCGTACTCGGATTGTAAATGTTGTGGCTTTACTCACCAACACACCGGTTAGTGCTGTACTAGTAACAAATTGACATGTTCTGTTTACGTGACAAGCCTTACTAATTGGCTGTGTCAGGTGGTGGCGGCGGGTTTAACGACACATTTATATTTACACGATCTAACCCAAAAAAAAAAAACCTACGTTATGAAAATCTATGTGTTAAACAGCAGTCAAAGTACTTATTGCGGAAGGGGTCTGGGCGGCTCACCTTGACGAAGCTCATGCGGATGATGCACATCTTGGTGAGCTCGTAGACGGCCTCGAAGCCATGGTTCACAGACTCGGCCAGCAGGCCCGCAAACTCCTGGTTGTTGAAGATCTTGAGGCTGCAGCCGCTGGGGATCTTGCACACGGTGGTCGGGTGGAAACCGTGGTGGTAGTTGCAGTTGCGGCTCTGCACGAAGATGCTGCTGTCACTCAGGCACTCGGCGAACACCTCCCCGCCCACGTAGTACAGGTGCACGCCTGTCACGCGATGGGGGTACACGAAGCGGGGGGGGGGGCAGTGAGCGATCGAGTATTCACAGTCCTTGAGTCACTAGTCTCGGAGTCGGCAACCTGCGATTAGCACGGTTAGCTACGTACGGTTATGAAAAACGTTCAACATACGTACATACAACCTGTGTCTCCCGGAGCCGCATGCAGCTCTTTAATGACTGCTTCGAGATGTTATTTGTTTCAAGCATCACCGTCTCTCGTCTTCACATGCATTGAGTCTCTTGAAATAGAGGTGTTTTTAACCGAATTCGAAAAAAATGGCTCTCTTTTATTTCGGTTGTAGACCCCTGCGCTCAGTCATTCAAGAATTGATTTCTGTTGTCTTGTTTGCAAGTACAGGCAAGGCACAAGAGGAATCGATTCTTGTGAGCTCGTACCGTAGTAACACCTGGCCAGGCCTGATCCAGGACAGGCATGGGGGTGTCCGCACCAGATGCACGGACTGTTGCAAGTGACTGGTTGGGGTGGAGAGCGCTCTGGCCTATTGCCGGTTAATCGCAACAGTAGTTGCACCGTCTAATTTGTACACTCTTTATTCTCAGCACTGGAATACGCTCACTATTTAGGTGAAACCCAAATTTTAATTGTTTGTATTTCGCAGTCATTGATAACCACAGGGCAAGACCATCAACTTGCCACAGTTAAGTCATGGGTTGCAGCGTGGATTCAAACCCCGGCATCTCGGTCGGAATGCGCAGGGGACCCGAGTCACAAACTGCAATTAACATTCCGACTGCGCCAAGTCACGTGTTTTTGCATCGAGTTTGTTGATGTAACGTTCGGACCGCCCTGAGTGGACATCTGTGAAAAAGCGCTTTTTAGCTCATCAGATTCCTCCAGTAAAAATAAAACATTCAAATTCTAATTCTGACGTCACGAGTCAAAAGGAGCTTTCCCAACTTAACCCACAACGAGCTCTGCACCGGCAAGCTCTGTCAGCGAGCAGCAGGCGACGACGTGGCGCGTCGCGACGTACCCTTGCCGATGTGCCGACGCGTGTTCTCGATGGTCGAGTTGCGGTTGACGTGCGACAGGAGGCCCAGGCAGAAGCGGTTCTTGTTGTTGGAGGGGTCGGTGAAGCCGTCGACCAGCACGCTGGTGGACGAGGCGTGGAAGGCCTCGCCCACGCGGTTTGTCAGCTCGTAGTACACGATGGAGCACCAGTGCTTGGGCTCCTCGTACGTCACGGGCTGCCGGTCTACGAGCGTCGCATGAGGCAAAGAAGAGGTTTTTCACTTGGAGTGAACAATTGCACCACCTCGCCGTGCTGGGTAGCAATGGGCCCCTGATCAGTAAAAACAATACTCATGAAGTCCCCTAAAAAGGTCTTTTATCTGCACGAGTACATCCACACTTATAAACTCGATTCTGTGCAAGCTATATCCTCCCAGTAGTGGCTTTTGGCTCACCGTTGAGTAAAGACGGGCACTGCATCGAGAGCGTTCAGATGCGCTTCAGGCGGCCTTCCGGAACGCTCTTCCTTCCGATATTAGGAAGCCACCAGAGCTATGCACTTCTAAATCTTGATTGAAAACTCATTTCTTGATAATGAATTTTTGTGTTAAGTTCATTGTCCTTCCCCCGCACCTCCGATTAGCAGAGTTAATGACATGAAGTGCGAAAGAGGTTCACCATACATCCATAGGGAGATGTATATATTTATGCGAAGCTTTTATTTAACCATATACCACCATATTCTCAGGTTTTTTCGGTAAAGTCACGTAGGTAAAACATTA
Organism: Lampetra fluviatilis; assembly: GCF_964198595.1. Classification (NCBI taxonomy): domain Eukaryota; kingdom Metazoa; phylum Chordata; class Hyperoartia; order Petromyzontiformes; family Petromyzontidae; genus Lampetra; species Lampetra fluviatilis. Next base: position 6,226,747 of record NC_136289.1, read on the forward strand.
AAAGTAATGAAAATAAAATAAAACAAAACAAAAATAAAAATAAAATTCACGACGTTTCGGAGGCAACACAAGTCTCCGCGAGTAAGGGCACGTTGGTGAAGATGGGGATGCACTGATACGGGACCAGAGAAGTACAGTTCAACAATTGAGTTTGCTGCAGCACCCTCTGCTGACCATCATTTGCCACAAAGACGAAGATCCCCCGTATACAGCCTTAACAGACTGTTTGGAGAAAGTGCTGTTAGCAAGCACCGATAAAAGCTGGCATGGCACACGAGGGCGTGGGTGGGTGGCCAGCACCACGCCCTGCCGCCTTACTCTCCTCAGTGGTGACATTTACACACTGCACCAGGTACTCATTTGAGGCCGAGTCGACCTAGGGGAGGCCCAGGACTGATCCAAACAATCGTCACTGGTGTTGGCCATGAGCGGGAATCGAACTCGCGTCACCGGGTTTCGCAGCGTAGCGCTAAACGCTGCACTACCGCTCCCCGTCATGTAACCACAGCGGCACGTACGATCCAGGCTCAACTCTGCTGAGAAGAGATCACCCACACTGCGAGTGATTTGGTAATGGGCGTGCGTGCGGAGGACCAAGACATTTCCATTCAGAGGTGGCATCCGCGAGCAGTGCACACCCACCACGTGTGCGAGAACACTCCCCCAGAAGATTAAGTGACACTTCAAAAGACCTCTCGTATCTGTGTTTTTATTAGGCCATGGTTGGTTCAGTGTTCCCCCTCCACCGTTGTCCTAAGCCAATTTGTTTACATTTCATCACATTGTGCAATTTTCTCCACTGCGTCAACTTGCCAAAATGTGTCACTTTGACCTCCTGAAGTGATTTCTTGCATATTTAACGATTAAAAAGTGCAATTCGCGTTATTGTATTAACCTTATTTTACGAAAAATATTGTCACGTTTAGAGTAGATTTGTTAAATGTACGTTTACTTAAAAACTATTTTTACGTAACCCAGGTCTACCGTACAAAAAACAACGTTTAAGGTGTCGCAATAGGTTCATGTAATCTCTTGACTCAAATAAAAAAAGACATTGACTGACTAGCGGCAGCATACCTACACACTTGCATTTCACAAAGACTAATCCCTCTGATGCAACAGCGCTTGAAGGCACAATCAGACATCTGCAAACATCAATATAGGCGGGTAAGGGCGCGTACCGCCAGTGTTGGGCAAGGTGGGGACCATTGTGGTGCTGGTCTCCATCGATTGACTCCCGTCTTGGCTGTTCTGGTCTTCCGGGGGCACGTACGCAGGAGGTGGCGTATCCGCTGTACACGCACGCCGCAAAAACGCACCTCCGATAAGCACAGTCGGCTACGTACAGAGCGACAGATGATCAACATACTTGCACGCAAACGCGCAAGGAAAACAGGCACAGCATCCGTCAGCTATACTAAACTAAAACTAAACTTTTGTATTATTTACCGGGTTAAGGCCCACTTAGCTCTACAGCTCTTTTTCAGAAGCGACCTGGCCACAGATGATAGCTCAACGAAGTGGCTTATCATGTGTAAATTAAATAGCAGGCAAATACTCTTAAACGCATGTCGATTAAAAAATATGGAGGGAAAAACAGGAGAAAATCCACGTGGCCACAGGGAGAACATGCAAACTCCAAATAAACAAGCATCAGGATTGGGATCGAACCCACGACCACCTGCATACCAGGCGAGGGAGTTAACATTTCGCCACCGCAATGTCCCAGCCCTGTTAAAGTCAGCAGGCACGTAACCGGTGTTAAAAATCTGATTCGAATACAGACGACACAAGCACCACATCACGTGTGGAAGAATGGACGATTAATCATGCGTGCGTATTTTATGCCAAATGTTCCTCCTATACTAATGCCCAAAACGACTGTGACAAAACTAGATCGTGAAACAAGACAGTATAACCGAGATAAAAGATAAAAATTTTTTTTAAAAATAATTGTGGATGGGTGCAGCAGGTCATGTGGTAGAGCGATGGCACAGTGGTTCGTGCAGAGCGCTGTGGAACCCTTGCGACCCGCGTTTAATTCGTGGCCACAGATAATATCAGTTACATCTGAACCCATCTTGGGTACACCCCCAACCCTACACACACCTTCACTCACCTGCACTGACCAGCGTGGTGAAGTATGGTCAAACAGCTGTGGCGAGGCATTAACACAGCAGTGAATAAATAATAGGCTGTGCATTATTCTACACCAATGATTTCACATGTGTACCGTGTGTAATGAATAGCTAAGGTTGGCCTCACAGATAAACCATCGCCTCCAGTGTGAGGAATTTCCACCACTTGCCGAGGCCCGAAAGAGAAATGATCACGGCCATTGGTAATTGTAGAAGTGAGACGACCCAACTGATATAACAGTACTGATTGCGTATGCTCGTGTAGATATAATCAATGGTGTTTGTGAATTTCAAGTACGTCCATGTACTTAGATATAGTTTAAGTTTAGACATTTAACAAGAGCAAGAAAACCTTTTCCTAAATAACATAAAAAACTCAAAATATTTGTAAATAGCACTGCCATTAAATAAATACATATTTCCCCAAATATTGCTGCGCTTACATGCTACATTCCACCCGTCAATCAGTACAGCGCTGTTCAGTAAACCAGGGTGATTATATTCCACATCAATTAAATCAGTTTAAGTACACTCAGTTCACGCGTATCATGGTGTCCATCGGCACAGCACGACCAGCTGCTTATCGCTCCATTTAACTCTGATCAGGTTTGTGGAGAAACAAAGGTCTTTATCGGTCTACCCAAATCATACCATCCCGAGTTTCACGCAGTTGACAAAGGGGAATATGTAAGTGGGACACTATGTCCAATCATCCGAAATCTCAGATCGCAGAAGCCAAGTAGAGTAGGCACTATTTAGGCTCAATGCGACTTTATAGGCTACAAGATGGGCAGCAAAGGGCAGTGTGGCAGAGGTAATAGCTGTACTGTACTACTATCGTGCGAAAATGTCCAAATGATGGGCCACTTTGTTGAGCTATCATTTGTGGCCAGGTCACTTCTGAAATACAGTAACACCTTGGATTGCGAGCATAATTCGTTCCCGGAAACGTGTTTGTAATCCAAAGCACTCGTATATCAGTTGTGATCACGTGACGCCCGGCAGACAAAGCGTATACACGTACTACTCGTATTGCAAGACCTCGCTCGTTTATCAAATTAATACTTAGTTTAAAAAAAATTCTCGTCTTGCAAAACACTCGCAGACCAAGTTACTCGCAATCCAAGGTATTACTTTACAAGTTAAAAACCTCAATGGGCTTTGCCTGGTAGGATGATTTAGTTTCATCTTAGTGCGATTTGTTTACCTTTCTTATATTTTGCACTATCATGTTTTTGTATTGTTTGTTGTTGTAACTTTCTTACCCGCCTCGACTGGACATCTGTGAAAAAGATCTTTATAGCCCATGCATTCCTCCAGTATAAATAAGTATTCTGATTCTAATCTATGCTCCCTGCCTTCACCAACCTACACTGACTATGGTAGTGAAAGCAAAGTCGAATAACTCCCAAGACATGACACGCATGGCATGACTACTACTCCTACTATTTTTATTATACCAGGTAAGGCCCACTGAGATCTTTCATTTGTGGCCAGGAAGCGACCTGGCTGCAAATTGATGGCTCAACAGAGCCATCAAATTGATAGCTCAACAGAGTGGCTTATCATGTGGAAATGTTGATTCTAAATATGGAGGGGAAAATCGGAAGAGCCGGAGAAAAATCTTCATGACCACAGAGAGGGAGACATGCGAACTCCAACACGTGTTGAGTATTTGGCTTCTATAAATTTTCACATAAGCCACTTCATTGACCTATTAATTGTGGCCTTACCTGGTAAAATAAAAATAGTAATTGTTAATTTAAAATATACACACATCAGGGATAGAATCCACAACCTCCTGTATACCGGGCGAGGTACTTAACATCATACCACCGGCCTAAATCTAGCAGCGGATTGACAAAAGGGTTGTAAGTGTACATATACACGAGGGAAATGGGTCTCTGGCTTACAAGATAAACTCGTGTGTTAAACAATGTCATCAAGCCAGTGCAGTATTACAAACAAACACCAACCCCTGGTGCCTTCACGTCTAATGCTATGCCGAGCCACTGCCGTTGGCAAGACAAGCTCGCGGATGTCATGCTTTCTAGGACTTGCTCAGCATCCTTAACATAACAAGATGTTGCCTCACAGCAAACAGCTTGCGCTGGGAGTGGGGGCCGCAATATTCTAAACCTCATTTCTGCGGGAACTGGTGGGAACAGACCGGAAAAATGTGCTCGCAACAATTCATCAGTTCAGGATACTCTGTGGAGCGGGCTCGTGGGACAACGTTCGGAAAACAAGATGAAAATATGCATCAATGACTACAAAGAAACATTGCATGTCACAAAGACAAAAGTCCCCCCCGCGTATAGCCTGAACAGACTGTTGGGGGGGGGGGGTAAGTGCAGTTAGCGAGTAGCACCTATGAAATCCGGCACGACACACGAGAGGATGGGTGACAACATCACGCCCGGCCGCCTTTGTCTCTATAATGTCGATGTTTACACACCGCACCAGGTACTCATTTGAGGCCGAGTCGACCTAAGGGAGGGCCTAGGACCAGTTCAGATAAATCGCCACTGGTGTTGGCCGAGAGCGAGAATCGAACTCGGGTGGCCGGGTTTCATAGTGCAGCAGCGCTAACCGCTACACTACTGCTCTCCATATCACACACAGAGACGGCTGCCCTAACACCCTTCCACTACCGTTGACAATACAATTCTAGATTTGAAGCTTTCGTGACTGCAAGGATTCATATTCTTGGGTTTTTTCGGTAAAAATTAATAAAAGTAAAATTAAAATAAAACTAATAAAATCACGACGTTTTGGAGGCAACACAAGCCTCCGTCTTCAGGTGGAACCGTCACAGCACGCTCGCTGTATCAAGTAAATGTTGACAATACAAGCACAGGGGGTGGGTGGGAGGCACATGGGGCTCACCGGGGATCTGGAAGGGGCTGCCGGGGCCCGAGCTGGCAGGCGACTGTGGGTAGCTGGACGTGCTGCTGGGCGAGTGCACAAAGGGGTTGCTGTTGGGCTGCTGGAACGACTCGGGGAAGTGGCCCGGCCCGCCGTGCATTCCCGCGGGCTCACTGAAGCTCGTGGTGAGGCTGCGGAACTGCGGGATCATGCTGAGCTGGGGGTTGAACTCGCTGTGGCGCGGCACGAGCACGGGTGGCAGCACTGCAAGAAACGAGGGAGGCGCGTGGTTAAGTTTCGCGCCAAGGAGGCCGATTGGCTCAATGGGCTCTCTCGCACGGTTAGGGATACGGCGACTGCTGTAGGTGACGCGATGCTCCACGAGTTCACGTGGATTATGCTCGCGAAACATGAAATCAAATGGAACAAATAGCACATTGTTTTCACTTATTACGCGCGAATATTTCCGTTGGGATAGCAATTGGAATGAACACGAGAACGAACGAGTCCGTAAAAAAACAAGGCCCAGTATATATACGAGGCGTTATATGCAAGACAGGGTGAATCGAGACACGCGAAACCCGGTGTTTAAGTTACGAATAAAAGTTGATTCCACAGTTCTAACAGTCGTGGGGTGACATTCGTGTCCCAAGTCGCACCCGTGAATCAGTGGTGGAAAATCCCCAACCTCCCAGTGTGCTCACTCGTGTTATTGTGCAGAGAGGACATTGGATGAGTCGACCCCCCCACCCCCCCCAACTGAACTGGATTTCATAATCAACGTTTTTGGGTTAGATCGCATTATTTGAGTACTCAAAAACTGTAAATGTTGTGGTTTCACGCTTGAACACACCGGTGAGCTAAAGCAGTGAACTATTTGTCTTTTGTCAACGTGACACTTTTTTGCTGATTGGCCGTGTCGGGTGGTGGAGGGTTACGACACATTTATAAATAACGCGATCTAACCCAAAAACGTTGATTATGAACAATATTGGTCGCTAAAGCCTACGTCTTGAACTGGATTTGAATGCACAACTTTTCCGAATCGCAAGCCGTGCACCGTATAATACCGCAGCGCCATCTCGCCAGACGCCAACTTCCATTTCATGACCACCCCAAGGCCAAGGCCTCTCGGCATTAACTGTCTGCATGGGATTCACTCCGAATACTAGGAAACATGAATTGTTCGCAACAAGCAATGCCCTCAATACCATGCTCGTTAAGATGAAACCCAGTGACTACTGACATTTAACAAAGACAAGACAGTTGCCAGCAGATGGCAGTACAGCAAGAAGGCCGATGGCTGACATTCTCCGTGCTTGGTTGTTTTCTCCAGGAACTCCCCATTTCCTCGTGTGCCAAAAACAACTTTTCGTAATTGGCGGTTCGGTGGAGTGGATGAACCGTCACAATTTTGTGTCACAATCGGATTCACTAATTTTTTGTTTTTTCATCTCACTTGTACTGTGCCTCTTTTGTGCCGGGTCAAACGCCGTCCTTGTCTGTGCCGTCTCGTTCACTGCAGTAGTCAAAAGGTAACATTTTAATTTGTTAATATCATTTTCCCAAGTTATAAATACTGGATTCTTGCGTAAACAATTCAAACGCATGTATCTTGAACACGAGGATTTGTTTAACGCCGTGAAATGCTCAATTCCCAGTAATTACTGTGAGACGACAAATAATTCGAGATGGTACAAAGTCCCATTATTTTATGCGGACACTGCACAAATTGGTCCCTTTACACTGGTTTCACTTTGAATGAAACCTCATCAGCACAGCGTGTGGCAGTGGCTTATTTACCGCACTCCCCTAAAGTTGAAGGTCCCAGTGCACCCAAAGCGCTGCGAGAGAAAACGAGGACACCCCCCCTTCAGACCAATCAAAAAACAAAACGCCGCTCAAGACTGTACGCAAATTGTGCAACACGAGTGGATTTTTAAATCCTTCATATTATGTTCGCTTGCTTGCTTAGGACCGTGCAAATCTTTCGGTCGTTTTTTAACCCACTTCCCGTGATCCAATCGAGCTGACATTTTCCACACAGACTCGTTGTGCGTGACAATTAATGTTCGTGAAAAAAAAAATCCGAAATTTTACACTTTTTAGGGCAAAAATATTATATTTAATTACCAATTGCTTAATGGTGCCATGCAATCATCTGACCCATAGGTGGCAGCCATCTCGAGCCAGAGGACGAGAGGACTCTAGCCGCCACGCATATAAAGGATTTATAGTGAAAAACTTTGTTTTTACGGGTTATACTTATTATTCCACCGCCAAGTATTTCAACAAGCGGGGGGGGTGTGCGCAGCTGAAGGCACACAAACAAGTAGGGAGGGTGTCTACTCTTAATGGCTGCACTCGAATAGATATTCAGAACTTCAAATACCGTTGTGTAAAAACAGTGCCGAGTGAAGTTCTCCGCATGCCAATATTAGGGACTAGAGCACGATTTTTTTAATGGGGTTTAGTCCGTGACCAAATTACCGAGAATGCTCGCAATCTGGTCAGACCTCGGACGCCGTGATTAAATCGCCGAGCGCTCGAATGGGTGATCACCACAGACAAAGCAGGTGCATGGCTACATTGTGGCCAGCAACGAGCAGTGCAGCAAAACCCATTGTTGTAATGTACTATGCTAACCTTCATTCTCTAACCCGCACTGACCAGTGTGGTCAAATATGGTCAAATGACCCCCACAACTTTCAGGCATTGGGAGAGGCTCTCATCAAGCACCTCCGATTAGCACAGTTGGCGACGTAGAGTGCGAAGTAAGTTCAACATACACACCGATAAATACACACAGACATACGAAGAGGGTGGACATGTGAAGTATTACAACTGAGTTTTTCAGTACTATCCAAGCTACAGTTTTGACATTGCCATTTGTGGGAATGTAAATATAAAAAAACAAATGCAATTAATGAATCACCTTTATAGTTTTTTTTTCGATTTAAAGCTTTCGTGACTGCAGGGATTCATCTTCTTGGTTCTTTTGGTAAAGTCACGTAGAAGGGAAGTAATAAAATAATAAAAATAAAACATAATAAAATAATTCTCACGACGTTTCGGCCACAACGCAAGCAGTCGTCCTCAGGTGAAAACCAGGTCTGTCGAGGCGACAGCGTTAATTCATAACACTTGAAACGCGCAGCAAAATAAAGTAACTAAAACGTCCAAAACATACAAGCTGGAGACACGCAGCGGCATTCTTTGAACATTTACGGAGAAAATGCAGCAGTGCACTGTGGGCGCGGTTAGTCACTGGGGTTTCATCTTAACGAGCTATTTGTACGGAACGGGGCAAGGAAGCAGCTGCAATGTGTACATCATCCAGCAGACATGAGAGGTCTTTCACTGTCGGGCCAATTGTGTCAATGGTTGGACATGAAGCCCGAGACCCGAGCGATTCACGGAGAGACACGGACAATTCACAAAGAGCTGCGGCAGGAATTAGGGGTGGCTCTTAAAAGGGGCTTCCGCGCCAAGGATTCTTAACGTCAAACAGACAGGGGACCACATATCAAACGGTGAGCTCTGTTATAGATCAGAGCGGACACCACTTTGTGTAATAACGCACAAACAGACAGAGGGAGACACTTTGTTGTTGGAGATAGTCGTGTTTTTTTGTAGAAGGGGACGATCAAGGTCGAGCAAGACTACACGGCAGAGGAAGAGCCCTGGGTGTGGGCGAACGGTCACAGAAAGAACTCTGCGTTGTGCTGGCTGGGATAAGATCAGGTTCATCTCCGCAAGTGACCTTGACAAGGGGGCTTTTTGAATTGCAGCGACTGGTGGAAATTGATAATGAGCTCAAACTTGGCACGAGGCATCTGAAGCGAGTAGCTTGCTAGGAAAATAAGGGGCAGTAGGCAATGTTAAAACAAATATGGACCGTAAAACCACGCAGAAATGCACAAAGCAAAGACAAAAATGTGAACGAATTTAACTTCGCCTCGTCTTGACACTTGAGTGACAACGCTTAATTTCTTTCATAATTATTTTCAACTGTGTTAAATGACCCAATGTCGGTAAAATTGCTGGCTACGTGTCGATACTAACATGTTAAGAGAGCCGGCAATCTGCTGCAGCAACACAACAACCCGACGTGCATGACTGGCACAAAGGTCGCACAAAACCATACATCACACAGATTAACAGTTGCTGTTTAAACAAGCCGGTCTAACGGGCTCGATGTATGCAGACAGTATTTTGAATTACCTGGACTCATTCAAACAGCAGAAACGCGTGAACTGTGCACACTAAACACTTCACACATTTTGGCACGTGCAAAAAAATGCACCAAAAATATCAACATCCATTGATCGCGCTAAACGTAAATTGCGAGGCATGTGTTTAATATCAGGTGAGCGTGTTGGGGATATTTCTCGGAGCGGTTATGGATGCAAGTTCAAATTCCTTCGCACCATATATGTCGCCAACCATGCTAATTCGAGGTACGGGGGAGGGGGAAGGACACCAATCTAAACACAAAACGCAGCATAAAACGTCACCAACCTGCAGCCAAACTGCACCTTTTTTAAATCGCAGCGCCTGGTGCACTGTACCACAGAGGGGCCCCCTTCACCGGCAAGACGCTTAACAGGAGGAAATGAAATTAAATTTCAAAAAGGCCAAGTTGGGAAACTCATTCATATTTTATGCAGCAGCAATTACCCGGCAGTGAAAGGATTAAAGGGGGATAACGCCAATTCGTTTTGTTGGATGTTTGCGTGAGACAAAAGGGGAGAGACGGGGGGGGGGGTGGACAGGGGACTGCGTGGCCGCGGGGGTCATTATTTATACATGAGGGTATAGTGTAGCGGCCCATAAGCAGGAAGTCATTTGGGAGAGAGGCTTCTTTCTCAGAGTGACCTCACGGATTTTCTGGCTACGATCCCGTATCAACTCCCCGCTCATTTTGTAAATTATGCAAGGCCTTTTGCACAGATATGGAAGCGGCCAACCGTATAAGATTGCACTTATGCGCTTGCTTCTTTTTTTACCCTATTTGGCCACGTGCTGAACTGTTCGGGCTATAGGCACTGCTGTTTTGAATGACAAACGCAAATAACGAAGTCTAGCCGGTGTCAATTATAGCCACGTCCATTATTACTTACGGAAATATGAATTCAGAAAATTGTTTACGACTTCTATTGTTAAAACTCGGGCGTCGCTTGGAAGCAATAACACTGGTCATCACACTTTTTCTGGCATAAGGTATTCCAACGGTTTTAAGGTAATTTTGGGGTGCTGATTCTATCACATCAGGTTTTTGAGATATCAAATATTGCATTTTCAATAAAAACTGCAGAAGAAAAATATTAAATAAATGTGGATATCTACATCAAATGATATTATAAACACACTATCCTAAAAATACAGCACCATATTTTAACACTAAAGCAGTCACTGACTCGCAACAACTTGCAATCATAATTTCGGGTAAAATCAATGAAAATGGGGTATGCCGATAGCATAAAAATGAGATGTGATAGAGCAAATCTGAGATCAGATTTGGAATCAGCACCCCGAAATTAGTCTAAAACAGCTGCAAAAGTCCAGGCCAGAAAAAAAAGTTTATTTTTTTGACCAGTGTAATTCATCTCAATGGGGGCATAGCGGCGTGCACCTGTAAATGAGCATTTTATAAATGTAAGGTGCCCCCAGGAGATGCAAATGGTGGTTGGCAATACAGAAACCGAGTAATGGACCACAGAGATGGTATCGTCAAGAGTGTTATCCCCTGGCATACATGGATTTTTCTCCGGGTACTCATGTGCCCTCCAACATACAAAACACTGCCTTCAAAAAAAGGGAATAGGACAATCATTCCAAAGCATGCCTCTTAATAAAAAGTGCCAAGATCCAACTTAGGCTATTGTGGATAAATTACATTACATTTTTTCGCTGTCGGTACAATATCAGTAATTCAGTATTGCAGCAGTAATTTTCGTAGTAGATTCACATGTGTGTACAAAAGCCACTGCTATTATTCACACGGTATATTGCAAAAAGGCATTCATTATTAAAATGCTGCACTGGCGATGACATCATAAAGCGAGCGACACCCGCTATCAGCAAACTACGTCCGCCTCGGCTGACGCGATCGCAACTCCATTGCTCCCCACCCACTTGCTCCTTCACAGCATCTCTCCTCTTCATCCCCCCCCGCTCACTCCTCCACAATCCAGTGGGGCCAAAACCAGACAAAACACGGCACTCGGTGACACACAAGAGGCAGCCCCACACCTGCGGCACCCCAGGTCATGAACGTGGGGGGGGGGGGTTGGGGGGGGGGCTCCAGCCAAGTGCCCGTGAGCCAGAGGTGGGACAAAGTCATTGTTATGCAAGTCCAAGTCGAGTCGCAAGTCATCAAATTCATGACTCGAGTCTGACTCGAGTCCAAGTCACATGACTCGAGTCCACATCTCATAGGTGGGACAAAGTCATTGTTATGCAAGTCCAAGTCGAGTCGCAAGTCATCAAATTCATGACTCGAGTCTGACTCGAGTCCAAGTCACATGACTCGAGTCCACACCTCTGCCGTGAGCTAATGAGGGGGGGTGAGCTAACAATTCCGTGAAGGCGGCAAGTGTTAAGCGTCAGCAACTCGAGTGGAAACTGCGCATCACAGCGTTCGTGGATTGGCAAGTCGGGCAGGCCGGGTGTGAGGTGGCCAGGGTAGGGCCAAGGTGATCACCCCCCGAGATCCTGTGGTTTTAATCCAGGAAACTGGCGATAATTAAACTGGGATTTTAGGCGAAAATTTTGATGGCTTCAGCTTAGTCACCGTAGATTGCACGCAAAAAAAATGTGTCAACTTTGATTTTCGTTCTGCACTTAACCCCTTCCCATGACGTACGTGTACGTCATCAGTTTTTATTCAGATTCGGAAGTAAGTGGCCATGTGGGAGGGCGTGTGGCACAGGTTGGCACCAGCTATCAGAGTGCAGTCATGTCACTACAGTTATCTGCAGAGAGTACAATTTGTTTAAAAACAGCGGCGCGATGCCTACAAAAATAAAATTAACGCCAACCGCTTGCGCGTTCCGAGATTCAGTAATGAACTTGCAGACATCTCGGAACGGGAAAGGGTTAATGCGAATAGATTTCACATCTGAGAATTAGACATTTTGGTCGATCTGTAATGCAATGAACATTTCTATCGGTGTCAAGAGTGGGTGGGAAAGTGCTGCCCTCTCCTGTGTGGAGGAGAGGTGACTTAAAGCGATCTCAAAAAGCCAGCTTTTACGAGATCCAATTCCACGAGCCATTCTCTAACACGAGGGGGGGGGGGTTGCACCGAGAGCTCCGGGAGATCTCAGGACACTTCGTCTTATGACGATGCCAATAGCACCAGTGGGATAAAATGAGGGGAGCTGGTAATCCAGACAGCAAAAGAACCCAAGGGAACAAGGAACAAGTGTGTCAGTGAGGTGGTAAGGCAGTGAGCAAATAAGCCGATTGATTATTAAACTGGTGACGGAGTCCATGTAACATTAAGTAAATTAAGAAATCACTGTGATAATCCATTGAAACTCCGCTATTCTATCGGTTATTAGGTTGGGTAGGAGATCTAAATAGCATATTAATTATTTAAGTGCGAGTGAGCGAGCGAGAAAACAAATAAGCGCGTGAGCTCATTAGGCTCTTAATTTTCCTATGCTACCTCCTTTGTCTGGAACTCACTTGTACCTACTATCTGTGCATTCGACTCCCTGCCACTGTTTGAGCCCAGGGCACAAGAACTTTTACTCTACTCAATAACAATTTCGACCATTTCTGTATACAGCATCTTGAGACGGCAGTTGCACTTCATCGCAATATAAACGTGGTATTGGTGTCACGCCAGTGAACGAGTCGCTGACAGCACGTAATGTAACGACACAAAGAGCGGGCTGGCGAACGGGCAGGCCAACCTAGTGGTCCAGGAAGCCACCCATCACCGGAGGCTCACACAGCCCAGGTGGGCAAGCCAGGACAGGTTAGGGCAGTGCATCGTCCCGTGTCCGCACTGCTTGCGAGACACAGACAGACGGACCCCTCCACCCCCCTCCACCCACAGCCCCGCCGGGAAAACCCGTGGCGCCACCCGTTTGGCTACTGGCCAGCAGCCAAGGCGATGAAACACCGAGCTCCTCCTGGCCCAAGGGGGAAGTCGCGGCCGATTTTACCTGCCGCTCTACTCCCCCCCCCACTCTCATAATGCCCACTCCGCTCGGCAGAGCTCAATTCTCTCCGCCGTGGGCTTTGAAATTCATAGCTTTTCCCTCCGTTGCTTAAAAATATCATCCTTATAACAAGAGGCGGCTGAGTGACTCAAGGGGCCAAGGATACGTCGGTGTCGAAGCAAGAAGTGATGAGGCAGCACCGCTGAGAAATGCCGGGGTTCATACCGCAGGCTCCCACCTGAGATTACGCGAGGCTCTCTTGTGGAGCTGATGGGCTCTGACTAGTCATTGATGACTCAAAAAATGGTGTTTTTCTTGGCCCAGACTCGCTCTGAGCTAAACGTGTAAAATGGACGACGTTAGAGGCAGTATAAACGCTCGATCGAGATTATTACTTTGTTTGACGCAGGTATATTTTAAAATTTACTTCCATGGAATGAAACTACCTATACCCCAATTGTATTATCTATAATATGAATAGTTAAATTTTTTGTATAAATCAAGAATTGCAGTCGCAATATTTTTTTTTATGTTCAAGCCAATCCTTTCAAGCGTTTCAAATTTAGACGACAGTTCCTCATAAAGCCTCAAATTCATGTTGCACAGCCCTACAAAATAAACAACAAATCGTTTTTTACACTATGGGAACCTCATTTGCCAGTAAAAATATGATAATTGTTTTTTTACCCTTCTATCTGGCAACAAAGGTGTCAGTTTTGTTGCCAGATAGAAGGGTAAAAAACCAATTATCAAATCGTTTTTTTCGTTGGGTTTCTACTCAAACAATGTGTTGTTGGACAAGCGCAAGCCTAGGAGGGACACACAAAGATCTCAACTAAACGCCTCACCCGACGTGCCGCCTATGCAACGAAGCATCACCGCCGTGCCTTCACGAGCATAACAACAAGTCCGCGGGGACACCAACGCCGGCGATGGGGGGGCCGGGGGCCGATGGGGGAAACTCACCCGGGCTCTCGACGCGCTTGTAATGGTACGGGTTGATGCACACCTCCTTCTGCTTGGAGCCGAAAGGAAACTCGCAGCACTCGAGAGGCTTGAGCTCGTGGTGGCTCTGCAGGTCGGGCCAGCGCCACACGCGGCAGTAGATGACGTGTGGGAGGCCCTTCCGGTGGGACACCTAAAATAAATAGGGAAGGGTTCGGGTGGACAGCGTGTTAGAACGGGGTCTTCTTCTCTCCACCAACATGAGCATTGGGGGGTCCATTATACCAGCCCTCCAGTCCATCGACTGCTGAATTAGAGCCTTCCCCGCAAACCGTGCAAACTAAAGCTACTTTTTTTACACGCTTTTTGTTGTCGTCGTTGTCATATCCTCAAATCTTGTAACTCAATTTTAACCCACTTCCCAATGTGGTATCGACTGCAAACTTGGTATACTTATGTCATACTGATGACAATACTATATTATATCAAAAATAAAAGTTTTTTTAAACATTCATTTTTACATGTTATGTTTCGGCTTGGGTCTAATTGTCCACGTTCAACTGACGTTGGCTGTAAATCACCACAATCCCTTACGTTATGGCAAGCTTCGGGGCCACTTCCTGGAGTCGTGGAGTTCTGCCATTACTCGTACGGTACATTTCATTAAAGCGTGTTTTAAAAAAAAGTTATTTTTTTATATTATTATTTTACTAGGCAAAGGCCCACTGATCTATTTTGCTGTTACTCAGCAGTGTCCTCGCCACAAATTATAGCTCAACGCAGTGGCTTGTCGCGTGGAAATTTATCGCGGCCAAATATCGTAAACGCACGTTTCTAAACGTGGAGGGAAAAACCAGAGGACCCGGAGAAAGATCCACGCGGCCACAGGCAGAACGTGCAGAGTCCAAATATGCAGGCGTCAGGGTCGGGATCGAACCCAAGACCTCTTATATATCAGGCGAGGTAGTTTACTTCCCGCCACCGTGGCACCCTGTGTGGTCGTGGGGGTTATGTCACAAATACCGCTCCACTCTGGTCAGAGACTAAGAGATGGGAGAAAGCAAAGCAGTATGTAGTATATATACCTCTAGGTATAGGTATACACCATAACTTGAAATAGAGGTCTACAGCAAGACTTTACAGACCTAACACTGTATTGGCTCATGCGTGACTCCACAGTTCTCGAAAGTTTATATATAAAATTAGAGAATGACTATGAATAGATCTCAAGCACAGTTTGCTGCGAGTAACGAACAAGAGACAGGTTAGAACATCACCTAAGAGCAACCACTTAGGAAAGTCATTAGTACGTTTCTCTGTCAGACTTGCTTAGCTGCCAGTACGTGGTTCTGAGGAGGACAGATTGATTAGAACCGTATTTCGCCAATAACATCTGGTCACCCAGCAGCATTTGTTTAACAAGCCAATATCTGCTGATAGGGACCCAGAAGGTGAAAGCCAGTCCAGAGTTTGCTTGCTTAAATTGTCAAGGATAATATTGGTCTGGGAAGCCAATCGGCCACTGGACCAATACACATTCTATTTATATGTGGAGATGCAGAAAGGAGTTCTGCTTATAATTGCGTGCACTCTGAAACAACAAAGATACAAAGATCCCCCGTACAGCCTTAACAGACTGTAGAAGCAAGTGCTATTAAGCGAGCACCTATGAAGGCCGGCATGGCACAATTAGGGGGTGGGTGGCCAGCACCACGCCCGACCGCCTTTGTCTCCCTAGCTGCGACATTTACACACCAGGTACTCATTTGAGGCCGAGTCGACCCTGAAATCCACACATGTACACACATTGTACACACATTGCACACACATTGCACACACGGCTGCCTAGCGAGCGCCGGTCACCTGCAGGCGCCCGTCGAGGGAGCGCGGGATTGTGACGCATTTGCTGGGTTGCCCCGGGGTGCTCAACGCCTTCTCCAGCTCTTCCAGGGCACCCTTCTTCTTCTTGAGCTTCTTGACGAGCGAATCGACCGCCTTCTCGGCCCACTTCTCCTCCTCGTCGCCCTGCTTCCAGCCGAGCAGCCGCTTCACGGCCGGGCTCGTGAACGAGAAGAGGCTGGCTACCGACATGGTTGTCATCGAAGGATAGATCGTCCCCTCGCTCGCTCGTCGGTGCGCTCGCTCGGTCGCTCACCGCTCGTCCCACCCACGTGCGTTTACTCCCATGCACAGAAGACGCGAACCTGACTCCGACCCTCGCCGGTCTCCGCTAACGGTTCTCCCAATCCGTTGAGCGTCTCCAACCGGAGCCTCCGTTCGCGAGCGACGGATGGCAGCGGATGGCAGCGCCTCGTGCGCAAAAACCCACAAGTGGCCCGGGCTCGAAGGCCAGCCCCCTGCTGGCGTTACGCTCGTCCCTGGTTGAACGCCGCCAGACTGGGCCGTCTCGTGTCGGCGGAGTTCAAGTCCGAAGTCGCTGGAAGGTTTCCAGCGGCGTTGCGTTCTTGGCACTGCGGAGCAGAAAAAAAACGGGGAGAAGAGAGTGGAGGAAAAGAGGCTCAGTTCCAGAAGTCCATTTTCACCACCCCCACCACAACCACCCTCTCCCTCCACTGCTGTAATCCAACCCAGTTGCACCTGTTGCGGTAGTAAAATAAATATATTTTTTGGAAAAAAATGCAAATGTTGGTCCAAATCGTATTAGCGTGCATTATGAAACGTAAATATTTTAAAACGTGCGACAGCTCAAGTCGATAAACAAATTACCCACACCAACAACTACTTTAATGTGCTTTCAGTTCGGCACGGACAACGTGGAGAGTGCACTTAGCATGCGCGGCGTTAATTACAATCAGTCGCATCTCGGGGGCTTACTTTACAGCCCGCCACGGTGGCAATGACAGAAAAAAATAGTTTAAAATACAAAACACGTGAGCACAGGAAAAAAAAACCCGACAGCGGCATTGGTCGCTTTGCGGCAGGAAGTGGGTGCCCGCAACGTCCTAATGCTTCCTTCCTCACCACCGCTTCCTCCCCAGCCGGTGTTTGCGTCGAGGTTCAGCCGGACGGTGCGTGGGGTTGGCAGGTTCAAGAAGGGAGCCGAAGTCTCAATTCCCGCCTATCTGGAGGGCGCAAGGCACATCACGCACCGCACATCACACACCGGGAACAGGGGTCAGTGGAAGAACATCATTCGGGCGTGAACCTGTAAGCAAGCGAAGAACAATGGCGAGTGTTGTCGGGCGAGCGCATATTAACGATGGCGAGGAGCAAGAGAGTGCCGGTGTGGCAAGCACAATATGCTCAAGATGCTGTCTTTTTCTTAAATATATACAAAGGGACGTATAGAGCTACGCCGGTTCTATTTTAGAGAACTTTACTTTATTTATGAACTTCAAGATGGTCTCCCGTGTACAGAGGTTTATTTACGGTTATTTTCCAATTTGGGACCTGTGCAAAAACGAAAGCGGACAAACGCCTGCACTTAAGTCGATGACACGCGGCCCCCTCACCGTTACCCAGCCGACTTTCACAGCTATAAGCACACTTCAGCGGGCAGTAACGCGAGATAGAATTTAAACGCCAAAAGCGGGATTTGAACCGTCGCACCCAAACCACACACACTCTGCCTCAGAGGGGAAAAACAATAAGCGCAAGGAAAGCCAGCAAATAGTACAGATGGTTTAATAACAGAGGGCAAATGCGAGAGATGCCACAATTATTACGCACTGTTTACACAGGTTGCGCAGCAGTACACTTGCTCCGAACTGACCATGTTATCGAGCGAGTCATCGGCGGCGGTGCGTCAAGGTGATATTTGCGCGATGAGCCAACACTGTAACCAAGATGGGTTTTCTCACCACCTCCAATCAAGCGGAGATGTGTAACGCAGCAAAAAAACAAACACCGGCCGCACACATTCCGCCCTCTGGCTGTTACCACCAACGTCGTCAACTAGCACTCGGCCCATGGGCTCAAAACCCACGCGAATGCACGCATAATAGGCCCGACTGAGACAAACGGAAATTACACATTCGACATTAGTCACCGAGCAGCGCGTGCATGCACCTGTTGTTCCAAGGCTGGGGAAGGCGACTGAGGAGGGAGAAAGTGCATTTTTTGGGACGGGCGCATATGAGGTTGGTGTGGGCGCATATGAGGTTGGTGTGTGGCGGCAGGGGGGGGGAAGAGAGGGAGGAGGGGTAGTGTTGGTTTCGAGTGTGCGCGGCCAGAAAAATTCCAAAGCCCAGCTCTTCCTATCAGCCATATCCTGCTGACCAGATGTCTTCCTGCTTTTAAAACTGCTGCCTCCACCAGACCTACCCCCCCCCACCACCATCATCGCGCGCACTTCAACGGTTGAACTTACTGCATCAGAGGCCTACAGCCCTAACATTAACAGACCAGCAGAGACAAATGGGTAGCAGCGGTAGATAAAGCTCGTGTTTTACGAGGGAGAAACACATTCGAAGCCAGCATGACTGAATAAAGTGTCATGATACGGGGGTTGCGATTAGATTTTTTTTAAGTCTTATATTTACTTGTTTTAACGCTGTATTCTACATTATAGGAGCCTAAATAGTAAACGAGACAATAATTATTTATTTATACAAATTAAAATAATGAGCGACAAACAAGACACTGATTCACACACGCTCGATTCGCCAAGTGTACTGTCAATGTCAGAAGTAATTTTACTTTATGTATTGTTAAGCCCCAAAACACCCACAATGCATTTCTAAATATACAGTAGTAACTTCAAAAATCAAGCGTACACAATTCTTTATAGCAGAGATTGGGATTTTGAACAAGGATGATATCATTAAGACTGGCAAGGCACAAAATGTGGTGCGTGGACAGAATTAATATCTCCGAGGGTGAAGCGAATAACAGTTTGGAACAAATGATTGTTGAAGGCAGATTTAACCTAGCGGGGTGGCCAATCCAGGTTAAGATTGTGACTCAACTTATAACACCATTTTTGTTCCACCACTCTCCCCTATCTCAAAGATGAAGATTCCCCACGTGGCCTTTAAGAGTATGTTGGGGCAAGGGCTGTTAGAGGGCACAAGAGAGGTCCCTGTGTAGCCATCACCCAGGCCAGTCGCTTTTGCCTCTTCGGTGAGAATATTCACACAGACTGAACTATTTGGGCTCGAGTCACCCGCGGGGAGGTCCAGGACAAATCACGATAGCACTTGTCACAGAGATGTTACCTATAACCAGGAATAGAACGCAGGCGCCAGGATCGAGAGCACAATGCACAAAATTCCGCATCACCACCCCAAACAAAAACAAAGATCCACAAAACCCGATTACCCTCACACAGTTTTGGGCACACTGCCAGTTAAGCAAGTACCTATTAGGTGAGCATGGCATGCGAAGGGGTGGTGTGAACTAGTGAGCGGCACCACACAAGGCTGCCGTTTGTAAAAAAATATACATTTATAAACTGCGCCAGGTACTCATTTTCGGCTAAGCCGACCTCGGTTGGGGAGGCCCAAAAACATGTTCAGATGCCACTTGTCACGAATCTAATGTACATTTCACCAGGCTCGTAGTGCAGTGCTAACGAACAAACCACTGCTCCCCTACCCCCACACTAACAACCGTGATCAAAGACAAATATCCACCCCCCCCAATGTGGCCTTTTATCATCTTTGGGGAAAGTGGTATAAACCGAGCATCTATGAAGGCTGGGACATCGAATGTGGGGATGGTGTGGACGGCTGGTCACCTTCATGTCGAGTCAACCTAGGGGAGGCCCAGAACAGTTTCAGATAACACTAGCCAGCGATGCCATCTGTGGCAGGGAATCAAACCCAGGTGTGGCTGGGTACGTAGTGCAGTGCGCCAACCACTGCAACACGCCACCGCTCTCTCCACGAGCATCATCATCAGACACGCATGCACAAACACAACACGCACGCGCGCACACACACGCGACGGCAGTTTTCCATCCCTGTCTCCCCTTCCCCTCCCAGCGCAAGTTTGGCAGCCTTGACACGCGCGTGCTACAGGAAAACGGCGCTTTTCATAGACTCGGGGCGTGGGGGGGGGCACGTGGGGGGGGGGGGCGCGCGGCCGTGCGCTCTGCCGCCACACCTCTGCACGCGCGGCCATTGCATTGTCCCCCTGCAATGCCGTGCTCAATTTAGCACCGAATTTAGCCCGCCACCCCCGCTTCTCTTCCTCGCTCGCCAGCCTTCGCTCGGCAAACAATAGCCCCCCCCCCTTCCTTGCAGGCCCACCGGCTGCACAACATATCGAAAACGTGCATAAATATGTTATTACACGCGCGCACGTACGCACGCACGCAAACCGGAGGACATATCGCCCCGCCACCCACCCAGCCCAGCCACCCACCTACCCCCACAGCACCTCCAGGGCCCCCCCCCACCCCATCCCACTTTCAACTTGCTTGCTGACAAGGATGTTTGTGAGCACATATTTCAAGGGCACGCGATGTGAGGGGCGCTGGGGATGAGTTGCCGTACCTGGGCCATCCATCTCTACAAATTGGAGGAAAGCAGACATCGTGAACAGGGGACTTTTTTTTTTAAGGCCGAGGCAAACTAGAAAAACGTTGGCCAATTTTATACCAATTGTTAGGCTAATGTGACCTATGTTTAGATATGAAGTTCCACTGAGGTTTGTGATGTGCACCACTGAACCACCAATCATCCACACTCAACACAAGACACAAATTTATACCAATTGTTAGGCTAATGTGACCTATGTTTAGATATGAAGTTCCACTGAGGTTTGTGACGTGCACCGCTGAACCACCCACCACTCATCCACACTCAACACAAGACACAATCTGAAATGTCTTGTGTTCGGAGCAGCAGACAAATTCGCAAGTTTTATCACCCGAGTGTTGGAAATGTGTTATCACCTGAACAAAAAAGCTGTGGCTCTTTGCGCAATGCGGGGGGTAAGTGCTTTTATCAACAACACAGAACACATACACACAGATACACGTGCGCGCACACCCAGGCACACAAGATGCACACCCTAAATATTTTATGTAGTTTAACTGCACGATGCTTTCAACACTTGGGCCAATTTTCCACACTCTACAATGCCCGCGCACAAACATGTGCGTCACACGATTGAACAGAGAGGGGACAAGCTTAAAGTGGCGGGCTCTCTCAAACCCAAACATATCGTTATCGCCGCCACCGCCGCTCAATCGACCAAACGGGATCCCATTTATCTACTCATCACTGGCTAACACCCCAAAACACTGGCACTCCCCCCCCCACCTCCATACACAAAAAACCACTTACATAAAACACTGAAGTGGTAAACTTTCCACTTTGTTTTGTTTTCCCAATCACATTACAGTATCATTATTGCACCATGGAACTACTCGGCGGCTAGGAAATATCGCACTACGTTATTTCGTGATTATCACGCAGTCACTATTATTAAATATACTGTGACCACATATATACAAAAACCAATGGATTATATATTTATATTATGTGAAACGACAAATTATTACGTGTGCTTATGCCATTATCATGATTAACTACACTGATAAAGAACTAATTGTATTATATATTTATATTTAGTAACTTGCCGTCCCGCCCATACAGGACATCTGTTGAAAAATATCTCATCAGATTCCTCCTGTCAAAATAAAAATCCTCATTTTGATATCATGTTTAAAGGCAATGTTATTATGTAGTCATCATTACTAACTATACTGTGACCACAGATATATGACCAACGGAATAATGTTTAGATAATGTTAAATGACAATTATTATTCATGTATACATGTAATAAGTCAACGCCATGAGTGCTGACGTTTCCCTGCAATCTATTTCTCTGGAGATAGGGCTAGTGGATGAAATAGATAATCATGCACATGATACTGATAACATGTACTGCTAAAGTGTAGCCAGTATATGGCAGTACAGCAAGTTGCGTAATATTCCACCAACTTGAGTATTCCTTCAAGGTAAAGTGTGTTTCTGGAATATTACGTTACCTCCAACATGTTGAAATATTGAGCAAGTGGCCAAATATCCCAAACTGGACCCAATCTGAAAGTCTTAAACGACTCGGTGAGGCTATCCTGGTGAATCAGCAAAAGGCCCTTTTCCCACGTTGTTGTTGCAATGAGAAAGAAGACTCAATTTCGATTTAAAGCTTTCGTGACTGCAGGGATTCATCTTCTTGGTTCTTTCGGTAAAGCCACGTAGAAGGGAAATAATAAAATAATAAAAATAAAACATTCTAAAATATGTTTTTTTCTTTTATATAATAAAATAATAAAAATAAAACATAATAAAATATGTTTAATTTTTATTACTTAATTTTTTCCCTTCTACGTGACTTTACCGAAAGAACCAAGAAGATGAAAGAAGACTCAATCTATTTTCACGTAAAGTGCAAGTTATTTTCAGGCTATCTTCTTGTCAGCACAGCAGACCAATGTTTAACTTAAGAATTGTTTTCGAGCGGGCAACCTCTGGGCTGGTTTCATCAGCAGTCAAGCCTGTTAAACAAATGTTGCCGCTGTATTGCCAGATGCCATTGGCAATAGCCACCCCACCGAACAAATGTGCTCCATTCAGTGCAAAACTATATAGTTTCTTTAAATCGAAAAAAGCAACTCGCCGAAAAAAACGTACTCTCTTGTGAACGTTCTCCAAAATGACACGATGCCAAAAACGGATTCTCAACTTTCGGCAGAGCAAACAAAACCTGACTGGTTTCTGGGTAGCACAGGGGACTTGAGTCAAGTCAGCAGAGGGTCTACCAGGATTCTCCCTCTTACGATGACTGTGAACCAAGTTGAACCGCGCTCTAATGCAGCACGGGAGATGTGCATATATGTTCTTCCATAAGTGAAAAATCAAAGAATCGCCAAACTGCGACCGTGGTAAAGCCCAAACCGTCAAACGCATCACCGACGAGCGGGCCATCCACACACACCCTGGCGGTATCGCTGCAATCCATACAGCATCCACCGCCACCTTGGATTGGTTGGAGGACCTTAAAATTCAACTATGACATCCATCAAAACTGTTGTGTCCGCCCCCCGACACCCCCTTGCCATATGAAAGCAGAAGCAGAGGAGCTGAAGGGGACAATGCCAACCGTACTTTCGGTTCTGCGGCGATCACATCCGTGCCATCACCTCGCCGCCCCACTCCACCCCCAAACAAAAACACCTGTCTGCAAACCAAGAGCCTTAACAGCAGGGGCACACGGCACATCCCAGGCCTCAAAGGGGGCTCCAAGTCGGCGTGTGGCAGCTCCCAGCGCCCAGAAGGGGGACACGAATGGGCAATGTCATCCAAAAAACGTGGGTGGCCCGAATAGACGGATGCAGGTGTTTGTGGAACCGTTTAGGCGTTTACAAGCTGATCCACACGACTCCACCCTGCCTCCCCCCCCCATCCACCTTGCGTCCACTCCTGAAGGTGGTTTAAAAGGCAAACGCTAACTTTAAGCACCTTGCGATTGTTTTGGTGCGAACGAACGAGAGGTCTGCACGTCACCAACCGTCCATTCATGTAAGTGCAGGCAAAGTTAATTTGTCCACACTCATGGAGGGGACCCCTTTGTCAATAGCGAGAAGATAATTTTTTATGAAGTTAAGCATTGATGTTGCAACATGAATTTGCATCTAGGCGGATATAAATAAAATCAAGGTTGGATCTGTTAACAGCACTGGCAGTGTAATAATTACATTTTTTGTACGAAAAATATTGCAATATTTACGTACGAGAAAACACGACATGTTTTTAACACGTACAGTAAAATCCAAACCTATTGGAGGTGCAAAGCGGTCGAGAGAGGTTTCAGTAAAGCGAAATGGTTCATAAACCTGTCTGCGAAGACCTTTGAGCGTTTCCAAGCATGCGTGGATTTTCTCTGGGAGACCGTTTCCTCCCACATGCAAAACATTCCTTAAAGGAGGGACCCATTATCTCAATTTCACTGCAGGACACTCCTAAAAGACAGCCTTGGGGACTCTGTGGACTTTCCTGGTTCAATAAGTTTCCTATCATATACGCAGGGTAGACTGGGCTCCCGTTTCTTGTATACTGTTAGTATAGCCGAGGCGAAAACTAAAATAAATATGTCAAAGGCCGCAATGCAATGTGATATACAAGATGGTGGTCCTTAATAAAATAATGTCATGAAACAGTCCTTAATGAGCTGCATGTTGCTTCGGAGCCACAGGTTCCCAACCCCTGGTATAGCCCAAGAAATGAAAGTGTGAAGTGTGTACACCACATTTGGACTATCCTGCATGGCCCAACTACATAGATGCAGTATCTGCTGGTTGAATTGTCCTTCCAATAACTGGATAAGGGCCCTTCCCTTTCCAGCAATCGGACAGCAGTTGGCTGTGAACAATGGAGTGCTTTCAATCCGCTATCAGTTCTGCGTCGTAAACGAAAAAAAATTTTTTGCCCAGTGCTCTGCCCGGCCTGCCGTTGCGAGCGAGCGCCAAAAAAAAGGGGGCAAAAAAACACGCTTTTCAAAGCCCTTTTGAATCGCGTCGAGCGTCGCTGGGAACATTCACACCAACACTTGAGACGCACGATTCAGGTTTCAGGCATCCAGGATTGGGCCAGCCATAAGGTACACAACATGGAGTGCTTATTACATGAGCACTGCTTATCACGAGGCATCGGAGTGAGGTCTGGTCTTCGGTGTGATGCAATCGTGCATTAGTCACGTCCAACAGTGCGGTGTTATGAACAGCGCAACAATATCAGCACTGTGCTCCCAATTAAAAAACTGTGAAATCCGAGTTATGTTGTGACGTGCAGAAATTCGCCATTGTGTCTGCATAGGAAAGTACCAATTCAAAGCACAGCCAGCCGTGACACGCACTGAAAACAGTCAGCAAAGGAACATGCAGATGTGTTCATGTTAACAGATCGTCCAAGTGTGCATGCATACGTTCATTTACAGACTAGACGCGAAAGCCTCAACGTGAAGGGTCCAGAACACTTCTACAAGTCAACACTGGCACATTAACGAATGCCAGATGAATAGCAGAATGTGTTTTCGGTCTTAATTGGAAAGGGGATTTAGTTGGCGAGGTCTCATGATCCAACGACCACGGTTCTCTTGAATGAATCAACAGGCCCAGCACGCTGTGCTATAAATCAAGGTGCAAGTGATTTGCTTATCAGGTGTGCTCACTCTTGGGCTGGTTTTGTCTCCAACATGCTCACATGCAGCCTTTCAGCTCAAACACAATTAATCTGAAACTGCCTTCTAACATGATAACACTGCACGCATGCAGCATTAACACAGTAAGGCTAATCCCCTTAATTAGATTTTAAATCTGTTTACCCTTCTGACCGTCACAAAGCTCAAAATATGTGCCCTCCGCGAGCCCTTTTTCCACGGCGCCAACTGCGCTCAAATAAAGCACACGGGCAATAAACCAATTAGAGTGTTGTTATAACAAGCAGATTTGCATTCTCACAAAAAACCAGTCACTGCTAAGTGCCAGA
The DNA here is from genome assembly GCF_964198595.1 of Lampetra fluviatilis. Lineage (NCBI taxonomy): Eukaryota > Metazoa > Chordata > Hyperoartia > Petromyzontiformes > Petromyzontidae > Lampetra > Lampetra fluviatilis. The sequence goes on from NC_136289.1 coordinate 6,252,336, forward strand.
CCCGTTAACCGAAAGCCGCTTTTAAAGCTGCCGTGTTTGGCCAAGGGCAATTAAATTATAAATGTGGTCACAGCGGCGGCAGCGCGGTCAGATGGTTTCAGTGTTTGCAATTGTCTTAAGTGGCATCCCAGAAATCAGAGAATGTAATATTCAAAAACATATCCTCGATTCAAGGGGCTGCACCAAAATAAATTGGTAGCTGCACTCGATCTATGGTTAGATCAGAGGTCACAATGAAGTTATTTTATCCTGGTCTTTAGCACTTTACAAAGAAAATAAAACTCAGTTTTTCCATGCTCTAATGAACGTGGCATGGTGCTCAATTTCCATTGTTGAGCCTCAACCAGTGGAGGAGTCCACTTTTCCATGGTCCAGTCTCTCTTCAACACAACTTTTAATGTTCCAGTTGTTCTCAAGACAAAGGCTCATTGCTGACAATAACATTTGCTTCAATGTAATCTTGGGGCCATCAATGTAGCCCTCTCATCACTATTCCAGTGGTCCTGTTATTTTCATTGTCACCGTTCACTTATTTTGGAAATATCATTCCCAAGTTCAGCACAAGCTCATTAGGTCAATTCGGATTCAACATCTCATCTATCCTTCACATCTCTTCAAATATTCAAACTACTCCACAAGGCCATTTCCTATTTTTACTTCTGATTCAAAACAAACTCACTCCCCTGAATAGATTTTTTCCTAAAACGTACAATCTGCAGTAGAGATTTCAAAACAGATACTAATGAGACCAAGCATTATTGATTCTCTCCATTTCCATTAAGATATCATTCCTGGGAGGGCTAAGAGCCCAGTCTTTGCTTTGCAAAAGCACCATTAAATAAATACTGTCTCGTCATCACCTACTGGTGCCCATTTTACCGACCGCTGCTAAGGAATGATGGTCCAAGTCGGTGTTTCTCAAATAGTTTTCGCACCGCTCAGTCGATGCAAAGATTTCCACGGATCTCCCCCCCCCCGCTCCTGGTGACAAAACGCATCCACTTCTCTCAAAATACCAGAAATACAAAATGATTCATATTACCCAAAGATAAAAAAAAACGCAGCGACAAGTTTCGTGTAGGGGGTGGCATTTAGATCTTATGGTAGTTTATTCAGGGTGGTTTAGCCAACTTAATCTTTTTAAAGAAATATAAGTACAATATTAATTCATGTCCGAAAGAAAAAGTTATAAAAAACATTGTCGTTATTTCCAGATCAACCTTGCATTTGCATCACAGCCCCGCGGACCACCTGGAGGACCATCGCAGACCACTGGTGGGTCCAGAGGAAGGGAACCACCACTTTGAGAACACCACCGGTCTAAGTTGACCACAGAAGCTGACACCTCAAAGTCACGGGGAGGAGGGGGGAGGGTGGGGGCCCTTTCAAATGGGATCTCCACCGCTGTACACAGCAATCCGTGCCAGCGTACTCGATCGCAAACGCTGCAGAAAAAAAATTCGCCGACCGCTGTACGCCGGAGGGGGCCACGTCCCAAAAGTGCATCCTTGGCCGAGGATCGTATATAAATAAACTGATAAATAAGTAAGCAGCGGACCGAGCGGGGTGGGGGTGGGGGGGCGCCGTTTCACGTGACGCAGCGGGCTCAGCGGGCCCACAGTCCGCGGTCTGCCGTGCCCACGTCGAACAAAAGTGATGCTGGGCCGAGGCGCCCACCATTAAAAAGTGATTGATGGTGGTGGTGCCACGTTACCTATTAAATGGCGCTCGGGCTATCGAGGTCGTTGGTGCGCGATGAGACACGGATAGCGCCGTCGTCGCAGACAAACGATTTTTTTTTTTTGCACGACACAGCTATCGCGCGTCTCCAAACTCACAATGCAAAGTTACAAAAGTGCAGGGGGTTTAACGATCTACCCGGCGCAGCGATGCGATGCAATGTCATAGTTTGGATTATGATTTGATTCGAGAATCGATCCCTTGTCGACTCAATGCTGGTTGTTGGTGTTTGTCTTGTTTGTACAGTTCTTACTCGATTAGCCAGAATGTAATACTTGCATTTCCATGTTATTTAAAAAAAACAATCATCGGTTCTTAGGCACATAATTCAATGTATGTGTTTTGAGCAGAACCATATATTTAAATTTAAGAAACCCTTGACAGTTATATGCGAGTCTGAAAAGCTGACATGTGTCGGATTGGAGGGGTGATGATTCATATTTTTTGTTACTTGGCCCATCATTTTTCCAGGGTCAATAAAGCGAGTTCTGCTCTGTGAAAAGTGAACAGTGGTGGGTCCCATGGAGAATGATCCCCAATGAAGGAATTTCTAACTCTGGCTCAGGGTCAACCAAAAAGGAGAATGGAACAACCTCCATTGAGCGGAGACAATTACCGTATTCTCCAGATTGTAAGATACGATGAACATTAAGACGCACCCCAAACTTGTGCCAGGAAAGATAAATAGTTTCTTATTTTTCACGTTACTCTTTTCATATTGAGTTGCGGCAGAATCATTTTAATGTTTTTGTTGATGTCCGTATAGTCATACAATAATTACAGTGCGACAGCATTAATGTAGTGCAATTGTTTCTAAATACAATAGATTTACGGTACATTGACAATCTACTGGTGGATTGAGATCTACAAACGCAATTGGTCGTGGGGGTTGTATATTTTCATTTTACGAGGTAAGGCTCACCGAGCTACATTGCTCTTTTTCAGAAATAACCTGACCACTGATAGTTCAACGAAGTGGCTTATCACGTCGAAATGTATAGCAGCCAAATACTCTAAAAGCATGTTTCTAAATATGGAGGAAAACATGCAAACTCCGAATATACAGGCGTCAGGGTAGGGATCGAACCCACGACCTCCTAGATTTGAAGTTTTGGTGACTGCAAGGATTCATACTCTTTGGTTTTTCGGTAAAGTCACGTAGGTGAAACATTTATATAAATTAAATCACGACGTTTCGGGCGCAACACAAGCGTCCTTCCTCAGGTGGGGACAACTTAACAAAAGCACACCGCTTAAGTGTGTATACCGGACAAGGTAGTTAGTATCTCGCCACTGTGGCACCCCTCTTGACCCCGTAGCGTCCCATGGTTGCGAGACCATACTTCACCATACTTCATCACGCCGGTCAGTGTGGGTTGGTAATGGGAGGGGGGGGCGTAGGACCAAATGACATAAAGCTTGCCACTGATATTAGCTAGTCGGGAAAAAAAATCTCAGGTTGCAATGTTCATAGCACAGTGCACTAACCACTGCAGTCCTGCAGAATGCGCTTCCCTAGATGTCAGAAGCTAAGCAGGGTTGAGATTGAATAGCGAATGGATGGGAGACTACCATGCATTAGGTTTTGTAGGTTGCTGCAGGGCTACGTTGTGAGCAGCAGAGGGAAAATCAGAAAAATTGCGTAATTCTATGACCAACATGGTAAATTATGTTAAAATCACATGACCCCCATGGCGTGGGAAGATCCTCATCCAGCAGTGGACCAACAAAAACACTGTACATATGATTGATGGTCTTACAAACATGGGACTCGTGGCTTTAAATCGCAACCAAATTTTTTAAACATTCATATTCACAGCCGACTAGGCAACACTGTGGGTCCACCACACAACTCGTTCGCGCCCAGATTTGGTTTCAAACCGATGACCCCTGGACTGATCCTGTGAGCACGCCACCCCAACAATAACATGAAGCAACAGCATTAACGGAGCCATGCATCACCAACACATGGACAGCAGTACATCGATACTGTAAGACAATCTGATTCTCTGCTCACATCATTATCATTTCTTTAACCCTTTCCCATACCAACAGGCGCTAAAAAGCTCTCATCGTGGGCTGCTGAGGAAGGCTGCCAAACCCAGACAAGCTATTTCGTGCTCCTTCCGTTGTTTTAATTGAGGGCACTGCACACTATATATTTTTGTCCCTTACTCTTTTTTGTTGACCAAATTGTCCATCCGTCTGTCTGCCCTGCCAATTCACCAACGCTGCACATTTCCACCGGCTTTCTCTAGCATAGCTTCAGTTCGTTAACACGCGTACGTGGCACACCACTGTCAACCCACTACTGGTTGAGGGCCCGTTATGTGACCACGCTGCAGGCTGATCACGACTGAAGATCCCACTGGCAATCACCGTGGCATTCTGCCGTAGTTCATACTCAAAAGCCCCAATCAAGAACCCCACCACTGCGCCGCACGGCTCCGATCTGCCAACAAAACTGTGGTGGCTCCATCTACTCCCTTCAGAGCATAAACTGGTACCCTGCGCACACCTCTGCCACAGGGGAGGGATTAAAGATGATCCATAGTGTGGCGAATATGGCCACCATAACCAAACAATGGACCACATCGCTAACAACTGTATCCTCCGCCCGCTCTCTGGCGGACTGCGCAGTATTAGTCGCACTACTCCCGACGCTATGACATGGTTCACAAGCGTAAAGCTGACACGCATCGTTTACACACACGTGCATACGCTAGAAAAAGACTGAGGGTTGGCAAGTGGGGAAGCATCGACTTGAGCGCCATGTAGTACTATGCAGTAAAATAATGGATTCTGATTAACTTTCCTCTGATGTCCACAACGTAGGCCCATAGCCTATAACACCCCGTGTTGCATGGTGGTCACCCATCAATGCATCATCGTGGCTCAACTCTCTGCTTAGCATTGGACATGCGACAAGATCAGGTGCACTCAGTTTGAGATACCGAAGGATTTGTGCGTGACCAATTCACCCAATGTCACAACCTATGACCAAATCACGCTGAATGTGCCCGACCTTTCTCAAATCTATGCAGAGCTGAGTTTGGTCAGTGCTTGAGATACGAGACTTGCCTGTGAATACCAAGCGTGTTAGATTTGGTCTCCAACGTGGCAGGGAGATGGAATTCTTAAACCTATCGGTGCAGATGTTTAAGCATCACCCCCTTTGTTGTATGGAATTTCTTCCAGTTACTATTGTTTCTTCCCACATAACACTCAAACGGAATTGGCTAAATGCCCCAATTGAACAGGAACCTCCGAATACAGCGAGTTTGAGACTACCCTCAATAAAAAGGACTTTAGCAACATTTCTCAACCAACTGGAGAAACATTCAACACTGGGGTCACAATATCACAAGCAGGAAGATAGCCATATATTTAAAGGTGTTAAAAACACGATTATGAGCCTATTTACATTTTTGTGTGTGGCAATAAACCAAAGGGAATTATGGGCAACAAAAATAACATCGCGATTATCAAACTCGCCGCTAGCTCGGTTTATTAAGTGGGCGATTCACTGCCCGCGTGACGTTTGACATTATCGTTTTGTCAGAGCAGGTCAATGCGTGCCCGAGTTTCAGCCCAAATCTCAAATTTGAAACCTGCTGGCAAAAAATCGTATAAATACCTGTCACCAAGTAATTATAGTCTCCTAGGTCTGCATTATGAAAGAGATAACGAATCCTAATGGCCTCTCACCTAGTTATATAGAGTACATCAATGAATCGATTTATAGCTTCCTCCCTCCGTACCTCCATCAGTTAAAAACAGCAAACGCTCGTTGTACATGGCGTGTGGAATGCATTATTCAGTGATATTGGGTGCAGATAATAACTGCCACCGCTATGCGTGACCGGGATCCAAAGATTCGTAGCACATTCATCCTAAACCTTTACATTATCAATTACATACACACACATTCACAGTGGATTCTCCTTACTGCTCTGAAAGGGGTGTAGAAAATAGAAGCTCATTTCTGGGGTTACAACAAGTCTGTCCGCCCACGTCTTTTCGATCTCCACTCATTCTGCGCCAATTTTCTTTTTAGGCTACGTAGCCGCCAGTCCACCAAAGCGTCCAGTCTCATTCCGTGTAATGTTCAAAAAAAGGCAACAAAAGCCCCCCCCCCCCCCCCCGGATAAGTGGCTCGATTGCGTCGTGGGGCCTCCGGTTACAGCGCACCGTTCTCTTCCATGCACCCTCCCCTAAAGCCATTTGTAGAAAACGTTTGAAAGCGTTCGTGGAACGGAAGTGCGGGAGAAACCACATTAGCACTGTTTACTGTTTTGATTTAAAAAGCGGCTAATGGTGCGCTGGTACGCTTTGCGAGGCCTCGATGGTTTCGGAGTATTATCGATACGCGCGCTACATTTTAATCGCAACGCGATCTGACGGCGCAATACAGCGACACAAACGAGAGGAGTCCGTGTCAGATCTGTGGCCGCCCCGAAACATCACAGCTTAGCGCGTGACAATCGCCGCAGGAGCGTTGCAGAGATTTTTTTCAAGACGTTTGCATGCCCGCAATAAAACACCGCGCCTTTCGTCACGTTTTCCCACGTGTAGTAACTCATGTTGCTTGTTTTATTTATCATAAAGTGTTAACTAGGTTGGCTATCCTTCATGCAAAACTCCCTCTACCTGAAAACTCGTGAGCAAACCAAACATTGCTTAATAAAGAGCTTTCTTTGAGGAATTTTAAGCAAGCGCAAACATAATGCAATGCCAGGTTAACATTTTTAATATTCAAGGGTTACGCTGAAGGTTTACCAAGATGAGATGATGAGGCTTGATGAGATCGACTCCGGAGTGCAGTATTAAGGTTCTACACGTACATGCTCCCTTCAAAACACACCGTCACCACGGCAAGCAAGATGGCACATTTAAATTAACTGCAAAGGAGGCACTTCACTTGGACTTATCCAAGATAAAATATTACGGAGTCACCACTCTTAACAACGCCAACAACGGTGCGATTTAGCGACAAAGACAAAAGTGTCTCAAGACCCTTTATCGATGGGGGTGCTGCATTGGGATGTTTGGTCAATTGCATTAAAGAGTTGTTTGGTATATGGGAGAAGACTAGAATACCTGAAGGAAACCCACCCATACAAGAGATGGGGGTGGGGGCAACACTCAAAATATCCCCACGGATACATTTAAAAAATCCTCGGCTTAATTGAAAATCCGTAAGAGGTTTTGCGAGTTAGATCGCGTAATATGCAATACGCAATCTAACCCACAAACCTCTTATTGATATTGGTCGCGAAAGCAGACGTGTTAAACTTTAATGGAAATCTCCGGGCCACTTCACAGACCAGGTATACAACCCACCGGTATTCCTCGGTAGTCTCCAATTCAAGCACTTCCAAAATCCGACAAGATCTTAGGGGCAGTGATGGCGATGTGGTTAGCAGCAAAAGGTATCTTAGGCCAAGTTTCCTTTAACATACCCTCCATCATGAAGCCCAAACACGGTACCCGTTTGGCTGTCAGCGCACTGCTGATGGACAGCTATGTTTAATATATTTTAGGTAAAGCCCTTTGCCAATCCACTGCTGGATGAAGGCCATCACGCTGGTAAAACTGCAGTCCGTGTAAGGGAAGCTCCAGGGACCGTATTCTTAGGTTTTTTCGGTAAAGTCACGTAGGTAAAACATAAAAATTAATAAAAGTAAAATAAAATAAAAAATCACGACGTTTTGGAGGCAACACAAGCTTCCGTCTTCAGGTGGAACCGTCACAGCCACGACAGCTGAATCAAGTCGCGGAAGTCGCGAAAGCCTACTTGATACAGCTGTCGTGGCTGTGACGGTTCCACCTGAAGACGGAAGCTTGTGTTGCCTCCGAAACGTCGTGATTTTTATTTTATTTTTTCATTTTATTTTACTTTTATTAATTTTAATGTTTTACCTACGTGACTTTACCGAAAAAACCTAAGAATATGAATCCTTGCAGTCACGAAAGCTTCAAATATAGAACTCCAGGGACCGGTTTAGCCGTCACTCGCCACTAATGTCACCCAGAGCTGGGATTTGATCAACTCAGGTGGCAAGGTTAATAGCGTAGTGTGGCAAGCAGTGCGTCAGTGCTCCATTAGCTACGCTTAGCTTGTCACAAACCTACGCAAAATGTTATCACGATGACTCGCGCCGTGCTCCTGGGGTTATAACAGAACAAATGCCTTTTGTGACAAAATTACAAGACAGAGCAGGCAGCCCAGTGAACAAAAGTCAAATCCAAGGATAGTTAAAAAAGAACACACACGAGACCGCTTGACAAGTGTGTTTTAAATTTAAAAAGAGAGAGACGTCTGGAAGACATCGGTGGGGTAAGCAAAATAAATTCACCGAATGCCGCAGCAAATTTGGTGTGCGTGCGTTTAACAACTCAAGTCTCAAGAGAGAGAGAGATGGCTTTGCGCGCATTTCATTGGTAGCAGATTATGCGCACATTGAAGGCAGGGGAGAAGTCTTCTGCATGTGCTTCGCGATGACACGAGCACGGGCTGCTCGCATCAAACATCCATCCAGACGCGATGGGGGTCATAGCCGTAATCAGCCGCCACTCTTCAAGATAGAAACGGCGCTTCCAACTTACAGACGTGGGGTAAACTTGCACGGCAGAAGCGAACAGGGATTTTTGGGGATTTCGGCCTCGACTTGCAGTCGAAAGATACTCGACTTTGGATCTCATTAGGCCGTGGAGGCATGCAATAATGTTTCTCTGATAAATGTCAGCGTTTTTGGACTGCAATAAAGAATGCACGTTACGCATTTTACACGGACTTTAAATTAAGGAGGGGTCAACAAGTAACAATTGTCAAAGCAATCAAGGCCAACCCACACTGACGGGGGGAGGTGGTGGTGACGAACAACTCTACCAGAATAAACTACGACAACGTTTGACACCACGCCTCGTATTCGAGTCATCAAAGTCTGTTGCACACCAACGCAATGCGCCATTGAGAGCGATATACACGACCGGGGGACCTCAACAACGAGCGAACTTTTTGGGAAAGTGTCGCAGAGCTTTTCCCACCTGATGGCGGACGCTTGTGTTGCGCCCGAAACGTCGTGATTTATTTTCAACCTACGTGATTTTACCGAAAGAACCAAAGAGTATGGATTCCTGCAGTCACGAAAGCTTCAAATCAAGATTGTAGCAGAGCTTGAAAACTCACACACACACACGCTGCACATCTGAGCAGGGACACGAGGCAAGTAGACAGACAGACAGGGGTTTAAGTGGCACATCCCTTGAGAGCAACGAAAATGTGTCCCCATGTACACAGGAAACTAGCAGCAGCGCGTCATTGCTCAGGCCTACTGACCGAAACGTCGGTGTGCAATTTGCAGAAGCAGTTGCAGTAATTTACGTTCAGAAAATAAATCAATGCCAAAAGCGACATCAGTGTAGCTGACATATCCTGCAGCACAGTATTTACTTGTGGTCAAACATAAATTCTATCGTACAGAAGCGTATATAGTAGTACTTTTCTATACAATACTGTCGTTTTAGGAATATACATTCATCGGTACACTGAGCAATGCAACAACGGTATATATATTAGTATGTACTGTACTGCGTATGGAGTATTGAATGTCTAAACAGTGATTGAGTGCTGTAACATACGCCTACACTACTACAATCTTCAAAGGTTAGTGTATAGTAGTACAGTAACGGTGTACAGTACGGATGCGTTGTTTTCATTTCGTTCCAGATTTCAACGCATTTCTAAGCTTCACAGAAATACCGATATGTAATTTACGTATACAATAACAATCTAAAAGTTGCATACAAACACACACACACACGTTGTCCTTAAAATACAGAACGAGCCAGACCAAATGCAATATCATCTTCGTTTCATTAGCCACAGATTTATCTACACAATTAAAACTCAACATTTACATTAGTTAACGTTTGGCAGTTTCTGTAAAATTTTCTCGACGTGTCATTTTAGTAAATAATAACCTGGGGGGACGGACACACACTCTCTTCGGCATCCAACTTGCAAAAATACGTGAACATCACGAGATATAATATCAGTTAGCTAAAAATAAACAGCTCGGGCTCACACTTTAAGTCGCAAAACAACAAGTCACTTGATTTTTTAGACTGGCCACATTTTAAAAAACGAAGCACAATTAACCACAAAGCATCTGCAACAAACATGAGTTTGAGGGACACAGAGAGAAAGCCATCCACCAAAAGCCAACATTTAACCAAACTTCTACTAAACTCTGCCGGGCTAAACTTAAAATTCCATTCCGACCAGATAAGAATGATAGGGAAAGGAAAAAAGAGGGCTTCAGTTTCGAGATCACAAACGATAGCAACTACCATACAGTAGTGAACATCAACACAACAACACACACACTTCATTGTAAAAGCGGTAACGGATCCGGCTTCTTGTACAACATATCAGGAGTGAATGTTTATACAAACTACACATATGTAGAACATAGTTTGATATTGTTAAAAGGGTACACGTGAACGTACGGGTCACAAGTGATAGCAAAGTACTTAAGACTGCCCATGAACAACACGGTAAGTGTAACATTAAATAGGTCCCCGGCCTATTTTCTTGAAATATAAAGGAATGTTAGACTGTGTTAGACTTTGTGCATTTAGGACGCTGTACATGCAAAGTTGATACCCTTTTTGGTAAATAAGCGATGGCTTTGTGATTTACATTACACTTAATGCTTTCGCAGTACTGCATACGCCTGCTGCGTGTTAGTTTTACAATATTTCATCGTGCGTAAAGTGTTGCACCTTTACATTTAACAACAAAAACCAAGCTTTTCCCTTTGTTTTTAACGTCTAAGAAAACCACCCAAAAATAGATCTCCACACGCGGCCTAAACACTAAAATCCACCCCGCAAAAGTTGCGTCGGTCACGCACTTTACTACAAAGCGACGAGTTTTAAAAAGCGTCAATTAATCGCGTTAAAGGCGAAGTATACCGCTGCTCTTTACACACACACAGGAGGATGATGATGAGGAAGATGATGATGATGATGTTGGTTACAAAGTAACGAAAAGTAACGAAAAGTATCTCGGCTCGTGCGTCGGGGGGGCCTCAAACCGCGTTAGATTCGAGCTCACGCGGTCGTTTAAACCCCCTCACGACGACGACATCGTCATCACCGTAACGTTATCAAGTTGAGTTGTAACGAAAGCACGAGAGAGAGAGAGGAGAGAGAGGAGAGTTCGTCGCGACACGAAGCCTCCTCGTTGTCCCGAGCCGTACCCGCAAGACGCCATGTTCGCAGTGGTTGGTTGGTTGGTGGTGGTTGTGGAGAGAGAAAAAAGTGCTCACTCCCAAGCCGCAAAGTCGACGCAGAAACACACCGCACAGCCGCCAAAGTCGCTTCCAAGCGTACGAATAAAGTTGATCGGCGATAATAACAACAACAAAGTCGCTGAGCACGCGAAGCCGCTCACCTGAACACGGGGGGGGGGGGGGGCAAAGTCGTCCCCTGCACTTCGAAGCAACTCCGCAACACTGCGCGGAAGAACGCCCCGGCCGCAGAATGGGGTGGGGGCGGTGACGCGGTCCCGGCTTGGGGGGGGGGGTGAAAAGTAGGCGTGGCCTAATCGACTTTATGGGCGTGTCTCTACGGTAGGTGGGGGGCGGGGCGGGGCTGCCGCTCGCGTCTCTGGGCGGAGACGTGGACGGGGTGGGCCGGGGGGTGCGCGGGGGTGGGGGGTTGGAGAGCCGCGTCACGCCCCCCAGATTAATGCGCGGGCCGGGTGTGGTGAGGGGAGGTGGGCTGTAGTTGGAGCGGGGTGGGGGAGGGATGCGGGGGCGAGTGAGGGGCGGGGCTAACCGGCGCTACTTTTCCCGCGTGCACACAAACGCGCCTTTTGTGTGCGCGCGCGCGCGGGCGGGGGAACGATTCGCCCCCCCCCTCCCCACCCCCCCGCTGCCCCCCCCCTCCCCTCATTCCACCCCCACCCACTTACACCTTAAGAGAGCAATGGGGCATTCATTCCCAAGACAACCTGCCCGCCCATAGCTATGCACGATGCAATACACACGTGGGGGGTGGGTGGGTGGTGGTGGTGTTAAGTCTGCTGTAGACGTTCGTTCCATGTGCCGCGACAAATCCTCAGACTCGTGTCTCGAGAAACTCATCCGTCGTTCAATTTGCCTTTAGGAAAGTTGAAATTTTTTTTTTTAAATCGACGTTTATTTCTTGTTGGTGGTTTATCTCAGGAAAATTAAGGCAATTCCACGTTACTGTGTCGGGAAGCAACCGGGTCTGAATGCACACAACGGCTGTCAATTAAAGGTCACGCGGGGTTGTTGATTTACACAATTTGACATTCGTATGTGTTATTGTTGTTGGACCAAGTGATGGGAATTTCACATTCATATGGCAGGAATAAAAACGAATATTAATCCATATACAGTAGAGCCCCTCTCAGCGACCACCTCCTGTTAACGACGAATCGCTTAACGACGGCCCCCCCATAGAGCCCAATGTGTAGTGTGTAGTGTAGTATATACTGTAGTGTATAGTGTAGTTTATAGTAGTGTATAGTGTATTGTGTAGTGTAGTGTATAGTAGTGTATAGTGTAGTGTATAATAGTGTAGTGTATAGTGTATTGTATAGTAGTGTAGTGCCTCCATAAAGCCCAATGTGTAGTGTATAGTAGTGTAGTGTATAGTAGTGTATAGTGTAGTGTATAGTAGTGTAGTGTATAGTGTAGTACCCCCATAGAGCCCAATGTGTTCGCTTACCGACAATTCTCCCATTAAAGACGGGCTTTTGTAGTTGCAGTAAACATTAACTAATGCATCAATTAACTGCGTTTCTTTTAACATCAAGGTATTATGTTATTAGTATATTAATGTATTAAAATACATTGTTTCAATATTATAAAGTAAGTTTTTTGGGGTGAAAGAGGGTAACTTTCGCTGCTGTCGGAACGCATTAAGCCTTTAACGTGCATTCCCTATACTCGCTTAACGACCAGATCACTTAACGAGCGGTTTCGTGGAACCAATTAGCGTGGCTAAGAGGAGGAGGAGGTGGTTCTACTGGACAACATTTGACTATTCATACAATTTGGTTCTTTCAGTAAAGTCACGTAGGTATAAAACTAAAATAAATCACGACGTTTCGGGCGCAACACAAGCGTCCGTCATCAGGTGGGAAAGCATGGCCTGCTGCTGAAGCAGACTGTTTTAAAAGGTTTGGAAAGAACCAAAGAGTATGGATTCCTGCAGTCACGAAAGCTTCAAATCAACATTTGACGATTCAATTTTTTATTGAGGGCGCAGCGGTGACGTCATCACGCACAAGTTCGACAGGCTGCTGGTGACGTCATCACGCACGAACCCGGCTCATCTGGCTGCTGGTGACGTCATGACGCAGACGTGCGCGCGCCAGCCAGCTCCGTAGCCAGCCAGCCAGCCAGCAAAACTTTTTTTTCTATCTAATATACCGTAAAAGGAAATTGCATGAGCAAAACAAGTCACCATATCCACTACTGACGGTGACCTATACATAATAACATGTATGCAGAAATAGGCTGCAGATTTGGGCAATCCTCCTTTTGCATCGAGAAAAAAGTAATATTTAAAAATACTTTTTTTAAAACACACTTTAATGAAATGTACCCTACTCGTAATGGCAGAACTCCACGACTCCAGGAAGGGGTCCCGAAGCTTGCCATAACGTAAGGGGGCCGTGGTGATTTACAGCCAACGTTAGTTGAGCGTGGACAATTAGACCCAAGCCGAAACATAACATATACAAATTAATGTTTAAAAATACTCTTTTTATTTGTTTGATAGAATATAGTATTGTCATCAGTATGACATAAGTATACCAAGTTTGCAGTCGATACCACATTGGGAATTGGGTTAAAATTTAGTTACAAGATTTGAGGATACGACAACAACAGACATAGTTAAATAAAAGCGTGTAAAAAAACACACAAAGATGACAATTGTGAGTAAAACTTTGCAGTGCTGTGAGAAAATAAAATTAGAAGCTGACATGAAAGGGTTGTGAAATCCCACGTGAACAGTTTCGTGCGAATCGCGTGTCGTGAAACTGCGCAAGGCTTCGATATTCTACGAATTTCAATGATAAACATTGCACCTTTTAAAAGTATGTAATCGCACAAATGTTTTAACTGCTCTATTGATTTAATACGACCATCCGATTTGTCAATTCGCTGCTCGATGAAGAACCCTTTTCCCAGGCTGTGTCAGTGACGAGAGCGATTCAGCGTTCACCGTGGCCAGGTGAATCTGAATCCGGTCGTCAACTTCGCGGTGCCGGGCGCCTTTGGGGCCGTCCATAAATGACGTCACGCACCTAGGGGGGGGGGGGGGTCAGACATTTGTGACGATGTGTGACGAGGGGAGGGGGGGTTTGAGAAATGTGACGTCACATCAAAATGCGCAACTTTAAATAAATATAGACAACACGTTCTGCTTAATAAATAAATGTTTTCTCCTACAACATCAGAGTGCATCGGCACATTAAATACGCACTACAATGGCAATAGTTTAAAGCGATTTGAAGCATGTTTTTTGGCGGGAGGGGGGGGGGACAGAGCTTTGTGACGTCATATTTGAGGGGGGGTCTGACTTTTTGTGACGCCGTGTGACGATGGGGGGGGGAGGTCAAAAATCGTCCAAAATCGCGTGACGTCATTCATGGACGGCCCCTTATCTCGTAAAATAAAAAAATGTTTGAGTTTTATTTCCAGCCAAATATTTATCTCCAAGTCCTCAACCAATCACCTGCTTTCCAATGCCTGGCCGTGCCCCAGACGTCGTTCATCCTTGACTTGCGATGACCTCACGTGATCCTTACATTAGTTTAATGTGTCCTTATACGACCCTTGCATAATGTTTGCTGGGTAGTCATGTTCATATACATACCCCCTGTATATGGAAAGTGGACACTATCTTCAGTTACAAGTTTATCATACTCTTAGGTTTTTTTCGGTAAAGTCACGTAGGTAAAAAATAAGATAAATAAATTAATAATAAATGATAATAAATCAATTAAATCACGACGTTTCGGAGGCAACACAAGTCTCCGTCTTCAGGTGTACCTTGATACAGTAAATTTAGCTGTGACGGTCCCACCTGAAAACGGAGACTTGTGTTGCCTCCGAAACGTCGTGATTTAATAGATTTATTTTCATTTATTATTATTATTTACCTACATGACTTTACCGATAAAACCTAAGAGTAGGAATCCTTGCAGTCACGAAAGCTTCAAATCTAGAATTAAGTTTATCACAGTTTACCAAAGTCCTATACAGCACTTTAAGCAAGTACATCCTTATGTCGCATTGTATTTAGCCATTTACATTTTTGTTTGAATCAGTTGTATCCAATATCATGCCTCAGAAGGATGCAATGGTCAACCCACGCCTACAATCAAATAATCATGTTCACAGAGAGCCAAACACAATTGCACCCTCATTCATGTCAATGGGCGACCACGCAGCTGATGCATTTATAAGGCTTAACATAATTGTAGTCTATAATTTTAATTATTATAATTACAATTTAGTGCCTATGCGCTTTTATTGCAATTCCAGTCCTTGTGGCAATGCCCTGCTATATATAAATAGCAGGTTAATCAACAATAATCATCGCAGCATTATTTGTTTTACTGCCAATGACAGAAAAGAAAGACGTGAATGCTTTGACTATATGGGCTTATTGGGGGTATTTTTAATAATTGGCCCTAAGTATTGTATATTGGGCTGTTAAATGATTTTTCTGTAGGCCAATTAGAAATAGTGCCAATAATATACAGTACTTTTCTCTCAGCGACAGTACACAAACATGTAATCGTATTTCATTAACCCATTAGTTATTGTAGACGTTCATTTGAACAACAAAGTTAGTATGCACACACGCACAAAGAGTAATTGGAGATATTTTATTTCACGGGAATTACGGTAAATAAAAAAAATAGAAGCTGATGATATTAAGGAATGAAAAGTGTTTATGCAATAGGAGTAATCTGCAACAAGGCACAGCAAAAGCTTTGTAAACTTAGTTTTTTTTTAAATGTCACTATAACTGTTTTTAATGTACAAATATTAATGTGTAAAATTACGAATACATAAAAATCAATCCAGAGCGACAGTGATGAGTTGATACCAACTCATTTTGCTGTTCTACATCGAGTAGCACTTGACAATGCAATCTGTCTCAAAAAATGGTATACTGTATGTGTTTTAATACGTGACGGTTTTTTATATTTTATCCAAGGTGTATACGTTTCTTCAAATGATGTAACCTAAATATGGTTATCATATAGAGTTAAACTCATGAATTCAAATAATTGGAAATAAAAATCCCAATTAACGATTTTCTTAACGGTATAATTCAGAAGCGGCTGTTGACTAACAAGGGGGTTAAACTTCGTATGCTGAACTTCTTTCGCGCCGTACACAGCCAACCGCGCTCATCGGAGGTGCGTGTGAGCGACAATAAACTAAACACAAAAAGCACTTCAAAGACGGCGGTTAAACATCGGTATAGAAGGCAAGCAAGCGTGGGACCCATCATCGCAAGCACGCTGCAAGAAAGTCAACTCAGATGCTGTAAGAAGAGAGCAAGACCACCACATCAGAAGCGAGGGAGGATATGAACACGAAAGCGGTGAAGCAGCACAACGAAGGGGTATGGGGTTAATGTAGAGATGGCCAAGGACAAGAATGAGTTGAAAAAGGCGAGCCAAGAAGCTTAGACCGCAAGTGAGCGGTGAAAACGCAAGGAAAGAAATATGAACATATGTCGATCAGATATTTTACTCCATGCTGCAATAACTCACCTCTGAACCATGAAGTCGAAATCAAGAGCAGAATTGAACAAGCAAGGCAAGCATTTATTAAATGGAAAACACTCCTTGCAGACCGCAACTTGAGTACATCACTGAAACTGCGCACACTGAAATGCTACATCTGGTCAATTTTGCTGTACGGAGTAGAGACGTGGACACTAACAACAACAGCAACAAAAAGGCTCGAAGCTTTCGAGATGTGGCTGTATCGAAGAATGCTGAAAATCCCATGGACAGCCAAAACCACCAATACACAAGTTCTGCAAGATATGGGCACTGACAGGCAACTGCTGAAGACCATCCTTAGCAGGAAGTGTTACTACCTAGGCCACATTGCCCGAAACGACCACAAATACCAGCTATTAAAGCTAATCCTGGAAGGAAAAATCGAAGGGAAAAAACGACCAGGACGGCCAAAAACGACATGGCTCAGTGACATCAAAACATGGCTACAATTAACAACAGCAGCACAAACTCTACACGCCGTGCTAGACCGGGACCAATATCATCGTGAAGTCGCACACGCCGTTAGGCAGCACTAAAGAAGAAGAAGATAAACCGCAGCGAGTATTTTGCAGACCTGAAAACTTGGTAAGAAAAGCCAGGGTTGCTAAGGAAAACACCCACGTAACGAGCAAAGAAAATACGAACGATAAAAAAAAAGTCTGACGTTCAAATAAACCACGGCCAGTTCCGTGAATTTCGTGTTTTTTCAAAGTCTCTTGAAATGCTGTGCTTTGGAAGCGTATTCGCCCATTTAGAAATATTACCAAGCAAGCCGGACAAAAAATCATCGCGTACGTGTGTTACCACTGGCTGTGCAAATGTGAAATGTGTGCTGTGTTGGCAAGGAACGCTGGCAGCAAATGACACGGGCTGGGATTTCTATGATAAAATATTTAGGTGGCGATTGCAGGCGATAATGATCGCCAGTGTCTTGAGATATGGTGGTATTTACATGCCTTGTAAATCCAGATTGTCACGTAATTGTATCAGCGTGTTCATTGCCATGAAGATTACTACCATGGTTTTAATGGCAATATTGCCATTTTGTGTTCAGCTCGCCAGGTGGAAAATTGAGCCGTCAAGTGATGTGCGTGTGAAAAAGTAAAGTCTTTGATATAATGCAAACAGCCAGCCATGACATATGTATCGACAACACGGTCAATGACAAAGAACATGGTATGAAAATCGTTTCGCATCCAAAAAAATCAAGAAACGATTCAAAAGTGAGGAATAACTCAAGCGGGCGGGTGTCGGAGCGTGTAGCGGCTTAGACCGTGCAAGAGACATACACTCGTTAAGAAATAGCAAGACAAACTTGTGCAGGGCATTTTACCGTAGCAGCTGACAGTTTAAATTTCAATTTAAAGCTTTCGTGACTGCAGGGATTCGTCTTCTTGGTTCTTTCGGTAAAGTCACGTAGAAGGGAAGTAATACAATAATAAAAAATAAAACATAATAAAATAATTCTCACGACGTTTCGGCCACAACGCAAGCAGCCGTCCTCAGGTGAAGACGTTTCGGCCACAACGCAAGCAGCCGTCCTCAGGTGAAGACCAGGTCTGTCTCCCCGACAGACCTGGTCGAAACGTCGTGAGAATTATTTTATTATGTTTTATTTTTATTATTTTATTACTTCCCTTCTCCGTGACTTTACCGAAATAACCAATAAGCTGACAGTTTGTGGAGTGGCATCGCTTAAACAACCAAAGGCGAGACGGAGTAATGCCACAAGAGCATACACGTTAAGCCAAACTGAATTGCAATTACGCAGCAGTGGCAAAAAGCTCTAATCTCAGTCAGCATGAGAATGCCTTCATCCACCACCATCATCATCGTCATCAGACACACTTAGGCGACGTTGGCCCGTTGCGCCAATCGTAGCCGCCGTGTTCCACCACGTCGGTACGAGGCCACCTGCAAGGCGAGGCGAGTGTCGTGAGAAGATCCGACGAACCCCACGGAGTCACTCGGACGGCCGACTCGACGGTGCCGTGACAACAGACGGCCAAGGCCCACTCTCTGCCCTGGGCGGGATACAAGGCCGGGCACGGCGTTCTGCAGCGTCGACGTCGATGCCCTCTTTGCAATAAGGCCACACGCGGAGCGGGCGATGTCCGTCGACGAGCAGGAAGATCGCTCGAACGACGAGACTTTCGGCATTGCGAACAAAGTCGTTGCCAACATCCGATGCCAAGGTGCCGTCGTCACTGGCAGCTGTGTGTGGAAGGCCTGCGGCCGGGTTTTTTGGTGTCTCTGACTGCGGAAGAGTAGGCGGATTCATCGGCGCGTTTAAATGGCCCAACGATGACAAATTTGACGTGACGCTCAGCTGAAATGAAGCATCTCGTGACGGAAATATTCCTGGGCGCGGGCCATTAATTTCGTTTCAATCCATTGCGCAAAGACGTGGCATAATATGTTGACTGGAAGAGTATGGGCTTCAAGGTACTACAGCAGGTTGAGCAAGTATTTAAATAGATGATGATGACGAAATCCATTTTACTCGTGGATATTAACATCAAATGGTGATGGCAAATAGTGGGCAAGGACAGGACAACGGAAGGTCAGGTGTGCTCAGCTGAGTTACCTTGGTTCTGTACACACTGTGCAGTACTTATATAAATATACATATACGCATTGCCTACCGCTCTGCTAATATCACTCTACATCCCTTCTCGTGCTCTGAGAGCCAGCAAACCAAGGCCGTATGTCAAAGCCACAAGTCAACCTTTCGATTGAAAGCTTTCGTGACTGCATGGATTCATATTCTTGGTTCTTTCGGTAAAGACACGTAGAAGGGAAATAATAAAATAATAAAACACAATAAAATAATTCTCACGACGTTTCGGCCACAACGCAAGCAGCCGTCTTCAGGTGGAGAACAGGTCTGTCGAGAAGGCACCTGAAGACGGCTGCTTGCGTTGTGGCCGAAACGTCGTGAGAATTCTTTCATTATGTTTTATTTTTATTATTTTATTATTTTCATTCTACGTGACTTTACCGAAAGAACCAAGAAGATGAATCCCTGCAGTCACGAAAGCTTTAAATCGAAATTTAGAACTATTTTTTCTAATTTTACCAAGTAAGGCCCACTGAGCTATTTACATCTTGTTTCAGAAGCGACCTGGTCACAAATTACAGCTGAATGAAGTGGCTCATCACGTGGAAATATATTGCGGCCAAATCCTCTAAACGCATGATGTTGATTCTAAATGTGGAGGGGAAAACCGGAGGACCTGGAGAAAAATCCACACTCTCACGGGGAGAGAGACACGCAAACTCCAACTATACATGTGTCAGGGTCGGGATCGAACCCACGACCTCCTGTATACCAGGCGAGATGGTTAACATCTCACCACCGTGGCACCCCTTTGAGTGTCTTTTCTCGATATATATATTCATTTAAAAGCTATTTTACATACATAACCAACTTTTCCCCATCGTGATGCATGTCCCAATGTTTTTAACACTGTCATGAGATGCGGCTGCATTCAGACCCTACGTAAATACAAACTGCGTTGCGTTGTTCTCCAACGTGAAAGCCTACGCAGTGAGTTGTATTTTTCAAGCAGTTTCAAGAGCAGCATGCACTCAGAGTGCATGCGGCCGTCTGGAACGCTCTTCCATCCGTATATTAGGAAGCCACTGGAGCTATGCACTTTTAAACCTAGATTGAAAACGAATTTCTGTAGAACTGCTTGTTGTTGTGTTGAGTCTGTTGATCTTCCCCCGACCCTCAAGTTAGCACGGTTGGCTATGTACGGTGCAAAAGACGCTCAACACATATAGTAGGAACATCATGCGTTGATTACACTGGTCAACACACTTTTTCTGGCATAAGGAATTCCAACGGTTTTAAGGTAATTTTGGGGTGCTGATTCCAAATCTGGCATCAGTTTTTGTCTATCACATCAGGTTTTTGAGATATCAAATATTGCATTTTCAA
The DNA here is from genome assembly GCF_964198595.1 of Lampetra fluviatilis. NCBI lineage: Eukaryota > Metazoa > Chordata > Hyperoartia > Petromyzontiformes > Petromyzontidae > Lampetra > Lampetra fluviatilis. Next base: position 6,272,882 of record NC_136289.1, read on the forward strand.
TAAAAACTGCAGAAGAAAAATATTAAATAAATGTGGATATTGGATATCTACATAAAATGATATTATAAACACACTATCCTAAAAATACAGCACCATATTTTAACACTAAAGCAGTCACTGACTCGCAACAACTTGCAATCATAAGTGACAGAGTTCATTTCGGGTAAAATCAATGCAAATGGGGTATGCCGATAGCATAAAAATGAGATGTGATAGAGCAAATCTGAGATCAGATTTGAAATCAGCACCCTGAAATTAGTCTAAAAACAGCTGCAAAAGTCCAGGCCAGAAAAAAATATTTTTTTAGTTGACCAGTGTAATGGTAGAAAGACAACAGCAATTGTGATCGGGAGAGCGAAGCGTTGTACACGCACGCACTGGTGTGGAATGCACTATCGGGCACAAGTGCTGTATGTATGTGGAGTGTCCTCGTTAAACTAACACAGAGAGGTCAAGTCGTGCCACCAGCGGCGACAATTTCAACCGAGCGCTGTAGAGTTACGCGTGACGTTTGGGGTTGCGCGGTTTTGGAAAATAAGTAAGCACGTGTTTCCGTAATTTAATTTAATGAAGACAATGTAAAAATTCGTATATCTCCGTATATATGAAAGGCAAAGTTGTGATTATGTGTGTCTGTTCAAAATGTTTAGCGTAGTTCCCGACAGGCAACAAACTTGAAATTTGCCACGTGTGTACTTTCCAGAATGTACACCATGCAGAAAATATTAAAATAGACTTATTTTTTGGGGGGGGGGGGGGGGTAGGGGGGAGCTCAATAATGCATTTATGTTTTTGCACGGCAAGTGAGCTGTGACGTCACATCTGTCACGTGGACGCGTCACGCATTGTAGTGTAGCGGGTAGCACGCTGCGCTACGAACCCGGCGACACGAGTTTGATTCCCGCTCACGGCCACCATCGGTGACGATTATTTCAACCGGTCCTGGGCCCTCCCCTAGGTCGACTCAGCCTCAAACGAGTAACTGGTGTTGTGTGTGAACATCGCCACTGGGGAGACAAAGGCGGCCGGGCGTGGTCAATCCAAGTCCCGGGCGAAGCCGGGTAGTAAAGCTAGTACATATATAAAGTGAAAGCGATAATGGGTGGTGCTGATGATGATGATGTTGATGATGTTGGCTCAGCTGCCCCATGAATTGTCACATCACAGGATCGTTGAGAGATGGCGACTGCTTGGGGAAGCCTTCGTCCAGCATTGGATGGATCATGAATGATGGTGACGATAATGAGGATCAAGTAGAGTATGGACAAGATTTATAGCACTAAGTAAAATATTCACCCAAGTCCACCTCTGACTACAGAGCCAACAATACTCCCACACAGACTCGTCTGCATGTTTTGGGAAGTAAAACGCATCACTAATCCAGCATTTAATTTTAACCCAAACAATATATATAAAAAAAAATTATTATAATATATTCTACAAGCACACATTGCTGGATTTGTTTCACTCTTTCTTACTTGCTGCCCAAGTTCACCTTATATAAGTGATATCGATCATCATCATAATCATCCATGACCAATCCATTGCTGGATAACGGTCTCCCCAATCCGTTGCCATCTCTTGCCATGTAACGACTCACCCAGCATTGGGGTTTGTCCAGGAAAAGTCCGTCAAATTGGCAACTTTTTGGTCACGTGACAGGAACTGATGTGTATTCAGATTGGCTGGTATTGTGTTGAACCGTTACGATACGCCTAGTGCTGAGATCACGTCTGGGTTTAGTCTGTAGTAAAAATAGTGGCATCTGTACCAACTCACCCACTCACTCACAACAATCATTCGCCCGTTCACCCCCTCGGGTCGCCACCTGTCCATGAATTGTCATTTCATGCTACCCTCGATTAGCGCGGGTGAAAGCGTGCCGTGTGAAAAAAGTTCAACATACATACATATAGTAATAGGGTTTTACCCTTTCAATTGGTACAAAAACTGACACCTGCTTGTGTTGTGGTTATTGCAAACATGATGCCTTGTATAAAGGTGTCAGTTTTTTGTATCAGTTGAAAGGGTAAAAACCTATTACTATACTTTGCCACTGGTAAAGGACGTCTCATAGTATACATACATCTGTTCGGATGGCAGGAATTGATTTGTACTGATATTGGGTGGTACTGTGTTAAACTTTATGAGAGTATGCTGCACAGTTTGTTTTTTTATAGACCTAAGGCTGACTGAGACGTATCGTAATTTCACTTTGTAACACGCGCAGTGTTCGGTCGCTTCTGACGAGAGGGATTTACTCGGAGGTGAACGAAACTGCAGACAAGTTGGGAGGCAGCCAGATGGTGAGCAGGCACCAACATTTTCCCAAGCTCTATGGTTCTCTATATATCCAGATGTTTTCAGCCAATTAAAACGATGAAACTAAACCATTTTTCCAGGTAAGACCCACTGAATTGTGTAGCTCTTTTTCAGAAGCTACCTGGCCACAAATGATAGCTCAACGAAGTGGCTCATCACGTGGAATTGTATGGCAGCCAAACCACTCTAAACGCGTGTTTCTAAATGTGGAGGGAAAAACCGGAGGACCTGGAGAAAAATCCACGCGACCACGGGGAGAGCGGCACGCAAACTCTAAATATTCAGACTCTGTCTCCTCGACAGACCTGTTCTCCACCTGAGGACGGCTGCTTGCGTTGTAGCCGAAACGTCGTGAGAATTATTTAATTATGCTTTATTTTTATTATTTTATTATTTCCATTCTACGTGACTTTACCGAAAGAACCAAGAAGATGAATCCCTGCAGTCACGAAAGCTTTAAATCGAAATTTATATATACAGGCTTCAGGGTTGAGGATCGAACCCACGACCTCCTTGAAAACCAGGCGAGATAGTTAACATCTCGCCACCGTGGCAGACAATGAATGAGCGGTGATGCGTGCGGCAGGAGACCGTAGCACGCGGAGACCACCCACTCTATCCCCTTCCAGATTGAGATTGAACAGTTGCAGATGGAAGTATTCCACACTTATGGTTTCTGCCTTCTCCTGGCAAGCCAGGGTATGGAAACTTCGACGCCAACGGGGATTAGAGTTTAACGACATTTGCGTGATCCACCAAAACTCACCTCCAATGCTGGATTACAGGCTACGTGCATAGCCACCACCAACCCTGCAAGATATGCGGCTTTGTTCCGTGTAAAGGTTGAAGTTTATTTTGTTTAACGAGGCAATGACTTGAGAGGGCGGGGTGCAAGGTGAAAACTCTAATTCTAGATTTGAAGCTTTCGTGATTGCAGGGATTCATACCCTTTGGTTTTTTCGGTAAAGTCACGTAGGTAAAAAATTTAGTAAATGAAAACAACTCAATTAAATCACAACGTTTCGGGCGCAACACAAGCGTCCTTCTTCAGGTGGGGACAACGTAGCGAACGCACAACAGCGGGTGTGCATATATATAGGCTTCAGGGTTGGGATCGAACCCACAACGGCGGTTGTGCGTTCGCTACGTTGTCCGCACCTGAAGAAGGACGCTTGTGTTGCGCCCGAAACGTCGTGATTTAATTGAGTTGTTTTCATTTATTTGATTTTTTTACCTACGGGACTTTACCTAAAAAAACAGAGTGTGAAAACTCTCATTTAGCACCTACCCGCACATCGATTCTCCTTTGGGTTATGTAATCAGGCAGTGGATGAGAAGGAAACCGGCACTTTTTGGACACCATGTGTAGAATGCACACCAACAGGAACATTAAAGGCGCGTGTTGTTCAGGGAAAATGCAAGGAACCCGGAAAGAAAGGAAGCCCTAACAGAGAATGGCTTGACGACGACATTAGATTTTGGTGCCAGAAAGATGTTGCACTACACTATACACTATTATACACTACACTATACACTACACTACTATACACTATACACTACACCACTATACACTACACTACTATACACTACACTATACACTACACTACTATACACTATACACTACACCACTATACACTACACTACTATACACTACACTATACACTACTATACACTATTATACACTACACTATACACTACACTATACACTACACCACTATACACTACACTATACACTACACTATACACTACACTATACACTACAATACACTACACTATACACTACACTACTATACACTACACTATACACTACACTATACACTACACTATACACCACTATACACTACACTAGTATATACTACACTATACACTACACTATACACTATTATACACTACTATACACTACACTATACACTACACTATACACTACTATACACTACACTATACACTGCTATACACTACACTATACACTACACTATACACTACACTAGTATATACTACACTAGTATATACTACACTATACACTATTATACACTACTATACACTACACTATACACTACACTATACACCACTATACACCACTATACACTACACTAGTATATACTACACTATAGACTACACTATACACTACACTATACACTACGCTATACATCACTATACACCACTATACACTACACTAGTATATACTACACTATAGACTACACTATACACTATTATACACTACTATAAACTACTATACACTACACTATACACTACACTATACACTACTATACACTACACTATACACTACTATACACTACACTATACACTACACTATACACTACACTAGTATACACTACACTATACACTACACTATACACTACTATACACTACTATACACTACACTATACGCTACACTGCTATGATGCGGCACTACTTGAGCCATATCGTCTCAAGACAGAGAGGGAAGTGGAAACACATGACGTCATGTGCAGTGGACACCTACTACGGCTATCTGCCCATGGATTGTGATGATGATGAATATGTAGTCGGAAGCCACTGAGCTATGCAATGTTAAATGTAGATGGAAAACTCATTTAATAAAAAAACAGATTTTTATGCTTCGGGGCCGCTCATAAATGACGTCACGCGATTTTGGACGATTTTTGACCCCCACCCCCCCTCGTCACACGGCGTCACAAAAATCAGACCCCCCCCTCAAATATGACGTCACAAAGCTCTGCTCCCCCCCCCCCCAAAATAAAACATGCTTCAAATCGCTTTAGACTATTGCCATTGTAGTGCGTATTTAATGTGGCGCTGCACTCTGATGTTGTAGAAGAAAGCATTTATCAAAAAGTCTATTTAATTAAGTAGAACGTGTTGTCTATATTTATTTAAAGTTGCGCATTTGGATGTGACGTCACATTTCTTTAAACCCCCCACCCCCTCGTCACACATCGTCACAAATGTCTGAACCCCCTCCCCCCCTAGGTGCGTGACGTCATTTATGGACGGCCCCTTAGCTTGTTGTCCTTCCCCCGCACTCCCGATTAGCACGATTGGCTACGTACGGTGCGAAAGAAGCAGAGGTGTGGACTCGAGTCATGTGACTTGGACTCGAGTCAGACTCGAGTCATGAATTTGATGACTTGCGACTCGACTTGGACTTGCATAACAATGACTTTGTCCCACCTCTGGAAAGAAGTGTAACATACGTACATGATGATGATGATGATCAGTACAGGACTCTCACCTACTCTTACAAACACTCGTGGTGTACTGTAAATTCCTTCTTGCATGGCGTGGGACGCGTGCATGGCTCACTCCCAGTCCGCGTGTAACGCAAACCCAAACTTACCCCGATTGCTCGGGTTATGTAACGACTTGGAATCATCGATGTTTGACTTCAAAATAACACGGGCGACGTTTCTGCTTGCGATGGTGAGGTTGCTGCACTACAGTACCGCACTACTGACCAATACCACCACCACGGTACTGTTGATGGGCGCTGTCGTGAGATAATGAATCATGCATGCATTCGTCCATTGTTATATTGTCTCCACGTGCAAATATGCCATAATTGCAGTCCAGCCACCGATTAGCTTTCAGGACTAAAACATATCCAGCGGCATTTGTGTAAGTTAGGAGATTGTAGACCAGTTTATTTGACCTCCAGTGTCTCATCAGCAGTCAGGCTTGTTGTTACGCACCACCGATTAACACGGTTGGCTACGTACGGTGCGAAAGAAGTTCAACATACCGACATATAAATGCTGCTTGGGTTCGTTCTAAACCAGTGGTTGTTAACCTGGGGTCGACGCACCCCTTGGGGTGTGAGATGTCATTTCTGGGGGTGCGAGACACGGGCAATTTTCTTTTTTAATCGAAACACAAATTAAGCAAGGGCACGTAAGTACACCTACTTTGTTTCATCAAACCCTATCTATGTGTATTAACATTATACATTTTTGTTTAAAGATTCAGAATCAAAGGGGGTGCACGGCTGCAGTCAAGGTTAAGAGCCACTGGTCTAAACAATTGGGCCCTATTCAATGTACAAAAAAACCCTCTACTGCATAAGCCGATAGAAATTATCCTGCTGTTGTGAGGATGCACTAAAACAGTGCATTGCATTCCAATACATTTAAATCCTAACAGGTTGACAATCATTTTGTTTTGTTTATCAAGGGGATAAATGCGTTCTAAAATACAGCACTTCAAGAGTAGTACACGTGCACTTTTGCATACCAATTCGGGTTGAATAAATGAAAAACAATTGTGTTAGGGAGGGTGTTTGACCATCTGCAGTGGTATCGTAATTTCCAAATCGAGTCGAAACGTTCAAACGCTGCTGTTAAATTATACTACTGGAGGTAGGAATAACTAACTTGCACACCGACGGCGACATTACAACTGAATATTACGTGGAAATTGCAACAAAAGCAATCCCCGCACAAAGCGAGGGAAACCTGAACGAGGTATTTGGAGCTAAACAAAATCTAGGGCATCAGACACTCTTTGCATCTTCTTCCAATGTCCTTTTTTATGTATACTGTATATACAAGGAGGCGAGAGGCCAATTGAGACGTTACGGCACGTTTACAAGGGCAGACGCATTGTTTTGTATTGGGAAGGAAATATTTGTGCAAGAATCACACAAATTATGTTGGCGGCCATTGTAAAATAAAAGTGTCAATTTGGGGGGGGGGGGGGAAATACGTCTCGAACATTCATTGCCCTAACTTGGAGTTTAACTACTAAAAATTACCAAAGTAACCAAAACACATCTCGTGTTATGCAGAAACCTGCACATATTACAAATCTTACGCCACAACCTTCGTTGTAAATCCACTGCTGAATGAGTCTATGCGCATTACCGTGCCTAATACATGTAAACACTTTCTTAAATTATTTATTCGGCACTTTCTTAAGTCAATTTATTCCATTTATCTTCTCATTCTCTCTTGGCATTTCATAATTCTAACAAGGCGTCTTGAGACATTAGTGGAAGATGCCCTTACAAGTAAATGATGATGATGATGATTATGCTTGTGTGGAACACGAGGAATTGCATCACCACTCTTTACAATGCTTTGTAGGTACGGCGTAGTGACAACTTGCTTTCGCGACCAATATCATCTATAATAGATGTGCTTTGGTTTAGATGGCGTCTATATATAAATGTGTCGTTAAACCCGCCACCACCCGACACAGCCAGCTGGCAAGGGTTGTCACGTAAACAGAACGTGGCCAATTCGTCACCAGCACACCGGTGTGTTGGAGAGCCAAGCCACAACATTTACAATCTGAACCTTAAATTTCGATTTAAAGCTTTCGTGACTGCAGGGATTCATCTTCTTGATTCTTTCGGTAAAGTCACGTAGAAGGGAAGTAATACAATACAAATAAAACATAACAAAATAAGAATTATTTTATTGTTTTATTTTTATTATAAAATAAGAATGATTTTATTATGTTTTATTTTTATTATTTTATTACTTCCCTTCTACGTTACTTTACCGAAAGAACCAAGAAGATGAATCTGAACCTTTTTACATATTTTCTTAAGACGTTCCGCATCTCAGGATTCTCTTAATCCCACCACGGCGCAAGGTTTCGCCGCTGAACCCCAGCAAACGGCGAAAGCGACGCGCAAGAGGAAGTGAAAACGTCGAACCGGTCGCATCCACGCGCATCTCGATCGCTGTGCATGCGATGTGTGCGGTTGTTTGGTGGGAGGGAGCGAGCGAGCGAGATCAGGGGGTGGGGGTGGAACTCGGGAGGTGGATGGAGGAGGAATGGGGTTTGGTGGGTGGGGTGAGGTCTGAGACTGATGGGGGATGGGTTAGGGTTTGCGAGGGGGGATGGTGGTGGTGGTAGGAGCGGTGGGAGGAGGAGGTGGTGGTGCTGGTGGTGGGGGAGTGTGTCACGTGGTGTAATAACTTGAGAACGCCTCCGAAGATGTCACAGAGCAGACTTCGTGTCGCCAGCTGCAGTGACGTCACTTCGCCGCTCTGTCTGCCAAAGCGCCCCCCCCCCTCTCATCCTCCCCTCTCACCCCACCTCTCCTCCTCCCCCCCCTCCTCCTCCCCCCCTCCTCCTCCCCCCCTCCTCCTCCCCCCCTCCTCCTCCCCCCCCTCCTCCTCCCCCTCTCCTCCTCCCCCCCTCTCCTCCTGCCCTCACTCCCCCCACTCGTTTTCTCACTCGGAGGCCCACGGCACAAGACCGCCTTCCCTTCCCCCACAATCTCTTCCCAGACTTCTCCTCCCCCCCTCCTCCTCCCCCCTGACTCTCACCGCTCGCCCCTCTGCCATTCCCACCGTAGAGACGCGTGAGCGCGTGTTGAGTAGAGTGGTGGTGTCGTGGGTTGTGTCGTGGTGGGGGGGGGGTAGGGGAGCGGTGGTGCAGCGGTTAGCGCCACGCTGCGCTATGAACCCGGCGACACGGGTTTAGATTCCCGCTCACGGCCAACACCACAGTGACGATTGTCTGAACCGGTCCCGGGACTCCCCTAGGTCGACTCAGCCTCAAATGAGTACCTGGTGTTGTGTGTAAAACATCGCCACTGGGGAGACAAAGGCGGCCGGGCGTGGTGCTGGCCACCCTACCCCCTCGTGTGCCGTTCCGGCCTTCATAGGTGCTACTCGCTAACAGCACTTGCCCCTACAGTCTGTTAAGGCTACACGGGCGATCTTTGTCTTTCTTATGTTGTGGGTTGTGTTGGGGGGGGGGAGCGGTGGTGTAGCGGTTAGCGCGCCGTGAGTCTGGCCACCCGGGTTGGATTCCCGTTCACGGCCAACATCGGTGGCGAATATCTGAACCGGTTTCGGGACTCCCCTAGGTCGACTCAGCCTCAAATGAGTACATTGTGCGGTGTGTAAACATCGTTACTGGGGAGACAAAGGTGGCCGGGCGTGGTACTGGCCACCCCACCCCCTCGTGTGCCGTGCCGGCCTTCATAGGGTGCTCGCTAACGGCACTTGCCCCAACGGACTGTCAAGGCTACAACGTGGAGGAGATCCTTTGCCTTTGCATCCACAGACGTGAGGCCACCCCGCTGAAGAGGAGAGAGAGGAGGAGGAGAGAGAGAGAGAGGAGGTGGCGGGGGGGTCACGCGTTGTAGCGTGGACAAGCAGATTCGAGTCCTGTCACTTGAAGATGTTTCTTGTTCACGTTTTTGTTTCGTTGCGGTTGCACCCGAGTCAAGAGCCGCATGGCTCACAGGGTTATACCTAATAATCTCCATATATACACAGTGAGGGAAAAAAAGTATTTGATCCCCTGCTGATTGTGTACGTTTGCCCACTGACAAAGAAATGATCAGTCTATAATTTTGATGGTAGGTTTATTTGAACAGCGAGAGACAGAATAACAACAAAAAAATCCAGAAAAACGCATGTCAAAAATGTTATAAATTAATTTGCATTTTAATGAGGGAACTAAGTATTTGACCCCTCTGCAAAACATGACTTAGTACTTGGTGGCAAAACCCTTGTTGGCAATCACAGAGGTCAGACGTTTCTTGTAGTTGGCCACCAGGTTTGCACACATCTCAGGAGGGATTTTGTCCCACTCCTCTTTGCAGATCTTCTCCAAGTCATTAAGGTTTCGAGGCTGACGTTTGGCAACTCGAACCTTCAGCTGCCTCCACAGATTTTCTATGGGATTAAGGTCTGGAGACTGGCTAGGCCACTCCAGGACCTTAATGTGCTTCTTCTTGAGCCACTCCTTTGTTGCCTTGGCCGTGTGTTTTGGGTCATTGTCATGCTGGAATACCCATCCATGACCCATTTTCACTGCCCTGGCTGAGGGAAGGAGGTTCTCACCCAAGATGTGACGGTACATGGCCCCGTCCATCGTCCCTTTGATGCGGTGAAGTTGTCCTGTCCCCTTAGCAGAAAAACACCCCCAAAGCATAATGTTTCCACCTCCATGTTTGACGGTGGGGATGGTGTTCTTGGGGTCATAGGCAGCATTCCTCCTCCTCCTCCAAACATGGCGAGTTGAGTTGATGCCAAAAAGCTCAATTTTGGTATCATCTGACCACAACACTCTCACCCAGTTGTCCTCTGAATCATTCAGATGTTCATTGGCAAACTTCAGACGGGCATGTATATGTGCTTTCTTGAGCAGGGGGACCTTGCAGGCGCTGCAGGATTTCAGTCCTTCACGGCGTAGTGTGTTACCAACTGTTTACTTGGTGACTATGGTCCCAGCTGCCTTGAGATCATTGACAAGATCCTCCCGTGTAGTTTTGGGCTGATTCCTCACCGTTCTCATGATCATTGCAACTCCACGAGGTGAGATCTTGAATGGAGCCCCAGGCCGAGGGAGATTGACGGTTCTTTTGTGTTTCTTCCATTTGCGAATAATCGCACCAACTGTTGTCACCTTCTCACCAAGCTGCTTGGCGATGGTCTTGTAGCCCATTCCAGCCTTGTGAAGGTCTACAATCTTGTCCCTGACATCCTTGGAGAGCTCTTTGGTTTTGGCCATGGTGGAGAGTTTGGAATCTGATTGATTGATTGCTTCTGTGAACAGGTGTCTTTTATACAGGTAACAAGCTGAGATTAGGAGCACTCCCTTTAAGAGTGTGCTCCTAATCTCAGCTCATTACCTGTATAAAAGACACCTGGGAGCCAGAAATCTTTCTGATTGAGAGGGGGTCAAATACTTATTTCCCTCATTAAAATGCAAATCAATTTATAACATGCGTTTTTCTGGATGTTGTTGCTGTTATTCTGTCTCTCACTGTTCAAATAACCCTACCATTAACATTATAGACTGATCATTTCTTTGTCAGTGGGCAAACGTACAAAATCAGCAGGGGATCAAATACTTTTCCCCTCACTGTATTTGAGCAGACTTCACTCGGCTGGTCAGTGTGGGTTGGCAGGGAGCATAGACGTGGATTCGCATAAGCTCACAAAACAACATAAATGGACGTGTTGTCCTCTACCCCAGGGGTCCTCAACCCCCGGGCCGTGGACCGAGACGGGTGCGTGGCCTGTTAGGAACCGGGCCGCACAGCAGGAGCTGAGAGCGGTCAGTCCGAGTGTGGCCCCCCCATTATTTTATTTACCACTTCCGTCCGCGCCTCTTTCCCGCACTGTGCACTTGTCTCAGTCACAGTGTTGGTAAGCCCACAAGCTGCTAACCCCGAGCCAAGATGGGTAGAAAACAAACGTCGCTGGAGAGCTTCTTTGAAAAGGGAGAAAGACTCAATGATGAACCCCCCCCCCCTACCCAACGGTCCGTGAAAAAATTGTCTTCCACGAAACCGGGTCCCTGGTGCCAAAAAGGTTTTGGACCGCTGCTGTACTCCACACCGTATAGCCTCGTGGACTATGACACTTGTTATGCATAGCGGTGGGCCCCAACCCCCAAGCAATATCCATCCTAGCTCAAGCCTGCTTAGCATTCCAAGATTCGAGGATATCAGCAAAGTGTCCTGGTCTGTGATCAAAGGCAAAACACACGCGAATATTAAGACGCGTAAATCAAAGTGCGGTTCCTCTTGTGAGCGTCGGGAATACAGTTGATGCGTCGCAGAGAACTTGACGACCACCGCATTAGTCGACTCCAGTAGCGACAACAGAGAACTTGACGACCATCACATTAGTCGACGCCAGTAGGGACAACAGAGAACTTGACGACCACTCAATTAGTCGACGCAGTAGCGACAACAGAGAACTTGAGGACCACTCAATTAGTCGACAACAGCCGGGTCGAGTCGTGGTATTCCGCCGTACGTCCGCGGGGCGTGCGCGCGACTCAGACTTGGCTTTCAAGGGTTACGCAACTTATTAAGGCGCGCATTTATTTAACGGTGGTGCAATAACTACGGGTTAACTGGCCTTGTCCCCCCCCCCCCGCAACTCCTTATGCAATCCTCAGTGCAACGAATGCTCTCCATGCACGGCGAGGACGTGAAAATACGCGCTTGGCAAACACAGCAGTGACGGGGATTATTGTGAATATCTATTGGGAAGGGAAAACTCATTTTGCTGTATTGGCACAGCTGGAACGACGAATGTGTGTCTGTGTGTAGCCGGGTGATGTACTGAGCGGCGTCAGAGGTTCGATGATGTGGCCCCTTGTGGAACACCGTAACGTGGACGTGAGCAGTGGCGGATTATGCAAGTAGCAAAAGTAGCTACCACGTGGAAATTTAAAGCAGCCAAATACTCTAAACGCGTGTTTCTAAATGTGGAGAGAAAAACCGGAGGACCCAGAGAAAGATCCACGCGACCGCGGGGAGAGAGAGACACGCAAACTCCAAATATACAGCAGCAGGCGTCAGGGTCAGGATCGAACCCCACGACCTCCTGTATACCAGGCGAGGCAGATAACATCTCCTAGACACCGTGGCACCCTCTCGCATTGCATCACGATAGCGGTCTGAAGAAGTCACCGACCGGTTTAAATATTTAGTCAATGGGAGGAAATCAGACTACCTGGAGAGAGAAAAAACCCCACACGCATACAATGGAATGGCACTTTAAACGTCCATAACAGGTGGATTCAAGAACCCAATTTTCACGTAGGTTAAAAAATAATAAAAATAAATAAAATCACGTTTTGGAGGCAACACAAGCGTCCGTCTTCAGGTGGCACCGTCACAGCAAAATCACTACTGTGACGGTTCCACCTGAAGACGGATGCTTGTGTTTCCTCCGAAACGTCGTGATTTAATGTATTTGTTTTCTTGTTTAACCTACGAGACTTTACCGAAAAAACCAAAGAGTAAGTATCCTTGCAGTCACGAAAGCTTCAAATCTAGAATTAACCCAATTTTCGTACCGTCATCCCCTGGCCACCCTGAAACCCGACAGGGCTGGGAATGTCACAAATCTCGATGCGATCCACCAACGAGCCCTGTCCTCTAACGTGCTGGATGACGGCACTGCGCCTCCATGCCCCGAGTGCAACTCCACTCGCCGCACTGGTTGTTGAGGCTGTCTACGTGAATCGGGTCGGACCATGCGCACGTTTATACAGCGTTGGTATCACCATTGTGCACGGCTGCACTATCGCGTTGCATGACATCTGTGTGCTGTCACCAGCAATAACAAAAAACACACGCGCACACGTGTTTGTGTGTGCGCGCGCGTGTGCCGGGTGCACCGCGGGGAGCGGTGGTGCAGCGGTCAGCGCCCTGCGCCACGAACCCAGCGAACCGAGTTCGATTCCCGCCCGCGGCCACCAACACCGGTGACGATTATCTGAACCGGTCCTGGACCTCCCCTAGGTCGACTCAGCCTCACATGAGTACCCTGGTGCGATGGGGAGACAAAGGCGGCTGGCGAGTGGTGTTGGCCACTCACCCCCTCGTGTGCCGCTCGCCGGCCTTCATAGGTGCTACTAGCAAACAGCACTTGCCCCAACAGTCTGTTGAGGCTATACGGGGATCTTTGTCTTTGCAGGATGCACCACCACCACGAAGAGACAAGCGTGTGCCGTTGCGCCAGTTCGAATCGTTTGAATCACACTGGCCACCCTTCGTGTCCCTATTAAACACGAAACATTCCTTAGTAAGTGGCCCACACGTGCATAGAGTTACACTTCTCATACGCAGGAGGTAGCCGAGAGAGAGAGAGGGGGGGTGGTGGTGGTGGGGGGGGGAGGTCAACATCAGAGGTGTGTGGATAGGGCAAGGGGGGGGGGTGCCCACGTTTTATTCCCAAAGCGTTTGGTCGAGTCGCAGAGAGAGGTTGATGCGGGGATAAACCAGAGGTCGCAACCGGGTACCCGATACCCGTACCCTACCCGGTACCCGGCTACCCGTACCCGGCCAGGTACGGGTACCCGTTTGCGACCCTGGTGCGGCCGGGCACGGGTACGCCGTGAGTCACTGGTGAGTCACCGTTTGTCACTCATTTTGGGTAGGGTACGGGTAGGGAACGGGTACCCGGCCGGGTACGGGTACCCATTTACGACCCTGGTGCGGCCGGGTACGGGTACGGGTAGGCCGTGAGTCACTGGTGAGTCACCGTTTGTCACTCATTTCGGGTAGGGTACGGGTAGGGAACGGGTACCCGGCCGGGTACGGGTACCCATTTACGACCCTGGTGCGGCCGGGTACGGGTACGGGTAGGCCGTGAGTCACTGGTGAGTCACCGTTTGTCACTCATTTCGGGTAGGGTACGGGTAGGGAACGGGTACCCGGCCGGGTACGGGTACCCATTTACGACCCTGGTGCGGCCGGGTAGGGTAAGGAATCAAAACCCGTTTGCGACCTCTGGGATACACTCCCGCGCGTCAAGCAGCCCACGCGTCAATTCCCAGGCCCTCCACCGGCCCTCCCGACCGCGCGACTGACTCTCCTGGCACGGTCTCTCGTCGAGAATCTGAATATTTATTTAGTGACACCGGAGGAATCCGAAGAGCTGTGAAGCTCTTTGATATTTTTTTCACACACGCGCACGCGGACCACGTGCACGACCTCCACGCCTCGGACTCGGATCACCGCGGTGGCCGTGAGCGTGGTTCACGTGTGTCCTGCCCCACCACCACCACCCCCCCTGACCAATTCCACCCTCACCCTCTACAGCCTGTGGGCTACGGTGCAGTTGCACAATCGATAGGCACACCGCTGGGCACCACGGTGGCGGGATGTTAACTACCTCGCCTGGCACGCATGACGTCGCGGTTTCAAACCCGAACCTGACGCTGCCTGGATATTTGGAGTTTGAATGTTATCCCCCGTGGTCACGTGGATTTTTCTCGCGGTCCTCCGGTTTTTTCCCTCCACATTTAGGAACATGCGTTTTAAGAGTATTTGGCTGCTGTACATTTCCACGTGATAAGCCACTTCGTTGAACTATCATTTGTGGCCAGGTCGCTTGTGAAAAAGAACTTTCTAGCTCAGTGGTCCTTACCTGGTAAAATAAAAGATTCATAGCTGCATCTCCGTCAAAGTGTTGTCTTCACCGGTGGAATATTCCACATTCTAAAGGTTGATGCCAATCTTCCCACTGAACAACTACTGTAAAACTCCTCGTACGGCCGTGCTCAAGAGAATGTTCTCGGCTCCGTAGGGGTTCTCAAGATGCAGTGATGCTGCCCGAAGTGCTACGAACAAAATTAAATCACAAACACGATTAAATGGTTTATAAATCGCCTCCTTTGCCGAGATGAAATGTGGCTGGAAATTAAAGACTTGGATCACTACGATGCTTATTACATTACAAGGCATTTTTGTATGTGCGATCTTGAACTTCTTTCACACCGTACATAGCCAATCATGCTGTTCGGAGATGCGGGAATTGTTTTTACTGGTGCAATGTCCGTATCGTATTTCTAGAGAGTTAATGTGTTACACCAGACACCAGAACAAGCAACTCACTTGATGTACATGATCATTTAATTCACGTTTTGGCAAGTACCTTTTGCAAAAAGTTAACATTGTGTGCACGTGTCATTTATACATACGGTATGTATACAACCCAACGAATCAGAATCATTATAGTCGTGACAAACGAAAATAAATCCTTCATCAGGAATTGATTATAAACTAGATATGGATAGAAAAGTGTCGAACGCAAACCTTGTTCCGAACCTCGAATCAGTCAGCGTTGCAACCATCCGTGTCCCAAAAACTACCAAATACAAAAGTAATCATGTGGGGGAACCTTCAGAATTGTTGGCCTCCAACAAGGACAATAACCAACATTGAAAAATGACTGGATAGTCTTGACTGCATAATCGTACGCAGTACGTTACTGATGCTCAAGCCAGGAGGGTTGCAATATGCGAATACTCAGAAACACCAAGCGGAATGATGTGGGTGGTCTGTGGCGTCGGAGTGAAGCATGCTGCGTGGAAGGTTAACCTCAAATAAAATGTCCCTTGCTAATCCAAGGTTCATGTTTATGGAAAAAGGCCCCAAAATACCATTAAGTTATTTATTATAGCGAAATAAATGCCAAATATCATTTGCGGCGGGAGAAAATGTGCCTTGAAACTTGTGGTTGGGAGAAATTTCATTTGAAGCGTAGTTTTCTCGAGAGCTGTTCCCGAGTTCAGCCCCATCGCACGGTCAGCACCTCCTCCCTCTACCAGCCCAGGGTTCTCAGCGCAACGTTCAACTTCTATCGGTACACGTAAACTCGCTCGCTGATCGCGGACACCCAAGGGCTCGGCCTCGGCAAGTTAAGGTAATCTTCTTGGTTCTTTCGGTAAAGTCACGTAGAAGAGAAATAATAAAATAATAAAACATAATAAAATAATTCTCACGTTTCGGCCACAACGCAAGCAGCCGTCCTCAGGTGAAGAACAGGACCTGTTCTCAACGCAAGCAGCCGTCCTCAGGTGAAGAACAGGACCTGTTCTTCACCTGAGGACGGCTGCTTGCGTTGTGGCCGAAACGTCATGAGAATTATTTTATTATGTTTTATTATTATTTTATTATTTCCCTTCTACGTGACTTTACCGAAAGAACCAAGAAGATGAATCCCTGCAGTCACGAAAGCTTTAAATCGAAATTTAAGGTAAGGTAATTTACCCTTTTTACCAGGTGAAAGGGTAAAGGTGTCGACATGCCAAGGGGTAAGGTAAAGGGTCGGGTAAAAGTAGCGTGGAAGAATTACCCGGTAGGGTAAAGGTAGCGCGAAGTATTACCCGGTAAACACCTTGTTTACCGCTCGCTAAAAGCTCTGTGGAATCATCTTGAGTATTCTATATGAATAAAGCGCTACTACCTAGTATTTACCTGTTATAAACCTTTTTCATGTGTAATAGTACCCCAAAAATTACCCTGTAATCGGGTAATTTGTATGGGGTAAAGGTAAAAGGTAGGGTAAAGGCAGGCTCGTTGTTTTTACCTTTTACCTTGCCGAGGCCTACCCACGGGCTAGTGTCAAGTGCTTTGAAGTGGGTGCGGTAATTCAATAACTGTACATGCCAGTTGAATTGTATTTAAGTCGAGCTGGGATATAGCCCATAGCTGAACTATATCTCAGCTCTAAACTTAAGTAAAAATAAAACTGGCATATAATGTTGTTTTATTTTACCAGGTAAGGCCCACTATAGCTCTTTTTCAGAACCGACTTGGCCACGTAAGATCGCTCAAGGAAGTGGTGTATCACGTGGATATTTAAAGCAGCCAAACGCCCAAAACGCATGCTTCTAAATGTGGAGGGAAAAAAACAGGAGGACCCGGAGAAAAACACACGTGACCACGGGGAGAACATTTAATCACCACACCCGCCTATTTCCGCAATCCATTTCTCGACAGCACTGATTTATTGGTTTCCGCGACTCGACTAACCAGTTAGAGAGATAAACAAATACATCTCCCCTCTGTGTGTACATGGTGCCGCTGAACGGGAAGTGATGGGCGTTGCTTGGTGACGTGATCCCCCCATGAGCTGCGTCACTCAAGCTGCGCGAAACTCCTCGGCGGTTTCCCGGCTCAGGGTGGCGGTGGGCCAGGGCAGCCAATGTGAAGAATATTAGAGAATCAGAATCGTTATTTATACCGGAGGAATCCGATAAAGCTCTTTTTCACACATGTCCAGTAAGGGTGGGTGAGAACGTAATTTTTTTTATCCAACTCCTATTTTTAGCCGATTAATCGCCCCAATAGACGAATCGTCCCAGCTCCAAATTAGATCCTCGTAGTCATATTTACCCACAATTCTTATAGGCGGCAAACGAAGCTACCGATAGACGAATCAATTGAGGGCTTGAGGAGGTGGTGGGGGGTGGGGGGGTATGCCCTATAAAAATGAAACCAATTTGACTGAAAATCCTGCATTGATATAGGAGTTGCTGACAGTTTGATAGTGCCATTTCTCCACGCGTGAGATGTGCCTTGCAAACCACGAACACAGATAGGAGAGGGCACAGGAGATGTTTTATAAATGAGCAGCATGCGACTCAATTGAGCTGCTCTTTGTAAGGCAAGAAAATACGAGTCTCGTAGGATTCAATGCGAGACAGAGTTAGCAGGCAATTGTTCCTACGTGCATGTGCGCTCGAGTGCTTGTGCGCGTACACATCGATGCGTGCACACGTGCGCAGATGTGCGTGGAGGCTCGGCTGGCAAACAAAATGGGCTGCGGTGACATCACCGCCACTTAGTAGGGAACGTTGGTTGCATTGCGTTATTCCACGCATTTGCCTCTGTGCGCACGTACACACACACACGCGCACGTGTGCTGCAACATCAAGAATACTCCACGTGTGCGTAGTGTACAGGATTTAATTTGAAATGTTAATACATAAATAAATTTCAGTAAATGAACAGTCGGCAGTCTGTTTCACCACCGAAAAATAACGTTTAGGTCCACTGGCATATTGGTCGTCTGGACCAATGTTTCCCAGCAGCATCTGTTTTTTAAAAGGCCACAGCAGCTTGCTGATGAGCATGAGAAAGTTGAAACCGGCCAGGAGTTTGCCAGCAGAAACAAATACTACTAGAGAACATTCATCCAAGACGCCAATCGGGTTGATGGAGCTAAATGTTATTAATATTGTGGTGGCATTGCAGATCATGTTACATGTATTTATTAAACCCACATCATAATAACCCACAGTCCGTCAAGACGGCACGAGATCGTTTTTATACAAACATTGGTTCAGTAATAATGCACCCAACCACCCCCGCGTATCATCACCCCTGCCATCGAAAACAGGAAGAGTGGCGTTCCCAGCATCACCAATATAACCCCACCTGGGGTTCACCCTCGATAAAATAAAACGACAACCCATATATGGCCACAGACCTGGAAAGGCCACATGATACGAGAACCTCCGCAGATCACTCGGCCTTCAAGTGCACGCTCGGCGGCACAGCGAGGAAGCCCGCGTCAAGCCACCGCCGTCCAGTGCAAAGGCTTAACGAAGCGCTCTGTAGTTTCGTGTAAACCCTCGTTGGATTCGTCCACGGAATAACCACCCCCCCCACACCGCGTGCCGCCAGAGGTCGCAACCGGGTACCCGATACCCGTACCCTACCCGATACCCGGCTACCCGTACCCGACCGGGTACGGGTACGGGTAGCCGTTTGCGACCCTGGTGCGGCCGGGTACGGGTACAGGTAGGCCGTGAGTCACTGGTGAGAAACTGTTTGTCACTCATTTCCCAACGTCTTGTCTCTTCTCACAATTCAAGTTCCTAGAATCAACCCACCCGCGCCTGCAACATGGCTTCATCCCAGAGGTCGCAATCGGGTACCCGATACCCGTACCCTACCCGATACCCGGCCGGGTACGGGTAGCCGGGTATCGGGTAGGGTACGGGTACCCGTTTTCGACCCTGGTGCGGCCGGGTACGGGTAAGGAATCAAAACCCGTTTGCGACCTCTGCCTGCCGCGCCCCCCCCCGCCCCAGGCAACTTCCAAACGCACGTGGTGTTCCAAACGAGACGCTCCCGTGCGGTCTGTCGGCCCATGCGTGGGCAAGCAGGTGGGCGGGCGGGCAAGATAGCAAGTGCGGGCAATGTTCTGTCCACCGCCAATCACTCTTGCTTGTCGACGGGCTCAAGTCTCCATGCGCCGGTCAGGTAGCGCAGGCGGATGAAGAGCAGGTCCCGGCCCATCTGCACCCAGCTCCAGAAGGGAGTCAGCTTGGATCCTGTGGACAGAATTGCACGGTTGCTAAGCAATGGTAACGATAATAGAGGAGACGCGATTGCAATGATACGAAAGCGGAAGTGTCTCCTTGCACAGTGAATACAAGGGGTTGGCGGTAGTGGGCGTTGTTACCGACGGCCCACAGCCACCGACGGTAGAAATTCCACATTCCCACGGTGGGGTTCAGTCTCTCCGAAGGAGCGCTGTTGACTTGCGACAAACACTTTTTATTTAAATTTCGATTTAAAGCTTTCGTGACTGCAGGGATTCATCTTCTTGGTTCTTTCGGTAAAGTCACGTAGAAGGGGAATAATAAAAGAATAAAAATAAAACATTATAAAATACAATTCTCACGACGTTTCGGACGCTGTCTTTCCAACAACCCTGTTCTTCACCTGAGGACGGCTGCTTGCGTTGTGGCCGAAACGTCGTGAGAATTGTATTTTATTATGTTTTATTTTTATTATTTTACTATTCCCCCTCTACGTGACTTTACCGAAAGATCCAAGAACATTTTATTTACTCTGGCGGGATCGTAGGCTACTAAGTTAATCTCAAAACGGGATTTGAACTCAGAACCTTTCTGATTCTCAGTCAGATATCCCAAGCAGTGCCATCCAGCTGGATGACAAGTGACAGCTACACGTGTGTGTGTAAATAAGTACAAGTACTTAGACCGCGTATTCAAGTGGGCAATCAACGTACCCTCAATCTCCGTCCACCTCACGGCCACCTCTGCGACAGGGATGCTCAGGCACTGTGCGATGTACAAGAGCTCAACATCAAAGGCCCTGATAGAAAACACAACAGCAAACACGTGTGTTAATACGACGCACCGAGCACGAAGTGCACCGAATGTTTATGGCCACTGCCGGTGGAAAGGCCTCCACTAAATACGGTGTGCCTATGTATGTGTCTCTCTCTATGTATCTCTGTGATATCTGTCTGCTGATATGTCTGTCTAAATGTCCTCTGGTTATGTGTTTTTATCTCTCTCTCAAATTTAGCATTCTCAGGAAGAACGCAATCAACCAGGTAGGGTGTTGACTGTTATGTTATCCGACTCTCTGTTGTATTACATTACATTTCTAAGTATACTAGATTTGTGTTTCTATTTCATTTATACCTGATGATGATTGCTTGTGTTGCAATCAAAACGTCGTATGCTAGTATTTAATTTATTATTTTCTCTTTATACGTGACTTTACCGAAAGAACCAAAGAGTAATTCCTGCAGTCACGAAAGCTCCAAATTAAGTTTGGTGCTAGGGAGCCCCTATAGAGGCTCTTTGGTCTGCTCTTCTGAGCTGGCCAAACATCCAACAAGGGGTGGAAGCAAACGTACTTAATCCCACCACACAAGAACTGTCGTGGATTCATCCTTTGACTGGCCATCGAACAAAGACGGTCACCGCACCACGCGCGTTCAGATGTGCTCCTGCGGTCGTCTGGAACGCTCTCCCCTTCTGATATTAGGAAGCCACTGGAGCTATGCACGTTAAAATCTATATTGACAACTTATTTCTTTAGGACTGCTTTTTGTGTTTAGTTTTCTTGTCCTTCCCCCGCACATCCGATTAGCACGGTTGGCTACGTACGGTGTGAAATAAGTTCAATAGACATACGTACATCGTGAATTCTGCTGGGCGGGCAGAGGAGGCGAGATTTAAGAAACCTTCACATCGCTTTGATCGCCCCAGCAAAATGACAAAACTGCCCAACTCTGGGTCGCAAGTCCCAATTGTGCGGACCGCTGCACCACAGCAGCATCAAGATCACATCCACGCTGCGAAACATTTTTCTTCCGTGTTTATCTGCTCTCGTCACGAACGTCCTTTATGCAGATATCTTTTACTCCCACAAACCCACGAGACGGAAAATGAAAACACATTTTTGCACAACAACACTCCCACTCGCTTGGGTTTTTCTCCCACAACTACACGGCAGCAAGCAATGTTATTCCCACTGCTGGCGTGCGCGGCACCGACGCCACCGCTTGCACGTCGCGTGTTTTTGATGCGGGCGCGCGCTACGACGACGCTCCGTGGGATCGCGTCATGGAGATGCGTGGTGCATTTCAACAACCGTCTCGAATGCGTATCCACTTAAAATCTTTTACATTCACCCCCCCCCCCGTTGGGAAGGAGCTGAGTCTATCGCTCCGAGTCAAATAACAAATTCTCGCGTACACCAATGATTTACTGTATTGATCTCGTGCACCCCCCCCCCACTACCTTTCATCATTCAGTTGAACAGAAACAGATTTATCAGGAAAACGACTTGAGTCATGCCTCTTTGCATAGGTCACTGCCCGCAACATTAGCCGACTAAAGATTTTTGTTACTACGTAAAAGGGCAGTGTTAATGCGCTAATGGTGGTCTATTGTTTTTTTATATTGTATTTCAGTCAGAAAAGTATCTTGCTGCAGTTGCTGCCCAAACACACGTAGGTCAGTAGTCGTGTTGTTTGGAAATCCTCCAAATCAAGTTGTATTTATCAGTCACTTTCGCTTTGTTTGCAATAAAGCCATTGATCCAATTTAGTACCACATTAATTATTACATCTACAAAGAGAATTAACCGTTGTCTTGAGCCAACCATGTAAATAATGATGCTATCTGTAAGGGAAGTTACTCTCTCAGACAAGCCTCCCACTACTTTTATATTCATTTGTAAACACTGCCAAGTCGGTAAAGAATTACGAATTAAACCTGGCCAACGTTTAGGTGCCACTCTTTTTTTGTTCCTATTAAAAGAGTGAGCGATCCTGACTTGGTTCCAGATTCCAGACTTCAACTCGAGTTTGGTAACATTAGTAATGTACAATGGAAAATTTAACTTTTCATAGCGCTCTGCACCCACTGAATAAGAACTTCGTGAAATTCTTGAAATTCTTGAAATGATAGCTCAACGAAGTGGCTTACAAGATAGAAATTTATAGCAGCCAAATACTCTAAAACGCACATTGATTCTAAATGTGGAGGGAAAAACCGGAGGACCTGAAGAAAAAGCCACGCGACCATGGGGAGAATATCCAAACTCCAAATACACAGCAGCAGGCGTCAGGGTCGGGATCGAACCCACGACCTCCTGTAAACCCGGCGAGGTAGTTAACATCTCGCAACAGCGGTGCCCCTGCCAGTGAGTTGCCACTATCTGAAAGATGGTGATGTGAAATTTGGTTGCCAGCGACAGTTTCAGATCACTCATGGTGCAGTCGGGAATTTCTGTGACATCGCATCAGCCACTGATATTTATGAATGTTAAACAAACCCATTGTAATGTGTTGGTGCAGCCTGGCTTCAAGGTAGTTGCGGGTAGTGCAATATTTAGTTTTTAAGATAATATGTAATTGACTCAAGTTGATAGGCTGGAAACAAATATTTACTGAACATTACTTTAGGACAAAATGTGTAAACACGTTTCCCACCGACATTTAAAAACGGGCGGGTAACAATAGCTGGTAATGAGAAACGTTAAAAACACCGCTCGCTACAATCTACAAGATCACTATTTAAATAAACGGTTTATTGACTAAATATGTTTTTTTTGACTCGGTGCCACAAGGCTCCCTTTGGCCGTGCGGTGAAACCCGGTCTCCTCGTGGAGCCGAGTTTGGACACCAACGAGCGGCTCTGCCGTCTCCCCACAGCTCTAGGGAACGGTGACGGCAGCAACTGAGTCCAGCTGTCACGATCAGCCAGAGCAACGCACAGCGACAAGCGCTTTAGCAGAGGGAGGCCACGCGCTCACGGCGCGCAAGCGAGCGCGCGTACAGACGCAACCGCCGTCGAGCGGCGCGCATCACCGCCAGCAGGGGGTCGAACAAAAAAATAAAAAACCCTCGGAAGCTCCGACGGCGCTTTCGAGCTAAATTTGAAAGCAACCTCCGAAAGCGCGGCCGCAAATTACGCCGCCGGGGGGGCTTGCACGCACGCGCGCGCGCGCGAGACAGAGAGACGGATAAACACGTCGCGTTCGTTTTTCACGTTTCCCACCCTCCCCCCGCCACAACTGCGGGCGTACTCCATGGGCGAGTCCAAACCCGATCCCCCGACGGTTTCAGAGAGTTTCTTCTTTGCCGCCCGCTGGGCACGGCGGCACCGACACCTGTCTGTTGCCGTTTCTGTCTGCGTTGGTGACCTGCCAAAGCACGCGGTGCCCAGTAGTGTCTGTCCGTGTCAACAGAAATGTAACGTCCAACACGGACGGGGCGACCGACGGAGGGACACAACGGCTCAGCGGAGGGGTTGGGGGGCTGCAGTAGCAGCTTGTGACCCTGGTGCCCAGGCAACTATCTCTTGCTTCCCCGCCCACCCACCAGCTCAGTCGCCCGCCTGCCAGCCAGCCAGGCGGCCAGTCGGCCCACCCCTCGCAGCTCCCGGCACACATGCAGGCCGGCTCGTGAGCTGGCACAGTCGCCGGATTGTGTTACTGCCACGCAGCACATCGTGACCACCCGTCGCAGCACAAAGGGGGCCTTATTGCACTTTTAATTCTCAAACCACGCTGCCCAAAACGGGCTTTTGTTTGCTTATTAATATATATTTTTTTACATTTCATGTCCACGGCTGGCATGTGGCAGTTTCCTGCCAGTTAATATCGGCAATTAAGCGAATGGAAAGCGTCTTTTGAGGGACGAACATGCGTGTAAAGTACCATCGCTTTAACACGTAGGCTTTAAAAGAACCAATATCATCCAAAATATAGCTTTGTTGGGTTAGATAGCGTAACAATAAATGTGTCGTTAAACCCGCCACCAGCCGACACAGCCAATTAGTAAGTGTCACGTAAACAGCACTTGCCAATATGATTGTAAATGTTGTGGATTTGTTCTCCAACACACCGGTGTGCTGTACGAGTACACTACACTACTATACACTACACTATACACTACTACACTATACACTAGTGCTGTACGAGTAACGAATAGCCACGCTCTGTGTACGTGACAAGCCCCTTACTAATTGGCTGCGTCGGGTGGTGGCGGGTTTAACGACACATTTATCTTTACGCGATCTAACCCAAAAAAAACCCCCTCTATTATGGAGTACCATCGCTGCTGTGGTTATCTGCAAGATCGGTCAGCGTCTCCCCTACTTGCTGGTCAATGTCAGGACCCAGTGTCTTCATTGAGCCGTCAACTCACAATTGAAGCTTGCTAACGCTGAGCTGCTGCTGCAGAATAACAACTCATCCTCAGAGGAGATCAATACTGGATGTCGGAAAACCATTTGCGGTACGGTATGCCGGCTGATGCAAACATCTGTGGTAGGTTAAAGTGTGGGTAACATCCCATTCCAACTCATCCTGTGTACGTACAGTACACGGTAAACCTGTGCCAACAAGATTTCACAAGAACTAAAGGGCTGGGTCCTGGGATTAAACCGTAGAGTATTATTGGAATCTTCCACAAAGTGTAAAGAGCGAAAGGGTTCTTCTCTAACTGGGCGAGCCAAGCCACGTCCCAGAGAACAATAACGGGCTCACATTTGGTTTCCAGATGGGTGAACACGGGAGGCAACTGTGGATACAAGGAAGCACTAACTTCAATTTGCCGCTAGTCTTTCCAAGTAACTTTTTTGGTGTTGCGAAATAATCGCGGGCAGCACTTTTGCGGGGGGGGGGGGATACGGGGAGGGGGCAGAAAGTAAACAACGGAACTTTCCGCCGATGCCCCGCGATTGGGGCGCAAAGGGCAACACGGTGGCGAGTGAGTGACCGCGTGTGTAAACTCCGGCACAGATACTCGTGACAAAGACAGAGAATCCCTCCACCCCCCCACCCCCCCCCCATAGCCTTCAACAGCCTGTTGGGGCGAGTGCGGTTAGCGAACACATATTGAGGCTGGCACGGCACACAAGGGGGTGGTGGGGTCACCACATGATGCCCGGCTGCCTTTGGCTCATGGTTTTAAATGCCTGGCCAGGTACCCATTTGAGGTGGAGGTGACCTCGGGGAAAGTCAAAAGACCGCTTCAGACATCACTCGCCGCTGACGTTATTTGTGGCGGCCACTTCAGGAATTGAACTCAGGTTGCCGTTACATACCTACCAGGCAGTAATTTTATGCCAAGTCAACCTAGCAGAGGTCCAGAACATCTTCAGATATATCAATCGGTATTCATGGGATGCAACGATTCAAGTAGATTAATACGCTCATGATGCGTGCCACAAAAAAAAAAACGTTTGTATTTGTGCAGGTTGCATGCCGTGAGTTCACATGACCACAAGAGCTACTCAAGGCACCAACATTTAAAAAAAAACGATTCTCAGATCCAAATCACTGCCACAAGACTGTGACAATGCCATGAAATCGCAGGCCAAGTGTTAATGCCCGAGTCTCGCAAAGCCAGACGAAGAATTCTTTAGCGTCGAGTGACCGTTCTGCGAGCCACATAGCGGCAGAAAACCAATTATCAACTACGGATGAAGGTATTTATTAATTAATTAAATTTGTCAGTGGCCCGGAACAGCTACTACGGCCGGAGGACATACCGAGCAAACGAGGGCTCGCGATATCGGCAACACCGGGGGGGGGCGTGGGGGGGGATTTTTCTCCGGCTCCTCCGGTTTTTCCCTCCACATTTAGAATCAACGTGCATTTAGAGACACATGGCCGCTGTGAATTTCCGCGCGACGACACGCCACTTCGTCGAGCTATCGATTTGGGGGTGGGCCCTTACCTGGTTAAAATAAAAAAAATTGGGAGGTCGGGTTAAGAGTGACGTGGATGGGCGGCCACGGGGGGGGGGGCAGGGGGGGAACGCGCGAGCTGGCGAAAGGGGGGGGGGGGGGGTGTGGGTGGGGGGGACGAGGTGGGGGGGAGAGACCCGCCCGCTCCGGCGTACCAGCGCTCGACGTGCAGGCTGGAGAAGGTGCGCAGGGCGGCGGCGCGGCTCAGCAGCTTGAAGCCGCACTGCGTGTCGCGCACCCCCCGCACGCACAGCAGCCACACCAGGAAGTGGAAGCCGTACATGAGCAGCGTGCGGAAGTAGGAGCGCTGCAGTGCCGTTGTGGGATTTGGTGGCGACGGTGGTCGTGGGGGGGGGGCGGGTGGTGGGGGCGGGTGGTGGGGGCGGGTGGTGGGGGGTATAGGGGAGGGTAGAGAGGAGATGGAACGCATGGGGGGGGGGGTGGAAGGAGAGAGCGTTTAAAAGGGGGGCAGGGTGAGGATTGGGAGAGGTCATTATGGGGACGAGGGTAGGACACACAAACAATCCAACCGAAATTACATAAAAATAACACATTTCTGTCCCAAGTTTATTACAGTCGTGCTCAGGGCATTATGGCAGAAAGGCGAAAAGTCAATTCGGAATGCTCGCAGAGCAGCGCATCACCTTGTGCGTGAGAGAACGTCCCCGCAGGAGACATCACAGAATTCCTTATGAGACCCCTTCATTGTTTTTTATGCAAGCACGGCTCCGATACAGAAGTACGTTTGTCGCACTAAAGCCAAAGCGATATTTTTATATTCTCAAAGTTGAGATTTCACCAAAATAAGTGAGATTTTTTCTTTCATACGTTGGCTTTTTTTGTGTGAAGTCATTGGCGACTGAGCTAAGACCATCAACTCCCTACACTTAAGAACCCGGTTTAATCACCAGTGGCTGAACCCCGGATTTGAAACCAGAATCCCTTAAAAAGATACAACCCAAAAAACAAACAGCTGTTATCCAAAAGGCACACGTACGAGGCTGTACGACAACACGAGTTTTAGGCATCATTAAGCGCCGCCGGGGAATAAATAAATACTTTTAAAGTTGCGGTCAGACGACCCGACTCTCACTTCCGTGTTGCCACTGCATTGCCACTGCATTGAGACTGCATTGCCACTGCATTGCCACTGCATTGCCACTGCATTGCCACTGCATTGACACTGCATTGCCACTGCATTGACACTGCATTGACACTGCATTGCCACTGCATTGCCACTGCATTGACACTGCATTGCCACTGCATTGCCACTGCATTGCCACTGCATTGCCACTGCATTGCCACTGCATTGCCACTGCATTGCCACTGCATTGCCACTGCATTGACACTGCATTGACACTGCATTGACACTGCATTGACACTGCATTGCCACTGCATTGCCACTGCATTGCCACTGCATTGACACTGCATTGACACTGCATTGCCACTGCATTGCTACTGCATTGACACTGCATTGACACTGCATTGACACTGCATTGCCACTGCATTGACACTGCATTGCCACTGCATTGCCACTGCATTGCCACTGCATTGACACTGCATTGCCACTGCATTGACACTGCATTGCCACTGCATTGCCACTGCATGACAGCATAACGGAACGCTCTCGAAGTGATGTCACTGGTGTCGGGGCGGTGCGGGTGACTGCGATTTTAGAGCATTTTCGAAGCTTCAGCGCATGGCGGGGAATGCTTGGGACAGGCAGCCTTGGGTAGGTATCTACACCGCACAGTCCTTTTGCTAATCCACTGCTGGATGAATCCCTCTACCCAAAGTATCTAGAACATAGGCGCTCTGCTTTTTTTGGGTTACGTTTTTCTTTTAGCGACCCCCAGAATACAAGTAATTTTTCCCCCCCACCCCCCTGGGCATCTCTCTTGGCAGCTCTCAAAGACATATTCCACATTCACATGGGCAAGTACCACAGTCTAACCGTGGGACAATCGCCGCTGATTTTCTAACGCGGCGGCGGCGTCACTCTTTTTTATTGACCACGGGAGGATATATATGGCCGAACGGAATGAAATCAGATATGTATGCACGCACGCACACAAACGTAATACACGCCGAAACACAAATTGGGCGGTGGCTCCCAGCAAAAAAAAACCTCTGTGCACCGCATGCTTGTGCGATTGTCGAAAACGGGCAGATAATAACGAGACTTGACGTTAAGAGCAGCTGCCCAACTAAATACGCGTGACGAATATTGACTCCAGAGCAGAAGCTAAGCGACGTCGAAGAAACAATTCTGCACGCTAATGAAGAGCGAATCGTTCTTTTTGGTCGCGCTTTGCTACGTCGGACGTAGATGCGCATGCACGGCAAATTAGATGCACGTCAAAAAAAACCTCGCTGCCGCGTTTCCGTTGCTTACGCGTGCAACCGAAACATGACAGGAAATCTTCTTAAAAAAAATGCACGGTTAAATAAGCACAACTCTGTTCTGTGTCTCTGAAATATAATAAATGCACATTGTGTTCCGTCGGCCCGGCTGGCTGTCCAGATGCAAACATTAACCAGCGGCGTTTGTTTAAGCAGGTGAAGGTCTGGACTGGTTTTTTCGACATTCTGGGTCTCATCAGCCGAAGTCTGGCTTGGGTTTGTATCTCCAAAAAAAAATAAGAGGAGAGTAAAACGGGAGATAAAAAAAATGAGAGAGGAATATTTTTGCCAAGACATTTGAAAGGAAGGAAGCAGGGGAAGCAGCCGGAGAAGAACAGATGCTGCTTATGGGAGGACAGCTGTGTGCGGGAGCGTGGAATCGCGTGAACACGTGGCGGGTGTATTTGTGTCTACACGAGACTCCAGCGAGCCAGCCCGGGTAAGTATGATCACCCGAAACGGACTGGGCGTGGCAGATCCATGTCAAACCCACGCACACACGTTTTTGTTATAGCAGTCTGCGCTCGTTCTACGACCAGCGTGCAGTGGACAGAGCCCGCTGTCGATCGGTAGGCCCTAATATCACAAGCAGCATTGAGCCGCAGAGCATTTCCTCGTGGGAGGCCACTGCAGACCAATGTTGTTGTAAAATAGCAGTCTTGCCCACACGGTTTAAAATGAAAATACATTTGGCCATGGCAAGCTTTACGATACACTCAAATAGCACGTTCTGTTATTGCAAGCAATCTATGTTACAACAATATTTTATTTAGTATTTGTCCTCCCTCATCATATATTCATCATACCAAAATGAGTAAGAGCTTATTTTTGACTAGCAGGAAGCAGGGAGCTGTGGTATTGATGATAAGCTACGCATAAGTAATGACTTTTGACCGAGGTCAAAAAAACGGGATCAGCATGTTACAGCGTGCTCATCTCAGGTCTTAAAATGTCTAAACTCTCTTTCAGTTCCTCTCAATTTCTGTTGAGCTCCATGTTGGGAATAGTTTGTAAAGTAAATAAAAACGTGGGTAACACGTGGGAGACAGAAAGAGTTTCCGTGGAGATGTAAACTAACATTTCACAGGTATTTCTAGTTTCACACAATCAGATTCTCCAAGTGATTATAAACAACCTTAAGGAGGGCTTTAGACAGTTCAGTCACTTATTGCTGGATCTCTCTCCGTCATCACACAATACAATCTGTGTTTATAAAGCATCTAGATGTGATCACAATTCAAGACTACTGTCGGCGGTCACGTATTTCGTTCTGGGCAGTCCCTCGATTTCTCACAGCGCGCGATCCATCTTCGGGCTGCCAATGCCCATCTCATTTTTAAATCCTTTATATTAAGTTCACTTGCTTGCGCGCTTACGACCGTGCAAATCTTTCGGTCGTTTTTTAACCCACTTCCCGTGATCCAATCGAGCTGACATTTTCCACACAGACTCGTTGTGCGTGACAATTTATTTTCGTGAAAATGTTTTTCCATAACTTTACACTTTTTAGGAAAAAAAAATATATATTTAATTACCAATTGCTTAATGGTGGCAGGCAATCATCTGACCCATAGGTGGCAGCCATCTCAAGCCAGAGGACGAGAGGACTCTAGCCGCCACGCATATAAAGGATTTATAGTGAAAAACTTTGTTTTTACGGGTAAATTTTTTTAGAGCTGCTTTTTGTGTTTAGTCTTGTTGTTGTTGCTGTCCTTCCCCCGCAGAGTCCGATTAGCGCGGTTGGCTACGTACGATGGTGCGAAGGAAGTTCAACGTACACACACGCGTACCCACATACGTCGCATGTCTCGATGGGGAAAAGGGATTAGGCTCACTCCAAAGTAGCGCTTGTGGGCGTTTATCAATAATTAACTTTGTTTCAGCGCAAAATAGATTTTTAAAAAAATTGATTCTCTTAGGAGAAAGAGAGTAAACTCGTGTGGACATCCTTGTTGACGACCGTTTGTGTTTTACTCGTTCCGGATAAAAATAACCGTGTTGGATTAATGACGAAACCCTGTTGTTGGTCGCCTTAACGTCGTTGGCCGATTCAAGAGGGAACACGTGGCACTTGATTATTTGTGAGTTCACGTTTGCGGCCGGTAAGATTGTTTTATCATCTCCCCATTGTCAAAATTTAAGAGAAGGCATATTAGGAGGCAATGTTGAAATACGTGGGGATATCGTTTTACATTGATAAATATAGAACGCTTAAATGCCCTTTTTAAATATTCTTGGTTCTTTCGGTAAAGTCATGTAAATGGAAAACTAAAAAACTAAACAATCTAATAAAAATAATCAAATTCAATTATAACAAAAATAAAATATTAAAATAATAAATAGAAAATAATAAAATACAATATGAATTCCTGCAGTCACGAAAGTTTTAAGTCAAAATTTTACTGCCCTTTTTAACTTTTGTACCTGAGTGCAGCGCTCATACCAAGCTGCACTTTGCTACAATTTAGCATTCGTTACATTTTTATAAACCAGTCGTAAAATAACCGTTCAGCGTTGAACTGCTCGGATATCGCCTCACGTTTTCTAGACCCTCAAAATACACAACTATTAATGTGAGCGTAAAAAACGCCGGTCAGTTTTTTCTCCAAAATAAATATCCTGCTTGCCAACGAGGCGGCGTGTTGCGACGGTTTAGCGGATCGAATCTCCCCCCTCCCGCCCTCCTTCAAGCAATGCCGAGGGTCGTAATGATGTCACAGGGTATTTAACATCCACTTCATAGCAGATGGTTGCACGTTGGTAATTCGCCCCCCCCCCCCCCCAAAATCATCACATGGTGGCTCGGGGAAGTAAGCACAAGGACACCCCACCAATATCGGATGACATTACGTCTCGGTAAAAAGGCAAATTAGCGCACGGCTCGCTGCCCTCTTGGAAGAGCTGCATTGCCCACAGTGCCGCTCGGTGCAGTACCGTCGGTCCCGAGTAATGATTCGCGCAAAAGGCGATTTCTAGACGCCACAAGGAGTGTACCAGGAACCACACGATCGGTCCTCCCGTCAAGCAAGGCAGGACCGATTGTATGGCGACAATCGCGCCTCTTGCCGTCTAGAAATAACCTTTTGCATCTATTAGGATGCTCTGTGCTACTATCATTATTTTGTTTCCAGCCTGCACGCACACGCCTGTCTGATGAGTGTCTCAACATTTAAAGAAAGTGTTTCGGAAATAGTTTGAACTGTAGTCAACTACGATCTCCGTGTGGGTAGCAACTCCCCGGCGCATGTTTCCAATGCACAAACCCCCAGCAGCTGGCGAATGCCGTGGAGTTCTGCAGAGGTTCCTAAATAAAGCCTCGCCGAGAACCCCAAACACTACGCCCACACATCTCTGAGCTGCCAACAAAAACTGTGGTGACTGTGTTAACCCCCTTCAGAACAGCAAAAACTGCTGCCTGCGCACACCTCTGCCACAAAGGGGGAGATTAAAGATGACCCACGGTGCGGTGACCGTGGCCACCAGAACACAACGATGGACAGACATCTCTACCAACTGCATTCTCCGTCCCCGCTCTCTGGCGGACTGCGCGGAATTAATCGCGCTACTCCCGATGCCATGACGTGGCTCGCAATCTTAATCCTGGGACGTACACATTGACATGAGACGTGGCCATGCGTTATGACGACGGAGAAGCGCAGCGGTGCTCGAGTGTGCGAGCGGCTCACCTGAGCGATGGAATCCTGCTCTAGGTGGGCACGGGAGCCACAGGAGATGGCCAAGAGACCCGGCTGGCAGGACAGGGAGACAACGTGGGTGTTTGTTTACACGGCGGTCCGGTTAACGGTCAACAAAGTCGCAGCCAACGAAATCATCGTGCATTTTGAGACCGGTGTTTTTTTTAAAACGAATACTTTCAAAAAACGCCTTCAGATTTCATGACGTGAATTCTGTATTTTCTCACGCCGTTCATGCAGCTAAATGTAACCCGCGCCGTGAAAGGGTGCGGTCGACGGGAAACCCAAACTCACTTCTCTCCCCAGGAGCTTCTTTTGTGCCGCCTCCAGTTTTTCCAGGTCGGGGAACTTGGTGGCTCCATCGGCGTCTGCCATGAGCAGAGACTCTCCACGGGCACAGAACATGCCCTGCGTTGCGGGGGAAGAGACATGTCGCCCGTCACACCGGCGTTCTTCCACCACTCTCCCCTGGCTCAGAGTAGAGGTCGCAACCGGGTACCCGATACCCGTACCCTACCCGATACCCGGCTACCCGTACCCGGCCGGGTACGGGTACGGGTAGCCGTTTGCGACCCTGGTGCGGCCGGGTACGGGTACGGGTAGGCCGTGAGTCACTGGTGAGTAACCGTTTGTCACTCATTTCGGGTAGGGTACGGGTATGGAACGGGTACGGGTACGGTTACCCATTTGCGACCCTGGTGCGGCCGGGTACGGGTACGGGTAAGGAATCAAAACCCGTTTGCGACCTCTGGCTCAGAGACAAAGTTCCCCCGCGTGGCCTTTAAGAGACGATCGGGGCAAGTGCTGTTAACGAGCACCTATTCATGCTCGGTCACCTTTGGCAGGACAAAGGCACACAGCACCAGGTACTCATTTTAATGCCAAGTCGATCTCGGGGAAGGCTCAGGACCAGTTCGGACATCACTCGTAGCCCATGTAAGTAAGTGGTGAACCGTAAATAGAACTCAGGCCTTGACTTAAAGCTTTCGTGACTGCAGGAATTCATATTCTTGGGTCTTTCGGTAAAGTCACGTAGATAGGTTAAAAGAAAATAACAAAGGACAAAAAACTACGACGTTTCGGTTGCTTGTGTTGCGATCGAAACGTCGTAGTTTTTTGTTATTTTCCTTGAACCTATCCACGTGACTTTAGCGAAAGACCCAAGAATAAGAACTCAGGCGGCTTGGATCCGAAGCGCAGTGCGCTCACCACAGCGCCACCGCTCCCCAACTCTTGTACAATACACAGGACTCGCGCGCGCACACACACACACACATGAAACACGCAATAATTCACACACCCAGAGACGAGGGGAACTGTCACAATTGTGATTCAATTCGAGATGGAATTCTTGTTTCGTTTGTACTGTCTGCACCTATCTGTCTCGTTTGCTATGTCTTGTTCATCCTGTCTTCTCCATTCCCGTTAGCCAAGATGTTATATTTGCATACAAATTGCATGAGAAGTTATAATACTGTCAGTACAAGCTGTAGCGCAAGTAATTCGGGCTTAATAATGGACTCTTAATCAGTCGATGCATTGCTACGCAACGCACTATTGTTACATTAACAAATGCAAAATATCCAGAATTATGCTAAAATTGTGCTACACTCACCCCGTTTAGCAAATAAACTTTCTACGCTTGCACGAGACATGTCATCTCCGTTGCCACAACCGTCAAGCATCTCATTTCCAAAATAAACCTTGAAAGTCCTTTATGTAGCCAGGGAAGCCTCTAAAAGTTGCAAGACCCTTTTTGAAGGGGTCCTGCTTATGATGTTTGTCCAATTCCTTATTGGGCATTTCATTGCATGTGGGAGGAAACGCTTATGCCCGAAGCCCACAGCGGGCAGCAAGGATGCACACAAAATAAGAAATCGAGAACGAATGACTAATGAGAATATTGGTACGGACATGCAAGGCAATGTCTGGGTTTGCACCAGCTATTATGTTTCAGAAATTATATTCCTCGTGTGCAAGAGTTCATAAAGACTTTACTTTGCACGTGCTCTTGAATTCTATCATCACACCCAGTTGGCAAAGATCCTCCATGGACTTGCCACAGCCTATCTCTCCCCTCTCATCTCATTCTACTCCCCTCCATGGACTCTTTTCTGCTCCAGAAACCAAGGCCCTCTGTTGAAGCTCCCAGCCAAACGGTGTCTTCACGAATGCTGCTCCTATGATCTGTCGACTCCATGTCTCTGTCCAAATCCAGGTTCAAGAGCTCCCTTTTATCTCTGCCTACGACCCGCTTCTCTCTTAGAGAATAAATAAAAGCGTACGGTGTCTTGAGATCTTAGTCGCATTTCGATTGCTGTACCGACACAAATGGTACTTGTGCTGCACCCGTATATATCCAGCTGAACCAATCACGCACTACGCACCATATCACCACCTCGCGCGCTGCAGAATTTCCTCGGCAGTCTTGCCAAAGCCACCTCGCCGACGATGTTGACGAAGCTTTTGTCGAATACGCTCCAACGTTATGGAGCCATATTTTGACGTGAACTTTGGTTGTTGAATTCTAAGCAATTGTTCAAGAGCGTGGCTCTTCCGCAAAGGCATTTTCAATTTGAGCGCAGTTCATTAGGAGAGTGTCTGTGTGCGTGTGTGGTTATTGATTGGATGCAGGACCTGGGTGAATATGCCTAACAGGCACTTTGGGTGCGGTGTGTGGGATGTGATGGGTGTGGTGTGATGAGTGTGGTGTGTGGGATGCGTGATGGGTGTAGTGTTGAGGATGTGTGATGAGTGTGGTGTGGAGGATGTGTGATGAGTGTGGTGTGGAGAATGTGTGATGGGTGTGGGGTGGAG
This sequence comes from Lampetra fluviatilis, assembly GCF_964198595.1. Taxonomy (NCBI): domain Eukaryota; kingdom Metazoa; phylum Chordata; class Hyperoartia; order Petromyzontiformes; family Petromyzontidae; genus Lampetra; species Lampetra fluviatilis. The sequence goes on from NC_136289.1 coordinate 6,308,371, forward strand.
GATGTATGATAGGTGTGGTGTGGGGGATGTGTGATGGGTGTGGTGTGGTTGGTGTGTGAACGATGCATTTCCGTAAGTTGCAATGTAACAATGTGTTATGGATGAGCTAACCGACAAGCAACGAGGGAACAAGACAAGCAATGTCTCCCATGCTGTTCAATTCAGGTTGCTGAAGGCAGAGACCACAGATTTGGGGCGGGTGTACAGTACAACAATGGGTTTTGCTGCACTCTGCTGCTCGCCACGCAGTGCCCCCGGCAGCGGACACCCATCCAAGCACCGTCCAGGCTCAATCCTGCTTAGCTCCGAGCTGTGACGAGATTGGGCGCGTTGCGGGCGATGTACCGAGACTCGCGCTTGGCGTGTCGACGCACAGCGCTTTGCACGTGCGTCGAGCAGCGGGGTGGCGATGTACGTCGTACGTGTGTATGTATGTTGAACTCCTTTCGCACCCTTATGTAGCCAACCGTGCTAATCGGAGGTGCGGGGGAAGGACAACAAATTAAACCTAAAAAAGTAGTTCTTAGGAAATGAGTTTTCAATTTGCATTTTAAAATGGATAGCTCCAGTGGCTTCCTAATATCGTAATGAACAGCGTTCCAGACAGCCGCAGCAGCACAATGTGTGTGTTAGGTGGTGCGGTGCGGTGAGCGGGGATGCCGGTGTGACGCCCACCCGCTTCACGGCGCCACCCTTGCCGCGGTTCCGCTGCAGTGTCAGCACCCGCACCCTCTCCACCCCAAAGCGCTTCACGTAGCCAAGCGCCACCTGTTACCGCACAAGCGGTGAAACGGACGCAGGACCACAACACAGAACAACGTTCGATTTAAAGCTTTCGTGACTGCAAGGATTCATCTTCCTGGTTCTTTCGGTAAAGTCACGTAGAAGGGAAATAATAAAATAATAAAACATAATAATATAATTCTCACGACGTTCCTGTTCTTCACCTGAGGACGGCTGCTTGCGTTGTGGCCGAAACGTCGTGAGAATTATTTTATTATGTATTATTTTTATTATTTTATTATTTCCCTTCTACGTGACTTTACCGAAAGAACCAGGAAGAAGAACAACGTTCGTTTTGTTTGCCACTTCTCCCGACTCCCTGACAAGCCGTAAGTGAGCATTTGCGGGTTTACACCTTTTTTTTTTTTACCCAAAATACATTCCAATTTTGCGTCGAGCAGTCCCCCTCCGTAACGTTTATCAGCGCTAGGCCATGAGCCAAAGATGCATCAATTTGGAACCCTTGGAAGGGCAGTGCATCAGCAGCCGATGCTGGAGAAGAGCCTGCAGAAGTTGGTATCACAGAACTACATCTCCTCCTCCTTCCTTCTGAGAGCCCTTTCAACGACCTCTCATCTACACGAGGGGGCAACTGCAATTTCCCATACGTCCGGCTGAAGAGATTTTCATCGCGTGGAAGTCCAAAAACGAAATAATTCTCAGAGGTGGAAATTTGCCAAATTAATTTGCGAACTCAATTTTATCCGGCGCGCGTGTGTGCAGTGATTGACGACCAGCCTGAGATCAAACAATAGAGTGGGAACCCTCCTGACGGGAACTTGCCAGCACGATACAAGCAAAGACAGAGAGGAGGTTTTATTGCTGAGGGCCGATGATGCTGCTGCAATTCTTTCACCTCCGTCGTTTTATCTTTGCTGCCGTCATCCACGACGATCAGCTCGTACGAGAACTTCCCGTCGCGTTTCTGCGCGACAGAAAATATAACAAGCGGAGACAGACGATGCCTGTTAGATGCACACACGGAGACAAAGATCACCCCCCCCCCGGCCGCCCCCTTGTATCGCCTAGAACACACTCCTGTTGCGAGTAGCACCTATTGAGGCATGACGCCCGGCCGCCGCCGCCGGTTTCACACGCCGGGGCAGGTACCCATTTAAGGTGGAGTTGACCTCGCGCGGGAGGTCAAAAGACTACTTCAGATATCACTCGCCACTGTTGTTAGCCGTGGCCAGGAATTGAACTCAAGTTGCAGTTACATACCTCCCAGGCACTCCTTTTATACTGGTAGAAACCTCCTGGTTACACCAGCCCACAGGGGATTATTGTATCTGTCCATCCGGGTGGGGAGGGGCTGGGTGGGGAGGGGCTGGGTGGGGAGGGGAAGGTGGGGAGGGGCTGGGTGGGGAGGATGGGGCTGGGTGGGGGGTGGGAGGGGTGGGGCTGGGTGGGGAGGGGCTGGTCACCCTGTGGTGCCCTTATAAAACTCAACGTTTAACCTACTCACGCCGGCTTGTGCCCGCCCTCACAGTCGGGCATATTTGCGGAATACACCACGCCGCCGTTGACCCTGGCCATTGATCAAGCAACCCAACGTTCCTACCAGCTCCCTCCGCAGGAATGTGTTTATTATGACGGAAACGGTTCGAGTGCTATGACCACCACCATGACAGATTGCCTTTTGACTCCGCATTGCTGTTTTTACTCCGCCACGGTAGCGAGATGTTTACTACCTCCCCGGGTATGCAGGAGGCCGTGGGTTCGATCCCGACCCTGGCTCGTGTATATTTGGAGTTTGCATGTTCTCCCCGTGGTCACGTTGGATTTTTCTCCGGGTCCTCTGGTTTTTTTTTTCCTCCACATTTAGAAACGTGCGTTTGCAGTATTTGACTGCTCTACATTTCCACACAATAAGCCACTTCGTTGAGCAACCATTTGTGACCAGGTCGTTTCTGAAAGAGAGCGATGTAGCTAATTGGGCTTTACCTGGCAGTTTATTTGCACACTGCACCAGGTACTCATTTCAGGCAGAGTTCACTTACACACCACACACAACATACATACACGCACACACAGGCCTACGATTCACTTGTGCATATGCACAAACCATAAATTGAGAACAGCCCTCTTCTTGTTATTTTAACCTTGTTATTTTGCACTCAAAGGAATAACAGTGACGCAAACGCCACTCCCTTTTCCACAGTTGATTTTGCCAATCCTTAACGAACGTTTGTCACACAGCAGTGGGTTTACATTAGAGCTGGATTATCCAATTATTTAAGTAATGGATTATCGGTTTCATTACTCTCGACCGATCAGACATCACGGAAATAGTCGGGGAGGAAAAAAAGTCTTACCCCTGTTCCTACATGTGCCGCTTGATGGGAGGTAATGGGGGGAGGAACCTGATGACCTCATCGGCATCATCACAACGGTCACGCTGGGCGTGGCTTTAAGGGGGTTTCCTGCCTTCGGGAGGCATAATGTGGGGACGGGCCGCCATTTAAAAGGAGCTTGAGTAATCGACCACGAGAAAAGTAGTCGGTGACAATCTTTAACCGATTCGTGGACGAATTATCCCAGCTCTAGTCCACAATGTGCCGAGCAGGCAATGCGTGTTGTATGTATGTTCAACTTCTTTCGCACCGTACATAGCCAACTGTGCAGTTTTAAAGAAGTGAGTTTTCAATCTAGATTTAAAAGTGTGCACCTCCAGTGGCTTCCTAATATCGGAAGGGAGTTCCAGACGGTGGCAGAAATGGATCTCAAAGCGCGCGAGATGCAGTGACTGCCTTTGTTCGATGGCTAGCCAAAGTCCGCTGCGAGGATGACCGAAGTTCGCGTGATGGAAAGGCAACGCACCAGCTTTCTTTACAGGATGACAATTTGCCACTGGTGGGATTACAACGCACAAAGAACAGTCGTCACAATTCGGAGAATCCACGCTTTGTCGTGGCCTACAGCTCATGTGGGCAGGTGGCGTGTGGCTCATAGTACGACCCGGCGGCATGGTAAGAGATGGACTGACAAGCCACTCCCTTTTCCGTTGTCATCAAGGCCACGGCAGAAAGGGGGGGGGTGGTTGACTCATCGCATCTGGTTTCTGACGCACGTGGCTTGGCAAGAAAAACACACAGCCAGATGCTAACCACCACACCCCCAGCCCGCCCGCCACCTCCTTGTTGGCGAGGGGTGCGTGAAAACAAGTGGATGATAACGGCAGAGCTAACTCGCCTACGCAGATGCGCGCACACACACACAAGGCCAGCACGTGTAATCGCGCTGATACCACAGTGCGCCAAATTTTAACAAGTTATTTTTCTTCTTCTGCCATTGAAAGGAAAGTTCGTCACATTTCGGCCAACTGGCTTTCTTCAAGGAACAAAAGAGGCTTACACGGAGAGAGAGAGAGATAGGAAGAGCGCGAGAGAGGCAGGACTAGAATTGAGCTCAACTTAGTTCCTGTAGAAGGTTCCAAGTGCGAGGAGTGAAACGTCGGAACACTGCATCCGCCAACGCACAGCACAACCCGAAAACACAATATTAAAATCGGTAATCACACACCAGCTTGCTGCTCTCCTTTCAGTCGTGCCATGCGGGCCGCATATATGCACAGCGCCGTGCCATGTCGACGTATTACGCTCGCAGATGCCCTTCCCCCAACATCCTCACGCCTGCCCCCCTTCCCTCCCCTCCACCCGACCTTCCCTTCCCCTAAGAGCTGGCCCTTGCATCAATAATTCAGGACGTGGAGTAACGGAGGAGTGAGCGCAGGGGTGAGTGGGTGGCTGCCGAGAGAGGAGGGGAGGAGGAGGGGGCATGGAATGGATGGCGAGGAACTGGACTGGGTAATGGATAACACGAAGGTGGTTGAGCGGTGCCGTCTGCAGGGGACACCACAGAGGGATTGGGCAGAAGGGAGAATGGTAGAAACAATGAAACGGGGTTTTAGGGAGAGTGAAAACAAATTGATGTGCTGGGGCCACAGCTTCAAATCTGTAACTGATGAGAAAAGCTATGGCATCAGAAACGTAACCACAGGCTGGAAACAAAAAGAGATAATCACACAACGGTGCGCAGCACTGCACGTGCTGTGTAAAGCTCTCGGCCTTATCCAGACCACTGGCTCAATAGAACTCAATCTGTGGCCAATGAAGTCATAAAAGAGCTCAATTTTATTAGGCAAGAGCCCTCATCAGGAATATAGATAATTGTTTTGGCATATTTTCACGTGTGTACGCTACGATTTTGATATTTTATTCCACGTGTTTTTGTATCGCTCGGTTCTGCATCGCTCCATTTGTCTTCTCGACATCAGGCCTCCCTTGGCGAAGCGACGGTTCAATCTCAATAGGCTCTCCTTACCCGGTTACAAATAAAGACTGCGGGCGATTGATTTCGTGTAGATGTCGTCACCGCCGCAGGGACAAACCTAGGCCAGACCGGAAGGCGTGAATTTGGCACCAGCGATGCGCGCGTCGCACACTCCGCTAAGCCGTGGCGTCCGCGATAAACGACAACAAAGCTGGCCAGCTTCTTCCTGTGCTCAACACCACCCACAACCACCGCCTTTCGTCAAGGATGCGGTGGGTGGTGGAGGGGGGGGGGTTATTAATTATTAATTTACATCCGACACTTCTTTTATTCCCTCTGCCCCTGCCCTGCAGGCACGGCGTTTCAGTCCGTGCCTCCCTGCGAGGTGTGTTCTGGGTGGGGCGACGCGGAGGAGGTGTTGGATCTGGGGGGGGGTGGAGGGGGTTGATGGGGGTCAGGGGGGGTCCCTTAAGGAGGGAGGCAATGGCAGGATTAGTGATACGAGAGGAAGCTTACATCACGGTTTTGGGATCAATTAGCGTCGGGTTTTTTTTTATGTTGGCAACAGCTGTGAGAGGTGGTTTTACTCGGGGAAGAGAGCACGGGGACACCGAGAGGGAGGCAAGAGAGGACGGGGTGGCGGGGGGGGGGATTTTCCTCAAGAGGGCTCGACTGTAGGAGAATGTTTCTTAGAAAATAAAACAATTAAACATTGAGACTCCTTTGTCAATTCACTGCTGAATGAAGACATTAGCCCACAACATGTCAGCCGTAAGGCGGGGGGGGGGGGTGGGGGGTGTTGTTTAACCATACTTCACCATGCTGGTCGGTGCGGGTGCGGCGAAGGGTGGGGCCAGGCAGGGGTAGTTCACATGTAGCTCGTCAACGGTTACCCGCGACGGGGGATCGAACGCAGGTTGACAGGTTCGTCGCGCGGTGTGCTAACCACTGCGTCGCTCACCACTCCATCCCCTGTATGGATCCGTAACTCAAACACGGAGCGGGGTGCATGAGATGCGGCTGCTTGCGTTCTGAGAACACGGCGAGCAGTCCTTCGTCCGGATGTGGGGGGCACATGGCTACAATCCAGCACCTTCTAGGCACGGTTGACAGATGCCATGCGGTTCATTCTGGGCATGAGGATGCCCTGGGCCTGCTGAAATTTACAAGATGTTTCCACTACGCCTGTGCAGATGTTGTACTACCCCCTCACCTGCATGGGGTTTCTCTGGGCATGCCTGTGTCCTCTACTCCAAAAGGAAATCGCGTCCCGAGAAAACGTTTCGCGACTCTTTAATAAACGCCGATTACAGGTCACAAAAGTGACGTGTCGCCTTGGTAGATGACGAAAACTTAAACGATAAATTAATAAAAAGCAACAGGGCGGTTTTTTTGCGTAAAAAAACTACGTGTTAAACTAACCGATTATAAGCCTTGGTCCAGAGAACCTGCTGGCTCGTGAACCCGCGTCTTATTTTTTTGTTATGCGTTGGTGGTAAAAAAAAATACCCTTCTCAGAAAATTCATTAATTATTAAAGATTTGGGCAGGGAGGTTCTCAGACAATTATCAGAATCTTTATTTAGACTGGAGGAGGAATCCGATGAGCTATGAAGCTCTTTTCCACAGATGTCCAATAGGGGCACTTGGTCAGAAACAAATTGCAATAACTGCAAAAACACGATAGGAGTCCAATGTATAGGAAAGGTAAGAAAATCACAATTTTTTGTTTTACCAAGAAAAGCCCAATGAGCAATGAGCTTCTTATTCAGAAGCGATCTGGCCACGAATGATAGCTCAAAGTGGCTTATCACGAGGACATTTATAGCAGCCAAACTATCTCAATAATCTTAACGCATTTTAAAATGCGAAAGAAGAATTCGTTCGAGCTGCAATTCATGACGAGGTTCACATTGGAATTTAAGTTGACGTGCCGTAACCTCACAGTCAATAACAGACGGGTGAACGTGGCCAACACGAAGATGGCAATTCTGGTAAACAACTCACTTAGGAGGCTCTTGAACGGACCGCAAAAAATCACGCGACTTGCCAAAATGTACGATCTGCTAATGTGAAATAAATCAACCAAATCTTTCTAATCCCAAGCTCCTGGGCTTCCTTGGCAGACCTCGCCCCTCTTGAGCGAGTACATTTTTTTATAAAGTAGAAGAAAAACAATATGCTTGTACCGTGTACAATACACATCGTGGCACAGGTAAGGTGTTACTAGAACATGCACTATATCACGTGCGCTTCATAAATAAACGTGATTAGAAGTTATCAAGGTATAAAAACATGCTATGAAAAGCATAGGCAGAGTTAACGGTCTTTTTTTTTTAAGCTCACACCCATATTCATAAAGTGATCATTGTGAGCAGGAAGCACTGCAAAGTGTTAAAAATCTGCAGAACATCACAGTGGCGTGACATTTTTAAGTACAATTATCAACACCATTGGAACCTCATTTGCCAGTAAAAAATATGATAATTGGTTTTTTACCCTTCTATCTGGCAACAAAAAACTTAGTGCGCATTTTGGCGTCATCTGGTCCAACCCATGTGAGACTAGGCTCTAAGGAAAGCTGTCTCGGGTGTGGACCAATCAACTTCAAGGACAGTGCATTCATTATCAGAGTTATGTTTTTTGTTTGCATTATGACTGCAGGTATTATGGTCTATGCAAACATGACTCCTTGTAAAAAAAGGTGTCAGTTTTGTTGCCAGATAGAAGGGTAAAAAACCAATTATCATACAATTATCAAATTGTGTTTGCCGTCTCTTATACGAAGATCTCCCGTATAGCCTTAACAGACTGTTGGGGCATGTGCTAGTTGCGAGCTCCTATGAAGGCCGGGACAACACACGAAGGGGGTGGGCGGACAACGCCACGCCAGGCCGCCTTTGTCTCCCGAGCGGCGATGTTTACACACTGCACAAAGTACTCATTGGAGGCTGAGTCAACCTAGGGGAGGCCGAGGACCGGTTCAGATAATCATTACTGGTGTTTTGCGCGAGCGGGAATCGAACTCGGATCACCGGTTTCGAAGCACAGCGCTGTAACCGCTGCACGACCCGCTCCGCATTTTTAAGTATTCCAGCGATCGAATTCTGTTCGCGGTTGATTATACACTCACACACACGCTAGACTTACTTTCCAGATAATAATGAATTTGTTAAGAGAGCATTTAGGTAGTTTTCTCGGTGCAAAAATAATGCCCTCTTTTGCTTATAAAATCTGAAAATTGATATTGCTGATAAGCCAGTGAGAAGGTTCATAGCCTTATCACACAAGCCCCACTGGCTTATCAGCCATTATGGAGCCCCTGGCTGCTAACCCTGTCATTCAATCCCCCTCTCTGCGGGTAATTTAACGGCAGGGCAATCTATCAAGCCATGCAGATATGATCGCCACGCATCCCATAATCGAGTTTCAGCGCACTACGGTTTCTGACTCTGCCTGTCTGAATTAGCGCCCTGACACAAACGACCACCGCCATCCAATTTATTAACCATTTCACCTGAAAGGGCCCGCTTTAAGCTTTTCATTTATGTGTGTGCACGCGCCGTTTTTTGGCTTTCCGTTTCTTTTTTATCAAAAGCTGCCGTTGTGAAGTATAAGTCAGCTCGGCGGAGACACGTGAATTATAGAGCGGGGGTTCAGAGTTGGTCGGTTTACTTTAAGGTATGTTTGCATGCTACAAGCGAGCGAGTTATGTAGATTTAATTTTTGTTACGCCCGATTTCCCACCGCGCATTTATAATTATTTTCTCTCGTACGAAGGAATTTCATGATCAGAAAAAAGAGGCGGTAAATGTCATACTTGTTTAAACTTAGCAGCTGGTCAAACCTGCAAAGAGACACAATTATAGTAAACGCTTCTGATACTGTATACAAACTCATGCGTTGTTACGGAGCATTATGGCTAACACAGCATATGTAGCAGACGTAATTTTAGATAGTATATCCTCATAAAGGTGCATAACAGAATTCTACTTATTTATAGAGTACGTCTGATCGTGGCAAGTTTATTGTACTTTACATTAAAAAAACGCCAGATCTTGCGATGTTAATTTGCGACCGTCGGAGGCAATAGCTCTGGCCCCTACGGATGGGGTTTACGGGGAGTTTAGCGCTCCCACGTCCCACATTTTCACCGCTCACCCCGCTGTCGTTCCGCGCAGGTTGCGGGGGGTTAAATCTCTAAAACGTCGTGGGGGGCTTGGGATTCATTTCGTCCTCGACCACTGCACAAGGGGCCCCCGCGCTTGCAGAGTGAGCTATGACCTTCAGTTCACAGAAAGAAAAAAAACCCCAAGCGCTTGGCTCAACCCAGCGAATAATTTTGTTAGGATTGATTTCCACTCGTGATTCACCATCGGCTGGTGTTTTTCCCCCCCCCATCCCCCTCTCTCATCTCTCTCTCCTCTCCCTCTCTCCCTACGAGTCCAAGTCACATGGATTCCCAGAAAGGCCGTGAATTGTGCAACTTGATTCCAAGTAAAGGGGGAGAGGGAGAGGAAAGAGAGAGAGGAGGCGGGAGTCAAAACGTGGAAAGAAAGGAAGCGCCGCTTTGAACTCTTCCACGATTTCACGATCAATTGACCGTGCGCCGTTATGCAACGGACGTCACATTGACGAACGGCGTCGCCATATTTGTCTGCAACTCCATTGTGCTCGACAATAGCTCTACGGTTTACTTTCTGCACGAGCCTTCCGAAGGCATCGTTTCCTTCTCAAGGTTCTGTCCGCTGCCCAGAGGTCGCAACCGGGTACCCGATACCCGTACCCTACCTGGCTACCCGTACCCAGCCGGGTACGGGTAGCCGTTTGCGACCCTGGTGCGGCCGGGTACGGGTAGACCGTGAGTCACTGGTGAGTAACTGTTTGTCACTCATTTTCCAACGTCTTGTCTCTTCTCACAATTCAAGTTCCTAGAATCAACCCACCCGCGCCTGCAACATGGCTTCATCCCAGAGGTCGCAATCGGGTACCCGTACCCGTACCCTACCCGATACCCGGCCGGGTACGGGTAGGGTACGGGTACGGCCGGGTACGGGTACCCGTTTGCGACCCTGGTGCGGCCGCGTACGGGTAAGGAATCAAAACCCGTTTGCGACCTCTGCCGCTGCTTCGCGACCGGCTCTGTGCGGCCAGGTTTACCTCAACCCCTGCCTCCCCTCGCTCCCCCTCCCCCCGGCAGCATTAAACAATGTAACATCCCAGGGGTACCCAGAAGCCGTACGTTAGTATATTAATGAACGAGCCTCGGACTAGGCCATTGTATGGTGGTATTAGTGTCACCGAGCACAGGTGTCTTAGCCAATACTCGAGATATTTACGGGCACTTCCTCAATTACCGGACCAGTCGCGTCCTGAATGCTGGCCGGGGCTAAAAGTTCCATTGCCACTCCAGAGGGATTTGCTCCGGATAAAATGTCGGCAAGGCAACACCTGGGCTATAAGCGAAGGATAATGATGTATGTATAATAAATGTAGAGCCCTTTTGTCAATCCACTGCTGTATTGAAGGCCTCCAAAAGCTATGCCTGCCATGCGGGGGGGAGGGGGTGGGGTATTATCTCAGGTTACTATTTATTATGCGTGTTTACCCAGGGAAGTCAGTGTCTGATGACTCGTTTTTTCACGAGGGTCTTGGCGCAGACGATGACTGTTCTGTAGGTTTTCTACTGGTCAGTGCTGCTGGGTTCAGATATCACTCACTGCTGGATATGCATGTTTTGCACCTCCGATTAGCACGTTTGGCTACGTACGTTGCCCCAAGAAGCTTAACGTATATACATAATGAGTGTATATAAATGTATGTAGACAGTGTATCATCTTACTTTTTGCGTAGTTTTATCACTTCATTATTATTATTTCCCTAGCAGATTTGCGTATTTGTTTGTATCCTTTGTTGTGTTTGGCAATTCCTTTCCATATCTCTTATTTTCTTCAACGTGCTTTGTTTACTTATTGTGCCGCCCACTTTCGGTGCGTCGCCCTTTGCAATTTTTTTGATGTCTAAAGTTTTTCCCATTAAAGTGGCAACATCCATTCAATGGTTTCTCTCACGACTGATTGAAGATGTGGGAGTGTGAAACCAGCAGAAAGGAAGTTTATGACTAATAATTTCCAAACAGTCGCCCCCCTGGAGAGAAGGATGGGACCACAGCAATGCATAGGGACAGAATTATGAAACTAGCGAAGGAATTCTGTGCAGATATTTATAGGAAAAAGGTTGAGTATACCCGCAGAAACCAACTATTTATTAGATGTATGTTTAACTTATTTCGCACCGTACATAGCCAACCATGCTAATCATAGGTGCGGGGAAAGGACAACAAACTAAACACAAAAAGTAGCTCTCAAGAAACGAGTTTTCAATCTAGATTTAAAAGTGCATAGCTCCACTGGCTTCCTTATATTGGAAAGAGCGTTCCAGACAGCTGCAGAAGTGCATACAAAAGTGCGCGATGCAGTGACCGTCTTTGTTCGATGGCTAGCCAAGAGCCACTGCGAGGATGACCGGAGTTCGCGTGAGATAAAGATTAAGTTCCAGATGTGACACTTGACGATGCAAACACCACCCCTTTGCAGCATGGAAAAAGGAAAAGGTCAGAGTAAATAAAATACGAGTGGCAATCATTGGAAGAGGGGGACGTTGGATCTATATATGTGGACCTATTAGCAACTGAGCCATAGGTGGAATTTCCACGTTACTATGGCAAGAGGACAGTTTATCCATGTATTAATATAAACGTATATACTAGCAAATGGGAATTCATATTCTTGGTTCTTTCGGTAAAGTCACGTAGAAAGGTTTTCACCCGATGACGATTGCTTGTGTTGCAATCGAAACGTCGTGAGAATTTTATTGTTGAATTTTTTTTTATTTTATTATTTCCCTTCTACGTGACTTTACCGAAAGAACCACGAATATGAATCCCTGCAGTCACGAAAGCTTTAAATCGAAATTTCAATGGGAATTGTATATGCCAATGTGAAAAGTCGAGCAACAGGATCCCACTGGAAGTTTGTGTACGATGACATTTAAGCTGCGCGCAAGCAAGACTGCAACCGTATCTGTTGGCGCGACGCAAGCAGTACGCAGCAGGGGAAGAGCACTTGCTTTTCCAGCTGCCACGTCTGAAGTCGCTGCAATACCGCCGATTTTAACATCGTCTAACGCCAGTGTTGCCACAATATAAAACTTCCCTGCGCATTCTCCTGCCGTTTTGGTTTTGTTCAGCAATGCAGACTTCATCTGACGACAACGATCGCACGTTTGAATCGGTGGCAGCGCACAAATGCAAATAACTACAAACCTAACGTAATCATCAGCATCACTTCCCTTTCGGGACATAACTCTTGCCCAAAATGTCTATTCTCGATCATCTAGGTGCTATCTACATAGATAATTGGAACATAGATCTTCTGTGTGCTATCATCTATGTGCAATGCAAATAGACGATCTGTGTCAGTGGTTCTGAACCTGGTGTGCACGCAGCACCTCCCGGGGATGCAAAATACCCTTTCTGAGAGTACGAGACATGGCCAGATTTTTCGATTTAAAGCTTTCGTGAATGCAGGGATTCATTTTATTGGTTCTTTCGGTAAAGACGCGAAGAAGGGAAATAATAAAATAATAAACATAAAACAATAAAATACAATTCTCACGACGTTTCGGCCACAACGAAAGCAGCCGTCCTCAGGTGAAGAACAGGTCTGTCCCATTCAGACGCTGTCTTTCCGACAGCCCTGTTCTTCACCTGAGGACGGCTGCTAGCGTTGTGGCCGAAACGTCGTGAGAATTGTATTTTATGTTTTATTTTGATTATTGTATTATTTCCCTTCTACGTGACTTTACCGAAAGAACCAAGAAGATGGCCAGATTTATTTTAGAAGCTAAATCATTGAAACACAAATTAAGCATGGGCATGTTGGTACAACTACTTTGTTTCATCAAACCCCTATGCATTTATTAACATCATACATGTTGTGAGAATAGGATTTCCCCTTTTTTTCTGGCAACAAAACAGGTGATAAGATGTTAAAACACCAAACTGAAACCTTTTACAAGGAATCATGTCTGCATTAACCACAATACTTGTGGTCAGAATGCAAACAAAAACATACTCTGATAATATATGCATTGTCTTTGAAACTGATTGGTCCACACCAGAGACAGCTTTCTTTTGAGCCTCATCTCAAAACAGTGTTAGACCAGAGGACGCCAAAAGGCGCACAGCTCAAAGACAATGCACTATCAAGAGTAATGAGAGCTCGGGGTTAGTAGCTACATCATGGTACCTCTTTTGCCAGTACCAAAATATGAGAATAGGTTGTCCCCTTTTTTCCAGCAACAAAACAGCTAGATTTGAAGCTTTCGTGACTGCAAGGATTCATATTCTTAGGTTTTGTCGGTAAAGTCACGTAGGAAAAAAATTAAAATTAATAAAAGTAAAATAAAAATAAAATAAAAATCACGACATTTCGGAGGCAACATAAGCTTTCGTCTTCAGGTGGAACGGTTCCATTATTTTACTTTTATTAATTTTAATTTTTTACCTACGTGACTTTACCGAAAAAACCTAAGAATATGAAACAAAACAGCTGTTAAGATGTTAAAACACCAAACTGAAACCTTTTACAAGTTTTAACGATTGAGAACCACTGCAAGGCTGCAGTAAAGGTTAACAACCACTGATCTATGTGCTCTTGAAGAAGAGCCATTGCCCGAAACATCGCCTATTGTCACGTTTTATTTTAACGGCAGTGGTATGTTGATGCATATGTTGAGCTTTTTGTTAACATGTTCATCATTATCCAAGACAATACAATGTGTTGTACTGTAATCAGTGTTTGACTGCGGTCTGGCATTGCAGTTTTCATTTTATGCCGCACTGTATTCACAGTGGTGCAGTAGTTAGCGCACTGCACAACGAATCCGGCACACCGATCTTGATTTCTTGCCGCTGCAAACAATATTGGCGCGTGATATCTGAGCTGATCCTGGGCACCGCACGCTTGCCCAACCCACACTGGACCAGTCTGTATGCACGTGTGTGTGTTTGTTGAACTTCTTTCGCACCGTACGTAGCCAACCGTGTTAATCGGAGGTGCGGAGGGGGGAAGGACAAGAAACCAAAAACAACAACAAGCAGTACTAAAGAAATTATCTTTCAATCTAGATTTTAAAGTTTAGTGAAGGGCGGTTAAACCCCCGAAGCCGATGCATTGTGGGGGAGGTCTACATCCGGCAGTGAGTGACAAAGGGCTCTAAATTATGAATAATATATACTCGTGCCACAGTGAGATGGTTGGTAGCTGGTAGAAATGACCTGCAGCGCTTCACAATCTATAAATGCATCAATTTATTGATTAAAATACATTGTCAGGCTCAGGGAACATGCATCGAATTGCAAGCGTAAAACTCGACTATTTTCAATGTGTAATTATATATTGTTCTTGGCTCACATTTACCGCAGTCACCAGCAGCTCTACATTCGCCACGACGGTAAAGAGAGAATTTAATCTCATATTGAACGTTGACCCCGGATAATGAGAATAAAATCGAATTGGAAGAAAGGCAAACCATTGCTTGTCCAGTCGCTACTCCGCTCTCATTGATTGTGGATTCAATTTGCCTCCTTTCTTGCTCAGCTCACTCAGCAGCGTTCTGCTACCCTGTTGTGGAGCCTACTTCCACTCCTACTAAACTAAACAATATTTATTTTACCAGGTAAGGCCCACTGAGCTATGCAGGTCTTTATCAGAAGCGACCTATAGCCACACACGATGGCTCAACGAAGTGGCTCGTCATTTGGAAATTTATAGCAGCCAAATAATCAAAAACGCGTGATGTTGATTATAAATGTGTAGGGGGAAAAATCGGAGGACTCGGAGAAAAATCCACACGACCACGAGGAGAACACGCAAACTCCAAATATACAGGCATCAGGATCGGGATCGAACCCATTAACTCCTGTATACCAGGCGAGGTAGTTCACATTTCACCACCACGGCACCCAACAGGAGACTCATCTCTACACCCGTGCCAATCGAGGTCCCACAAACGTATCTCAGAGCGCCTTTAGCCACCACCTTCAGATGACTTCCCACTCCTGCTGTTTCCCATTTCCCACGGAAGTAAGCGGATGGCAAGGAGTGGCGGCACCTAAAGGAACAACAAGCTCCGATGCGCTCTTGCCCGTGGACTTCATGGTACACACACACACGCGTGCATGTACAGCACTCTTTTGTCAATGCACTACTGAACGAGGGCCTCGCCACACCACACGGTTATTGGGGATTGTTTGGTTATACTTGCCCACGCCGCTTCATATGCGTTGGTAAACGTCGCTGCATGGACGTGGGAGCAAAGTCCATCACATAACCGACCGCTGTCCATTATTCCCTTCTACAGGAGGCACGGACGATAAGCATCAAGCTACTCCTGATGTCATCGAAAGGACTACCATACTCAAAACACAGTTATAATATTTAGTCAGCTGCTTTTTAAGCACCATAAGGATTTAAAAATGATTAATACCGCACAAACATGGATTTGGCTGCCCTCCACATCGCGGATGCAGCAGCCGAACTGTCGAGTGTGCGAACTGTCGGAGCGGCGACCGCGGCTGACCCCCCGAGGAATCCCACTCCTCTCGATCGAGCGAGCGAAGGGTTTTTTTTCTTGACGCGCTGCAACGGCGATGAAATTGATCCGCAACAGAATTAATGACAAATTGTGTTAATGCAGAAGGAAGCCAGTCGGTATCAAGGGGCGGCCTAATGTGGGGGCTTTTTCGATCCACAAATCGTCTCTTTAGATCGACAAATTTACGCGCGATCCACAAATCGTCGGTTTTGATCCACAAATCACGTGACAGGAATCACCGTGCTTGATCCATGATGGATCCAGGTCGATTCCCGTTGAATCGAACATAAATCGTCAAAAAATGTCAATTCCCCCGTTGCAGTATTCCTTATATGGGCAAAGCCACACTCCTTTAATCCATATATGGGCCAAAACATTAACATAATTTATCATTAATTCTGTCACGGATTCATTTAATCCTGTTAATTGCCCATCATCTCAAAAACAAACCAATTAGCACGGTTAGCTACGCACGGTGCGAAAGAAGCACCAATATACATACATACACAACGCACAAAACCCAATGCATAGCTCAAGTAAGTCAATGGAGCTATGCACTTTCAAATCTAAATTTTAAACGAATTCTACATAACTGCCTTATGTGTTTAGTTGGTTGTCCTTCCCCCTGCACCTCCGATTGGCGCGGTTGGCTACGTACGGTGCGAAACAAGTTCAACATACACAAATGGATCGCATTCAAAAAGCACAGCAGATGTCAAATACAGTCGACACACTTGCATCTACAGGTAAGTGCTCGTTTAACGTTTGGTGTTCACACTACAACGACTTTTCGCCATGACGCGGTTCTTCCATTCGGGAACGCATGCCGTTATAACGCGGTTTCTGAGCGGTCGAAGACAAACTACAGTGAAACATTGGATTGCGAGTAACTTGGTCTGCGAGTGTTTTGCAAGACGAGCAAAATTTATAAATAATTTGACAAACGAGCGATGTCTTGCAATACGAGCAGTACGTACAGTATACGCTTTGTCTGCCGAGCATCACGTGATCACAACTGAGCCAATGGTTGTTTTATCTCTCTCGCTGCGGGATTGTGGGTAATGGTCTCCCATGCTCGGTCTCAGTCGGCGTGCCTCACTCGTATATTCAACATCCGTGCGAGCGTATACTATAGCATTGGTATTAACATGGGCATTTTCGTTCTTTTGTCTATCCTCTCTGCCCATTGTGTTGGCGTGTGCGGCAGTTGGCCGCTTGCGCATAATCGCTCCATTGTGTTGGCGTGTGCAGTAATTAGCCGCTTGCGCACAATCGCTTGCACGCCGTCGCCCACCCTTTTGGCCTCGCCCCCCCTCCCTCCCGATACGTTCCATTCATTGGCTACCATAGTCTGATGAGCTCCCCCCCTCCCTCTCCTCCCCCCCTCAACTCGCTTTTAAGGGATTACATCTTGAATCATTGCCTCACTTGATGCAGCTAATCTGGCTGTGACGGTCCCACCTGATGACGGAGACTTGTGTTGCCTCCGAAACGTCGTGATTTTTTATTTTATTTTCATTCATTTTGATGTTTTACCTACGTGACTTTACCGAAAAAACCTAAGAAGAGTATACTATAGTGTTGTATAGTGTTGTGACCACGAGTGTGTGCGTAAAGCATGTTTTTATTTTGTGTCCAAGTGTAGTGACTGTTCTTTCGTAACTGTGCTGCAAGTGAAAGTCGTCCTACACAATAACCCTCCTCTCCTCTCTCTCGTCTCCCTCATACCAGCCACGATTAAATGTAATTAATTAATTTGATTACTTTATATTCCATTTAAATAATAAAAATATAAAAAGCTATTTTGTACTAATCATTTTTATATGAATACAGTATTTTTGGGTTGTGGAACGAACCATCTGAGTTGCCATTATTTCTTACGGGGAAATTCGCTTTGATATACGAGTGCTTTGGATTACGAGCACGTTTCCGGGACGAATTATGCTCGCAATCCAAGGTTTCACTGTACTTTCTTGAGCTGCGAAGCTCAGCGGTGCGATACAATGCGCGGAATGATACAGCGACTCAGCGGCGTACCCTCAGTTATTTGTCCCGCCATCTCACTGCGCGTGCGCTTAGTACCTCGTTTCCCGGCAAATGCTTTCGTGCCATTGTTTATGGGGAAATTGTTTTCGCTTCACGCGCTTTTCGCTTAACACGGCACGAATCTACCACGTTAAACCAGTCGGTATTTATAGATAAATAAATGCAACTATTAATATCGATGCTTGTGCTATGATACACGCATCGAACCGTGCGTGTGAAAATTTATTATATTCAGTTGAAGTAGTATGTTCAGGAGCATTTATCTCCTGAAAATTGTCATATGCAAGAATAGAATACTTGAAGTGAATTATGTGCAAATGTTACACTTAGGAATAACGGATCAAATAGAATCGTACAAACGAGACAGAAAAAAACGAGAACCGAATAAATAAAATTGTTAAAATGAGACAGGAAAAAAAATCGATTTGTGAATCGAATCACGACCCTAATATTTGACAATGCATCCAATGGGCATGGGAGTGCATTACAAGATGCCTAAGATGTGAAGACTACACCATGGTGGATGTGTGCTGCCCCCTGGTGAGCTAAAGGAGGTTCCATAGCAGCAACAAGACCACCACATTCTTTTCTTAGGGTCTTTTGGTAAAGTCATGTAGATAGGTTCAAAGAAAATAAAAACTAAGACGTTTCGATTCACACAAGCAGTCGTCATCAGGAAAAGGGGGTTAGCCTCTAAAGGCAAACTGTTTATAAAGGTTTAAAATGTTGCCTTTCGAGGTTTATACCCTTTGTCTGTATGACGACTGCTTGTGTTGAGATCGAAATATCGTAGTTTTGAATTTTCTTTGAACCTATCTACGTGACTTTACCGAAAGACCCCAAAAATATGAATTCCTGCGGTCACGAAAGCTTTAAGTCAAGATTGAAGACCACCACATTCCGTCTGTGACTCTTTCACGGCTTAAACTATTTTTTTATTTCACCAGGTCAGGCCCACTGAGCTGCAGAGCTCTTTTACAGAACCGACCAAGCCACAAATAATAGCTCAACTAAGTGGCTTATCATGTGGACATTTATAGCAGCCAAATACTCTAAACGCGTGTTTCTAAATGTAAAGGGAAAAACCAGAAGACCCAGAGAAAAATCCACGCGACCATGGGGAGAACATGCAAACTCCGAATATACAGGTCGAGATCAAACCCACAACCTCCTGCATACCAGGCGAGGGAGTTAACATCTTTCCACGGCATGCTAAGGCATTAGGCATGGCTTGCTAACAATGGAGGGAATGGTGTTTGCTTAATAATTAATAACGTATTTATAATGTACAAAAAACGAGTACAAACTCAATATGTAAAATAGAACTGCAAGATCTGCTGAATGTATGAATCAATGACAGGTTTTAATCACAACAGTTTAGTTCGTTCAGTGTTGGGACTAGTTGAAAAAGACATGGCATGTGTATGAAACCAACTGTATTTCTGAAAAGTGGATGGGCTTAATATGTAATACGTTACCTTTCTGTCTTCTAGATATTTCATAGCTTCATCCAGCATGGCTGGCACTGTCAACGGGAATAAATAATGAGACTAAAAGACCGCACCAAGCACATATCGCATTATCCCAGCATTGCAACAGCCCAACGTACACACAGCATACTGGTGCAAACTGAATCCCAGCGGCCTCTGTAAACGTTGGAAGCGAGAGAAATGCGAGCGGAGTGGCTGACTCACTGCGCTCCTCCTCGTTGTACGCGGGGACGATGACGGAGAGGGCGAGTGTCGCCGGATCGTGGCGCGTTGGGAAGAGTCGCCGGGCCCCGGTGACCGGGTCCAGGAATTGCGGCTCCTGCTTGCCGAGCCACAGCTCCGTCTCTCCGGACGCCGTCATGTGGGCCACGAGTGCCAACTGACGGAAGACAAACCACCACCCCCCCCATACCCACGGTCAGAGAGGCAGAGTGGAGACACACACACCTATAACCCAGATCCTAGTGGCTACTATGCGCGTGGCCTGGACTCCAGCACTGGTGAAGGCAGCGAGAGTTGGTAGATCACCGCAGAGGTGTTGTTAAACTGCCTTCCCGTGGGCCAGAGGTCGCAACCGGGTACCCGATACCCGTACCCTACCCGATACCCGGCTACCCGTACCCGGCCGGGTACGGGTACGGGCACCCGTTTGCGACCCTGGTGCGGCCGGGTACGGGTACGGGTAGGCCGTGAGTCACTGGTGAGTCACCGTTTGTCACTCATTTCGGGTAGGGTACGGGTAGGGAACGGGTACCCGTACCCAGCTGGGTACGGGTCGTCGTTTGCGACCCTGGTGCGGCCGGGTACGGGTACGGAATCAAAACCCGTTTGTGACCTCTGCCGTGGGCGCTGAGGTGCCGTACCCCGGCTCGGCAGTAGAAGGCGGTGCGGCAAGGGGACTAATCAGCATCTGTTTCCATCTGTATGGGGATGGAGTGTTGTTCCCCCTCGTGAGCATGGGTTTTCTCCAGGTGCCCCGGTTTCCTCCCACTTGTTTAAACAACTCATTAATTTTCTGGGAAAAAAGATCGTAATATAACACAGCGCAGGATCCTCCTGAAAGAGTCCTATGACTCAGTATTGTTTTCCCAGACAAATAATTAAATTCTAATTAAATAGGTAAATTATTATAAAAAAATATTATAGCTCCAACCAGAGGGTCGGCTCTTTAAAGACTCCTTAGTGACGTTATAGTGGTAGGAACCCACTGGTTCCAACAGCCCACAGGGGATAATTGTGTCCGTCGCGCATGCAGGGAGGGGCTGGGTGGGGAGGGAGGGGCTGGGTGGGGAGGGGAGGGTGGGGAGGGGCTGGGAGGGGAGGATGGGGAGGGGCTGGGAGGGGAGGGTGGGGAGGGGCTGGGAGGGGAGGGTGGGGAGGGGCTGGGAGGGGAGGGTGGGGAGGGGCTAAGAGGGGAGGGTAGGGAGAGGCAGGGTGGGGAGAGGCTGGGTGGGGAGGTGCTGGGTGGGGAGGGGCTGGGTGGGTGGGAGGGGCTGGGTGGGGAGGGTGGGGCTGGGTGGGGAAGGTGGGGCTGGGTGGGGGGTGGGAGGGGTGGGGCTGGGTGGGGGGTGGGAGGGGTGGAGCTGGGTGGGGAGGGGACGGGCTGGTCACCCCATGGTGCCCTTATAAAACTCAACGTTTAACCTACTCACGCCGGCTTGTGCCCGCCCTCACAGTCGGGCATATTTGCGGAATACACCACGCCGCCGTTGACCCTGGCCATTGACCGAGCAGCCCAACGTTCCAACCAGCTCCCTCCGCAGGAGGAATGTGTTTTATTTGAAGCAGTCTGCTCAGGAGCACTTATCTCCCGAAATGACCATATACAAGAATGGAGTAGTTGAAGTGAATTGTGTGCAAATGTTACGCTTAGGCTCATGGCTCAAACTGAATTGTACAAACGAGATGGGAAATAACGACCGTCTCATACTCAAAAGCATTGCAGCTCTTGAAATATTGCGGGTTTTCTTTATTGAATTTGAAAAAAAATGCCTCTTCTTGTTACGTTGGTTGCTGACCCCTGGTCTAACCCGATGTTGTACAATCTGTTTTTGTATGTTCCTTTTACAGACGAGGGCTGAGGTGCGAGTTGACATCCTCCAAACCAGAGCGGGAGTGTGGTTGTGTGACGTGGTTGTTGATGTCAGGTGAAAACCAAGGAACAGCCAAAAAATAAAGAGCTATACATGCTAATCATCAGCCATGATCGATCCACTGCTGGATGAAGACTTCCACAAGCCATCGCCATCTCTCACAGTCTCGTGATCAAATCCATCTTTTTAAATCCTTTATATTAAGTTCGCTTGCTTGCTTGCTTGCGTGCTTGCTTGCTTACGACCGTGCAAATCTTTCGGTCGTTTTTTAACCCACTTCCCGTGATCCAATCGAGCTGACATTTTCCACACAGACTCGTTATGCGTGACAATTAATTTTCGTGAAAATTTTTTTCCAAAATTTTACACTGTTTAGGGAATTTTTTTAAAATATTTAATTACCAATTGCTTAATGCTGGCAGACAATCATCTGACCCATAGGTGGCAGCCATCTCAAGCCAGAGGACGAGAGGACTCTAGCCGCCACGCATTTTAAGGATTTATAGTGAAAAACTTTGTTTTTACGGGTTAATTTTTTTATTGTTGACTTGCACCACATTGGGATTTTTGCACACAGCGTTTTAATACGGGTTTTTTTTAGGAATATGTGCTGGTTTATTCCAGGATGTTTCTGTTACGTGTCGTCGCTTTAAGATGTTTCTGTGTTCATATTTTGTCTCTTGCGGTTGCACCCGACTTAAGAGCCGCATGGCTCACATGGCTATACCAAATAAATGAAACTTGAAAATGAAAATCTAGGAGGTGGTCTCGTCTAACGCATATCTTATAATGCCTGCAAAAGATAAAGGAAACGTGTAAAAAAAGATTGCAAAGTAATATTTTGTTACATGTTCAAATAAAACGCTATACACTATTAAAATACGTGTGACATTACGACAGATAATTGTAACGCAAATTAGTGAATACTGTCTAAACAAGATTGGCAAAAGATGGTGTCATAGGATATTAACAAACACATTTACTTGGAACGTCCAAGCAATGAATCCAGCCAGTTCGTCGTGGTCATAGTCACCCCTCGACGTCACTGGATTGGTGGAATGAAATGCATGGGAGTAACTTCACAATGACGCCACTAAAGTGATGCAATGATGGGCTGGACTGTGATTACAATGGAACAGTTATACTGGTAGGAACCACCTGGTTCCACCAGCCCACAGGGGATTATTGCGTCCGTCCGTCGTGCATCCAAAAATGGGAGGGGTGGGGCTGGGTGGAGAGGGGAGGGTGGGGAGGGGCTGGGTGGGGAGGGTGGGGAGGGGCTGGGTGGGGAGGGTGGGGCTGGGTGGGGAGGGGTTGGGTGGGGAGGGAGGGGTTGGGTGGGGAGGATGGGGAGGGGCTGGGTGGGGAGGGTGGGGCTGGGTGGGGGGTGGGAGGGGTGGGGCTGGGTGGGGAGGGGCTGGTCACCCCGTGGTGCCCTTATAAAACTCAACGTTTAACCTACTCACGCCGGCTTGTGCCCACCCTCACAGTCGGGCATATTTGCGGAATACACCACGCCGCCGTTGACCCTGGCCATTGACCGAGCAACCCTACGTTCCTACCAGCTCCCTCCGCAGGAATGTGTTTTCCCATGAACGAAGCTTCAAATGCACGTTGGACAACGCCAGACAGATCTGCTGAATGAGAGTATATATATATTTGGATCTCACGTTCCATTAAGCAGGTCTTGTACTCTCAGCATGCTTGTAGAAGTTGGCCAGTGCCAATGCTAGGGTGACAATTTGGGGTCATTAGATGGAAGCTACCCTGAAAACAAATGTACCTGGAAGATTTTTGCTGTTTTTTTCCTGGATTTTTCTGTTTGCGCATAGTCACTTTAAGATGTTTTCCTGTTCATGTTTTTGTTTTTTGTTTGTTGCGATTGCACCCGATTCAAGAGCCGAATGGCTTCACAGGGCTATACCAAATAAATTAAACTGAAAAAAATCCTGGGCTGTGTCATGGACTGACGATCACCAGCTTCTTAAGCTTCATTCACGAGAATGACTTACTTTAACGCGAAGGCTGTTTAAATGGGCACAATCTAATTTGAAATAATTAATGATTGTTATTTAGATGACCAATATGGCGCGAGGAGACGATCACCAGGCAATAGATTTACAAAGGGCTGAAAAGTAACATTCAAACTATTTTAAAATATATACCATATGTCTTTGCTAATTTTTTATCATCCGACTGTGCCTTGTCACGTCATTCATTGGAATTTCTCTCAAAGCAAAGCAACCCTCCATATTACGCAACGACCCTCGGAAGTAGATCCCACAGTGCTACTTCCGAAATCCCTTCCACGTGATCTCCGATCCACAATGTCGAGGGGCAGCAATTTCCTCCTCCGCCCCGGCGACAGAGAGTACTGTTCATCGCACGACATCCAAGCCGATATTTTGATTACTTCTCGGAGCTAGAATTTAGCAAAATTAAGTTGAGAATCAACTTTTCTGAACCCTTGTTTGTGCGGTCATTGATGACAGCGATGACAATCAACATTTGAGAACCAGATTTAATCACAAGTGGCCACCGATAAAAATAACATTTATTTATTTGTACTACTAAAAAAGAGCCTTTTTAATTATTGTTACGATTGTATCTGTTTCCCCAGCAAAGCCTCGCCAGCTGACTGCCAAATCTCATCAAGGGGGTGTTGATAAGTTTCAGAGTTAAGAAGCGATGTTGCGGATAAAAAGAAAGCTAATTACAAAAAGTTATTTGCGGTGATTTTGTTTTACTAAGATGCGTTTAGATTATTTCTTTAATTTTTGCTTGAAATTTTCACACGATAAGCTATAAAACTGGTCTACAGCCAAAATGCTTCCGAATGAAATGTAGTCCAACTTTACTAATTCTGGGTCACTGAGAATGAAAATGATTCGTAAAATTGAATGGCTCTAGTTTTCAAAATATGCTAACTGGGTCAGCATATACGACCCTTGACTTGGGAATGGCGGAGGATATAAAGGGAAGAGATCTCAATTTAAACCAGAAATGGGCTTTACTTGGTAAGAAGAAAATTAGCTTCGTTTTGTTTGTATTTAAAAAAAAAGTGATTTTGATTTGTTTACCTTTCCAATACTTTACATTCTTGTATTGTTTGTTGTAACGTTTTGACCAGCCTCTACTGGACATTTTATTTTATTATTTCCCTTCTACGTGACTTTACCGAAAGAACCAAGAATATCTACTGGACATCTTTGAGAGGATTTATAGCTCATCGGATTCCTCCAGTCTATTCCGATTCTAAATTGGCACACTTGAACCGTGACACCGACACACGTGGCCACACTTATAACGTTTACGATACAGCACTTTACGCGTCAAAAGAGCCTCTCATCAACGTGTCAAACATTCCTACCCCGCGGTCGCCGTCCCTGTGCGTCCTGCAAGCGGGGCTGTCAGTCGAGGGGGCGATGACTGTGGCGTTACACAAATTCAGTCACCCATATTACAGGTTTTTTTGGGTTAGATCGCGTAAATATATAAATGTGTCGTTAAACCCGCCACCACCCGACACAGCCAACGAGTAAGGGTTGTCGCGTAAACAGAACGTGGCCAATTCGTTACTAGTACAGCACTAGTGTATAGTGTAGTGTATAGTGTGGTAGTGTATAGTGTAGTGTATAGTGTGGTAGTGTATAGTGTAGTGTATAGTGTGGTAGTGTATAGTGTAGTGTATAGTAGTGTATAGTGTAGTGTATAATAGTGTATAGTGTAGTGTATAGTAGTATATAGTGTCGTGTATAGTAGTGTATAGTGTAGTGTATAGTGTAGTATACTAGTACAGCACACCGGTGTGTTGGAGAGCAAAGCCACAACAATTACAATCCGAGTACGACGTTTCGCCAGTAATTACAACCAGCTTCATCAGGCGGCAGCCAGATTTGTGGAGAAATCCTCTTGTTTCGTGCCTTAAATATAGGGGTAGATGTGATGACATCACTTGTGAGCCCTTCTTCAGCGAAGTGGGGGGGGGGGGGTTAATGAATGCATATAAATAACAATGGGTATCCATTAAGTAATGTGATATATTGAAAATATTGCTGTGACCGGTTGATGCTGTAGCATACATGGCCTCCTCCATTTAAGATCACGGGATCTTAAACGTCTACTGCTAAGCAGACGTCGCTTTCATCGTCGTCATCACCACAGTACGTTACGGCTAACAGCCAATACACATTTCGATTTAAAACTTTCGTGACTGCAGGGATTCATCTTCTTGGTTCTTTCGGTAAAGACAAGAAATTTTATTATTTCCCATCTACGTGACTTTTAATGTTTTTAACTACGTGACTTTACCGAAAAAACCTGAGAATATGAATCATTGCAGTCACGAAAGCTTCAAATCTAGAACCAATACACAATTCTCTTCTTGCATATGGCAACAATATGGTTCAGGATCAAAGTGCCAACGCCGAGTTCTGACAGCGCGGGTGCTTTTACTATCGGGCCCACAGTGTCCATACGCAGCATTACCCAGGGCGGCCGCTGGGGGTCAAACCGCGAACTTTTTGAAACGCGCTCCAGTCGCCGTGCTGCTCTACACTCGCGTGCCGCTCTGCCCCGTGGGGCCAGTGGCGTTCGCCCGTCTCTCTCGAGGAGGGTTACCAGCAGCAGCGCGGCCAGGCAGAGCAGAGCGAGAGCCGCGGCCGCTTCAGCCACGCAGCAGCAACGAGACGCCGCCGTCACCGCCGCCTCCTCCATCACCGCCGTCATCTCCCAACACCCCCCCTCTCCTCTCTCTCCTCCACTGCCGCCACAGGCAAAGACCCCCCGTATAGCCTGTAAACAGACTGTTGGGGCAAGTGCTGTTCAGTCGTAGCGAGTTAGCAGCGCCGACGAAGCCGGGTACTGTCAGAGGGGGGCAGCAACCACGAAACCGGAAGCAGTTAGTAGCCACGTGACAGGCGCGCCACGTGACGAGCGCGTCACGTGACAGGCGCGGCACGCGGCCACTCACGCGCCGGCCCGTGGAGTCTCCTGGACGGTGCGCGCGGGACGCTCGTCACGTGATCGGCCCCCGAGCCAATAGCGCGAGACCTTCCCTCATCCCCCCTCCCCTCATCCCCCCTCCCCTCATCCCCCCTCATCCTACCCCCTCATTCCCCCTCCCCTCATCTCTCCCCCCCTCATTCCCCCTCCCTCAACCCCCCCTCCCTCAACCCCCCCTCCCTCAGACCCCCTCCCTCATCCCCCCCTCCCTCCCCCCATCACCCCCCCCCCATTCCCCCGCTTCCCCTCCCCCTATCAAGAACGGAAACGATCGCGAGTCACGTGGGCGACACTTGGCCAATCGGTGACGCATTAGAAAACTGCGCGCCAAATGTCGTTGGCGATCGCATTGTCACGTGATGACCGAGAGGACCAATCGCTGAAGAGAACGTTTGACAACTGGCTACGAAGAGCCCATTACAGTACCCGACACGTCTCGAATGATACATTATTTTTTGTGTTCACTTGTAAGACCATACGTTGTTCTTGATTAACGTGTTCAATTTTATTTGTGCGCCACTGCCTACGCAACATCAAACAGCGCCAGAACCACCAAATGAGAGTTCAACGTATAAAGATAAAGTAATAAATTAAATTATCTTTATACGTGACTTTACCGAAAGAACCAAAGAGTACTTCCTGCAGTCACGAAAGCTCCAAATTAAGATTGAGAGTTCAACGCTCAAGTGAGGCAAGGGCTCGTCACGTGGGGTTAGTTGACCAACCAGAAGTGCCTCCGTGCGGTATTTACAAAATGACGCTGTCACGTGGTGTTAGCTGCCCAATCAGTGTGCGACAAGCGGTGGTGGGCGCGCAACGACGGCCACGTGGCTGTGATCGACCAATAAGAGATGCTTCTGAGTCGGTGCGATTATTGGCCAATCGCAGAGAGGCTTGCTCTCTCCATATCACGTGGTTAGGACGGGCCAATGGGAGGTGGGGGGAGGCCCGCGCAAGATGTTGCCCACAGTCGCACGTTCCGCGCTGCCGATTCGCGAACGCGACAACGATTATTCTTAATAAAAACGAATACAAATAAAAAATAATAAAACATTCTAAATCTTTTATTTTATTATTTCCCTTCTACGTGACTTTACCGAAAAAACCAAGAATATGAATCCCTGCAGTCACGAAAGCTTTAAATCAAAAGATGATATTCTAATTCGCTATTTATTCTAAAACTGCATTCGCTCAATTAGATCGCCAGATACCGCTCGTTTAATTTTTCTTGTGCGTAATGTTTAAAAAATATATAAATTAGCATTACACGTGTTGTGAATCAGCGACGCCGAATCGCGCGTTGCTGCCGGTGAGGGGGGGTGGTCGATCACAGGCACCATGGCGGCAGGCTTCAAGTGAGTTTGCGAGTCGCGGTCGGGAGTCAAACTCGGCTCGCTCGCCTACAAACAACGACGTGGGGGGTGGGGGAGCAGCTATGGGGTTTGGAACTTGTTCGTCCTCGTAGCAATGAACGAAACCTCTCTCCCTCCTACCCACTCGACAAGCCGGGCCGCTATCGGCCGTGACCCCCCCCCCCCACGTGGTCGCGCGTGGAGGGGGTTGGGGATAGAATTGGCGATTCTAGATTTGAAACTTTCGTGATTGCAATGATTCATACTATTAGGTTTTTTCGGTAAAGTCACGTAGGTCAAAAAAAATAGAAAAAAATAATAATAATAAATGAAAATAAATCGATTAAATCACGACGTTTCGGAGGCAACACAAGTCTCCGTCTTCAGGTGGGACCGTCACAGCTAAATTTACTGTATCAAGCGAGGACAAATCAAAGAGACAATATCTTATATACAAGTTAGGGGGGCTTATCTGAATGTGGTAGTCAGGGAATGGAACGGTGGTGGGGGGGGGCTAGCAGGGAGGGTACAATTGGTGCATCTGACTGCATCATAGAATTGGCCACCCGGTCTCCTCATGCCCCACCACCACCACGTGCTGTGTTCGTATTGTACGCAACGAGCAGCTCCAATGATTATTACCCTGATCGCTGTCGTGAAATACTAACGTTGATACGATAACGTTGAAACATTGGCGGTCAAAAGCCAATGGGGTTGGGCAGGACGGCGATCGCGGCTTCTGGGTTTTAAGAATCATGGGTTCGTCTCGTTTGCGTTAATTCGTTTTCTCCCCATCGTATCTCTTCCCCCCCACCCCCCCTAAGCTCTCTCATTATCTTCTTGGTTCTTTCGGTAAAGTCACGTAGAATGGAAATAATAAAATAATAAAAAATACAACATAATAAAATAATTCTCACGACGTTTCGGCCACAACGCAAGCAGCCGTCCTCAGGTGAAGAACAGGTCTGTCGGAAAGACAGCGTCTGAAAGACCTGTTCTTCACCTGAGGACGGCTGCTTGGCGTTGTGGCTGAAACGTCGTGAGAATTATTTTATGTTGTATTTTTATTATTTCCATTCTACGTGACTTTACCGACAGAACCAAGAAGATTAATCCCTGCAGTCACGAAAGCTTTAAATATCTCATTATCTTGCTCAATTCAAGCTTATCGCAGTGTTGGTGGTGCTTCCCGTGTTGGGGCTGTGCTCGGTACATATCGATGAGACTTGACATTGCCGGTCGGTTGACCCCGGGAGGTCAGAATGCTGAGTTGACGCCGCCTTTAATCTTGGGTTCGAATCGCGAGTTTCGGTCGCATTGGGATGAAAGACCGGGTTATGCCCTCGCCCTGCTCACCAATAACTTAATCAACAACAATAATAACAAAACCCAGCGTGAGAAATGAACTTCAATCAGCTAAGTTCCAGCTCGAATATAAAAAAAAGTTGGACATTAAAGCAGTGTAGGTGGGAAAGCGTTCATTTTGAAGGGCTATCAGAAGTGCCGTAGTTCTTTGACGCCTCCTTCCGCGGACCGTTCTGTAGTAATGGATTATGTCGTGCCGCTGTATCAATAGCGCAATATGCGTCAAAATGTATTGATAAGCACCAAAAGTAAACGTACTTACTCCTGTAAGCGTGTTTTATTTTAACACTGCACCGTTAAACTAAGCTGTTGTAGTTTAACCCGTAGGCTTCCGCAACCAATTTTATCCGTAATATTGTAAATGTTGTGGGTGTAATCTCCGACACACCGGTGTGCTGAAGTAGTAACGAATTGTCACGTTTCGTTTATGTGACAAACCTTTGGGTGGTTGCGTGTTTAACGAGACATATTTACGCGACCTAACCCAACAGAACCATTATGACTGTTGTACTATCACGGTGAAAGATACCATTCATAAATAAAAAAAAATAGTTGGGCCTTCCTTGCCACAGTATCACTATAAGAATCTGTTTTACCCTTTCTGACAATAAAGCAGGTGTAAGGATGTTAAAACACCAAACATAAACCTTTTGCAAAGAAGCATGTTTCCATCACCACAAGTATATGTGCTTAATGCAGACGTGATTCCTTGCGAAAGGTTTCTGTTTGCAAGGAATCATGTCTACATCACCAAAAGTATGTGTGCTTAATGCAGACATGATTCCTTGCTAAAGGTTTCTGTTTGCAAGGAATCATGTCTACATCATCACAAGTATATGTGCTTAATGCAGACATGATTCCTTGCGAAAGGTTTCTGTTTGCAAGGAATCATGTGAACATCACAAGTATGTGTGGTTGCAAGGAATCATGTCTACATCATCACAAGTATATGTGCTTAATGCAGACATGATTCCTTGCGAAAGGTTTCTGTTTGCAAGGAATCATGTCAACATCACAAGTATATGTGGTTGCAAGGAATCATGTCAACATCACAAGTATGTATGTTTGCAAGGAATCATGTCTGCATCACCAAAAGTATGTGTGCTTAATGCAGACATGATTGCTTGCAAAAGGTTTCTGTTTGGTGTTTTAACATCCTATAACACCTGTTTTTATTGCCAGCAAGGGTAACACCAATTCTTCGAAACCTTTTTTTGCTTCTACAGGACAGCAGAACCAGTGGAATATTACCGGAGTTTTCTGGTAAGAATGAAGACTGCCGGTCTCGTCGAGTGTGTGGCTTCTTCCAAACAGTTGAGACAATTGTTGTGCTCGCCCCATTTACTGACGCGTAAGACGCCGCCGGAGAGCCAGGTAGGATGGTTTCGTTTCACCGCTCCGAATGTTACCTGCAGAAAGAAAACTGCAGGCCGGATGGCAGAGAACTGGGAGAATTTCGCGTCACCACACTCAATATCGGTAGGCGGCATTTCAATTTAACAGTCCCTCACATTCAGATATTTACACCTCCCCCACCCCGTTTACATCCACGTTGAGGTTGCCAAAGAACAGGACAATGACAGCATGCTGAATACATTGATTATATAATTTTACATGCATTTGATAAAAGCTATGTCAAAACGTCAAAAGGTCATCGTGCTTGTACAGTATGTTGAACTTCTTTCGCACCGTACGTAGCCAACCGTGCTCACCGTATGTAGCCAAGCCTGCTAATCGTGGTCAATACTGTTGATATCAGGACGGCTTGCCATCGCTGTCTTCTGCTAGATGCCATCATTCTACTGTGCAGATTGTTTGCGGTCGGGCTGTATAGACCTCCGATGTGCCTTCGGTTTGTACCGTGTGCCATTCAGCACTATGTGCAACATTTCTCTCCGCGTGCTGGTTGGGGGTCTCTTCAATTTACTTGCTGAAAAAGCTTCCAGCGTGTTGAGCGAAACATCGGACATCGTGCCGAATAGCACACCGTACTTCCGAAAATACATGGGAAAGAAATCTTGTACTTGTTTCCAAGTCGACTCGTAACTTGCAGGATGCCACCATCCGGAGCTTTTATGTCTTCTTTGTTTATCTCGTATATTGTTACGGTGATTGAATTTTTTCTATTAAACCGGTAAGACTCATACATGCTCCTCCACTCACACCTCCAATGGAAACATCACAAAATAATCTATTTTTCTTAAAACGCTGCACTCTGCCGTAGTGTGAGTGCAATGCATTAACTGTGCAATCTTTGCAACAGCAGCAGAACTACATTAATTAATTAGCCCGAACATTTTTGCATTGTTGCAAGAGTTTTAACTTCCGCGGCCATCGCCATGGTATTACCGATTCCCCTTCCCTGTATTTAATCTCCGCCTCGGCTCTGCAACGACTCCCCCTCGCCACCCCCCCCCCTCTCTCTGTTGTTGGAACAGGCTCGCTCTCCACGGCCGATGGCTCGGCGCTGGTCAAAGTGGGAAACACCACCGTGATCTGTGGTGTGAAGGGGGTGAGTGTGGAATGGAGATGCCCTTTGTAAGCGCGAATATTCCTTCACGTTACGTGACATTAACGTAACAATCTTAAATCCAGGATCATTCCACTGCTGCATGAAGTCCTTACCAAGCCTTTGCCTCTCTCATGTTCTTTTGATTTAACAATCCACCCATTACCTGCACACCAGCTGATTTCGCCGCTCAATAGAAAACAGTAATAGCTAGTAACTTGAAACCCTTGTGTCATTCCTCTGCCGG
The DNA here is from genome assembly GCF_964198595.1 of Lampetra fluviatilis. Classification (NCBI taxonomy): domain Eukaryota; kingdom Metazoa; phylum Chordata; class Hyperoartia; order Petromyzontiformes; family Petromyzontidae; genus Lampetra; species Lampetra fluviatilis. The sequence goes on from NC_136289.1 coordinate 6,340,190, forward strand.
AGGAAGGCCTCCCCGCATGTCCTTGTTGTGTTGTATAACCATAAGTTCACCATTCTGGACAGGTCAGGTTGAAGGAAGGGGGCCCAAAAGCGGTTGAGATGTCACTTGCCACTGATGTTAGCTGTGGCCGGGAATTGATCGCGGGTCACTGAGCTCGCAGCACAGAATGGTAACCATTGAGCCATTGCTCAACCCAATAATTTATATTTAAGTGATTAAATTGGCACAACGAATAACCTGAAGCAGGAAGTGTATTTATTCCACAGTTAAAAGTTCCTTTATTGTAAGGACAGTTAGAGAAACGTTAAACCATGCAAATAAACTGCCTGAAAAGAACGTTTTTCAAAGGTTTAGTTGTGTTGTGTCCAGTAGTATTTATTGAACGTAAATGCTGAGATTTTTATCTCGGCCCATTGTGCGTTGACTGCCTGAACACACAAGCTGCTTGCAATCATTGTTGTTACGTCTTCTTGACGAATGGTCACGTTTTAATTGAGCTGCGCAATTCCATAATGGGATGTCATCGATTACATTACATTTATAATAATTACCTGTACTATAGCGTGTATAGGAGAGCTATTAGTCTTGTCTCTTTAATCATTCTCTGCAACTGCTTCACAATAACCCCATGCCAAACGTAAATTAGAATCTGTCAATGCCCTTAATTATAGTGGATGCATTGTTTTCATTATGCATAGTTGCGCGCAATTGATTAAACTGGAATCTGTTCTTGTTAATTAAAGTGTGGCTGTAAGTGGTCACTTACTGGGCCGCTAAGATTTTCATAGAATCAATGTTCAGTCCCTTGGTGTTTATCTCTTTGCAAAAGCTCTGGGTATGGTTTGTGCGGCGGCTCGGAGATGGACTTGAACTCGGAATTTGTTTTTATCTTAATGGTTATTGTTGAGGGACTTAATTTTTTGGTAGCAATGCACAAGCACGCACTCAAAAACTCTCTAGGCATTTGTCTACAGCACTGCCCATAGTCGAAGGTGCGTGACAGGTTGACATTTAAAAATGTTAGCCTGTTATATATTTACGTTGTAAGGCAGTGCGATTGACGAATGTGATGAGTGTTACCGTGTAGGGCAGGGATCTTCAACGATGTTTTCCAACGAGCCTCATAAGAGTAAGAATTTTGTTACGATGTCATGTGACGTTAAAGAAAGTCTGCATACCTGACCAGAGGTACCTGTGACTGCACAATAGGGCAGCCCTTCCTATGAACGGGGTGACCAGACACCTTGACAGCTGATGCTCACCCGCCGCATGATGCTCATGACTCAATTTTATTTTATACCTACGTGACTTTACCGAAAGAACCAAAGAGCATTGATCCCTGCAGTTACGAAAACTTCAAGTCAAGATTGACAACCCCGCCACTCGCCTAATACAACTCACCGTATACACTAAGCACTCACCAGACACTCATTACGTGCTAGTTGCTATTCAACGCACACTCATCAATCGCTTAACACCACTCATAAGACATGTCTCCTGAAACGTATCACTCAGATTTGGCACTCACTACCGACCTGACGGACCACTCATCTCACACCTGGCATACTCACCACCTATATTGCTCGCACTTAACATGCATTCTCCTCTTCACTGTGGTTGACATTTGTTATCGAGTACACTTTGTTTGCTGGAACTACGCAACGTGCAATAGCGCGGCTCAGCCAGCAGGCGGCGCGTGACTCGTGACTGCTCGCCAGAGGTCGCAAACGTGTTTTGATTCCTTACCCGTACCCGGCCGCACCAGGGTCGCAAATGGGTATCTGTACCCGTACCCGGCCGGGTACATACCCGGCCGGGTACAGGTTTCCGTTCCCTACCCGTACCCTACCCGAAATGAGTGACAAACGGTTACTCACCAGTGACTCACGGCCTATCCGTACCCGTACCCGGCCGCACCAGGGTTGCAAACGGCTACCCGTACCCGGCTGGGTACGGGTAGCCGGGTATCGGGTAGGGTACGGGTATCGGGTACCCGATTGCGACCTCCGCTGCTCGCAGTCACGGTTTCTTTCACTGGCATGAAAGGTCCCAAGGTTGTGTCCATGTGTAAAGTCAAAAGCCACAGGTTCTTGGATTCTTCGAGTCAGACTGGGCCCTCACTGGACTTTGATGAAAAAGACTTGTATGAAATCCTGTGTCGGACTGAATGACTCAAGATGTTGCTTTTTTTTCAAGAATAATTTAACCCGTTAGATTCACAGCCCATTCCAAGAGCCTCCATGACCACCAGCTAAAGAACCACCGGTGTAGAGCATCAGATTAAAAGCCCTTGTGATATAATCTCCTTTTTTTCAAAGAGAGACTTTGGATAACCAAGGTAAAGAAGTGTATTCAAGCTCTGGCTTTGTGTTTTTTCCACCAGGAACTCGCTGCCCCAACCTCTGAAGCGCCAGACCAGGGATTCATCGGTGGGTCGACTTTGTTGTGAACGCTTAAGTTGCTACCGACAGCACGGCTGGCCACGCGGAGTAGGGAGTTCTAGACTACAGCCGTTCTCAACCGGGAGGCTTGCGGACCCCTGGGCGGTACGCGAGGTGATTTATAAACGTGTTAAATTATATCATGCACGAGAGTCATTGGTGAATAATCGCGTATGAATCTGCCAATGTAAAATGACTACGACAAATTTAAATACAAGTGTTAACCTAAAATGATAAAGAAGACCTTTCTAAACTCATAGATCGTAAACGACATGGTTTCCGTAGAATGTTTTTGTTCGCTTGCGGTTACTAGCTTAGTTAGGCTTATACCTCACGACATTGACAATCGGTTAAAATATTGATGCTCATGCATACATCTATTTCTCAGAAGCATGTTGGGTCAGACAAGGGGTTAAAACTAAATTCAACAAGGGGTAAAGTATCCTAAAAAGGTTGGGAACCACTGTTCTGGACCATGCGGGCAGAACAACTCGTGTGTGTGTGTGTGTGTTGTGCACAATCAGTTGGCACCATCGCGTTCGTTCCAGAGCTTTGCTGTGCATCTGTTTGCCAGATTGCCTACTCGGCACACACTGTAGGCGCCATCACTTTCAAAGTGCTACGCAGCGAAACTTTGTAGTCGCACACAGACACTTTAATATGGGATCGAGTTTTGCCCCCTCGCACACGAGTCGTTTTTTTTTCCGGGTGCTCGGGTTTCCTCCGATAAAATCATTAATGGACTGAAACCATCCTAATATATGGAGGACCACAGAGCTTCGGCAATTGTTGGCACTGGGTCGCCGCCTGGCTGCCTTCTTCCAGCTTGTCTCTGATGGTTCAGCGATTGTGTGATGCAGTTTGAACGAACGACGCTATGTAAACTAAGAATTGCATTATATTATCCCTTTCCTGTAAAGTGTCTCCAAAGCGCTGGACTACCGACGTGTTGTATGCCAGCACTGTTTTGGTTTGGAAATCTTCAGCAGGGTGGCTCCGTGAAGCGTTTAGAACGCTGCTCCTAAACTTCTTGCCGAAACCCTCCTGCGTCCCCCCGTGTCTCCCTTCGGCAGTGCCGAACTTGGAGCTGCCGCCGCTTTGTTCTCCACGGTTCCGGCCCGGGCCGCCCGGTGAGCAAGCACAGGCGGCAAGCCAGTTCCTGGCGGACGTCATTGACAGGTGAGCCCCAGGCTCGTTCTCCGGTAGCCGGTGCGGCAAAACCCTCATAGCCACACGTGACATTTCATGATTTACGCGAATTTTGGTCCGTCTCTTTTAAATTCTCACCTGGATAACGTCGCATCAACGTGTTTTGTTCTGTGCGTCCGTGCGTGCGTGTTTGTGTACCTCTGCTTGGCCCATTTTATGATTCGTCATTTTTGGGTTAAGCCACGGAATTCAACTGACCAAGTTTTTGTGTCGTTAACATCCTCCACTACAACAACAACAACCGCCATTCGCCACTAAGTGGCGGTGACGTCACCACGACACTTGTGCCAGGCCATGTGCACCTTGAGGCCACGTGAAGTGTCGAACGCCCGCTGGCAGGAGGTCACGGGGCAGACCCCAGGTGCCACGGGTCGACTGACTCCACTACACACACGACACAACATACGAGTGTTTTAACGCACCAGTTATTGTTTCAGCTCACCGGTAAGTTGAAGGGCCAATTTTCAGAATCGTTTTTTCTTTTTTCCCCCCCTCTTTTTAATTGCTAAATTTGGTTGTGAGTATTATTCTTCAACTTGACCGGTGAGGTGGTGAAATAATAATAATTGGCGCTTTAATCGCTTGCACACGTGACAACACAATGTGTTTGGCTGTCGGGTGGTGAAGGGTCTAAATAGCAAGATTGTGTCCAGATCATGATTGAGTGGTCTCGCCCAAAAATCAGTTATGACTCAGTATCCATGTCAGCTATCCCCAATCTGCACTGTAAAGTAGTGCATGGTATAAAAATATATATCTAATCCATAGGCCACATTTTTCTTTGAATCCATGATAAGAGAAATGTGTGACTTGTGTTCCCGCATTGTATTTGTAAATGCATTCCATAACTTTAACATTATGTACAAGTGATATACACATGAAGCAGGCAACGTCCTTTGGGACACTTTCTGCAGTTCTCCTTGCAAGTGAAACATCTCACTGGGGTAGATATTAGTGATTTTTATCAAAATAATAATATATACATTTTTCAATAGATACATGATGTTTACTGTCATTTTATGATCGAAAAATGTAATTGAAGCATAGAACTTAAATATTTGTTTCTGATTTTCACATGTGAAGTCCGATTGCTATTGACCTTGATGTCAGGTTGTTTTGTTAGGCATCACCAAGATGTGTGTCCGAGTTAATTCATTTGCCTCTTGTTCCTGTTTAGCTCTCATATTATTGCCCTTCAGGATCTGTGCATCGAGAAGGGGAAGGTAAGGATGTTCCCATTACACTCATTATTAAGTGGAATATTTGGGTTTCATTAGTGTTTCTAGTTAAATAATAATAGTTTTTAATAACAATTTAAATATATAAAGCGCCCAATCGTTCTCAGGGTGCTATGCATGGAAAGGCAGAAATAGTTAATAGAAACCAAGGAAAGAAGAAGTGAGAACGACATTTGAAAATACCTGAAGAGAAAACCCAATTCTAAACAAATACATTTTTTTAGTCGAGATTTGAAGATTTGTAAGTGTGTCTCTGAAGTCGTGACCACGAAGGGGCAAGGGGAGTTCCAGAGTTTAGGTGCCGCAGTTGCAAAGGCACCGTCACCCCCCAAAGTGTGTCGCCTAGACCGTGTGGCAGTGAGCAGTGTACAATCTGATGATCTTCATGATCTTGATGGAATATATGGCTGAAGGAGGATTTGTAACATGCACGGTGTTCGTTCACTCCGGGAGAGAGATTGGTCCTGATGAAAATGGGACTCATCTATACACCACGTCATGAGTATGTGACGTATGGTAAAATAACACACCTGATGATGTTTGCTTGTGTTGCAGTCGAAACGTCGTGAGAATTTGTATTGTTTTATATTTTTCAATTTTTATTATTTCCCTTCTACGTGACTTTACCAAAAGATCCAAGAATATATAACCCCCAAGGTTTAGGGTGTGGGGAGGCCCTCATCCAGCAGTAGATTGATATATGTCCATACAGGAGGTACCGACTCATATGTATGTTGAACTTCTTTCACACCGTACGTAACCAACTGTGCGAATGGGAAGTTTAGCAAAATAAAATGTAACTTTGTCCGTCTTTTTAAAGCTCACCTGGAGAACGTTGGATGAACATGTTTTTGTCTGTGTGGGCATGCCTGTGTGTGCGTGCATGTGTGTCCAGCTCGCTTGGGTGCTGTACTGTGACTTGATGTGCCTGGACTATGATGGGAACATATTGGACGCTTGCTCCATCGCACTTCTGGCCGCATTACAGAACCGTGAGTCCGCTTGACGCGTTGCCTGGCATGTGCTCGTGACAGCTGTGCCCCAGCATCGTTCGTTAAATGGCACTTTGTTCCACTCGTTGGGGTGGTTTTCCCCGCACGTTGGGAGTGTTTTTCTTTTTGCCGAGTGCGTTCCCTCGATGTTTAGTTTGCTACCATTCAATAGGTGGCCAAATGCGTAATAGGCCTTGGGGATGAGGGATTCATGTATTGAGTTTTAAGTTTTGTTTCGCCGGGTGACGACTAATGAGACGAGGATAGGAGTCTCATTTGTAAAAAGTGATTGGTCTGGTTCACCCAAAATGACAGGGGCTAAACAAATAAAAGAAACAAAATAATACAAGTGACATAAAAGTACAGCGATGAAACAAAATAAAAATCAGAATAAAAAACTAACAAACTGTATCCCTTGAGAAATTTCAAATGTTGCACAAACACATGAGAAGTGAACATTGTACGTAATTGAATATAGCCCAAGGTCAAACGGATCAGCTTGGGCACTTAGTGTAATTTTGCGTGGTAGTAGCAGTGGTCAGTGACACTTGGTGGGTTTGATTTGATTTACCTCGGATGAACGATTGGCGTAGTAGGATGTATAATTGATAACATGCAGTCTTTTCAAGCATTTAAGCCGTGAAAGTCTTGGTCTTGGTGTCGGGAGATCGTTATGAATACAATTTTACTAAATGCAGCTGAGCGATGAATATGCATGTGAGGTTATGTCAGATGTGTTCAGCGTCGTGTCTGCTCACAAGCATCCTGTGTGCCACAGTTACGCTGCCCAAGGTCGGCGTGAGCCAGGAGACCGGTCTGGCCCAGGTGACCATGCAGGAGAGGTTGCCTGTGAAGGTTGGCAACCACCCAGTGTCCACGTCCTTTTCCATCTTCGATGGGTGAGACCCGTCAGTTACACAGCACCTTGGTTAGCACGGTTGGCTACGACGTATGGTTGGCGACGTATGGGCGCGGCGATGGCGAGACGTTAACTACCTCGCCTGGTATACAGGAGCACGTCGGTTCGATTCCCACCCTGACGCCTGTATATTGGGAGTTTGCAAGTGCTTTCTCCCCGTGGTCGCGTGGATTATTCTCTGGGGCCTCCGATTTTCCCCTCCACATTTAGAATCAACATCACACGTTTAGAGTATTTGGCTGCTGCTAGACATTTCCATGTGATGAGCCACTTTGTTGAGCTATCATTTGTGGCCAGGTCGCTTCTGAAAAAGAGCTACGGAGCTCAGGTAGGCCTTACCTGGTAAAATAAAAAATAGTTAATAGTTTAGCTTAAAGAAGCTCAACATACATAAATACGTACACCCAACTCCTCACGTAAAAGCCTGTCCCCCGCTCCCAACGAGCAATGTGGCAACACACATCTTCATTGGTCCACCCCAGAGTCGGTGATAATACACTTCTACATTCCTCTCAGAAGCTAAGCAGGTTCCAGCCTGGAAGGCACTTGGATGAGCGACCGCCATACATAAAAATGGTTCTTATAGGCTGCGGGGCTACATGGTGGGCAGTGCAGAAAAAACTATTGGACTGCACTATGCTCCCACGTGTTTACCCTGCACTCATGAACCCACACGAACCAGCATGGTGAAGTATGGTAAAATAACCCCCAAGACGTACACAGTGTGGGGAGGCCCTCATCCAGCAGTGGATTGATATATGTACATGGAGGAGGAGCGACTCATCTTAACTAAACCACTCAACGTTGACTGGAGGGATGGCCGACTGAGTGAACCCAAACTAGAGATTTTAAATTTTAACTTTTGACGGCCGATTGAGTTTTTAAATGCTATTTGGTTGGCAGCAGCTATGATCTACGTTGGAAATAGTAAAATCTGCTGCTTGCATGTGTCCGTGTTGTGCACTAGGTCGACTCAGTCTTAAATTAGTACCTTCTGCAATGTGGAATACTTCAGGACTGGAAAGACAAAGGCGGTCGGGCGTGGTGCTGACCGCACAACCCACCAGATGCTCGCCATCTGCACTTGCCCCAACAGTGTCGTCTTCGGGAAGACGTTCGTCTTAGTGTATAATCGTGATTTGCTCACTGCGCTACGATCATGGAAGCCTGAAGTTCATTCCTGGGCTCGATTATCAGTGGCAAGTGGTATCAAGTCCTGTCCTGGTACCCTCCGAGGTTAATTTGGTCTTAAATAATTACCTTACGCAATGTGTAAACGTGAGCATGAGGGAGACAAATGCCATTAGTGCTGAATGCGCTACCCCATAATGTGCCGTACTGGTCTTAGTTGCTGCTCGCCAACTGCACTTTGTTTCGAAGGCTAAATCAAGGGGGACCCTTGTATATCTGGTGCTTGCTGCAATCCTGCCAACTCGGGTTAAACGTGTGGTTTAGCCGTGCCACTGTGTTCAATATTAACGTCGTCCCATGATAAAGGTATTAGCCCTTTCCTGTTCTCAAATGTCTGCAAGTTGCAGGGTGGGTGTCCCGTTCACCACCGAATCGCGGAACGCGCAAACGGCTCGGCTTTAATTACATTATTAGAGGCATAGCGCGATTGTTTTAAATGACATTGTACTCACCGCAGAGAACTCCAGCGACACGACCGCCGCACCCTACGATAGCTGTCGCCAAACTGCCAAAACGTCCTCCCGCATGGCCCTATGGGAGCCTCGGCACCGATAAAGTTATTTTACGATGCGCACGAACGAGGAAAGGGGTTAACCGGCGCGATTGCGGCATGCAGCACGGTGCTCCTGGTTGACCCCACGGACGAGGAGGAGGCGCTGTCGTGCGGCACCGTCACCATCGTGACGGACGAGGCGGACCAACTGTGCGCCGTCCACAAGCCCGGTACGGAGCACGGCTCACGGCAGTTGCGGTGGCGGCGCCGTCTCTCCCCCTCCCCAGGCTTTACCACCGGACCTCACGATGACACTGGGAGCCAATAATCAGACACGTTTTCACACCGATGTTAGAAAAAGATCCGCATTTATTTACACAGACCAACCCACCTACCTACGCACTCCTATCCAATCAGCTACCCACAAACTCGCATACAATACCTACTTTTGTATATACCTCACTACTTTACCTACATGCATTCATGCCTGTCTGTATTATTTACGCACAATTTTTAACTACCTGATATCTACACAGCTACCTACCCATTTAGTGACCTTCCTACCACCCAATTTACCAGCCTGTTCACCCACCCGCCACATGAATCCCATTCGATTTGGATAGATTCGTCGTGTGGTCCCCCCCCGAAGTCCAATGCAACACCATCCCCACAACGCTGTACATTATTTATTATATATAAGGACCACAATCTCATATACACAGTTGGCTACGCACGCCGCTAAAAAAGCCCAACACACGCCCATACCAAGCAAATGAAAACCCTACTATCAAGAAAATGAAAAATGTATAAATTAAGTGGCACCAAAAAAAAACAGTTCGTTTGTGTTTTACTTGGAATACCCCCATGTGTGCTGACAATGACTGCACCCCCCCCCTTCCCATGTGTTGAGTGCAGGAGGGAGCCCCCTCTCCGCAGAGCAGATGCAGGACTGCGTGACGCGCGCCCTCCAGCGGGGAGCGGAGGTTCGCCGCCTGCTGCACGAAACCATCAAGAGCGTTCGACACTAGCTACCCACCGAGTGCGTTCCCCGCCCCCATCGTCCACCCAACGCACCAGAGCAAGTTCCGGCCACGTATGGTGGCTCCGAGTCTATTAACGAGGCACGTAGCAATTCGGCCTCCCACCCACGGTTGGTTGGGATCATCGGTTGGAATCGGAGGTCGCGATTTGGTTTGAGAATTGATCCTTCATTTGTCCCGTTTGGAAGTCTCGTCTGTACTGCACGTCTTGTTTATATTTGTGTTTGTGTACTGTGCTGTCTTGTTTGTGTACTGTCGAGTGTACTGCCTCATGTTTTTTTTATTATTCACCTTCGTCAATTTCATCCGTGCTGTTTAGTTTGTACCATCTGCCCCATCTGTACTTTGCGTCTTGCCTGTACTTTTGTTTGTCGTTGATTCTCACCATCACTCTAAAGGGATAAATGTGGTTAAAAATCGCGTTAAGTGAAGATTATCGATTCTTACGCACAATTCTGTGTATCAAGAATCGCTTTTAATTAATCTTTACGTGCCTATTGTTAACAGCTGATGGTGCCGCTGTTGTACAGATACAATGTTATTCATTGGAATCGTGTGACCATCTAGTTCACACTTGTCATTGGTGAAGCCAACTGCTGAGCAAGGTTGACAGAACATTGCCCCAGTTGGGATCAGCGCAGTGGACGTGTTGATGGTTTAAAATGATAAAAATATCCTGAAAGTACAAATACCCCGTGGTGCATTGGTCACACACCAGTCGTTGTTGACTTGCCACGTAGCGGTGGTCAATGGCACTGGTCATTTTCTTCACCCCAGGGGGATGATTGGCAAAGTTGGACGTGCAATTGGTAAAGTGCAAGTCTTTCAAGCGTGATCATTTAAGCCATGCAAGTCTTGTCGTTTTTGTTGGAGATTGTTATAAATACAAGTTGACTAAATGCGGATGAGCGATGAATACACGTATTTTTGTAAAGAAAATGCTCCAAGGTTATCGGTTAGCTCAATATATTGTATCAGATTTGGAATGTTTTTTTTCATACGATTGTGGTTGTATATTTATGAAAGGAACTTGACTTCAGAATTGTGTTATAAGCGGTCTGAAAATACTTTTCATTTAATTGTACTGCTGTTTACTGTTAATAAACGATTGTTAAAATATATCTGTCGAATGCTTTTGTACTCCTTGGTTTTTTCGGTAAAGTCACGTAGGTAAAAAATAAATTTAAATAAATGAAAACAACTAAATTAAATCACGACGTTTCGGGTGCAACACAAGCGTTTTTTCGGTAAAGTCACGTAGGTAAAAAATAAATTTAAATAAATGAAAACAACTAAATTAAATCACGACGTTTCGGGTGCAACACAAGCGTCTTTCTTCAGGTGGGGACAACGTAGCGAAAGCACAACCGCTTAAATGTGTCTAAGAGATGGCTGTGACAAGGAATTATATAGTCGCAGGGGATGGAGGGAGGGGAGGGGCCATGGTGAGTGTGTGGGCGGGCTGTGGACTGGGAGGCAACGCGAGGCACGGGGGGGGGTGCGCTGGGAGGCAACGCATGGAGTTCAAACTGAAGCTTTGTGATGCAGGGGGCGGAAGTAGATAAGAAAGCTAAGATTAAGCAGCCTTTTGTTATGCTGCGGGTGGGGGGGGTAAATTAGAAATGCGCGAGCTGAAAAACGTCTGGTCATGGTAGTGTGTGAAGCTGGGGGTAACAGACTGAATATGGATATGATTATGAAAATACATTTAAACTAGCTGTCTAGCAGTAAACTGCACGGCAGCTAAAGTTTAACTTGGTTAATTACATCCTTCCAATGATTGCTCAATTTGAATCCATCAGTTGAAGTTATGTTTGTATATCTGGATGGCTTCATGGACAAATCTTTGGTAGTATCCAGGAGGCTTGCAGAGTACCTTGGTTTATAGTATTTGGCTGCTATAAATTTCCACGTGAAAAGCCACTTCGTTGAGCTATCATTTTCGGCCAGGTCGTTTCTGAAAAAAACAGCGAAATAACTAGTAATTTTTTTTTTCATTTAGAAACTAAAAACAACCAGGAGGGAGGTGGCCGGGCGGTTTCTAGGGTCAGAGCAATGACACAAACCTCTAAATCCATGCAGCCATCCATATGTCAACCGGGCTCTCGTGTGGAATGACCAGTGCTTGCACTAAAACAATCCTGGAATTTGGGTTTTGCGTTAATTTCACAAAACGACCCCCCCCCAATGAATGAGCAAACATGCCAAGCGGCAATTACCTACTGAAGATGAGTGCAGACCATGAGTGGGTTGAGATGGGCGGTGGTGTAAAGGAATGCAATGAGGTACCGCTGGCCAAAGCTTGGGCCTCCGGTGCAGGTGCACCGCCTGCACACATTCAACAGCTGAACAAACGCACTAACAATGCCATTTCATAACACGGAAGCCTCGACGATATCATTTATTACAGGAGACGCTTTGTAACAGTACGGTACGGTACTGCATTGCATGAACGGTGGATTTAAATCTACATATATATATAAATATAAAAGGCTAAGTTGTGAATGTGTGTCTGTTCAAAATGTTTAGCGTACTTCCCGACATGCAACAAACTTGAAATTTGCCATGTGGGTACTTTCCAGACTGTACACCATGCTAAAATTATTAAAATACACTTTTGTGGGGGGTTTTTTTTGGGGGGGGGGCTCAATAATGCATTTATTTTTTGCACAAGTGAGGTGTGACGTCACATCTGTCACGTGACCCGCGCACGTGGAAGCGTCACGCATTGTAGTGTAGCAGGTTAGCGCGCCGCGCTACGAATCCAGCGACCCGAGTTCGATTCCCGCTCACGGCCACCACCGGTGACGATTATTTCAACCGCTCCTGGGCCTCCCCTAGGTCGACTCAGCCTCAAACGAGTAACTGGTGTGTGAACATCGCCACTGGGAAGACAAAGGCGGCCGGGCGTGGTGGATCCAAGCTCGTGTGTATATAAAATACAGGATCAGAATCGTGAGTGTAAAGCCCAGTGAGCTTAAGGCCGACTCGACCGGTAGGCAACATCAAAGCATTCCACGGTTACAGTTCCGTATATCATCTCGAGAACGCTACGTTTGCTGCGAGACATTTCTATACGCGCGGTACAAGTGTTTGTTTTTATTCGCGCGAGTTACCCGTTAATCCACTTTATTAGGTAAACACATTCCTGCGGAGGGAGCTGGTAGGAACGTTGGGTTGCTCGGTCAATGGCCAGGGTCAACGGCGGCGTGGTGTATTCCGCAAATATGCCCGACTGAGGGCGGGCACAAGCCGGCGTGAGTAGGTTAAACGTTGAGTTTTATAAGGGCACCACGGGGTGACCAGCCCCTCCACAGCCAGCCCCACCCTCCCCACCCAGCCCCTCCCCACCCAGCCCCACCCAGCCCCACCCCTCCCACCCAGCCCCTCCCCACCCAGCCCCTCCGCACCCTCCCCTCTCCACCAAGCCCCTCCCTCCCTCCCCACCCAGCCCCTCCCCACCCAGCCCCTCCCCACCCAGCCCCACCCAGCCCCACCCCTCCCACCCAGCCCCTCCCCACCCAGCCCCTCCGCACCCTCCCCTCTCCACCAAGCCCCTCCCTCCCTCCCCACCCAGCCCCTCCCCACCAAGCCCCTCCCCACCCAGCCCCTCCCTACCCTCCCCTCTCCACCCAGCCCCACCCCTCCCATTTTTGGATGCACGACGGACGGAAACAATAATCCCCTGTGGGCTGGTGGAACCAGGTGGTTCCTACCAGTAAAACATCCCAGGTTGAGAAGACCCACTGCTCTAAGGAAGTGGTTACCATCCCCCCCGTTATCCGTGACTCAAATAAATGTCTTCAAGACGCCGGTGTATGGCAAGCAAGAGCTGTTGAGTTTAACACGGAGACTTTCGAGACCAATATCCATAATAGAGTTGTTGTTTTTTTGGGTTAGATCGCGTCAGGGACCGTCCATAAATGATGTCACGCACTTAGGGGGGGGGGGGGGTCAGAGAGTTTGTGACGATGTGTGAGGAGGGAGGGGGGGTTTGAGAAATGTGAGGTCACGTCAAAATGCGCAATTTTAAATAAATATAGACAACACGTTCTATTTAATTAAATAGACTTTTTAATAAATGTTTTCTCCTACAACATCAGAGTGCAGCGGCACATTAAATACGCACTACTATCCCAATAGTTTAAAGCGATTTGAAGCATGTTTTATTCTTTTTGAGGGGGGGTCTGACTATTTGTGACGCCGTGTGACGAGGGGGGGGGGGGGGGTCAAAAATCGTCCAAATTCGCGTGACGTCATTTATGGACGGCCCCTCAATATATAAATGTGTCGTTAAAACTCCGCCAACACACGAGTACAGCACTATACACTAGTGCTGTACTCGTGACAAATTGGCCACGTTCTGTTTACGTGACAACCCTTACTAGTTGGCCGTGTCGGGTGGTGGCGGGTTTGAACGACACATCTATATAACACGACCCTGCGGGGTGGGCTGGTAGGAACGAATAACCAAAGAATATAAACATCATGTATTATTACACTTGTTTAGCCAGGAAAGCCCCACTGAGTCAAAAGGTTTTTGTAGGGTCCTGCCAAGTGTTTGCAGTAGGGGGCGATGTTGATACACGGACGGACGGACCGACGGATTAATCTATTGGTGGTCTGGTCCACTTCGTTCCTACCAGTATTAGGCACTGATAAGGGGTTGACAGGTTTGATCTATATATTAGGCACTGATAAGGGGTTGACAGGTTTGATGTGCCAGCAACGTTCTTCCCCGGCCTGACTGGACATCTGTGAAAAAGAGCTTCATAGCTCATCGGATTCCTTCAGTATAAATACATGTGGTGTGATTCTGAAGTGCCTATTTTTACACGCCGTACGATGTACGATAATAGTGTTATCTTTTCCCCACACCTCCGATTACCACGATTGGCTATGTACGGTACGAAAGAAGTTGCACATAATAATATGATAATTCATCTTCTTGGTTCTTTCGGTAAAGTCACGTAGAATGGAAATAATAAAATAATAAAATTAAAACATAATAAAATAATTCTCACGACGTTTCGGCCATAACGCAAGCAGCCGTCCTCAGGTGGAGAACAGGTCTGTCGAGAAGACAGAGTCTGAATGACTCTGTCTCCACCTGAGGACGGCTGCTTGCGTTGTGGCCGAAACGTCGTGGGAATTATTATGTTTTATTATAATTATTTTATTATTTCCATTCTACGTGACTTTACCGAAAGAACCAAGAAGATGAATCCCTGCAGTCACGAAAGCTTTAAATCGAAATGTAATATGATAATTGGTTTTTTACCCTTTTATCTGGCAACAAAACTGACACCTTTTTTTACAAGGAGTCATGTTTGCAATGACCACAATACCTGCAATCGAAATGCAAACAAAAAACATAACTCTGATAATGTATGCACTGTCCTTGAAATTGATTGGTCCACACCCGAGACAGCTTTCTTTAGAGCCTAGTCTCACATGGTGTTGGACCAGATGACGCCAAAAGGCTCCAATGGTGAAGTTGCACATACATTCATTTTAGGTCAAGTCGACCTAGTGCATGCCCAGGACCTGTTCAGATATTTGTCACAGGTGTTGGCCGTGAGAAGGAATAGAACTCGCTGGTCGCTGGGTTCGTAAAAACTCCCCTCACCACCCGATTATAAACTACCACTTTGTAATGTGTGCGATACGTTTTGAAAAATGCTTTGCACTGGTTTTACAACAACCGTTTGGTAAATCGGTTTAAACCGGTTCATTTCCATATTTCGGGCAATTAGTGGGGAGTGGTGGCGCTCCGGTTAGCGCATTGCATCTCACCATCTTTCATTGACCAGCGTG
Organism: Lampetra fluviatilis; assembly: GCF_964198595.1. Lineage (NCBI taxonomy): Eukaryota > Metazoa > Chordata > Hyperoartia > Petromyzontiformes > Petromyzontidae > Lampetra > Lampetra fluviatilis. The sequence continues at coordinate 6,355,530 of NC_136289.1, forward strand.
GTGAAGTATGGTTAAACAACCCCCTCGACTAACGATATTGCAAGTCCTTCATCCAGTAGTGGAATGACAAAAGAGCTGAAATTAAGATAGTATGCGGTATGATTTCATATATTAAGTACTGTATTATAAACTATTGGTTATCCGTGTGATGAGTCATACTGAAATGTGAAACGATTAGAGAGATTAGTAGGGTGTAGTTGGTTTTAAATTGAACGGTTTTAGTCAAATCGGGTTTTCTGAACAAGTACATTTCGTCCGTAAGGAGCTAGTGGTACAAAGGGGTTTGCCTTTGAACAAAAATTCAGGTTTATTCTACCCAGCTGTCTATAAAACTTAACACGTGTTTTTTTTGGCTTGATTACGAATGGTGACTATCTGTAGGCTTTAGGGTTTTGGTTACGTATAGCAAGTTCTTCGGTCATAACTGCGATGACAGTGCTGAACGAGCACAAATAACAACAACAAAAACTCAATAGCTTACCTTCAATAGCACTGTGGCCTTAAAATACATTAATAAATATATTTAACTTAATATTTGTTTCAATTTAAAGGCAGTATTATTCACGCATGTATTGATTTTGTTGGTTAAATTGTAGGTGTGTATTTGGCAAAAAAAACCGTTTAAGGTATGTTCAGGGAATCCTAAAGTTTTAGTCCGTAAGTCTGGAGGCGTTTTTTTTTGCTTGTGATCTGGAAACACTGGTTTGGCGAGAAATCCACTCACTGCCCGCCCCCCTGCCCCTACAAAACAACAGCCGCCAATGCTGCTGCCAGATGTGGAGAATAAAAATACTGTGAACTCGGGCGCAAAATCCTCTAAATATAGTGAAACTTTGCGAAAACTACTAAACCAACCACCTCGATCGTGATGTTAGCTTTCAGTTGTCACATTCTCTCCCAGATAGGTAAAGGTGTTAAGGATCCTCAGGGTGGGGGGGGGTTATCGGAGCAGTGGTATCGTGGTTAGCGTGCTGTGGGATTGGAACCCAGCACCACAATGACTAACATGAGTGGCACAGTGATAACAGGATTGATCCTGTCAACCACCCCCCCACCACCCCCCCACCACCCCCCCCACCACCCCCCCACCACCCCCCCACCACCCCCTACCACCCCCCCACCACCCCCCACCACCCCCTACCACCCCCCACCAACCCGCACCGACCAGCATGCTGAAGTACATCTATGGGACCTTTTTTGCCAGAATCAAAATGATGAAAAATACTCTTAGGTTTTTTCAGTAAAGTCACGTAGGAATAAATAAATAAATAATAAATAATAGAAATAAAATAATGATGAAAAATATAAGAATAGGCTTTATCCTTTCTGGCATTAAAACAGGTGTTAAGATGTTCAAACACGAAATAGATACCTTTTGCAAGGCATCAGTTCTGCATTAACCACACGTACCTGTTGGTATAAAACATGTAAAACAAACATGGCTCTGATGATAATATATGCATTGTCTTTGAAACCGATTGGCCTAACTGCTCAACCCGAGCGATGATGCCCTGACACGTGCATGGTCGTTGTACTGGTCGCATTTTGGCGTTCTCTGGTCTGACACTGGTGAGACTAGGCCATAAAGAACAAGGCTGTCTCTGGTGTAGACCAATCAGTTTCAAAGACAATGCTTATGTTACCAGAGCACGTTGGTTTGCATGTTTTTCCACAAGGGGCCGTCCATAAATGACGTCACGCGATTTTGGACGATTCTTGACCCCCCCCTCGTCACACGGCGTCACAAATATGCCGTCACAAAGCTCTGCCCCTCCACAAAAAAAATAAAACATGCTTCAAATCGCTTAAAACTATTGTCATTGTAGTGCGTATTTAATGTGGCGCTGCACTCTGATGTTGTAGGAGAAAACATTTATCAAAAAGTCTATTTAATTAAGTAGAACGTGTTGTCTATATTTATTTAAAGTTGCGCATTTTGACGTGACGTCACATTTCTCAAACCCCCCCTCCCTCGTCACACATCGTCACAAATGTCTGACCCCCGCCCCCCTAGGTGCGTGACGTCATTTATGGACGGCCCCCAAGTCCGTGTGGTTATTGTAGACTTGGCGTTTGAACATCTTAACACCTCCTGGCCGCGAAAGCCTACGTGATAAACCTCCTGTTTTATTGCCAGACAGGGAGGGTAAAGTCTATGGTTATATTTTTCATGTCTTACAGCGTGAGGAGACCTTCATCCATTGGTGGATTGAGAATGACAATTTTTTTTTATTTTAAGGGATCCTATAAGAAATCCTAAAAGTCACAAATTCAAACCTGTCAACCCCTTATCAGCGCCTACCTTATACATCTCAACGTTCATCCTACAAAGTCCCATCACAAAGGAGAAACACAAACAAATAAACAAAAAATAAGTAATATTTAAAAATCCTTTTTTAAAAACACGCTTTAATGAAATGTACCGTACGAGTAATGGCAGAACTCCACGACTCCAGGAAATGGCCCCGAGGCTTTCTATAACGTAAGGGGCCTTGGTCATTTACAGCCAACGTCAGTTGAGCATGGACAATTAGACCCAAGGCGAAACATAACGTATAAAAAAGATGGTTTACAAATATTTTCTTTTCTTTTTAATGATAGAATACAGTATTGTCATCAGTATGACATAAGTATACAAAGTTTGTAGTCGATACCACATTGGGAAGTATCTTAAAATTGAGTTACAAGATTTGAGGATACGACAACAACAACAGACAGAGTGAGTTAATAGAAAGCGTGTAAAATAAATGGCCTGTATTGAAATGGCTGTATGCCATATCGACCCGAAAGCTCTATCCCTATACAAGAATACGGGTAAACCGTATGGGTTGATAGGTATACTTCTATACACTACTATACACTACACTATACACTACACTATAAACATTGCCCTATTGAAATGGCTGTACGCCGTATGGACCTGAAAACTCAATTGCACTCGACAAGAATATGGGGTAAACCCTATGGGTTAACAGCTTATGCGAATTCATACACGTCAACCCCAATCGGTTCAAATCGGTGGGACCCCCGACTGAAAAACGTTGGGAAAACCCCCAAAAAACTGAGAGAGAAACCCAAGAAAAGAGAGAGAGAACGCCAAGAAACTGGGAGGAAGCACCAAGGGATTGATCGATTCAAGAATCCAAGAATAAAACCCAATAATCAGAGTTACACACCAACTTAAGTGTCCCGCAGGTAAGGGCGAGTCCACTTTTGGAGAAGATGGGAAGAAGGTTGTCACTAAACAATGCTTGCATATCACAAATTAGTGAAACTCCCCCAAAGTAAACGATTCATATTGATAACCTTCAACAGTTGTTATTACTTTCCCGCTTCTTGCTCAGAGAGAGGCTGTGACTCTAGGCACACGTAAAGATCTAAGACCGGATCCAGCGGCAGTAGCTGCCGGTGCATTGCAGTAAAGAGGGCCCAGTCAAGTAGATTATTTACAACAGGTAAACAACAACAGACAACGCGAGGATCCATTGCGCGCCCCGTGAGACACTCAGCATAGATGACACTGGTCAACAAAAAAAAAATTCTGGCCTGGACTTTTGCAGCTGTTTTAGACTAATTTCAGGGTACTGATTCCAAATCTGATCTCAGATTTGCTCTATCACATCATTTTTATGCTATCGGCATACCCCATTTTCATTGATTTTACCCGAAATTAACTCTTGTCACTTATGATTGCAAGTTGTTGCGAGTCAGTGGCTGCTTTAGTGTTAAAATATGGTGCTGTATTTTTAGGATAGTGTGTTTATAATATTATTTTATGTAGATATCCACATTTATTTAATATTTTTCTTCTGCAGTTTTTATTCAAAATGCAATATTTGATATCTCAAAAACCTGATGTGATAGACAAAAACAGATTTGGAATCAGCACCTCAAAATTACCTTAAAACCTTTGGAATACCTTATGCCAGAAAAAGTGTGTTGACCAGTGTTATCAAGGGTAACTCGTGAGATTTGACACGTGTGCAACTTAGAGCTACTATCCCAAATGTCCTAAAGCTGTTTTAAAAACGAATTTATGCGATCTTGGGGGGCAACCACTGGTTTGGCAATTTTTTGACATTCACCCTCCCATTTAGTCTACCCCAAACGTTCATGATGATGAGATGTAGTGCAGCATTTGTTTAAACCATAACATCAGTGGCGAGTGATATCTTCCCCACTTTCACCGGTCAGCACTGGTCAGCCTGGCCAAACAAACACCCATGATTCACACGGCATGGGGAGGCATTTATTAAGCAGTGCATTTACAAAGGGCTGTCAATTTATTTCTGGGCTGTACAATTTGCATATCGCAGGACATGTAAAATATCAGACACAATTACAGAATAAAATAATAAAAATAAAATCAAACATAATAAAATCATTCTCACGACGTTTCGGCCACAACGCAAGCAGCCGTCCTCAGGTGAAAAACAGGTCTGTCGGAAAGACAGCTGTCTTTTCGACAGACCTGTTTTTTCCGACAGACCTGTTCTTCACCTGAGGACCGCTGCTTGCGTTGTGGCCGAAACGTCGTGAGAATTATGTTATCATGTTTTATTTTTATTATTTCCCTTCTACGTGACTTTACCGAAAGAACCAAGAAGATGAATCCCTGCAGTCACGAAAGCTTTAAATCGAAAAATACAATTACATAAATATAACAATCGTCACATATTCACACAACCTGCACCAAGATGCTCTTAAGCCACCCCTATTCATGTACAATACACACGACCATTATCTACTATAATACTCCAACTAGAAATCCCGGCTCCTAACCCACTTTAAAACCCGTCAGAAATTGACGTAACACCTCCACTTTCGCACACTGACACATTCACACCACCCCAATCGTCAACATGCCACTCCCACCCGCTCTGTCACACAGAGACATGCCATCAGGATCAAACGAACTCTTTATCCCCAACATCATACACACACACATACCCATCCTCATTATAAGACACACTCTAGTCTCAATCACAACACACAAGCACGCGACACACACACACGCGAGGCATGTGACGGTACTATAATCCCAACTATTAGATACGTTATCCAACAACCAAAACACCCAGACTATAAGAACACCCACCCTCAACATAACACACATTCATACCCCCCACCATAACCGCACTTGCCCCTACTACAGTGATAATACGCACTAAAAATCACCATCATCTGACACACTACAACAAAGACAAAGATGCCCCGTGTAGCCTCAACAGACTGTTGGGGCAAGTGCTGTTAGCGAGCACCTATGAAGGCCTGCGAATGTTTGAACCGGTCCTGGGTCTTCCCCTAGGTTGACTCAGCCTTAAATGAGTGCTTTGTGCGGTTGTGTGAAATCATCGTCAATCAGGAGACAAAGGCGGTTGTGCGTGGTTGCTGGCCACCCCACCCCCTCGTGTACCATAATACAACCCCCCCCCCCCACTATCAAACACACACACACCACTCCCCCATCATTCACACACTGACGTCCCCCCCCACCATTACCCATCCTATAACACACACACACAGACACAAATCCTCCACCCATCACGCCCACGCATATACAGCCCCACGACTGCATACAAACTCTCTCGTCACTCCCCCATCTTACACACACTCTCTCAGGCTAACCCCCCCCACCACCACCAATGTTTCTCACTCACAAAAGCATGACCCCCCCCCCACACACACAACACTCTCAGAGGGCCAATCCTCCATCTCTCCTCTCTCTGGCTCACATAGTCACACAGCTACGCCACTCCCTCATCTCTCACACGCAAACACTCCCCCATAGCCACACCCCCATCACGCAGACACACACACAGATCACAGCCCTCATACTCACAGTCCCACGCCACTCCCTCTGTCACACAGACACGCATTCCCCCATCACACACACACATCATACACAGTCTCACTCTACTCCCTCTGTCACACAGACACACATTCCTCCATCACACACACACACCTCATACACACAGTCTCACTCTACTTCCCTCTGTCACACAGACACACATTCCTCCATCACACACACACACATCATACACAGTCCCACGCCACTCCATTTGTCACACAGACACACATCCTCCATCACACACACCTTACACAGTCTCACTCTACTGCCCTGTCACACAGACACACATTCCCCCACCACACACACACACCTCATACACAGTCTCACTACTCCCTCTGTCACACAGACACACATTACTCCATCACACACACACATCATACACAGTCTCACTCTACTCTCTCTGTCACACAGACACACATTCCTCCATCACACACACACACATCATACACAGTCCCACGCCACTCCATCTGTCACACAGACACACATCCTCCATCACACACAATCTTACACAGTCTCACTCTACTGCCCTGTCACACAGACATACATCCTCCATCACACATACACATCATACACAGTCCCACGCCACTCCCTCTGTCACACAGACACACATTCCCCCATCACACACACACACACACACCTCATACACACAGTCTCACTCTACTGCCCTGTCACACAGACTCACATCCTCCATCACACACACACCTTCTCAGTCAAACAGTTCCACGCCACTCCCTCTGTCACACAGACACATTCCGCCACCACAAACACACATCACAGAACCCACCCCCTCACTCACAGTCCCACGCCACTGCCCTATCACACAGACACACATTCCCCCATCACACACACATCATACACAGTTACACGCCACTCCCTCTGTCACACAGACACACATTCCCCCATCACACACACCTCATACACACAGTCTCACTCTACTCCCTCTGTCACACAGACACACATTCCCCCATCACACACATCATACACAGTCTCACTCTACTCCCTCTGTCACACAGACACACATTCCTCCATCACACACACACATCATACACAGTCTCACTCTACTCCCTCTGTCACACAGACACACATTCCTCCATCACACACACACATCATACACAGTCCCACGCCACTGCCCTGTCACACAGACACACATTCCTCCATCACACGCACACAAAACCCACCCCTCACAGTCTCACGCAACACCCACACGTCTCTTTCTCTCGCACACACACACACACTCCCCCGTCACACACACACCTCAACACACACACACACCTCAACACACACACTCCCCCGTCACACACACACACCTCAACACACACCTCAACACACACACTCCCCCGTCACACACACACACCTCAACACACACACCTCAACACACACACCCCCGTCACACACACCTCAACACACACACACACCTCAACACACACACTCCCCCGTCACACACACACACCTCAACACACACACCTCAACACACACACACACGCCCGTCACACACACACACCTCAACACACACACACACACCCCCGTCACACACACCTCAACACACACACACACTCCCCCGTCACACACACACCTCAACACACACACACACTTCCCCGTCACACACACACCTCAACACACAGACACACACACACCTCAACACACACACCTCAACACACACACACACCCGTCACACACACACCTCAACACACACACACCCCCGTCACACACACCTCAACACACACACACACACCTCAACACACACACACACTTCCCCGTAACGCACACACACCTCAACACACACACACACCCGTCACACACACCCCTCAACACACACACCCGTCACACACACACACACCTCAACATACACACACACCTCAACACACACACACACTCCCCCATCACACACACCCCCCCGTCACGCACACACACACCTCAACATACACACACACCTCAACACACACACACACTCCCCCATCACACACACCCCCCCGTCACGCACACACACCTCAACACACACACACCCCCGTCACGCACACACACCTCAACATACACACACACACCCCCGTCACACACACACACCTCAACACACACACACCCCCGTCACGCACACACACCTCAACATACACACACACACCCGTCACACACACACCTCAACACACACGCACCCCCGTCACACACACACACCTCAACACACACACACACCCCCCCGTCACACACACACACACCTCAACACACACACACACTCCCCCGTCACACACACCTCAACACACACACCCGTCACACACACACACACACCCGTCACACACACACACCTCAACACACACACACACCCCCGTCACACACACACACACCTCAACACACACACACACACTCCCCCATCACACACACACACCTTAACACACACACACACTTCCCCGTAACGCACACACACCTCAACACACACACACCCCCGTCACACACCTCAACACACACACCCGTCACACACAAAGTCCCACATGACACAAAGACAAAGAATCCCGCTTACAGCCTTTCACAGCCTGTAGGGGGCAAGTGCTGTTAGCGAGTGGCCAGCACCACGCCCGGCCGCCTTTGTCTCCCCAGTCGCTACGTTTACTACACACGGAGCACCAAGTACTCATTTGAGGCTGAGTCGACTACCGCTATCAAGCACACGGTCTCAGACCACTGTCAAAACACAACACAGTGGTGTGAGACTGTCAAAAAACACAGCCACACACACACACACGCGCGTGTCACGTGACTCCCCCCATCTCACACAGTCACACACACAGCCATACGGCACTCCCCCATCACACACACTCCCCCATTACAAAGATTCCCCGTGTAGCCTTAACAGACTGTAGGGGCAAGTGCTGTTAGCGGGCACCTATAAAGGCCACGCACGTACTCTCTCCCTATCACACACGCACACAGCCCCCATCACACACACACTCCCCCATCACACACCACACACCCCCATCACACACACTTACCCCATCACACACACACTCCCCCATCACACACACACTCCCCCATCACACACCACACCCCCCATCACACACACACTCCCCCATCACACACACACTCTCCCATCACACACCACACACCCCCATCACACACACACTCCCCCATCACACACACACTCCCCCATCACACACCTCAACACACACACACCCCCATCACACACACACATTTACACCCATACGCCCCCACCACACACACACCACACACACACACCACACCCCCATCACACACAGACCACACACCCCCCCCCACCACACACCCCACACACACACACCACACACCCCCCACCACACATACACACACCCCCCCCACACACACCCCCCCCCCACACACACACCACACAACCCACACACACCCCCCCACACACACCACACACACACCCCAACACCCCACACATACACACACCACACACACACCCCAACACACACACACCCCACACACACACCACACACACCCCCCCCCCCACACACACCCCCCCCCCCCCCACACACACACCACACACCCCACACACACCACACACCCCCCACACACACCCCACACCACACACACACCCCACACCACCCCCCCACCACACACATACACACACCACACACACACCCCTCTCTCCCCTCCCCCACTGTGGCCATGATGCCGGAAGTGACTCGCGACTCCGCGCAGAGTTGCGGAATGGCGCTGGCGCGGCGGAGCGCGGCTCCTGCAGGCTCCTCGGTAGCGGCGAGGAGGAGGCGATCGCTCCTCCAGTGACACAGCCCCATCCTCAACCACGAGCAGAAGCAGCAGCAGCAGCCAGCCAGCCAGCCTTGCTCAGCCAGCACCCTGGGCGGTGTGGGGGTGAGGGCAGGAGGGAGGTTGGTGGGACGAGGGGTGAAAGAGCGGCGCTAAGGGGGCCGGAGCGCGGGTAGCCGGGGGTGGGGAGAAGGAGGGGACAGGGACACCCCCCCTCCTCCTCCTCTTCTTCCTCCTCCTCCTCAAAGCTCATCATCATCATCCTTCTCCTACCCCCCCCCCAAGCTCCTCTTCATCGCCGAGGCTTTGCTTGGGCCGTGCTGCGTTCGCGGTGTTCGAGGCGTCCATGGGGCGCCGTCACTTTCACGTTTGGCGCCTCAGCGTTGGCGACTGAGTGGGGATCGGTGGGGTGGAGGTAGGGGGGGGGGGGTCTTGTTGTTATTGTTTGTTGTTGTTGTTGGTTGTTGTTTTTGATTCCACCCTCCACCAACAAAGCATCCGACGGACGCATGTTGATGTTTGTGGTTATTATTCATGCGTTGTTGTTATCGGCGTAATCGTCATTAGCATCGTCGTCGTCATTTTTTCTTCTTCTTAAAGATGTTGTTTATTGTGAATTCCTTCCTCACCGCTACATTGTAATCGGCAGTATCTTTAAACGAATTTTCGCTGTTTTGTACTTGGGTAGATTTGCCTTTTCTTCTTCATAAGCATCATCATCATCGTCATCAACAACAACAGCAGCAGTCGTCTTTATCGCTCCATTGCTTGTTCTCTTGTTGTTTGAAGAGCTTGCTATTCTTGACACTAGCACCACCACCATCATCACCTTACCACCGCCAACAACAATCGTTCCGCTGTTTTAATCGCCCCCCTTTTGTCCCCTTTGATGGTCCACCACCATCACCACCGCCATCAACAACAACAACATTAGCGACATTACTAACAACCAACCAACCAACCATTATCACCACCACCACCACCTCGTCCAACGAAGAGCATGTACAAACACAAAAGACTTGCAGTGGTGCAACCACACTCCCAACAACAATCAATCGACGAGTATCTGTCCAGCCACGGCCTCTATCGGAAGTTCATAGCCAAAGATGGGTCCTGTCTCTTCAGAGTCGTGGCAGAGCAGGTAAGAGATGTTTGTGTGTTTGTTTGTGTGTTTGTTTGTGTTGTGGGTTTTAAAGATGTCATAGCCATCAACCCATACGATGTGGGGTTACTCTGTATTCTTGTACAGGGAAATTGAGTTTGCAGGTCCATACGGCCTACAGGCGTTTGAATGCGGGCACATTTTTGTTTTAATTTGTCTTTTTGTGTTGATCTCCTTGTGATGGGACTTTGTAGGATGAACGTTGAGATTTATAAGGGGACACGGGGTGACCATTGAGGTCTAACTTGGTCTGTGATAAGGTAGGGGGACACTGGTAAGGGGTTGACAGGTATGAAATGTATTTGTCGTTTTTGGTGAACTTAACATGCCGTATACGCTTGGTGTTGTGTCATGTTGCTATTGTGTTGTGTTGCTATTGTGTTGGTAGTAGTGGTGTGTGTGGTGGTTGTGGGTGAGTTTTGGAAAATGAACGAGCACATGTTGAAGTTGTTTCGTGACATCTGTGAACGTTACACGCCCACTTTCTGTCCCCCCCCCATCTTCATCATTTGTCTGGAAATGTTCATTGTTTTGAATACTCTACAACGTCCATTCACAATTTGACATGGCGTGAACATCATAATTACTGCTGCAGTTCACAACAACAATGGCATTATGACAGTAACATGCTTGGCCCATTGTTGTTGTTGTTGAATTACTCTTGTGGTGTCCTTTGTGTCCCCCGACTTGTGGCGTGTAGGTGTTCCACACACAGTCCCTCCATGTGGACGTAAGGAAAGCGTGCGTTGCCTTCCTACGAAGGAATAAAGACAAGTTTGAAGCGGTGAGTTCTGTCACTTGCGTCTTACATCACCTCGTGTTCAATGAGCCCTCGGGCTCCCATTTCTGGCGGTGTTCATTGATAACTTGCTTGATGGATTTAGACGTTATAGATCTTGACACAACCAGTGGCTTTAATCTTGTTTTATATACCGAGGGAGATTACGTTCATGGTTGTGATGGTGTTGCTGCTGGTAGCAATGGTGTGGGTGGAAGGTGATTACAATGGTGTGATATTGTATGCAGACTTCAGTTTGACAACAGTGCATTTTATTGAAAGTGTTTTCATTGGACCATCAGCCAAAGCCATTGCGCAGGAAGCGAAACATCAAAACAAGTTCTGTTACATTTGAAGTGAGAAGGCCAGAATTTCGGATCCTGGTTTTGAGGGTTCAACGGCATCCCTCCGCCGTTGATATGAAAATGAGTAATATTGCGTGACGTGAACATTGGCTGTCAATTTGGAAACAAATATTTACCATCGATGGGAATGTTGAATTGTCAGTAATTGACTCAGAGCCGCCAACACAGATTTTCACCAGGACATTTCTCAGCTGAGCAGCCACTTGCGTTTGTGCCGTATATACATACAAGACATCCTATTGTAAATGACGTTATCATCTTAGCCAACTCTCGCAGTGTTTCACCGACAACCTCGGCTTAGGATGTTAAGTTGTTTCGGTGTATTCATTTCGGCTGTGGACGCTTGCGCGAGGTCTTTCTTGGTTTTATATCTCATCCAGGCGGAATGAACGCGTCAAGAAATGTAAACTGACGCCGTTTATCATAAAAGTTACGACCCGTGGGTGTCTGTTAATCTCTTTCAACTACATCACGTTATTACCCAGTAGCTGCCGCTGTTGCTACAGCATTTACAAAGCATACATGAAAAAGATATGTTATAGTTGAGGAATCGTTACAAATCAGTTGTTTTGATGCTCCTAAATTAACTGTAGTATATATAAACACACTGTAAAAAAAATATATGACGTGTACAATTTTAAACAAAGCAGCCAGAGTAAAGTTTATATTTTGTAAAGAATGCAGTGAACAATTTGGTTAAAGTTCTTTCTGGAATCATCAACTTTATTATGACTATAATACTTATACACAGTCTTTTCTCAAAGCGTACATGAAACAGTTGGTAGAACTTTTTATCGCTTAAAAAGGGTTTTCGTCTGAAGCAATGTTTCTAAAGTTGGCTACACAGTACGGTACATTGCCAGGTGATATCACAATTGGGGTTGCTCCTAAGAACTCTCTGCACATCACGAATATTAATTACAACTACCAGTGCAGCCATAGATATTTTTGGAACGACGGTGTATACCTGAGTAGTCCCGCAGGAGAAAATACGGTGGATTATTTGTAATATCCCATGACTGTGAGAGATGGCGATGTCTTGAATGGGGGCTTGTTGCAGCAGTGGATGGATCTTGGCCGTTGATTATGACTGTGTGTACATATTCCACTGAGGTTTTTAATTGCGGAGATGCATTGTGTGATATTATGATCAACTATTGTTACAAATTGCCTGGTCCTGCCATCAAATTAACCGACCAATCAGTGTCAATGTTACCCCAGACTGAACAGTAGTAAAATACCGTGTGATTGGTTGGTTGTTGCCGGAAGGGTGGTTATTTGCTTTATTAAGGCCCGGTTGCCATGCCCATTTATAAGGTGGCTGTGGTCTTCCCTTAATGAAGCTGTAATTGGGGCTCTGTAACCAAGGCCTAGCAGTGGTGCTTTGGCGAGATCAATTACAATTGTATTTGTGTAATTCGTAATGGTTTGCCATCACAATGTAATTGTTACTATCATTTCAGCTCTACAATGCTCCCGTAATTATAATTATAACTGGCCCCAGGTATGGATGTCATAAGCTTGTCGTTCCTCAGCCACACTGGTCCTTTCACGCAACACAATTGACCCTGGGCTTCAGGGCTGACCTAGAAACCATTGTGAGGTTGTGGGGTCAACGTGACCCGGCGTTTACAGGCTGTGACATCACCACATCAACCGCTGACACCATGTTGGATTTGAAACAACACTCACACAAATTGCAAATGTTTGGGTGTTTTAAAAATATAGCCCGAGTAATGAGCTGCAACCATTGAGGGCGACCAATGCGGAGATGGAGCGATTAGATCTCTTCGTGTGCTGGAGCGAGATGGATTGTTACATCGTTGTATGCTGGTCGAGGGCTCGTGGTGGCATGGAGGGGCCTTCATCCAGCAGTGGATAGATGAAGATTTCAAATGCAATCCAAAGTGCACTTGCAATTACTGAGCATTCTCCAAGGTCTTCACATCCATGTCGTCTGCCTCAGGGAGGTGTGACGATGTTGGTGTGGATGAGTGCTTGTTCAGTTCGTTGTTGAAATGGAACAGTTATTTGTGACCAACTTAATACGTGATGCAGGAACCCATACGTGACCAGGTTTAAAGCCGGTATATATTTAACTGAGCAACTTATTTAAATGTTCTCATCAGAACGTTTGTGGATTTAATATTGTGGAGAGCACAGCGTGTGGGTTCAATAACATTTGCATTTTTTAGTGATTAGAAATTATTTGATTATTTTCCGTATTATTTTGTTTGAATATTAAATAAAATACATCGGAGCTCTGCTAAGGTGCTTTTTGGCCTCTTCATAAAAGGGGGCCATTTTTTATTCATTTTTCAGGATATATTGTCCATCTTGGTCTGCCTCCAGTGTACATAACCGACTTCGAGCTGAGTGAAACATTAGACCACTTTTTGAGGATCAATGGCTTGTAGCTGTGTTGGAGGAGGCTGGTTTTTTGGACCACTTTTTTGGTGAGGGAACAGATTGATTCTTAGTGGCATCACTTGAAGACTACTTGCCTCGACTGCATCAGCCATTGGCGTTCCCACATTTAATCGGGAATCTTACTGTCTGGCTGGCTGGTAAAAACCTGAAAATTACTTCTTTAGTGTAATGCTGACAATGCAGTCTTTCACAAGTTTTGCAGCGTTGTGATGGATGCACTGTGTAGGGGCGGGGGGGGGAGCAGTGGTAAAGTATTTGTGTACTGCACCACCACTTTTCTTCACTATATCTTTTACATGTCGACCTGAATGATTCCCGGCCACGGTTTACACCGTTGGCGAGTGATATCTGAACTTGCCCTGTGCCTCTCGTACTTTAACCACCTGCACTGACCACTGTGGCGCAGTATCGTCGAACAACCTCCGAAGACCAAAGGACAGAGGGAAGCCTCCAACCGAATTGGATTGCAAAAGGGCCGTTAATTTATTATTATGATGATTCCGAAGGTGGTAGAAATTGACTATTTTCTTTTAACAAAATAAATAAGCACACAATGTCTCTTTCATATGTGTGTCTCTCCACTTGAAGCATTTAAGTATTTCTCACGCAACCCATCGCCGCACAGCCTTTCTGGAAGTGCATAATTTCAGCGGCATTGACTCAGTACGCGCAAATTATGGACAGGTTTCGACATGTTAGTGGCTCATCAGCAGTGTCGGGCTTGTTTGATTCCTGTCTTTTTTGTTTACTTGAAGTTTGTAAATAACGGTGAGTAGCATGTAATGGTGTAAACATTCAACCTTACCTGGTGATTCGAGGAATATTTGACATTCTGGCTCTAAAATCAATTCAAGAATGCATTATTTATTTATCACTTAGTGGTTGCAGCGGTCACGTGAACCCATTACATATCTAAATATCGATTCTTACAAAAGTGATTTGACACGCGTATCGTGAGTTGAATAACGGGCATTGATCGATGCATCATTCTACCTCTTTAACTTGCTGACGCGCCCATACTAGACGTCTGAAAAGAGCTTCATAGCTCATCGGCTTCCTCTAGTCGAAATAAAGATTTTGATACTTGTAGCCAGTCAAAACCAGTATTTGAAGGAAATTGCAACCCAAATGAAGACATGCCTTGTTGATACAAACTTTCGCTGTGTTTTGGTCTACCCCAACATTATCTTCGCTCACAATGAAACGATTTTACGATCTGTACTATAGGTATTGGATTTACATAGCATCGAATTTCAACCGAATCTCAAGACACTTCTACAGAAAAGGAGTGGGACATGGGCATCCTGGAGAAAGGGGGCACAATTCACATTTACTTCCAAGGCACACAGTCTCGTGATGGAAATTACGGAGGTCAGACTGTTCTGTAATCGGACCAATGTGCTCCTGTTCTAAGTGACCTCAAACTGTACGAGTATTTTTTTCTTCTTCTTAATAACAGTTCAGGAAATACAGCCAAGGTTTTCTATTTGATGGTTGTGGTGCATGTTCATTTAAGGAGGTGTCGCTTACCTGTCTTAACGGCAGATCCATCGCTCATTACATATGTTTGCCCAAGGCCCCTGGACTAATTCAATGATGTGTTTTCACTTTTTCTGCACTCACTGGTGACCAGAAGGCACCTAATAATGCATCGTTTCACTGATTAAAACCAGGTCTTACTCTTGCGATACATGCATTGAATCATGAGCGTCAGAACCCATTATTAAGAGTTTACGCATATGATTGTTATACAGTTATCACACTTCAGATAGTGTAGCGAACAAAACGGTACAATAGAGGCAGAAAAAAGGAAAACAATACAAATGACACGGCAAAACACGATTACGAAAAAAACATTGATTCTGGCATTTAATCATGGCCTTATATCGGGGAAAACTCATCCAATTGCTGGAGAAGTTAATCATTGCGTGCCTAGTGACCAGGCTGAGACGGTCACATTTCTTGCACTCGCAAATCTCGTTCGGTCATGGTCGGCTGCCTGCACCGAAATCAACAATCTCGGATTTGCTGGCTCAGGGTTTCTGACTTTGTTGTTACGATTCTCCCCAACTGTCCAGCCACCTCATTGCCCATTATTTTTTTCAAAGAAAATACTTACCCATGACCAAATCATCCAGAATGCACCCGATGTTGTCACATCTCGGAAGTCAAGTATGGTTTATTCTGGTTAGTGCTTGGATGGGCGACCGCTATGAACAAACAGGTTGTTACAAGGGCTACGAGGCTGCCCTAGTTGGCAGCCGAGGGCAGTGCGGCAAAATCCGTTGTTGTGCCGCACTTCTATGTTCCCCTCCTATACACTCCCCACTCTCACCAACCCGCACTGACCGGCATGGTGAGGGTACGGTCAAATAACTTGGACACGCAAAGCGGGGAGGCCGCCGTCATTCAGCAGTGGATTTCCAAAAGGGGTCTACTTGAACTATTACACTTAATCAGTTTGACCCCGATCCTAAGTGAACATTTATCTGGCACACAATGGCCAACTGTTGGTGTTTGAGGCTATCCGCCACTGTTCACATCGTTGCGTTATCGGAAGAGGGGCTTCAAAAGCTGGCAAAGTGTTTGGAGCCAAGAGAGGAGTTTTCAAAATTGCCTCCAATTGTCCATGCTCTAATTTCTTCAGGAAGCTAAACATGGGAGCCTTTGTGGTAATGATACCAGTTAATTAAATGATTTGTAGTGTTAACCTCTGGTGTACGATACTCATGCACAAACATGCATTTGCCTATGCAACATTTAAAATAAGTTTGTTAACTCACAGCCTTTTTGTAAAGCTACTGCTGGATAAAGGCCTCCCCACATGTGCTGGTCATGAGGCTTGTTTCGCCATATTTCTCCCCACTGGTCAGTTCAGGCTAGTGAAGGAGGGACCCAAGACTGGTTCAAGTATCTCTTTCCACCAACATTCGCCGTGGCCGGGAATTGAACTCAGGGGTTGGTCTGGTTCAAAGCTCATTCTGCTAACCACTGCACCCACCACTCCATCCGGCATACGGATTCAATACGCTTTGTATATCCATATATAATTGATAAAAATCCAATACAGACGTAAAGTGCGGCGTTCATCCTGTAGTGGATAGTTCATGGCTTCTGATGATAATGAGAGATTTTAGATATTTGACAAATGTTCATTTTGGCAAGTTGAGTGTGATACCAATAACGGTTTGACCTTTATGAACATATTTGTTTGTTTTCCTTTCCGTGTTATTGTAGGAAAGAATGTGGTCCATACAGACTTGGTGTTCCTATCAGAAGTCACGTTTGCGTGCAAGCCCTTACGAGTGCCAGGTTTCTTCAGAGTGATTTAATTTGCATCCCCGTTACGTCAGGGAGAGGGGGTGCTGAAGGCTGAGCCCCCTTGTGTGGCGATGCCATTGTAGCGAAATGTTATCTGCCTCGTCCGGTATACAGGAGATCGTGGGTTCGATCCCAACCCTGATGTGCATGTGTTTTTGGAGTTTGCATATTCTTCCCGTGGTCACGTGGATTTTTCTCTGGGTTCTCCGGTTTTTCTGCCTGCATTTATAAACATTGGTTTCGAGTATTTAGCTGATATACATTTCCACACGATGAACTGCTTCGTTGCACTATCATTTGTGGCCAGGTTGCTTTTGAAAAAGAGCTGTATAGCTCAGTGGGCCTTACCTGGTAAAATGAAAAAAAATAGTTTTTAGATAATTCTAGTTTTCGTGTAAATTTTGAGAGGTTAAAGTTTGTTAAAAAAAATCTTAATCAATGTAATAACCGCATTCTTGCAAAACTTTCTTGGCTGCCTTTTAATAATAGAAAACAGATCCCCAAAGGGGGCTTCCGCTTGGCTAAATTCATTGTTGTGTAGAAACGTTAATACTCGAATGACTAGAACTTGTGAGAAGAAATTAAAATGCAATTAGTTACAGTGGCAAGAGCACTGAACTCAGTTGCAAGTTCACATTCTTCGCTGCGGGTTGACTTTGCCCGTAATACCTCCAGGGAGCAGAAAATAAGTAGCACTTTTTAAGGCATTTATCATGGTCGTCCTGTGGATACACCAGTTGCTGCCATAGGAATGTGGAATTTCCACCACTCTCTCAGGGCTGCCAAAGGAGATGAGCATCGCTGCACGCTTGCTCGACAATGTAGACACGTTGACCTGACTTTCACTGCAGGTTATTCATAGCGAAAAATTACAAATGAGTTCTGCAGCTGCGAAACTGTCTTTTTTCCACAAATCAGTGTTTTACAAAGAAAGGTCATGTTTAATCAATAAACCAATTAGCCAATCAATCCGTCACTCGATCAATGACCTTTATTTGTAACCAGGTCAGCGCACGGTGACACTCCGCCTCCCTCGGGTTTCTTCACTTTGGGAAGTTCAGCGAGTGCACAAAGTGCATGGGCCTAGAAACACTAACTGGCAGTTCTTCACATTTGCAGTGCAGCCGAGCTAGCTCAGCTGGAGGGGCCCAGTGTGTGGCTTTCCCTGCACTTGGCACCGTTCGTCAAGGCGGAGAAGTGTGCCGAGGGGCATTAGCGATCACCAGCAGCTGACTCCACGTCAGCTCGACGCAGCTGTTTGTTTAGTAGCAGAAACCGCGGCCCCCGCCAACGAATGAAATGCGCGGCACTGCCTTTAACACACAGGCCGAGCGAGAGCAGATATTAGCAACGACTGAAAAAATATATTGAGTTGGCCCGGGAGCTCGTGATGGCCGTGTCAGAATTACCGAGCCAATAGCAATACCAAAACTGTTATGAAACTGGGCTCTTATAATAAGAATAATGATATTCATTTACCACCGAGGCTAAAGAGCTTTTTTTTTCGGTGGGGCGGGGGGACATGCATTGGCTTCATGTGGAAGGTAAGCGCAGAGTAGGCAGAGCAATGCCCAATTGTATGAGGGGGTAACACTCAAGAGATCCCCGTGTATGAATTCAAGAATCGTATTGCTGTACTGCCATCTCCTGGCCCCTGGCAGCCTGCGCTAGCAATAGCTGGTATCCACTGGCCCGTAGTCTTTCTTTCAAGCACTAACCAGTGAAGCTGTAACGATGGGTAAATTAATCGATCAATGATCAAATCCTACATGCTCGTTTTTTTCACTTCACATATGTTGTGTGCAAAGGGTTCATTCGACCTCCGCTAACCAGGCTCGACTCCGCTTAGTTTCCGAGGGTCGCCGGGGTTCAAGTGTCATTCATGTGGCGAGTTGATGGTTGCTGTCCGGTCACCCATGACCATAAACAAAAAGAAAAATTGTGGAATTTACTGAATTCATCCTAACCCAGTTATGACTTCCAGAACTGTGTAGATCGAATAATTGATGTGGGGAACCACTCTCTTTGGTGGTCGATGTGATGGGTCTGTTGTCTGTGGTCGATAAACTTACAGCCGTTCTATGATATGAAATCAAGAGACCAGGATAGTCTCATTGCAAGTGACCTGTGCATCCTTTCCAGGGCCTCTTCCTGATGTGACGTGATGCATCGACTCATTGATTTAAAGCAATGTTTACATTCGCGATACATGTATCGAATGGTGTGTGCAATAATTATTCTATTTACAAATCATTATTTGCTGATGTTGCTTTTATGCTCATGTAGTCATGGGTGGAGTGGTTGGCGAACGCGGCCGTCTGAGTTTGATTTCTCTTAACGGCGAACATCCGTGGCGATGTGGTGTTTAAATCGGCTTTGGGTCACCGGTTCACCAACGAGAATTGATGAGCAAATGGTGAAGTATGATCAAACAAGCCCACATGACAGTACGTCATGGGTAAGCTTTCAATCCATCGGTGGATTAAAAAAGAGCCGAGATATGAAGACGTGCACATGGTAAAAATGAGACAAACAATAGCAATGAGACAGTATTTTTTTAATGTTTACTCCCGATTCATGACAATTCATCAAATTACTAAAGTTGGGTGAATTGTTAACTGGCAGAATATGAGGCTGTTTTCAATGTTCTCTGGTTCTTTCGGTAATGTCACGCAGATAGAAAGAATAATAAAAGAAACGCGACGTTTCGGTCGCAACACAACCACCTGCAGGGACTAGTACATCAGGTGATGACGGACGCTTGTGTTGCGACCAAAACGTCGTGTTTATTTTTTTTTATACCTACATGACTTTACCGAAAGAATCAGAAAGTATGGATTCCTGCAGTCACGGAAGCAAAATCCTGACTATAAATGAATACGCAACTTTTGCTTACGGATATGAGACGTCCCGTTGTATTTTGTGGCATCGTTGAACCATCTCGCGTCTGTGAAAATGTAATTGTGTTTCCACGATGTTCGGTGACGTGGAAACAGAATTTCACAAAATCCCGTTCACCATCCCGACATCTGCGCGTAATTGAAGCGTTTTATAAATTCAAGACAGCGTTTGATGGCATCTAATGATCCTCTTAACCGTATCATTATAAACTTCTCTCTTATTTTATGCACGCGAGATGACAAAGCTTATGCACCTTGGCGCGCATGAGGCACGGACACCACCTGCAGGGACTAATATACGTTGCTCTGTACACCGTGGAGTGCAGCTTGTGCACCGTATCTTCTGATTAGTTTGTAGAAATACGTATATATGTTGAACTTCTTTCACACCGTACGTAGCCAACCGTGCTAATTGGAGGCGCGAACATCGGAACCCTTTGGCATAGTGGCTCACGCACTACGCTACAATCTTGCCTATGGCCACATTACCTCGAATGTTTATGAAAAATAACACTCGACTCATTCATCTAAATTTCTACCGTTCGTGATACATCTCAGGAGTTTAAGCAGGGATGAGCCAGGTTAATGCTCCGATGGATGGCCACCACCAAGGATTGGTAGGCATTATAGCCATGGGGCTGCGAGGTGCGGCCGGGGATGGCAGTTCTGAGTGTCACCCACCCTCGTATGCTCGGTAGGTTTCCCCCGGGCTGTGGCTTCTTGCCACGTGATACCAAACTCTCATTAGTGGACACGACGACCAAACAATTTAAGGCAGGATCCTCCTCAATAGAGAGTGTTGAGACTTGGCGAGGCTTTCCATTATTATTAATATTAACCCAGATTTGATGCATGACCACTCATTATACCCGTGGCAGTGTGTTTCTGATCCCAGCTTGGACCTACCTTAGGTTGATTCAACCTCAAATGAGCACCTGGTAGAGTAGTTTGTCAGCGTCATTACAAATATGGTCAGGCATGAGTGGATCGTGCCACACCGTTCGTTGTGTGGTGTGTTGGCTTTTAACAGGTGCTCACAAACAGCATATCCTCGGCAATCATTTTAGCTAACGAACAGAACTTTGAGTTGTTAATGGAGGTGACAGTGGCATAGCGTTTAACACTGCACTGATCTTCAGTTCCGGTGACCAGATGTAATATTTGCTGGACACTGACATCTGTGGAACTTGGCTTTGTGTGGGTCTCTCCTAGGTTGACAGAGAATAAAATTAATACCTGGTACGAAAAGTTTCAACAAACATGAGCTCAGCCTTACCACCGCCACCTGTTCCATCACCACTTGCACAACCACCTTGTCATGCTTGCCAATAACAACACTTGCTTATACAAGTCAAGAAGGATTTCCACTTTTTATTTTCATTGTTTAGTTTGGAGAGGCTACTCGGTGGGAAGATGTTAACTGCCTCGCCTGGTATACAGGAGGTCCTGAGTTTGATCCCGACCCTAACGCCTGCATAGTTGGAGTTTGCATGTTCTCCCCGCGGTTGCGTGGATTTTTCTCCAGTTCCTCCGGTTTTTCCCTCTACGTTTAGGAACATGATTTCAGAGTATTTGGCTACTATAAATTTTGACCTGATAAGCCGCTTCGTTGAGTTATCGTTTATGGCTTGGTCGCTTGTGAAAAAGAGCTATACCGTACAGCTCAGTGGGCTTTACCTGGTAAAATAACAAGTTTAGTTTTGGAGAGCCTGACTTAGTCTCATGAGTTTTTTTAGGAGGCACCTGCCAAGTTTTTTTTTACAGTAGGGGGTGATTATTGCTATGTAGATTCCAATTGAGTAATTTAAAAAAGGATTATGCGGCAGTCATGTATTTATACACGGCATTACGCCTGTGTATGTTCCACCCCTTGTATTTTAATGCATATATATGAGAAGTAATTGGCTTCATTGCCTTGAAAGCGTTGACAGTGTTGTAATGATTGGGTGTTGTGTCCCAAGGGTTCATGCTGCACATGCCTAAAGACTTGTCTGATTCCTGCCACACTTAAACTATACACTTTTTTATTTTACCAGGTAAGGCCCACTGAGCTTTATAGAGCTCTTTTTCAGAAGCAACCTGGCCACAAATGATAGCTCAACGAAGTGGCTTATTACGTGGAAATTTATAGCAGCTAAAGACTCTAAATGTATAATGTTGATTCTAAATGTGGAGGGATAAAAATCCACGCGACCATGGGGTTAACATGCAAACTCCAAATTTTCAGCAGGCATTAGGGTCGGGATAGAATCCATGACCTGTTTACAAGGCGAGATAGTTAGCATCTTGACACCGTGGTATAAGAAGTTAGGAGTGGTAGTAGAGTGGTTGCACTACAAATCTGGCGACCAGAGTTCGATTCCCACTCATGGCTAACACCGTTGACGATTATCTGAGCCGGTCATGGGCCTCCCCTAGGTCGAATCAGCCTCACAATAAGTATGGTGTGGTGTGTAAACATCACTGGGGAGACAAAGGCGGCTGGGTATGGTGCTGGCCACCCATCCCCTCATCTACCCTGCAGGCCTTCATAGGTGTTAGTGAACAGCACTTGCCCCAAAAAGTCTGTTTCGGCTATACAGGGGGGGTCTGTACACTATGTGATGGCACACGCCTTTGATCTACAACCTTTGAAGCAAACTCTCACTGGGCTGCGAGGCGGTCAAGCGATGGCAGTTCATCAAATAGATTATTGAATACACGTGTGGAGCTTTGAATGTAATAGTTTTCTGCACTTTTGTCCACGTAAATAATTGGTTTATTATCATTATTAGCATCTCGTCATATTCATGGGTTTCTGCAGTTCATCTAGTTTCCTCGCCCATTAATTGACTTGGTAAATCTTTCCAACGTGTTACAGTATCCTCCTGACAGAGTCTTGAGGCTCGGTGAGGCTTTCCTCGATAAAAAAAGGCTCTCCGGACGGTTCTGATCAGGGGCCGACCCAGAGATATCTCCAGGAATGACGCATCTCTTGTTGATGATATTTCTCGACTTGAACACATTGTGTGTTCTTTTATGAAATGCTGACTCTGCTCTGCTGCCCAATACACATGAGAATATAAGAATAGGTTTTACACTTTCTGGCAATAAACCAAGTGTTAAGATGTTTAAACACCAAACAGAAACCTTTTGCAAGGAATCGTGTCTGCATTAACCACATATACAGGTACTCCTCTACTTACGATGGAGATGCGTTACGACGATCCCATTGTAAGTCGAATATATCGTAAGTCGAAGATGACCTAGCCTACTCAGGAGTCTTAAAGAATGGTGATAATTTAGCAAAACAGAGCAATTTACAGTAGCGTACTGTATAAACTATATACTGTATGTATTTATTAATTACAATACTGTATTGCACAGTAAAATGTAAAGTAAAAAACATGGTAAATTCTTAGCCTACCTATATGAACTTTAATTTAATAGAAAGTTTTTTCAGGAAACAATCCTATGCCATAAATACTTTTAACATGCATTGAACGCATCGTATCGTGGTAACCCTAAAATGAAATCGCTAAAGCTACGTATCATACATGCATTGAACGTATCGTAACGTACCACATTGTACTGTACTCGCCAAGATTCTGTCCGTCGTCTGCATACTTGAATGATGTTAGGTTGTTGATGGCAATTTTGTCGTATCGCCATCGTAAGATCTAAATATCGTAAGTCGGACCATCGTAACTCGGGGACTACCTGTACTTGTGGTGAACATGCAAACAAAAAACATGCTCTGGTAGTATATGCAGTGTCTTTGAAACTGATTGGTCCACACCAGAGGACAGCTTTCTTTCGAGCCTCGTCTCCCATGATGCCCACTTACACATTGGCTGCTGTCCCGAGAAGGGGAAGGGGTTTAGTCCATTTGGACCAAATGCCATTCTCGTTTATCGATCATCCTCTCTGGAGCTGTTGTCATCGCTCCATCCTTGTGGTAGGCACACTATCAGGCATGTTCTGTCTTTTGGTTTCCACTCTTGTCATGAGCGTCCACCAACGGGCATCATCTCTTTCAATGTTTTGCCCAAGACCACTGACTTTTTAAAGTCCTTTATATTAAGTTCACTTGCGCGCTTGCTTGCTTGCTTACGACCGTGCAAATCTTTCGGTCGTTTTTTAACCCACTTCCCGTGATCCAATCGAGCTGACATTTTCCACACAGACTCGTTGTGCTTGACAATTACTTTTCGTGAAAAAAATTTCCAAAATTTTACACTTTTTAGGACAAAAATATTATATTTAATTACCAATTGCTTAATGGTTGCATGCAATCATCTGACCCATAGGTGGCAGCCATCTCAAGCCAGAGGACGAGAGGACTCTAGCCGCCACGCATATAAAGGATTTATAGTGAAAAGCTTTGTTTTTACGGGTTAATTTTTTACCCAGTCAAATTCATCCCTCCGATTAGTGTTTGTTTCCCCGATTTACGTGTTCCTCTTCTTCCTATCTCTTTGACGCAATTCCAAACTTCCGTTATTCCTCCGTGTCTCTTACAAATTTGACATTGTTACGTCATCTATATTTTGTGATTGTCGTACTCGTGTTGTTTCTTGTCACCACAATTTATCCTTGAAAACAATTCCCCTTGTCTCCTGTGCAAAAACATGTTCTTTATCAGTTGTCCCTTGACCACTGATACCTGCTTGATGATGTAAAAACATATATAATAATAATAATCACATTTTCCACGTGCTTTACGTTTGGGTTTAAGAAACGTTTAAGTCTGGTCACCTAATTGTGAGTCGACCAGTGCTGTTTTTGGTGAGTTTTGTTGTATGGTGCGGAGGCCTGGACACTGCTTCAAGCTGATTTGAATCGGCTGCAATCCTTCCACTCGCGATGCCAAAGACGCCTTCTTGGCATCTTGACGGTTCGACTTTGTCAGAAATGTCACCGTTGCATCTGCGACCGGTCCCCTAGCGATTGAGAGCTTAGTTCGAGGGAGACGACTCACTCTGTAGACACGTCGCCCGTCTTGATGTGCAAACTTCAGGAAAGTTGCACTCCCTTCAGTTGGCGGTCCATGTTCGAAGTGAAAGCTGCGACCCTCAAGTTATGGTACCTCCCCCGTGGTCGCCTCCCGTGATGCGTGGATAAAACAAATTAGTCGAGACAACGGTGTATGGCAGCCAGAGCAGTTTATTCGAATGCTGTCGCAAGAAGTCACATGTTCGGCGAAGCGGTCCTTCGCAGACGATGTGTGTTGAATGAATGAATATACTTAGCAATCGTACTGCTATTTAAATAATCTGTGCCTCGAGTTTTCTGGCTGTCTGCTGGCTGGGCTCCTCACCACCCCAACTCTATTGTTTGGTGGCTGCTGCGGGCCGTTGCCACAGCAATGAGTTAAATAACTGTGTAAATGGGATTTTCCGTGTAACAAATAAACAGCGGGTTGAATTGAAACGGCGGCGTCAGATGTTCGGAGGACGTGTCGTAGATCACGGCACCAAAGATGTGGGAGTAGCGGAATGCCGAAGACTGACACGGTTTAAACTTTTTAATTTGTGCTTCTATTAATGTCATTCTTTTACCAGAATATTATTTACATGTTTAGAGAATATATAAAAAAACCCCACCTTAATGACATTATTTTGCCATTTTATTATTTTCAGTGCTCTGAGTACCGGATTGTGAGAAGAGTATGAAAATGTACATCTGTCTCTTATTTTTTATTGTAGTGAAATGGGTTCTCTACGATTAATGGTATACATGATAATAATACTTTATATTCGTTTGCCAATACACTGCTGGTTAAATGCTTCCCCAAGCTTTATTGGTCATGGAGGTTGTTTGACCATACATCACCACGCTGGTCAGTGCAGGTTGGTGAAAAGGGCAGGTGGGGAGGGTCCCAGGACCGGTTGTGATATCACACATGTGAGCCGTGGCCGGGGATTGAATTCGTGTCGTTCGCCGCATAAACCACTGCACCACCGCCGTTCGCTACGTGTATACGTTAGTTTGACTTAAAGTATTCTGGAACAATCTGATTTGTTTTCACGTGTAAGGCCAGCTATCCAAAACATTAATTTTCATTTTATCTCACTGAGACAAACAGCCACCCAGTTTGTATTGCGTCTATTTTTTTAAATGATAGCCGAATGCGGTCACTGAAGCAGCGATTCGCTGCATTATATCCTGCATGTATATATAATCTGCCCCATGTGCACGCAGCATTTGCTATGGCTTAAAGCCCTACTAGCCACCCAGCCAGTTCTCTTTTTATTGTTGTAAATGTTTGTTTAGAATTGACGGCGTCGATGTTAATCGACGTACAATCGTGTCTAACATAGGTGGCTCTGTCCGTGTATAAATGTTACAAAAGACAAAATGGGCAACCATAGTGTGGCATTGTGTCTGCTTCATGATCATTTTAATAGCCACCACTAATATCCAGACAAACGCCACACACAGGAATCAAGCCCCCTGTATGCAAGCTTCATAGAGCCTTCATTGAGCCTTCATTGAGTCTCTGTGTAAATATAGTTCCCTACACAATCAGGGGCCCTGTAAACAATCTGCACGCAGCTAAATCGAGTTGTGCTTGAAAACATTTTCCAAATGTGCGAAGAACCTCAAAAACAGTGTGTCTATGTAATTGTTTTAATAGTTTTAATGGGCATAATGGGACTGTCCTGACAAACACAAACACATATCTAGGCACACAGACACACAAAATGGAACAAAAGCTGGTAAGTGCGAAAAGGAGCGTGAATAAATAATGATTGGAGTGACATCTGGAGAGAAGGGGGAGGAACACATGGATTTGAAAACGCACTCAAGATAGAGACTTCTTATTTACCGTAATCTATGGGGCCCTTTTGCCAGTAGCAAGATGATGAAAAAACATTCTTGGCGGAAAGGGTGAAGCCTCTTCTTGGTTCTTTCGGTAAAGTCACGTAGAAGGGAAATAATAAAATAATAAAAATGAAACATAATAATAAAATATAAATTGTGAGAATTATTTTATTATGTTTTATTTTTATTATTTTATTATTTCCCTTCTACGTGACTTTACCAAAAGAACCAAGAAGATGAATCCCTGCAGTCACGAAAGCTTGAAATCGAAAGGGTAAAGCCTGTTCATTTTTTCATCATCTTGATACTGCCAAAAAGGGTCCCATATATTAAATTGTGTGACCCAAGCTATTAATGCTCTGATGTCTGCATTGCCTTTGTATTGTTCACTTTTTGGCGTTCTCTGGTCTGACACAGGTGAGACAGAGCCATGAAGGAGTCTCTCTGGTGTAGGCCAATGCGTACATTATTATCAAAGCATGTTTGTTAGCATGTTTGTTAGCATGTTTTGCTACAAGCATGTGTGGTTAACTTGATGTCTATTTGGTGTTTGAACATTTTAACACCTCCTGTATTCTTGCCGGAAAGGGCATTAAGCCTCTAAGATGTTTCATCTTCTTTTAAATCCTTTATATTAAGTTCATTGCTTGCTTGCGTGCTTACGACCCACTTCCCGTGATCCAATCTAGCTGACATTTTGCACACAGACTCGTTGTGCGTGACAATTTATTTTCGTGAAATTTTTTTCCCAAAATTTGACACTTTTTAGGAAAAAATAAATTATATTTAATTACCAATTGCTTAATGGTGGCAGGCAATCATCTGACCCATAGGTGGCAGCCATCTCAAGCCAGAGGACGAGAGGACTCTAGCCGCCACGCATATAAAGGATTTATAGTGAAAAACTTTGTTTTTACGGGTTAATTTTTTACTGTTATGAAAAGCAAGTGGGCTGGAACAGGACGCTTGGCTAGAAGGGACGATGGCCGGTGGTCTAAACTAATGACAGTGGCGGCAAAGGGAGAGAACATCCCTGAGATGGCAAACTCTGTAACGCATGTTAAACTATCATAACGGTGCACGTAACACACCGAAATTGACATTTATTAAAAAACTTTTTCTTGTAGAAATGCAAATGGCAGCAGCGTGTCCTTATATGTTTCCACAAGGGGACGGCATGTGTGGGTCACTGAAGATTTCAGCGTTGACATCGTCTCGTTTCTGGTTTTAATTTCATGTGTGGAATGCATATGTAAGTCGGATCATTTTCTCGAGGGACCAGAGGGAAGAGATGGTGTATTCTCTATTAATTGAACACCTGATGCATTTCCATGCAATTCCCTTCGACTGGTGTGACCCTTAAGTGGACTCCGTGGCCTTTAATTACGGTGCTCCCACGGTCATTGGCACTAATTCGGACAATCTAGAATGATCTTCTTGGTTCTTTCGGTAAAGTCACGTAGAAGGGAAATAATAAAATAATAAAAATAAAACATAATAAAATAATTCTCACGACGTTTCGGCCACAACGCAAGCAGCCGACAGACCTGTTCTTCACCTGAGGACGGCTGCTTGCGTTGTGGCCGAAACGTCGTGAGAATTATTTTATTATGTTTTATTTTTATTATTTTATTATTTCCATTCTACGTGACTTTA
Source organism: Lampetra fluviatilis (assembly GCF_964198595.1). Taxonomy (NCBI): domain Eukaryota; kingdom Metazoa; phylum Chordata; class Hyperoartia; order Petromyzontiformes; family Petromyzontidae; genus Lampetra; species Lampetra fluviatilis. The sequence continues at coordinate 6,384,532 of NC_136289.1, forward strand.
CCGAAAGAACCAAGAAGATGAATCCCTGCAGTCACGAAAGCTTTAAATCGAAATCTAGAATGAGTATAAAAAAACAGTGAATAATTGGATAACACACGCATATGTATGTATGTTGAAATTCATTTGCACCGTACATAGCCATCCACGCTAATCGGAGGTGCGGTTGGATTAATATCAAAGTGACCCTTTGCTGTAATATGTGATAATTCCCCCTTTTGGCAATTTCATGAATTGTCACCGTTCAGGATCATGATTAGATTTATGAGTTTTTATATTTTTTCGTCTGTTTTTCCCTTACTCGTTTGTATTTAAATTTGGATTTGTTCACTTCATGATCATAAATGGAACATTTTCATGTCATTTCAATATATTTGCATATATTGTGTTCAATGAGGAGTTACACGTACGACTCATTGCATATATCATGCGCGAAAGATTCCACTATATTGATTAATTCATGCCCCGTGAACTGCCTAAAAATGAATCCTGGGAATTGCTCATTTCCATTGGCTTCCTTGAGCCATTATTGGAAATTCCACATTCCGTTGATAAGAATGAGGTCCATTTTTCAGTCAACCACTGATAAGTCGTTCTGTCTCATCTGCTGGTGCTTTGTTATTGATTTTTGAGGAATGACAATGACTGTTGAGGCCGTGTCATCCCTGACCAGGGTTTACACTTGCATATTCATAACTTCGGGAGGAAACTTTGCTGCTCTGTCCATTGAGCTGTATTGTACCTCGAACACAAAAGTACAAAACGTCCATGCTAGTGATCTTTATTGCAAGGCCCGTGGGCCACTGGCAGCCTCTGGAGGTCTTTCGTGCGGCCCCTGACAATACACAAATGTTAAAACACCCCCATTGTGCTGTCAAACCCCCCAATGGTTTCAAATGTGTGGCGGTCCTCACACTGATGATGTCTTACTGTCAAAAGCGGCCCCCTCTGAAAATGTGTGATAAACACTGCGTTTGTTGCAAACGCCACTCCACATGCAAACGTGTTGGCAAGCATGCTCTGTTTTACCAACGCAGTATTTTTTTTTTAAGATAGACATTCGATGATATTATGGATCGTATCTGTCATAGTTTGTGTGTCCAATGCAGCGCAGTGCGTGAGGTTGAGTGAATCCTCCGATGCAAACGCGGCAGTCGAGTTGGCAGGCGTTGGCCGAATAAGATTTTGAGATCACTTTTGGTGGATTAGTGTGAAGATTTTTGCAGTGATGGATGAATATCGTTTGTGGGCTCGATGAATTGATAGACTTCGTGTGTGCAGCGGACCGTGTAAATTAAAACGTCATGGGTCCCCCGTATGGCCCTTGGGGTCTGTAGGCTGTCCCAACTCTGGTTTAGGCACGCTTTTCTGAACAAGTGAATTAATATTCTTGGTTCTTTCGGTAAAGTCACGTAGAAGGGAAATAATACGATAATAAAAATATAAAACGATAAAATTATCACGACGTTTCGACTGCAACACGAAGCAATCGTCATCAGGTGTGAAATCCACAGCAAGAAAATGTTATAATTGTATTATTTCCCTTCTACAGTAGAACCTCTGGTCACGAATGCTTCTGACCACGACCCAATCGGGTTCCGACCAAAAAATTCACAATTTTTTAAAATCTGGTCACGAACACATACTCGGGTGGCGATCAAACACGGCCGCGCCCTTCCGCGCCATTTTTTTGTAAGCGCCAAATTTCCTGTTGTTTGTTTACAAAAAACAAACCTTGCACGTGGGTCGCTGTTGTTTACAAACAACAGCGACCCACACGCAAGGTTTGTTTCCTTGGTTATTTACGGTAATTTTTTTCCCTCTGTTATTTAAGTTTTTTTTTCTCTGTTTGAGGTTTTTTCTCTGTTCAAGGTTTTAAAATTTATATTTTACTATTAAACTGTTCATTATTTTTGTATAATTAATGATTTTTCAAACTTTAATTATGTTTTCTGTGCTTAAAACTCAAAACAAAACTGTGGGGTCTAGAACGGACTCGTGAAATTCGGAGAGAACTCTGAGTTAAGTTTTGTTTGTTTTGTTGAATTACACAAAGCGTAACAGTTATGTATATAACTTTTGTTATATTAAATTCCTAGTAAGATATTAATTCTGTGAGTGTAGTCATACCCCTCCCCCCTCATTCAAGCCGTAATTTAGAGAGTGAAAGCGCCGAGTACGTAAATCGCTAACATAAGAACTCGTTAATCTCTTCTCGCATCATTCATACGATGATGCGGTGAAGTAAACGTTCATACGATATTACGGTGAATGCTTCCAAAAACAATACTGTACCCAAATATTACTGTTAACTTACTTTCAATAGAAACATGAAATGCTCATATTAATATTCTCTCTCTCAGAATCGACCGACTTGTTGAACGATTCTAAACCTTGACGCGGCAATGTTCGTTTTCTCTGTTGTTCAAGGTTTTCTCAGTGTTATTCAATGTTTTTACATTTAGTTTACTATTACACTGAATTATATGGCATAATTAACTATTTCTGTGCTTAAAAATCTTTAAAAAACTACATTTATCTACCGTTCGTAGGAGTCTGGAACGAATTAATCGTATTTACATACAATCCAATGGGGAAAATTAAGTTTGAGTCACGACCAAATCGGGTTGCCTACCAAAGTTATGGAACGAATTATGGTCGTGACCAGAGGTTTTACTGTCCGTGACTTTACCGAAAGAACCAAGAATATGAATCCCTGCAGTCACGAAAGCTTTAAATCAAAATTTAAGTGAATTAATGTTTACAATGACGGTTTTATTTCATTGCAGTTCGTCGAAGGCTCGTTTGAAGATCATTTGCAGCAGCTTTCAAATCCGAAGGTAAAAATGTCACGATGTTACATCATTGTCGGTATTCATTTGCACGTCACTTCGCGTTGTATCGCTTTGCCAAATGGTAGGTCAATGTAATCATTCTAATTCCAGTTATTTACCCACTTCAGTCTCTGAGATTAAGAAAGTAAATTAAAACTAAACTTTTTTTTATTTTACCGGGTAAGGCCCACTAAGTTATATCGCTCTTTTTTAGAAGGCACCTAGCCACAAATGATAGCTCAATGAAATGGCTTCTCATATGGAAATTTATAGCAGCCATATACTCTAAACCATGGCTGGAAAAAACCCGATTTTTCCAGCGACAGGCATCGGGTTTTTTCTTTAATACAATTAAACCCGATTTCGGGGAATTAAAACCTGGTTTAATGAATACGAAACTCTGATCCAAGGCTTAGGGTGCTTCCTCGTCGGTGCTACTATCGTACTCGGGGCTGTCGGGCACGGGGTAGTCGTAGAATGCGGCGGGCAGGTTGGTCTTGATGAACACGAGCTTCTCCACAATCGTGGGCGCCAGTGAGTTCTTTGGCTTGGAATGGATGAAGCCCATCGTTGACAAGTTCCGCTCGGATGCCGCAATTAGAACCAATTAAACCGGATTTCTCTCAAACTCAGATGATCGGGTTTAATATAAAAAGACAATTAAACCCGATTGTAAAAAACCCGACTGTGCCACCCTTGCTCTAAACGCATGTTGATTCTAAATGTGGAGGGAAAAACAAGAGCACCAGAGAAAAATCCATGCGACCACAGGGAGAACATGCAAACTCCAAATATACAGCAGGCGTCAGTCAGGATCAAACTCCCGAACACCTGTATATCAGGCGCAGATATTAGGTGGATCAAGACATGATGGGATCATGAGGTGTGCGGGCGGCTTGGAGAGGCTTGAATCCAACAGTGGATTGACCGTGGCTGATGATGGTGATGATAATTCAGTGTACATTGTGAGTGCAAGAATTGCTTTTAATGGTCATTACCCACACTGCCATGTGAAGCTGAAGCGGAGTTGGCGTGTGTCACGTTGTTAGGAACGTTGCTAAGGTATCGTGGCTTTGTTGTTCGAAAGTCGTGATCAGCGTTTGAGAAAATGCCCGTCACCGCTTTTAAAAATTGTTCAGTGTGTCGTTGATGAGACGAACGGCATAACCCAGTGTGGTTCCCTGTCGTGTGTGTGTAAATATCATCCTGTGTCGATCTTACCAAAAATGATGCCTCCTTTAAACCCCCACAAAATGTGGAATAAAATGTATTTTGTGATACTGCATTGGCAGTGGTGTACAAGTAACAAAAAAAACTCAATACATTCGTCAAGAACACTGTGTGTGGCCTTAAAATGAAAATTACAATAGGTGTCATTTCGAGCAATGGCCCTTCATAGCACGAAGTGCACAAAGTAGCACAAAGTGTACGATGAAGCGCCACCGTGACATTTTGAGCAATCTTCATCGCATAAAGTGCTATGAAGTTTGAATCCTATGGATTCAATGTGCTACGAATGAGGGCCAATGCCAAAAACATCACCTATTACATATTTCCCAATTTAAGGCCACGTGGTGTTATTGACAAATCTGTCAATAACACATATTGACAAATGTGTTGATTTGTTTTTATTGTGCAGTACAGTGTTGTTTCTTTTCCTCCTTCCAATTCGGTGAAATTTGCCACGATTCGTGGTCACCACTCTATACAAGAATCGAGGGAGGAGGAGGAAGGTGGGGGGGTTTAGTCTGAATTTTCCGATCTTATTTGCCTTCTCTGGCTTTTGTTGCGCTCCGTCTCATTTGTTCTGTCGTGTTCATTGTATTCATATACAGGTACGTTAATGTGCAATTCGCACGTCACTTTCACAAATTGAACACAATCGGTGGCGAGGTGCGCGATTTTTGACGTGTGTTTCATGCACATTAGAATCGATTGTGATTCACGAATCCTCGCAAGCCCTAGTTATATTGTTTGCTTGCACCTGCATTACTTTGAAATTAAATCGCAGAAATTACTATGCACTCCGTTCAGTCCATTGAGATGCATCACCTCTTTCACAATGGGGGCCTGGCAAATTATTGGTGACAATGAGAAACATTTAGAGGTTGTGGGGGGGGTGAGTGAGAACTTCATGAAAGTTTGTCACGAACAAGAACATCAGTTTTTAAACAACTGCTCATTCGATTTCTTCCCGCAGGAATGGGGCGGCGACTTAGAAATAAATGCACTTTCCATAATGTACAGGTAAGTCCTCAGCGAGGCGGGATTTTCTTTTGCCGTCTAAGACTTAAAGGCGCTAAATCCGATTTTACCCAATGAACAATGACGTAAACGATGCCCCTAAAAGCCTTAAGTCCCAGCGTAAGCAAAGACACGCGCGTCCACATACACGTTCCCACCACAAATGTGCGTTTATTTTTCGATTTAAAGCGTTCGTGACTGCAGGGATTCATCTTCTTGGTTCTTTCAATAAAGTCATGTAGAATGGAAATAATAAAAATAAAACATAATAAAATAAATTCTCACGACGTTTCGGCCACAATGCAAGCAGCCGTCCTCAGGTGGAGAACAGGTCTGTCCATTCTACGTGACTTTACCGAAAGAACCAAGAAGATGTGCGTTTATTGTTCACTCAAAACATTTATTTTAAAAAGTCGTTCAGAAACCTTGAGAAACCAACGCCTTGCACAGTCACATGACCGACGATGACTCCGTTGCTCACAGAGCCTGCTGATTGGCCAGAGGCGAAATGTTTGTTGGGAAATGTTTCTCAAAGTAGAACGCGGGTCTGCTAATCCGGGAGACTTGTTGCTCTGCTTGGGGAAACGTCGCGCCTAAAGCGAAGGAAACACATTTTGTCTGGAAACGTGCGTCCTTGAGTGTGCCGGGCTTTCGAGGCACATAAAAAGGGTAGGGTAGGGATGTTTGATTTTAGTATCAGGGTCGACTGCCCTCAATCATGAAAAGCAATCGGCTGCATGGCGCTAATGCATGAGAAGTGTCCTGGAAGAAATTGTTATCCTTTGCATAAGCCTCCTTTCCATATCTGATTTCTACTCGTAAAGATACACGAGATTGTGTTTACACATCCCATTGTCCACGTGGCCTTCTAGGAGTGATTTATTTTTGAGCTGCATTGGTTCAATGCATACAAATTCTTGAACTGTTTTGACATTCACTGTCTCATCGGCAGAGTGAGGCTGTCTTAATCGAGGTTTTTAGGGTTAGATTCCGTAAATATAAATGTGTCGTTAAACCCGCCACCACCCGACACGGCCATTTAAAAAGGTTTGTCACGTCAACAAAATATGCCAATTCGTTACTAGTACAGCACAACATTTACAGTTTGAGTAGGACGTTTGATCAGTAATTACAACTAGCATCATCAGGCGACATACAGATTTGTGGAGAAATCCTGTTTCGGTCTTGAATAGAGGGATAAGTGTGAAGTCGTCACTTGTGAACCAATCAGGTGTGTAGGCTAGAGGGCGGCTCTGCCAGTCACTCAGAAACGTAGTAATAATGAGCACTCAATCTGGCCACTTAAAAACAAAAAACCTCATACTTTCAGGACAACGAGATGTGGGTTATCATGTTTTTCTTTCATATTTGTCCATAATTAATCCCTGGAGCATCTTAATTCAGAGCTCGTGAATAGTTGTATTAGCCACACCTGTGTTAATCGATGTCAGTTGATTGGTGTTTAACCACGAGTGATAATTTAATAGTTTATTCATAGTTGATCACTTGCATTCCACAACAAGTGTCAGCTGTATCTTGTCTAAGTGTTTTAAAGTGTTGCGTTTATTTGTGTAATTTTTGTTTCATTTTCTCTTTGCTCGTAGTCGAGATTTTATCATCTACCAAGAACCGGGGAGACCACCAGCAAACGTAACGGAGCATGGATTCAAAGACAAAGTACGAATCGACGGAGTTGAGCGTATCCATTGATTCACGTCACAGTCCTTAGAGCACGTTCAAATTCTTAGTCACTGCTTTTGCTCTGAGAAGCAGGACAAATATCTCCACTTATCTGTAGGAACATTGCAATGTTTTTGTTTAAATTTATTCCGTTTTTATTTAATGGCCACCACGACTATGGGCCTTGTGATTCATCCGTTGTTCTCACGGCATGCGTTCCACAACCTGGAGCTTACTTTTGCTTAAAACATATTCACTGCGTACGAGTGTTACTGAACTTGTGGTTCTAACAATAGGGCAAATCAAATGAAGCAGTTTGTTTCGGCTGATCCATCATCGGCGTGCGAATCTGCCTGTTAGACATTTCTGCCGTATAATGCTAATTTCAGCTTGTAACGCGCACGGTATTAGTTTCTTCTCGTAGACGGAGAGAACAACTCCGAGGCAAAAGGAGCCACAGACCAGCAGGAAGGCAGCCATGCAATGCGCCAGCGCCAACAATTGCCCAAGCTTTGCAGTCCTCTATATATTAAGGTGTTATCGGCCAATTTCACGAGTGGAAACCAGAGCACCCAGAGAAAACCCACGCGTGCGAGGGGGAAACACTCTATCCCACAGAGGCAGAACAGGTGGAGTCCACATTTTTTTGCTGTACCTCCTCTTGGCATGCCAGGGTATGTAATACTAATGAATGGCGTGTAGATTTGTAAGGGTTGTTTGTTGTTGTTGTTGTACACGATTCTTGGCTTTATTGGCAGATCCTGTTGTGTTTCTCAAACGGGAATCACTACGACAGCGTCTACTCGCGGAAGTTCCCGGCCGTCGCTGGGATCTGTCAGGGTGAGCCTACACACTGGGGTCACACAGCAAGCAAGCGCTTTGTCCTAAACCCTCTTGACGTAACGGGGCACCGGTTGCGCTTGCCGCTTGTTAATCAAGGCAGTTTGTATGTACATATGTACGTACGTATGTACATATGTACGTATGTATGTTCTGAGAATTGGAGGTGCGGGGGGAAGGACATCTGTTGCTTGTTAGACCTTGATAGGCGAAATAAGAAATTAATTCATTTGCCAACAAGCAACAAAAAAAATCTATTTTGTTTTATTATTGTCTGCCTCGCATGTTATTCCCACACTGCGTCTTTTGTTCAATGGAAGTGAATCCAGCAATTGAATGCGATTTCCGTAAATGGAAGCAATTGATTTTTACACATGCAATTTGAGGCTTGCATCATGAGATTAAGAATATCTTAATTGTTGAATCGATCAATCATTTGAGCAGTACATTGCCTACTAATGACATTATGACAGGGAGATCTGACACAATATTGCCACGGCAGATCTCTCGCCTACTTCAGCATTTTTCTTGCTGTGGTTGTTCCACCTGATGAAGATTGCTTGTGTTGTGATCGAAACGTCGTGATTTGTTTTATTATATTTTCTACCTTCGTGACTTTACCGAAAGAACCAAAGAGTATGGATTCCTGCAGTCACGAAAGCTTCAAATCAAGATTGAAGCTGTTTTATTGTTCACGACAGTGCCCATCTAACCACATATCCTGACCTATCGCACTGTGTGGTGAAGCTTTGTGTCTTTTTAAAGCCATTTTCATTATTTACGATTTACAAACGCATGGCACAGTTCCAACAATGAACACATGGCCCAGGTCCTAGGCATCCTTAATCACAGAGCCTACAGTTGGAATATCACAAAGGTTGGCTGTTCTTTTATTTTAATAAACACAAGAGGGGTAGGGAAAGATGGGGGGGGAGGTGTGAAGTAGAGGCCGACTGAAATTCGGTTTTGGTTTCGTCGCCGAAAGTTTGTAAATGGCCTGTTTCGGCATACTTTCGGTTTCGGCCAAAAGAAAATTTTTAACTTTCGGTCTGGATTCAGTTTCGGCCGAAACCAGGAATTCAGTTTCGGTTGGCCTCTAGTGTGAAGCTTTGGATTACACTGGTCAACAAAAAAAAAATATATTTCTGGCCTGGACTTTTGCAGCTGTTTTAGACTAATTTCAGGGTGCTGATTCCAAATCTGATCTCAGATTTGGTCTATCACATCATTTTTATGCTATCGGCATACCCCATTTTCATTGATTTTACCCGAAATTAACTCTGTCACTTATGATTGCAAGTTGTTGCGAGTCAGTGATTGCTTTAGTGTTAAAATATGGTGCTGTATTTTTAGGATAGTGTGTTTATAATATCATTTTATGTAGATATCCACATTTATTTAATATTTTTCTTCTGCAGTTTTTATTGAAACTGCAATATTTGATATCTCAAAAACCTGATGTGATCGACAAAAACTGATGCCAGATTTGGAGTCAGCACCCCAAAATTACATTAAAACCGTTGGAATACCTTATGCCAGAAAAAGTGTGTTGACCAGTGTTATTTAACACAGATTGCCTTTGACTTTCTCATTCACAACCCAGTCTGTCTGTCTGTTTCTGTTAAATGTCGTTGCTCCTTTACAGATCGTGTGTTGTCTGAGAACCCCATGTTGAGTAGATGTTTATCTCTTCACCTTCCGCAGTGCCTCGATTGCTTTTCGACTGCGGTCAACAGATATGCCTTGCAAATGCTAACGTTGAAAACCAGACGGAAGAGATGATTTGCATGACGCTGCGTTTGATGGAGCGGCTGCATTCATGCTGCTGTACTAGCGGATAAGAGGCTTTTGTTAATACCGAGATTAACAATGATGGTGATGATTAAACATGTAGCAATTCAACCCTCCAGAGATTCGATTTGTATTTATGAATTGGGGCTGTGATTCAATTGCAAAATATATATTTCAACTCGTCTTTGACCTTTTTTTTTATTGTGTTCCAACCAGTTTGGTTTTCCCCTTGAGCTTAATCGTAACATGAACGTAACAATTTCATAATTTTTTACACGAATTGTAAATAATCGGTTGGCACACACGCATGACTCGACTGAAGTGTAAGAGTATATTTTTATTGAACGCAGGGCCTCGATGGCGCCCTTCCCCCCTTCCCGCTCCGCACCTCCATTTAGCACGGTTAGCTCCATAAGGTGTGAAATAATTTCAACATACATACAACCAGAATGCCATTTCCGTGTCTCTCTCTGTCCACCTCCCGGCTCGCTCCCTCCCCCCTGCCAGCGGTGCTGTACGAGCTGCTGTACGAGCACGTGTTCGAGGTGAACAGGCAGACGCTACGGGCCTCCGTGGAGCTCTATCGCAGCCGCAAGAACCATGACAGCTCATCTGAGGAGGCCATCCTGGATAGTTTCGGGTGCGTTCTGCCTCCCACTGCCTCCCGTCCACCGACCTTCACCTCACCCCGCTTTGGTTGCATTTGAATCGCAGAACCTCCCCTCACCCGCCCCTTCCTCACCTCCCTTCTCTTCACCTCTTTTCTTTTTAAATCCTTTATATTAAGTTCACTTGCTTGCTTAGGACCGTGCAAATCTTTCGGTCGTTTTTTAACCCACTTCCCGTGATCCAATCGAGCTGACATTTTGCACACAGACTCGTTGTGCGTGACAATTAATGTTCGTGAAAATTTTTTTCCAAAATTTTACACTTTTTAGGACAAAAATATTATATTTAATTACCAATTGCTTAATGCTGCCATGCAATCATCTGACCCATAGGTGGCAGCCATCTCAAGCCAGAGGACGAGAGGACTTTAGCCGCCACGCATATAAAAGATTTATAGTGAAAAACTTAGTTTTTACGGGTTATACTTGTTTTCACCTTCCCTCGTCTCAACCTTTCCTCTCTTCACCTCACCTCCTCACCTCCCCTCCTCGCCTCACCTTACCTGACCTCCCCCTCCTCTTGCCTCACCTTCCCTCGCCTCACCTTCCCTCGCCTTGCCTCACCGCAACTCCCCTCATCTCTCCTTCCCTCGCCTCACCTCTCCTCGTCTCCCCTTCCCTCACTTCCCTAACCTCCCCACATCTCCCATCACACCACATCACAACCTCCCATAACCTTCCCTCACCTCACCTCCACCTCCTCTCGCTTCACCTCGCCGCACCTCCCCTCCCCCTCTTCTCTCTTCATCTCCCCTCGTCGCACCTTCTCTCACCTGAACTCCCCTCATCTCTCCTTCCTCTCGCCTCACCTTCCCACGCCTCACCTTCCCACGCCTCACCTACCCTCATCTCTCCTTCCTCTCGCCTCACCTTCCGTCACATACCCTGACCTCACGTCACCTTCCCTCACCTCACTTCCCTCACCTCCCCGCATCTCCCCTCACACCACATCACAACCTCCCATGACCTTCCCTCACCTTCCACCTCCCCTGCTTTGTGCCACGCTCATTCATTTCATGCAGTGGTTCAAGTTTCAAGTTTATCTTGTTTAACCAGGTCAGAACTCAAGAGATCAGGATAAAGTCTCATTTGCAAGAGTGACCTAGGCCACGAGTCTGCCAGTGGGGGGGGGGGGCGATGCTTGCCGTGTATAATCCCACTACAGTCATTTGACGGCTATTTTCGACTTTGGCAAATTTTGCGCACACTGCATTGCGTGGGTTTGGGCACGTCATTATGAACCCGCCGACGCCGAGTTCTATGCCCGACAATTAATTTCATCGGTGGCGAGTGGTATCCGAGCTGGTAGTGGGCCCCCACCTCTCCTTCCTTCGCCGGCTCGCGCTCACCAGCGTGGTGAAGTATGGTCAAACAACCCAACGGTTGACGTGGAATATGAGGAGGCCTTCATCCTGCAATGGATTGACGGGGGGGGGGCTGTAAAACAAATTGAGCGGTGTGGTGTACAAAGCGGAGTGTCAGCCTGGAGCTGAGTCAACATGTACAGTACATTGTCGTGTGTATAACAGTTGGACATTCATTACCTTGAGCAGTCGTGTTGCATTGGTAAAGTTACATGGAGTTGTTTTATTGATACTGTCCTTTTTACTTTGTCTTTCCAGGGGAGATATTGAGGTGAGCAATATACGATGATTTATTCTTCTTATGTTTTTAAAAGAATTGCATTATGTAATAGTGTTCAGTAACCCAAGCTAACACGATGACCCATTTCCCATTAACTGCCACAGTTTACTCGTCAACTAATCAGCAGCTAGCCTACCATGTTTACAAGTAAAATTAGTAAATGTATGGATGTTTAATTTATTCGGGGAATGCCGCATCTCGTGTCCGAGATTTTTACAGTTGGGTCCTGCACGTGGAGTTTTGGCAATTTCCATAAACACACGTTTTGCCTGTGAGAGCTAACTCGATTACCAAGGGAAAACCAGCACGTACGAGGGGATAACTCTTACAGCTTCGCACAGATGGATTTAAGAATCTGCTTCCTGTAGTGACATCTGAAGAACAGCTCGGAGCTCTACGTGTTTGGGCATTTTACAAATATTTTATTTTACAAAACTGCATGAGCCACCAACCTAAAATATAGGCACTTTCTGGAATAGATTTTATGATCATTGAACACGCCTGCAACGATGAAATGGGTTTTTGTGCAGGAGCTAGATGGATTGTTATCTTGCGTGTCTACGGGAGAATGGCAACTGCTCGGCAAGGCCTTCATCCAGCAGTGAATTGATCAAGGCTGCTGGTGTTGAACCTACATGGACGGTGTGCGCGTAGTTGATTGCGTGCGTGTGCTTGCGTGCGTGCTTACGATTGCAGTCCGTCCCATTCAGCGTCATGAAGTCGCTGGACCCGTTTGTGTACAGAAACGTGGAGTTTGAGGTGTGGGTTGCTTCCAGGAAAGGTAAATGTTGCTCTAGCCCACCCACCGCCTGTTGTCAAAGACAGACACCACAGGTATTGTTTGTCGTCAGCAAACAGTGCTGAACAAAGGGGGGCAGGGCAGAGTCTTGGTGTTGTGTATGAATGAGCGTTTTACAGTATGGGGCTTGTGCCTTTGTCATCCACTATGAAAATCGTGCCGGTCGCCATAGGGGTTGAGGAGCGTGAACGCCGCGGTGGCTAGGAGATGTTAACTACCTCGCCTGGTATACAGGAGATCGTGGGTTCCATCCCGACCCTGACGCCTGTTGTGTATTTGGAGTTTGCGTCTCTCTCTCGCTCATCATCACGGTGGCTAGGTGATGTTAACTACCTTGCCTCGTATGCAGGAGGTCGTGGGTTTGAGCCCGACCCTGACGCCTACTGTATATTTGGAGTGTGCAAGTTTCTCTCCCCGTGGTCGCGTGGATATTTCTCCAGGTCCTCTGGTTTTTCCCTCCACATTTAGGAACATGCGATTAAAGTATTTGGCTGCTATTAATTTCCACATCATTCGTTGCCAGGTCGCTTCTGAAAAAGAGCTATATAGCTCAGTGGGCCCTTACCTGGTAAAATAATTAGTAGCTTTAGTTTAGTTGAACTAATTTTATTAAAATAGTTCTAGTTTCGTTTCGCACGGGAGACGCGGGCGGCTCTTTCGTCATACACCTATGGACAATTGTGAATAGTATTCTTAGGTTTTTTCGGTAAAGTCACGTAGGTAAAACATTAAAATTAATAAAAATAAAATAAAAATCACGACGTTTCGGAGGCAACACAAGCTTCCGTCTTCAGGTGGAACCGTCACAGCCACGACAGCTGTATCAAGTATTTACTCACAGCCACGACAGCCGTATCAAGTATTTACTTGATACAGCTGTCGTGGCTGTGACGGTTCCACCTGAAGACGGAAGCTTGTGTTGCCTCCGAAACGTCGTGATTTTTATTTTATTTTACTTTTATTAATTTTAATGTTTTACCTACGTGACTTTACCGAAAAATCCTAAGAATATGAATCCTTGCAGTCATGAAAGCTTCAAATCTAGAATTGTGAATAGCCCACAGTGCGACTGTAAAATAAAAAAAACTCTCCTGTAGCAGTGTGCGACTGTGGTCATCCAGAACAGACCGTACAACGTGTAACGATGCAATGCCCCGATTCACAAATTTACGAAGGCGAAATCGCAGCGGTGTACAACTCCGCTCCTCCTGACGCCGTTATCTTGGCTTGAGCACCTGCATGTGACATTGTAGTTGTTGCTCTGCATCTACATCGGTGCCGATCTCAAACCGTGGGAAAGCGCATAGTGACGAAGCTGTTCGTGTTGATCATTCGCAGGCTGCATTAGAGATATTTACCACGGCGCTTGTGAAGCTGTCCGCTGGCTCCAGCGACCTCCACACGAGCATAGAAAACATTGCCGACCAACCAACTCCCCGCCATATAAACTGCCAATTTAGATTTGATTAATCGTTTTAATTTTAATATTTGAATAGTTCTCCCAGTTGGTCATGATGTGGATCTGTGAGTCCCAGTGATCGCGAATTCAACTTTGGCTGCCATCTTGCAGCTAAACTTTTGTACATGTGTCGACAAAACTTACTCCGTATTTAACGTTTGGCTCGTATGAAACCCAGATAATCCGCCCTCGGATAATCGAAGGTTAACTGCAATGTTGTGAACTCCGGCTGTACTTTTTTTAACATTCGAAAGCTTTGCCGAGGCAAATTGATCATGAGCGTGCCTACTTTCTGGCGCAGAGCAACACGAAGCAGATCATGGATCGGCTCCTGGAGTTCATTTCTCAGAAGGCGATCAGTGTCTGGTGAGCTCTCTTCCTATTCGCACTTTTGTGTGTTGTGTATGAGGACGTGATGCGACTGTTGCGCCCTTTGCCTCACTCTTGGGCATCGACACCCCCCACTGATGAATTGTTACATTCGTGGTCACATTTCAGTAAAGAATCGTCCGTTCTGTTTTGTTTCCACATGTGCTTTAGATCTTCGTGGACTGGACGATGATACGAATTTATTTAAATCTGCAAATTGAATGATCCTTGGCATGCTTACTCCGTTGTGTGCATGTTCGTTTCTTCCATTACGTAATATCTATAAACACGCGGTCGTATTTAGGCACTGTGTATATCCATATAGTGTTGTGTTTGATCGTCATGTGTTTGCGTGTTCGGCCGCTGCCAGGTGCGCGTTGAGGAGCGGGGAGACCGCTACTACCCCGCATACATCACGGAGATCTTCACGGAGAACGGGCCCGTCAACGTCTACGTGGAGGAGCTCAAGGGCAGGTGAGCACCGTTTTCTGGTTGCCGTTAGAAGGTCGCACTCGTTACACACAAAGTGCTTTCCACAAATAAACCACAATACTTTGCTGGTATTGTTGAAGGGCATAAACCGTCACGCGATCTCCGGTCGTTCTCTCAGCAGCAGCAGTCTGCAGCAATGGCTCTTGGCTGGCCATCGAACATAGATGGTTACTGCATCGTGCGCTTTCAGATGCGCTTCTGCGGCCGTCTGGAATGCTCTTCCTTTTGATATTAGGAATCCACTGGAGTTATGCACTTTTAAATGGAAATTGAAAACCCATTTTTTTAGAACTGCTTTTTGTGTTTAGTTTGTTGTCCTTCTCCCGCACCTCAGATTAGCAAGGTTGGCTACGTATGGTACGAAAGAAGTTGAACGTACACACGTTCTCGTGCTGTTGCTGGTGGTGGTTCGTTGTTGCTGGCACTGGCTTTGATGGTGACCAGCCGTAGCCGACGCCCCAATCATCCCATCAGGATGCAGCAGCTGTTTTTATTTTTGTTAGGAATGTTGAAGATAATGATGATGATCATGTTCGGGGGCTGTGTCACTCCTGATCAGGATTTGAACTTGCACTTTCATTCTTGGGAGTTTTTGTGTTTTGTCAATTGAGATGTGTATTGGCCATGTATAGTAAACTATTTAACAGGCACACGATTGCAAAGCATTATCTGACTTGTGAGATTTTGTATTTCTCTCTTAGTTACCTTAGCCGGGTGCGCGAATGTATAAGTGATAAGATATTAACTACCTCGCCTGGTATACAGAAGGTCGTGTTCAATACCGACCCTGCCGCCTGTATATTTGGAGTTTGCATGTTCTCCCCGTGGCCGCGTGGATTTTTCTCCGGTTCCTCTGTTTTTTTTCTCCACATTTAGAATCAACATGCATTTAGAGTATTTGGCTGCTGCAAATTTCCACGCAATAAGCCACTTCGTTGCGCTATCATTTGTGGCCAGGTCGCTTCTGAAAGAGAGCTATACTGTACAGCTCAGTGGGCCTTACCTGGTTGAAATAAAACATGTTTTTGTCAATGTGTGTCTCGGTGCGATTTCATGATAATGCGTGCGTGTGTTTCAGTAAATGTGTTGCCTTGAAGAATCTGAAGCCGCTCTCCTGGAACCCGACACTAACGTACTGGGGATCAGCTCCAGGTATCCTCTTACAGCGACGCGCGCGCACAAATTATTTATCAGGGCTGCCGTGTGGCCCCACACACGGGGGGTGAATACATTTCACTTTGATCGACAAAACTGCGCATGCCTCGTATCGCGTGGCTCGCAGCGCCAGCTGCGTTCATTCTGTTGACGTCAATGAGCGTTTTTTAGTACATGAGTAAGGTTAACACCTGATTATTTGAGCCACATTTAATTTGTACATTGTGTGCAATGCAATGCATGGCTCGGAATTCAACGACACGAGAGTTACCGACTTCAAGGTTCAGACTCTTAAAGCATCGCAACATAGTTTTGTTGATGTAAGCGGGCATAGACGTGGCAGTGAGTGGGGCACGTGTGCAGGATGGAGAAGGGCAGGATACCAGGATGCACATTTGGGTGACACCTGGAGGTTGGCGATCGTGGGAAAGCGCTAACGCCAGGTGCTGGCGAAGAAATTGACGGAATATACCTTGAAGGTGGATTGTTGGCACTGCAACAGCTAAGGCATCTGACGGGATGAAGGAAGCGATGGGCAGGCTTTGTATCATCGGTAACATTACCGGAGGACGACAGAACAGAAGAGGTGCACGGTAGCAGCACGTGGAGAGACAAAATCTGACCGGGTTTAGCAGAGCAACATTCGCTGCGATGAACTCTTGACCTCAAACTCAAATTATTTGCAGTGGTAAAGTAATTTTGACCAAATCACACTAACTGTGCCCGATTTTATCAGATCTCATGAGCTAAGCAGATTTTCAGCCTGGTTGATACTTACTCTTTGGTTCTTTCGGTAAAGTCACGTAGGTAGAAAAAAATAAATTGTGATATATTATTTTTTATTTTATTTTTCTACCTCCGTGATTTTACCGAAAGAACCAAAGAGTATGGATTCCTGCAGTCACGAAAGCTTCAAATCAAGATTGGTTAATACTTGGAGGGAAGACAACCAGAGCTTGCTAAGCATTTTAGGTGTCGGCCCGCAATGTGGCCAGGAATTGATGGCATCGACTTTTGCACAGATCTTCACGTCGGATGTTACGTTTACGTTCGTGCCCGATCTCTCCAGACTTGGCGGAGCAGGACGGCTGGAACAAGGGTGGGAAGAGGCGGGACGTGAGAGGACGCCCGGGAGAGAGGGAGGGCGCCCCCCGCGGTCAGATGAGCCTCCCCCCACGCATGCAGCAGCAGCAACAGCACAAGTCAGGGGCCATGCGCTCGCTGGCGCAGCACGACTGCAGCATGGAGTACAACCCGTCCATGATGGACTACTCTGGCCTCGTTCAGGGAGGGCCACCCAGCAAGGCAGTGGGGCCGGTCCATCAAGCAAGGTGGGTGTGTGTGCGTCTGTTAACGCTATACGGGGTATCTTTGTCTTTGGTGGTGGATCCGCCAGTTATCTCAGTAAGCTCATGGCATCTGGTCCGTTCCTTGACCTCCAGCCAGCCTTCGATACTTCATGTGGCCTTGGCAGTGCACCTGGCTTGGCACAAGCGCCTTGGTGACTTCAAGGCCACTTAGTGGCAAATGGCGGCTGTTGTTGTCTGTGTGTGCGCATGTAGTGGAAAACGGTCGTGTAGTGGTTATCACACTTTGCTATGAATCCAGCGACCTGAGTTACATTCCCTCTCACAGCCAATACCAGTGACGATTATCTGAACCGATCCTGGGCCTCCCCTACCTAGGTCGACTCGGCCTCAAATGAGTACCTGGAGCAGTGTGTCAACCACGACTGGTGCTTGGCCACCCACCATCTCGTGTATCGTTCCAGCCTTCGTAGGTGCTCACGAATAGCAATTACTCCCAAAGGTCCGTTAAGGCTATAAAGAGGAGGGGTCTTTGTCTTGTGCATGTAGTTTACGGCCAATAAAAGTGGCAAATATTTTGACTGGTCCTGGGCCTCCCCTAAGGTGACTCAGTCTTTAATGAGTTTTTAGGATTGTGGCCAAGCATGGTACTGGCCACCCATGCCCTCGTGTGCCGTGCCGTGCTCATCGGCGCTTGCTAACCACACTTGCCACAACAGTCTGTTCTATGCTATATGGAGTATCTTTACGTGTATGTTGTGGTGTATGAGTGTTAGCGCTTGTGTATGCGTGTGTGAGAGTCCACATCCAGCATTAAATAAGCACCTGGTGCAATATGCAAACATCAGTGCTGGGGGCATGATAGCAGTCGGAGACAGAGGAGGAGTACGGAAGGTCTTGAGCCTGGACTTGAACGGAGCCAGGGAGTTGACCGCACGGATGGCTGGAGGAAGGGAGTGCGTCATGGTGGCGAGATGTTAACTACCTCGCCTGGTGTACAGGAGGTCGTGGGTTCGATCCCGACCCTGACTCCCTGTATATTTGGAGTTTGCATGTTCTCCCCGTGGTCGCGTGTGTTGTTCAACGGGTCCTCCGGGTTTCTTTCTCCACATTTAGAATCAACTTGCGTTTAGAGTACTTGTCTGATATAAATTTCCATGCGATAAGCCGCTTCGTTGAGCTATCATTCGCTGTGGCGAGGTCGCTTCTGAAAATTATCTCTACAGCTCAGTGGGGCCTTACATACCTGGTACTTTAACATCATGCTAATCTCTCACATTATCTATGCTAAATTCCTCTGTTGATATGGAAACTCATTTGTCAAGGCGCTCTGCTCCTCTCACTCAGCTTAAATACGCTGACAAGCTTAGCGGTGTTCATTGGAGCGCTGTCTTTCCGACAGCTCTGTTCTTCACCTGAGGATGGCTGCTTGTGTTGTGGCCGAAACGTCGTGAGAATTGTATTTATTATGTTTTATTTTTATTTTATTATTTCCCTTCTACGTGTCTTTACCGAAAGAACCAAGAAGATGAATCCCTGCAGTCACGAAAGCTTTAAATGGAAAAAAATACCTGGTACCGTAAAATAAAATAGTTTATAGTTCTAGTATTATGATTGTACTCACTGGAGTTTCTTTCTCTCCTGTGTTGCCCAGAGCATTCGGGCGGATGCGGTCTCCTCAAGTGAGCGACCCGTGGTACCGACAGACGGCGGACGAAGGCCTAGTGCCCAGTGACACGGCCTTCCCAGCGCTTCCCGTGAGTTCACCGTCTCTCCTTTCGCCTTTTTCTTTGTACGTTGCGCCTAAAATGTGTGCGCCGATGTTTTTTGCTTTCATTTATTTTGTATTAGGAGAGTAATGATTTTCACCCCCCCCTCTCCCCTCGGCACCCACCACCACCTAATTCAGTGGCACGTAGCTTCGAGACACCAATCAAAAATAAACTCGGAAAGTTGGCCATTAATGCTTTCTTATAGAAGAAATGACACCTATGACCAAATCATCTGGAACACACCCGATCATAATATGTCCCGGAAGCTAAGCCGGCTTGAGCCTGGATAGTAGTAGGTGGGTGTGACTACGATGCTTAGAAGGTTGCTATCGGCTGCAGCAGAAATCCATTTTTGTATTGCTACTGTACTCCTCTCTCATCTGTGCTTTCACCCAACCTACACTGACCAGCGTGGTGAAGTATAGCTTGCCAGCATTCGGCACTTTTTTTCTTTCGTTGGGCAATGCAGACAGGGGCATGTAAAAAAAACAAGTTAAATCATCAAAGGAACTCGTTTTTCTACATAGTACTACAACACTGTAGCCTGAGACATTGAAAGTCCGTCTACTGCCTGACAGCAAACACAAGAGGGCGGTGGAGGCCCACGTAGCGCTGGGCATTTTGGGAAAGTTTTTTTTGATCAACGCATACTTTGGTGGGGTCTTAATACAGGTTTGTTTGGGTTAGATCGTGTAAATATATGAATGTGTCGTTAAACCCACCACCACCCAACACAGCAATTAGTAAGGTTTGTCACGTAAACAGAAGGTGCCAACTCGTTACGAGTACAGCACACCGGTGTGTTGGAGAGCCCAGCCACAACATTTACAATCTGAGGTGTGGGGTCTTCACAAATGTTCGTGGCCTACTTAGACAATGGGCCTGATTAATGTGTTGGCGAAAGTGCACTTTCTGCCAACGTTTGCCTTCCTACCAGCACATGAAAGTTGTTGATCAGCACAAACTATGGATGGGGTCTTCACAAATCTTCGTGGCCTGCTTGGACAATGGGCCTGATGAATGTGTTGGCAAAGTGCAATTTCTGCCAACGTTTGCCTTTCCACCAGCGCATAAATTAGGTTACTAAACGAGTCTTTGTAAAAATATACGAGTTAATTGTTGGGAAAAGTTACCTTTTTATATTACACTAAAGCAAATGTGTTGATGGAAAGTTGTGTGAATAAAAGGCAGTTCTGGAAAATTGTATTTAAACTTTATTTAGTGTGTACATAAGGAAAAAAAACGCATGTTATTTTTGGTGTGTAAGGTTGACCCTGCTGTGACTTGGATTCATGGGAGGAACTTGGTTATTTTATAGAATTGGTGGCTTAAAATAAGAAAACTACCTTTGTGTCAGTTTTATTCAGCTTGTACTATTGGTATCATGCCGTGAGACGAGGTATTATCCATTGCATCGACGCATGCGAGTGATTAGCGCATGGAAGAAGATCTCACAGAACTGCTTTATGAGATCACCTCCTCTTCAAACCTCTTATTTTCCACTTCCCTATGTGGCCTGTTGTAAAGATGTTGATCACACTGTCATCAAAACGTAAGATAAGTTATTTCATTTTCAGAGCTAGTCTTCTTTTGCCAAATCGATTGAAAATACTAATTTAATATTAGAATTTGTACGTGGACATTGGCGACCGGGTTGAGGCCCTCAACTTACTACGCTTGGCCAGATCGAAACCCACCATCTCAGCGGTGCCAGCCCAGTGTTCTCATCCAAAGTTACCTGGCGAGCTCTTGAATTGACAGTATTGAAATAAGTTGACTTTAGCTCCGCTTACATCCTATGTTCAAATATAACCACGGCACGAGGCAAGGAAACGTCCTTCCGAAATGTTGTTGTCAGCAGAGCATCGCGCCAAGTCAAGTGACACGAAAGAAGTACTTTTGGAGTCGCTTCATTGCGCTTGTAGATATCCTCTTCCGATCTGTAAATAATTGTTTTCTGCTTGTCAACTGTTTGGCGTGTACAAATTGGGTTGAGCACATAGGCTCTCTCGCGACCAATAGTATATCCATAATACAGATGTTTTGGGTTAGTGGTGGCGGTTTTAACGACACGTTTATATTTATGCGATCTAACCCAAGAAACCTTTATTATGGTGGGCAAATTTTAACTCTCGGAGCTGAACCTGCCAAACTAATTTAAAATCCACTTTTCATTTTACAGTTTCTCATAATCTCTGATTGTGGCGAGCTGAGACCATGAGACGCTGTCTTTCCGACAGACCTGTTCTTCACCTGAGGACGGCTGCTTGCGTTGTGGCCGAAACGTCGTGAGAATTATTTTATTATGTAAAATTTGTATTATTTTATTATTTCCCTTCTACGTGACTTTACCGAAAGAACCAAGAAGATGAACACCAAACTAGATTTGTGTTTTTATTTCATTTATACCTGATGATGATTGCTTGTGTTGCAATCGAAACGTCGTATGCTAGTCTTTAATTTATTCTTTTATCTTTATACGTGACTTTACCGAAAGAACCAAAGAGTGACACCAAACACGCCGCACTCCGTCGCTGGGCCGGTGTTTTTTCAGCGGTGGGCAATGCCGCTCTCTTTGTCTATTTCTGTGCCTTCACCGCGCGACTGAGGTCAGTTGTCTCTTTCCCCAACCTCCTCCCCTCGAAGCTGCCACACGTTGTTTAGCGAGCAGATGCCACCCACTGAGGCCATCGGCCGCTCCAAACAAACACCGCTGCGGAAGTAGTGGCCCCGCTGTGTCAACATGAGATGATCATCTTTTTTTGACTAACTTTGGCATTTCCCAAGATGAAACGAGGCTGCAAAGTGCGCAGTAACCTGCTTTTTTTTTTATTCCTGGCTATCGACTCTTGTGTTTTTTTTTTAAGAAATATATCTTTCACCGTTTGGCAGTCATCGTTTTTGGAAGTCAGATGAGGGTGCCGTCAAGATGGCATTTAAATAAGACGAAGGCAATATTTGTAGAGCACTTATATGGATTTGGGTTTGGGGCGATTGTCTCAGTGTGAGTCAAACATGAACTTTTCCGATGGGGTTGAACGAAAAACACAGCCTGGGGTGATGCTATTTGTGTATAGTTGTATGGGCTGATATGCACGGACTACATTTGGTTCAACACATTTGCATATACATTTGAGGTATAAGCAGTACTTTAATGACACTCCATTTAATTTGTTACTTGTATATTTATTTTTCCCTCAATTTTAACATGCATTTTTTAATAAAACTGATTTCCTAAATCTTTTAACTCGGTTTTGTGCAGAAATAACAAATATTTAAATCACCCGTTTTATAAACACATGTACAAGCGCAGGACAAATCACACGAAATGAATCATACTATTGTCTAAATATGTCTTCGCAAGTCTAAAGAAAACTCGCTAATCCGTGGTCAGGAATCGAACTCGGGTCGCCGGGTTCACAGCGCAGCGTGCTAACCGCGCGGGGGGCCACCTCTGAAGCAACAGACGTTGAGATGAACGTCACTGCCTCGCTTCATCTCCGCAGATTTCCCAAGCGCAGCAAAAAATCCGAAGCTCGAATGTGCATGAGGTTCCCGCAGTTTGTTTTCCAAAAATAAGGGTTGAATGTTCTTTTCCACCGGGCATGCCTTGCGCATGACTTGGCGCTAACTGCGCGTCGTAGTCGTATTTTACAAATTTGTGCCCGCTTGCACAATTCCTGCACCGTGAACAAAAAAAAATGTACAGAGAGGCGTTCGACCCTATCCCGACGCTTTTGCCCCCCAGCCACCCAAACGTTTTCGAATCCGCGCCGCGGTTCATCCGCGCCGCAGCTTCCGTCGCGGCGTAACCCAACGCGGGCCTAAATTAAGCGTGGCAGCCGTCATGTGGCAGCGCCGTGGGAGGTCCCTGCGTCTGTCGGCTCGCCTGGCTCTGCTGGCCCAACGTCGTTACTGCATACCTCCGATTAGCACGGTTGGCTCCGTACGGTGCGTAAGAAGTTCAACATACGTACGTCTTCACGGTCGCCACTGCCACCTTTCCTTTCACGGACCCTTTGTGGGTTTTTGTTAATTGCGGGCCTTCTTACCAAATGCACAAACACTATTGACACTAACACGTGCCCCTTCCACCCACCTGCGGGCATCAATACAGCAGGCAACGAACAGCTCTATTTGGAGTAAGAGACAATGCTTGACGTGACTCAGGGTCTTCAGTTTGTGTCCGTGTCAAACCATTTACTCTTTCATAAATAAGCCATGTTTTCTAAAACTATATAAAATCACCTTCACAGTGCCACCCCATACGTATTATTTATAATAAGGTTGACTTTGTGGCTGCCTAATCTGAGGATCGGCTTCCCAAGTGGCTCATTTTGGCAAACTTATCTTGGCTGCTGTGTGAGAGGAGCCATCTAGCTTCCATTGTGCAACCGTGTCTTTCCCTTTGGCGCAATGCATTATGCCCTCAGCTGGGAGAGAGTGTGTGTGTGTGGTCGATCGGCAATGGCTGGACTTGGACCACCGATCTCGATGCACACGCGAGAATCTCATTGCACTCTTGGGTACAACGCGCGACTTGACAATTTTGAACCGAGAGATGTATTCCAAACAATAGAATCGTGCATCTAGGAACACATTATTTATGGTTCGTGTATGAGTCATGCTAATTGTATGCCTGTATGCAATTATCTTTTTGGCAGGCATCTCTTGAGAAAAAAAAACATGGTTCATCTCATTGGGCTCAAAAGTTGATTTTAACGAATGCACGGCTGATGGGTCGAATGAGATGGAACTAGACGGGAAATACAAATGAGACGGTAAAATCAAGATGGATAATCACGTCTGCATTGAAACCGCGGCTGTGATTGCGTTGCAATTTTTTTAGTTGTCCCAAGCGGGGGGGGGAGGGGGGGATTGTTACTTGAAAAATTACCTCTGGAGGTGGCAATTTGCAATCCTTGCACAAACGCGTCAGCATCCTTGATCAACCTGGACTCTGCAATCAGCGACCGCCGTCACATGGTCTCATGGGCAAGGTGGGGCAACACTCAAATTCTGCCCTTGGTGGTGGGGTTGGTGGATTCCCTAGAGATCTCCGTGCATGTAATGTAGGGGGTGGTAATTGCATCCATTCAATATTAATTCTAAAGCGCACTATACTTGCGTGGAATCGCGTGCGTGAGGATGGCTGTTTATCGATTTGTGTATGTTGTAGGTCAACGAGTGTTCACGCCACCTACAGCCACAAGAGGTGCCACCGTTGACCACAATGTGAAATATAATCATTAGGTTCTGGAATCGTGACCCTGATGTACTTGCTCACAGACCAGCAAGGTAGTCTGTAGATGGCAGTAGAGCATGCAGACTGCTGACCCCCTTAATACAGATGTTTTAGAGTTCAGTGTTTTTAGGGATTTGTATCACATCCAAAACAAAGGAATTGTCCAGACATCATTTCCTGTGACAGAATCACCCTAAATATACGCCATCTCGTCATTTCTCGGAAGCTTAGCAGCATCCACCCTGGTTTAGGACTTAATAAGAATCTGAATATTTGTTTATACTGGAGGAATCCGTTGAGCTAGAAGGCTCTTTTTCGCAGATGTCCAGCACTTGTATGGGTAACTGCCACCGCTTGCCAGGCTATCAAAAGCGTGCAGGGATGCAAGCTGGCCAGTGTTGCCCCCATGTAAGCGTGGATTTTCTCCGGGTACTCCGGTTGCCTCCCTGATGCCAAATAAATGCTCGTCCCAATACAAGACCCATCTGAAAAAGTGTCTCGATACTAAATAATGAGCGGATAGATAAGGGTCTATCTTACCATGTAACTTAACTTAATGTTTCATCCATTAGCCTATGCGACTAAATGGTCCTCTGAATGGTTATGCTGCTGAAAAACATCAATACAGAAGGCCCGTAGGCTGACGGGACAAATGCTGTTTTATTTTTATTCAGTGAAACAGACCCATGTCTGTTTATTATATCGCTACCCACAACAGCGCGCGTGTAATACAATTCCCACTTTCTTGGAACTACTGCATTTCATACTCGCTACTTCGCTCCTTCCCTCCGCCAACGCTGAAGCGACTTCCATCTGCTCGATCAGTTCTCTTGACGAAAGAGAACGGACGAGCGCGTAGGTAGGGCTGGAGAATAGGGTAGGATTTTGGGGTGGGTGGAGGGGGGCGGGGGGCGGTAGGGGTGGGGTGGTGGGGGTAAAGCACAGGAGCGCAGTGTTTTTACTGAAAACACAGCGGCTTTTGGCTAACCATCGAACAAAGACGGTTACTGCATCGCACGCTTTCAGATGCGCTTCTGCGGCCGTCTGGAATGCCATTGCTTCCGATGTTAGGATGCCACTGGGAGCTTATGCACTTTTAAATAATCTAGCCCGAAAAGCCATTTCTTTATAACTGCTTTATGTGTTTTAGTTTGTTGTCGTTCCACCGCACCTCCGATTAGCATGGTTGGCCACGTACGGTGCGAAAGAAGTGCATCATGCGTACAGTCTGCTGTCTGAGACCCGGGCCCCCCGTGTGCCCACTCGCGGATTTGCTGTCATTCCACACGGCCCGGCCGTCATGCTTCCTCCACCACCCGCCTGGTCGACAGCCGCCGGGGTTGATGGATGCGCCGCTTCCCAGGGCAGCGCACAGCTACTGCTTTTGCCATCTGGGTATGACCTCATGACTGATGGTGCCTTGATGATGTCAGGTGGAGAAAGAAAAAAAAATCCCCCCCTTTCTGAAAATAAGTGCGCATCGCAATTTTTGCACGCAGGGCCCATCCGTGAACTTCCTCCGTCTCGTGGTGAAACCCGCCCGGTCTCAGAATGGGCGCTGCGCAGGTTTTTTTTGTTTCCTGCGTGGGTGTAATTGAATTTATGTTTTGTTGCTGTGTAGTTACAGATGAGTTTGACGGTTATATTTCGGGCCATTGTGGATGCAGTGTGGCCTAATCCTTACAAATGATGTCACAGAACGGTAAGCTTACGCTGCCCAATGTGCTTCTGTAATTTGCTGCAGAAGTTACCGGTTATAAATCAAAACTAATGGCCGTGAGTAGTGATTCATCGCCATATTCCCTAACATGCAACAATAATATCTCAAACCCTCTTAGGCGTCCTGGTTTGTGGATGTACCTATACACGTACATGTACATTCCTTTTGTCAATCCTCTGCTGAATGAGTGCCCTCCCCGTGCTGTGGGGGTTATTTGACCGTACTTTGCCATGTTTAGTAGCAGCTTTTGTCTCTCCATCGAACAAAGACGGTCGCTGCATCGCGGCGCTTTCAGATGCGCGTCTGCGGCTGTCTGGAACGCTCTTCCTTCCGATATTAGGAAGCCACTGTACACTTTTAAATCTAGATAGAAAACGAATTTCTTGAACTGATTTTGTGTTTAGTTTGTTGTCCTTCCCCCCCCCCCACACCTCCGATTAGCACAGTTGGCTACGTACGATGCGAAAGAAGTTCAACACACAGTACATGCATAGGTGTGGGTTGATAAAGGCCTGGAGGATAGATGTTGTGGCATAGTACAGTGCAACAATGGATTTTGCTCCACTGCCTTCTGTTGACAGCGTGATTTCGTTGTGATTTTAATGACTGGTGATACTTTACATTGAATCAAACCTATTTGTTACACACTTAATTGAAATAAATCCCTGCAGCATGATTTGAAGACTCGAGTCATTGTAGGATATTGTCTGGTGGAATCGTGGCTTTAAGTTCTATGCGATATCCATTTACTTTCAATAAATATATAAAGTCAAGATGCAAAAGCACTTTTACCCCAAAAAATACACAAGGGGACAGAGAGGAAACCATTAGAGACAATTAACGTCTGAAAATACGTTTACAAGACTCGGGACAAATAAGCTATAAAATGTGAAAGCCTGCCTGATGACAGTATAACATTCATTCATGAACACTAGACTCGCTGAAAAGACATAAAATGTCTCCTGTCAAACCCGTTTGGACGTTTAATGCTGCACGTTACAATGCACTCATACGTCTGAATTGTAAGTGAAATGGTAAAGTCCCAGGACCCAGATTAGCAGGCAAATTCAGCAGACCTGAGCCTGCTGCATGCAGTGTCTGAAAAAAGTATGACATCACCTTCTTGGCTGGCTCCCCAGTCTGGCGGCATCATACTTTCCGGTAGTTTCTGGGTTGAACTTTACACAGTTACATATGATGAAAGCTATTTGGTAAAACGTTTGTGGTGCAAGTATCCTTACCGAATGTTTCCAACCCATGTAACCCATTTTTCTGAGCTTATGAATGGTCCCGTTTGAAAAAACGATTTATTATTTATTTCTGCGTGCACAAGAAAATGCACTCGTAGAGTGTTAATTTAGGGGAAAAAATTCGTTTTGTTAAAGTCTCAGGCCGAGATAGGTTTGATATCACTGTAGAAGAGAAAGCCCTGATGACGATTGCTTGTGTTGCGATCGAAACGTCGTGATCTTTACCGAAAGAACTAAAGAGTAAGAGAGAGCCCCTTTTTCAAAACTGAATTTCCATGCCCAAGGCGAGAGACGGAGAGGAAGATAAAGTAACGTGTGTGTATGTCTGGTCTCTTCGCATCAACATATCTCTCACCTCCACGAAACCTCCGTGAATAGTTGGTGACAAAGCCATCTCTGTTGGGATCAATTTTTCAGCTCTTAGGGTCAGTAGGTCAAGGTTATAGTGCTCAAGAAGAGCTGTCGCAGGGAGCTAGGGTTACAGCGGTGGGGGAAGCCATATGTCTCCCCCACGCCTTTCTAGTTTTCCACTGCACTTTTTTCAACGGTTGACGGAGACTGCCGGCATTGTTTGGGGCTGTGTTTTGTGGGTCGGTTGATTGCTAGATTTAAAGTCAATGGGATGGCAGGTAAATGACGAAATTTCATAAGCCACAGTGGCCATTAACGCAAGACAGATTTGCTGGCCCAGTTAAAAAAAATATATGTACAAAAAAACATGTTTTCCAGACCACAAATTGATTTGTGGATGTGGAAGGAGTTAGGCTGTGATTTTTTCATTACTGGAAAATGTTGTTTATTTCACAATGTGTGCTCTCGAAGCGTAGCCCCCTGCATATCGACGAGGTTGTTGTGTGTACGTGCGGTGGTTGTCAATCGAGAAGGGAGAGAGTTTATTATCCACGTGCAGGTTTCTTCAAAGCCAGGTGGTATCATCTTTAAATACAGCGCTTGACTTCTTACCCGTCGTAGTTTTGGCTGCAAACCGTCGCAAGTGCGATTGCATTGTCACGGCAAGAGCTCACATCGTTGTTTCCGCAAACCTCCGCTCGTTTGTTTTGGAATTTCGAGACGGTGACGACGTTAGTTAAGCGAGCGACAGAAAAATTTAGGCACAATTGTCCGCGACCAACAATGTGTTTTTGAATGTAATTTACATCTCTTTATTACAAGTCCACCGTTGGATGTGGATTGCGCGACCACACTTCACGCTGGTCAGTGCGGGGTTCGTTCAAGCGGGGGAGCCAGGGGCGGTTTGGATATCACTCGCCACTGACGTCAGTCGTGGTGGCTGATTCGAACTGAGGCTCGAGCGCATTACGTGAACCAACAGCTCCAACGCTCGATGTCTCTTTCGCCAATTCCGTCACGTGGCGTGGGGGCATTGCCGTCGAGTGTTAAGTACACTCGGCAACTTGATCCCGTTGGCAAAACAAGCAAGATGAGTTGATGACGCAGCTCGGTCACTCGATTTTCACCGTCGATGTGTTTCCTCCTCCTCCTCCTGCTGCTGGTGCTGGTGCTGCTGAATACGGTGCACCTGGCGAGGCTGGATTTAGAGAGACTCTGGAGGGTTCTGTGTGTAGAGCTGCCCTCGCTTGGCTACTATATAGCTATACAAACAAGCTACAGTGACAAGTGTTACCTCACTATATACCAGCGAGGCGCAATGACTAAACTAGACGCAAACTTAGGCGGCCACGTTTCGTAAATGTGTTCTAAACCAGCCTTGTTGACTAAATCATCCACATTGGCTAAAACAGCCTGATTGACTTTGCCGTTTGCATCGACTAAACCAACCACATTGACTAAACCAGTGACATTAACTAAACAAGTCATGTTAGTTCAACCACCCACTTTCATTAAACTGGCCACTTTTATTGGAACAGCCCCATTGACCGTCTTAAGTAATTATAATTACTTAAGACAGTCGCATGAAAATCTTCAACCACACAGGGCACGTCAGCCGCATTGGCGAAATACCTGCCACATTCACCAGCCTGGCTACACGACCACACACCACCCGCACGAAATACGGCAGCCCCCGCTGAGTTTACAAACCGCGGCGGCGGCGGCGGCGACCACACCAACCGCACAGTGCGCATCGGTGCCTGCGCCGGGTTTTCCCTGTCTGCGCCGACGTGCGTGCTTGTGCGTCAAGGGAGATCGGGAGGGACTCGGGAGGGGGGGGGGTGGAAGGGTGCGGGTAACATTTGGCAACGATGATGTGGAAAGGGCCCTCGGGGATGGAAAGAAGGCGGAGAAATGAGACGGACGAGCAGAGAGAGTTCGTTACGTGAATGAGGGGCGGCAGGGAAACTGTGTCTAACCCCCCGGGGACATGGGTGCAGTCGGTGGCCACTGTCAGGTGTCATTTTGAAAATGATTATTATTATGAATTGTACCTTGGAAACAATTTCTTTTAGAAGTGTGAGAACGATTGCATGAATGTAAATTTTTCCTCCTTTCGACTCATGATTGTAACCATTAGGCATAAAAAATGTTTTCTAAGTAAGTTTAAATGTTTGTTTTTGGCCACTATTATACGAGTCCAGTCCATCATGAATGCGTTCTGTTGAGACGCATAGGACAAGTACCATACTACAGGTTGGCCCAAAAGTTTGGACACAAATCGCCTCGGTTTATTTAATTGAATTTAACACACGTTAAAGCTCACTGCCATTAACATTAATGCATATACATGAATTCTCTTTTGAAGTTAATTTAGGACTTTTTTTTTAATCATCGCTGCCTTCTTTAGCGTACAAAAAACTAATTGAACTAATTTGTTTTCAGTTAATTTTCTTTCCACTTTTAAATGTCACCTGAAAAGGAAGAGGAAACATAGATATCAATCGTGATAATAGATACTTAATGAGCAGACAAATATAATGTTTTAATGCCAGTGTTAAATTAAATGAAATAACCCTGTTTGACCTTACTTTTGAGCCATCCTGTACAATCAATAACTTGAATCTTCGTTATGTATATGTCCACATGAATATAAAATATGTTTCAGTCTGTTGAGTAAGTGGCCTTCCTGATGTATGCACGCATGTATTCATTTGTTCGCATTTACCTGGAAAATCTCTTTAATGCAACGTCTCATTTTACAAAGTCGTCAAGGGTGTCCACTGAGTTACGGTAACCAAGCAGCATTTGTTTAAGAAAACCACGACTGGCTTCACCATTACGGGTCTCATCAGCAGAATGAAGTGGTCCATTTGTTTATTATTGTATTTACCCAGACTGGCTACATTACTGCATTTCGTGCCTTTTTCGTGCTGTAAGTCTGGTTTCATTATCGCAGTGTAATAAAATGTGGGGAGAAAGATGGTTAAGTAGACAAAGTGGAATTTTAAGGAAAAATTACATCTTGGGTAGGATGCAAGATACACGGTTTATACAATCGTTCAAAGCTTTCGTGAAATTCGTCTTGAAGGGATCGTAGAAAAGCCAAGGCAAAATGCATTATTTCTTAAAGCGGTTTTTGGAGTGGCTTCTTGGCCTTGTGTGGCTGGTGACGAGCCAGCCCACTGTGGGGCCGCCGTGGTCAAATCCGCAGCCTCTCCATCACCCCCCCCCCTCCGCCTTCTCTCCCACAGACGCACGCTACAACAATCTGTCCCCTTTGGGGACTCGTCCACCAACTGTGTGCTCAGCAGCTAAGCATTTTCTTAAAATTACTTTTTAAATGTGTTTGCGGTGGGGGGTGCTTAGAAGGATTTAATGCACACAGAAGTTTTGGGACCGGGTGGCGGGGATGGGAAAAATGAGAAGGAATTTTTTTGTAGCAAATGATATTGGCTTCCAGTAGCGCCAGCCCAGTTTTACGTTTGCTTAGCCGTCAGGTCTGCAGAATTTGTTGCTACTGTGTCCTAAATTCTGTTTGACCTTTAAGGGGTCAGCAGAATACAAATAAGAGCGTTTATAAGAAGGGGTAGGGATCGGTGGTGTTGCGGTGGTTTACATCTGCACTGCAACACCAGCTGTCTGGGTTCTACAGCAGACCTGGTCTGCAATGCACCTCGGTGGACTTGGCCTTGAGTGGATATCTCATCCCATAAATATGTACATTCTAAATTTGAGTTCCTGGCCATGGCTAACATCAATGGTGAGTGACAGCAGCACCAGTTCTTGCTCTCGCCGAGTTCGACTCAGCCAAAATTGAAAACAGGATGTTGTTTGTAAACATCAGCCCTGGGGAGACAAAGGCGGTGTGGTGTGGAGTGCTAGTCACACCACCCTCTCATGCGCCATGACTGTAAAAGGCTGTATGGGGGGGCCTTTGTATGTGTGGCATTGTTAAGAACACAGGTGGTACATCTGTCAATCATTTCCATCGTTTAAAACCCTGGCCTCTCCTGTGGCCTCCTGCCTTCGAGCCTTCCACACTTTACACGGCCTCGAAGTGCACCTAACCTGACACAAGCGGTGTCGTGATATCACCATCGCTTAGTGGCCGTTTGGTGACTGTTTAAAGTGTTCACTCACGTGTGCATGTTACGTGCGTGCATTATAGCTGTGGTTGTTTGTGGGCATTCATATGCACACACTTGTATGCATGTGTGTGACACGTCGTGCCGTCTTTGAGCCCCGGCCCCCTCCCTCCCGATACGTTCTATTCATTGGCTACCACATTCTAATGAGCTCCGCCCCCCTCTCCTCCCCCCTCAACTTGCTTTTAAGGGATTACATCTTGAATCATTGCCTCACTTGATGCAGCAAATCTGGCTGTGACGGTCCCACCTGATGACGGAGACTTGTGTTGCCTCCGAAACGTCGTGATTTTTATTTTATTTTACTTTCATTAATTTTAATGTTTTACCTACGTGACTTTACCGAAAAAACCTAAGAATGTGTGACAAGTGTACGTACATGTGCACGTGTGTGTATCTGCCACGCCGAGTGTGTGTGTCCGCATACGGACTGCGCTTTGAACGCGATTCCCGGTCACGGCTCATATCAGTTACACTGGTCAACACACTTTTTCTGGCATAAGGTATTCCAACGGGTTTAATGTAATTTTGGGGTTCTGATTCCAAATCTGGCATCAGTTTTCGTCTATCACATCAGGTTTTTGAGATAGCAAATATTGCATTTTCAATAAAAACTGCAGAAGAAAAATATTAAATAAATGTGGATATCTACATAAAATTAAATTATAAACACACTAGCCTAAAAATACAGCACCATATTTTAACACTAAAGCAGTCACTGACTCGCAACAACTTGCAATCATAAGTGACAGAGTTAATTTCGGCTAAAATCAATGAAAATGGGGTATGCCGATAGCATAAAAATGAGATGTGATAGAGCAAATCTGAGATCAGATTTGGAATCAGCACCCTGAAATTAGTCTAAAACAGCTGCAAAAGTCCAGGCCAGAATTTTTTTTGTTGACCTGTGTTATAATCTGACCTGCTCGTGGCCCTTCCTTAGGTCGACTCAGCCTCAAACGAGTACCTTGTGCCATGTGTAAACATGTGTAAACATGTGTAAACATCGGCACTAGGGAGACAAAAGCTGCTGGGCATGTTGCTGGCTACTTGCCCCCTCGTGTGCCATGCCGGCCATCATCTCCGCTCAGTAACAAAGACTTGCCTCAACAGTCAATTGAGGCTATACCGGGGCGCGGGGGGAGGGGGCCGGATCTTTGTCTACGTGTCTACGTGTGTGCGTGTTGTCCTGTTCGGGAATTCCTCGCGGCTGTGCGGCGTCCACATTCCCAGCAGCAGTCGGGGTTCCCTTCCGGCGGTGGCTGGCACGGCCGCCCCACCCCCTGTGCCGGATTGTTGGAGCCCCGGGATCGGCGCGGCCGCGGCCCATTTACGGAAACCTGTCCGGGGTTCTCGCTCTGCCCAATGAAAAAAAACGAAAGAAATAAATGATAGCGAATCGCACGCGGGTCTGCGCGACTCGCGTGCTTGGCATCACAGTGGGCGTTCGTGTTGTGTGTATGTACGTTCAATTTCTTTCATGTGTTGTTTTTAGGTTATGCGTATCCCTCTTGTCAGCCGCCTAAGGATTCGCTCACCTCCGATCCGATGAGCTTGCAACTCGCCAATTGAAGATTCTATTATTATTTTTCCATGGTAGTGTGTACCAGCTGCTGTGTAGCGGCTGCATGGATCGCACGAATTAATTACCGACATGTACGCAGCAAAATATGTTGGTTTGATTAATGATTCGTGAGTTTTAAGAATCAACTTTAATCAATGAATAATCATTACTGTCCTTCCAGAAGTGTGTACAGTATGAAGTAGGCATCTTGGCATTTTTTAATCTACTCTGTTATAAAACCTGCGAGCTAAACTATATCGACTATCATCTGTGGCGTGGTCGCTTCTGGAAAAAAGCTATATACCGTAGCTCAGTGGGCCTTACCTGGTAAAAGAAAAAAATGTTTTTAGTTTTATAGTTTGTCAGCCATGGCTGGGAATCAAACCCGGGCCGTCGGGTTTATAGCGTGGTGCGTGATTCATTGCGGCACGACCCCTCCGCATCAACGTATTTGTTTATAATTAGCGACGCAGTACCACATTTCCCGCTGTACGCTCGCATGCAGTAGACTTGGCAAAATTCTGCGGTCATCATAAAACTGAAATCATGAACCAATTCCTGTGCTTGTGCCAACGCACGGGTAACTTGAGCACATGTTTTGTTTGTGGAAATTTTGGACGAGCATGTGGTGTTGATTTTTGCTAGGATTTTGCACAAAGTAGGAAATGATGCACGGGTGCCAATCCCATAGAATGAAGTGCACGCACAGACACGCATGCACAGACACGCACCCACAGACACACACGCACCCACAGACACGCGCACCCACAGACACGCACCCACAGACACACGCACCCACAGACACGCATGCACAAATACGCATGCACTACTCTGCGGTCCCAGTCGTAGCTCCTTTCTTTCTTTCCCCCCCCCTATGCTTTACTGCATTTATATAGGGTGGTGGGTTTCAATTGCTGGTGACGTCATGAATCAAACGTGAAGCATTGTTCATTGATTGAAGGAAAATTTAAGCCAAAAAATAGTTCTTGACTTAACGCAAACGATTTAAATCCAACAGCAAAATGTAAAGGATGTGGATCCTATTGTAAAATGATACATTGAATCATGACGATTCGTCAAGTAACAGCTGTTGTGAATCATTACGTGCCTATGTATATGTATAAACCAAATAACGGCAATTTGTATTCAGTAACTTATGGAAATAGTACGCATGGGACTTCTTTAAAATGCTGTCTTATTTAGCAGACATTCCAAAATACATCGTGGTGTTTTAGACTATTTCCATTCCCATGTATAGAAGGACTGCATTGTGTGTCGTGAAGTATGTATAAAAGACAAAGATCACCCGTATAGCCTTACCAGACTGTTGGGGCAAGTGCTGTTAGCGAGCAGCACCCATGAAGGCTGAAATGGCACACACGGGGGTGGGTGGCCAGCACCATGCCCGGCCACATTTGTCTCCCAAGTGGCAATAGTTACCGCACCGCACAAGGTACTCATTTGAGACAGATTTGTGAGTCTCAAACTGACCGGGCCACAAGGTTGTGCCGCATGCAGATGGGTTGTGAAGTGGCCCGTGTGGGCTCACAACTTATTATCATAAAATGGTGTGCGGCAGGTTTCCCCTTTTCCTGTCGTCGGTTTTGCTCTCCTGCGCAAAACATGCACCACCAAAATTGATTTCTTACACATCCTATCAGCCTCGAGGCCCCCTGGGGAGTGTCGCCTCTATGTGCAGTGTTGAGTCTATGGGCAGTGTTGAGTGTATGGGCAGTGTTGAGGCTATGGGTGGTGTTGAGTCTATGGGTAGTGTTGAGTCTATGGGCAGTCTTAGTCTATGGTGCAGTGTTGAGTCTATGGGCAGTGTTGAGGCTATGGGTAGTGTTGAGTCTATGGGTAGTGTTGAGGCTATGGGTAGTGTTGAGTCTATGGGCAGTGTTGAGGCTATGGGTAGTGTTGAGTCTATGGGCAGTGTTGAGGCTATGGGTAGTGTTGAGGCTATGGGTAGTGTTGAGGCTATGGGTAGTGTTGAGTCTATGGGCAGTGTTGAGTCTATGGGTAGTGTTGAGTCTATGGGCAGTGTTGAGTCTATGGGCAGTGTTGAGTCTATGGGCAGTGTTGAGTCTATGGGCAGTGTTGAGTCTATGGGTAGTGTTGAGTCTATGGGCAGTGTTGAGTCTATGGGCAGTATTGAGTCTATGGGCAGTGTTGAGGCTATGGGCAGTGTTGAGTCTATGGGTAGTGTTGAGTCGATGGGCAGTGTTGAGTCTATGGGCAGTGTTGAGTCTATGGGTAGTGTGGAGTCTATGGGCAGTCTTAGTCTATGGGTAGTGTTAAGTCTATGGGCAGTGTTGAGTCTATGGGTAGTGTTGAGTCTATGGGTAGTGTTGAGTCTATGGGCAGTGTTGAGTCTATGGGTAGTGTTGAGTCTATGGGTAGTGTTGAGTCTATGGGTAGTGTTAAGTCTATGGGCAGTGTTGAGTCTATGGGTAGTGTTGAGTCTATGGGTAGTGTTGAGTCTATGGGCAGTGTTGAGTCTATTAGGCTGGCCTCGACACAGTCAGGGCAGCCAGGCCTGGTGAACTGCCAGATTTTCCATAGGTAAGGACCCTTTCCTATAACCATAGACCTCAGTTCGACGTGAAATTCTGATATGTGACGCAATATAAACATGAGCGTAGTCGTGGAGAGTATAAAACCGGCCCAATACCTCGGTGCCTCGAGTCTCCTGAAGATTCTGGAGACGTTGAGGGCTTACCCTCATTATGGGTTAGAGCGATGGTGGAGTGGGTTGCTCACTACAATATGAACCCATACTCTTTGGTTCTTTCGGTAAAGTCACGTAGTTAACCTCTTGCGACGGCAGCTCTCTCGCCCACTTCAGTAGTTATTTCTTGCTGTGGTTGTCACACCTGATGAAGATTGCTTGTGTTGCAATCGAAACGTCGTGATTTATTTTATTTTTCTACCTACGTGACTTTACCGAAAGAACCAAAGAGTATGGATTCCTGCAGTCACGAAAACTTCAAATCAAGATTGAATTTGAACCCAGTGACCTGAGTTTGATTCCCAGTTCCAGCTAAAAATCAGTGGGGAGTGATATCTGAACTGATCCAGGACGGTCCCTCCTCCTTCGCCCAAGCCTTACTAACCTGTGTGGTGATGTGTGGCCAAACCACCCCCTCCGGCACGTGGCGTATGGCGGCCTTCATTCGGCAGTGGATGGACAGGGTTGGACATTGTTATAACTCTTATTAAAACCAGTGGAGTGGACGTTTGGCAGTGCAGTGACGTAATTCCCAAGTTTACGCTATTATGTGCTGATGTAATGATGCTTATTTTCCAATCATGAAAAATACCCACAGCGGCTGATTTAATTTAAATTATCCTTCTGTCAGGGCATTGATGTTGTAAATAAGTTGTATACAACTCAGTGCCTCTAGAACCCGTATATATATGTATTAAAGAAACCTATAAAGAAATATAAACTTTAACACGTAGGCTTTCGCGACCAATATCATCCATAATAGAGGATTTTGGGTTAGATCGCGTAAATATATAAATGTGTCGTTGCCCCCCCCCACATTGTGCAAGAACGCAGCTGCGTGGTCAACACATCTACGCCTGTATATAAGGAACGAAACAGTAAGACTTCTCCACAAATCTGGCTGTCGCCTGATGAAGCTGGTTGTAATTACTGGCGAAACGTTGTACTCAGATTGTAAATGTTGTGGCTTGGCTCTCCAACACACAACCGGTGTGCTGTACTAGTGACGAATTGGCACGTTCTGTTTACGTGACAACCCTTACTAGTTGGCTGTGTCGGGTGGTGGCGGGTTTTAACGACACATTTATATATTTACGCGATCTAACCAAAAAACCTCTATTATGGAAAATATTAACTTGATAATGGTCTCATTTACCCGTAGAAAGAGTCTGAAGACCTCTGTTTCAGGAGAATCCTCAATTACATTGTTTGCCCAATTCCAATCAAATTAACTTTGGCTTTCTGTGGGAGAAAACCGCAGATAGAACCCACAAAGGAGGTGACACACAGCACTGCCATCTCTTGCATTCGCCTTGTAGCCCCCACACCTACAACAGCTGGCAAGCATCCGCTTGTCAATAAACTGGCCAGACTCGAATCCTGATAAGTTTAGAACATCTGAGGAAATCTGGTTTTGAGTATTCGGCTGCTGTGCATTTCCACGTGATAAGCCACTTCGTTGAGCTATCATTTGTGATGTCCAGGTTGTTTCTGAAACGGAGCTACGTAGCTCAGTGGGGCCTTAGCTGGTAAAATAAAAAATACTTCAGTACTTGAATTTAAGGTGATGTATGGTAATTCGGTTCTACTATGTTAAAATATATATTATTACATTAGCATATATGATCGAAATAGCCTGCATATATGACTCGGATACACATTGACGCAGTGTTCATTATCTATTGACTGACTTAAGCCAGTGGTGGAAGTTACGCATTCCCATGGCAGGGGTGGTGGGGGGGGGGCATTTTTCTCCATGGAGTAACAGCTGGTGACTTCCCACGCAGTAGTGCTAATTTTATTGACCCGCACTGGGATGATCGGTAGAGCTGACCTCAGCTATAATTCTATTGCAAGTTCCTCTTGTACCACCCGGCCTCGTGAGCTATCGCGGTTACACACACACACTGCACGTGTATTATACACTACGTAACACGATTTCTGTCCCTGGGTAGCATTCCCATGGCAGGGGTGGTGGGGGGGGGGCATTTTTCTCCATGGAGTAACAGCTGGTGACTTCCCACACAGTAGTGCTAATTTTATTGACCCGCACTGGGATGATCGGTAGAGCTGACCTCAGCTATAATTCTATTGCAAGTTCCTCTTGTACCACCCGGCCTCGTGAGCTATCGCGGTTACACACACACACTGCACGTGTATTATACACTACGTAACACGATTTCTGTCCCTGGGTAGTAAGTGTTATTTTCTAATTGCTTATGCCTCAAAAGTATAGAAAATGGCAGTTATTCCCTACAAACTTTGCTTTTGTGATGAGGGCTTTATGTGAAGGAATTACACAAATGCACACGTTTTCTCATTGAAAATAGGTACATTTCAAAATATCACTGTCCTGGTCACAAAAGCAAAGTTTGTGGGGAATAATAGCCATTTTCTGTACCTTTGAGGCATAAGCAATTAGG
This sequence comes from Lampetra fluviatilis, assembly GCF_964198595.1. NCBI lineage: Eukaryota > Metazoa > Chordata > Hyperoartia > Petromyzontiformes > Petromyzontidae > Lampetra > Lampetra fluviatilis. The sequence continues at coordinate 6,423,012 of NC_136289.1, forward strand.
AAATAACACTTACTACTCAGGAACAAAACACATTTTTGGCGCCCTGCATGTGCTTGTTCCCTGCCCGAAGCAATACGCTCCACGCTCGCTGGGTCTCTGCAGAAGTTTTAGTTTTGGCACTCCTGAGCAGAGGTGTGGACTCGAGTCATGTGACTTGGACTCGAGTCAGACTCGAGTCATGAATTTGATGACTTGCGACTCGACTTGGACTTGCATAACAATGACTTTGTCCCACCTCTGCTCCTGAGTGACATCCCTTGGAATTTTTTGGATTCTCGGGACACGGCCAGAAATTTTGTCCCCCACCCCCTCCCCTCCCCAAACCCATTGACAATTGACGACTCCCAGGTGAGAAACGATATATATTGTAAATCGCACCTTTCGGCTCCGCAGATGTTTATACGATTTAATTGGCTTACGTTTTAATCTGTTGAGCGTCGTGACAAATTCGTGGGCACCATCCCACACCTACTGCGCAAATAGTTTTGAGGACAGGACTTGCTTTGGGCTGTTTAAAATGCCTCTCGAGAATTTACGGCTACCATAATTTGCCTTTCATAATTCACAATTATTGAGCGGTGGCCAAAGACACCAGTGGGAACCGCACGTGATGGCCAAAGACGCCAGTTAGACTGGTGCCTGTGACTAAAACTTCCCAGAATGTGCCGAATCCCATCAGATCTCTGAAGCATGGTTGAGCTTGGTTAGTATTTGGAAGGATGTTGCAGGCTTGGGCCGGGAACTGCCCAGGAGACGGCAGTAGAGCAATGCAATGAAGCTAACCGTGTGGAAGCGCGTGTGCTTGACAAATTTTTTGCTGGCGTCCTCCCACATGACGCTCAATAAGGGGACGAGCTCAACATCTGAATTTAGGAGGACCCTCTATAAAAAGAGTTGGGGCATACGTTGATGGGGCTTTTCCGGGTGTACTAAATCCATACAATGCCCTCTTTGTCCCTTCCCTGTGCGTGCGCGTGCGCAGTCGGCCAGAGTGTACTCCTCCACGCTGTCATCTTCGGCGCAAGTCGGCACGCGCTTGCCGGATCACAAGCCCAAGGGCTCTGTTCTGGAGCCCGCGTTCGCCCACGCCCTGAAGACGGCCAAGATGCCGCCCGACGGCCAGCTGGGAGGGGGCGGCGTTGGTGGCGCCGCCGCGGTGGGAGGCACGAGGGGAGGACCGGCTTCCTTCGGCGGGCCTGTGCCCATGCCTGGTCACAGCGCCACGTCCATCATTAGCTCCATGCTGCACAACCTCTCGCCGCAGGTGGGCCTCTAGAGCAGGATGCTGCCTGCTGGGGCTGCTCCCAAGATAATCAATCGATCAATCTTCATGTTGTGTGTCAATGTCGCCCTCAATAAAGTAGGAATTGACGCACATTTACAGCGGAAGGGTTGGTAAATTAATGGCAGGTGCCTGTAATGCAATGATCGACCTTGCACCTGCACACCAGCTGATTCCATGGCTCCCATCTCCATAGTGCACCACTGCTCCACACATTGCCCTGTAATTATCTGAGTAAGCCTCAACCAATTCTCCAGTCTTGAATCTATGGGCAGTGTTGAGTCTATGGGTAGTGTTTGTCTATGGGTAGTGTTGAGTTTATGGGTAGTGTTTGTCTATGGGCAGTGTTGAGTCTATGGGCAGTGTTGAGTCTATGGGTAGTGTTGAGTTTATGAGTAGTGTTGAGTCTATGGGTAGTGTTGAGTCTATGGATAGTGTTGAGTCTATGGGCAGTGTTTGTCTATGAGTAGTGTTGAGTCTATGGGTAGTGTTGAGTCTATGGATAGTGTTGAGTCTATGGGCAGTGTTTGTCTATGGGTAGTGTTGAGTCTATGTGTAGTGTTGAGTCTATGGATAGTGTTGAGTCTATGGGCAGTGTTTGTCTATGAGTAGTGTTGAGTCTATGGGTAGTGTTGAGTCTATGGGCAGTGTTTGTCTATGAGTAGTGTTGAGTCTATGGGCAGTGTTGAGTCTATGGATAGTGTTGAGTCTATGGGTAGTGTTGAGTCTATGGGTAGTGTTTGTCTATGGGTAGTGTTGAGTCTATGGATAGTGTTAGTCTATGGGCAGTGTTGAGTCTATGGGTAGTGTTGAGTCTATGGATAGTGTTAGTCTATGGGCAGTGTTGAGTCTATGGATAGTGTTAGTCTATGGGCAGTGTTGAGTCTATGGGTAGTGTTGAGTCTATGGGCAGTGTTGAGTCTATGGGTAGTGTTGAGTCTATGGGTAGTGTTGAGTCTATGGGCAGTGTTGAGTCTATGGGCAGTGTTGAGTCTATGAGTAGTGTTGAGTCTATGGGTAGTGTTGAGTCTATGGGCAGTGTTGAGTCTATGGGTAGTGTTGAGTCTATGGGTAGTGTTGAGTCTATGGGCAGTGTTGAGTCTATGGGTAGTGTTGAGTCTATGGGCAGTGTTGAGTCTATGGGTAGTGTTGAGTCTATGGGCAGTGTTGAGTCTATGGGCAGTGTTGAGTCTATGGGCAGTGTTGAGTCTATGGGTAGTGTTGAGTCTATGGGCAGTGTTGAGTCTATGGGTAGTGTTGAGTCTATGGGCTAGTGTTGAGTCTATGGGCAGTGTTGAGTCTATGGGCAGTGTTGAGTCTATGGGTAGTGTTGAGTCTATGGGCTAGTGTTGAGTCTATGGGTAGTGTTGAGTCTATGGGTAGTGTTGAGTCTATGGGCTAGTGTTGAGTCTATGGGTAGTGTTGAGTCTATGGGTAGTGTTGAGTCTATGGGCTAGTGTTGAGTCTATGGCTAGTGTTGAGTCTATGGGCAGTATGTATTACGTTGAACTTCTTTCGCACCGTATGTCGCCAACTGTGCTAATCAGAGGTGCGGGGGGGGGAAGGACAACAACTCTCATGGGCTCGCACAATCTTGAAGAGCCCATAAGAGAGCACCGCAGGGATAAACACACAAGACAAACATGAAAACAATGATCCCCCACGTAGCATTTTCTCATTTAGCACGAAGCATTCCTTCAATTTTGACTTAAAGCTTTCGTAACTGCAGGGATTCGTGTTCTTTCGGTCTTTCGGTAAAGTCACGTAGATAGGTTCAAAGAAAATAACAAAAAATAACAAAAAACTACGACGTTTCGATCGCAACACAAGCGTTCGTCATCCCCCTCTTCCTGGTTTCTTTGAACCTATCTACGTGACTTTACCGAAAGACCCAAAGAATATTCCTGCAATATGGCGTTCCATTCCGAACCAGGGGCACAATCGGCAGCAAGTGTCAACCTGTGTTGGGGCTTGCTTAGATCAACTCGGCCTTAAATGAGGACTTGGCCATGGTGTGTAAGTAAGCTTCAGCATGTGGTGCTCACTCAGACGAGACTGTGCGGATAACATTTTCCCTCAAGCTTTTTCCATGCTGCCAACGTCATTGTAACCAACGTCAGGAGACTGTCTGCCGCTCTTTATTGTGCTAACCCTTCACCCCGCCGTTACGAAAACATCTTAGTTTCCCCCTTGACCTGACACTCACCCCCAACTCACGAGGAAAAAAAATGTTCGGCTCGTTTTCCATTCTGCCCCCGACGATAAAAAGCAAAACCCCTCCCCGTAACCACAGCAAAAACAGCTTGCGTCCTGCCTGGTTGGCATTCCATTCCAGCACCTGACTTCTAAGGCGCATAGCCCTGCATCTCGAGCTTTAATCCACGGATTTATGATCCATCTGTAATGCATTGATTCCCCCGGATAGCAAGGTCGGCAGTTCAAATCGCAGTTGTGGTTGACGAGGCCTCATCGATGTTGCGTTTACGATGTCGGCAGACTGAGCACCGGCCCATGTGGCTGTTGCACAGGTGTTGGGAATGCTAAATGATGCACCAAGGGACAGGCTGAGACTAATCGAGGGCTGGTTCCTGCCCCAGGAATGTTGTATTACCGATACCATAGTAGGTCTAAGAACTATGGAAACAAATGTTGATGGCAACACTGATTTAAATAATTCTACGATCGACTTGGTTATGAAACATGCTGGTTCCCATCGTAAAAATGTGGAATTTTCACCACTGGCTCGGCACCATTAGTGGAAACGGTTAGTGCGCACACTGGGTGCAATGAAACATCGATTCACCCATTAACCTCTTATTCTCAAGATCAAGCTGTGTGCCACTGGAGGCGCTACCATTCACCATAATGTAAAATAAAAAATCTTGAATTGAATCGCAGCCCTGAATTGCAACAGTTCACAAAATCGTGGGGCGGGAGTGGGGGCAGAGCCTCCCACTTGTTTAGCAGGGGTGGGAAACCTCTGACTCGCAGCACGCACGCAGCTCTTGACTTCATACGGCCGACGGCCACGCGAGCCCTACTACCACTTCTGAACAGCCTTTCAAATGAGAGGGGAATGTTTTCGACCTCGGTGCACTCGACTCGCTGCTTTTGACTGCGAGGGCATGTTGCATTCATCGTAACCGCGAGGGCATCCGTCAATGTGTTGCTCGCCGAACCTGCGGCCCTCGGTAAGGAAGATGTTCCCGCACCCCCTTAGCGCTGCTCGTACAGCAATCCAACTCTTTGACGTTGCCCGCACGTCTCACCGTCTCTTCCTCCTCCTCCTCCTCGACGCCCCTTGCTCTGAAGGTTACAATGTCGGTGTCGCAGCCACGCACTCTGTTGCTGCCCGGCGGAGGGATGGGCGTTCCTCTCCCGGGCGGCCCCACCGTAGCGCCGACACCGCTGCCCATCAGCAGGCCCCGCTCGAGCCCCTCGGTGGCGGTCGGCTCGACCACCCACGCGTGCTCGCCCCTCGCAGTCACGCTGCCCGCGCTGCACCCTCCGGCCGTGCTCTCCTCGGCCGTCAAGCCCTCCCAGGTAACTGCGCAAAGATTAATTTACACCGCTGGGTTTTAAGCAGGCTTTTAACTCGCTACGCTCCCGCTCGACCCCAACACGCAAACGTACACCTTCGGCCATGCAGAATGTTCCCGCGTTCAGTTATTGTCCTCTGGTTAGTACCTCTTCCGGCCGTCGCGGCACGTTTGGGAGTGGGCGATGTATTAGCAGGACGTCATTAGCCCGCGAGCAGCCCCCCCATAGTCGTCGTGGTAAACGTACCTCCCGTCGTTTCAGGCCATCTTGGCTCCGATCGCGGCGCTCATCCCGCCGTGCCCGACGCCCGGCGCCATGAGCTCTTCGTCCCCGGCCATGATCGGGCCTTACTCATCCTCGGGTCCACCGCCACTGCACTCCTACAACCACGCCGCGCTGGGCGGCCACCCCGCCATGGGGCCCCCGTCGCCCTTCCACGGACACCAGAAGATCCTTTCGCTCTCGACCCAGGCGAGCGCGGACGGCGGAGGCGGCGGCGGCGGCCAGCGGGACCGGGCGACGCCGCTCAACGGCTTCAGCCCCTCGGCGCTGTCGGTGAGCGGTGACGGCGTGGGGTCCCAGCCGTCCGCAATGGCCGGTGGTGGCGGCAACACGTCTCCTGCCGGGGTGTCGGGGGACGCCGCGCAGAATGGAGCTCTGCTGGCCGCCGCCAGGGGTGGGGGGGCGTCGGAGCGGAGTGCAGCCGGCGCAGAGGACAGGACCTCGATCGCCGGCATGGCGTCGGGGCAGAAAGCGTCGCTCGACTCGCAAGGTGACGACGCCTGCGCAGGGGCTGCGTTGGCGCGCGCCTCCCGGGGTGGTACATTTGGGGGCTTGTGCTGAGATTGTGTGTGAGAAGCTCCCAGCCTCGTGTGGCGAGATGTTAACTGCCTCGCATGTTATACAGGAAGTCGTGGGTTTGATGCCGACCCGCACGCCTGTTGTAGATTTATAGTTTGTGTTTTCTCTCTCCCCGTGGTCACGTGGATTTTTCCTCCGGGTCCTCCGGGTTTTTTTCCTCCACATTTCGAATCAACATCAAGCGTTTAGAGTATTTGGCTGATATTAATTTCCACATGTTAAGCCACTGCGTTGAGCTATCATTTGTGGCCAGGCCGCTTCTGAAAAAGAGATATATAGCTCAGTGGGCCTTACCTGTAAAATAAAAATAGTTTTAGTTTTTACAAATCGTTTAAGATAAAAAATAGTTTATATTTGTCGTGTACTGAGGAGGTGGCCTGGGCAAACAGCTGGGCCAATGCCAGCTGTTTGCCCAGTAGCAAGTTCAACAACTATCAACTTGCGTCACGTACTCCCGGAAGTTATTACCACAGCACATGGGTTTGTGAAACAATTTATTCAGACCTTTAGGTGTTTACCCTCGTGTGTGCGTATTGTGTCTCCACGTATTCTATTTTGCTCCTGCATGAAAAACATTATTTAAGACGGAATTAGACAACCATCCAAAAGCATGACTTGTCTGAAAAGAAAAGTCTTGACTCCTTGATAAATAAAGGACATTGTTATTTATTACCAGGATCATACTGCATCACACTAACGGCTACACCACCACTCTAGCCGTGATGTGCAAAACATATTTTAAAAAATTATTATAAAAGTTTCCTGACCAATGGCCATTTTCCCGGACGAATAAATATATTTTATTTTTCCAGTAAATTATTTTTATATTTTCAGTAATTCTTTAATGGATAAATTCCATGTGCTCTGATTTACACTGGGTTGGCTTACACAGTGAGCCTCATCTCAAGGGAGCCGACAATGCACTCTTCCACTGTTAAACGACCTATGAACCCGAGCAGCCAGATGCACCGCATGATGCCACACTTGGGCTCTCCAAAGCTGAATAACACACGTGGCTTTGCGAGCAGTGATGGTCGCTGGATGACACGGCATCGCAGCTGTGAGCCCCGTTTTCACGTAGAGCAGAGCTGGGGTTCCTACGGGCCGGAGGCGCTGTCGTACCCGTCCCACCACGGTGTTTCATACGGCACACGGACACACGAGGCCCACCACTTGGAATTGCACCGCAGATTATTTTTTATCCGTTTCCGCAAACATCTTAGCTGCACTAATCGGGCACGAGAGAGGGGGAATATTGTCAACCTCGGCAACGACACTACTTTCAGCGCCGCTGTCAGTGACTTCTGTGACTGCCGCTGTGTACTTCTAGATTTGAAGTTTTCGTGACTGCAAGGATTCATACTCTTAGTTTTTTTCGGTAAAGTCACCTAGGTAAAAAAATTTAATAAATTAACTCACGACGTTTCGGAAGCAACACAAGCCTCCATCATCAGGTGTAACTGCTCGAGTAAAATTGCTGTAGCGTATGAAGAGAGCTATTCAGAGACACGGGTTTTTATATAGGGTGCTAGGCAGGGAGGAGCCAATGAGGCGGGGGGAGATAACCATCTCGGTGCTTGTACAATAAATGTACGGTGCCTGTATGATGAATGGCGAATGAGAATGAAACACTGTTGTAAATAAAAATTTCTTAGTGATGGTGGTGTATCATCAGGCTGGATATGACTGTAAAAGTATAATAATCAATATGGATATGCTGTGTACTTGTTCAATACGCGTATTGTTTATCACGTTATTGATGAACACTGCTCAAGTCTATATTGATGTACTAAAGTTCTAATCGACCTTGTATAAGGAAAAGAGGGTTCTCCAGCTTTACGTTAGAGGGGACTGGTGTGTGATTTGCCCTGTTTGTAATTACAGCTGCGGCTGGGTCCATGTCTCTGTCGGATCCGTTCGATGCCCTCTCTCTCTACTCCAAAGACCCCGATGGCCGGGATCTACCCGAAGGTAACGCAGCAGTAGTCCTGCCCTTTTTCTGCCCTGCAAAGTCACTTGAGGCCATTCTCGGGGGTCTACTTTGGTCAGGCATTGAATTACCCAGTCGTAGAACGGAGCCCTAAGTACCCTGCTATCGCTGTCACTCATGACTAAATCCTTGTACCCACCTAAATCATTCTGTCACCGTTTTGTAAGCTATGTCAGGCGCTTTGAGTGACGGCACTCTATAAATATAAATTAGATGCTGTATGTCAGATTGCCACCTGCTGTGGAAACGAGTTGGTGCCCCGTAGGGACGGTTGCAGCAAGTTAGGCGGCAGACGAATCTCAGTGGAGTTCTGAGCGTTATCTTTTTGGTGTGCGCACGCGTTTGCTCCAGTTCGTCTGCAGTGAATATCACAATTCATTGGCCAATATTCATATATTAAAACTCGTGCAGGGAGACTTGGGTTGACTTTAATGGGAACAAATTTGAAATGAAGTTATCCCCAAAATAGTGACATGCGTTTGTTCCAAAATAACTATACGCAAACGTTTGTGTGATGGGAACGTGTGTTGTGTTTTTTTTACTGTTGGTAACGAATCCCGAATGAACTCGGTATTTGCATTTGAATGAGCAGAGTTTTGTGTCCCAATGAGAGGCACCTTTACATTGGCGTTACATCGCACGTTCACGTGTACAGCCTGCGCTGTGCACAGCACGCTTAGTTTGTTGTCGTTCTGCCCGCACCTTCGAATAGCACGGTTAGCTACGTACAGTGCACATTTATGTAACCTTTTGTGCCTTCGTTTGTGTTTGCAGACCAGAGGCTTCTGCAATTTTTCTTCAATTACGGAATTCAAGTAAGTCGTTTAAATTATTATTTTGGTACTCATTTTGTTCAAAGCCACAATTCATGATGTTGCAATGGGAAATGTGTGCACGTCTTGAGGGTGCTTTGCGTCATCTCTCTGTGCGGTGCGAAGAAGTACAGTTCAACACATTCAGATGTAGTTGGGTAGAGGTGTAGCTATATGGGTGGCCAATGTATCGGGGTAACATGGGGTTTTTTAAACTGATATATATTTTTTTCTCTTGAACGACTGGTACGGAAGTGGAGGGAACTCATTGCAGCCTCATCTCCCATAGGGGATGAGGGGCATGTAGCTTGATGAACGCGCGTAGGTTTTAGTTTGTTCTCGATTTGACCTTTCCGTAATTAGATTACGTCTCTTTACATGTGGATTATTTATTTTTTAAATGTACTTCATCCTTTATGCATTTGTACATTTTTTGGGAAGGAAACATACTTTTTTTTATGCATCCCATCCATTTTCCAAGCAATATTAGTTTTGATTAATTAAATAAGTAGCACTTAATTAGAAACCCACAAATGTGTGATGTCACTTTAATTTCACGTCATTACGTGGTCCAAGCAGACTGGGGCTGAAAAGAAAAACAAAAGCAGTTTGATGTTATTTGGCAGCTCAATACATTTTTGTGTTTAATGAAAACATTGAATAAAAAATTGTGTCTACATGAAGGGGGCCGCTGGCATTTATCGTAGGCTTTTATATTAACACATTACTTTTATAAGCCCTTGCCAATCTCACCTTTAGCATTGGCTTTTACACAGTAGCAAGCTATGAGAGAAACTAGCCAACCAATACAAGCTGGGGAGAAACTAATTCCAGATGGTGAGCATACCTCAGTGTTTGTGTTTAGTATTTTATTGCTGTTAACGTATACAAAATATTAATTTACACCAATAATTGTATCCAGTTAAAAACACATTTTTTTTGGGAACTGTGGCTCATACTTTCAAAGGCAATCAACCACTTTTATAGAATCTGGTGTGAAATGCAACACATGGTAACCATAAATTCCAACACAAGGAGGTGTGTACTGGGTGTAATAAGCACAGAAAGAGACTTGGCTCTCTGGCTTACAAGCGCAAGGACACAGACTCTTCTATTAGGCTTCCAGCCGTTACCACCTCCCGCGCCCCACCCACCCCTTTGATGAATCTTCATAAATCTGGGTCGTGATTTGCTTGAACGATCGATTGTTTTTCCGATTGGCACGTATCGTTTCCCCCCCCCCCCCGCGCTTTCTGCCTCATTTGCACAGATTGTTCACTCCCATTATCCTAAATGTCAAACTAGTGCTGGATGAAGGCATCTCTGCCCATGCCGTGCTAGCAATGGGCTGTTTACCATACTTCAACATGCTCGTCAGTATGGGTTGGTTTAAGGGAGGATCTCACTCGCCACTGATGTTACTGTGCTCATCATTCAGTGCGCTAACGACTGTGATACCTCTACCAATATAATTTTCACTAATTGTAAATAGTAAATCTTTACATGCACGATTTGATGCACATATTGTCACTGCATCTATTGCAGTCAATGCATTAATGCATTGTTGCATGCCTGTGGCTTCTATTTATTGTTGAATCTTATTCATACATTTTTTCAAATATGCTTTGGAAAAGTAGATATGCAGGTTTGCTTAGTTTTGTTTTACAAGAATTCAAATAAATCTGCACCCGTGCTCAAGTTTCAAGTTCATTTTGTCTCGACAGACGAGAACTCAAGAGACCAGGATAGCCTCATTTGCAAGAGTGACTTGAGTCACCAAAAAACGAAGTACAGCAATGAAGCAAGTAGCAATGGGAACAAAAAAAACCGGTGTAATGGCATGCATGCCATCACACACTTATTGAAACCTCGCTTAGATATAAAGAAATGTATTCCAATTCTTAGTGATTTGGAACATTTTCAAACGTGCGCGAATGTTTTCATACGTTGTGTGTATTGGTGGTTATCGGTGAAATGTTTTTGGTCAATGAAGCATTGATAACTTTATTTAGGAAAGTGGGTCGATGTGTATGTTCGTGTCATAGTGAAAACATCTAAGAGTAAAACTTGTTGCTGACCTTCCTCTGAACACTTTCCAACTATAAATGCTTATTTGCGCAATGGCTGGTAAACACCTCATTGGCAAGTCACATGGCTCAACTCAAAATAGAATGTTTGCGAGATCACATACCATCATCCCTGTGGAGTAGTCGATAAAATGAGTATCACTTTACATTCAGATGGGCTACGATTTACACGCAGTGCTGCATTTTCAGGAGACTAACAGAGATAGCACTGTGCATTGCTCATTTTAAGCTGCGGTTGGTTTTGGTAACTTTTGATCAGACCTAGAGCACAACCACACTTGGACTATCAATAACTAACTATTATTCTCATCCACCTCCACCATTTGTGCTCCAGGCGTTTGCGCAGGCACGCTGGCTGGGCCCCTACCAGTCTCTGCCGGGGCCCTGGACGTCCGTGTACCCTCCGGCCTCCTATGGCCTCACGCCCTCCCCGCAGCAGTCGCGCTACTTCCCGGCGGGCGACGTGAGCTGGCCATCCGCGCAGTCCAACCCGGCGAACAGCCACAACGGCGACTCGCTGGACGTGTGGGCGGCGTCCCCCGGCACTGCCTCCCACGTGCCCGACGCCGCCAAGGAGTGGCCGCCCCCTCAAGCCGTTGGAAGTGGCGGCGGCGGCGGCGGCGGGGGCGGCTGGCCCCTCAACAACGGCGCGGTGGGCGATCAGCTCAAGGAGCAAGATGGCTCCGGCGGCGATGCCTTTGCCAATGGTATGGAGGCGGGCTCCATGTTTAACGCAACGAGCGGCGCGCAGGCTCACTTTCGAGGGGCGTGGGGCAGCGGCGGCGGTGGGGCCGGCGGGGCTCAGGGTGACGGCGGGCCGGGCGGCAGCGCGTACGGCGTGTCCTCCTGGCTCAACCACATGCAGGGAGGAGCGGTGGGCGGCCCACCCGACTTCCCGTCGCAGGGCTGCAAGGCGCAGTCCCTGTTCGATGGCGGCGGCGGCGAGCAGCAGGGCAAGGTGAACACGTCCGGCGTGGCCATGGGCTTCCCCATGGACGTGCGCAGCCTCACGTCGCAGGCCGGCATGGGGCTGCTGAGCGTGCCGCCGCCGCCACCGCCGCCCCACTTCTCGGACCCGCAACCCGGCGGGGGCGGCGCTTCTGTGCCGCCCCCGCCGCCGCTGCCGCCGCCGCCATTCGGCCCGTGCCCCGTCAGTTTCGCTGACGGCGGCGTGGGCCCTCCGTTCCCGCCGTTCCAGACGGCGCAGGCGGATATGGCGCTCGCCTCGAACAGCGCCGACTTCCGACCGAGCCCAAACTACTTTGCGATGGGCGTAGCGCACGGCCACCACGCGCAGCAGCACGGCCTGGAGTTCGGCGTCCCCAGGATGCCGCCGCCTCCGCCGGCGCCGGCGCCACAGGGTATCGTGGGCAGCGGTGCGCGGGTTAGGGGCGAGGGGTCGCAGTTTGCCGGAGACCAGTGGTATCGGGGCGGGCTGGAGTGCTACGCCGACCCGGGCGGCGCGAGCCAGGTGCGGGCCGAAGCGATGCAGCGGGCGGTGAGGGATGGGGGAGCGGCTCCGCCGATGAGCACCGGCCCCTACACCGCGGGCGGAGGCAATGGCTTTCAGGTGTGGGGCTACGGCTACCAGTTTGTCCGTTTGCCACAGACCGAAGGCAGCCGGCCATTAGACCCACGAGGGCAGCCGGGATTTGAGAACAACCCGGCGATGTAATTTTTGGCGAGGGTGGGTGGGCGAGTGGGGGGGCAGGGGTGACGCCACACGGTGACGCGCGTATATACGGAGGGGTTAGGGGGGGGGGTGGGAAACGCGAAGAAACATTTCTGAAGAGCTGATGTCAAATCGCACCGTTTTGTTTGCTTGGCTTTTTTTTTAGATTTTTTTTTCATTAAAATGTTTTCGTAACGTTAGCGTGAAAATATCGTTAAATGCGTTCGGCGTAAAAAAACGCAGCGGAAAATAAACTAAAACCGAGAGGTGCGCGGTTAGCTAATCATGCTGAAATTAGCTGTAGTACAAAGCAGAGAGGAAAAAGATTGTGAAAGTTACACATCGTCTCACATTTAATGAAATCCACAAATTAGAATAATAAGTGGAGGAAATGGACAATGCCCTCGGGTAATTGTGTTCACAAGGCCTGCTAATGTTCAGCCAATGAAAGGCTCACATGTTGTGCATTCGAGAGGTTGAAGTGAGTAAATTGGGTCTGAATGAGTTAATATTTTTAGTTGGAAAAGGCAACTAGCATAGCAGCTTGTACCGCATTTCGTATGTATTCTTCTGTTTTAACATTGTTATTAATCTAGAAAGTAAACACAAATTCAAAACCGATACCCAGTGCTAATTTACATTTTAAAACATCCAAAATTTAGTACGCGCAAATTGTGTTCCTGATGTTATTTGTAGTTGTCACACCGGCAGCCATTGATGCTTGCGTTATCATAACGAATTCGATTATTTGTGTCGCAATAAATGGCGCAATAAGAGGGATACATTGCTGGAAAATTGAGAAGATGATGTGGGTTATTGTGTTCACCAAGCAGAGTTCAGTACAACTCACTGGACCTTGAGAAGGTCTTTTCTCTGGGTCGTTAGCGAACGAGCGTCGATATTTTCTCTGCTTAGTTTAATTCCTGATTATTTTTTTTCTTCCCTTTCTTTAAAAAATAAAAATGAAATATTAAATGCCGACGCAACAGAATGCTCGTATTTCTTGACAGTTTGATGAAAATCATAATTGACGCGCCATGACACGCACACGCGGTCGTGTTTTTACCGTTTAGAAACGTTCTTACCGGCGCCGGGAGTAAGGGGAAAATTTATCCTTCGAGCGATTTTATCCGTTTTGTACTGATATTTTAATAATAAGAATTAAAATGTTTTCTTCTTTTTTTTTTCACAGTATGTCGTGTAATCTTTAAGCGGAGGACGTCGAAATCGCCTTACGTTGGCGGATTTCAAATACCTAGTCGGGGTTCTTGTGTTGCAATCAATCTAGGGAAGGCCTTGTAGACAAATGTGATGTCAAACCTTCCAGATTTCAGGGGGTTCTCGTTGACTGTCCACACATCAATAATCATGCCGCAGAAAGGGGTGAATAATTACAGAAGGAAACTACAAATACTGGACAGTACATTACTCGACGGTATGCATAATGCAGATGAAGTCAAACGGGCGCTGTGCTTTGCAGCTTTTTTTACCTACTGAAGTTTTGAGTCAACACGATTGCTTTTTTGGTGGTTAAAGTACAGCCTGAACTCGTGTATCAGCAGCAGAACAGATGAAATGTCAACTGACAGACAACAATGAAAACTGGTGCTAATGTAATTGACAAGCGCGTAGTGCTTTGGTGTCCAATTTTGTTGTTCCGCACTTTGCGAAGGGCGGCCTGGATGCGGCATATCGGCCCAAAGATAGTTTTTCTCCACCTCCCAATTCGGGCCTTGGGGAGAATATGCCCGCGAGCTGTTTGGTGCATCTATGGGATAATTCACTCCCCGGTTAAATGCGCTATCGGCCGTTTTTTTGAAGCACAAAGTGGAAAAGGGGACACGTGGCACTAAGCCAACTGTCCGCTTTTACCGACTTGCCATTCGTAGAAATTTTGCCTGCAGGAGCTTATTCCTGCGAGTTAAAAGAAATGCTGAGACAGGATGCGGCTAAAATCCCTCTCCTTGGTCTGGAAGGTTTTACATTGGCATACAAAGAAGGAAAGCTGCAGAACTATGCATTTAAACAGTACCACCAACAGTGCAGTGGCGGTCTATCTTCATGGGTGAGGGGTTGTCAGCGTTCTTATTTCACACCATTGTTCTGCTCTCTTCGTCTGACGTCTCGTAATTCGTCACCCGCAACTGTACTCACCACAAAGCCAATCTCGATTCTGCTCGGCAATTAACAAGTGATTTTACAAAAATGGTTTGTGCAGAATCGTACGCAGGAATATTTTTTCGAAATGACATTGGTAATTTTCATTCATCATCGACAGCCATGGAAGGCCTGCCCACATTATCACCATGCCTCAAGGTCTCGCCATGCTACGATCCATCTCCCTCCTGCCCATGTTCACTGGGTTGGCTGCCGTACGTTTACAAAGGAATGAACACGTGGCCGGAATTGGCAATCTGGTGGTTTTAACTCCTGAGTTAGGCAAGGGTTCTGTTGGTATCAGACGGTATCACTGGCATTCTCACACACTGGCAAATCATTTGTGGAAAATGCAATGCTCTTCCTGGCAGGAAGAAGACTGCGAGAGCCAGCTGTATGGGATATAATTCCTTACTTTCAATTTCAGATTGGGATGGTATTGCAACACACCGTTCTGTCCTTGGGTTCATTCATCCTCACTTTATATGCCACTGCTACTGTTGGAAGAAAAGCTCGACGCAAAAGTGAACGTCGTTTTTCATTGCGTGTGCGTAGATTTTGTCGAAGAGAATTTACCCCAAAACCCGTCGTCGTCTTTTTTTGTTCCATGTGCGTGCGTGCGGGTTGGGGGGGGGGGGGATAGGGTTGACAAAAAAACAGAAACGCGTAATATGCGATTTAAAGTAAAAACAAACAAAAAACTATTTTCTTATCACGTTTAAATGTATTACGTCGCCTGTGCCTATATGAATACAAGCGGAAATGCGATTGCCAAAGCTCTCAAGGGTCTGTGTGTTTGATATTTGTATTGGCGTCAAAGCAATGCGTACCAAAATGGCTACAGACGTCTCCACCCCACTTCAACCGTGACGTTCAACAAACCGTATCATGGCTACTTGCCCCAACCATGACTGGATCTAGCTCGCACACGTCGTGGTGTGCAGTCAGATATCTGACCAGGCGTGTAACGACGCATCGGTTAATAGTCGTTTGGTGGGCTCACGATGCACACGTGGCATCATGCGTGTAAAAATCGATCTACGATCCGTGCAAATGACACTCAAAACGGTTTGCAAAAGTTGCATTGAGTACTGTGTAAATGAGTGAAATTGTGATTTTTCTTTTCAAATGAGAAAATACAAACGATATGGAAATTAACAACTTGGAACAGATCCCTGAATTA
Organism: Lampetra fluviatilis; assembly: GCF_964198595.1. NCBI lineage: Eukaryota > Metazoa > Chordata > Hyperoartia > Petromyzontiformes > Petromyzontidae > Lampetra > Lampetra fluviatilis. The sequence goes on from NC_136289.1 coordinate 6,438,596, forward strand.
TATCACAACCTGAAAGTGTGACAGTCGAATCGCTCTGTGGGGTGAATGGTTAGCAAACTATTTCTGACGCCTAATTATTTACGATGTGGGGACGAGAGGCCATTTGTGAAATGTGTTTGATTTGAGTGATTTAACGAATGAGCATCGTATACTAAAGTTCATCCATTGGAATTTTGTGATTTAATTCCATACCATTCTTCGATTTAAAAAAAAAATGTCACCTCTTATCCCATTTATTAGCATGGTTAGCTATGCACGGTGCAAAATAACCTCTACATAATATAAAATACAGTAAATTATACAGTTTTATATTCGTTCAAATGATGGCTGTAAAACTGTTATTTCTCAAACGAAGTTTTTGGCCTCAAATTGGCTTCTTTGTTGCCGTAGCTTGGATCTTGCACCTCTTCCAAATAAGCCATGACCATTAGATGGTTACAGCACAGGAGTGGAGGGCCCACACACCTTTTGAAAATAATTGCAATCGTATATATAAATGACGCGACCGTCTTGCTTGAGGGAAGTATGCCATGATACAAAGATTGAAGCAAAAAAAAAAGTGCTTTCAGAAAAAAGTTACTTGGTATTGTTACATTAAAAGGCTTACCAATGACCTGCGGATTTCACTGGCAATATGCCCAGCAGGAGAACATAGGAAAAACAACAAGCCCTTTGCGAGTGCGAATACATGCATGTATATACACGTCCAAACCTTTAATGGCATTGACTGGGGAAACAGAAATCCATACTGGACAACAATTAACGACATGCATTTTTTAACCTTGGAACCTCATGAGGAAATAGGACTTAATGGAACCAAAAAAAATATGCAGTGCGCCCGAGTTGAAATGTGTTGAGTCTTTGGGTCACTGTGGGAGGTGAAAATTAGTATATGCTAAGGAGTGTAAATTAACCTGACAATTCGTGGTCCGAACCCATGTTAAATTTAGCAACTGTCTGAAACAGTGGGGGTTTTATAAGAATTACCTGTCTGAGTTAGGCAGGTGGTTCAGAGGTCAAAGTGCAAAGCTAGCACTGCTCACATCCTGGGTTCGAATCTAGGCAGCTGTGATTAAGATCGGCTATCTCGTGTGCAATGCTGATGTTCTCAGCCGAATCACCAATAATTCTACACAAACTTAATAGAACTAGATTTTGCACTTGATTTTAATCCATTAAAGCACGGGCAATTTAACTTGTTTTGCCTCATTCGATTATATTATAATTATCTCACAGCAGAGGTTGTAAGTGTCCAGGATGAAACGGCCACTTGCAATTTTTTTTAGGAGTTTTCTGAGAAGTCACGTGTCCAGGGCAAGATGGGTGCACGGCCAATAGCACAATTGGGATACATTTTGGTGGAAAGGTACAAATAAGGACTTGCTCGCCACGCATTGTTTTAAATTGACGTTAACGTTTTTGTGATTTAAATAAATTAAAGTATGATCCCTTTACTTAAGGTAATAATTGTGTGTTTCTTTTGTATGGAGGTAAATAACGTAACAAACATGACACTTCACATTGTCAATGTTAATTTGAAACATTTGTGTGGCGCGTACAATTCAAGAATATTTCTATACCTGAAAAAATATTAAGTTGCCGTTAAATGATAGCACTGCATCAGAAGATTAATGAGTTCACATTTTATTTGGGAAAACTTCATTCATTTGTTTAATCACTGGGGGGGGGGGGGGGGTCCTAAAAACAACTTAAGAAGCCTTATGGAGATGCAATTCTTGGTTAGAAAATGTGTGTTGTTTGGCCACAGATCTTATTCATGCCCCCTGTATGGCTTTCAAAGCTCCGTATTTCTTTTAATCCTGTCAGATAGCCCACTGAAACCTCCCCCATCGTTGCTGTGTTTGGGCCACAGGTGATGACATTTCTCGGTACGCGATGATTGTACGCTTGTACAATGCCGTGAAGGCAGGTGATGTGCGGACATCTGTGTAAGGGCGGGTGGGAAAGCAGGGCTGTGAGGTTGACCCGTTTTGTATCCGAGCATTGCCTTATTATACGCGTTAAATAAAAGCTTCGTGCGCGCATTTTGTGTGTGTTTTCTACATCAGTGCCTCCGATTAGCACGGTTGGGTGCATACGGTGTGAAATAAGTTCAAAATACAGTGCATACAATGCCCCCATCCACAAGTCTTTACATTTAGCATATTCCCGCAGGAGCAGGGAATTTGTGCAGAGTAGGCTTTTGACGGTGGCTATTCAGTGCCTGTCTCTGCCACCTAACATACCCTGACGTCTACCCACAATCCTTCACTTTCTCCAATGTGCCACGAGCAAATGCATCGTGGGCTAAATCCACCAATTTGCAATTTGGCATCATTATTGTATGGCATGAAGTGTATTATACAAGGATAGTGACATATAGGAATATCAGAAGAATGCGTTTTAAATTGTATTTTTTTAAGTTTCCTATAACACTGTCCCAAAAATATTCCATCTTGAAAATATAAATTGTGTATTCTGCTGTGGCAAATTGACACTTGTTTATTTTGAAACGTGTTTAACCATGAAAGCTTCACCGAGTCTCAACTAATTTTAAGGGGTCCGACCACGTTTTTGAAGTAGGGGCGATGCTGCTTTGTGTAATCCCGATTTAATAATTTGCGGGCAATCTTTCGGCATCGGCACGTGGGGCCAATACCAGTTACATTGTGCGTTGCTTTTCGCTATGGGCGTAAACCAGGGTAAACGCATGCCGAACAGCGGGAGAACATACACATTGCACACAAAACCCCAATTCGGGCATCGAGGGATGATTACCACTGCGTCACGCAGCCGCCTCATCGGCAGTGTCCACAATGTCGAAATTTGGTCGTCATTGCGTGAAATCTAAACCGGTGGAGGAGGCAAGGCTGGACACATTCAGCTGCTCAAATTGTTTAAACCGTTAGAACCCATAACATGAGTTGAAAAGACCCGTCGTGTTCGGAGGGATGGTTTTTTTTCTGAGACCCAAGTCAGCATGAGGACACTAAAGCGGCCCTTTTTGGCTCAAGTGAATGTCGTCGCAGGCACACCACTCGGTAAGTGCTTTAAGTTTGGTGCAACCTGGTGGCTCATTAGACAAATGATTGCATCTTGGCCTGAAGCTCCAATGACAAGTATGCAGGGTCCTGGGTGTATCCCACAGTCAAGTACACGAGAGAGTGTTAAAACGAGAGTAATATTGGAAAGCTTATTACAGATTTCCCTCGCTTTATCTGGTAGATGAATACCAAAGAAGGGGCGCGAGAAGCAAACCCGCATGAGACGGCTGCCTGCGGGGTAGCGCAGACAGATCCCACGTATATCCTGAACAGACTGTTGGGGCTAGTCTTGTTAGCGAGTGGCAACACGAGGGGGTGGGTGGCCAGCACCACGCCCGGCCACCTTTGTCTCCAGTGGCGATGTTTACTACACACCGCTCCCTATAGCGCAAACAGTCCACAACAATGATGTCCCACGGCCGACCGCATATGAGTGAATTCAAAACGCATATAGCGAATTTTGAGTAGAATTAGGTTAACGACATATGTATATACACACACGCACATAAACCGAACTCGGATAAAGCAAGGGAAACTGGCAGTGATTCAGTTGGTTTAAAGGACTCTGTTGATCTCCAGGTAAAACCTTTGTGTTTGTTTTTATTGCAACTCAAATCCGGGCTCGGAATACGCCAAATAATTTGGGGTAAGCCAGAATTGCTACCAATATAAATTAGGGGAATAGGTACATAATTGCCACAAAATAAGTTACGCCAATCCGCATGCATCAGTTTGAAACAACATAAAACGCGAGATGTTGCTTATCAACATTTGGGGAAGTTTAAGACGCTGTCCCGAAACCATTTCTTGCGTGTGGCAAGGAAATAATTACGGTCAGTGTTACAACGTTCGCGTAATTATCGAGCTGTGTACGTGTGTATCTTTTGTGGCATTTTGGTGAAAACCCCATACCCTGGGAGGCATTGGGCTTTCCACGCAATGGCAGAGCCAGGATTTTCAGGTAGGTGGGGGGGGGGGCAACCCCTCCAGCAATGAAAAATGATAGAGGAGTTGTTAGTAAGTAAGGACTTGGCCCTTGCTTTTTATTCGACGCGTGTGCGGCGATGGCCCAGCCACCGATCGAGGGTCGATTTCGAACCGCGTTGTGTGATCGGCATCGCGCTCGCTGAAGGTGTTGATGCCTTCAGGTAAGTCGTGTCCTGTAGACGCAACTGCGCACAATTCTGAGTCACTTATAACCGCTTTGCCGTTACTCATTGCCAATTATGGACTCAGACAATTGCCCTATCATCTCATAGAGTCCCTGGCACATAATAATATGCTACACAGTGGCAGTGGGGGTCGCAAAATGCCGATTTATTACTAATAAACCCTAATGATCCGATCGAAATTTGGGACTTAGATCGGATCATTGGGGGGGGGGGGGGGGTGGGGCACATGCCACCCCCCACTGGCTCGGGCAGTCTTCCCACGTGCTCTGTCAGTGCATTCTCTCACATACCGGGTGCTTCAACATTTGTTTAAACACTTATATGCGACTATCGTTTTCAATGGAAAAAGAACGGATAATACCAGTGGCGGCTCCTGCAAAATCTCTCAGGGGGGGCAAATGTCTGGATGATTGATAAGGATAAGGTCCACCCATGCAATGGATAAATTAACAGCTTAAGCATGTAAAGGCAACTTCACTTCTTTAATATTAATGAAAAAAAAAGTGACTCTTACAATACATCTTGTTTGTTTCTATACTCACTATTAAAACAAACCACTCAAGTTTCTTTTATTAAAGATTCCATTAGGTGGCGACAAATAATATTGTTGGATGAAACGTGCTTACGTATGATGACGTAAGCACGTTAGTGCGAGCCCTCCCGGAAGCCATAGAGAATGCATTGCAGCGCCCCCCGTTCGAAAAAAAACATCTTTGAATGTAAGTCTATGGGGCCACTCGGGGCGATTCTCAGCCGGACTGAAATCGCCCAAAAAGAGGCGGTACTCCACAGAACGTAGCATGACGCTGATTGGACTATATCCAGAGGCACAGTGACGGCTAGCGTGACTCTGTGGTTGAATGACATTGGTGGTGCGTCGCCCAATCGCCCTAATGAAGAAACCACCCCAGGATAATACACTGTAACATGATACCAAATGTATGTTAACAGCTTCAAAAAGTTAGTCTCTCACTTGGGGGCCGTCCATAAATGACGTCACGCACCTGGGGGGGGGTGGGGGTCAGACATTTGTGACGATGTGTGACGAGGGGGGGGGGGGTGAGAAATGTGACGTCACATCAAAATGCGCAACTTTAAATTAATATAAACAACACGTTCTACTTGATTAAATAGACTTTTTAATAAATGTTTTCTCCTACAACATCAGAGTGCAGCACCACATTAAATACGCACTACAATGACAATATATTCTTGGTTCTTTCGGTACAGTCACGTAGAAGGGAAATAATAAAAATATAAAACAATATTTTATTATTTCCCTTCTACGTGACTTTACCGAAAGAACCAAGAATATGAATCCCTGCAGTCACGAAAGCTTAAAATCAAAATAGGAAATATATTCCCTTTATAACGTTGCAACGTTCGGTTTTACGTCGTGGGAGCTCGCAAACCGGAACCACTTTGTGGGGCAGAGAGCGGAGTCGCTCTGCAACAGGATACAATTAATCCGCGACAAAATTAATACATGTTTTGTTTGTTAATTAATGAGACATTATGTTAATGTGGTAGGTAGGCAATTGGGGGCGGGGCGGGGGGGGGGCGCGCGCGCGAACCCCGTCCACCGATTTGAATGCAAGTCTCGCGTCAGCTTGAATTCCCGCGAGCCGGTCTTTGGTTCGCGAAGTCTCGCGATACTTTGACGCCGCCGCTCAAATTTGTGTGGCTCCCGGAGAGGCCGCGTCCAGGCGCTCGCCTCAGCGTGTGAGTTCGCGATTGAGTTGTGGTGGTGGTTGTTGGTGGTTGGTGTTGGTGGTTGTTGGTGGTGGTGGTTGTTGGTGGTGGTTGTGGTGGTTGGTGGTGGTGGTTGTGGTGGTGGTTGGTAGGTGGTTGTGGGTGGTGTTAGTGGTTGGTAGGTGGTTGTGGGTGGTGGTTGGTGGTGTTAGTGGTTGGTGGTGGTGTGCGCGTTGTGTTTGTTGTGCGCCTTGTGTTCTGCGGGTCATTGTGCTGCTTCCCTGCGCCGCGTGTGGTGTTTGCTGCTGCTGCTGCGAGGGGGAGCGGTGGTGTCGTAGTCGTTAGCGCTACGCTACGAACCCGGCGACCCGAGTTCGATTCCCGCACACGGCCCACCACCAACACCCGGTGACGATTATCCGAACTCCCTACGCGCCTCCCCTAACGCCTCCTCATCCTCTCAATCGAGTACCGTGTACGGTGTGTAATAAACATCGCCTTCATAGGGTTAACAGCACTTGCCCCTACAGCCTGTTAAAGTCTAGAGTCGCTAGGCCTCACCGCAATGCATGGGGGGAGGGCCTCCAGTCCGCTCTGTGTGCTCTGTACTTGAACACAATTCACTGTGTGAGCCGTGCTAGGTGTGCTGTGTGTGCTGTGTAACACGACGACTGCCTGGGTCACGGTACGATACTTCTAGAACGACTGTCAGTGCTACCCTGTGTGGCAGTGGTTGTGATCACTGTGGTGTAGCAAGTTCACGTGGTGAGGCACTGCCACACACATCGACTTGGGGGGCATCCTTGCCCCCAAGTGCTGTGGCATTCTTCTGTGGATTTGAAGCTTTGGTGACCGCAAGGATTCATACTCTTAGGTTTTTTTCGGTAAAGTCACGTAAAAAATAAATCGAAATAATAATAGAAATAATTTGTTTTATATAATTAATAAAATAATATTGATATTATTTGCATTATTTATTTTTTTCGGTAAAGTCACGTAGTTACAAATAAAAGAAAAAAATAATCGAAATAATAATAGAAATAAAATAATTAATATTATTATTTATATTATGCTTATTATTTATTTTTAACTACGGGACTTTACCGAAAAAACCTAAGAGCATTCTTCTGTGGCCCTGAAGCGTTGTCTGCTGTGAGGACGGTGCATTTGTCTCCTTTGTTTAATGCAGTGAGTGGATTGTCTTTCGTGAGGTGCTGCAGTATCATTACCCGTCCAAGCACTTGTCAGTGGACTACCTTTGATTGTGGGCAAATTCAGATGTTATTGGTCATCCCGTGCCATGTTAATCTCAGCGTTCTTCCTACAAAGTACCATCACAAGGAGAGAAACACAAACACATAGACATGATGTTGACAGTATTGAAACGGTTGTACGCTGTATGGACCTGAAAACTCAATGTCCCTGTACAAGAATACGGGGTAAATCGTATGGATTGACGGCTATGATAGTGTAGTGTATAGTGTAGGGTACAGTAAAGTGTAGGGTATAGGAGTGTATGGTAGTGTGTAGTGTCAAGTGCAAACCTGTCAACCCCTTATCAGTGCCTATCTTGTTACAGACAAATTCAGATCATATTGGTCACCCCGTGCCCCTTATACATCTCAACGTTAAAGCTACAAAGTCCCATCACAGGGAGATAAACACAAAAAATTGTTGTTGCCCGCATTGAAATGGCATTGGCCATATGGACGAGAAAACTCAATTTCCCTGTACAAGAATACGGGGTAAACCATGTGGGTTGTGTAATAAAGTGAACTCTATAATTGTGTGTGTACTGCGTATGATTGTATAGTGAACTGGGAATACAATATACATGTAGCGTGATGAGTGTACTAGAAGTATTATGCTGGATAATATTCTGTATTATACCACATAATACACTGCCTATTTTGTATGTAACTGTCTATTTTGTTGTAGTGTATGGTTTTTGTGAACTGTATTATGTAGTGTACTTTTTGTATTGTGTGTGTAGTGTTGTACTGTGTGTTGTGCTACAGTCTATTGATATGTTGTGTTTTACCGGTGCGTATTTTACGTTATCGTGAGTGTCCCTGGCAATTGCAGCAGTTTTGCTTTTACAGGTATGAACAACAGGTTCCACACTGCCCACCAGGGATTATTTGTCTGTCGTGAATATGGGGAGGGGTGGGGCTGGGTGGGGTGGGGCTGGGTGGGGAGGGGCTGGTCACCCCGTGGTGCCCTTATAAAACTCAACGTTTAACCTACTCACTACACTATACACGACACGATACACTACACTTACACAGGTAGGAACAACAGGTTCCACATTGATAATTATTTTTTTTTACCCTTCTATCTAGCAACAAAACTGACACCTTTTTTTCCCACATTGCCCACCAGGGATTATTTGTCTATCTGTCGTGCACGAATGCGCTGTCCAACCAAGTTCCTACCTGCCCACTCCGAAAGAACGTGTTAATTCCTAAAGGTTGCCTGCTCAAGCACAGCTACGCAGCGTTGAAAAGTCAAGGGCTAAACCGGCAAATAAACCGATCTCATGCCATAGTTGGGGTGGGGGGCCCATCGGTCCTTTGCAGAACCTCACCAACTCATCGCTTGAATTGCGTGTGAAGATGTCTAGCTAAATATGTTCCCTATTTAATGGTGAAAGCCAGCAGACCTTCAGTTGCAGTCAGTTTGTGGGGTCAGTTTCTCACAGCGGTCAATGTGCACCTTCACGCAGTCTGTTAATAAGCACGTTGTTTTTTCGCATTGCATCGTCCGCTCAGTGGCTGTGCGGATTTTTCTCGCGTGTGCAGAGAGCTCTTAACGTTTAAAGTAGGCAGTGGCATTTTTGCGTGCGTCAAATTCCACACAACCTCGCATTAAAACAAATACTTCACGCTCCTCCACTTTGCCTTTCATTATGATGGGCTTGTTACGTTTGGGGTTTTACTGGCTTTTTCAATGTCAGCACTTCAATGTTAACAATTAGATGTATACGGTATTATATCCCTGGTGTCTTAATGGTGAGTTAGCCCAATGGCCAAATCAATCTGGCATATTTCTGGAAATTGAATACAATTCTTGAATTGATTTTCTTTCTGGGAATTTTTTTGCAGCTGAGCTTTTGATTTGAGGATGAAGAAACAAGCCCATGTCATTGTTTACATTTTCTATTGTTGCACATCTGTATACCCTGACAACCCCAGCATTCTTAATCAAGTGAAATACAACTAATTACGAAATCGTGTATCACGTGTTCAGTTTAATTGGCCACTTGATTGTATATGTGCTTTGTACACACTGGCACAGTGTTTACACTGATACAGTCTTAACACAAACATAAGCTATTTTTGTTATCCCTTTAATTGCTTATGTAGTTTAATACCAAAGGGTATGTTATCTTGTGAGTAATTCACGTGGCCAAGCTATTGCCAACACGGTCCTAACGCTCCCATGCCGAGGTGTATCACCACAAAGGCAAGAAGATGGGGAAAATCTGATGGTCTTGTTCGCAGCCTTTGAGGGCTGTCATGTTACATAGCAGCAAGCACAGGATGTTTTACTGGTAGGAACCACCTGGTTCCACCAGCCCACAGGGGATTATTGTGTCCGTCCGTCGTGCATCAAAAAATAGGAGGGGTCGGGCTGGGTGGGGAGGGTGGGGAGGGGCTGGGTGGGGAGGGTGGGGCTGGGTGGGAGGGGAGGGGCTGGTCACCCCGTGGTGCCCTTATAAAACTCAATGTTTAACCTACTCACGCCGGCTTGTGCCCGCCCTCACAGTCGGGCATAGTTGCGGAATACACCACGCCGCCGTTGACCCTGGCCATTGACCGAGCAACCCAACGTTCCTACCAGCTCCCTCCGCAGGAATGTGTTTGCTTTACTGATAGGCACGGATTAAGCTGATGGTAGCCAAGACTACAATTCCAATACGCGACACACCCACGGTATGAAAAAAAGAGAGACAATGAGGAATAATGACATTAAATTGTGACTTCCATAACACCACCCCCTCCCACCTCACAATTTCTATTCCAGTGCTCCCTTTTGACCCCGTTGATGCGGTGAAGAAAAAAAAAATATTTCTGCTTTCACTTACGGGATGGATACATTTGGGGACGACTGAGCTATGCAGCAGATTCACCGGGTTGATGCGATTTGCAGCTACCTACGGGGATGGTAACGCTTGGAGTAAACAAGACTGCTTATGATGGGAATACAGGCTTGAGGTCTCGTTTTCTTTTATTTGTTAGTGTTGGAAGGTGAATTACTTCTCGGCAAGGTTTGGCCTGGAGGGCCCAAGGTTAGCTCTTAAAATATTTTTGCTGTTATTGTACCTGAGGGAGTAGAGAGGATTGTGGAAAAGAACCCTAAACCAAATTTATACTCTGGTCGTGTCGTCGTTTATTGTTTGGGAAACTTTAAAAAATGTTGGCACTTCAAGTTACGTATATGCACCAGGCGTGTTATTTCAAATACACGTGTGTACCTAAAAAAATAATGTGAATTATCCTTGTTAATTTAAGCATGCCAAATGATTCGTTAAATGTGTGTTTTTTTTTATTAATCTCACAATAAAATTGATATCCAGTATCCGCATACACTGAAATGTCTAATGTTAAATACATATTACAATTATTATTAAATATACAGTACAGGCAGACCTCGCTTAGTGCTCAAGGTGCGTTCCTGGAGAAGGGAGTGCGATCGAATTGGCACTAAAAGGGGGCATTATGCCATTGTATGTATGGGGATGCGTTCCTGAGAGCGTTATTTCTTTCGTATGAGCAATATATGAGGGTTTCATTGGGGGTATCGGTAATGGCGCTATTAATAATACAGATGGTAAACATGATTTCATTAATTTAAATAATAAATGTTTTTTAACACCATAAGTATTATGTACTGCACTCACGAGTGCATTCTCCTGTACACCTCCGATTAGCATGGTGGGCCACGTATGGTGCGAAAGAAGTCCATGCATATGTAGTGACGACAGGGACGGTCGAGCGTGAGGCAACACCCGTGTATTAACACTTATGTAGGTACAGCGTATAACTGAAGAGGTAGCGGCCCCTTCACCCGTTTATTAAGGGTAAGTAATCCCAGGCTAGCTCCCACTTATTCTCACACCCGTCCTCTCAAGGAGACGACCTGATCTTGGCCCTGGCTAGGCACAGATCCCGACTACCAGCCACACGAAGTCGGCCCTTAGAAGGACGTCGACCTGCGTGGCTCTGGAGTCGCGCACCGCTGGCTTGCTCTGGCCGGCCCCTTAGAAGGGCAGCGACCAGAGGAGTTCCAGGGACTAGCTAGCTGGCCTTCGATCTTCACTGGTTCTTCATCTTGACCCGTTCCCAACGTCTGCCTCGAACTCTCTGGCTCTCTCCGCCTTTTATACCAACTTGCCACCGAGGGGCGGGGCTGTGTGGGATCACAGCATCCCCCCACAGCCCCACAGGGTGGTAACCGTTGTGGACGTGATTGTGGACACCCCTGTGTAACCGTCCGTTTTCCTCCCGTAACACCCCTACACATGCAAGGCAGCGGTGGGAATAGAGGTTGGAGCTGCTGCGCTCCCCAATCGGGGTCATGGTGTGATGTCCTTGGTCAACATTTCTGTGTTGGCGGATCTTTTATGTGGTGCCTGAGACTCTAGTCTGGTCTCGTGAGTTCTCACCTGGCTAAACGCACCGATAGCAAAACATCTCTCGTGACCACAATTCGTTATAATCAAATTTCGTTTTTTTGTTGTAAAACATTTCTGCAGAATGAAGAGCAGTATAACGGATCGGCGTTCCGTGGAGTCGTGCGAAGCAAGGTCTCCCTGTATTCCGTGAAATAATAGAACTTGTCAACTTTGGCGTTTGCATTGTCCTTGTATTGTTCGCCTTTTGGTGGCCTATGCTCTATAGCACCGGTGAGACAAAGCCATGCAAGAGACTGTCTCTGGTGTAGGCCTATCAGTTTCAAGGACAATGCATACATTATCAAAGCATATTTGTATGTTTTACCGCAAGTATGTGTAATTAATGCACCCTTGATGCTTTGTAATAGATGTCTATTTGATGTTTGAACATCTTAACACCTGTATTTATTCCAGAAAGGGTAAAATATTTTCTTGATACTGGCAAAAAGGGTCCCAAAAATATTATTGAAACAATTTCTTATTTTAAAATATGGCTAACAATGTTCTTACATATCCTGTATTGCGATGTTCTTTGAAGCGCTACTTTAACCAGATTCACACGAGCAATGCACTTCGAGTCTTTCCCAACTTCTTCTTTCATATGGATTAAGAGCAGCAGATTCAATATGTAATTTTAGATTTGTTATCCACTCAATTGTCTGTTCAGAAGCAGAGTGGATCTCGTCCATTCCTCCTTTAAATGGGTGAACACAGCAGCCTGTTTACAATGTGGTTGATGTTTCGATTTAAAGCTTTCGTGACTGCAGGGATTCATCTTCTTGGTTCTTTCGGTAAAGTCACGTAGAAGGGAAGTTATAAAATAATAAAAATAAAACATAATAAAATAAAATAATTCTCACGACGTTTCGGCTACAACGCAAGCAGCCGTCTTCAGGTGAAGAATGAGACACTGCCAAGCTTGGCAGTTTCAAGGACAAAGCTTGGCAGTGTCTCATGAGACATTGCCAAGCTTGACAGTGTCTCATTCTTCACCTGAAGATGGCTGCTTGCGTTGTAGCCGAAACGTCGTGAGAATTATTTTATTTTATTATGTTTTATTTTTATTATTTTATCACTTCCCTTCTACGTGACTTTACCGAAAGAACCAAGAAGATGAATGTGGTTGATGGTTTGGGATTTGTGGCCACACTCGCAGTCCGCCATATTTTTGACTTGCCATTTGTGCATCAGGTGGCCGCATCCGGCCGTGCCCGGTGCTGATTCGGTAGATGGGTCGACCATTGGCGGCGTGGAATGTTGAAACCGGGAGGTCTTTCCCATCACGTCACCTGTTGACAAATAGTGACTGACAATGTGAGGACAGGATGAGTAATAAGTCAATGTATCGAATTGTGGCAATCTCTTCCTCGCTGTTGAGTTACTGCAACACTTGGAAGGGAGGCATGAAAACTTGCGTCACATTTCTCTACACAGGTGCCTTTGTGTTTAAGTGTTCCCGGGAAACATCCTCGAGTTTTAGAGGCCGCCGCCGCTACGAAACGTTCTGTTCCTTCCAAATTGGCAGTGTGCACGGACGAACTTTGTTTACCCCTCGATTGCACGGAACTCTGTAACCTTGCCGCATTTGCCCCATTTCCTTGCAGGAGAATTTGACTCTCATCATCTTGGATATTCCTCTAAACGTACAGTATTTAGATTGATTATTTTCAATGCAACTTTGTCATTTCGATTTAAAGCTTTCGTGACTGCAGGGATTCATCTTCTTGGTTCTTTCGGTAAAGTCACGTAGAAGGAAAATAATAAAATAATAAAAATAAAACATAATAAAATAATTCTCACGACGTTTCGGCCACAACGCAAGCAGCCGTCTTCAGGTGGAGAACAAGTACTTGACAGACCTGTTCTCCACCTGAAGACGGCTGCTTGCGTTGTGGCCGAAACGTCGTGAGAATTATTTTATTATGTTTTATTTTTATTATTTTCCTTCTACGTGATTTTACCGAAAGAACCAAGAAGATTAACTTTGTCATTGTTATGAAAAGAAAGTACAATACATGGTAGAGGAACATACCCGCACTTGGGGATGGCCTGAGGTAGGAAGAAGGTGGAGGTGTGATTGAAAAATGAGTGAACATCGAAGGAGAAGGGAAAGATCTTGAGATCGAGAGGGAGTTGGTCATGCAAATGTGCAGCAGAGAGAGAGTTGCAAACGTGACGGGTATCTGAGAATAAAGAGCCACCACTGACTGCGCGGAAGTTCACAAGGGGTTATATTTTCAGTATGCCTTGGTGTATTAGTTTGAGAGTAGAGTGAGGTGAGAGGTAGGCTGAAGAAAAATCATTTAGGATCCTAATAATGATGGGGGAATTCTTGTATTTTATCCTTGGTTGAATCTGCAGCCCGGGTAGGGATCTCCCAGAATGTTGTCGGTGTAATGAATGCCAAGCAATGAGATGCGTGGTTTATGGTTTCAGGATTTCAGCAAACGTCACTATGAACAGCAAAACCCCAGCAGGTGAAGACCCCAAGAAGTTGGAGAGGACGGGGCGAGTGCGGGAGATTGGCTCCCAGGCTGTGTGGTCGCTCTCCTCCTGCAAGCCTGGTGAGTCTTCGACAGATGGCTCTTGTCATTACCAATGCCGTGAGCCTTTGCGCTTCCCTCATTCCACTGCCGCTGCTTATAGGATGAGCAGCGCCGCATTTAACAAAAACAAGACCGATTGAAAGATACGCATTCCCCTCTCCAATTCCGCTTGGGCCACTCGCATATTGTGCGGATGATGCACTGCCAACTTAACCACTTTAACAATCAGACTTTGTATTTAAAATATTCTGTTAATATTCGTACAGGGCATGGGAGACACTTGATAACGTTGATGTTTGTTTAATTTTCCACGTTATATTTTTTTGTTGTGACACTGGGTTGTTCAGTTACCTTGATCTCTGCAGATTATATAGCTCTGAGAACCTGGTGGGCAGGGGCAATGAATGGGAAGCAGATGAGGGGAGGTACAGCCACAGGCAAAAAGTGCCATAGGCATCCCTGTAACGTGCATGTAGCGAGTCTCGTTTCTGTGTCTTGCAATAGCCTTTTGGTTGGACACAAAGTCATTTCGTCAGTACCCCAAGACCGTTAACTTGCCCTATGTGCACGTTTTCTGTTCATTGTAGTATACGACTCTCAAGTCCTTGTTCTTAACGTGACATTACCTGCTCACCTATGCCACTGTGACCACCAGGATTTGGCGTGGATCAACTGCGGGATGACAACCTGGAGACGTACTGGCAGTCGGATGGCTCCCAGCCGCACCTGGTCAACATCCAGTTCAGGTGAGAGCCTGTAGTCAGCCGAGGTTCGCCTTGCCCTCCACTGCTGCCCATGGTGGTGTAGTCAAGGGGCAAGATGCATGGCCAGATCTTTCATGCACGTTGTTAAACACAGAATCCAAATATGTATTTATCTTGCAGAAAACAGATGAGCTATGAAGCTCTTTTTCACAGATGTCCAGTAATACAACTATGACCAAATCACCCGGAATATGCCCAAGCTTGGAAGCTACGCAAGGTTAAGCCTCGACATCGTTGGAAGGCGGAACACTACACACAGATGTTAAAGGCTGTAGACTGCGGAGCAGCGTTTTGAACAGCAGAGGACAGTTCTAGATTTGAAGCTTTCGTGACTGCAAGGATTTATACGCTTAGTTCTTTCGGTAAAGTCACGTAGGTAAAAAAAATGAAATAAAAATTAATAAAAATTAAATAATAAAATCACGACGTTTCGGAGGCAACACAAGTCTCCGTCATCAGGTGGGACTGTCACAGCCAGATTTGCTGCATCAAGTGAGGCAGGGATTCCTAGATGCAAGCTCTTAAATACAAGTTAAGGAGGAGGAGAGGGGGGGAGTTTATCAGAATGTGGTAGCCAATGGGCAGTGCATCAAAAACCATTGTACTCTACCGCTATGTTTACAAAGTTATGCACACCATTTTTACCACCCTAGAATGGCCAGGATGGGGAAGTATGGTCAAGTTACCCCCTTGACCCGCACAGCATCGAAAGGTCTCCATCCAGTAGCCAACTGACGGAATTGCCGTATAAGTACGTGTCCTTAAATCTGGTGTTGGTCACCAGAATGCAGTGTGGTGCGCCTCTGCGTCCCCTGTGCCACAGCTAAGTTTTGCACAGTCTATTGCACAGTCGCATTACTTTGGCGTTTTAACAGCGATGGCGGCTTGCTAAGTGATCAATATTTTACAGATGAGAAAAGAGGAATGTCTTTCATGTGGCACTCGCTGCGGCAGGTGGAGGGCCCCTTTTTCGAGGGGCGTTTAAACTGCTCTTCAGTGACTTTCACGCTCGGCAGTCTTGTGGATTTGCCTGGAGTGGCATAGTTTTGGCAGAAATGCTAATAACTGCCAATAACATTTCATAAATGGTTTCCGTATGGGTGCTATGGGGGACTGTTTTGGTCCAACTTTTTTTACCATAGGACGTTACCGGTATTAGTGGCCTTGGCAAAATTACGTCTTGGACACAGATTGTCGTGAAATTTCCAAAATGCGTCGGGAGCCGTGGAAATATTTGAACGTGTTTGATTGGCAGCATGTTCGCGTAATGATTCGTGAGTTGGATCGAGGATAATTACGTCAAAAATTTGATCAGAATTGAAGTGTTTTTGCCAAAAAATGTGAATATCGTAAAGAATTTTTGCATGTACATAAAAAGCTAAGCCAAGGAAAGCATATTGTACTCGCTCTGGAAAACCTGTAGTTAAAAAAACATCTAATGTGAACTCCACATGAATGAATGAATGTGTCTTATCAATCTTGGTAATACATATTCTGGCAAAACGCTGTGTCCATCATGGGTGTTTTTGAAGGGGGGGCTAGAGTCAAATCAGATAACAACACTTGCCAATCTCCTCAAGGAGCATAACCCATCACGTGAACTCCGGTCATCGTCGCAGCGGCGTCTTTTGGCTGGCCACGAATAAACGCGGTGGTCACCACATGGCGCGCTTTCAAACGCCCTTCTTCACCGTCTGGAACGCGCTCCTCCTCCCGATATTCGGAAGCCACTTGAGCGATGCACTATTATATCTAGATTTAAAACTCATTTAATGAAGAATAGCTTTTTGTGTTGAGTGTGTTGTCCTTCCCCCCGCACCTCCGATTAGTGTGGTTGGTTACGTATGGCACGAAAGAAGTTCAACATACATACATACGTTGGCCGTGGCAAGGCTTCGAACTCGGGTCTCCTCCGGGGTTACTTTGCGAAAAGTATTTGTAGTTTGAATGAGTGAATTTATATATGTAATGACACGATGTTTGCGTGTTATATCACAGCTTGTGATATGCTTTTTTATCATTCATCAAATGCGGTAAAATCGAATTGTAATTTTTTGAAATAGAAAAATATATTCAATCACCAGCTTCTGCAAACTTATAAGTATTCTACATGTTGGATTTATAGAACTAAGAAACTGTATGAATTGGTGGTTTAGTGGTATTTTAGTCGGCTGTGGGTGTAGTCATGGATATTTGGCTGCATGCCTGTGGTTTTAGATTACCAATTGCCGAAGACAATGGATCGAAAGATGTCTGCATTCCTTAACTTTGTTGGGGTTACATCGAAGTCAAAATAAAACTGGGAAGTTAATAATGCACATTAACATACATGCAACATTGAAAAGGTTTGACTTCATTAAGAGTTTCAGGCCAAAAATGTGAATAATGAGCCCTGTTTAATTCCCTGGTATATATGTTTTTTGTAACCCAACCTTGTTTTTACTCGGGGGGGCGGAGTGGTGCTCGAAGTCACCAGACGGGTCAAGCCTCTACCACTCAGGATATTAGCTTCATGCGCAATTTCAGCAGGAAATTGGTTACGAGGAAATCACGACAACCGGGTTGTGGGTCGACTTCTTGCTCGCTCTCACGATGACGTGAGGGTATTTAACGTTCTCCACAAGGTCATTTTCACGCCTTGCCGGGGGGCCACCGTGAAGCGCGTGGTTGTGCGGCGACGTTTTTTTGTTTGTTGCGTTTCGTTTGGCCTCCTCCAGGAGGAAAACGACGGTGAAGATGGTGTGCATCTACGCGGACTACAAGGCTGACGAGAGCTACACGCCCAGCCGCATCTCCATCCGCGTCGGCAATAACTTCCATGACCTCCAGGATGTGCAGGTAGGAGTCCACACACCGGCTTTTGGTTCACTCGCCCAACTTTTAAGTCACCCAGCCACTGTAACTGTAGTTGTGAATAATAGGAATGTGTCCGATACACACCTCTTAAATCATCCAACCACTGTCACTGAAGTTGTGAACAATAGAGATGTAACCGATTTTTTATTTCAGCTGTTAAAATCCCCATTATCAGGCTCGGAATGCACGCGTCGAATCGTGCGTGCAGGAGTTGCTTATTTCTGATCCGGATATGTTTTGCGCTGCCTCTGAACAAGTCTTTCAGGATTTTGCCGATCTTGTCGGACAGCGGAAACTCGGCGAGCTTAATCGCGGATAGGATTTGGATAGGCGGCCGCCATGCATAACAGGTTGTTGTAGGCTACTGCGGGGCTCCGTGGTCAGCAGAGGGCACTTGCAATACTCTGCTCCAACGTTTTTGCTCTCCGCCTTCATAAATCTGCACTGACAAGCACGGCAAGGTGGGGGAGGCCCTCATCCGGCTGCAGGTTGCAAAATTGTTGTGTGTTATGCAGTGGGCTAAGGGTCCAAGATGTGCTACAATGGACGTTAGAGCATCTATTTGAGAAGCAATCTTGAACCTTAATGTTGACAATTTGTTGAATCAAAGTAAAGTAGCGTGCAAATTGTATGGCGATTATAGGGAGTGTGCCAAGGGTGTGTTTTGGATTTAGTTGCAAGAGGGGCCTTTATTTGTTTTTATAGACAATGGCACTTTAGTGGTGAGCGCACAGTGCTTACAAAGTTGAATGCTAAATTATAAGAAAGGCAGGTAACTGTAACGTATTGTTGGTGTGAAATATTCAGCTTATTTTAGCCAGCGCTATATATGTATATACATTGTGGTACAGATTTATTTGCAAGCGGTCTTGTAAAATGGGTGTAAATGTTTATGGTCTACTCCATGCTTACCACCACTATTCACCATAGTTGTTTCATAGTTGTTTCTTTCAAGCACGGATTACGCTGTAGTTCAATGGAGTTGGCAGGTTGATGTAAACCCTCATTATGGAGGCACCAATTAATTACCTTCCCACATGCGAAAGCCTACTCCAGTTTCCTTGCATCTATTCACCTCCCTTTAACATTTGGGCGAGACGTATGAGCGAGGAGGCAGCTCTTTTTGTTGAACTTGCATCTTGCCGTGGTATCGACTGGTGGGAGGTTTTTTCCTACAGTGCATTGACTTCACGACATAGGTTATTCACATTCATCGCGCGGATTTTTAGTTAAACGCGCTAAAAAGTGACGCACAAGGTCAAGACGTGTGAAGTTCTAGGAATAACAATGCCGCCCAGTTTGACACTTTAATGTGCTTAATTTTGCTTGGCAGACTAAACCAGTGGTGTGACAGACCGACTTAAAAAAACTGTCCAATTTCATGCGGTGTCTCTGTTTCAGAATCTTCCATTTCCATGATGACGATTGGAAGTTTGCTCACCGACATTTGGGTTAGAATTCATATTTCGATGTCTCTGTGCGGTCTGGCACCATTAAGTCGAGCGCTACATTTTTCCTTTCTTTGAGAGAGAGACCTTGCCGGATTTATTGAACACGTTAATTCAGTGCGTGATGGCGCTGCTAAACGCGGTGAAGCTTGTTTACAAGAATGCCCCCCATGAGTTTTTCAGACAGGTGAAGCGATGGTGTTGGAGTAAATTGGCCGCAAGCCAGGGGACCAGTCTCCGCAGGAGGCTAGACTTGTATGGAGGCCCCCCCGTGGGATTTAGAGTCGACAGGAAGACGGGACAGAAGGCTAGACTCCCTGAGGGCCCAGCCGTTTCTAATGCGTTGCTTTTCCAGTCTGGCGAGGCAGGTGAGGACATTCTGACAGCCGTCACATTGCATAGCATTAACAGCTGAAGCTAGGTGTGTGTTTGTTCAAGCCCTTCTGGGGGTAATATTCCACAGTGCGGGGGAAAAAATAAGAAATTATACAATTTGCTCACTGTTTTTTTTTCTTTCTGGGAAAAATAATGAATGAATAGCTTTCGTTTGTTTTTACTGAATTGGTTCTAAATAAAGTTCATTGTTTGGAGTGTTGAAGTGATGAAGACGTACTGTTGTGAAAGTACATTCTTTTTGTAGTTTGTAGGATGTCTCCTTAATGCGTCATTCTCCAAAGACGGGTCAAGAAAATAAGAATTTGAGTGAAGACCACGCTGCTTTTATTTCCATTGAACAGTTAAAACAAAAGTTTCCAATAGCAACAAGAGCTTAAAGAACATTATACATATAAAGGAAAAGAAACATTGAAAAAGGTTGAGAGGAAGTTGGAGTGTAATTGAGCTAATCAGTGATGCTGAGTGGAGAGGCGAGTAAATGTGATGATAATGTCAAAGGAGTGAACGTCTCAGTCTGTTTTCTTTATGATGCCATGCTCTCTAATGGTTACCTGGCCCAGGATCAGGTTTCAAACTTTCAGACGGCAAACCTTCAATTAGCGAGGCCAGCCCATGACATCATCGCCAAGCCAGCCACTGTGGAATACTTTAATTGATTTGCATTCCATGACTGATTAAGTGCAACCCCATTTCCACTCGGCTATTAGCATTTTTTGTCAAAAAATATTTTTAATTTTCAAAACGTCTGTACTTCGTCATGCATTCAATCAATTATTTCAGCAGTCCTTTATTTCAGGGAAGGTGGGAGTCCGTAGAGTTCTGAGGTGAGTAGCCAGTGAGGTTACCACCGCAACTCTATCCAGATTTCATTAGCTGTGTACCTAAAATTCAAACTACGAACTATTTTTTATTTTACCGGGTTAAGGCCCACGGAGCTACATTGCTCTTTTTAACAAGCGACTTGACCACAAGTAATAGCTCAACAAGAAGTGGCTTATCACGTGGAAATGTATAGCAGCCATACTTTAACACATTTTTCTAAATGTGGAGGAAATAATCCGAGCACCCTGAGAAAAATCCATGTGACCACGGGGAGAATGGGCAAACTCCAAATATACAGGCGTCAGGGTCAGGATCGAACCCACGACCAGTTTACCAGGTGAGATAGTTAACATCTCACCACTGCAACACCCTAGCAGATCCTGGTGTGTGGAGAGGTTTTTTTCCAACCAGATATTGTTAACGCTGCTTCCAGGATGCATTAGCCTGTAATTCACAACTTGAGCGGCAATGGTTGTTGAATTACATGGAATTGGAAAACTCCCAAATCCACTGGGCTGCAAAATGCTCAGATGGCAGCACATCAAGTGGGTTTGTGAACGTGTCTGCGCAGATTTGTAGCCTCCCTTATCATGTATAGATTTATATCGTGCCTTATTCTAAAGCTGCTTTACAGCGATCATGAAATTGTGCATAAGATGACAGTGGTTGCGATGAAGAGAGGGATTATAATTAAAAGCGGTGGTGTAGTTGCATGGTTTTTCTCCGACTACTTCCCACATGCAAAACACTTGCCAATAGACGTGGAAAAACATGGCAATCCTGGATTAAGGTCACCCCACGCCATGTCGGTAATAGGGGTTATTTCACCATACTTCAAAAACGCTGGTTTGGTGAAGGTGGTAACCTAAACTGGTCCAGATATCACTCACTACTCGTCATGACCAGGAAGCGAACTCAGGTCGCTGGGTTCATAGCGCAACATGCTTACCACTACGCTGTTGCTCCCCATGGCAAATATTCTCCTGAAAAATGATTGACCCTCAGTGATACTTTAGTGTTTAAATAAATCACATTCTATTTTCATGATAACAAATTAAATTCAATTGTACGTAATTGTTGATGGACGATCTACCCATATACTGCATCTCTCAGAGGCGACGCATTCCTACTGATTTCCATTATTGAAATCTGCAAGCTGAGAGCGAGGAGTCAGAATTTTTTTTTTATTTTTGCTGAGAGAGAACTTCTTAAAGGGCTCGGTTTTTCTCCGTAGGGGTGTTAATTTGGTTTGGGCTGCTCGCTCACTCGCGAACAAACGAGACGACGGAGCCCTCAAATTCCCTCCATTAGAAGCGGCCTTCGCCTGCCTGGCATATTCACGGCGAGCGCCAAACTATTCGCAGCGAGTCACATTTCTCCCAAGGGAAAGGAAAATATATAAACTTTCCCCGTAAAATTCCTTCTCCAAAATACCTCGCCGTTTCTGATAAAACTGTGGTCATGGGAGTGCCACTCGGCATCGTGATCACTTTGGATTGCGTTCAAGCCCAGGCTGTCTCTCTTAAATAGAACGTTGCCTCTTTGTTTCTTTTCGTTCATTTAAAATGTGATGTGTTGCAGTGTTCCTGAGACAACAGAGCATGTCTATTATGCACTTCCAATAAAACAACTTTTGTAATCCAGAATGCTCATATGATCCTTATGGCGGTACCCTGGGGTATCAAATAATACTAAATGGCCGAGGCAATTAAATATTTTATTTCTGGGACACTATTCTTTCCAGGAGTGTACTTAACTCCGCGACTGGGGTACCAATCAATCCGAAATCAGTGCTACTCCGCGATGTCTAAACGCAGCGAGGACGATTGCGCTGAAGCCCTGAATGCTCGTACGCACCATAGTGGTACATCGTGTACAGCTCGTCGAGATGAGTCGATTGCCGCATCGCCGACCATCAACAGACTAAACATGACTGCATCACGGACATTGTGCGAGAGCCAGGGTACTATGGTACCAAGGGGGACCGCCATAATGTTCATATTAAAACATAACACTTTTGTAAATACATATAAAATGTGCAGTTGGGGCGGTGGCACAGTGGTTTGCGCACTGCACTATAAACCTGCTGCTGCCCGGCCACGGCTAACCCAATATCTGAAAGGGTCTTGCCCCCCGCACACCCCCCTATCCCGCTTGAAAAAACCCCAGCTGACCAGCGTGGTAAAGTATGGTTAAACAACCCCTGATGGCATGCATTCAACAGTGTATTGATAAGGCTCTCTATTTATGATGTATTATAGACGTCCTTCTCGATGACATATCACTGTGACCCAACGCACCCGTGTGTGTGTATCTTCAGTGTGCGAACCTAGAAAGCCGATCACTCCCACAGCAAACAAAGAGTTCCGCGTTAGGTCTGCGCAAGTTGTCTATCCTCACGCAAACGGGGAACACACATGTGTTGGTTGATAGTAATGGCAGCACCCGTGTGATGGCCTTTACACGGTACAATTTTGTTTGGTATAGTATCTCGATGCTGCAACAACAACGACGACGACACTCAATGTGTTATACAAAAGTGAGACACGTGCTTCAGGAGGAAAATAAATATTTCAAGGATTATACGTCTTGATTTGAAGCTTTCGTGACTGCAAGGATTCATATTCTTAGTTTTTTTCGGTAAAGTCACGTAGGTAAAACATTAAAATTAATAAAAGTAAAATAAATTAAAAATCACGACGTTTCGGAGGCAACACAAGCTTCCGTCGTGGCTGTGACGGTTCCACCTGAAGACGGAAGCTTGTGTTGCCTCCGAAACGTCGTGATTTTTATTTTATTTTACTTTTATTAATTTTAATGTTTTACCTACGTGACTTTACCGAAAAAACCTAAGAATATTATACGTCTTGTTTTTTGAGACGAGATAGACAGTCACAGGCAAGGATTCTAAGAAGGTGTTGTGCCTGGACTGGAGCAGGGATCAGCGAGTCTAGGGTGGTGACTTCCAGACTGTGTGGCCAGTGCAGGGGAGACTGAGCGACAATCCGCCGAGTGAATTTGACTGGGGTCTTAGACAGACGAAAAAAACCCGCATTTGTCACCGGAATGCGTGAAGGGGAGTAGAGTGAGATGAGAGGGGAGAAAGGGGATGGGGGAGAAAGTCCCATGGAGGATGTTGAAGGTGGTGAGGGCGATCTTTTCCTTGCGGCTCCCCTTCGGGTGGTTATGAGTCACGGCGCTGCTCTCGGCGAGTGCTCATGAGTGGGGAATGCTTGGTCAGCAAAGTTGTGGGTGGCCTTGTCCCATCACATTTCGTTACACTCATTCTCCGTGCACGAGGTTCTCATTGTTTAGGGACGAGTGGAATTTCTGGGATGGCGAGCTTCCCTCTGAGCACAGTCGCCACAGTCATGCGACTGGAGCTCATCTTTGACAGCATTAGACCTTTTGAAAGAGGAACACGCCATTCACAATAGTCACTGCGGATGCAACGATGAGTCGCATCACACTGTTCAGATATATTCTTGGTCTGACGATACATGCCCTGAATTGTACATGTAAAAATAACTATTTAACATTCACACTTGAATATGCCACTGTAGTTGAATGCGGGTCGTATGACAATTCATCGGAAATAGCAGATGTGAATTGTTAAATCCCACTAAGCCACACACACTTATCAACTGCACTGTGTCACCTGATGTATGCTGCTGGTGCTGCTCAGTGCAAATCCCATGAATGGTCACCCCCTCTAATTGGAACGCACTGCCCTCGAGGAGCAGAGCATCTCATCAGCTCGTCATTCACACCGCACTATGGAACTCCTCTTCTCCACAACGGATAAACCCGGATAGTAGGATGAGTATGGCGTGCATGTCCTATTCTCCGTGAACATTTACAGACAATGGGATAAAGGTTGATGCTTCCAAAATACTTTTACGTGGATCAACTTGTACAACAGAACGCATATTCGAAGGGATCCCCTTTAGCCATGCACTCTCCTTATCCTCAGAATTAGCTACTGTTTGAGATGTGTTTCGTATGGTGCGAAATAAGTTATACATACATTATATTTATCTGTGAACAATTAGCAGATGTAGCGCTCTGTGGCGAACCGCCCCTGGGTGCTTCTTTCACAGGGAGAGTAAAACAGAAAACATGACGAATCTTGCCAAAACTCCTGTGATTCACAAAAAAAGCATGGATATTTGCAGTTTTTACAGTTCAGTTGGGGTCTGCAGGTTAATCGGAAGAACAGGCACTAGGGTTGCGGATAAGAGGAGTTTAACAGCACCAACGTCATAACAGGACTGGTGAGAATTCACCCGACTGCAGTGGTGGTGATGATTGCCAATGAGCATCTGCTGCAAGTCTGGTTGCAGATATATACGCTGTCAGGAGTTGATCCTAGCTGGCCACAATTTAATTGCAGTTCTCTTTAACCACACAAATGTTTGCATTTTTTCCATTGCGTAGCCCTGCCACCACCCGCTGCCACTACCACTTGGGCATTAGATAATAATAATAATGTGTTCTTGGTTCTTTCGGTAAAGTCACGTAGAAGGGAAAAAGAATAAAAAGAAAATATTATTTTATTATTTCCCTTCTAATAATAATAAAATATTATTTTATTATTTCCCTTCTACGTGACTTTACCGAAAGAACCAAGAATATGAATCCCTGCAGTCACGAACGTTTTAAATCAAAATAATAATATAGCTGGCATGCTGGCGATTGCCGGGTTGTTGTTGGGCATCCTCTATAAGCGCGCACCGTGGAGTTCTGCTCAGTTTTGCCGTTGCTCAGAGCTACTGCAATGGCAAGCAAAGGCAAGGAATTGCGAGCCGTTCACAGTACCTGTTCAGTTTTATCCCCGCTTATTATTGCTGGCCTCGAAGAACATTTGAAACACATAAAAATGGCTTTTTTTCCACACGTTTAGTTAAGCTTAATGTATAATTCCTGCATAGATGAATGCCATCTCTACTATCTCAAGCATCCTATTGAATACTTTGGCATGTAGGGCTGTGTAGATCTTGCCGTTTGGTAATGTTTATAATTTTTACTGTTTGTAAACATTTGGAAAGCCCTAGCTAAAAGTGCTATCATGATCAAGATATTAATCATCACCACGTGATAATGGGCAACATTTCTAGCATTTAAAAATTATATTTTCATGTTTATTATTTCTGAGTAATGCCAATTATTTTTTCTAAGCAAGCTGTTTATTTTCCCGAGGAGGCTGCTTGCCTGGTTTGTGCTGACAATCTTTAAGCACCAAGGTGCATATTTTCGAATATTTTTTTTTCTCGTCCGACTTGCCAAACACTCCTGGGTCTCCATCGGCTTCCGGTTGAGCTTCGTGCACATTTTCAATGACCGTGTTGAAGTCACAAGGTGCAGAGCTATCTGCAGCTGCCTCACTATTTGACTTGAGAAATCTGCAGCCCTACGAAAATTATTGGGAATGAATAACACTGAGGGCTGCAGGATGGAAAAGAAACCCCATGGAATTCAAAAGACCGATAACAAAACTCAACACTCAGTCCCTGAAAAACTGAGACTCGTATGGATTGTTTTCTACGTGACATTATCTTGTTGAGCTATCGTTAGATGCCTTGAATTAGATTTCTTGTTCGAGTATACCTGTATATTTTGAATAAATCTGGGCATTTCTTGTTATTTCGAGTCTGAAATCGTGCGCAATTCCATTATTGGATTCGAATACCATTCCTAAAGTTGATCAGAAGAGCGGACTTGGCGGGGGCGATCGGGCTGCACAGTGATGGGCGTGGTGTTCCGGCAAGAAGTAGGTCCTGGCTGGCCCAGAGGAATCACGATTGTAACGTGTGGCCAATACCCATGCAATACAACTTCTGTGGGGATTCTGGTCAATACTGGCCACAGCTGGTTTCAACCTCAATACCAGCCGGCCAGAATCGCCAGTGTCGCTCACTGACACTTATTACATCGGCATCGGACGTATGTTGCAGCGGCGATGCATGAAACTGGTCTCGTAACGCTCTATTTCCTGTGTGGCTTAGGCAATACAACGGGCCCAACAGGGGCTCAGTGATGACTCGCGTGCTCCCTGAGACCGGTGTTTTGACAACAAGAAGCATCGCAGCTACCAGTTGGTTTACTGGGTCCACTAGCACTCGGATCGGTGGATTCACTGGGATCATCACCAAGACCCCCCCCAGTAACTATCACACTAGTGGGGGCCACTACTGTGGCTGCCACAACTACCAATGGGACTTAATTCTAGATTTGAAGCTTTCGTGACTGCAAGGCAATGGGACTACCAGAACTGCAAGGATGCTTATGTATGTGTACATGTTCGTACATTATTCGTAACGATGCGTGTGTACGCATACATGTGCTCCACCTCGTAGGCATATCTTAACATCGGGTAGCTCAGAGAAGAATTATAATTTCGTCAGGAATCGTCCAAGTTGGAATGGTATGAATTGAGTATGGTCCCTATGGGAATCGCTCACCTCTAATGTCAAATAATGTCTTAAGTAAATTTCTGGAGTATAATTTACAGTTGAAGGAGAAATAATTCGTCTGCGAATCAAAGGAACTGAAAAATAAACGGATAAATTATGATTTACTTCACTTAAAACCTGGGCCGCCTTCCATATTTCACCCCAGAGATCCCATAATTGTAGTTCTTTTAATGGTGACGTATTCCGAGCGGTTTTGACTGGTTTTGACAGGATCGTCACTGAAGCTGCCAGAATACTCACATAAACCAGATACTGTGCTGCGCCCGCTGGCAGCTGCTAATGAGCGTACAAACACATCTCAAACAGTAGTGAAACTTTTCAGTGCTTCTGTGTGACGCATATTCATTTTTATGGTTTTTTTTTACTACATATTTCCCTCAATTGATGCCAAGTAATGAGTGGTAGCTAAGGAATGGTAGTGCGTCTCGGGTTACAAACTCTATTACGAAGGTGACATTAATTTAAAATCTAGGGTTATAGCAATGCAGACATTCATGGATTACCATCATTTTTCAAGGATCTCAACAAAATGTATCGAACGGTTATGATGACAACGATGGTAATACTGTGGTTGATAACCACGATGCTGGTTCTGAAGCTGATATTGATTTGTCTTTGATATGGCAACATCCTATGTGCCAGCGCATCTTGGAGCACTTGAGCTCTCATCTCAAACGTTTCAAAGGGTCCCCCCTATGGCAGCTGTCCCTGTGGGCGTAAGGTTACCCAGCATCTGCCCTATAAATAGGCATTAGTCTGCCAGTAGGGTTGCGATAATTGCTACGAATAAATCCCAACCGAGTAATTTGCGGGAATGTTTATAATTTGGTGCATTTGGCCTCTGACGCCAGCGCACGATGACCTTCTCTTGAGTGAAGCATCATGGTTATATAAGCACAGTAGTAATGAGGGCGGCCGCTGGATTCTAACCCTAACCTCTGCAACAAGTGGCGAACGCGCTGCCGTCCCCCCCCCCCCCCCCCCCACGTTGATGACAATGCTGCTGCGGATGATGCTGCTGCTGTTGCTGCTGTTGCTGCTCATGATGATATTTTTGGTATTAATGATGATGACGATGATAACAATCCTGCTGCTGCTTTTGATGAGGGTAGGATAATTATTTATTCTTTGGGCACTGCAGTTTTTTCCCCAATGGCAAAATATCGTTTCAGAAATTGACCAAACGTCCCAATGCAGAACCCGACTGAAAAAAACTTTTAAGACTCAGTGAGGTTTCCTGATTAAAGGGTATAATTGTTATGCATGTTGTGATCTATCACTTAATTTTCATAGTTGGCAAAACCGATTTCGTCTGTGGTTCATCAATGGAGGAATAGCAAAACTACACTAACTCTCTCCCGAAGCCCTCTCTTCGCAGCTAGGAGACCTCCACATTGGAATTTAGCTCCTGAACACATTTATGCTGCCTTCTTGCTCAAGAATGTAATTACAGCAGCATCCAGACATGCAAGTGACAGCCAATCATTTCATCAATGAATATAACAAGAATTGGTGGAATTTTTCGATTTAAAGCTTTCGTGACTGCACGAAAGCTTGTCTGTCTTTCTGACAGCCCTGTTCTCCACCTGAGGACGGCTGCTTGCGTTGT
Organism: Lampetra fluviatilis; assembly: GCF_964198595.1. Taxonomy (NCBI): domain Eukaryota; kingdom Metazoa; phylum Chordata; class Hyperoartia; order Petromyzontiformes; family Petromyzontidae; genus Lampetra; species Lampetra fluviatilis. The sequence goes on from NC_136289.1 coordinate 6,467,095, forward strand.
GGCCGAAACGTCGTGAGAATTGTATTTTATTATGTTTTATTTTTATTATTTTATTATTTCCCTTCTACGTGACTTTACCGAAAGCCCTGTTCTTCACCTGAGGACGGCTGCTTGCGTTGTGGCCGAAACGTCGTGAGAATAGTATTTTATTATGTTTTATTCTTATTATTTTATTATTTCCCTTCTACGTGACTTTACCGAATGCCCTGTTCTTCACCTGAGGACGGCTGCTTGCGTTGTGGCCGAAACGTCGTGAGAATAGTATTTTATTATGTTTTATTTTTATTATTTTATTATTTCCCTTCTACGTGACTTTACCGAAAGCCCTGTTCTTCACCTGAGGATGGCTGCTTGCGTTGTGGCCGAAACCTTGTGAGAATTGTATTTTAATATGTTTTATTTTTATTATTTTATTATTTCCCTTCTACGTGACGTCACCGAAAGAACCAAGAAATATTGGTGGAATATTTAAATTTTCTAATGTTTCAAAATTTGCATCCTTTACTTGTATCATCGTGTGTAAGTCTGCATGTTAATCTTAACACTAGTTGGAAGATATAAATTAGTCTGGCATGGAATCATTCATTACCACGATTCCAGCACCGATTTACAAGTTATGTACTCACTATAATATCTTGGCAAATTACTAAATAATGTCAAATGTTAGCCGTTTATTTACACGTTCATGAATGGTTCATAAAAACAAAACAAACATTTTTAATAATCTCATTTCATGTCATTTTGAATTATATTCATCGCACGGACAGTTTAATGGGCTGCTTGGAAATAAAACTTTTTTTTATTTTACCAGGTAAGCCCCACTGAGCTATATAGCTCTTTTTCAGAAGTGATCTGGCCACAAATGAAAGCTTAACGAAGTGGCTTATCATGTGGACATTTATAGCAGCCAACTACTTGAAATGCATGTTTCTAAGTGTGGAGGGAAAGGACCCGGAGAAAAATCCACGCGACCACGGGGAGAACATGCAAACTCAAAATATACAGGTGTCAGGATTGGAATCGAACCCACCACCTCCTGTATACCCGGGCGAGGTAGTTAACATCTCGCCACCGTGGCACCCCAAATGCACTGAGAGACAGAAAAAGGAACACACGGATCAGGGGAGAAACTCAATCGGAGACATCGTATTGACAATCGGTGAGAAAAGTAAACGGGCTTTGGCAGGAAACATCACTATACAGGGGGGACGAGACTGGTGACGAAACGGCATCCAACGGAAAGAACGAGCGCAGGAGGCCGACCGCCTGGGGATTTAGCGATGAGGTCATTTTTTTCTCCAGACGAGAGATTAATGGTAGTGGGCACTGGCCCACGAGGTATTGTGAAGGTTTTGGGGGAGGCCTTCGTTTAGCAGCGGATGGGCAATGGCTGATGACAGTGTTGAATAGTTTGTGAAAACAAAAGCTGTCGAATTACTTAATTTCGCGTAATTATCAAGTGTATTTTTGGCACAGGCAGTTGATGGCCTGTTGTAAAATGGAGTATTCAAGATCCACTTTACTTTAGATGGTGAGCATGGTAAGTTATTGCAGAAGCGAATGCGATACTCTGCCTCGAAGCTTCTTGTGATAATGTCAACAAAATCCTGTGCATTGTGTTTAAATGAGCAAAGAAATCATTTAAGTATTGAATGAAGCAGTTTTAGTTTGGCCATGCAAAGGAAAATTATGCTTGGCATGAAATGTAATACTTTAAGAGTGTTTGTATTGGCTGTTTGCTATCCGATGAAGCCAAAAAAAATCGCCACCACAAAGTGTGTGATATGATCTGCTCTACAAAACTTTTGCACGGACAAAAGTGGTACCATTTTTACTCTGGAAGATGTATCACTTTCATTTTTTAAATAATTTTCCTTTACAGACACATTCTTTGGTTCTCTGAAGGACTTTGTTTATTGTTTCAATAACCTTAAAAATTTCCATATTAACCAAACTAAATGGTCTAGGTTTTCACGGTATAATTTCTATGCAATTTCCCCTTTCTCGTTGAGCGTGCAAAGGCTTGCCTCATGCAATTCCGAGTCTATGCTCTGCTTGAAATTCGGTAATTGAGATGCAGCTACAAATAACTTAGTGTATACTAACTGAATGAGTGTCACTTTCTCAGAAAAAAGGGCTCGCAAGAGTAAAAAAATATCCACATTTGCGCGCGGTTTCGACAGCATGGCCAGACAGGAAAGCTACACCAATACATTAAAGGCTTATTAATCTCCAGCTGTGCTCGAGGTGACGACCTTAGCAGGATGTTCTGCACATGGAAGATCCATCTCCTTCCTGTGAGGGTGGCTCTATCATCTGCCCTTCATCTCCAGCTCCACGTAATGCCTCGTCACGTTACGCGGGTCCCATGCGTATTGGACACCACTTGTTATCTGAGCCCCGGCTCATTCAATACTGTCCTCCAGTGTGACCGTATGCACACAAAGCTGCATTGTGAAGTCTCTCTGTTTCGACAAGCGGTCAGCACGGCTCGCCGTGGCTGGTTTGTAAGGGGGGCATTTACCAGTTTTCCGATTGTTTGCATGAGTGAAGTTTTATTTGATTCAAAATTGTTTAGAAAATGTGTATGACATCTTCGGAGTTGATGCCTCCTTGCAAATAACCTAACCTACCCACGACCGAGATGTATATTTATATATTTTAAATGTATACGTCGATGTTAGTTTTGTGAACGACTACATTTAGGTTGCAGCAAATGAGAAGTAAGTTTAAAATTACAATCGTGATGAATTCCATCCAATTACGGATTGTTATTATCAGGAAGCTTGCCATGAAAGTCTACTTAGGATAATGGATAGTTACATAATTTAAGCCAATAAAATGTTTCCAATTTTTATACAGATTTTTTTTTAGTTATCGACTGCTTTTTAATGGGAACACAGCGATTGGTTAAATTTTCTATGGCGGCCACCAGGTGATTTGTTTGGTGTCCGGCTACTCGTATTAATGACTCTATGATATAATTTTCATGAACAGGCTGTCAAAGTATTAATTTCACAGCCAAAAAGTCAAAATGTTATTCTAACCCACAACTATAATTAATAATGACCTCTATTTACTCAGGGAAGCCTTGGTGAGTCTGAAGACCTTCATGTTGGTCCTGTATCAGGATACTTGGCCAATTCCATGATTGAGAGGTTATATGTAAATTCCCCCAATTCTTTGAAAGATAATTAAATAATTGAGATAATGCATGTGATTCCCAAAACCCTGCCTCAAACTATCCAGTGTTATAATAATAGGTTTTACCCTTTTTTCTGGCAACAAAACTGACACCTTTTTTGAAGGAAGCATGTTTGCATTAACCACAATACGCCTTTTGGCGTCATCTGGTCCAACACCATATGAGACTGGGCTCTAAGAAGAGCTGTCTCTGGTGTGGACCAATAAATTTCAAGGACAATGCATACATTATCAGAGTTGTTTTTTTGTTTGCATTCTGACCGCAGGCATTGTGGGTAATGCAAACATGATCCCTTGAAAAAAGGTGTCAGTTTTGTTGCCAGGAAAAAGGGTGAAAAACCTATTATTATATTTTGCTACTGGCAAAAGAGGCCTCATGATGGTGTCGTGAGAATTATTTTATTATGTTTTATTTTTATTATTTTATTACTTCCCTTCTACGTGACTTTACCGAAAGAACCAAGAAGATGATGTCCAGTGTTAATTGACCTTCATGTGCCCAAGTGATCACAATATACTTGCAGTCCAGAAGGCACGAGGTTCTGTTATGCTAAACCGTGCCAGAAGACCGTATTCATGCTCCTCTACACGCACCTGAATTCTTCCCCGTGAATTCAGCTGCTCTGTCTGTTATAGTAAAACCCTGCCAAGCTATGCTCAAGAAAAAGGCCACTTCTACATTTACATGGCTTAAATACGAATATTTCCACTCTCCTGCTCTGCGAAATGAATGAGCAGTTTGTGATAATTGAAATAACATTAATAATCCATAATATGGTTTGTTTTTGTAATAAACATTTTCATTTCTGGTCGAGAGCAATAAAGCAGTGTTAAGGAAAGTTAGTCACGTGCCCTTCATCTTCAGAATTTGTAGTAATGGTCATTTTCCATATGACTTAGTGTTATGACAGTGCTTGTGGGAGTTGGTAAGTCAGCAAATAATCTGTAAAATAATGCTTTGACAAGATCTGCATTTTGATTGGACTTGGCCAAGGAGGGTCAACACTGGCAGTCTTATTTCTGTCCATCGCTGCGTCTTTCGAGTGGCAAAACGTCAAATGTTTGGTGACCTCCAGTCAGTCTTCTACTCGAATTGTCTTAGAGTGTTTCCCCCATCACCATCCTTTGTAGCTGGTGACCAACCATCCTGATTATTGTAATTAGTGGTGAGAACAGGCAGAATGTATTATTATTATTATTAAGCCTTTTTGACGAGGAAAGGCACTTTTTTTCAGGATGGTGTTGCCAATGTTTTCACAGTAGGGGGCAATGTTGCTACATAAAATTTAAATTAAGTAATTTAAAGGTTTTTTTTCACAATTGGAATGTTTTGGCCAACACAGGTGTCAGTCGATTCACGCGTAAAAAGGAAATGTCATTAATCGAAATGAATGGCTGTTCCCAATTAATTTAATACAAAAAATTAGGGGTGTGTTTCGGACACATCATTCCAACTCTACTCATAACCTAAAAATGTATTCCTATATCACTTTTCACGAAACAAAAATAACAGTAAAGAACATACATATTAAAACGATTGAAAGTAATTAATTGAAAACAAAAACAATTCACCATTTCGGGGAACTCGCCAAAAGATATATGCAAGTTGGAACGATTGGCAAGGCGATGTGGAGGGCATTACTGTTGCACTGTGGGTGATACCGTGACGCTGTCGCGGATGGATGACGGGTGCCTCTTGATGATCCTGTGGTGCGTGCCGTGTGAAGTTTCGTTCATTGAGCAGTGTCCATAATTTGTCAATTGAGTTCACGCGAAATTTCGTAAAACTGAACGTTTCCCAAATCGAGGGGCACCCGTTCCAGTCGCGTTGTATGGTCTTTAGAAAATCGGCCATGAGGGAGACCATACCAGCGGCGCCTCACAAAAAGAAAACCCAAGTCGGCAATTGAATCTCGGGTCTAGAGACTCGAGGCCCTTCTTGCGACGAGACACGAAGTGTTTCCACTGCGCCGCCTCGTTGGAGAATTAGCCGTTGCGGCAAATTGGATGCGAGTCTGAAAGTCCATTCCACAGGTGCCACTTTGAGTGGCTTATTGTGCTGGCACAGTGGTTGCATTTAATTAGGGAGCTGCAAGAGGGGCCCTAACCTGCTGAATGTCTGTGGACCACTTACCCAAGCACCCAGCCTTCCAGCGAGCCCTAATAACTTCAGCACTGCTGCGTGGTGCTCGTGCGACATGCTCTGAGCATGACGTCACACATACCATCACAATGAGACTCTTCAAAGCCACTTTGTTCAATGCATTTTCCTTTTAACTGCCAATGCAGTCTACACTGTGCCGCTCAACCTATAACCTAAATTCATTCCGACGTCTCTACTTTAAAAGAAATGTTTACAGATGCGATCACTTTTGGCCGTCCTGAGCAAATGTAGTTAAGTAACATAAATAAACGAGCAGCAGCGATATCTTCTTTGTTGTTGCACATTCACAACTGTGTATAACACTCAGAGTAGTAGAATGATTTTCTGCGATACCATCTGCAAGGTGTTACTTTTAACATCTCATTTCCGTTTTTATGAAGACTACCTTTGGTGTAGATTTCATCAGTGGAAAGGTATTCTGACGATCAGCAGGCTCGTCAATGAACTATTGTTTCAGAGGCTCGGCTTAAATTCATACAGATGCTTGGTAACCCTCTCCGAAGTTTCTTGTGCGGTAGATGCGCTGAAGAATGGCCCCATGGCCCGTACCTTAATCTTCGGCGAGGTTTTACACCGAAGGCTGCGCTAGCCCGATGATGTGGCCCCGGGACCCAAAAGATCCGGCATTCTATCTCACAAATGGGACTATCCTGGGCACACCAACTTGAAACTTGGTATTCGTACACTAGACATTTAACATCTCCTATTGTGAGCAAACATGCATTACTGCTTGATGGGTTTTTTTCCACGCAAAACCACCGGAACAGTGTGGAGAATTTCAGGGGTGTAGGGTTAATGATGCAGTTGGTGAGTTGGAATTTAATTTGTGCCTGAGCAATGCTGTCAATGGAGTCTCTCCTAGGTTTGTGTTTGTCCTCTAAGGTAGATATTTCAGCACGTTAAGTACTTTGTAGAAAGGTGCTTTTTAAACGTATTTTATTAGAAATTTATGAATAATTATGTTCGACATATCCATCTGCAAGAGTGGGGCAATGTGTGCTTGTGTCATAACTCACGTCCCGTATTTTAAGTTCCCCCTTAACTCATTCACAGGGAACTCGTGTTAATGGGTTCCTGTGGGCTCATGCTGTCCTCCTTTGCAGAAGAATATATCTCAATTCCCGTTCACTAAGCTATAAATTAGACGTTAAATCTTTGCTGTACTTTTCATTGCCCATTGAGCGGACGTATATTAATATCCTGAAAAAATGTAGCCCATCGTAATCCATCTCCTGGACCACGTTAGCCGCGAGTGCTTTACGCACCTTTCCTGACGACAACGTAAAGCTGTTGTGTCCAAATAACTCTACCGTTTGTCAAGCTGGTAGCACATCATAATGTCTGCTTTTGTAACCAAAAAATCGGCTGTATGTTTTTCATATTTTTTTTGCGCTGGATGCACACTACGCGTACACACAGAGAGCACGCCAACCCCAGCACACAGCTGGTTGTTTATTTAAAGAGCCGCAGGCGACAGATATTTGAAATGCACCTTAATTTAATTGATGTCTCGCCATTAAACGGCAAGCAGGAGGGTGACTGCCAGTGGATCTACTGTCGAGTCAGGATCCCATTGCTGATGTTGCGTCCGACCCGTGGATGAAAGACGCATTGAAGGCAGCAGACGGCTTGTTTTAAAACTCGCAGATTTATTGTCCGTGCGGATTCTAGGTGTTTTTGAAGCGTTAATGGAATATCCAAGGTCATTTTCCATGACATATGCCACCGGTCCGCAAGCCGTTTAATGTCGGTACCTCCAGAGACATTTGGGCTGTTGCCAGTGGCATCTCAGCCCCCCCCCCTCCCGAGTAAAAATATTATTGCTGAAACTTGACCCAGCAGGGGGTAGCTGCTGCTTGGCAGACGTGCTGGAATTTTTAAACTTAAATTTCAGCGCGTTTACGCGGGGCCGGAACACACTGGTGGCACTGTGGAAGGCCGGCCGTTCCGTCGAAGCGATGCGTTGCCGAGCGCTGGCGTGTCCCTTCCGAGCGACGGTTCGCTTTATTTACCGCTCCAACGTGCGCTGCCTGCCCCTCCGTGAACCCGATCGCCGTCGACGCTCGCGCGCGACACAAGGGTCGGATTGTCCGCGCAAGCGTTGCCCAGGGTTTCCGCGGCGCATGCGGAGAATGGCCCACGGCGATCGGTGGAATAAATTTGTGTAAGTGTAAAAAAAAAAGCAAAGGGGTCTCCTCTCGGCTCCTGTGTTGCCTGTTGCATTCTTGGGCAGCTTAGGCGTGCGCTCAAGTTCACGTTTCGGTGTCCCTTTTATCTACCCAGGTGAGAGCTCCGTGTGGTTCTTTGACAAGCCCTACCCAGGTAATTGTTGTTACTCTGGGACACTGTGTTACGTGACAATTTAGCTGCAGGTAAAATTGATAATTTGAAGTTTGAACAATGACACGGGCACAAATTGGCCTAAACTTGCAAGTAATGTGACAGGGTCTTTAAAGCAGACGTTTATATTAATATTCTTCCAAGGACATTACTTCAGTGGCTGTTGGCAAGGTTAATCACTTTCAAAACGTATAACATTTTCAACGGCTGCCAGAGAGTTCTCGGTACAGCACTTGGGTTCATGAAGGCATTTGTTATGACCTGTAAGTATTACCCCCTTATTTGCATGGGTTTCCTGTGGGTACTGCAGTATAATCCAATATGAAAAACATAATTTAAAATAAGATTGTAAATGTTGTGGCTTTGCTCTCCAACACACCGGTGTGCTGTACTAGTGACGAATTGGCCACGTTCTTTTTACGTAACAATCCTTACTGCTTGTCTGTGTCGGGTGGTGGCGGGTTTTAGCGACACATTTATATATTTACGCGATCTAACCCAAAAAAAACCTCTTATGGAAACTATGATGAGCCAAACCAAACAGGGTAGGATCCTCCAGAAAAGGTATTGCGACTTAGTAAGGTTTTAATTGTAGATGCAGTAATTTTAGCTGTGACGGTCCCACCTGATGACGGAGACTTGTGTTGCCTCCGAAACGTCGTGATTTATTATTTTATTTTATTTCCATTATTACTTTTATTAATTTTTAATTTTATTTTTTTACCTACGTGACTTTACCGAAAAAACCTAACAGTATGACTTAGTGAGGCTTTCCTGCCTAAATAGATGACATTATTGTTATTTTGGTGAAAATGTTGTTTGAAAATGAGTTTGTCGAGCGGCCCACTGAATTAACGTTACGAATAGCCAGATGAGCAGAAATGCAGCACACTTAGATCTCGCTTCGTGCTCAAGATGCATTCGTGGGGAAGTGCGCGCGAATCAAATCGGCACTAAAAGGGGTCATTATACCATTGTATATTTGGGAATGCGTTCCCGACAGCGTTATTACTTTTTTTTTTGCAATATATGGAGGTTTCATTGGGGTGCTAATAATCCAGATGGTTAACATTTTAGAAATAAGAATAATTGATTTTAAAAACATCAGCCAATATTATGTACTGTACTCACGAGTGCATCCACCTTGCACTCACCCGCCTCGACCCGCCTCATCACTTGCATTTTAACATCCAAAGAAATGCTTTTCCTTGACACTTTGGTGATGTTTCCAGCGCTAACACTTGTGGGGACTTTTCCCAGACATTATGGATCTAAAATTCTCTACATGAACACACAGAGATACGGCCGAGAGAACAAGGCGGAGTAAACGCACGTCGGTGGGTGGATTTATTATAAATTATTAATAAGGAGATATATTTTTTCTTTTTAAATAAGTCCGAGAGAGAGAGAGAGACCAAGGCGAATTAAACACACATCGGTTGGTGGATTATTATTGTGTATTTAATCGGCTAGGGATGCATGGCTCAGAGCGGACTGAAGTAACATTGAATAACAAGTATTTGAATAACGCAAAAAAAACAATGAAATGTACCGTAATCAAATCGCGGGGGGCGGGGGTGCTAGATGGCTCAGTGCGTACGCACACACCTCATTGGTCGAGTAAATGGTGGTGGTGGGTGGTGGGGGGCGTTTCCTTGGTGCTGTGTGTTCTCACTCGTAAGAGCTTTTTAGATATTTGGATTTTCTTCATTTTTGTAAAGTAAAATTTTCATACATTTTAAAGTAAAGTTTCTCCAGGCCGAAGAGCGCTATAACGAAGCGGCGTTCTTACGCGGCCGTGCCAAGCGAGGTCTGCCTGTTTAGTCCAAGTCTAACAGTTTGTTACGGTAAGGATAAATCGTGCGTGTGGTGACACCACCACCAAGTGTCACGTGTGTGGGAATGGCTTGGCTGCAGTAAATAGCACGAGGAGATTGCGCAATATTGGCATGTCGATAGCTGGGTCTAAATTGGTTGAGTGCAGGTGGACGGCTCTTTAGGCCCCGTCCCTATCATGCGCCACACGTGGGCAGACACGTGACTCGAAAGACAGAGTCACGTGGCACGCCGAGAGGGGGGGCTCGGACATGGGTGTGCTGTGTCCGCAGGCCGAGTCGTGGTCACGTTACAGGCCCTGTTGGTGTGCGAATAAACGGGCCCTCATCGTGGTTCATCTCCATCAACTTGAGACTCCCATGTGTGCGGTCGCGGGTGTGTGAGAGATTGTGGCGTGGATGTGCTGCAACGCCAGAGAGTGACAGGGCCAATGACACAGAGTGCCACGGAACTTTGACCAATGTAATTATTGACGACCACCGCTGTGTTCTTGGTGAAGATCATGGCCAGAAGAACGAGACACAGCATCGGTGGGTGCACCAGCAAGCAATGATCCTTTGCTTTTGTAAAGTTTATGACCACTCCACCAAGCCTGCGGTGAGTTAGGGCTCAATTGTTGATTCCAAATACCACGTAAGTACTTTTGTATCTGATGAGATTTCCAGATAATTTCAAAATTCTTAGCCTTCTTGCAGCATTGCATTATTTGTCTGTAAAAACACCTCTCGTGCCAACTTGGTACTCATGTGTAAGAGTCGTAAAACCCCTTGCAGGCATCGTTACTCTTCCAATTGGATAACTGCATTACATAGAATCTCAATAATTATAATGGACAAAACACATTTTTTATATATGTATGTTGAACTTCTTTCGCACTGTACATAGCCAACCGTAACTAACTTAGAGCTTATCATTTGCAATGATGGCCAACGCATGTGAGCACTTTTGCAGGCATTAAAAGTTTTCTTTCATACCTAAGCATGAGATTACAAGCTCATTGGCACGATACGATGTCTCTGATTAAGCCATTTTAAACTTTACTTGTCCATTTAGAATTTCTACTATTAAGTTTTAAATGTTAATTTATCATTTAATTTCCCGCTCGCTGGATGAAGGCCTTCCCGCACCTTATCGGTCAGTTGGGGATATTTGACCTCGTTTCACTTGTCTGCTCAGTGCAGGTTCGTGAAGCGAGGGCCCAAGACCTGCTCATAATATCACTCGCCACTGATATTAGCTGTGGCCCGCAATTTAACTCAGATTGCCAGGTTCATGGTTGAGTACTAACCACCACTGCGCCATGACCCCCCCCCCCCCCTTTATAATTGCTAAGATGGTAATATCAATGAAATTGCAAGATAACAATAAAGAAAACGCAAGCCATCCTTCGTCGAAGACTTTTGGTTTCCAGAGTGACTACACGTGCGTGTGCGCGCACCTTTTATGAACGACATTTTGCACCCTCGGTCTCTCTCTGTGATCCTGCAAAGGATCACCCAGTCGCTTGTTTAAACAAGCGAACCATTGCCATAAGCCGCGCGCAGTGACAAGAGAAGCCCCCCTCCCGCCCCCACTGTTATGCGCACAGTCACGGTCTTTCACGGCCCCGTCGCATCCAAAGGCAACCGCAAAAAATTGCAACCGAAGGCTGCGGTGAGCGGAATGTTTGCGGACGGAGGAGCATCAAAAGGGATCACGGGCGCGCAAGCGCCATTTGATGTTGCGGACCTTTGAAGGGGGTGGCCTCTCCTTTGGGTGCAATTTAATTTCCTGTCTACATGCACACCAGCGCGCGCTCGGAATGCCCTCCATCTCATTGTTAACACCTGCGGCTGGGGTAATGGGAGACCGCGTCGGCCCGCACAGGTGTAGGAAAGTATTCCTCCCGCTGAATCTTACCTCTAGCTCACTGCAGCAAGTAAACACTTAATCGCCACATTCGTCATTAGCACTGCCTTATTAACACTCGACACATACGAAGGCTGCTCAGGCTGCTGGGTTGCACCCGTTCCCTTTAGTCCCAGCAAGGGTCGTATTTCATTTTGTGTAACGATGTGGGTTCATGAACCCGTCTGTGTAGCCCTGAGAGTGTTATCCGCTTGCATCCGTGGGTTATCTCTGGGTAATTTAGCTTTCTCCCACGTGACTCCACCTATGCGAGACTTGTGCTTTACGCCCAAGCAGGACCTGAAAAATAGGTTTGAGACGAACTCGGGCATGACTGGATAAACAAACAGCATTGTTATGATTAAATTTGCCTTATGCTTGTAGCAATGACCCATTCTCTGTTCTGAGGAAGTGCCATTACTCAAAACATCAGCCAAGTGAATATTTCTTCTGTTAGAATGTCGGAGTTAATGATGAATGTGGCGATTTACTAAATATACATGCGCGTCAGTGCAGTCCCTTCATTTTTTATTTATTAAAATTTTACCCAAGCATTTTGCTTGTGCAGTGTGTGCACACATGTGGTCAGTTGACTACTGACTATTGGAAGTGGCAGCTGCCAGTTTATTTACCAAACACGTGGGCCAAGCACTCGCACACGTTCAAGTCGGTGCCCTGTTCTGCAGCGCAGCATTTCTTTAATGAATGAACCCAGGTGCTTTGGAATCGGTGGCAGCCTAAACGTGACGACCAACCTAACAAGCAGGGATGACCAAAGGTAGCGATGGAGCGATGTTGTCATGGGCACATGCGGGAGTGAGATTGATATCAGCTGCAGAGGGTGCGTTTAAAGCGATGTTAGTTGGAATGGAGGTTCCTTCCAACAAGCAGTGGATAACGGTGTGGATGCGCCTGCTGCTGATGGTTGTGGTGTTCATGACGTGTGTGTCGCAGTGTTGGAAGTTCACTGCGTGTTCTGACAATGCCGCGCGATGTGTTGATGATGATAATGGGGCATGTGGGTGGGGCAGTGACGCTTGCCTTTGAGTAGCTGTAGGTCAGTGTGTTCCCTCTTGGAAAAAAATACATTTCTCTGTGAGCCATTGTGCACGGGGGAAATCTGTACAGGGATTACTTTTATGAGAAGTAATTCAAATGCTCGCAACCAAAGCACATTGTAATGTATGTTATCCCTCGCTTTTAACCACCATTATATGACAACAAAAAAGTTACAATAGTTACAGCCCTTGTCAGTACTGCTGAATAAAGGCCACGCTGTGTCAATTCACAGGGTTTTTTCAACCATACTTCATCACATTGGTCAGTGCAGGTTTTATGGTCAGTGCCGGTTGATGTCGACGAGCGAAACTGATTCTAAATTCAAACTAAACTATTTAAATGTTGTCAGATAAGGCCCACTGAGCTATGTAGCTCTTTTTCAGAATCGACCTGGCCACAAATGATAGCTCAACGAAGTGGCTTATCATGTGGAAATTGATAGCATCCAAATACTCTGAACGAGACCACGGGGATAACATGCAAACCCTAAAATTTACAGTCGTCAGGGTTGGGATTGAACCCACGACCTCCTGTATACCAGGCGAGGTAGTTAACATCTCCTAGCCACCGTAATGATGATGATGAGAGAGAGACACGCAAACTCCAAATATACAGCAGGCGTCAAGGTCGAGATCGAACCCACGACCTCCTGTATACCAGGCGAGGTAGTTAACATCTCATAGCCACCGTAATGATGATGATGAGAGAGAGACACGCAAACTCCAAATATACAGCAGCAGGCGTCAAGGTCGAGATCGAACCCACGACCTCCTGTATACCAGGCGAGGTAGTTAACATCTCATAGCCACCGTGACACTTGCACTGATGGTGGCTGTGGCTGGAAATCGAGTTCGGGTCACAGTATTCATAGCGCAGTGTATTAGCCACTGTGCCACCAACCCCTTCCTCTCCACCTATTCTCATCAAATTAACAACTATCAGTATGATTAACTTATTGATATAATAAATTATGCCTTTTTCATATGTGCAGTATTCAAACATAGAAATATATTCAGAAGTGTTTGTTTAATCAAGCAATGGACACCCAGTTTTTTCAGTAGAACCCAAAGAGCCATTGATTTTTTTTATAACCACAAGGATCCACTTGGTCTCTTTACAGTTTTCGTGGCCTATGGCAACAGATTTGTTGATAACGATATTTTCTTTTGTGCCGTCATTGCATATTCCATTGTATTATTGCCACAGCTGTAAATGAATGCCATGTTGCAACCCGCTTTTATGCTAGTTAAATTTGTATTAATGAGAGCATGGTACGCTCGTAAATGTGTTGTCCCTATTCAACCTCGCTGGAGCCTTATTCGTTGTTTCCATGGGCTTGGAAAAATACCTGCTGGTCAAAACGTTGGCATTTGTTATCACTAATTCGGAAAAATAACAACTATGTGCGTTCCACACGGATGTATTATATATATGAAAAATTCCACTACCTAGATTTTTTTTTTATAGAAGATTAAGCAACATCTGTAAACACCAGTCTGCAAATTGTCAAAACTCAACTAGATTTCTAAAACTGAAGATTTTTTTGTTGCAGAATCGTTTTTTGGAACTGTTACTTCTACTGGGGGTTCGTTGTTGTTATACAATCCCATTTTTAAGACGTGGAAGCAACAGTGGTTTGCTGCCTCGCTGGAGGGAGGCTGCCGTGCCTGGTAATACCATACTGCCGCGCACACACGTACATTTTTCCGCCAAGACCGACAGATCCCAGCCGTGACTTCCTTCGCCGTCCGAGCCCTCGAGACACCTCGATGATGAAAGGCCCCATCCAGGACGGCTGCACTTTTACTTGCGCCGAAATTTGTGGACGGGAGCGTGCCTCTTCCCCCCCCTCCTCCCCCTTTTTCTCATTTGATGGTATTTTAATGCCTGTAGCAGACCGCCGCGACGGCTGGTAACCAGGGACGGGACGTCGGGATCGGTGTGCGTGGTCCTACGGTGGCGGCGCCGTGATGCCACGGGGGTAGCTCGGGGATTTCTCCAGGTATTCACGAACCCCCTAATGGGGATGCAGCCATCATGATTAGGTGGTCTGTTAAAAGGCTAAAGTGGGAGGGGGGTGGGTGTCCACGCAGTTACCAAGGGGTTGACGAAGACAAAGAAAGATCCGTGTGCCAGAGTGGGGCAAAACCACTCGCCACTCCCCCCCCCCGCCCCTTTGGCTGCTGGAGCTTCAGCGAGCGGATTATTCGTGAATACGTTCCACTGCTCCCACGTTTACAGCTACTGCAACTGCTCACTCGAGTTTGGAGTTCATGCGGTGAGGGGTAGGCATGTAACTGTTATAATGCATTTCGCGTTCCGATTCCTGCATTGATTCGTGCATGTAAGAATCGGTTGTTATTATGATTACTACAATTTGTGGAAGTGGATGTGCAAATGCCAATCTAACACGCAGGCTAGCGGAGTGAAAACAAATTTACTAATGAGACGGAAAAATGAGAAACGGAACGAACAAATCCGTAAAATGAGAAAAGTAGATTCTTGAAGGAAGCCAATCGCAACCCTTAATGGTGGCAATTCATCGAATGGCTGGGTGGGTGACACACATCACTAGCCTGTTGAGAACGCTCGCGCGTTGCTCATGCAAGTGGCATGCGGTGGGAACTTTGGAGTCGGTGTGTGAATTGCACCGTTGCCTATCAATCATCGTGGTGGCGGTGACCCCATGACCCACACCTGCCGTGCGAAGTCTGGGACTAGCCGCCCGGCCACCGACGTGACAGGGTGCCCTGGTTGCCGGGGAATCAAAAGCGTCATCGCTCATTTCCCACCGGGTTGTGCGCCTGCGGACGGGGGACTTTCGCCGTGCGTTGTGACGTCCACCCTGAGTTGTGACGTCCACCCTGAGTTGTGACGTCCAACCCGTGGAGACGGAGAGACGAAATGTGCTCGTGTGCAGGAGCTTGATGGAATGTTTGCGTCACGTGACCGTGGCAAGTGGATAATGGCGAATGATGATGATTGGCTCAAACAGCGTTGTTTATGCCTCGAACTGCAGCTGATGAGCAGGTGATGTGTCCACGAGAACTTGTGTTGAAAAAAACAAGCGTGGATGATAGATAAAAGTGTGAACAGCAGTGAAGGGAAGCCTTCAAATGGCTCGCTGAGAAATAGAGTACTGGCAAGCTGAGCTATAGAAGATCTGCATTTAACACGTATCAACATGATTTTTCATTAGGTGTTTTTATGCTGTACATTTAATCTGTGTAATGCAGCAACATATTGAATAAGGAAATACCATGATGTATTGTTTTTGTGTTTTTTTTAATATCTCCCTATAATGTTGACGGTGGTATGGCGAGTAAATCGTGAATAACAATTTTTGGAGTCTGGGTTTAAATTACCCAACCAGGCCTTCCCATCTAGTTAATTTGGCAGGGTGTCTGATCTTCCCACTTGGAAAAGTGGTTGGTGGATCATGCAAGAATTGGACTTACTTGATACACCCACCAGCAGGAGACAGTACATCAAGTAGGTTATATTCCCATCTGCATGGAGTCTTGAGAGTGTTCCTTAAGAATTACTTAAATAATTGACCAAACACATGTTGTTTCATGTCATGGTGTAAACCGTCTGCTTATAGCGCGCAAGGCATAGCATCATACTCGCCTTTTGGAAAAAGTTAGATTTCAAAAAGAAATCTTGTTTGTGGACAAAATAGGGGAATATTTTTAAAATTATTGCAGTACGTTCACTCCACCGCAGCGGTGAGCCAACAGCTGCGAGATGACGGCAAGTCTCGCCATCGCGCGGTGCTCGTGACTTGGAAAACCTTAGAAATTTCATTTTGCATGAAAACTTTGGTTCATTTTACGAATTATTTTCTGGCTTACACGATGTCATCCGTAATGTTACGCCATGGGTATGCAGCATGTATACTAATCAGGTTAAGCTGGTTTCTTGTGCCATTGAGTTTGAAAGCAGGAGTTTCCTGCAGACTTGCCAGTCTTTCTGTGTGAGTGTGCGCGTGTACACGTGTGTGCGTGTGTACACCCGTGAAGATGTGGCGTGTGAGTTCGTGCGACCTGGCTGCAGTTACTGGCCTTGTCCGTGGTTGGGTGATACTCGGTGTTTTAACCTGTTATGTTTCCCCGCTTGGTTGATTCAGCCTTAAATGAGTGCCTGGTGCAATGTGTGAACGTCAGCACCCTGGGAGATGAAGGTCGCTGCGCACAGTCCTGGCCAAACCTCCCTCCTGTATATAGCGTCTGGCCTTCGTAGTTGCACGCTAACTTCCTCCTCCAGTCGATGACGCTAACCGTGGGGAATTTTGTCTGCGTGCGTTGCGAATGTGTTGTGAATATCTGAACCGGTCCTGAACCTCCGACAGTTCGACTCAAACATGTACTTAGCCTTCTTGGTTCTTTCGGTAAAGTCACGTAGAAGGGAAGTAATAAAATAATAAAAATAAAACATAATAAAATAATTCTCACGACGTTTCGGCCACAACGCGGCTGCTTGCGTTGTGGCCGAAACGTCGTGAGAATTATTTTATTATGTTTTATTTTTATTATTTTATTATTTCCCTTCTACGTGACTTTACCGAAAGAACCAAGAAGATGACTCCCTGCGGTCACGAAAGCTTTAAATCGAAATGTACTTAGCCCTACATGGTGCTGTGTGTGTATAAACATCGTCACCGGGGAGACGGAGGCAACGGGCTTGTTGCTAGCCACACCACTTACTCGTGCACCGTGCCAGCCTTAATAGGTGCTCGCTAACAGCACCTGCCCCCACAGGCTGTTACATCACACGATGAGGGCACCACCGCATGGACAGCATCGTGGGCAGTGGCGGCCGCGGTTAACGTAAAAAAGTTCAGGAACGACTTTGCGCCCCGTCGTTTCGTTCAAAGGCCATAACGGAGAAACTTTTTCTTCTGCGCGTGCGTGCGGAAAGCAGCAGCTGGAGCTTGTGGAGCCCAGCGGCTGGGTGCACATCCCGCTGACGGACGCCGACGGCAAGCCCCTGCGCACCTTCATGATCCAGATGGCAGTGCTGGCGAACCACCAGAACGGGCGCGACACGCACATGCGGCAGATCCGCGTCTACACGCCCGTGGAGGAGAGCACCGTGGGTAACCTGCCGCGCCTCTCCACCGTCGGGTGCCTCGTGTACAGCACCGTCCGTTGAGGGGCGGCGCGAGAACGCGGCGCGGTTCTCTCGGCGACGCGCCGTTACGAACCCACGGAATCCCCAACGGTGTTCGCAAAGCCGCGCGTGTCACGACCCTTCGCGGTGGTTTTAACGCCCCCCCCCCCCCGCCTGCCCCTGTCCACCTTGGCATGATGAGAGTCCAGTTGTTCTCGCCCTGCAGGCGCACGCCACAATTCTTCTCGTGCCGTCTTACAGGCCTGGTGAAATTACAACTTTGCCAAAGATGAAAGCTGTAGATGGGTCAAGAATGCTGTGATCGTAATGGGGCTTTAAATGTCACAGGCTGCCCCACTTTAAAGCAGGACCATTTCCCAAAACGTTAGCCTGCGAAATGGTATTTATATCTGTTACTCTGTAGGTTTCCGAAGCTGTGCTGTATACATCTCTCCGATGTGTTTTCTGGTTCTACCATGTTATGTTCGACACGGTGTCTGACGTGACTCTCCACACAGTTCCTGAAGAAGCTCCCAGCGGGTGGAGTGAAACGTCGGATGTCGTGCCGAACAACACGCGGTACGACCCGAAAACACGTTGGAGATCTGTTTATTTCCATTGCACGGCAGAGTTGGTGATGATGGTAGCGAGGCTTTTTATCGCCCGTTTCTACACCCTTTGGCAATGCAGTCGTGAAAGTTTTATTCGAAACTTGAAGCTCGTACAAAGCCCACTGGAGTTTGCTTGCTGCCACAAATATACGGCCACTATCCTGGCTGCTTGCCAGCTCTCTACGTGATTAACTTTAACTCGTCACGGGCCTCGTGCCTATTTTTTGTTTGGTATAGAATCAAATCTCTCCCGGACAGAATGGCCAAGCCTTGTTTGCGATGACAGATTTTCAATTTGGAAGCCACACGTTACGCGATTAGTTTTAATTTTGCCGAGCGCCAATTAAATGACCTTTGTGTAACGGCCAAGTGTCATTGTCTCACCGCAGATGTGTCCATTGGTGTTCCGTTCACTGCCATATGCTCCGCAAGGATACGGTGCACTCTCATGTTGTATATCAGCCACTATGAGTGTAGAACAAACAACGAGACCACAAAACTGGTTGAATCAAATTAACTCTCATCATCGTCTTATTTTCAAAATTGAAGTCGTCACGTTCGCACTCGCACAATACACACGTGTGCACGTTCACACAGCCTTCATATGTGTTCTCCTTCACGGGCTCACTGAAACAACTTGGCAAAACATCAGCTGCAAACAATTGCCCCCTTAATTGTCTACACTTGCCAAACCTTTCAAAGGCTAGCATGAATCACGTGTATGACATAATAAGCATACTTAAGTTTCCTCTTCAGGGAAATGAATGCTGCCATAGAGATAAATAAATATTTGTCGACAATTTGTCCTGTTTCTGCTGAACGGCGGTATTGCATGTATGTACGTTGAACTTCTTTCACACCGTACGCAGCCAACCATGCTAATCGTCGGTGCGGGAGAAGGACAACAATCGGCAGTTCTGTTGCTACTGGAAAATGTGACCATCCAAGAAAATGTGATTTAAGAATTCTGGGAGGGGGAGCACACATGGAGGGCACTGGCTCTCACATTGATTCATGCTGCACATGTCATTTTCTTGTATGCGATGAATAATTATTATTCATCGTGAGAGGGGAGCTGTTTACTTTGTGCTGGCATGATACGTATTGTTTACAGGGAAGCTCATTTCTCCGCTTGCACCGGAAGCCTTGTTTACGAATTCGTGTCTCAGGAGGGCTTCAGACCAGACCAGATATTGTGTCGAGCGGTTTTGGCCCTCAGCCAGGAAACTATGTCTTAACGCCCCCACTCAGTGTCTTCATGAAAGGGCACTATGCGAAGACTGAGTTTAGTTTTTTCTTATTGTAGGTTAATGATTCCAGACTGGCTGTAGATATGGTCGTCAGGCTTCTTGTTGGCCATCATCTCAGTGGATGAGGGCTCAATTTCCTTGTGTCTCTGTCTAACCAATTGTAACATTTTTTATGGTTTCAAAATAATGGCTTTGCAATATAGGTTGGCTAGCGGCAACATGCTCACGTATCATGAATTGGCAAATAATACTCGCCATGGGACCTGGAGTTGGGGAGAACCTGGAATTATACCAGCATATGACTGATTAACTTATGTTTCTTCTTGGCAAAGCAGACACAGCTGGAAAAGGGTACCCAGCGAATCGTCCATTGCGGTCCAAAGAGTTTTGAGTGCCAGTGGTGTGGACTCTGGGGACCGAGTGAAATGAGTGTTCCACTGCGTTGACACTTGTCTAAGCCACATCCCCTAAACATTCGCCACCAGAATTAAATTAACATGTGGTCAGTTTTGAGGACATGTGTCTGGAGATGTACATGCAATGTGTGTCTGTGCGGTCTTGGGGGAAGGGGAAAAACCCCATTGCTCAAAGAATATCATAGGATACAGTGGGGTTGACCCTGCTGGTGCTGCTGTGCCTCAAATATTGAAGGAAGTGGCTGCTTATTTTGAGTGGTTGGCTGAAGTTGCATCTCTTAAGGAAGTCCGAAGGGCGATGCGGAGCTTGAAACCAGGTAAAGCGCCAGGGAGAGTTGACCTCGGGAGGGAGGGTGGCGTTTGTTGCGCAAACTGCTCTATGTGATGTCATCACAACTGTCAGGTCCACAGGAAGGTTTCCGCAGGGTTGGAAGGATGCCCTGGTGGTCCCTATTTTAAAAAAGGGGGGGACCGCACTGATGTTAACAACTACTCGGGCATTTCCCTCCTCAGTGTGTCCCGGGAAAGGTCCTGGAGAGGATGATTATCGCCTTGCCAGACATGCTAGGAGAAGTTTGTGGATACCCATTGTGGTTTCAGATCGAGGATTGTCAAAGTTCATGAACTCTTTTGCTCAATTTTGCCCAAAAAATATATTTTAAACGTACATTTCTGAAAATTGAATGTAAATATATATGTAATTTTCTGATTTTTTTAAGACTTTTTTTCTGCTTTAAATGTGTTTAAAGTGAGGTTGTGGTTATTTCTTATTTTTATTATGCTGAGAAACATAAAAAATGTGATGTTTTTATCTGAAGTTAGGTAGAACGTATTTGGCCACATTTCACCGAGCATTACATAACAGCCACCATAATAAGACTGCAATTTGTCATATTTACATAAATATCGTGGTGGTGGGGTCTTTGTGTTCCAGTGACCCTCAGAGCTATGTCGCCTGGTAGGGTAGGGTCTCCCTTGACGAACAGATTTTGGGGGGAGGTTCCACACAAATAACGGTCCAAACAAAAGCCCCTCATGAATGGTTCGGAAATATACAAATCGGAGAACCTCCCCCGGACAAGGTATACCCCCCTGGAGCCAGGCCTGGGGGTGGTGTTCACCAGCAAGCACCTTGTGGTCGGGTGATCCACATAACCTGGTCGGGCCCAGCCCGAAATGGTTACGTGGCGCTGTCCTGTGGGCCCACCGTCCGCAGGATGAAGGGTGAGGGGCGGGTGTGAGTGATGCCAGTTTGGTAGGGAGAGTGATGGTCTCAGACGGACTGGCCCTTGGCAATGGACACCAGCTATTGGGACATGGAATGTCACATCACTGGGGGGGAAAGAGCCGGAGCTGGTGGAGGAGGTGGAAAGGTACTGACTAGACATAGTCAGCCTCACCTCCACACGCAGCATTGGCATTGGAACCAAAGTTCTCGATGGGGGGTAATCTCTTATTCCAGAGTAACCCCTGGTGAGAGGCGGTGTGGGGATACCCACAAGCTTCCGGCTGGGTGCTGTTCAGTTGGAGTTTGTCCCAGTGGATGAGAGGGTCGCCTCAGTGAGACCTCGGGTCTCGGAAAGGAAAACTCTGATTTGTCTGTGCGTATTACCAAACAGCAGTTCAGAGTATTAAGACTTCTTCGAGAAGGTGGATGCAGTGCTCGATAGAGTGCTGCCTACCGACTCCATATTCTGACTGGACTTCAATGGTCATGTGGTCAACGATGGAGATACCTGGAGAGGCATGATTGGGAGGAATGGCCCCCCTGATCTGAACCCGAATGGTGAGATGTTATTAGAATTCTTCGCTAGTCACTTAATGTCAATAGCAAGCACCGTGTTCGAACACAAGGATGCTCATAAGTGTACTTGGTACCAGAGCACCTTGGGCCGAAGGTCAATGATTGACTTTATAGTTGTATCATCGGACCTAAGGCTGTATGTTCTGGACACTCGAGTGAGGAGAGGGGCAGAGCTGTCAACTGATTACCACCTGGTGGTAAGTTGGATCCGACGCTTTGACACCGACCAGATAGACGTGAAAGGCCCAAACGAATAGTGCGAGTTCTTTGGGAACGTCCTGCGGAAGACCCAGTGCAGAAGGTTTTCAACTTCCACCTCCGGGAAAATGTCTCCTACACTCCAGGGGGAGGTTATGGACATTGAGTCCGAGCGGACGATGTTCAGGACCTCAATTGTTGATGCAGCTGCGAAAAGCTGTGGCCTGAAGGCAGTTGGTGCCTGTCATGGCGGTGGACACCAGTGGTGAGGGGAGCTGTCAAGTTGAAGAAGGAGGCTTCGGAAAAAGGTTTCGCGACTCGATTGAGAGGTACTCGCTTGCCAAGAGGGCGGTAGCAGTCGCTGAAGTGAAAGCCCAGGCGGGGGGGGGGGGGGGAGTTTGTAGAGGCCATGGAGAGGGACTACCGGGCAGCCGCAAAGATGTTATGGCAAACAATGCCACACCTTAGGAGGGGGTCGACGGGACGTGGCCCAGGTTGTTCTCAGGAAGGGTGGCGGCGTAACATTGAACTCAACTAAGGAGATAGTCTAGAGGTGGAAGGAACACTTTGAGGAGCTCCTCCACCCTGTGGACATGCCCTCCTATTACGAGGCAGCCCTGGGAACAGCTGGGGGGGGTCTCATCCATCACGGCTGCTGAAGCCGCTGCGGCGGTCGAAGGCCTTCATAGCGGAAAAGCTGCTGGAGTGGATGAGATTCGCCCAGAGTTGTTGAAAGCGCTGGACAGTTTCGGGGTGTTGGGGTTAACACGCCTCTTCAATGTTGCTTAGAAGGGGGGTACAGTACCTCTGGATTGGCAAACTGGGGTCGTGGTCCTGATTTTTAAGAAAGGGGACCAGAGGGTGTGCTCCAACTGCAGAGGGATCAGACTTCTCAGTGTCCCAGATAAAGCCGATGCCAGAGTGCTGGAGAGAAGGCTTTGCCCAGTGGTCGAACCTCAGATTCAGGAGAAACGATGCGGATTCCGTCAGGGTCGTGGACTAATGGACCAGCTCTTTTCTCTCTCATATATTTGAGGAGTCTTGGGCGTATCCTTCGGTCTTCCTCTGCTTCGTAGACTTGTGTTCCCCGGAATGTCTTGTGGGAGGTGCTGCGGGAGTATGATGCACCGGTGTCGTTTTCGTGTGATATCCGGTCCCTCTATTCCCAGAGTGAGAGCTGTGTCTGTATTCTTGGTGTTAAATCAAGGTCGTTCACTGTAGGTGTTGGACTGTGCCAAGGGTGCGTCTTGTCTCCACTCCCGTTTGTGATTTTCATGGACAGGATATCAAAATGCAGCTGAGGTATGGAGAGTATCCGGTACGGGGGCATGGAGGTGGCGTCGTCGCTGCTTTTTGCAGATGACGTTGTCCTCTTTGCTTCGTCAGTCTGTGATCTCCAGCGTGCACTTGAACGGTTTGATGCCGAGTGTGAAGCGGCCGGGATGAGGATCATCACCTCCAAATCTGAGGTCGTGGTTCACTTCCCGGAGATGGCGGAGTATGCTGTCCAGGTGAGGGGGGAAAGCTGCCTTTAGTGGAGGAGTTTAAGTACCTAGGGGTCTCTTTCGCGAGTGATGGTAAGTGGGAGCGGGTTCTCGCCGGGCGGATCGGTGTGGAGTCCGCAGTGTTGCGGGTACCGTTCCATGGTAGCGAAGCGGGAGCTGAGTTCCCGAACAAAGCTCTCGGTTTACAGGTCGATCTGCATTCCGGCCCTCACCTATGGTCATGAGCGTTGGGTAATGACCCTAAAGATGAGATCGCGGGTACAATGGGCCGAAATGAGGTTTTGAGCCACTGCTCCTCCGGATTGAGAGGAGCCAGTTAAGGTGGTTCGGCCATCAGGATGCCCCTCGGTCAATGGCGGAGCCAGGATTATCAGGTAGGGGGGGCAACCCTTCCATCAATGAAACATGATCGAGGAGTTAGTAAGTAAGGATTTGTCCCTTGCTTTTTATTCTACGCGTGTGCGGCAATGGTGCAGCCATCGATCGAGGGTCGAATTCGAACCGCGTTGTGTGATCGGCATCGCGCTCGCTGAAGGTGTTGATGCCTTCAGGGAAGTCGTGTACTGTATTCGCAACTGCGCACAATTCTGAGTCACTTATAACTGCTTTGCCATTACTTATTGCCAATTACGGACTCAGACTATTGTCCTATCATCTCATAGAGTCACTGGCACTTAATAACATGCTACACAGTGGCAGTGGGGGTTGCAAAATTCCGATTTGTTACTAATAAACCCCAATTATGTAATCGAAATTAGGGATTTGGATCGGATCATTGGGGGGGCACGTGCCACTCCACCCACCCCCCACCCCCCCACCCACTGGCTCCGCCAGTGCCCCCGGTAGACTCCCCCTGGTACTTTACCGGGCACGTCCCACTTGGCGAAGACCCCGGGGCCGGCCCAGCACACGCTGGTGGGACTATGTCGCTCGGCTGGCCTGGGAACACCTGGGAATTCTCCAGCTAGAGTCCTTTGTCAGGGAAAGGGAGGTCTGGAACGCCCTACTACTCAACATGCTGCTGCCGCCGCCCTCACCAGGACAAGCGGATTGAGAAATGAACGAACGAACCTAAGATACTTACATAAACATTAGATTCTTGAAACTATATTGTCAATAAAATGTTTTTCAATTTCATTTTGTGCGTCAGTGTCCACCATGTCGGTTACGGTATTCCTGCAGATGGAGTGGTAGCTGATGGAGTGGTAGCTGATGGAGTGGTAGCTGATGGAGTGGTAGCTGCCATCTGCAGGCAGCAGACTCGGAATCAATCGACTAATGTTTATTTTGCTTTAAAGCTTTCGTGACTGCAGCGATTCATATTCCTGGTTCTTTCGGTAAAGTCACGTAGAAGGGAAATAATAAAATAATATAAATATAAAACAATAGAAATTCTCACGACGTTTCGACTGCAACACAAGCAATCATCATCAGGTGTGAAATCCACAGCAAGAAAATTTTAAAATTTAGAAAATTAGAAAATTTTAAAAAAATTTCTTGCTGTTGATTCCACACCTGATGATGATTGCTTGTGTTGCAGTCGAAACGTCGTGAGAATTTTTATTGTTTTATATTAATATTATTTTATTATTTCCCTTCTACGTGATTTTACCGAAAGATCCAATAATATAATGTTTATTTGTTACTCGGAAAGTCACGTGTTTAGCTAATTACCCAGCTGTGGTTTGCAAGGGAGATGCATGGTGCTGTCGGCAGAGGACAAGGACAACAACATCAAAGGGATGCGTACGGAAATGCGGGCGCTCTTCCATTTTAGAGGCGCTGCCATGTGACCTTGATAATTCTAGATTTGAAGCTTTCATGACTGCAAGGATTCATATTCTTAGGTGTTTTCGGTAAAGTCACGTAGGTAAAAAATTTAAATTAATAAAAGTAAAATAAAATTAAATTAAAATCACGACGTTTCGGAGGCAACACCTGAAGACGGAAGCTTGTGTTGCCTCCGAAACGTCGTGATTTATATTTTATTATTATTTTATTTTACTTTGATTAATTTTAATTTTTTACCTACGTGACTTTACCGAAAAAACCTAAGAATGCGACCTGGATATTTGTGAAAAAGAGATTTATAGCTCATCGGACTCTTCCAGTATAAATATTCTGATTCTGACCTTTCCACCACCAACCATCACTCTTGTCTCTGCACAGGCCGTACAGACGGAGGGAACCACGCTTAAAAGCATCTTGGAATGTATTTGGTTTTGCTGAATTAAATTCTACGGTTTAACTCTGGCAGTCTATGCAGGCTAGTTTTCATAATTTTTTTCTCGGGGGTTTTCAATGTAGCCAAGTTTGAGTTTATCATACAGGGCATCCCTCAATATACGGAACGGATACTTTCCACGAGAATTGCACATAAAGCGAAAATCTATTTATCGAACCCTATTTTCCCATTGACATACATTATTTCATTGGAGATGCGTTCCTTACGGAACATATTTCGACCCCAAGACGAAGAATAACATCACACTTAAGTGTTTTAAGCACATTTAGTGGAATAATCTGTAATTTTATGATACAATATTAATTGTACTCAAAAGTCGCGAAATAAAAAAAATGACTGCACAGTAAGAAACTTGTGATTGCCGTTTGAGGAGGTCGTTGTTTTGCACTTTGGCTGTCGCTTGCGCTTAATGGCCTCTTTCCAACATCTCGAGTTACATTACTGAAGTAAGAACGTTTTGAAAAAGGGGTGAAATCCTGTACAGCAGCAGGCGTTATTAACACCGAAACAACAAGCCAAGCGTGAGGCGTTGGCACCTAAAATCGCAGGAACCCAGTATAGTGCAAAACCGTTGGAAATTCAGAAAAATACATAATTTAGATATTCAAAATTCCGTAAATGCAAATGTAACGCTTCGTATCGAATTCGTTCCTCAATTTATATGTAACCTTATATAATTATTCCGTATATATTGAGTTGAGTTGACATAACGAGGGATTGGTGTCTTTGCCGCATATTGACGTCGCCGATGACGACGGACAGGTGTTGTCTTTGTGGGACGGCGATCTCTCAGACGTGACCTCGAAGCAAAGTTCTTCACCTGCCTCGACTTCACCCACAACATCGACTGCTTCTAGGCCTGTCAGAATTTGCTGAAGCTGGAGAGGAAGGAGGGCACGGATGAATTTGCCTCGCAAAACTCTTCCCTGCCTGCTCGATCGGCAAACGGTGACGGCGGTGGCGATGGTAAATCTCCATCGGTTACCTTGCTTGAAACCTCTCCTATAGGATACTGGGAAGTATTGTCGGGGGCCCGAGTCGGAGCAACGCTCAGAGCGGTTCACCTGGCGGGGGCCGACCACCCTGGCAGACAGTGGCTGCATCCTGGCTCACGAATTAATTAATGGGTGCTCGACTCAGCAAAGCCTCTGACGCCTCTGTCCAACGAATTCTTGTCAGAATGTGCACGAGGATGAAGACCCTTTCTCTGTCCTGGGAGAAGAGAGGATGATGCTGCCCGCGTGACCTCCGACCCGCGTAATGTACGCGCCTGTTGGGTGCAAAGATTCGCCAGCGCAGGTCACCGCTGATAGCGCCGTTCTGTTGCAAAGAGAGCCCCGCTAGACACGCTTGCACAGCGTCCGCCTCCACAGCCGTTGCCACACGGGGAGTAGATCCGCTGCTTCACAGCGAGACGCGCTGCATCTCGGCATCGGGAATTGTTTTTGGCCGATTGGTGTGGGGGTTGAACGGAGGAGTTGTTACACGCTTTCATTTAACTCACTCTGTCTGTTGTTGTCGTCGTTGTTGTATCCTCAAATCTTGTAACTCAATTTTAACCCACTTCCCAATGTGGCATCGACTGCAAACTTGGTATACTTATGTCATACTGATGACAATACTATATTCTATCAGAAAACAATATATATTTAGAATTTTTTTTTAATAAGTTATGTTTAGGCTTGTGTGTAATTGTCCACGGTCAACTGATGTTGGCTGTAATTGGCCACGGTCCCTTACGCTATGGCAAGCTTCGGGGCCACTTCCTGGAGTCGTGGAGTTCTGCCATTACTAGTACGGTACATTTCATAAAAGCGTGTTTTTAAAAAAGTGTTTAAAAATATGACTTATTTTTTTTACCGCACCAGTGTGCAGGTGACTGCTGTGGACCAGGAAGTGCTGTATGTCAAGACACACCCGCGTGTGTCTTTACAGGTGTACACATTTCCCAAACTGTGGATTCCGAATTCTATTTAGGAATTGGAACAATAATCGTCTGTATCCGCCTCCTGTTTGCCTTGGATCTCCTTGGCATTGTTTTTGTATGCAAGCCATAAACTTGTTCCGTTTAGCGCGCATACCTTTGTGTTCATGCTGTGTTTTGCCAAGGCACCCCAATCAACCTTTCTTTATGCAATTTCATTCCCACCAACCGCAGTCGTGCGTGGGTCACGAGGTGCGCTGTGTGGGTTTGTGTTTTTGCAAACGAGCCCAAAGGCAATACAATATTCACAGCATATGTGTATCTTGCATATACTGAAATGAGCCCGTGTATTGATACTTTTACTATTTTGCTCTGTATGTTGAACTTTTTCGCACCGTACGTAGCCAACCGTGCTTATGCGGAGGGCTGCTGGAGATACGTGGGTTTTAAAATGTATATTTCTCATTTGAAAAAAAAACGGGCAAGACGCACGTGTAATGCCAGCCAGCGTTGTAATTGGTAAAGCTGCCAATAAAAACATCGCAGACGACTTACCTCACGGCTATAATTTCTCAAGAGTTTTTGTTTATTTTAAAAGGCTGTAAAATAATATAAGCCCTTCGGTTGCCCTCTGTCACTCTTCGCTCTTCGTATCTGCACGATGCACGATCGGCGATTTGAGCTCAGTCGGCAATCTGACCGATGGATCTCCACAAGCGTGAAGCTGCGCTCTAAATCTGCCATTGTACAACTCGCTCGCTTCCGTGAATCCAGTGAAAATGCATTCGAGTGGTTTGGGGAAAGCCAGTGAAATCGTTTATTTTCGCTGGGTTCCTCCAACGGGATATGGTGTCTGCTGTACAACTGAGTTCATTTAATCCAGTTGAAATGTGTTTTGATTAGTTGTGGCATGTAAACGTCTTCAGTATTTTAGCTAAAGTGATATTATTCCACATGTTATTGGTTTCGTGCTAAAATTAACAGTTGATTAACCCTTATCACCCAAATAATTAGCTCGTTCACGGAATAACATTTTTTGTTTCAATGAATCACCGATATCTCATGTAGTATTTATGGAAAGCTGGGCATTGCTTTAGTGATGTGCCACATACGGGAATATCGGAAATTGCTTTGAAAATATCAAAGTTTGTGTTGACAGACATTTAAAAATGTACAGCCCTTTGCACAGCCACTGCTAGATAAAGGCCTTCCCACGCCACGTTTGTCACGGGGGTCCTTTGGCCAAAATCACCACGCCGGTCAGTACAGGTGGATGAAGGGAATGACCCACGCCCTAGTTCAGATATGATCCGCCACGGTTAGCCTTGGTGCCGAATGAAACTCAGAATAAAAGGGCACCACGGTGGCGAGATGTCGTCTCCTTTGCTTGGTACGCAGGAGGTCGTGGGTTCGATCCTGACCCTGACGATGCTTGTTGTCTATTTGGAGTTGGCGTGTTCTCCCAGTGATCGCGCGGATTTTTCTCCAGGTTCCTCCGGGTTTCACCTCAACGTTTACAAGCATGCGTTTGGAGTGTTTGGCAGCTACGATAAATTCCCATGTGTGATGATAGAAGCCACTTCGATGAGCTATCAAGTGTGGCCAGGTCGCCTCTAAAACAGAGCTCATTGGGTTTTACCTGGTAAATAAAATCGTTATAGTTATAAATTCGGCTTGTCAGATACATTCCTGGGTTCATAGTGCAGTACACGAACCACCGCACCACCGTTCCAACATTTAATTGTAGCACTGTTTTGCAAGTGTCTAGTGATTCGTCGATTTGACAATACTTGCCTCGAAAATTGTGCGTGTACGAATATGTCCTTTACATTTCATGAAAATGACATGCACATGTTCCACTTGGGCGAGTGGTTGAAAAAGACGAAAGAAATACGACAACGAACGAGGCAGCCAGTCGCAAATGAGAGGGTAAAAACAAGGCCACCAAGGATCGAGTTGCGATCTGAATCCTGCCTATTCATGAAAGCGCGAGGCGCACGGTGGGCTGGGAGATGAATCTATACATGGCCTGTATATTGCGCAAAAACTGTAACTTGGGTCTGTCATATTTTTGCTGTGTACGTCAACTCCCGTTGGCAGTTGCTCCAAGTGGGAAAATCCACTCCACGTGGGCCACACATGTCCGCTTTGAAACGTTACGCCCGTGTCGATCAAAATGGGCTTCAGAAGCAAACAAGCTCAGCCACTGTTTGGTTGTTGGAGCACCAAGCCATGGGATTCCTTCCCACAGAACATCAGATGCTCTTTATCAAATGCACAGTTCTTTGCTGGGGTCGTTAAGTGCCGTTTCAAGGGCAGGGGGCCTCAGAAATCTCCCGTGACCTTTCCCCCTCCATCCTCCCCACCTTTGCTCCCCAGTCGCCCTCCCGAAAATAAATAACGAAACGTAAATAAATAAAAAATCTAATAAATTGTAATCTTAAGTGACAGTTCCTCCACGAATGCGTTTTTAAAGGGGGTATTGTATTTCTTTCCGCGTGCAAATTGTGATTTTTGTGGATGTTACAATTTCCACTTACTTAACGCACCGCCACAGCCGGACGTTTATTCGACATGTCGTCGTTTTGTACCCAGCTAATGTGTTGTTTTGTTTAAGTGTAACTTTGCGTTGGATGGAAAAAAGGAACCCGAACATGACAACACGGTCACGCAAGTCAACTTACATTGTGAGGTCGCACTCGTTACGCACAAAGTGCTGGCCGCAAGTGAACCACAGGACCTCGCTGATCTCGTCAAGGAGCACAAACTACCACCTGAACTCCGGTCATCCTTGCAGCAGCAGCAGTAGCAGCAGCAGCAGCAGAAGCAGCAGCAGCAGCGGCAGAAGCAGCAGCAGCAGCAGTATCAGCAGCAGCAGCGGCAGAAGCAGCAGCAGCAGCAGCAGTATCAGCAGCAGCAGCGGCAGAAGCAGCAGCAGCAGAAGCAGCAGCAGCAGAAGCAGCAGCAGCAGCGGCAGCAGCAGCGGCAGCGGCAGCAGCAGCGGCTTTTGGCTGCTGGCCATCGAACGGAGACGGTCACCGCATCGCGCACTTTCGGATGCGCTTCAGCGGCCGTCTGGAACGCTCTTCCTTCCGATAATAGGAAGCCACTGGAACTGCGCACTTTTAAATCTAGATTGAAAACTCATTTATTTAAAACTGCTTTTTGTGTTTAGTTTGTTGTCCTTCCCCCGCACCTCCGATTAGCACGGCTGGCTACGTACTGTGTGAAAGAAGTTCAACACACATACAAGTCACGTATTTTTTTCTCCCTCCCCACCCCCGGTTAATTCTCCATCGCACATGGTTGGTACCTTCGTAAAAAAATAAAACTCGACACGTGGGAGCTCTAGCGATGACGTGCGCGGAACGAAGGCACGCTACTCCCGATTTGCAGATTTGTCACGGTTGGTAGGATGCGCGCACCTCCGATTCGCACGGTTGGCTACGTACGGTGCGAAAGAAGTTCAACGTTCATAGGCGCGTGCTCGCTGCACGGCTCTCGGCGGCACACTGACAGCCGTTGTTTCGGGCGTGATTGACAGGCCGAGTGTGACCAATTCTAGGGACAACTGGGGGGGATGGTGAGCAAGAGAGACAAAAGACTTCCACTGTTGTCACCAAGGGGGATGTGGGGGGGGGGGTTGCCCTTTGTTCTTTTGACCTCTTGAGCCATAATTTAAAAAAGAGTCCTAATTAAACGTCGCAGACCTTCGGCAGTCGAGAGCATTCACACGGCCATCACCCTCTTTGGCAGTCGCTGTGGGGGATGGTTGTAAACGTCGCTTTGCTTGGCTTTTTTTCTTTCAGATGCGTTAATATGTGTACCTCTCTGATACATTGGTGAAGACACTGGGTTGATTTCCTGCAGCCAGGCCGCTCCTGGACTGCTGGCTTTCTGAGGCTCGGCCATTTACGCTGAACCCTGAGAATGCTTGAGGTGCCTTCGTCTGGATCTGCATCAGTGCAACAGTTGACATCGCTGTGTGTGCGCACGTGTATATTTATGCGCGGGTGACTCCGTGTCTGTCTTCTTGCATACGTGTTGGAGCTGAAGAGGTAAAAAACGTTAAGGTGCAGCCCTGCAAGTGCCAGCTCACGCCACGGCTGCTGGAAGGGCCTCCGTATGTGGCTCACACTCCCACACTGGTCAGACCATTTTATATAACTATCAAAAGTGCTCTTTAACTTTACCTTCAAGAAACTTGCACATTGAATAGAAGTATGCCACTAATACAAATGAAAGCACAATAATAATTCTATCTGCAGGACATCGTGATGCCTTGCATGGCATATAACTTATGAATATATGGCTACGCAAAACCAGCATGGGTCAGCGTGCGTCGCCATTTATGGAACTGACTCAGTGTTGCAAAGTCCAATATTTTTTTTGGCAGAGGTCAGCAAATACATCGGAACAATCGCTGTTGTTTTCCAGAGTGGTACGTATGCCTTTTGGCGTCCTCTGGTCTAACACCGTTTGAGACGAGGCTCAAAAGAAAGCTGTTTCTGGTGTGGACGAATCAGTTTCAAAGATAATGCATATATTATCAGTGTTTTTTGTTTGCATTCTGACCACAAGCATTGTGGTTAATGCAGACGTGATTCCTTGTAAAAGGTTTCAGTTTGGTTTTTTAACATCGTAATAGCTTAATTCTAGATTTGAAGCTTTCGTGACTGCAAGGATTCATACTCTTAGTTCTTTCGGTAAAGTCACGTAGGTAAAAAATGAAATTAAAATTAATAAATAGAAAGTAAAAAAATATGTTTTATTTAGTTTTTAAAATAAATAAATAAAAACTTTTAAATTACTTTTAATTGCATTTTTTGCCTACGTGACTTTACCGAAAGAACTAAGAGTATGAATCCTCATACCTGTTTTTTGCCAGAAAAAAGGGGAACAACCTTTAATGATGGTACGTATTTTATCGACCCCGGAGATGAAGCCAGGCTGATGCAATCTTCCTCCCTCCCGTCCAACATTCATTTTTGAGCCGCCGCCCGCGTGCTATTTCCACAGCGCTGTCCAGATGGGTTTTGTGGCCATCGTTTGGTTTTCTAAATGAACAGAAAAGCCAAGGGACCGGCATTGGCATTAGTGCCCAAGTACACATTTTTTTAAAAAGAGCAACACTCCCCAAATTCATCATTGACACTGCCTTACAACAGGAAAATATGTCAAAAGGCTGATTTAATATGCCGTGACAGAAAGGGCAGAAAGATGCGTGACTTTCCAAGGGTTTGTTTGATACTTGTGGGCAAATAATAGTCAACTGGCTCGCGTGTGAATTCTAAAACCGTTCATTTGGCAACAATCTCAAAAATGCCAATTTTTCTCCAGACCAGTGGTGGTGTGATCTTTAACTGCATACCAGTCACTCCCTCTCTCTCTGCCCTCCGCGGCTCTCTCCGAAGATGGGCCCAGATACGTCAGCCCCACTCTACGATTTCTCTCATTCACAAGGCAGTGACGGCAATAAACGTGGTGATGAGTGTGTGTTTGTGTGTGTTGGGGAGCGGTAGTGTAGCGGTTAGCGCTACGCTGCGCTATGAACCTAGCGACCCGGGTTCGATTCCCGTTCACGGCCAACACCAGTGACGATTATCTGAACCGGTCCTGGGCCTCCCCTAGGTCGAATCAGCCTGAAATGAGCTCCCAGTGCAGTGTGTAAGCATCGCCACTGGAGAGACAAAGGTGGTCGGGCGAGGTGCTGGCCCACCCACCCCCTCGTGTACCGTTCCGGCCTTCATAGGTGCTCGCTAACAACACTTGCCCCTACAGTCTGTTAAGGCTATATATGGGTGATCTTTGTCTCAGTTCAGCGAACGCGCAGCGCATTGCCACGGTATTTTTAAAGAAACTGCTTGACGACAGTGTAATGCGCGGGAATGAAACGGACGCGCGTCGGCGAAATAAATTCGCAAGCACCGAGTCGATAAAAACACTTTTATTGAGTAGCTTTGGCGACGTCAGCAATCAAATCGACGTCCAAAATTTGCGCCCACGCGGAGATGCATGCAGTAAAAAAAAAAACCGTTCAAGTCGACTGCACACACGGATGGTCTACGGGAATCCGATATGTCATCAAGCAGACACTATTATACATTTTTATTCGTAAAGGAAAAAAAATATATCTTAATATTACAAATTCCGGGATGGCCGACTGATTCATTGCTTGGGTAATGGCTTTTCACATCGTGCCCTCGTCGGGTTCATCTAAACAAGTGGGCAAAATCCGGCTCATGTACCACCCTCACGGGAAACGTGGAACATTCCAAAATAAACACTGCTCATCTGCAGTGAGCCGTGCGAATGCACCGCTTGCAGGGATGTTCAATTTGGAATGTTCCACAAACAAGGAGGTGATGGGGGGATTTTAACCCAAGGATAAGCCCAAGCGTTGATCTCAAGGTACGCCAAGGATGGGCTATGTGGTGTCAGCTTATCAATGAATGAAAACATACATTGTCCCTTAAAATGAGGGATGGTATTTCCTCTACATTGATTCGTGGTAAATGCACATCCGCTGAAGTTTAGAATTGCCGTGATGTCGTTCGGGAGAGAATGAAGGTAAAAATAAAACTACAAAAATACAGTGGCTTTCGATGATTAATTCTGAGTGGGTTTACACGTTGAGGCAGATTCAAATGTGCGGCATTAATATTTGCAACGTAAATAATACAAGAAGGAAAAAAAAACATTGGCAGTATGATATTCAAAACAAATAATAATGATAAGGGAAAAAAACGTCATACATTCTACAACACATTACAAACGACTATATGTGTTTATCTGACATACAGCGGAACCTGTTCAATAAGCGAACACACGAGAAAATGGTAAAGACACACACAGGATAATATAAGAGAGATATCACGTGCAGATTGCTTTAAAATGGTTTGGATAGAGCTCAGTTTTTTTGGGACAGCATGGTTCCCAAATCGTGAGGTTGATGAGTTAAATCCTGGTCAAGGTCAGCTCAGCGCCAGCACCGTCACCTCTCTGGGGCCTGTACATTAGCACCATTTGGTGAGGCTGCTATCCACAGCTTGGGGGATGAACAGTGGTTGTATGAAGGGGGGGGGGGTGACTAGTGGCCTCCATAGGAATGTGGAATTTCCATCACCGGTTCAAAGGAGAGAATCACCACCCAGTGTCCGTCAGAACAGAGAAAATCTGACTTAATTCATTTGAAAACGTGTCGCCTTACTGTGGCTGTGTGGTTGAAAGCCTTGTTTGCCGCAGCAACAGCGCGTCGCTTTAATTCCATTGTAGTTTCAAGCATTAACCTGCGGTGACCCTAACTGACATTTGACCTTCACTGGTGCCCTCGCCCCTCCCAATGGGTTGCCAATAACCCGCGGTGACCCTGACTGACATTTGACCTTCCCTGGTGCCCTCAATCCCCCTTCCCTCCCCTCCCAATGGGTTGCCAACAACGCCAAATCGTTTGGCTTCTCAGATGCGTTTTCCGGCGGTGTTCTCGCGTCGTTTTGGCAGCAATGACCGACGTCTCGCTCCACGCGATGGGTGCATTTTTCAGGAGCCAAAGGTGGAGCGGCTCAAGCTCTGCCTCAACACGCAGCCGCTCGGCAAAAGAAAAGAAAAAACCCTTCCAGAGCAGGAAGAGTACCGGCCACTGTTGTTTTCTTGTTGTTGTTGCGCGGAGGTATTTAACATTCTGAAATCTCGTTTATCCGAAAGCGCCCCCCGGCTTGGAAAAACGGGCGTCGCTCACGTCTGCCGTGACGCAAGAGAGTGCCGTTTGAAGCTTCGCGCTTCCGCAGAAGAATGGCATTAAGTCGTGCGAGTGCTCCCGATGTTTTTCCTCGCCGGCTCACTTCTCCGTCGGGAGTTGTTTTTTCAGCGAGCCTATCGTCAAGAGCCACGTGGAGCCATCAGCGGCAGAGTCGGCCGCGAGCTCACTCCATTAGCTTGGGCACGCAACCTCGCAACGGCCATTACCTGACTGCGAATGTTAAACAAAGCTCCAATTAAGGTCATATCGCCAAGAATAGTTTTTTTTCATATCCATCTATTTCGATTTTTTTTTGTAATCTTCATATCTTGTGGATAATTATTGCAGTTGTAACAATTGGCTACACGTTAATATCGTATCGATTAAATAAGCAATATATTTTATTGCATGTAGATAAGAGTATAAATAAAATACAAACTCAACAGACTATATGTGAATATAGTTGTTCAGCGGTTAGCAGACTGCACTATGAACCTGGTGGTCTGAGTGGATGACTAACGTCACCCACACCGCAGTGACCATCGGGGTGAAGTATGGTCAAACAACCACTACGACCGACACACCATGGGGAGATCCTGATCCACGAGTGGATTGACAGGGGACTGTGAGTTTAAGTTTAAATACGGCGTGTAATGATACAGAGCAAACGCGCTCCCACGGTAGAACATGTTTCTGATGCCATACATGTCTGTTGACTGCGATGGAAATTCCACATTCCCATGATGGAAAACCAGTCTATCCATAGTAGCGCTCATTTTAATAACCCCTAAGGTGACGACGAGCTGAGTTGACCTCAAAACCAGACTGCGTATGCATACAGCTTTGTACACGCACACACTCGCACACGCTCGCGCACACTCGTACGGGCTTATCCGCGGCAGTGCTTGCGTTGCGGTGTACCGTGTTGCTTTTTAAATCCTTTATATTAAGTTCGCTTGCTTTGCTTAGGACCGTGCAAATCTTTCGGTCGTTTTTTAACCCACTTCCCGTGATCCAATCGAGCTGACGTTTTCGACACAGACTCATTGTGCGTGACAATTAATGTTCGTGAAATTTTTCCCCCAAAATTTTACACTTTTTAGGACAAAAATATTATATTTAATTACCAATTGCTTAATGGTGCAATGCAATCATCTAACCCATATGTGGCAGCCATCTCAAGCCAGAGGACGAGAGGACTCTAGCCGCCACGCATATAAAGGATTTATAGTGAAAAACTTTGTTTTTACGGGTTATACTTGTTCAAGTCTGCCGTGGCCGCGTGTGAGTCGGTCGCCTTTGCTGTTGAGGCCGAACAAGAGCAAAGCGTTGTGGCTCGCTTGCCTTCATTGACTCTGGGGGGGGGGGGGGGGCGTTGGGACCGTGTCCACAAAGCCGCGGCGGAGTGCGTGACCGGCGGTGACCTCGTAAGCGGCACGCACCGCGCCGCGACTCCGTCCCCGATAATTAGCCAACGACGTCGAATCGAGGGGCTGGGAGTTGTTGTTTTTTGTATATCTCTCGAAGACAGGTTCCGCCGTACCTACTATTTCTCAATTAAAATCCGTGCATACAAAAGAAAAACCTGAATATGGAATTAATGTGCTCAACTGTGACCCTGGTAAGTTCTTCTTCTGAACACCCTCTTGTTGCTTCTGTTCGTGTTTTCACCACGCGGCGTCCGTAGTCCGACCGTCCTCACATGCGCCTCGGTCTCTGCGCGGGGGTGGGAGAAACGTCAGGGCACACGGAGAAGCACGGCGGCGCGACGCGCTGTAGCGGTGAGGGCCGTCGCCTCCCCACGCCGTGCGGGTCAAGGGGCGCTATTTGACCATACTTCAGGGTTGCTGAAGGCCGGGGAGAGTAGACGTGGAAGCGTAGAAGTGCAGTGCAACAGTGACCTTTGCTGCACTGCTCTCTGCTGCTGCTGCTGCAACAACGGTGGTTTTTTTTTTAGGAGTTTGACAGAAACGTTTAGATAGATGGATGCCCGATAGCTCGGCCCTAAATGGTGACAAGCCTCTACCAGTTAATAACCAAGATCCCCCGTAACCCCAGGGCGCTACTGCTGATCTGAGCACCGGGCTATGAATATCGCCGCGTAAAATTAACGCCGCTAAAGGCGCATGAAAATATAGTGCCCTCCTAAATTTAACCTGACATGCTTCGTGTGAACTGCTTGAGCGTACGGAAATAAACACATCCCAAGTGCTTGGGTGAAGAGTGAGGGGCCCTGTCGCCGCGTTTCGTGTTGTCGCTGCGTTCCGTGTTTTGCAAACCAACGCTGAGTGCGAGGGAAAACGCCGCAGAGGGATTTATATGAAACGATTGCTGTACGTGGATGTGGCTCTTGCTTTAACGCAAACACATAAATCGCTAAATATGAAATACAAGCCATTCAATGCACCAATTTCGTACGAATCATAAGCGATGCGATGCACGCATCATGAGCCTAACAATCGATATTGATGAAGGAATCGATGTATCCTTACACTCGGAGATTAATTTCAGCTGGATATGTCCCGGGTCAGTGACCCAGAGGATAGACTTGCACTGGACACTGCACATCCTGTTCCACATCCACTAGCACTGTTGGCTACGTACGGTGTGAAAGAAATTCAACATACATATGCCGCATCAATTACGGCTGTGTCTACCAATCACGCGCCTACTACTCTCAAACCAGCGACTTGGAATACGTTCAATGAGAAATTAATCCCTGGTTACACCCTAATTTTGACAGATGTTCGTATGCGGATGCTTGTTGACATACCGGCTATTCATACAATGTAGTGAAAGAGTCAAGCATGTCTAGACACTCACAGTTCCACCCCAAAAACAAAAACCACTCCTGCAACAACAACCGCCGTTCGCCACTAAGTGGCGGTCACGTCACCACGTCGCTTATGCCAGGATAGGTGCACACTCAGCCGCAGCCGCGGTGTCGCAAACATGCAGAGAGATATAACGACATCGTTCTGGCCCTTTTCGTTTTGTTTCGGGCCATATTAAATTGGTTTCGTATGTCAGCAGGAATTCAACATACTGTAAGTTCCTATAGTAAAAAAAAATATTTTTCTTTAAAGCAATTTTCCCGTGGAATCTGGAAGCTGCGGTCGGCGTACGGGAATCGGGTTCTTTGATGACTTCACTCCTCATGAGGCCACAGATTGATATCATCCCTCATCCCAAGTCACCCGAAAGTTTACACACGTTTAGCTTAAAATACCTCTGCACGATCATTATTAATAATAATGTATACGGAGTGCATTATCGCACTTGCATATTGTTTGCTATCCGCAGTCATAACTACGCCGTTACTGCCATAATTTTTGAAGCATGGCATGAATTATTTTTCTTTGAATTTGAGGATTTTATTAAATGGCAGTGCTTCGATGCGTAATTATACCTGACCCACTGTAACTATGTCAGATTCTCTCTCCCCGTAAACCTGAAGGCCAGTCGCCATACACGTCTGGTTCTTCACAGTGAAGGAGTCAACTTGTTGCCAATGTTCCCCAGGTCATGACGGACTTCTCTCGCGATATTTTAAGCAACGGTTCGGTGCTGCGTTGTATAATCCAGTGGGTGTGCGTGCATGTGCTTGACGCAGTGGTTAGTGCGCTATGCTACGAGCCCGGCGGATCGAGTTCGATTCCCGTTGACTGACCAACACCAGTGACGATTATCTGATCCGGTCGTGGGCCTCCCCTAAGTCGACTTGGCCTAAAATTTGTACTTCGTGCGATGTGTGTACATCACCACTCGGGAGACAAAGACGGCCAGGCGTGGTGCTGGCCATCCAACCCCATCATGTGCCGTGCCGGCCTTTAAAGTTGCTACTTGCTAACAGCACTTGCGCCAACAGTCTGCTAAGGCTACACGGAGGATCATTGTTTTTGTGACCACATTTGTCCACCTTTATCGACCCGGGGCACACGTTTTGGGTGCTTATCACCTTCCTGGGCATCTTAAAAGCTGGAGAACATGGTGTGACCGTGTATATATATATTTTTTACCGAACCTGTTAATGTGTTGCACCGTTGCCGTCATAATAATTCTCTTTCAGGGCCGCCCCAGTTTGGCCCCGTGAGCCATCCGGTAGCCCTGCTGCATCTTAATGACCCAGAGCAAAACGTCGATGCCAAACATGGAGAAGCAGCAACTCCCTTGAACCTTGCGAGTCAGCTCTCTCGGCCCGATTCATTCCCATCAAGCGGCGCGTAGCCTTCTCTTGAGCTTCGTGCGTAATTCCCCCCCCCCCCCCCCCAATTACTCAAACTACGTAAGTGGAGCGTATTTACAGCAGGAAGACATTGCCGAGGAGCCTTACAGACGAGGAAAATACGAACATTTTCTTCGTGAACGTGGCCTGAGGAGTAAGCTCGACGGTAAAAGATAAACACCTGATACAAATTGAAGACAGTCACTGAAAATGTTGGGTTATTTTCCGCCAGTCAATTTATGAAAAGGTTTCAAAAGAATCTCATTTAAACTTTTCGGCTTTATGTGTATGTTGAACTTCTTTCGCGCCATACATAGCCGACCGTGCTAACCGGAGGTGCGGGAGAAGGACAATAAACTAAACACTGGAAGCAGTTCTAGAGAAAGGAGTTTTCAATCAAGATGATTTAAAAGTGCACAGCTCTGGTGGCTTCCTAATATCGGAAGAAAG
Organism: Lampetra fluviatilis; assembly: GCF_964198595.1. NCBI lineage: Eukaryota > Metazoa > Chordata > Hyperoartia > Petromyzontiformes > Petromyzontidae > Lampetra > Lampetra fluviatilis. Next base: position 6,507,063 of record NC_136289.1, read on the forward strand.
AGCGTTCCAGACGGTCACAGAAGCGCGCCTGAAAGCGGTGACCGTGTGGGTAAAAAGCTCTCGTGTCAATTGTGAACCAACATATGACCCAACTACTAACTTCTTTCCACGTCTGGTCACACAGTCCCAACTCTGGGCTCTCGGGTGACCGTCGGGTAGCTCCGCTATGAACCTGGCGTGATGTCTGCATGCCCAGTTGGGGCGTTGATATCAGTGCGTGTGTGGAAGTGAGATGGAGTTTGGCATTTGCAGGACTCCGAGGAACGGCGTGGAGAGAAGTCTGCTGCCAATCGTGGGCAGACAATGGATGATCGTGATTATGATGATGAATACACAACGGTTGATGCTTGTGATAATTTAGTCCTTCATCCAGCAGTTGACAACACATGGCCGTTGCTGCTGATGGTTTAAATTAATTGAATAAAAAAAACATACTTTTAAATGCAAACGTTTCCCGAATCTTTTTTTAACGATCGGTATAACACCAAATTTCCAAAAATATTCTAAACATGCATTTACACGCTCTAAATTGAAATCTCACAAGGACAATTTTTAGCTCTCCCACAAGCAAGAGACTATTACTTTGCGAGTAAAAAAAAAAAAAGGCATATAGGTAAAGGTGCAGCCCTGCAATTTCCTGCTCACGCCACTGCTGGCGGAAGGGCCTCCACTGGAGCGAGCTCTTGAGGCGGGAGTACTCGCACTTTACCCCACCGCACGCCAGAGGTTGCAAACGGGTTTTGATTCCTTACCCGTACCCGTACCCGGCCGCACCAGGGTCGCAAATGGGTACCCGTACCCGTACCTGGCCGGGTATGGGTACCCGTTCCCTACCCGTACCCTACCCGAAATGCGTGACAAACGGCTACTCACCAGTGACTCACGGCCTACCCGTACCCGTACCCGGCTGTACCAGGGTCGCAAACGGGTACCCGTAACCGTACCCGGCCGGGTACGGGTAGCCGGGTATCGGGTAGGGTACGGGTATCGGGTACCCGGTTGCGATCTCTGCCGCACGCAACCTGCCAATCGACTAACTGCGGCGAGCACATTTATGCTGCTGCTTCTGCGTGGACAGAGGCGGCGCGGGGTGGGAGGGTTAAAGGAACTCGTGTCGTTGTTTCCACTGCCGTGCCTGGGAGATCAAATCGAAGTGGCCACCTCTGGACTGCTGACGTCTTGACTGCAAGTCCAGTGTGATGGTGGGCCATTAAACTATGAACTCAAACTTTACATTTTAGCAGGTAAGGCCCCAACTGAGCTACATAGCTCTTTTTCAGAAGTAATCTGGCCATCACATGTGATAGCTTAACGGAGTCGCTTATTGCGTGGACATTTATAGCAGCCAAATAATTTAAACGCGCGTTGATTCTAAATGTGGAGGGAAAAACCTGAGGACCCCGGGCAAAAATCCACGCGACCGTGGGGAGAAAATTCAAGCTCCAAATATACAGATACACGGCATCAGGGTCAGGATGGAACCCACCACCTCCTGTATACCAGGCGAGGTAGTTAACATCTCACCACGGCAGCCATCCCCCGTGTGTTTTGTCTATCTGTTGATGAAACTGTTGATGAATAATTGATTGAAACTACAAGTAAACCACGTCCGATGGTGATTCGACGTGCGTCTCACCAGAGTGTGTTTCCGTCCAGTTAAGCGCTGAAAGATAGCGAGCTGTTCGTCAGTCATTGGCCGATCGTTCACCATGGCATTGGTCCATTGAGCTGCAACGACAACACGACGATACATTAACGCGTGGCCAAGACGTGGATTCTAGATTTGAAGCTTTCGTGACTGCAAGGATTCATACTCTTCGTTTTTTCGGTAAAGTCACGGAGGTAAAAAAAATGAAATAAAAATTAATAAAAATGAAATGATAAAAATAAAATAATAAAAATCACGACGTTTCGGAGGCAACACAAGTCCTACGTCATCAGGTGGGACCGTCACAGCCAGATTTGCTGTATCAAGATCAAGTATCAAGATCAAGATACAGCAAATCTGGCTGTGACGGTCCCACCTGATGACGGAGACTTGTGTTGCCTCCGAAACGTCGTGATTTTTATGATTTTATTTTTATTCATTTTTATTTCATTTTTTTTACCTACGTGACTTTACCGAAAAAACGAAGAGTACAAAACGTGGATGCCCCCCTCCCGCCCTGGTCCGAGCCACATCCTGTTTACATTCCACCTCCCTCCCCACCCCCACCCCCCCAAGTTCCGCTTACAACATCTCCACATCTTTAATTCTCCTCATTTAGGTCAATTAGCCGTGCCGGTCAGGCTTACATTGCTTACACGCACGGCACTGGTTGAGTGTGTGTCGGCGCATCCGTCTGCGCTGTTGAATCGACACATCGTACGTACGGCAGTACATGTATGTAAACGCACCTCTTCGATGAAGCACTTATCTACACAAAGTGTTAAGGACTTAACGATTCATCGATTAAAATCAATTGTAATGGTCACGATACATGGAGTGAATCGCGATAATTTAATTATTTGCAATTTTACGATGTCGTTGTGTGTAGTTCGTGTGACTCCTACAGCCACTGGAGGTGCCTATATTGCACCTCATTGTTAACCAAAGAATCCCGTCTGGAATGATCTGGTGACACAGAATGATGCCTTACTCCCTTTATTGCCATGGGTTTCTGTCCATCCAATATATACGCATTTACATTCACTGCAAACGTTTAAAAAACTTTCAAATGTGTCTCCTGTATTTATTTGTACAAACGGATTCAGGCGCACCTTCGAACGCGATCATATTAATCTCTCCCCAGAGTTCTGCCTAAACAAGCGCAGGCCTCAGCGCGCGGAAGCCCGTTCACAAAGACAAAGATTCCCCCGTGTAGCCTTGACAAACTGTTGGGCCAAGTGCTGTTGGCGAGCACCTATGTGGGACGTAAATCTACCCAGGACATTAAGAGTCCTATACAGTATTTTTGTTTATCAGTTCACAAAAATAATAATCACATAACACAATTCACAAACAACACATGTACATGCCGTTCTCCCCCTCTCCCGGTATTGTTATGGTGTGCACCTCAGAGGTGACAACCCGAGGCGAGTGTGCATGTATGTTGAACTTCTTTCGCACCGTACGTAGCCAACCGTGTTAATTGGAGGTGCGGGGAGAAGGACAACAAACTGGACACAAAAAGCAGTTGTAAAGAAATGAGTTTTCAATCTAGATTATTTAAAAGTGCATCGCTCCGGTGGCTTCCGAATATCGGAGGGAAGAGCGTCCCAGCGCATCCGAAAGCGCTCGATGCGGCGGGCGTCTTTGTTCGGTGGCGAGCCAAAATCCGCTGCGAGAGCGTGGACGATGGGGGGGGGGGGACACTTACCCCCGGGCAGAATGACCCCGTCAATGGCGTGAATCACTCCGTTCACACCCAAGATGTCGGCCTGCACCATCTTCTTGTTGTTCACGTAGGTGGTGCCATTCCTCTGCAATGGCAGTCAGTGGAAAAAGACAAAAACACAAGCGTCCGATGTTGCTTCGAGCGAACTGTGCTTGTATGTGCCGGGCCGAGTACACGCGCAGTCCCGTTTGCAACTCCACTGCTGGATGAGGACTGCGGTGAGCGATGTGCTTGTGAATTTATAGATTTGTTTTAAAGGGAGCTAATTGATATTTATTTTTTTGATGTTCATTGCATTGCCTAGGAAATAGTGCGTCCATACATCTGTCTGAGAACTCTTCTCTATATGATCTATCCCAACATAAACGAATTATGAATCACTGAACGATATGATTCATCATGCATAACAACAATATTATAATTTTCGTGACAAGTTATTCCGGCAATACCTCATAGCGTTGTCAAAGACAAACTCCAAATACAATTGTAATGAATCAGCCTCCAAAATACACGTGTTTAAACGAAGCTATAACAAAAGCTTCAATTTCATGTCTCCCCAGAAACGTGTTGCCTCATGAACCAATGCCACTTGGAAAACCGCGGCCTGGTCTGCACATCACTGAGTCATCAGCGAGGAGCGCGCTACTAATCATAAATAATCAGTCAAGCTTCTCAGTAGCATTTGGTTGTTTAAAGAAATCTCACAAATACCGCTGGGAAACATTAATCTTTAGGCCATGAGTGCTGTTGAATCACACGTTGTTATTTTCAGTGATTTAGCCACCTCCCTTACTAACGTATCTATTTGTTTGATTTGTGTACGGTAATGTGCTAAAGCAATACATCTAAAAAGCAGCCGCTCAATGACACAAGCAGCTAGACCCAAAGTTACGTTGGTGATTAGTGACGGTGATTATGGTGAGGCGAGACGGTGGTTGTGGTGAGTAGTGACAGTGGTTGTGGTGAGGGGTGACAGTGATTGTGGTGAGGGGTGACGGTGGTTGTGGTGAGGGGTGGCGGGCAGAGGTCGCAACCGGGTACCCGATACCCGTACCCTACCCGATACCCGGCTACCCGTACCCAGCCAGGTACGGGTACGGGTACCCGTTTGCGACCCTGGTGCGGCCGGGTACGGGTACGGGTAGGCCGTGAGTCACTGGTGAGTAACCGTTTGTCACTCATTTCGGGTAGGGTACGGGTAGGGAACGGGTACCCGTACCCGGCCAGGTACGGGTACGGGTACCCATTTGCGACCCTGGTGCGGCCGGGTACGGGTACGGGTAAAGAATCAAAACCCGTTTGCGACCTCTGGTGGCGGGTGGTTGTGTGGTTGTGGTGAGCAAACTGGGATGAGGGCTGACGGTCAGTGGTGGCGGCGGCGAGGGGTGGCGGCGAGGAACGGCGGTGAGGGGAGGCGGTGAGGGGAGACGGTGGTTGTGGTGAGGGGAGAGCCGCCGTACCACGATGACGTCGAGGCGCGTGCCCTGCGCCGTCTTCACGAGGTTGCTGCCCACGGGGACGATGCCTCCGCTCACGAGGATGCCCTGGCTGACGTGGCCATTGATCAGAGCGGTCAGCTCCTTACGATTCCCTGCGGGCGACGGAGAGATGCCCGACTCCAGCAGCTGTTGCCACCACATCCGCGGTGGCTCACACAGAACCACTCAGTCAGGCCTTGGGAGCATTCTCCTGACTGATTGGCCGAATAGGAGAACTTTGTGCGAGACACAGCAACTCAGTGTCACCGTGCAAAGCCCTTGCAGAGTGGCAGAAGCCACTGAGAAATGATAGCCCAATGAAGTGGCTTTTTAAGTGGAACATTTTCGCAGCCAAATATTACAAACGCATGTTTTTTTTTTTACATGTGGAGGAGAAAAACCAGAGAACCCGGAAAAAAAAATCTACGTGACCACGGGGAGAACATGGAAACTCCAAATATACAGTCATTGTCAGGATCGGGATCGGGATCGAACCCACAACCTCCTGCATAGCAGGCGAAGCATTTAACATCTCGCCACCGCGTCACCCCATTTAACCATTACACACGAAGGGCAGCATCCCAAGTTGGGGGGAAAAAAAGCTACGTAATAAAAGTGTGCTGGGGGGAGGGGGGGGCGCTGTGAGTGGGGGGGGGGGGCCGGGGGGGGGGCGAAACAAAGAGCGGCGCTCAGGGGAAGGGCAACGCACGCTTCAGTTTGGTGAGCTCGGCAGGGCCCAGCGATTTAAAGGCCTCGTTCGTGGGCGCAAACAGCGTCATCTCGCCCTGGCGCCCGAACTTCTGTGCCAGCCCAGCCACGTTCACCAGGGACAGCAGCGTGCTGCAACACAAAGACAAAGGTCACCCGTGTAGCCTCAACTCACTGCAGGGGCAAGTGCGGTTAGCGAGCGCCTACGATTGGCCGCGCGGCACACTGCGAGGGGGGTGGGTGGCCAGCAACCACGCCCGGCCGCCTTTGTCTCTCCAGTGACGATGTTTACACACTGCACCAAGTACTCATTTGAGGCTAAGTCGACCTAGGGGAGGCCCAGGACCGGTTCAAATAATCATCACTGGTGTTGGCCGCGAGCGGGATTTGAACTCGGTTTCCCCGGGGTTCGTAGCGCACCGCTTACCCTACCGCTACACACCACACACGCACACCGCACACACGCACACCACACACACGCACACCACACACACGCACACCACACGCACACACACACATGTACCACACACGCACACCACACACACGCACACCACACACACGCACACCACACACACGCACACCACACACACGCACACCACACGCACACACACACATGTACCACACACGCACACCACACACACGCACACCACACACACGCACACCACACACACGCAGACACCACACACGCGCACACCACACACACGCACACCACACGTACCACACAAACCACACACGCACACCACACACGCGCACACCACACACACGCACACCACACACACGCACACCACACACAGGGGGGCACACGGGGAGACGGTGGTAGGGTGGGCGGTGGAGGAGGAGGGTGGAGGAGACGAGGGAAGGGGCGACGGGCAGGCGCAGGAGCGGGGTGAGAAAGGTGAAGCTCGCCCTGGGTTGAACAGAGGTCCGTGTGTTAAAACAAATGAATGCATCCACTCAGCGATGCCGAGTAAGGGAATTTTAAACAACGACCGAGGGAGAGAGGAGTTGGTGGTGGGGGGGGCAAATAAAGCGTCTGGTTTCGTTTCGGTAGGCTTTCGTATTTCTCTAACACGTGTTTGTTTTAAATATCCTCCTATATTTTCCTTGAGTGAAGAAAAGTTTTTTTTTTCTTCTGCAGGACCATAATTAATCAAAAAGGCATGTGGAGAGATGAGTATGAATGGCGTTGTGTGTGCGTTGATATCAGTGGGGGAGCGGCAGTGTCGTCGTTCGCGCACTGAACTTCGGACGTTGCTCACGGCTAACACCAGTGGTGAATATCTGAAAAAAAGAGGTTGTGGGTCTCCTCTGGGTCAACTTAGCCTCAAATGAATAAAATTCACAGACTGTTGGGGCAAGTGCTGTTAGCGAGCAGCTACGATGGCACCATGCCTGGTCACTTCCTTACCATACCAGGTACTTATTTAAGGCTGAGTCGACCTAGGGAAGGCACAGGACTGGTTCAAATATTCGCCACTGCTCTTGGTCATGAGCGGGTATCGAACTCGGGTCACCGGGTTCGTAGCGCAGTGCGTTAACTGCTTTGCCACCGCTCCTCGTTACTATTGTTCCACGAAGACTACGGTTGCCCGTATGGCCTTAAACAGACTGTTGGGGGCGAGTGCTGTTAGCGAGCACCTGCACACGACCATCCGCAAAGACAGACGGGGGGAACGTTGCTTGCTTTATTTACAATTTGTGGCCACCAATCCAGATGCTGAGCCTTGCCAATCACAACAACGGGCAGAGGTGACTCAACGTCCAATTCCTGTCAACAGGTTGGGTTGAAGCGCGTATACGTGTGGGAGGGAGGGAGGAGTGGTGGAACTTCTTAGCAATAGAAATGTGGCTTCGAGGTCGGTCATTGTGCGTTAGGCAGCGTCGCGCATGCAGAACACCTGGTTTGTTTAATTGGGAATCTGAACTTTAATGCTTTTTTTTTAAATCCACTGTTTAAAGAAAAGCTTCACGCTCCTGAGATGACGCAGCTGGTCATGAGGTCGCGGCGTTGCGGACTGCGGCGCTACGCCGGCGGCAGTCTGCGCAGGGCATTGCAGAGACAGATCTGTTCGTTGTACTGTAATTCTATGCCCCCGCATATACGCTCACTGCCGTCACCAGCCCGTACTGACCAGCGTGGTGAAGTACGATCAAATGATCCCCCAAATTCCTCCATTCATCCAACAGCAGACTGAGCAAGGTGGATTTAGGAAAGGTTTTTCTACCACTGACCTCCATACAGCCTAACAATCAGAGCCTAGAAAGAGCAAATGAGCATCAAGGAACATCATGCCGGACTATTATCCAAGCTCTCACCAACCAAGGGATTAGTAAGCAATATAGTTATATGATCAAACACATTTACAAGGAAGGAACTGGTACATACACGCACACACGCATGGGTATTATGTATAACCAGGTAAGACACCACGAAGACAAAGGAGGCCTGGGGTACGAACAGAATATGTGGAGTTCAGAAATATTTCCGTGCAGAAGACAAGAGTTGTAAATTCAACAAAGAATACATCAGCAAAATGAAAGTCGGAAATGAAGGTTCATTTTAAAACACATTAACCACGAATAAAAATGTTCAATAAATAATCCGATTATTATAACCACGTAGTTTTGTAAATCAAAAACGATCCCTTGCAATGAAGACATGTCAACATATAATGTAGGAAAGCTCGTTAAAATGTCCTTGCCAATTTTACAAATTGGTAGTTGTGGTATGAACCTCGCACGCAATGCTCTGCTCTAGTGAAAGATGCCACAGGGATCTTCAATGTTGATTTATTTTCTTCCAGCAGACAGAATTCCAACGAAGTAACGCGCGAACGAGACACATCGCGAACGGGAACAGACAGGAAGGCTCCAAGACTCCCAAAGGCATCGTTGCTTGGCTTAAGGAAATCATAGCTTCCTTCAAAACAGGTTGAGCCGTTCATGAACCACAAGGTCTTTTCATCTCTGGATGGCAGACGTGTGAAGCCTTGATATTACCAGACATCTGTACGCGATGTGATACGGTGGCGGGACGTTAATTATTATCATTATATTTACAGAGAAAACATCAATCGTAGTCTCGTCTTCACGGCTGACGGTAGGTAATAATTATACCTTAAAAAGAGCGTTGAGATTTTCAAACTGTTGACCAACTCTCAGCCTCGGATTGCCAATGATTATTCGACGTAGCATTGCCGAGCGATTTAAAATCTACGTTTCAGTGGACAGCTGCTATTAAAACCGCGGTGAGAATCAACAGCACTGGCGTTGCGTGCGCACGAGGGAGACAGATAATGGCGCAGCTCGGGGTCCCTCTTGACGCAGGACGCGGGGCGGACTCACCTGAAGCGAGCGTCGTTGCGGAGGAGCTCCATGATGGTGCTGGTGGCCGGCTTGATGACCTTGTCGACCACGAAGAGTGCGCCCGTGTTGGTGGACTTGTCGCGCACGTTCACGCACGACGTCTCGACGCAGATCGCCTGGGGGGGGGGGGGGGGAACGCGACGGCGTCAATACCGCCGCGGCGGTCGGATCATCCTCGACACGTGCCCCATCCCGCCCGATCTCGGCTTTGGCAGGGGTCGAGGCTGGATAGCGCTCGGATGGGCTGGCCACCACGCATGGATCGGGTGCTGTAGGCATCGGCAGAGGGCACTGCAGAAAAATCTATTGCAACGACGGCTGCGCTCGCCGCCTTCACCAAACGGCACTGACCGCGCGTGGGCAAAGCGTGAGTCTTGAGCCCGGGGCAGGGGAAGACGCTCCAGTGGGAGGGGAAGCGAATGAGAACGTTACCGTCCACTGCCATGGCGACTTGACGTGTCCTCTGGTGGCTCACGTCAGGTCGAATCCTTCCCTTGGCAACTTTTCCGATTACTACCGACAATCATTTTCTGCACGTAGCCAACCGTGCAAATTGGAGGTGCGGGGGTAAGGACAACAAACTAAACACTCAAAAGCAGCTCCGTCGATCGCGCGAGCTCAGTCCCTCCTCCGTTTGCGCGCTGGAGGAGACGATCGGCGGCGTTCTCGGCGTTCCCGCCGCGGACGGCACGGGGGGGGGGGGGGGCACTCGCTGCGAGCCGCGTCGGTGCGCGAGCGTGCGACGGGGAGGGAGAGACGCGCGGCACTTACCCGGTGGTAGAGGAAGACGCGTAGCTGCTGCCCGCCAAGCGTCTCGAGTTTCTGGCCGTGATACAGCTGATTGGAGAGGTGGCGGCCACGGACCACGTGATTGAGCAGCATCTTCTGCGTGCTGTCCGACGAGGTCGACATCGCGGAATCTGTCGGACGGGGAACGCCCGAAGCGTTTCACGGCGACGTTTCGTCACGACGGTCAAAACAAACGTCGTTCGTGCGTACGGCCGATCTCGCGTTCGCTGCGGCTCGAGCGCTTTTGCCCGGCGGCTCAGTGGCAGGGCAAGCGACTCGAAATCGGAAGGCTGCGAGTTCACATTCTGGCTGGGGTCATTGCCTCCTGGCATCATTAAAACGAGTTGCCCTTTTGGCGGCGAGCCGACAGTTGGTTGTCCTGCGGATGAAGTCGTCGTCCCGGCGGAGGGACAGGGAACGTTCGCCGCTGGCTCGGGGCCATAAGCAGGAAACGAGCACCGCCTCAATGCCCACGTGAGCAGGGACATCGCTTTGACTTTCGAGAGAGCTTTGACAAGGGGCACCCGGCGATAACAGCAAACGACGACGACGGCAATCGACATCAATGATGTGACGGATAACATAACAGTCAACACCCTACCACCTGGTTGATTACGTTCTTCCTGAGAATGCAAAATTTGAGAGAGAGATGAAACACAGAACCAGAGACATATAGACAGACATCACAGATATCTGTCTGCTTATATGTCTGTCTATAGGTCTCTGGTTCTGTGTTTTATCCCTCTCTCAAATTTAGCATTCTCAGGAAGAACGTAATCAACCAGGTAGGGTGTTGACTGTTATGTTATCCGACTCTCTGTTGTATTACATTACATGTCTAAGTATACTAGATTTGTGTTTCTATTTCATTTATACCTGATGACGATTGCTTGTGTTGCAATCGAAACGTAGTATGCTAGTATTTAATTTATTACTTTCTCTTTATACGTCACTTTACCGTAAGAACCACAGAGTAATTCCTGCAGTCACGAAAGCTCCAAATTAAGTATCAATGATGTGAGGCAGAGAAGCCCCCCGCCCCTTGCTGGGAGCAGTCCCTACCTTCCATGGCGCTGTCCTTGGGCGCCAGGATCGTGTACTCCTCCCCCACCTTCAGGCTGGACTTGAGGCCGGCCTCTGCGAAGACGTCCATGAAAGTCTCCACGCCGTACTTCTCGGCGACGTCGAACACGTCCTTGGCTGCGGGCAGACGAGGGGTCGGGGTTCTGGGTTGGCGATGGCGATGGTCGGGGGGGGGGGGGGCGTTTAAACGACTCGCGGCGTCTCCTGAGGCCATGAGATCAAAGTCTCGCGCCCTGGAGTCAACGATTTCCAGGGTCCATCGATTTAGTTCTGTTTTTTTGTTGTTGTTCGATTTGACGTCAGTCGCACGCGAACCGTTCCAATCCGTAGGCGACGGGGAAACCCATTTCTACAGAGAAAATTTAGTCTGAGTGAAGACGAGTTGAAGATTTCTCTTTTTTTAGCCAGGAGAGAATTCACAGAGACCAGTGTCAGTCTCATTTGCAAGGGTGACCTGGGAAAGACGGAATCGGTCTGTGGTCGTTACTCTGTCTCACTGATGCCTCTCGGTTGTCCACATTTTCTCAACGTATTGGACGGTGGGCTAAGACAAAATGACGGAATGCAGTTATTCTGCCACACTCTGAGTCTGAAGTTTCCTACTTTGGGATGTTTGGCCAATACCATTACCAGTTACATTGAATGTGTTTTAATTATGGCAGGATGAAACTCATGCCAAACAAGGTGGGGGAAACATACAAACTCCATAGGGAGAGAGGCACGCGTGTTACCACTGGGCCACTCTGCCGTCCAAAGTGCCATTCATTATGAACTCGATGACAATTAGGCAGTCTGAGCTGCGTGGTTGACATGTTGGCCGAGACGTTCGTTTTACGTTTGGGATTTTTTTTACCGAATGTCTTTTCAATGATTCACAGGAACACAGGAGAAGAATCTAGAAACAATCATAGTCTAAACTAAACTATTTTACCAGGTAAGGCCCACTGAGCTAAATAGCTCTGTGTCAGAAGCGACCTGGCCACAAATGGTAGCTCAACAAAGTTGCTTATTACGTGGAAATGTATTGCAGCAGCCAAATACTATAAACGCGTGATGTTGATTCTAAATGTGGAGGGAAAAACCGGAGAACCTGGAGAAAAATCCACACGACTGCGGTCAAAACTGTGGTGTTTGCGAACACTTGGGATTCTTACTCTTTGTTTTTTCGGTAAAGTCACGTAGGTGAAAACAAAATAAACTAAAAAGAAAACAACTAAATTAAATCACGACGTTTCGGAATCAACACAAGCATCCGTCATCAGGTGTGACTGCTCCAGCAAAGTTACTGTAGCGTATGAAGAGGGCTATTTAGAGACACGTGTCTATATAGGGTACTAGGGGGGGAGCAGCCAAGGGATCGGGGGGGGGGCATGCGGCAGGTAGTGTGAATGCTCTCAAATCTCGATAGGATGACGCCAACGCCATGGTGGACACGTGGAAGTTTAGACGGATTAGACTCAGACGTGGGACGTTCTGCCCATAGAACTCCGCCTGACCTCTGAGATTCTCCCGTTCAGAAACGAATAAATAAACGCATTTAGTAAGATATCTCACCTCTTCTTGGTTCTTTCGGTAAAGTCACGTAGAAGGGAAATAATAAAATAATAAAAATAAAACATTATAAAATATGATTTCCCTTCTACGTGACTTTACCGAAAGAACCAAGAAGATGAATCCCTGCAGTCACGAAAGCTTTAAATCGAAATATATCTCACTTCGCTTTGGAGGAATTGGGTAGTCGTTTTTTTTAGGGCGCAAGTGTCATTGATGTGTGTTGAGCATTTGTAAGAAGATACCATTTGTATGCTCTGTCACTGATTAATTACACTGTGTGTTATATCTTACATATGTGTTTCTGTGACTTTTACTGACCATTATTTTATTATACTGTACAGTGCTCTAGAACCTCTGTGCGGCTTGTTGCGCTTTAGAAATCTTTCAAATAATAAAACATTGTGAAATCTCTACACCGTAAAGTGTGCGTGTAATGTATTTAGCTCGATCAAATAAACAAAAAACTGATGTCGAATTCTAATTATTTTACCTTTGCTAAGAACGTATCACAGCAGCACAGCGTATTACGCAGCTGTGTGCGAGTGATGTAGTATGACTGATGGGAATAATAAAACCCCATATCCCTCATCGGGCTGGAGCAACAGAACTATCTGCTCGAGGTCTTAGGCTCGGGAGGGCCCAAATAAGGGCTAACGACTCGTCAGAACTGACATCTCGTGCAGGGGCTTAAACGCAAGGGAAATCCTCTGAGGTCATTTCCCAAACGTGAAACGTCCAGGCGTGCGGCCAATTTGGTCCGTCGTAAAACACCGGCGCCCGTTCGCGTTTAAATTTTTATTTTTTTGCCGAGGCCAAACTCGAACACCGTGAGGTGAAGGGCACAAACCCTTCACCTGAGGTGAAGGGCACAAACCCTTCACCTCACGTGCGGAGGCGTTTCAAGAGTGTGAATTATATTCAGCGGCGATACCCCGATTTACGTCTCGTCCCTTTGACGTCGGCAATTCATTATGAACACCGACACCCGATTTGCGGCGCTTCAACCCCCGCTCACGGCATCATCTGTCCCTTCTCAGCCGTCACCCCCACCACCGACTACCCTGTACGCGAACCACTTTGCGTCGCGCGTAAGGAAATGGATCGTGCTGCAGAGCGCAATGTATTATTAACGTACGGTACTTTGGCGATTGGGAAAAATTGCTTTGACTGACGTCGTCTCAATATTTCGTTGTCGCACCTTACAGGAACGCATCCCTGACGTTAACTGGGGTATTACTGTGTATGATTTGTCGACAGTGATACACCACCTCTCGTTAAGAGACTGCGTGGTTCACAACACTGCGGTCTTAAAATAATGAATAGGGGGCACCGCAGAGGTGAGATGTTAACCATCTCGCCCGGTACACAGGAGTGCGTTGGTTCGATCCCCAGTCTGACTCCTGCTGTATATTTGGAGTTTGCGTGTTCTCCCTGTGGTTGCATGGATTTTTATACGGGTCCTCGGGTTTTCCCTCCACATTTATAAACACGCGTTTAGAGTATTTGGCTGCTATAAATGTCCACGTGATCAGCCACTTTGTTGAGCTGTCATTTGTGGCCAGGTCGCTTCTGAAAAAGATCTACAAAGCTCAGTGGGCCTTACCTGCTAAAATAAAATTAGTTTAGTTTATATAAATAATAGGTGACATTTCAGGCAATGCCCCCTCCTACAGAACACATAAAATGCGTACAACTTTTTCTTTCAAGGCCGCATTGTTCCTGATGAATGTGTTACGTTTGTTGTTGTTGTTATTTGTGCATTGCTGCCAAAGCGGCAGCAGCATCACAAAAAATGTGCACGGTTCATGACGACGGATGTGTACGTACTGTGTGCATGTGGGTCTACACATTTGGTACGATGCTTTGTTGACACTCACACGGCAGGGCAGTGAGTGTGCAGTAGAAACAACAGTTGGAATTCCACACAGCACCCATCCTAGCATGCAAGGAATGCAGTACACTACACCTGGACATGCCTCTTGCATTTGATCTTTTGAAGGCACATATTCAAGTTCTGTCTTTCACACTCTGCACAAGGGTACGCCAAGAAGCACGCTATTCACCACACGATCTGTCATCACCCAGCACTCAACCTCACCTGCTCTCTCCAGTATATATATAAAAGATTCTATGTCATCATCATCATCATCAGCAGCAGCAGCCATATTCTATCCACTACGGAATGGAGGTGTGCCAAGGACGTGGCAATTCCTCGCGGCCCTGCGACTCCACAAATTAATTAATTTCGTTCCTGTGCGCGATCTGATTTCACCGCTCCAACTGGCACAGCGGCAGTCCTCTCTCGTGTGTTGTCTCCTTTGACTGGCAGTCCGTTTACCTGTCTCGTCCGTCCGTTAACATCCCTTCTGGCGATTGTGTTTCGTGAGGACGGCCAGGAAACTCTAAGGTCTACCACAAGGATGGAGCAATGGGATGACCGATGAGCGCCGCATCGTTGCATCGCGAGGCCGTGACCGACGGCGACAGATTGGGCAGGCCTTCACCCAGCAGCGGATAGATCGTGTCTCATTCCCGATGATGATGACGATGATTACACTCGATCAATCTGTTCTTCATTGCATATAAGTATACATATGTCACGTAGCCTTTTTGCAGTTGTGCTGTGTTTGTTCTTAATCCGCGACGAGCGGTTCAACCCGAGGACACATCGGAGGGCCTTTGCGTATTTATTTAAATAATGTATATTAATTATAACTATCAATCACATATTTTAATTTATTTGGCGATGCTGCTGCTGCCGCTGGCAGTGGTGCAGAAGCAAGTTGAGCCAAAAAAAAACCGAGCCAACTCGACGCACTCGTCAATGATACCGTTGCGGCCTTAGAATTAAGCGAATCTACGAATACAATCGGCGACGTCCCGGGCTGAATCGGTCCCGGCTCTGTTAATTGTTCCTCCGCCGTAGGCCCCCCGTGCCACCGGCCACTGCGGAGTTCGCGGTGCCGAGGCTGCTTTTCACCTGTGTCGGGCAGCAGCAGGTCGTCGATGAGGTGGATGACCCCGTTAGTGGTGACGATGTCCTTGCGTATCACGTTCACCTTCCCGTTCAGGGTGATGTCGTCGCCGTTGCACGTGACCTGCAGCTTCGTCCCCTCGGCCGTCTCCACGGCGGTGGTGCCCAGGATGGACTCGGAGCATTGCAGGGACGAGATGAGGTGGTTGTTCACCATGGCTGTCGGGACAGGAGCGCTCGGTTATTTAGGGAGAGAGGATATAATGAACATCGTCATCGTCGGCATCGTGAGACATTTTGTGTCCACTGCTAGATGAATGAGCAATGTAAACTCTGCCTGCCTGTGTAGATGCACGGGGTAGAAGGTATGCAATGATTTGTCCCTCTGGTGACGCTATACATCCCGATACCTCTTCTTGGTTCTTTCGGTAAACCAAGAAGATGAATCCCTACAGTCACGAAAGCTTTAAATCGAAATCCCTATACCTGTCCGCCCATAAGGTTTACCCGTATTCTTGTACAGGGAAAATTAGTGTCCTGGATCATACGATGTTACGCCGTTTCAATACGGGCCAAAAAGTATTTTTGTCTATTTGTTTGTGTTTCTCCCTTGTGATGGGACTTTGTGGGATGAACGTTGAGATTTATAAGGGCGCGGGGTGACCAGTAAGGTCTGAATTGGTCTGTAATAAAGTAGGCACTGATAAGGGGGTTGCCAGATATGCGTTCTCACAATTAAAAGTTTCGATTCGATTCGCGAATCCGCTCCTTCTGGTCTCATTTTAACCGTCTAATATCTCGTGACCATCTCGTTTGCTGTATGCATGTTCGTTGAACTTCTTTCGCACCGTACGTAGCCAACTGTGCTCATCGGAGGCGCGTCGATGGCTCTTGGTTGATCGCGTTCAATGCCAGAATTGCGCGCGGTTTTTCGCGCGGCCTCTTAAACCATTCTTGGACGCGGCAATCGACGCATTTACAATGCGTGCAACGATCTACGCTAGTCGATAAATTTGACACCGCGCGCCTTCTACGCAGGAAGGCAACGCACAACTGACGGCTTTAAAACACCGCGTGCTCTCTAGACGGCAACTTAGCGACGCGGGTACAATCTGAGATTGGGGCGGGCAGAGTGGGAGGGGGGGGGCTCACACAGGGAACGACGTTGCAGTCATCGGTGATTATTGCGCAGCCCATCAATCCGCACCACAACGGGGAAACCCATTTTAACCCCCTCCCCCCCCACCTCCCACCTGGGAGGTAATCACCCCGGAGCGTTGATCCCTGGATCTGACACGCGCTGGCTTAGTACGTGACACGGTAATTAGCTCCCCGAATCGTACCGGCCATCTCATGCTTGGTTGTTAGACTTTCTCAACCCCCCCACCACCCTCGGCTCACCCCTCGGCCCACCCCATAATTGTTAGTGCCAGGAACTAAGCGTTACGGGAGGCCTGCTGCTGTCTCAAGTGGTTTTATTTCATTAGTTGCGTTTCTTCGGCAGTAACGACCCACAATTATGCGCTAAGTGTGGTGCGTGCGTGCGCGCGCATGCATTGCACGCCACGAGATGACCGCGCGTGCAAAACGGCATTTAATTTTGTCCCCGGGGGAGGACAAAAATAAATCGAGACCAGCATTAAAATATGAATTGCACTCAATTGAAACACCTGTTTGGCTGAAACATCCCTCCACGTGGAAATGTGCACGTGGTGACAATCGGCCGTGGGACATACCAAGCACCGCGATTTCTGAAAGGGTATTTCTTTTTTGTTCGTTAAAAATGCTCGCCTCCAGAATGTCGAGTCGATGTCCAACCAAGGGAACATTCAAGTACGACGTTTGAGCCAGATTTGTCGCGCAGGAGTGTTCCATTTAGCACACGAAGGCGATATTGAAAACGTAATTTCACCTCTTCCTTTTTGGAACGACACAGTCCCCCCCCGCCCCGCTGCTAATTGAATTACCCTTGAGTGCCGGAGGATCTGCCAGGATTCTGTTGAGCGTTCCCTTGGGGATTTTTTTAAACGCCTCATTGCTGGGCACGAACAGAGTGATGGGCCCCTCCGAGTTGAGCATTGGCATCAGTCCGGAGGCCTCCACTGCCGCCTGCGGACACCACGAAGAGACAGAAACGCAGATCTGAGATGCGAATGGGCGTTCATGGCCGTAGCTGCGTCAGCTAAAGAGGCCACGGTCAAGATATTAATGTTTTCTTTCACAAAAATTGGGCATTTAACTGTTGACAAAAGCTTGTTTTTTAGATGTATTTCCAGTGATGCAACATAATCCCCTTATCCCAGGCCCGGCTCCAGCCGTCGATGCTGTTGACTCCCTGCCCCTGTTCACGTCGAGGTTGAAGAACTTCCCCTTTCTCCCAGGCCCGGCTCCTCATGGATGGATGTGAACCATCGTCAACAGTGGGGTGTTTGGTGGTTTAACTGCCAAGGCGAGTGAACTTGGCCGGACCCGAGGGATGTTTGGTGGCGGTAGGGCCCAGCCCCAGAAGCCTCCTCAAGCCGGCACTCATTTCTCCTCCGCTTACGATACGAACTGCCTCTCTCTGCAGAGATGCGGGTCACATCTAAAGTTCACAATGAATACAATGTTGTCTTGCATTTGAAAGCTCGACTCTCATCACGGACGAGCAAAGACAAAGACCCCCCCCCCCTCCCGTATAGCCTCAACTGGCTGTTGGAGCAAGTGCTGTTAGCGAGCACCAATGAAGGCCGGCACGGCGCACGAGTTTGTGATCAACACCACGCACGGCCGCCTTTGTCTCCCCAGCGGCGACGGTTCAGGTGACCGTCACTGGTGTTGGCCGTGGGAGGGAAATGGAACTCGTGTCTCTGCCGGGTTGGTAGCGCAGCACCAACACCACGCCATTCGCAACGAGGTGACGTCACAATGGTGCCAGGCCAGGTGCACTTTGAGGCCACGCGAAGTGTCGAAGGCTCGCTGGCAGGAGGTCTCGGGACAGACCCAGCGGGTTGGTTGCCATGGGTTGGCTGACTGAGATGACCGGCAGACGCACCAAGCTGTTGCCCCCCCCCGCCCCTACTGTGCCAACTTGCTGCGTTTTGTTTTTATCCGCCGGGCGCTCCGCTCGTCGTTGTGAGCGTCGCTCCTCTAAGGCCCTCCATTGTTGTTGCTGGAGGGCGACTGACTCCAACTGCGCAGCAGCAGCAGCAGCGTCCTTCAGGAGCCTCTTCCAGACACGCGCGTGTGGGGCCGTCCATAAATGACGTCACGCGATTTTGGACGATTTTTGACCCCCCCCCCCCTCGTCACACGGCGTCACAAAAAGTCAGACCCCCCCCCTCGAATATGACGTCACAAAGCTCTGCCCCCCCCCCCCAAAAATAAAACATGATTTAAATCGCTTTAAACTATTGTCATTGTAGTGCGTATTTAATGTGGCGCTGCACTCTGATGTTGTAGGAGAAAATTTATTAAAAAGTCTATTCAATTAAGTAGAACGTGTTGTCTATATTTATTCAAAGTTGAGCATTTTGATGTGACGTCACATTTCTCAAACACCCCCCCCCCCCCACCCCCTCGTCACACATCGTCACAAATGTCTGACCCCACCCCCTCCCCCCCCTAGGTGCGTGACGTCATTTATGGACGGCCCCCTGTCCACACACCCGCATCGACTCCATGTCCTCGTCGTAGCTGATGACATCGCCGATCATGTTGGACACGGGCACGACGACGCGGTCGATGACGTGCACCACGCCGTTGGTCGCCAGGTGGTTGGGGCGGATGAGACGGGCGCAGTTCATGGTGATGATCTGCGAACGACAACGGGAGAGAGAGAGACGCTCTCGTTTCGAGGCCGTGACTCAGAGAGGGCACTCCGGGGGGAGGGGTTCAGGGTGGTGCTGAGAGGTGCAGGAAGGCCCTGTCCTGCGATTATAAGCGTCAAGCAGTTAGTTCACCAGCATTGCTTGAAGATACACTGTGCTTTGAAACCGGTGCAGAGTTTGCGTGTATTGAACCAAAGCTTGAACGTCTTTCGCACCGTACTTAGCCAACCGTGCTGCTGGGATTGTGCACTTCCAGAAGGCCACGTGGCTGATGGCACGTGTCATTTGTGTGTGTTTTCTTTATTTTATTTGCGCGGAGCGACAGACGCGTGTGCGCGACGGAGACGGAGCAGGTGAATCAGGTGGGTGCGGGCGGGCGCGCTCTCACCCCGTTGGGGTAGTGGTTCACGTAGAGCTTCTGCTTCTCGTACATGGAGGTGAGCACCGTGCCGTCCTTGAGGTCACTCGTGAGCAGCCGCCGGTCCACCATGTGGTAGCGCAGAGCGTTGAGCAGCTCGATGTTCACGTTGGTCGTGAGCGAGTCGCGAACCTCCTGCACGCGAGAGGTTAAACCAGGGATCAGGATTTAGTCGCGAACCTCCTGCACGCGAGGTTAAACCAGGGATCAGGATTTTCCTCACCGAGGGCCGCTAAAGGACTTTTACAAACCGTTGGCGAGACAGGCAATTAAACAATTTGAACAATAATGTCGCCTCTTCTTTTTCTACATTTCTGGTTTTGCTCATGAATAAAATCAATCGGTATGTCTTGACAACATCAGAGATTGGTGCCAGAAAGATGTTGCACTACTTGGGCACATTGGCACAAGACGGAGAGGAAAGTGGACCCCGACAGGGTATCTGCCCATCGTGATGATGATGATGATGTTTGCCCACGTGAGAACGTGTTTAGATTGGCTCCGTCAGGTGGTGGAGGGTTCTCGTTAAACATTGGGATACCAACACGACCGAACCCAAAGTAAACTAATGATGAATCATAGTGCTGGTCATGAATGGATCGATATGTGTTAACGGGCCGTTTCAAAGTGGTGGTTGTGGGTCATATGAAATGAAGTTATGCCCGTGCTTATTAACACGAGACGCACACACAGGAATATTTGTGTGTAGGTGCATATGTGTGTGTGTTAGGCCATGTGTGTGGGGAGCGGTAGTGTAGCGGTTAGCGCGCTGCGCTACGAACCTGGCGACCCGGGTTCGATTCCCGCTCACGGCCAACGCCCAGTGACGATTATCTGAACCGGTCCTGGGCCTCCCCTAGGTCGACTCAGCCTCAAATGAGTACCTGGTGCGATGTGTAAACATCGCCACTGGGGAGACAAAGGCAGCCGGCCGTGGTGTTGGCCACCCACCCCCTCGTGTGCCGTGCTGGCCTTCATAGGTGCTCGCTAACAGCACTTGCCCCTACAGTCTGTTCAGGCTATACAGGGGATCTTTTTGTGTTAGTCCATGTGTGTGTGTACCTCCATATCTGTGTGTGTGTAAGTCGATGTCTTTGTGTGTGGGGGTCAATGTCTGTGTGTGTAGGTCGATGTGTGTGTCTGTCTTTTTCGCCCGGGCAACGCCGGGCACTTACCGCTAGTCTCCTATAGAAAGGAACAACGATCAAAAGAATGCCCCTCTAATTGTATAACCTAACAATAGCTTTATCCAGGGTTTCGGCCGAGGAGGGGGATACACACACACACGTGGACTTACGGGGACTCCTTCACGTTCCCTAGCGAGCATGTGAATAGACACGCGCACACACACAAGGGAACATTGATCTGTACGGTCTAATAGTAGACCGCTCTTATAAAATATCTTAACAAAGCTTTCAACTAATCGCCAACATCTTGCAGTGTTCTTAAAAAGTATAGAACACCCTGTGAAGTGCTGAATAGGAACAAGTTCCCACACACACCGATTTCATCTTTTCGCTAACGGCCGATAATCAGGGCTAGGCACCCATGAGAGAGAGAGAGAGGGAGGGGTGGAGAGAGGGGCACGCACGGAAATAATAACAATTAAAAAAGCTTAAAGTGCCATTGGCAAAAGCCCTGCGCTTGTGCGCTTGACTTAACAAAGAGTGCAACATCGTTCTCAGCGGGGGGAAACCGTTTGGCCCCAACTAAGTGGTGAATTGAAGGACCCACCCTCCAGCTAATTTAAACCCGGACGCCGATGCTATACAGCGCTAAGCCTGCCTCTAATGTCATGCACAGTGCACACAAGGCAAACGCGCAACAAAGACCGATTTCCCCAGAGAATGAAAAGGACCTTCAAACGAAATACTCCCTGCAATTTTTGGCGGAATTAAAGTCACGTGCATTTGCTAAAAGCACGTTTCAAATGCACGGCTTTACACAGATTGACACTTCTTATCGTGCGAGCAAACAGAAGCTTCTGTTTGCGTTGTTCACTCCCGAGAGGCGGCTGCGTAACGGCGTCGCATGGCTGCACGACCCCAGAGGATGACACCGTGGGACGGCTGCTGTCACCTCTTCAGTCGGCCCCTCACCGCAGCCGGGGGGGGGGGGGCGACTGAAGGTTCTACCTCGCAATTCAATGACTTGTCCCTGTTAGGGGACACAATTCGAATGATACTGGTAGGAACCTCCTGGTTCCACCAGCCCACAGGGGATTATTGTGTCCGTCCGTCGTGCATCCAAAAATGGGAGGGGTCGGGCTGGGTGGAGAGGGTGGGGAGGGGCTGGGTGGGGAGGGGAGGGTGGGGAGGGGCTGGGGGGAGGGGCTGGTCATCCCGTGGTGCCCTTATAAAACTCAACGTTTAGCCTACTCACGCCAGCTTGTGCCCGCCCTCACAGTCGGGCATATTTGCGGAATACACCACGCCGCCGTTGACCCTGGCCACTTACCGAGCAACCCAACGTTCCTACCAGCTCCCTCCGCAGGAATGTGTTTAATTAATTATCTTGGTAGCGTTGTGGTTAAATGTATCGAGCCGAGGCTCCCGTGTGCAGTGGAGGACCTACCTTGGGCAGCTCTAACCACGCCTCATTGCTGGGAGCGAACATGGTGTGAGCTCCAGGCCCCTCGATCTCAGGCCGCAGTCCCGACTGGTTCGAGTATTTCTGCGTGAGAGTGGCCTCGATGGGATCCAGCGTCTCGTAAACGTTCACGATGGGAGTGACTGGTGCACGGAAAAAAAAGGCAGGGAGGAAAAACACGTCGTGTTCACGATCACAACAGCAGCAGCAGAAGCAGCGGAAGCATTGAGATTATTACATTTAAATGCACACAGTCGCTGGCATACAAATATCTCCTGTATAGCTTTAACAGACTGATGGGGCAAGCGCTGTTAGTGAGCACTTATGAAGGTCGGAACGGTACACGAGGAAATGGGTGGCCAGCACCACGCCCGGCCACGTTTATCTCCCGAGTGAAAATGTTAACACACAGCACCAGGTACTCATTTGCGGCTGAGTCAACCTAGGGGAGGCACAGCACGGGTTCAGATAATGATCACTGGTGTTGGCCGTTAGCGGGAATCGAACTCGGGTCACTGGGTCCATAGTACAGCGCGCTAACCGCTGCGCCACCACTCCCCATCATTGTGTGTTTTGTGTGCGATGGGGGAAACACAAAGCACTTGTGAAACCCACATCCTGGCACAATGTGGGAATGTTTTCATAACAGTGCGCAGAAGAAAAAAACAAGAATCTATTCCTAACACAGAGGAAGTGGAATTGAGTCTTGGTCATGGTGATTTGATCCCCATATTGAAATTGCATAGACAGCATAATGCTCACTTAGACCACTGACAACCAGCCCCAACTCAGATATCATTGAACGCCAGTGGTGAGTGATATTAGTTCTGGGAGGCCAACACATGATCGACATGGCATGCGGAGGTATTCATCCAGCAGTGGAGTTAAAAAGTGATGTAAATTATTATTATGATATAGAACCAAACCTCACTTAATCTCGTTACAATTCACATATTCAACGTATTTCATTTTATTTAACTGGATGGTTTGTTTTATGAATTGTGCAGAAATATATAATTATTTGAGAATGGTGGTAAAGGTTTTAGTTGAAACTATGAAGATATTGATTCATATGCAAAGATAATTCACTTTGTTCAAAAGTATAACGGGAGGGGGCGGGGGGGCTTACAAGATTTCCCATTATTCTCAAATATTTAACGCTGGGTGAACAAATATTCAGGAGGCACACATATATAACATGTATTTTTAAATCATTTATATTAAGTTCACTTGCTTGCTTGCTTGCGCGCTTACGACCGTGCAAATCTTTCGGTCGTTTTTTAACCCACTTCCCGTGATCCAATCGAGCTGACATTTTGCACACAGACTCGTTGTGCGTGACAATTTATTTTCGTGAAAATTTTTTTCCTAAATTTTCCACTTTTTAGGAGAAATTATTTTTTTCATATTTAATTTAAAATACCAATGTGATAAAAATGAAACTCTTACTCAAGAAAAACAGAAATGAATAATAAAATAAAACCGATGCCACGCATATAAAGGATTTATAGTCAAAAACTTTGTTTTTACGGCTAAATTTTTTTTCCTGA
Organism: Lampetra fluviatilis; assembly: GCF_964198595.1. Classification (NCBI taxonomy): domain Eukaryota; kingdom Metazoa; phylum Chordata; class Hyperoartia; order Petromyzontiformes; family Petromyzontidae; genus Lampetra; species Lampetra fluviatilis. Next base: position 6,530,758 of record NC_136289.1, read on the forward strand.
CACCGACGTTACAGTGATGGAATGAGGGTTCGCCCGTGCTCACATCGATGAGCGTAAAAAGACACTCACTTGCCGAACAGCCATCGACGCCGTCCACTCTGACGTAGCCTGGGCAGCACTCGTGGGTCACGATCCTGTGCGAGAGAGGGCAGCGAGAGGCCCACGTGTGAAAGGCAGGCACCGCTTGCTCCCACATTCCAGGACAAATAAGGCCCCCAGTTGTCCAGCAGTGGCCTCTTCCTCCAGATGCCTGCCGTACATGTTGCTTTCCCCGTTGCCATGCCCGGGGCCAAGCTAAACCCTGACCTTTTGTGTTGTTGTTGTTGTTACACAACGGTGGGCTTCTTCAACAGGTGGCAACACGAATTATGAGTTCCTCCTGCCTTGCTACCGGGAGGTACGGGTCCCGGAGTCGTTCGTGCACATGACAGGTTTCAGAGCAAGGGTCAAATCCCTCACTTTATTTCGACGCCGCATCTCCCATAATTGATGCTCGAAAGGCCCTCTGGGGTTTCTAGGTGGGTCAGTTGTAAGTGAAATGACTTATGGCTTTGAAGCCACTTTGTCTACCCACCCTTTCGTCTCCCCCCCCCCCCCAACAATGTGTTTTTTTTTTTTCAAAAGGAATGACAGCCCTGCATGTGGCTCGTCCAGACGCGGGCGTAGAAGGTGCAGGCGGGAAGCAGAGTTACTCATGCACAGTCTGCGGCCTGACCTTTCAAACAATGAGCGCCTGCCAGACATTGCGCTCATTTTTTTCTTCGTTTTTTCCATTATGTATTTCCCGAGGCACCAGCTCCCTCTGCCCCCCACCCCCCACTACAACCACCCCCTGGCGGGTTGAAGTCTCAGAGCCAAGCTAATTAAGAGGCCGTTTAGGATTTTATGCCCCGCTAAACGCGTCCGCAAATCGTGCGAGGGCTTGTACGAATTACACATCCCGGGCAGAGCTTATTTTCGGAGCGCTGGGTTCACGCCCTGCGCACACACCTGTACACACACACACCTACACACACCTGTACACACACCTGTACACACACCTGTACACACACCTGTACACACACACACCTGTACAAAGACAAAGATCCCCCGTATAGCCTTAACAGACTGTAGGGGCAAGTGCTGTTAGCGAGCACCTATGAAGGCCCGCACGGCACACGAGGGGGTGGGTGGCCAACACCACGCCCGACCGCCTTTGTCTCCCCAGTGGCGATGTTTACACACCGCACCAGGTACTCATTTAAGGCTGAGTCGACCTAGGGGAGGCCCAGGACCGGTTCAGATAATCGTCACTGGTGTTAGCCGTGAGCGGGAATCGAACCCGGGTCGCCAGGTTCATAGCGCAGCGCGCTAACCGCTACACTACCGCTCCCCATTCACACCTGTACACACACCTGTACACACACACACCTGCACACACACACACCTGTACACACACACAGACCTGTACACACACCTGTACACACACACCTGTACACACACACACCTGCACACACACACCTGTACACACACACCTGCACACACACCTGTACACACACACACACCTGCACACACCTGTACACACACACACCTGTAAACACACACACCTGTACTGATCGTAAATGCAGATGTGCGGGAGTCGCCGGAGCTGACGTGAACCCTGAAGCCGGAGCTGGCTACACCGTTCAAGCGGAATGAAGCAGATATGCAACAGTGTTCTTTTACATTAAAGTTGAGGGCGTTTCAAAGAGTTGTGATTCCAAAACTTCAGTCTCCCATGACCACCACCACTGTGCAACTTTCCACGTCTATCAAGTCAAGCGAACGTGATCTACGTTACACAGAAAGCATGGACATTTCCCGGTGCAACGGTGCGACTCACTTGAAGTGTCATTATTATATTCGCGCCATACCCACACACCCACGAAAATAGCAGGTGTGGACCAAATATAACTGGAATGGACTGAGCAGGAATTGTGTTGCCTCCTATACTAGTCCAGTGAACTCCATGCCTTGTTTTATGGACGGGTTTTCACTATGCCCTACAAAGTGCAGGACAGATCGTGGAAGGGGAGTGGGGGGTAACCGAGTCAAAAATAGGGTTTTGCAGCGTTCCGCTTTTTTAAAAATAGTCCAAAAGACTGCAGAGGTCAACAAATACCGTTAACTCTACACACGTGTTCAATTTATTAAACCGATTCGTTCAACACTCTGACGGGGGGGGGGGGTGGAGGGGGGCTACGTGTTTACCTGGTTATTTTTACAAATGCCGTCACACGATCGATGTGACGAATGTGGCGTAATTTTGGCAAAGAAACGTTCTTGGTATCCGACCCCCGGGTGCACCACTACGTTGTGGGATTTGAACCCACGACCTTCTTGCTTGCGAGGCAAGCGTTCAACCAACTCATCCATCCTCACGTCTATATTTACGCGTGCGCAATAAAAGTGGTGCTAACGTACAAGCGCACAAACGTGACGGCGTGAAAAAGTTCACGGTGCACTCTCCGTGCACCGTTTAATGTTGTTATCGTGCAAAAGGGCTTCAAATTATCCGTAGCGTGCCGCATTATTTGATTGCGTTCAGATGAGACCTTTTCAACCCATCGTATATTACGGGGATGAGTAGTATTCTATGTTTTAGTGTGGAAATACTCCGTTCTGACACAGTGGTTCATGCACTTCACTATGAACCCAGCGACCTCAGTTTGATTCCCATCAGTGACAGTGATATCTGAAACGGTCCCGAACACTGCCTTAATCCATCGTACACTGACCAGAGTAGTGAAGTATGGTCTTTTAGTTTCCTTGACTTTGGTGGGAGAAGGCCTTTATCCAATAGTGCATTTACAAAGGGCTATAGATTGTTGTTTATTTTTGTACACTATTAAACTGCATAGCAAACAGTACATAATCACATATTTACCATACCGTCATTTACATGTTTTTTTGACACTAGTGAATATCATATTAAATACTGGAATGAATCTGAGCTGCACACACAGTACAGCTTTAACTAAGTTAAATTATTTATACGGAAAGCCTTACTGAGTCTTTAAACTAATTTAACTCAATTTATCTGAACGCCATTTCTTGCATTCTCCACCGACACAAATAATAATCATTAATTATATTTATTCATGAAGCCTCACTGAGTCCAACGTGGGGATTGTTTGGCCAATTCCACCGGTAAGTGTTTGGCATCATGTGGGAGGAAGCCACAGAATCTGGAGAACACCCAACCACCTCGCGGTGCCACACCTACAACACCTGGCAAACCTCCGGTGGCTTCGCGCCCCAGTACCAAACCAGGCTCAAGCCCAAGCTTGTCATCTGGATTACCTCGAGAGAAATTCTTAAGTCCTGCGGAGGCACAAGATTCGTAACCAGATTGCTGGGTTGGACCCAACACGTCTGGCTCATTCAATGCGAGCTGTCGCTGAAACGAACGCTCGCTCCGCACTCACGTTTTCTTGCCGCAGATCTGCTTCTGGTACCACTGCTTGCAGTTGGAGTAGTATTTCTTATCTGTGTCCACCACCTTCTGCACGGCGCACACGTTGGCCCTGTGGTGAGATCATCAGCTCGGTTAATGCGGAGCCAAAGATCCCCCAGACAGCCTTAACGGACTGTTGGGGCAAGTGCTGTTAGCAAGCGGCAACTATGACGGCCGGCACAGCACGCGAGGGGGTTGCACCACGCCCCGTTGCCCCTGTGGCGATGTTTACACACCGCACCAAGTACTCATTTGAGGCTGAGTCAACCCAGGGGAAGCCCAGGACCAATTCAGATTGTCGTCGCTTACCCACGGACATACGCGTACGCCTCGCACAGCGTGAACACATTGCTCGCGGTGTCTAACGTGAACAGTTAATCGTAATAAATGTAATTAACGTGTTCACCTCTGTGGTGCATATACCCTCTAGAAAGGGAATTTAGGTCTAACATTTGTTTTTAAGCCGTGGAAAGGCTGAACTTATTTTTCTACATGCGTCGTTACACACACAAACTTTGAATACATTTTTTAATTCCATGAGTTTTTGCGGTGCGTATATATACATTTTTACTTGGCATGTTAGATACGGAATTGTACACGTAACAATTCTGACCAACATTGTGAATTAAATTTGCTTAAATGGAAGTACTTTCAGAAATGTTGTCATATATAAAATAATGCCTTAACGTATAAGTTGCTAAAATACTCTCTCTATATAAATGTAAATCGCACCTTATCTCATGGGAGATGAGTACACGCAAGAAAAAAACGACATTTAAAAATCTCACGAAACAAAGGTAATCGAGAAGACATTGCCAACAAATTAATCGCGCAATAAATTCAACGCAGCCCTTTGCAAAAAGCCATCGCTTTTTGCTCCGACCGCAACCAAAATTTGACCGTCGCTCGCAAAAACGTCGACAAGCGGCAAGATCTCGGACGAGAAAGAGAGAGAGAGAGCAAGAAAGATGGGGGGGGGGGGGGGTTGCTGTTACCCTTGTGTCCGGCCGCGGATGCGACTGTGGGACACGGTGCGGTCGAAGTGCGATGCGTTCGCCACCAGCGAGAACGCTAGCGCAACGAGGAGACACGAGGCGAGCATGGTGCAGGTTCCCAGAGAGCCGAGCAGCGACACGAATGGGGTGGCCTCCGTCGCTCCACCGTCGTTATATAGGGGCTCAGGAGCCGGCTCCGGGTAGGCGGAGAAATTGCGGCCACGTTATTTGAGTGCCACTGGCTCTCCCCCCCCACCCCCCCCAAAAAAAGTGTTTTTCAAAGTGCGGCCACGGGGGGTTTTGCACGGAGGCAAATGCCCTCCAGTGGCAAGGAGGGGTAATTTTGCGTGTCACGCAATCGTTTTTAAGCTCCTTTTGTCAATCCACTGCTGGATGAAAGCATCCCCATGCCGTGTTAGTCGTGGGGGGGAGTAGGGTAGGTGGTGGCGGTGGGGAGAGCTGTTTGACCGTACTTCAACACGCCGGTCAGTGCAGGTTTGTGAAGAGGAGACCACTCAGGATTGTTTCAAATATCGCTCGAATTTTTATGTTAGGCGTCTGACGGAGTTGGGTCGCCAGACTCGTAGCGCAGCGCGCTAACCACTGTGCCACTGCTCCACCCTGCCTGTACCGTGTAATATGCATCGGTGGCTGGATATCCTAAGAGTTTGCACTCTCACCGCTAACCTAACTATTTCAGACTCTGTCTTCTCGACAGAGCTGCTCTCCACCTGACGACGGCTGCTTGCGTTGTGGCCGAAACGTCGTGAGAATTATTTCATTATGTTTAATTTTTATTATTTATTATTTCCATTCTACGTGACATTACCGAAAGAACCAAGAAGATGAATCCCTGCAGTCACGAAAGCTTTAAATCGAAATTTAACTATGGACATTAAGTTGACGTCGTATGCCGTTGTCACGGCCCAAATCCCACGTTTGAAAGATTACATAGAGCAAGGCCACTCCACGTATCACTCGCCAAAGTACCAGGGGGGGAGCATTGTCAAAGTTCCTATGCTCACTCGCCACCGATGCTAGCCGAGGTCACGGGGTTGTGAGCATAGGAACTTTGACAATGCCCCCCCCCCTGGTACTTTGGCTCGCCGTTGTAAAGGCTGAGTGATGGCTGCTGTGGAGCATTAGTAGCTCAGATGTCACGAGCCGCTGATGTTCGCCATGACTGGGGAATACAGCTCGGGTTGTCAAGATTGTCGATGGGAATTTGTGGATGTCACTCATGGAGAGTTTTCCCAAGATTCTGATCCTCTCATCCGTCAAGGTCCACATTTTCATGTTCCCAAATCTTCAAAGACAAATTTAAATTCTGCACGGTGTTGGGGCATGTAGAATGTAAGTGTGGAATATCTATCCAGGATACTTCAATTTAGTGCCTGGTGTGAATTAATTGTGCGCTGATTTTTGCACATTCAAAAACCACAAATATAAATGTAACCAAATATTTCACTTAATAATGACTGTATTTGTCAGAAATAAGCCAAAATACATTTTAAATACAGAACTCTGCTGGTCTGCTTCCACTGGGGCAGCCAATTGGGTGCAACGAAATCTCTTACCAGCAGTCCTATTTGTCCAGTTACTTGTGGCACATTCACACATTTTCTCTTACAGATAAGTGGAGTACAATCGGGTTAACCCCGCGGATAATAGTATCCACAATGATAGTGATTCCCCACACATCGCCAGTACGTTGCGCGGGGCCTTATTGTCCGGACTCAACAACTCTTTGTGCCGTTTAAAAAAAAATAGACAGATCTTACATGGTGATGTAACTCAAGTGACCTCTGGTGGATAAAATGCTCAGTGGTTGGCAGATTTCTTCGGCTCGAACACGAACGGTTCAAAAACAAGAGTCGAACAAATCTGGCTTGCATCGCACTCTCGCAAAGGAGCCATGGATACATTATGTTTGTTTGAACGTGAAGTGCCCTTTTTGCTTAAATATATATTTTAACAAGACAACAAACAACTTGGGATCTCGTACCTTCATTTAGAACGTTTTGTTCCAAGCTGGTGGGGAAATTCTGAGCGCACCCTAACGGCGAAACCACAATTCCTCGGGCAATAAAATCTTGAAAACTATAAATAATGAACTAATGGCTAATAAACATGTTCATAACTATCAATGCTTAATTTTTGTCCATTATACACATCCTGGCCCATCTAAGAACAGATTCCAATATGAAGCAATTCACGATTTACTCGTTTGCCAACGGCTTCCAATTTATGGTCTCGGTGCAGGCGCTTTGTTCCTATGCACAGTAAACACAGTTTAACCCTCGCCCTTATTCCTCGTGATGCTTGCCAGTGGCTTAAACAGCTTAACGGGGTTAAGAAATGGGAAATTTTCCACCAGGGCGGTCAAATATCGCAGAGGTGAGAATTGTGCAGCCAATTGCCCAGTCGAAAGTTCATATTCTGATCCGCGGACTAAATAAATAAAATAAACTCATTTAATTTTACCAGGTAAGGCCCCCTGAGCTGTATAGCTGTTTTTCAAATGCGACCTGGCCACAAATTAGAACTCAACGAAGTGGCTTATCATGTTGAAATTTGCAGCAGCCAAATACTCTAAACGCGTGATGTTGATTCTAGATGTGGAGGGAAAAACCGGAGGACAAGAGAAAAATCCACGTGACCACGGGTAGAGAGAGAGAACATTCAAACTCCAAATACTCAGGCAGAGCCGGCCCAGCCACTAAGCGACCCTTGCAATTGCAAAGGGCCCCGTGGCCAGCAGAGGGCCCCCTAGAGTCACTGCTAGCTAGTGGGTGAAAAAAATCATACATCAAAGGGGCCTCCAACCAAATTTTGTTTAGGGCCCCCAAAGGTCTAGGGCCGGTTCTGTACTCAGGCAACAGGGTTGTGGCTCGAACCTACGACCTCTTGTATACCAGGCGAGGCCGTTAACATCTCGCCGCCGTGGCGCCACGATGAATGTAGACCGGACTCCAACGAAAGAACCAAAGAGTATGGATTCCTGCAGTCACGCAAGCTTCAAACCAAGATTGGACTCCAACACTCCATGGACTCGCCAGCACCAACCTCTCCTATCTCGTTGCCACGCTGTCGTTGGGGCGGTGACACGACCCAGCCGTGGGCAGAAGTTCGCGGTTCGAATCCAACGGCCACCTTGGTTATCGCTGCGCGTGCACTAACCGTAAACACAGCGTCTGCTTCACAGGCCACGTTAAATATCCCGCGGCGTGATTCACAGGAGCAGGACATTGTGACCTGCCATCGTGGTCCAATAATTGAGAAGTTACCTGCGAATGACTCGATTGGTATCACACACGGCAACATTGCCTCCCCACTGAGATGCTACTGATGATTGCGTCTGTGAAACGCAGCGCCTTTGTGGTAGCCTTGCGCTATGGGCGCGAATATCAAATGTATGACATTCTTATTAATATTGATTTGCAAATCTACGTCTCCATTGTATTGCAATCATGCCCGCACACAAACCGTAAATACGCACTCATCAATTAACGATTACATCCGTATGTTTATTACATTGCAATATAACAGTTTGTAGTGTCGTCGGCTACTGCATTAATTACGTAACACAGCGTTTTGTTGATTTTCCTCGTTTCAACAGTACATTGGCAAAGATATAGAATCCAGTGTATGCTTTGTATACAATGCATAGTGGCGCTCTACACATACCTATGCAGTCTATTCCAAATACAGCGGGTACGTCTACACAACATCCTCTTGCTAAAAGTGCGTGCAGGCCGCATGGCTCAGTGCTTCTCATATGCGCATATTGCCAATCCGTTTGGCAGATTAGCAGAAGGATTATATGCTGCGCGGTGCTCTTAAAGTCACGCGTAGAGTGTGTAACTTTGGCCTCAAGGTCTCCGAACACCGTAATACATTTGTGGCAGGATGCGTGTTTCTGTTTTTTTTTTGCAGCAAACCGGACAGCGGGATGAAAATTCACAGGCCTTGCTAATTGGTGCGAGGCATAGTGGCCTCCATCTGTTGCCATGACGATGTACAAGGGTACATGGCAGGGGGTGGGGGGGGGTTAATCAACTACAGAGTAAACAAAGCAACGTTGGGGAAACGTTAGAATGTGATTAGGACCGTCGGAGCAATGTTCAATCAACATTGGTCCAACGTTCCAATATCACTGGGAGCCGTTATAGTAAAACATTTAAAACACAAGCTTTAACAGGCAAAATATAACAAAAAAAAACAACTTAAACTATACTAGTACAGTATTGGAATATGACTTACAAATATGATCATTGGTAAAAGTTGAAGAAAAAAAACCTAAATATATTATTTTCCATTTGGGGGCCACGAACAGACGGCCATCTTGGTGCAGTCTTGTCAGAAAAGTGATCAGGTGACCGTGAGCAGCCAATCACGAGGCTGCAATCCTCCCTACAAATGCATCCTCAAAGTCAAGAGATTGTGATCCTGGAAGGAATGGCTTCCAATTTCGTTGCAGAATTCAGCCTTGAAGCTGGAAACCAACGGCAGCTTGCAGCAGCACACGAAATATGCTCAAGGTCTCACTTTGATCCAAAATCAAACTAGCTTCGCTTGCAGCTTCCACCAAAGCGTTGGCTCCTGAAGTAGATTTGAAATTTGTCTTTGAATCAAACAGAACGAGCAGAAATGGGATTATTTTGCTTTAACTCCTACGAGTTTTGGAGTCTTGGAAAGTTGTAAGCATCTACATGTGTGAACAAATTCATCTCTTAGATGCCATGTGACGCAGCGTCCACATAAAACGTGTGCAGTTTATCAGTATTCCAAAAAGTACTCCCTGCCCTCAGCATCTTAATTTTTAAAAAGTTTCTTTACTAGTTTCTTTCGAACACGTATCTTTTCAGGAGCCTGAACAACATAACATTTTTATCAGAACAAAAAAATCCACAACTTCTGCCGCAGTCCCAGTTCAGAAGAAGCAGCTTCCTCGGACAAAACTTAATCGGTTTTTTTAATCTTCCAACTCCAGAACTCTAAAGTTCACAGAGTACCTCTTTTGTTGATGTTGCTATTGATGTCAATATATATTTTTTTCAATCTTCAATAAAATGGCAAGTACAAGCGGCTCGAAATAAATAAAAAAAGAACAAAAAAAACAAACTACGAACGAGCCATTGAGATCAGAGTCGAGTTGTTACATAGGGCCCCGACATGCCGTGCCACGGTCCATCCCCAAACACCGCGTCCTCCTCCTCCTCTCCGTGCTCAAACACCACGTTGGCGAAGTCGAACCGCGACGACTCGGGGCTGAAGACGCAGGCGAGCCTCTCCAACGATCCCTGCGACGCCTCGTCTCCCCTCTCGTCCGCCACCATCGACGCGCTGGAGGAAGCCGCCGCGCAGTCCGCGGCCGTCGCACGACACGGGGGGCCGGTGGCCGAGGTGACGGAGCAGGGATTGGCGGCGGCGGCGCCGCGCGACGGCGAGCACCCGGGAACGTCCGCGCCCGCGAGGTGCGACGGCGAGTAGAAGCCGAAGCGGAACCGCCGCTTGCGCCGAGGCGGCGGTGCCGCTGCGGCCTGCACGCCCGCCTGCCGGAGGCCGCTCCCTCCTCGCCGCCGCGCCACGCTCTCGGACAGCGAGCGGATGCGCCGCACGTTGCGCCGCGGCAGCAGCTCCAGCTTGCCGAGGAAGCGGCCGCCGGGCCGCGGCAGGTGCCTGTTGAGCCGCCCGCCGACCCCGTTCACGCACGTCCCGCCGAAGCCGCCGAACCCGTCCGATATGAGCACGCCGTTGCTCCCGTGGCCGAAGGAGAGCGCGTCCCAGGTCTCCGCCTGCGTGGGGATCAAGAATTCGGGCCGGCACGCGGTGCGCGCCTCGGCCGGCTCGCGCCGCTCGCCGCCGCCGGCATCGTCTGTCTGCGGGGGGCGCGGAGTGACGTCGAACGGGCAGCCGTGGGGCGGGTGGCCTCCGTCTCGCTGGGTCGCGTGGCCCGCAGCGCCGCCTCCGAGGTCAGAGTCGTCCGCCAGGCTGGCGTGGGCGCCGCCCCCCGCCCCGCGGCGTGGGAAGCACGTGTCCGTCTCGGGGCTGCTCTTGTCGGGCGTCGTGGAAATCTGCGAGGTGTCAACGGACGAGCCGCGCCGCTGGGAAGCCGCGTCGAGCATGCTCATGACCTCGTAGCGGAAGCTCGAGATGTCCTGCTTTAGCTCCTGGGGACAACAGAGATTCGGCCCTTGGCCACCACATCCAACTGGGCTACTGGATTAGTTGAGAATCCTTTTGAGATATCTCGTGAAGCAGTGCAGCTCCCACGTGTTCGCAAACTGCCCGCAGAAGCAGATGTCATAGATCTACTTATGAGATTACTTCTAATTTCCTTTAATCCACAGATTAGGAGATAGAGTTTATCACACACCCAGTATATGGGAAAACTTTTGTCGCATGAAAAAGTAATATACTCTATATATTACTTCTGAGAGCTTGGAATTTATCCAAGTTCAGTGAAAAAATGTAATACAGGTTTTTTGGGTTAGATCGCATAAATATATAAATGTGTCGTCAACCCGTCACCATCCGACACAGCCAACTAGTAAGGTTTGTCACTTAAACAGAACGTGCCAATTCATCACTAGTACAGCACACCGGTGTGTTGGAGAGCCAAGCCACAACATTTACAATATGAGTACGACGTTTCGCCAGTAATTACAACTAGCATCATCAGGTGACAGCCAGATTTGTGAAGTCCTCCTGTTTCGTTCCTGACATAGAGGGGTAGATGTGATGACAACACTTGTGTGTGGGGGGGGGGAAGTAATGAATCTATATAAATGACTGGGTATTCATTGCCATTTGGGTTACTTATATGGTAATCAACGTGCATTATGCATTATGCGAGCCCATTGTCCTTGTACTTCTTGTCGATTGTGTGTACTAAAATAGCCATACCAACGGCAATCCAACGGATTTAACGACACATTTATATATTTACGCGATCTAACCCAAAAAAAAAACCTGTATTATAGATTATATTGATAATGAAAGCCTACGTGTTAAAAAAAAAAACGTACAGTAAAACCTTGGATTGCGAGTAACTTGGTCTGCGAGTGTTTTGCAAGACGAGCAAAATGTTTTAATAAATATTAATTTGATAAACGAGCGAGGTCTTGCAATACGAGTAGTACGTGTTTACGCTTTGTCTGCCGAGCGTCACGTGATCACAACTGATATACGAGTGCTTTGGATTACAAACACGTTTCCGGAACGAATTATGCTCGCAATCCAAGGTTTTACTGTAATTGTTCTTTTGTGCACTCATTGGGTTGAGTGCCCTGATCATGAGTATCAGGACGATCATACACAAACCTCTCCAAAATGAATACCTTATTGAGCATGTACCACTGAGAAGACGCCAGCAGCTAGCATCTGCTGATGAGCTGCAGCAGGGCCGAAGCCTTACCTTGAAGCTATCCTCAACCAGGCTCTCCCCGGACCTCTCGTTCCTGACCATCGCTGCCACGTAGCGCTTAACGAGATTCTTGATGACCTCCTGAAACACAGGGTGGGGCGGTGAAATCGTAAAATTTTATTTTTAAGTTATACTGGATGGCGGGCGGACAAAGGATGAGTCATTTATTGTCCTTCCTCCGTTAATGTCTTAATGTGGCCCATTCCCTCATCGACAGTGTCCCCAATGGCTACCGAGGGGTTTGTCACGAGACTGGTTCCCAACACAGAATGCTCGTGACTTATGACCACGTAAATCACCACTTCTTAATGCTCGTGATCGCATGAGAAACGACAGTTCATGAGTGTGATGATGCAGTGGAGCTCCGTAATAGGCGTTTATAAAACTAGTTAAAGAAATAACATCAGCGCAAACATATAACGTCTAATGCAGGAAGCAAATTAGCATGGGGAATAATGATGTATTACAGTGGAACCTCGGTATACGACCGCTTTGGAATAAGTCGAATCTGGTATACGTCGTGTTTTTTCGAGAAAAAAATGTCTTGGGATACGACGTCTTGCTTGGGATACGACGCGTTTGCTAGAACTTGTATGGGTCGGGATGAGTCACCGCGTTCAGTACCCGCGTATGCCCCTTTCACGACTGAAACAAAGCGAGAGGGGCGGGGTGGTGTGGGGGAGAGGGGCGGGGTGGTGTGGGGGAGAGGGGCGGGGGGCGTGGGGGGCTGCCCCCATGGAGGGTGGCGCCCCGGGTCGAGGCGCGCGCGACGTGCGGGGTTGAGGCACGCCACGTGACCAGCGCAGCTGGAAGCAGCGCGGTTCACGTGGCTTCTGTATGCATTTTAGTAATTAGTGTCTAAATTATTTCATACTACCCCATTAATGTATAATATGCCATATAAAATATCATTTATTTTCCTCTGGAACGGATTATTTCCTTTCCCTTTATTTCTTATGGGAAAAAATTCGTTTGGTATACGTCATTTTCGGTACAAGTCCTACCTTCTGGAACGAATTAATGACGCATACCGAGGTACCACTGTATTATATTATCAGTCGTGAGTAATACATCAGCGGGGAGCGGCTGAGCGTTAAATATCAGAAACCCATTGTTACCTGATATTCATGAGTTCTTCTTAAGTTGTCTGAAGTCTTCTTCTATACAGATAAAAGAAAAACAATGTTAAATGCAGTGCACCAAAATTGGTTTATGGTACATTTCACGTAAAAGTTTTGTGGTTGGTTGAATGGAAATGGAGCAGAAATGTGTTAGCGTACAATATTTGGTTTAACACGTTGACTTTCCAAAACAAAAACCTGTATTATGGATCGTACAATATTTGTTTACGTGTGTCGGAGTTTTTGTATTTATTTTCCAGGACGTATGCATGTTGGATTTCTTTGGTGCCGCACGTAGCTAACAGTTCTAGTCGGAGGTACGATTTCCACCACTTATGACAAGAATAAACCTCACCACCCACAGTCGTTAACCCAGCTTCTAGAAATACGGGCACGCTGCCACAGTGATGTAGTGGTTTGCACACCGGACTTGCAATCCAGAGGTCACCGGCTCGATCTCCTGGCATGGTGGTTGAAACAGTGGTGAAACTTTCTTAAATCCCCCCCCGCCTCCACCATCAAGCGGAATAAATGGGTTGAACCACAGTTATTTCTTTCGGACTCTGTCTTCTCGACAGACCTGTTCTCCACCTGAGGACGGCTGCTTGCGTTGTGGCCGAAACGTCGTGAGAATTATTTGATTATGTTTTATTTTTATTATTTTATTATTTCCATTCTACGTGACTTTACCGAAAGAACCAAGAAAACACAGTTATTTCATCAGCAGGTCGCATGCGGTGACGTTGTATTCTGTTCTTGCGATGATGGCAGTCGTACGTTCTGGAGCTACATTTCAATGTCGAGACAGTGTGGTGTTGTTATTCATCCTCCTTCGTTCATGGAGTGCAGACTACAGTTGTTTGACTCGACGGTCCACAGTTTTGGTTGCACGGCCCTAATTGTGCCACTGTGGTTTGTGCATTTAATGTTCCACATATGGAAGGAGATGTGCGCATCGGTCTGTTGTTGTTCTGATGGTTCCACCGGTGTCTTCGAGCAGGAATGTCAGAGCCAGGAGGTGCGATATTTTGGGTCTTGATGAGGTGTATATTTGAGAGGTAAAGTGTGGGTACTCCCACATGTTTGAAGATGGACTATCTCGAGCTCCCTTTGGTGGAGGCCCTTCCGCCAGCAGTTGCATGAACAAACAGTTGCAGGGCTGCACCTTCGACTTTGTCCATAACTACGCTCTCCAAGAACTAAACAATTCAGAGATTTCAAACCTTGAGAATTAAGGTCCACTGCCAAAAACGTGAGCATATTATACACTCCTCATCTTGCGGTGCTCTGGTATTAAATGATGGCTGCAGTAAATGGTTTTTCAGTCTGCCTCTAAACTATCGACAAAGCTGTCCATTGGAGGAAAATGCAGTAAAAAAAAGAACGGATTCCAATTTATTTCGTTACCAAATATCGATCCGCCGCAGTGCAGCAGTTTAACTCCGCTGCTATATATAGAAAACTGCCGATTCACCTCTGAACTTATCGAATCGGTTCCTGGACCGAGCGCCACCCCTTTATTGCTTTTTAAACTTCCTGGTGTGAGCTGGGCTCGAGTGATTGAACATGACCGGCTTCCACCATGCACTAGGCATGCAGAGGTAAGAGGCAATGGCGCAGCAGTGCAATTTCCTGCTTGAACCACTTCTGGTTGCTGGACTTCCACGAGGCAATTTTGGCCTACTCTCTCATGCTCGGAGAGGTGAGATTACCCACATTTTACACTTTACCCACCGTATGCAACCTCCCGATCGATTCACTGTGGTGTACCCAGTTACACTAAACTAAATTATAATTCGTTTTTTTTTATTTTACCACTGAGCTACATAGCTCTTCTTCTTGGTTCTTTCGGTAAAGTCACGTAGAAGGGAAATAATAAAAAGAAAACATGATAAAATAATTCTCACGACGTTTCGGCCACAACGCAAGCAGCCGTCCTCAGGTGAAGAATGAAGAAACGTCGTGAGAATTATTTTATTATGTTTTATTTTTATTATTTTATTACTTCCCTTCTACGTGACTTTACCGAAAGAACCAAGAAGATGAATCCCTGCAGTCACGAAAGCTTTAAATCGATACATAGCTCTTTTTCAGAAGCGACCTGGGCACAAATGATAGCGCCACAAAGTGGCTTATCATCGTGTAAATGTATAGCAGCCAAATACACGGAGGACCGAGAGAAAAATCCACATGACCACGGGGAGAACATGCAAACCCAAATATATAGGAGTCAGGGTCGGGATGGAACTCATGACCTCCTGTATACCAGGCCAGGTAGTTAACATCTCGCCACTGTGACGCCTTACTGGGCGAACAGAGGTGGTGGCGGATTTAACAAAAACCTGCCCCGTTGTTTCAACTGCCACTCCGGGAGACTGAACCAGTGACCTCTGAACTGCAAGCCCAGCGTGCTCACCATTACACCACAGCAGCATCCACAGTGGTGTAGACGTATTCAACTGTATTACAATCATAAAGTTGTTATATTTGTAGAACGTGGTATGACTTTTAAGTAAAAAAAAATCTCACCGATGACGATTTCATCTCATATCAGATAGCTTCGGATACGCGGTCTAAATTTGGATTATAGCGTGCTTTGATTCCTTTTTGGTGGCATCTTCATTTAATTTGTATTTGAAATCGGCCAATAAATTTGCATTACGGATAAAGATGTGTATTTATTGGGCACTTAAGATACCTTCCATCTCATCTCAACCATTCCACTGCCCTGCTGTCGTCTAGCCAAACGGGGCCCTCCCAGAGTGGCATCTGTCCCTGTTCATAATTCCTGGTCAATTTTTTTTGCAGTGCAATTGAACGTTTACCCCGATGGCGCCGAACTTGCGATGCTTCCTGATGGGCTCGCCTGCCGTGCCGGGGCCGCACGGGCAGATGCAAGCGCGCACGTAGCGGCACAGGTACCACGCGGACTTGGGGCTCGGCACGATGTTGAAGGGGGGCGGCAGTGTGGCACCCTCCTCGAAGTAGCTCATCCACAGCTTGGTCCGCGCAAACTTCCACTCGATGTCGGCGTGGTCCTGCGAAGGACGCGGGCGTGTTACAGGGCACGGGGTGGGGGGGGGACTCGACGCAGGGCCGTTGAAAGTGAGCCCGAGGCACGCTGGGCCGTTCAAAGAAAGATCCAGCGTGTTCTTGGTTCTTTCGGTAAAGTCACGTAGAAGGGAAATAATAAAATAATCAAAATAAAACATAATAAAATAATTCTCACGACGTTTCGGCCACAACGCAAGCAGCCGTCCTCAGGTGAAAAACAGGTCTGTCGGGAAGACGGCATCTGAATGAAACACCCCAGGCTTGGAGCCTCCTACGCATTCCACAAGTAGTGACTAATCCCATATCTGCATTTCCCATAAATATGCTAAATTCCTCTTGATATGCACATTCTTTTGTCAAGGCGCTCTTCCCCCTCTAACCCAGCTTAAATATACGCTCCAAGCCTGGGGTGTTTCATTCAGACGCTGTTTTCCCGACAGACCTGTTTTTCACCTGAGGACGGCTGCTTGCGTTGTGGCCGAAACGCCGTGAGATTTTATGATGTTTTATTTGTGTTATTTTATTATTTCCCTTCTACGTGACTTTACCGAAAGAACCAAGAAGATGAATCCCTGCAGTCACGAAAGCTTTAAATCGAAAGATCCCGCGTGGCTCGTCACTTTGTCCCAGCGCTGCAAGAGCCAAGCTATCGAAGCATCAGAAAAGGGCGCATGGAGGAAGATGTGGCGGAACTAAGATTGAAGTCAGAATGTTGAGAATCAGAATACTTAAGAATATAAGTTCACCGAGTCTGTGAGTAGAATATCATGGTCAAAAGTGTCAAAGGCTTTTGACAAATCGAGGAATCGTGAACAGCAGTAGTGGCCTTTATCCAGGTTACTGAAGAGAAACTCTTATACTGCACATCATCATAGCTGTGGCCGTGCAGCAATCCTCACGAAGACCAAACTTTGCTGTGCAGGAGATTGCGAATTTTTAGGTAGCACTTTATTTGTGATTGAAGTATTTCATTAAGTAGAACGTGTTGTCTATATTTATTTAAATGTGTGCATTTTGATGTGACGTTACGTTTCTCAAACTCCTACCTCCCTCGTCACACATCGTCACAAATGTCTGACACCCCCCCCCCCCCCTAGGTGCGTGACGTCATTTATGGACGGCCCCTTTGGCTGAGCTGCTGCCCCTCCCCTGCCCACAACGCCGACTACACTGTCCATTGTTCTTTAGTGGTCACCCATCCAAGCACTATGCAGGTTCAAACCTGCTTAGCTTTCGAGGTCTTGATTCCACGTGATTTGGATCAGAGGCAGATGCACGTGTGATGGTTTGGCATGCAACGATCGCATAACTAAAATGAAATCTGCTCACAAAACCGTACAAAGTTACACGACTCCTGCAGCCACTAGAGGTCGCTACGGTGAAGTAAATATTACTCTAGAAACAAATTAAAAAATTCACGACGTTTCGGAAGCAACACAAGCCTCTGTCTTCAGGTGGAACCGTCACAGCCACGACAGCTGTATCAAGTAAATGAGAGATCACAAGAAATACTACCCCGTATATATAATGGTTGAGGGGGGAAGGGCCAGGAACCATTATATATACGGGGTAGTATTTCTTGTGATCTCTCATTTACTTGATACAGCTGTCGTGGCTGTGACGGTTCCACCTGAAGACGGAGGCTTGTGTTGCTTCCGAAACGTCGTGAATTTTTTAATTTGTTTCATTTTACTTTAATTAACTTTATTAATTAAAATTTTTTACCTACGTGACTTTACCGAAAAAACCTAAGAGTATGAATCCTTGCAGTCACGAAAGCTTCAAATCTAGAATGACTCTAGAATTGAATCGTGACCCCGAATTGTGGCAATTTATCAAATCACCTGGTTTAGGGAGGGGGGGGGGGTGTTGAATCATTGCTCCCCTCACACAGCGTTCAGTTTTTCTGTCCCCCTGACTTGGCACGAATGTTTCTGCGTCAGCAAAACTCGGCGCAGATGTTTGTATCATTCCGTGTAATTTACTTTAGCGCCGGAGTTGACGATGCATCTATAATGCTTCTTTGTGCTGCTGCGGCGAGCCAGCAGCAGCAAGCAAGCAAGGCAGTAGCGGCACTGCTATTGCAGCCGTGCAATCTACTCAAAATAAACAGGCGGTCTTTCCACTAGGTGGCACATTGGCAACGCATTTAAATGGTTCGCAGTGTTTTCAAAGCTGCTGCTGATGCTGCGGCTGGACTGGTCATGTTGGCGGCACGGCGTTGACTCAATCGGGGCCACCCAGAAACGCTGGACTGAACGAAACGAGGAGCGCTGACTTTGGACATTTCCCCGTGAATTTTGTGAAATGGAGCACGTCGCTGGCAATGCAAAACAAGAACCAGAAATAAATAATAAAAATCGCCGAGCATTGAGCTTGCAGTACGGTGCACGACAGGATGGAACACAAACGCTGGCTTGCTTTGCTTTTTTAAAATGTATGAACACCCCACTTTTCTCAACTGAAATCTAAACAATTTTACTTTACCAGGTAAAGTCCACTCAGCTATTGAGCTCTTTTTCAGAAGCCACAAATGATAGCTCAACGAAGTGGCTGATCTGGAAATGTATAGCCGCCGAATACTTTATAAACACGTGTTTATAAATGTGGAGGGGAAAACCGGAGGACCCGGTGAAAAATCCACGCGACCACGGGGAGAAAATGCAAACTCCAAATATACAGGCATCAGGGTCAGGATCAAACTCACCAGGCGAGGTAGTTAACATCTCACTACCGTGGTGACCCACCGTGTTTTGGAAAGCATTACAACTTGTCTATGAATATTGCCACTTGTACCATTTTCCAACGAAGTGAATTGGGTTTTTTTCCATTTGGCTATATATATTATTTTCTATACCAAATATTTATTCTGCACACTTGTAATGTGTGTGTAGTGCATGGGGGGGGGGGGGGGGGTGCAGTCTAGAATTGAAAAGAAGGCGGTGGTGGTAGGAAGGGTATGTATGTGGCCTGGACTCATGGGTTGAGGGCATGTATTTTGTCAAATAGATGGGATCACACAAGTGGTTTCACTGAAAGTTTTCAGATAGATCGACTTCCTCGTGGGTGTACCAACTCGTGCTTTTAACGAGAAATTAACACGCTATCTATTAATGCCTCATTAGAGATGCTACATGATGTTAAAGAACACCTGGGAAATTAGGAATTCTTACTCAACGATCAACACGGATACCCGAGGGGCACGTAGGATCCATTGTGAATGTGACCTCGTGTGGACAAAACCATTAGTCGCAATTTGTTCTCATTGATCCTTGTGATGAGTCTGCAAGTGTTGTCTGTCGTCAGGCGTTGTCAGAAATGTATTTTATTGTAATGCTACAATCGCGCGCAACTTTGCGGATTGCGTTTTGCAGGTTATTCGTTAGACGGTTAATTTTGGTGTCACTCCGCGCTGTTCAAACACGGTTGCAATTCATCGGAACATTTCAAATTGAGGCTTATCAGATGAAGTATAAGACAGAGGCAAGCCTGCCGGGTAGTGCGCAGCCAAAATACACGTGAAACTTATACACGATGAGCGTCCGCTTACATAAATACATGACAGAGCCCAAGGGTCAGTGTTTACATATCCTTAAAAGTAGGCCCTGCTTACACGGGATGCTGCCGTGGTGTAATGGTTAGCACACTGGACTTGCAATCCAGAGGTCGCCGGTTCGATCTTCCGGCGCGGCTGTTGAAACAATGGGAACATTTCTTAAATCCCCCCCGCCTCCGTCCCCCCTAGAAAGTAGAAATGGGTTGACCACAGTTAGTCGGTCAGCAGGTCACGTGAGGTGGGCCAAAGCGCGGGTAATACCACCTCTTCCAGGGCGTTTGGAAGAGTAGGCCAAAATGCCCATCTCGAGGGGCTCTCTAGAACTCCCCTTAAGTGGAGGCCCTTCCGTCAGCAGTGGCGTGAGCAAACAATTTCATTGGTGCTCCATAAGCGCTTACATCTTTAGGCCCTGCTCAAGACCACTATTAGATATGCGCTCACCACCACGGCCCCCACTCTCACAAGAGCAGGGACAATGGCTGGTTTTGCATTGCTTTGACCTGGCCAGGTGGGTGCGTGTGTGTGTGTGCGAGCACTGACCGCGATGAGCTGGTAGGAGTTGTTCATCATCGCGATGAGCATGTTGAGCAGCACCACGAGCGAGATGATGTTGTATGTGCCGAACATGGTGGCGCCCACGAACTCGGTGAACTCGTGGGGCGCGCGCACGTTGGTCACGTAGAGGTTGATGAGCCCGAAGATCGACCAGAAGAGCGACTGCAGCGTCTCAAACAGCCTGGCACGTCACGGGGGAAATGAAGAGCGAGAGTGGGTACGTGATAATTTGTATATTTATCCAGGAAAGTCACACTGAGTCATCAGGAGGGCCCTGCATTGGGATTTTACTTAAAGATTTTTTTCAGCCAATTTGTGTCGATTTATACAAGTGGGAGGTAGCCGGAGCACCCGGTGGGAACCCACGCGCACAGATGGAAACAGATGGTGACTTTTCCACTCACTGTACCACTCACTGTCCTGGCAAGTCAGACTATGTCACCACCTCGACACTCACGGGAAGGGAGTTTCACAAACATTTGTGCGATCTGCCAACCCTCGCTGCCTCCACAGTGCTGGATTACAGGCCACATGCATAGCCACCACCGACCGGCCAAGGGTACTGTATGCATTTAGAGGTGCACTTAAATGCCCAGCATCTCAAAGCGCCTTACATATCATCTCAATCCGCCTTACATATCATCTCAACCCTTTAGCAGCTTAGCCTAGGGGACCCCCAGTGGCAGCTGTCCCTGTGCGGCACCAGGAGTTCGCAGCACCGGCCTGAAAATGGGTCCTGTCTGCCAGTAGGAGGTTGCATTGCTACGTGACATTTCCTAATTATGCAATGATGCATGGATTTGTTGATTAACATCGATCCTTAAGGCAATTGCACAATTGGAAAATTTCAGGGAAATCATATTCGTTGCACGGTTTTGTAATGAGGGTGTTAGCAACTTGTGATCTTTCTAATGATCAGCAAAGTGTTATTAAGGTTTCTTTTTGAAATGTTTCATTCGTGGGGTCCCAGCTCCCCTAATAATGAGTTGTCACTGCAAGAAGGGGGAGCAGGGAACATTCTTGAGATTCGGTGGAGACATCTCTGGGTGAAGGGCAATGTTATTATTGTTGTTGTTGTTGTTTAAAAAAGAAAGAGTATAGGAGTTACGTGTGAGAGTAGAGTCAGGAGCGAGAGAGGCTGGGAGGAGACAATTTCGTGTGCATGGAAGGGTATAGCGGTTCATCTTCAGGTGCTACAAGGGGGTGTTAGGGGAGATGGAGAACCACAACAGATGCCCAAACCGTCCAAAATCGATGATCGTCAAAACCTTAATGTGCACGAGCCAGTAAGCCTGAAATTAAATCCATGCAGTGCAATTCAAATTCAATGTCATTTATTTCACCAAGTGAAATTCATTAAACCCTTTTGCATGAGGGGACCTTGGTAACCATACTCTTAGGTTTTTTCGGTAAAGTCACGTAGGTAAAAAATAAAAATAATATAAATAATAATAGAAATAAAATAATAAATCACGACGTTTCGGAGGCAACACAAGTCTCCGTCATCAGGTGGGACCGTCACAGCTAAATTGACTGCATCAGTAACCGCAGCTACACAGTGGCAGTTATTTTATAGCCTGCTTAGATTCGGGCTGCTGTACCGACACGCATCGGCATACTCCTGCGCACGACGTCACAGGCACGGAATGATTTGTGATTTGGTGACATGCGCGCTCGCCCGCACGCCCGCCCGCCCGCCCCCACGCTCGTGCCCACGTTGAGAAAGCGTTGTTTTGCTTCTCGCAGCGGATGCCCTTGCAGGTGTCATTCCCCTGCCCGGCGGACGTCTCGTAGTAGAAGTACAGCTGGTTGAGGCCGTTGGCGAAGGCGAGCAGCACGAGGCAGTAGATGAAGAGGAACTTGAGGATGTCGAGCAGCATGCGGCCCAGCGAGATCTGCAGGGGCCCCAGGTGCGAGTTGGCCGTGAAAAGCGAGATGAGACGCAGCGAGCTGAAGATGTTGGCGATGGCGAAGAGGGCCTCGGCCACGAGCGTCGGGTGCCACATCTCCCACTGCTCGCGCGCCTTCGAGCCGCTGTACTGTGAGGGTAGGGGCGGCGAAAGGGAGAGAGGGTGGAGATGGAGGAAGGATTGGCAGGGTGAGATATTTGTCAGCGCCGTACCTCCGCACTGGTGGTCCGTGTGACCTCCAGTTTTGGATTCTGTGAAGGAAGAAAAACTCGTGGGTTTGTGCAACACTTTCCAACGCGCGTTTTGCCCGCAGAGGGCTTTAATTAGCGGCAATGACGGCAGCGTTGATATTAGGCACACGACTAACGGCAGGTCTGTCGATGGCGATGAGATAACGGGGCTTGGATGACGGCTCTGACGAGCAATTGACGGACGGGGCTAACGCGTAAATGCTTTCAAGTTGAGTTGCAAAGCGTCAAGAATGCTTTGCAAATGTTTTTTACCTGGAATGAAAACGCACGTAAACACATTACGGTACAGCATTAATCGTGGTGCATAAGATAATTTGATACATATATAAAAAAAACATACTCGCCATGTTTATCGCGACCGCTGCCTTATAACCGAAATACGTACGGTATGTTTGATAGGCTTACACATATAGAATATCTTGAAATGTTATCTGATGTTGCAGGTAATGGTGTACTAGATATTATACAGCTGTAGAAATAATAATGAACACGTTTAACACGTAGACTTTCGCGACCAATATTATTCATAATAAAGGTTCTTGGGTCAGATCGCGTTATTTATAAATGTGTCGTAACCCTCCACCACCCGACACGGCCAAACAGTAAAAAAAGTGTCACGTTGACAAAAGACAAATAGTTCACTACTTTAACCCACCGGTGTGTTACTGTTTGGCCGTGTCAGGTGGTGGAGGGTTACGACACATCTATAAATAACGTGATCTAACCCAAAAACCTTTATTATGAATAATGAACAATTTCGATTTAAAGCTTTCGTGACTGCAGGTATTCATCTTCTTGGTTCTTGCGGTAAAGTCACGTAGAAGGGAAGTAATAAAATAATAAAAATAAAACATAATAAAATAATGATTTTAAAATAAAACATAATAAAATAATTATTTTAAAATGAAACATAATAAAATAATTCTGTTATTATGTTTTATTTTTATTATTTTATTACTTCCCTTCTACGTGACTTTACCGAAAGAACCAAGAAGAATAATGAACAATTTACAACCCTTTGTCAATCCATTGCAATATCAAGGCATCCCTGCAGTATATCGGCCATTGGGGGGTCGGTTGTTTGACCGTGCATCACCGTGCTGCTGAGTGCGGATTGGTGTAGGCGCCTTCGATTCCGATGTCTCGCCGCTGATTTTTTTGCCATGGGTGAGACTCAAACTCAGGTCACCTGGGTTCGCAGTGTAGTGGGATTACCACCACTGCACCAGCGCTCCCCTTGCCCCCTCCACCCCCCCACTCTCCCCATTCTGTAAGAAGGTAGTGTTTTAATGGTGAATGGCATGAGCTTAAAAGGACTCCCTTGATTAAACTGTCACACGACAATGCAGCAAATTGTTTACAGGAAACACCATTAACAAGGCTATGAGATCCGTCATATGTGCACCCCGTGGTGACAGGTTTTTTTATCCTGAAAAATACAGTCCTTTTCAGCTTGGCAGTTCCATTGATGGGGTTTGAATTAATTAAACATGTGACTTCCTATCTCGGAAGGCAAGCACGCTAAAGAATAAGCCTTGAAAAACAGCACTGTCATGTAGAAGACTACACACAACCCTTTCATAGCTTTTGAATGAATGAATAATATATTTTGAAGATATGATAGACACACGGACAATTCATCCTGCGATTTCAAATGCTGCCTTTTCTCCTCGATGGAGTATGCCCATTGTTGTAGATAGGGTTGCCTTTAGGCCCATTTATATCCGGCGCAGAGAGACACGCACCAATTCCTGCACAAACCCGCGCCCCAAAGTGCGGCCAACCAGACGACGCAAATTAAATCGCCGTGCGGCCAGACTTCAATGACCATTATTGGCCACTCTTTCGAACGGGGAAGCATTTTTTGTAAGAAACTGGTAATTGAGTAGATCACTCTGCGCAAACCACTCTGAAGTTTGGTGCCACGTCTGTGGCTTTTTCCATGAAATCCTGCGAAAACTAACGGAAACAGCAATTCTACGCGGTCATTCGTTTGATTGCTTCGTCGTGAGATTGAGCCAGTGGGTGGCTTTCGTTGGTGCCCCGTTGTTAAAGGTAACAACATCCTCACGTTACACCTTGCGAAGTTGATTGTTGGAGTCAAATATAATTGCCCCTGCTTTTTTTCTCTCCTCAGTTTAACCTCAGAAAGAATTTGTGGCTTCCAATATTTCATATCTGGGAGACAAGCTGACAGCACTGCTAAGTCAGAGACCCAATCGGACTTCACTGAAATATTCTGTTGTGTCATCGGTGTAGAAATGAAAGTTCACCTCAAATTGTCGAATTATATTGATTTGGCAAATTGTGCCATGGCTATGACCAGGGAGACAGACAACGCGCTATTGAAAAGTAGCAATCGCCACACCCCCAATTTGCTTGGCAATGGCGACTGCTCATGTGCAAGTGCCAAATCAGCGCGTGCATTTCTTGCTAAATGTGGAATGCAAGATCGGGCGTGCATGTTGGGAACCAGACGTGAAGATTCTGGTCTTTAAAAACAACTCAAAATGTTGCGTTATAATTTTTCCTAATTATATGCCATTTGTGCTGTTGGTGTCATTTCATGAGACGTATTTCAGTTTTGAACCTCTTGCAAATAGGCAGTGCACCACCCAGCTTCTGGAAAATGACAGAATTCTGAGCTTTTAAAAAATACCTTGCAATCGCTGAAGATTCACAGATAAGCTGGTGAGCCATTGACTTCTATTGCCCAAGCTCTGGAGTTCTCGATATACGGTATAAGGCTTTCCTGGGTCAAACAACCTAAGCAAGCGAATCAACTCCGCTGTATGTGAGAATCCAGTTTAATCCACGGGTGGTTGTCCACACTCAAACTCAAGATGTCGGTGATGCCAGCTCAGTGGTCTGATGCAGGGGTGCAACTATCGGAGGCAGGCCGGAGTGGGGGGGGGGGTATGTGGCAGCGTTATGCGACACATAGGGGCATAGTGGGCTCAGTCGGCCACAAGAAGGGGGGCCCAGAATCAATAGATAGACAAGTAAAAAAATGTAATGAAAAGGAATAAAACAAAAAATTCCAACAATTAACCATAAATGCCAAAAAAACATTGTTACAAATGAAATAAATAATGTTTTCGAAAAATGCATTGCGTACAATATAGCAGCGCTACTACTGGTGTTTGTTACTGAACACCACGCTTTTTTCCAAATGACATGCGCATGAAAGCAAGACGCTTGATAACGCAATTGCGAGCATTGTACCTGTAAACGTTTTATTAATACCGTCACCGTGAGACTGTCTTCCTCTAAACCCAATGCACGGTGCAAATAAAATAATACATGGTTATAGCCTACATATGATTGGAAATGGGTTAAACACATTCCGTAGCTATTTAAGTAAAAGGGAGTCGGGAGAAAGGAGTGGGTGCCCCCAGTCGTATCATCCATACCCCCGTTAAAATAGGCCGTTACGCCCCTGGCCCTGATGCAGTGTTAACCCGCTGAGTTATACGGCCAGCTCTGGGAATCTCTTCATTTTCTTGGTTCTTTCGGTAAAGTCACGTAGAAGGGAAATAAAAAAATAAAACATAATAAAATACAATTCTCACGACGTTTCGGCCACAACGCAAGCAGCCGTCCTCAGGTGAAGAACAGGTCTGTCGGAAAGACAGCGTCTGAATGACGCTGTCTTTCCGCCAGACCTGTTATTTTATTATTTCCCTTCTACGTGACTTTACCGAAAGAACCAAGAATATGAATCCCTGCAGTCACGAAAGCTTTCAATCGAAATTTAATCTCTTCATTGTGATTGCATTTGATGTTTGGCGCTGGGAAACTCAACACTTCAGACTAATCTCTGAGACGTTAGCGTCAGAGCGATGTCTAGCGGAAGGTCAACAAAGCCCCTTCTGCATCGTCAAGCGTGGCCAGTGATGCCGACTCACGACTTGGCACAGGAACATTTAGGCCTGGCAGAGCGCATCGACTTTTGGCAAAGTTACATAAGCGTCGAGGCTCCGTGTACGCGCTGGGTTCCTCTTCGAGACTCAGTGTTCGAGCCCGTGGTCGGGCAGGGGACTAATTAACGTTACATTTGCACCGTGCAAATCTTCTCACGAGCGAGTCGTGCCAATTCATGGACGATTGTCCGGGTGAAAATAA
The DNA here is from genome assembly GCF_964198595.1 of Lampetra fluviatilis. Taxonomy (NCBI): domain Eukaryota; kingdom Metazoa; phylum Chordata; class Hyperoartia; order Petromyzontiformes; family Petromyzontidae; genus Lampetra; species Lampetra fluviatilis. The sequence continues at coordinate 6,557,229 of NC_136289.1, forward strand.
TAAAATGGCCACCTCTCGTTATTTTCCCTGGTCACTCTCAGCTGCCGGGCCCACATTTTTGGTGACGAATGGCATATCATCGTCATCGGCCATCTTCTGAACAGTTTCAATTACGCGTTTAACCTGTGTCTGCTCTCTAATCCGCGTGTTCTTCTTTCCATCTCTCAATGTAATTTCACGCATGCATAGATGGAGGCTCCGCCAGACTCAAATGGCCTCCACGAACGTGTGAAACTGTAGACTACGTTTTTTTAAAAGAACGAGGTGGGCAATCAAGGAGAGAAAAAAAAAGTCAAATGGTGTTCATATGTAAGACAAATTTAAGGTATAATTAAAGGCAATGCTACACCCAGGGCAGGAAATGGGCCAACGGCGCTTGTTGATGGTTCATTTAATTCGTATCGAGCGGTCCCGTCATTGACAAAACCTTCCTGATTAACTGGAACCAACATCGATACGTCAAATTACCTTGCCCAATGTCAGCACAGCGAGGTGCATTACGGACCCCCGAGGACAGCCGCCGCTGGCGGTCAGCCTCGATGCACGGAATCAGAGCGTTTGCTGCCTAAACCGCCGTGACGCACATTCAGTCGCTGTGCACATTTAATCCGGCGCCGCAGGGGTTTGCGCCGACCGTGCTTCTGACAGAGGCGGCGGCCGCTGCTGTTTACGTGACCACGCCAAGACAAAATCTCGCTCCACCCGCGTGCGCCAGACTGCCAGCCAGCCGGCCAGGCCGAGATAGCGTGAAATCCAGCCCCGGGGCAACGAAATAGAGACACCAGCGTATCCATTAACGGGGGTTCGAGCGCCCGTTACTTGATTACGGAGTAAACAAGTTGGGGGTTGGAGTAAATGGTCTGGCCGAGTGGTGCTGTGGCACAGAGACTCGACTCGCAGTCTGGAAGGTTGTGAATTCATTTCCCAGCTTGAAGTTGATTCGGAATGTCGTGCTTCGGGGGAGGGTGTGAATACAATTTGTACCGCTTTGTGGAAAGGCAACGTAGTTTGAGTCATGGATGGACTGGCTCCCACCATAGCAATGTGGAATTTGTGTCACTGGCTCAAGGCCCCTAGTGGAGATGAGTACTACGCAACACACATTTAGCTTTTATTTTAGGACACTCTCACGTGTGGGCCAGTTATACTTTTTTTTAAATCAATGACTATAGCAGGAAAATTTGATGTTAATTTACTTATATTTTTACTTATTCATCCAGGAACGCCACACTGAGCTGTATGACTCTTTTTCAGGAAGGTCCTGCATTGGGTTTTAAAAATATTTTCAGCCGAGTAATGAGTATTCTTAGGTTTTTTCGGTAAAGTCACGTAGGTAAAAAATTAAAATTAATAAAAGTAAAATAAAATAATATAAAATAACTTTTATTAATTTTAATTTTTTACCTACATGACTTTACCGAAAAAAACCTAAGAATATGAATCCTTGCAGTCACGAAAGCTTCAAATCGAGTAATGTGTGCTTATTATACACAAATGGGAGGAAAGGAGTGCATCTGGAGAAAACCCACGCATGCGAGAGGGCAACACTCTATCCCCATACAGATAGAAACAGATGGCAATTAGTCAACTTGCTGCACTGCCTTCTACTGGCGAGCCAGGGTGTGGCTCCTCCATGAGGGGCATTTAACAACATCTGCACAGTGATTCACCAACCCTCCACAGTTCTGGATTGCAGGCCATGTGCATATCCACCGTCGCCCGGCTGGAGAACAATCCATGTATACAATAGCCGATGGTCAACTTGTAGGCATTCACTATTCACTGTGTGAGAACACTACGAGTTGCCCTGTCTCCTTTCCTCAATACATGCAAAACCATCACAATCGTCATCGTCTCCACTCGATTATTGTCAAGCAAAACCAGAAACATCGCAACCCTCTAGTGTGACCTTGTTTAACGGGGGGATGGGGGGGGGCATATGCAAAATCAGAGGGGGTACAACACCAGCCGATGTCAAACATACAATTCACAAATGTTGACTATATACACATGGGGGGGGGGGGGGCGGCGGGGGTGCAGTGGGGGTGTGTTCTCACTCAAGCCCTCCTTCTGGGTCACCAGGCCTAAACGACAGCCCAGAGAGGGCATCATCAGCAGCAGTGGCGGCGGTGGGGGCACGTGACTTACTTTCAGGTACGCCACGAGCTTGAGTGAGATGGTGGCGAGATAGAGGGAGTTCATGACAAAGTCCATCAAGTTCCACCAGTCGTGCACGTACTCCGAGAAGCCGCCATCCCACATCTGCTTGATCTCAGCCCAGATCAATCCTGCGCGTTGCACACGGGAAGGAACGCCGTCCGTGAGAACGTCCAGAATGGAGCGACGGATCGAGCTTGCGCGCGGAAAAACCTGACGGATTGTTGGATCGCAGGAAATGTGAGAGAGACGTGGCGATGGCTCGCGGAGGCTTTCGTCCGGCAGTGGAAAACTCGTGGCTGATGATGATCACACAGGGGTGATGAACGCATGCGGCAGGTTGCACATCGTGTGGTTAATATTGTGGATGCTGTAGTTGCTTGACAGTGCCCAGGCCAAGGTTGCTGTCAAGGTCGTGAGGCTAGAGCCCACATCAGGCAACTTTTAATGCTGTGTTTCCATGACACCGGCAAGTGTGCTGGCTTTGTGTACCAGGTTATTGCCAGGATCTGCTCACGTGTATGTTGAACTTCTTTCGCACGGTTGGCTACGTACGGTGCAGGGAAAGGACAACAAACTAAACACAAAAAGGAGTTCTAAAAAAATAAATGTTTGATCAAGATCAGTGGTTCTTAACCTTGTTGGAGGTACTGAACCCCACCAGTTTCATATGCGCATTCACCGAACCCTTCTTAATTGGAAAAATAAAATATGATTTTTTCAAATTCAAAACATAGGTAGGTATATGTTTTACTGGTGCACAAAATGAACCGTGCGTCAACATCACTGTGTTCAAAGAACAAAACCAGCAAAACATGACTTTCACACAAAAACTAAATAATGAATACTTACTGCAAATCACTGTGACTTCTACTGTTGCCTTTCAGAGACCAGTTCAGAAATGCGCGGCTTCACCTTGGCAAGTGCCACTCTCATGTCATCTAGATTCTAGATGTAAAAGTGCATAGCTCCAATGGCTTCATAATAGGAAGAGCGTTCCAGACGGCCACAGAAGTGCATCTGCGAGGGCGGGATGCAGTGACTGCCTTTGTTCGATGGCTAGCCAAGAGTCACTGCTGCTAGGATGACTGGAGATGGTTTATGCTACGTTCCCATGACAATCCTTACACCGGTTTGACCTGACGTCAAGCGAGTTTGGTTACACGGGGCTTTCCACTACGGAGCTGCAGTACTCTGACCTGGGATGCCCTCGGAACCAATGTGGAAATCGTGGCTCATGAATTGTGGGCATATAGATTTTGGCTGTACTGTTGATTCCGGAAACCAAATGGGCCATTCCTGGGCCACTCAGCGCGGATGACAGTGGTTGTGGAAACTTAGCACAAGTATCCTGGGCTGAAGTCTTAGCACAAGGAAGCAAATAGGTGACTCAGCTGGCAAGTGCTATCCTGTGTCAGAGAAATCAAACAATTCTGCTGAGTGGCTGGGTTTGAAACCTGAGCAGACCAGTTTGACTTGACACACACGCGAAAAAAAAATCACTGAATTTAATTTACGAGCAAGTCTGTGCATTATTGAGTGTTAAATGTTGCTATATTGATCAAATAATGACAAAATTAGATGAGTTATTATTTAGCAATACGTGGTTGGATGATTGCAATTGTGATGTGTTTAGACGCTGGTTACTAAAGGTGTTTCCAGGTAAAGTGGATGATGATGATGTTGGTGGTGATGATGATAATGGCGTTGGTGGTCTTGGTGTCGACAGTTGGTAGTGACAATGACGATTCTGATGAATGACCGAAGCAATTCGGAGAAGCTGTACGATGCCTCATCCCTGGGTTATTCCCTGCCACCGGTAGGGGTTTAGTTTTACCCGGCAGCTGATGCCAGTAACAAAATTAGAAAAAAATAATTGAAATATATAAATGACAAAAGCATTAAGGCCAAGAAAATGTGCTCTTAATGAACATTAATTTTAATGCAGGATACACGAATCAGATTCCAATTATACCCTTCAGCAATTAAAGTGAGAGCAGATGTTTAAATACAACAATTAAATTAGCTTCAACTTCAAGGGGTTCTCACACACACACGCACGTCTACGCATGTGTACAGTTATACGACATTATCCACTCCACGCAGTTGGGCTGCACGGCATCTCTGATGCGTTCTCGGGTTGTTACTGCTGCGTGTCGTTCCGCACAATGTCCGAAGTTTTGCTCCACGTGCTGGGAGCTTCTACAGGAATGTCATTCTTAATGAGCCCAGAACGTCATGCGGGGTGCAACCCGACAACGTTCCGACCTGTCTACCCGTTGACTCTTTTTTTGAAGGCTGAGCCGACCTACTGGCGGATAAGTTTGTGTTCCAATAACAATACAATTGCCACAGGCGCTGTATGTGTGTGTGTTGAACTTATTTCGCAGCGTACGTTGGCCAACCGTGCTATTTGGAGGTGCGGGGGAAGGACAACAAATCTAGATTTGAAGTTTTCGTGACTGCAGGGATCCATACTCTTTGGTTCTTTCGGTAAAGTCACGTAGGTATAAAATAAAATAAATCACGACGTTTCGGGCGCAACACAAGCGTCCGTCATCAGGTGACTGAGCGGACCTAGCGGTGATCCAAGAGACGGGTGAGATATCACTCGGAATGAAACTCGGATGACCGGGTTTGTACTGATTGCGGGCACCTCTGAGGTCCGGGATGTCACACAAGGCGGTGGTTGTGGTTTAGTAGCACGCCCGGACGTCTTTGTCTGCCCAATGCTGATGTTTATGTACCGTACCAGGTACTCGTTCCAGTACAGGACCGCTTGTGTTGCGATCGAAACGTCGTGGGCTTTTTGTTTTTAATTTAGATTTTTTTGTTTTCTATCTACGTGACTTTACCGAAAGAACCAAGCATATAGGCATTCACAACTTACTATTATTTTACAGCCCTTCTGTAAATCCGCTGCTGGAAGAAGGCCTCCCCCATACACAACGAGTTGGGGCACCGGCGTTGTTTGTGACCATACTTCACTGCCACCCCCCCCCCCGGCTCAGGTTTCGACTCTCGCCCGCCGACAGAGGTCGCAAACGGGTTTTAATTCCTTACCCGTACCCGGCCGCACCAGGGTCGCAAATGGGTACCCGTATCCGGCCGGGTACGGGTACCCATTCCCTACCCTACCCGAAATGAGTGACAAACGGTTACTCACCATCTTCTTGGTTATTTCTGTAAAGTCACGTAGAAGGGAAGTAATAAAATAATAAAAAATAAAACATAATAAAACAATTCTCGCCTCGACAGACCTGGTTTTCACCTGAGGACGGCTGCTTGCGTTGTGGCCGAAACGTCGTGAGAATTGTTTTATTATGTTTTATTTTTTATTACTTCCCTTCTACGTGACTTTACCGAAAGAACCAAGAAGATGAATCCCTGCAGTCACGAAAGCTTAAAATCGAAGGTTACTCACCAGTGACTCACGGCCTACCCGTACCCGTACCCGGCCGCACCAGGGTCGCAAACGGGTACCCGTACCCGGCCAGAGGAGTTTGTGAGAGCACAAAAAGGAGCGTGGCTCCGCCGCGCCGCCCAATCTACTCCACGAATATTTCTACGCCACGCACGTGGAGGAGTGGGGGGGGCAAGCAAAGCTTGAGAAGGCACGAACCTAATATCCAGGGCAGGATCATCCACTCGACAAGCGTCGGGGACGGCCCCTGCATGTTCGGGTCGGTGCGCGCGATCTGCTGCGACGCGAGCAACAGCAGGAAGAGGAAGGTGAGGTACGACGCCGTGTGGCAGATGAACTTGATGAAGGGCTTCCTCAGGAAGAAGGCCATGCGGCTGCGTGGCGCGAGCAGGTAGCACACGGAGAAGAGCGGGAAGAGCAGCCCCAGCGTGGCGCACGTCACGAGCTTCACGGCCCAGTGGCGGCGCCGCCAACCGGGGAAGCCGTCGTACCACAGCGACGCCAGCAGCTGCTGGCAGTTGGGCTGCGCGACAAACTGCGGACGAACGGCAAAGGACGAAAAATGACAAAGGTCCCCCGTGAACTCCGGAGTTGCGTTCAGTTTGTTTGGCGAGATTATTGATGGAGAAAAAAAATTCGCCGATGAGGTTGCTGGATGATGTACTCCCACGCCACGCTCCCCCGCTGAGCCTCCACCTTGAGTTTGCGTGGTTGGTGGTGGTGTTTTTGGCAAGAGCCCTCCATAAACACCGTGGAGCCCATTCATAGCAGCCCGAGCAAACATTGTAATTTTTTTACGCCATTACATTTCATCAAGGTGGACTGAAGGTCATACGATAAAATACGTGGATTAGTTTTGCCATGAAGAAATCAAATAACGTTCAGGCCCATCTGCCTTTAGGCCGACAGGCTTTTCCTTGATAGAGAGGACACCAGAACTTGTGACGCATGCAGTGAAGGATTAGCAGTGTCGCCATCCCAGAAGAGCTATTAATACGTGGTGGCAACAGTAGCAATGCTGCCTCGAGATTTCTGGGAACAATCCTCGGGATTAACTATATCTCACAAAGTATCGATCAATGGAGGCAAAGCCAGACGATACTTGGGCAGTGGGTTATACCAAGGGTCAGAAATCAAAGCAGCTCTATCCAAATTAATTGAGGGGTCATGCTCATCTCCATTGATGGCTTTTAACCAGTGCTGGAAGTTCCACATTTCCATGGCAAGCAACAGTCCCTCCGCAAGATAATGCCTGTCGACCATTCAGCAGTGAATAATGGCAAAGCACCGATTTTATTTTGTATTACATATCAATATTTAACAGCCTCTAGAAGATATTAAACATATGGAAGATGCACAGATGAGCTCAAAGCAGCATTGAGGGACATACCAAGGAGGTGAATGGGTATTGCTCATGCTGATGACAAAACTGTATACTCACGGATGCGTGGGGTCAAATGCAGGGTCACCAGAAAGGTCTAGCACCAAACTTTAATTAACGAGCGTGATACTTTACTCCGTAAGCAATTGCCAAGGCCATGACATTTTACAGTAAACTCAAATGGGACCTAATTTTCACGGTCAAATGCATGTTCCTTAGCCACATTGGCCGGAAACTAGAAAAAATATATATATATTTTTTTACAATCAATGGGATCCACATGAAGAGCACCGACCGACCTGTCGCCAGCATAAACTCAATGCGATGTTAACTGAGAGACGCGTACATTGCAAGCATTTGCTTCTGGTTTAGATCATTTGGCTGCTATACATGTACACACAATAAGCCACTTTCGTTGAGCTATCATTTGTGGCCAGATCGCTTACGAAAAAGAGCTACATAGCTCAGTGGGCCTTACCTGGTAAAATAAAAATAAAAATCTTTAGTTCATTAGACCCGCAGAATGCGGTCGCTCTAGTCAGAATCCTGACAGCTAATCAGGGCCGAGCCTGCATCGCCTGCTTTGATAGGTGATCAGCGGCTCGTACCTAAGTAACCCAGACGTGACAGAGCGTGGTACGGTGGCGAGTTGTTAACTCCCTCACCTGGTACACAGGAGGTCATGAGTTCGAGCTAGATCCTGACGCCTATATATTTGGAGTTTGCGTGTCTCTCTCCCTATGGTCGCGTGGATTTTTCTCCGGTTCCTCCAGTTTTTTCCTCCACATTTAGAATCAACGTGCATTTAGATTATTTGGCTCCTATACATCTTCACATGATATGCCACTTTGTTGAGCTATCATTTGTGGCCATGTCGCTTTTGAAAAAGAGCTATATAGCCCAATGGTGCCTTACTTGGTTAATGTAGAAATAGTTTAGTTCATTAAACCCGCCGAATGCGGTCGCTTTAGTCCAGGGGTCGGTAAGCAAAATAACAAGAAGAGCCATTGCTTTCAAATTCGGTCAAAAACTCAATATTTCAAGAGCCGCAACGCAATGCGAATACAAGACGGTTGCCCTTAATAAATAATAACATCACGAAGCAATCCTTCAAGAGCCGCACGTGGCTCCGGAGCACACAGGTTGCCGACCCCTGCTCCAGTCGGCTTTTCGAAGGCTAAGCAAGACCGAGCCTGCATCGCGCGCTTGGACTGGCACGCGATGCAAGTTCAAGTTCATGTATTAGGTAGAGCCCTGTGAGCCATTCGGCTCTTGAATCGGGTGCAACCGCAACAAACAAAAAACAAAAACATGAACAAAAAAACATCTTAAAGTGAATATGTGACTGAGTGCAAACAGAAAATCCAAGAAAAGACAGCAAACTATTGCAGAAAAAAGCACCGTACACCAACGCTGTGTGCAAAAATCCCAGTGGGATGCAAGTCAAACAACCAACAACAACCACAAGACAACTTAGATTAAGGCCATCAGTCTAACTCTGTACTACAACAAACAAACATGGCTAAACCAATACACTTTTCGAAATCACCAAAATAAAGCCATGAAACCAATGAAACAGTGGTCATAGGAACTGTGCGCGGGGGCCCATGGCACGCACCTCCTTCTGGTGGTACTTGATGGCGAGCTTGAGCCTCTCGAGGTTGAAGGCGTCCGGCGTCTCGGGCGCACCGTCGCTCTCCTCCTTATAATTGAGCACGATCTCGAGCTCGCGCGTGCTGCGCGTCTGGTCGAGCAGCTCCTTGGCGAACTGCTTGCACTGCTGCGACAGCTCCTCGTACTCGGCCTTGAACTCGTTCTCCACGCGGCTCAGCTCGCACAGCTCGCAGCTCAGCGTGAACGCCGTGAGGAAGGGGTCCTCGCTCGCCAGCGCCACCAGGCACGGGCTTGCGAGGGCGCGGTAGACCGCGAGTCGCGAGCGCGAGTGCCGCAGGCCGTCGGCCTCCGAGCCGGCGGCGCACTGCAGGCAAGCGCAGCGAACGGCGTGCGGCCGGGGCACCGAGACGCCGCGTGTCAGGAGCAGCTTGATGAGCTCGTAATTGTTGGTGTGCGCCGCCAGGATGATGGGCGTCATGTCGGGCGTGAACTCGGACGAGTGACCCTCGGCGAATTCCGGGAGCTGGTCGGCAGAGATAGACGCGCGCGTTAGGAAAAAACGTGAGTTCTGGTGGTCGCGGTGCACCGACTAGGGGAGGGCCCAAGGTGCGGTGACCCCTATGGCCCCCACGACTTCGTTTCACACGGCCCGAGGCCACTTTGAGGCCTAACCGCATCTAAACGGCCGAGCAAACTATACTTTACTTTTCGATTTAAAGCCTTCGTGACTGCAGGGATTCATCTTCTTGGTTCTTTCGGTAAAGTCACGTAGAAGGGAAGTAATAAAATAATAAAAAATAAAACATAATAAAATAATTCTCACGAAGTTTCGGCCACAACGCAAGCAGCCTTCCTGGCCGAAACGTCGTGAGAATTATTTTATTATGTTTTATTTTTTTATTATTTTATTACTTCCCTTCTACGTGACTTTACCAAAAGAACCAAGAAGATATACTTTACTTGTTGTCGCGAGCAAACCAAGCCGCACTAATCGGGTGTTCGACGGGGGAATGTTTTTTGATCTGGCAACAACGCCGCATTCATAATAATTGGAGCGTGCTCGGCGAGTTCTGTCACAAGAGCTTGTTTAATGTCCCCTTGGCCTTTCTGTGATCATCAACCATCAGGCGCATGCGGAATAATTGGTGGTATTCATTTTCATACGAATAGAAAAGATTGGTAGTCGTGCAAATGCAGCCAAAATTGGAGTGGAGCTAAGGAACACTCCACTGTGATGAGTGCAAGTACAAGGTTCCAATTGGTGCCTCATCGTAAATTACCAGCCAAGATCGCCATGAAAGTCATCCTCATTCATCAAAGCCTTCAGGGACACGACACCGAGCATAGTGCCAAGTGAAAACGCATCCGTCACTACTTCTCAGGTGAACACAGTCATGCATTGCAAGCGGAAACTTAACGTCTCACTTAATATTTTCCGGATCACAAGTCGACCGAGAGGTGGCCCATGCCGAGTTAGGCACTGCCTTGGCAAAGATGTGTACTGGATGTGGTGCCTGGGGTGATGGGATATTTTCTGGGTAACTGACCCGGACAAGAACCCGGCTGAAGTTAAGCCCCGGGTTGTAACCGTGCACTTTTACGGAGGCCCGCCGCCCCCCCTGAGGATATCTGTGCTGAGCTGATTCCATAAGAAATGAGAGAAAGTAGCAAGGCACACACCTCGATGGCCCATGACAGAACTGCGCGCTGCCATCAACAGCTGGCGACGGCACCCGCCCTCATCCCTCCCCATGTCACGCGAATGCACGCACCGCGTACGGAGATTACAGCGCCGCACAGGTGTTCCATTCACCGCTGGGTGCCCCCCCCACCCCACTGCACACTACTAACTATGCTTCACATCCTACGGTCACAGAATGACGCGATCACCTATAATACAGGGTGCTTAAATTATTTTTTAAACGGAATTTGAGTTTTGTATTCCGTTATTCCATTTGAACGCTGTACCAGATCGTGTCGATGTCTCTTCTCGCTTGAGAAGGAGATGTACAGGGCGCTTCAAAAATGTTTGAACACTTCTGAAAATTTGCAGCAACGCCACGAGAAATGCGCCTTCGGGCTCTGGAAACCACCTGGAGAAGATTCCAGGCACGCATCGACAATGATGGCGAACAAGTGAGAGACTCTTTGACTTGTTGAAGCTCTTAATGTACATTTATTATCAAATGTATTATACGTTGTATTTCCATTAAAAACGATAGTCTCATATAAGTGTTAACATTTTTTTGAAGCAGCCTGTATTTTCGTCTTTAATCAGGAACGAGTGCTCTGAGTTGTGCAGGCTTGGCTCTGAGCAGTGTGGGCTGATGCATTCCAAAGACCGCTCAAGTGATTGTTGGAGCTCTTCCCATCCCCATAGGGACGTGGCATGACGAACGCGTGCGTAATGCGTTTACGTATTAAATATGAAGTGCAGTGTATTGTTTGAAATGCTGAGCATTGGTTCGTAATAATAGTCTTTACTTACAGTCCCTTGTCAATCCAATGCCAGACGATGCAACTCTCCCACGATGCGAGTTATGGTCAGGATTTGATATCGTCTCATAGCACGATGAGATAACCACTGAGCCACCACTCTCCCATAACGGTAAAGCCAAGAATACTAGTTAGAAAAAACGATCACATATATTTGAAACGGACCCAATAAAAAATTGGCCAAACGTTGAAGCAGGACCTCCTGTAAATAGTTTTTTTAGGTTCAGTGAGGCTTTCGTGTACAACTGCAGTTGGGACTATATCACATTCATGGTGTCTGTTTAAAAATTCCATTAAAAAAACCTTCCACATCAATAAAATATTCAACAGCCTTATTACAATGTGTTCATTTGAGGTAATCATCACAAAACTCAAGCTACACTTTCAACCCTGTCAAATTTATGTCAGAAACACTTTTTCATATTTGCATACGAGGAAAAGTGCCTGTGAATAAGTCATCCATAATCTCGGAAGCTAAGCAGAATTGAGCCTGGATAGTGTTCGGATGGGCAACCACCATGCATGCCAGGTTGTCATAGGCTGCTATGGGGACTGTGCTGCATGGTGAGCAGTGGAGGGCAGTGCAGCCAAATACATTGCTGTATTGTACTTCTATGATACCATATATAGGCCCCCCCATCCTCCAACCCCGCGGTGACCAGCGTGGTGAAGTATGGTCAAATAGCTCACACGACACCCACGACGTGGGGAGGCCCTCACCTCCCTCTGTGGACCGACAGAAATGGCCGCACGTGTAGATGAAATTGTCCGAGAATGCGTAAAACAAATTAAGGAAGTCTTTCTATCGAACGTTGACGCAAGGCCACGACTTTTCTCCTGGCTGGCCATCATTAGTGCCACCGCCTGGATAAAACCCCCTCTGCAGCATGGGCACATTTCGTTCTGCTCCTGTCCAACAAGGGACCAAGGAGCGTCCCAGATGATTGGGCTGTCGTCCAGACATCACGAACGATGGCAAAATAAATCTGCGGAAGCCTTTGTGTCGTTCTCTAGCACACACGCGCGCGCGTATACACACACACACACAGGTGCACGCATCATTCGGTGGACAGCGAGCTATGAATAACTCCTCCGCTGCCAGGGTCATTGCTGTGTTCATGCATTCGCATGAATTATGAGGAGCATGGTTTTCAAACAGACGAATGTAAGGAACCACTTAACCACTTTTGTAAATAAAGAGGTCACACTACGTAACAGAATGAGCAGTGGATATCGGATGACCCTAACGGGTTCTTGAAAGAGGTCTTTTGAGTTAAGAGACTAAATCAAGGGTTAAACTTCAAGCGGTCACTCTACGTGTGTTATGTGTGTTATACTTCCAATTAAAGGGGAGTGGTGGTGCAGTGGTTTGCGCGCAGCACACTCTGAACTCAATGACCTGAATGTAATTCTTGACCACGGCTAACATCAGTGATGAGTGACGGCTGAACAGGTCCTGGACCTCTCATTCACCGCCTACACCAACCTGGACCGATCAGCGCGGTAATGTAATGGGAAACATAGAAATCCATCATTCGGAGACCTTCCAGCAAGTGGAATTATAAAGGGATGAAAAAGTATTACTTATAAATTATTACTTTAGATATCAATGGACACTAATGTTGTGACAGTGGGATATAATGGCACAATTAAATAAACCGACTGCTGTAACAATGCAGTGACACCTTTCAACGACCAATAAACCAAAACGTAGGAAAACAAGCAAAACTGTCAGCGTACCAAAAAAATACAATCACGATATAAAATGCTGTAAACCACCGCACGTCCTACCACAAATGAACCACAGATGCTGGCACACGCCTCAAGAAACCCAATAAACCCAATGCCGCTGTACAGCACTGCGATGAGGAACGCCAACACCATCGCTGACGTCGAGACTCGGCAGGGCCCCGAAGCCAACGGACAGACATTGGGAGAGTGGGGGGGACAAGCTTGACGTGATTCCCTCGGTGCATGTCTCAGGGTTCCAGCCCGTGGTCTTACATGGGAAACAATGGATGTAGCATTCGCACGGTTCAAAAGTGCTCCATGAGCGAGCAGTGCTAATTTGTTTTTTTTCGGTAAAGTCACGTAGGTAAAAAATAGAAATAAATTAAATGACGACGTTTCAGGCGCAACACAAGCGTCCTTACACTAAGCGGTGTGCCTTAACTAATTAATTAAAATTTATTAAATCAATAAATTAATTCGGGATTTAATTTTTTTTTTACCTACGTGACTTTACCGAAAAAACCAAAGAGTATGAATCCTTGCAGTCACGAAAACTTCAAATCTAGAATCAGTGCTAATTTGTGGGCGATTGTGGTGGCGGGTAATCATAATAATCAAATGTCTATTTGCTTTTCATTTTGCTTGGTCGCTCTTAGCTGTTGGGCCACAGTTTCTGTGATTGATAGAATGTCATCATCTTCATCGGCCATGATCAATCCATCGCTGGATGAAGGCCTCCCCAAGTTGTCTCCATCTGTTACGACCCAGCGACGTTAATCCTCCACCCAGGACATGATTTCATTGCTCCATCGCCCCATTGGATACACCGTCATCTCTTCTAGGTACGCGTCCTACCTAAGCCCATTTTCTTTTATAAACAGTGTGAAAGGGGTAATTAATTAATGTTTATTCTCGAATCTACGTGTTCTTCTTTCTGCCCCTCAATGTAATTGCATGCACGTATCTACGTAGTTTCTTTTTTCTCGAGAATCCATTTGAAAAATCTAATTAATTTTTTTGGCCGCTCATCATTTTTCTATCTACGTGACTTTATCGAAAGACCCAAAGAGTACTCATCAGGCGCCAGCCGATTGAGAGCTGTGTAAATGAAAAAAAAAAACTGTACAGCAGTATAAAATCGATGCAGTGCAAGAAATTAAACTCAGAGATATTTTGTAAATACAATTCATTTTTTGCGATTTAAAGCTTTCGTGACTGCAGGGATTCATATTCTTGGATCTTTCGGTAAAGTCACGTAGAAGGGAAATAATAAAATAAAATAATAAAAATAAAACATAATAAAATTATCATATAGAAGGGAAGTAATAAAATAATAAAAATAAAACAATAAAATAATTCTCACGACGTTTCGGCCACAACACAAGCAGCCGTCCTCAGGTGAAGACCAGGTCTTTGTTGTGTTGTGGCCGAAACGTCGTGAGAATTATTTTATTTTATTTTTATTATTTTATGACTTCCCTTCTACGTGACTTTACCGAAAGAACCAAGAAGATGAATCCCTGCAATCACGAAAGCTTTACATAGAAAATTATCATAAATTGTCCCCCCCCCCCCCCCCAAATAATACGAATCCTAGGCAGAGATTTCTAAGCGTAATACACGAAGACTAACATGAGGGTAATTGCTAGGTAGTCAAGCCAACCATGTGCTCTGTGGAAGGCTGCTCGTGGGGTTGATTTTTTCAGGCGCAGTGAGAAATCTTGCAATCACGACATCAGCCGTCTATGCCTGCGCGTGTAATCAAAGAGAGTGGCCTTAGTCCCTTAGTGGAATCTGCATTACTTTAATGTAAAGATGCAAAAAAAAACCACCCTGAAATCTTTGCGTTCAATCCAAAGGGGTTTCTATATTTAATGAAAGATCTATGAGAAAAAAAATAACATGTACCACCTATAGGCGCTGTGCAAACAGAGCGATCGCTGTTTAGTGATATCAGTTGAGTGAATTAATTAACAGCGAGAAATAATTAACAGGCTTGCAGATGGATCGATCGATGAACTGATGGATGAGTTTTCAACTCGAGGGCCACTTCTACTGCAAGTGGATGTGTACGAGTGTGTGTGTGTGTGCATTCTCCAGATAATGCGCAACCCTCTGATGGGCGTTTAAACGTTCAATACCGTCACACCGCAGCGTTCTGAGTTAGGACCGCAGTGTGCCAAGCGAAAACAGATGCTCCCGTGCACTTTTTTTTTCATGTTGCAATGGGAAAACACGTGATGGGTGTTCTGATGGCTTTGCACATGATGTACCTGATACATGGTTGATGACGTTTCAAGTATATTTCGGTAAAAGCACCAGCCGTTTCTTGGTCAGCAGGTCACGTGTGGTGGGACAAAGTGTGGGTAACGTTCACCTAGATTTGAAGCTTTCGTGACTGCAAGGATTCATACTCTTAGTTCTTTCGGTAAAGTCACGTAGGTAAAAAATGAAATTAAAATTAATAAAAATAAAACAATAAAAATCACGTTTCGGAGGCAACACAAGCTTCCGTCTTATTTTTATTAATTTTAATTTCATGTTTTACTTACGTGACTTTACCGAAAGAACTAAGAGTATAACGTCCACCTCTTTCAACATGTTTGGTAAAATATCCCTCGAGTGAAGGCCCTTCTGACGGCAACGGCATCAGCAGGAAATTAGCGGGGCTGCTGCTTTAACTGCACCTCTGACTGGCTGGCAGTGGCGGCTCGCGACTGTGATTCATTCATTGCCTTGTCGGCAAGGGGTTAGTGCAGGGGTCGGCAACCTACGGCTCCGGAGCCGCATGCGGCTCTTTACGGGCTGCTTCTTGACGATATGTACGTATGTACAGTATGTACTCAGATGCATTGCGGCTCTTGAAATACTGAATTTTGTACCGAATTGGAAAGAAATGGCTCTTCTAGTTATTTTGGTTGCCGACCCCTGGGTTAGTGGATCGCATAGATTTGTGAGACTTCCAAATCCGCTGGGCTGCTAAGTGGCCGTGAGACGGAAGCCATGAGACGGAAACACCTGAAGTGAGTCGTGAAACCATCAGTGTGAACATTTGAATGCTGTACCATCTTATGCGCACGTTTGCTCCAGGTACTGTGGAGGGCAAGATTTTCCATTCATAAAAATGAGCACATCCCCTAGCAGGATCGTTTTCTAGATGATCCTTATTATTGACTTGCTGGTGTCACCGTGGCACTTTTGTGCAAAAGACACAGGAAATGAGCACTCACAAATTGCAAATACACAATTGCATTGGTTTGCCACCTGTCCTGTTTTTTCCAAGATTGTCCTGTTTTTGAGGAAGTCATCCGGTGAAAGGCGGAACTCTTCCGTGGACATTAAAAGTCCAGATTTTATTCAGTTAATTTAACAATAATAAGAATAATGCACCACTCAAGACAATATATATACATTTCGATTTAAAGCTTTCGTGACTGCAGGGATTCATCTTCTTGGTTCTTTCGGTAAAGTCACGTATAAGGGAAGTAATAAAATAAAAAAAATATAACATAATAAAATAATTTTCACGACGTTTCGGCCACAACGCAAACAGCCGTCCTCAGGTGAAGACCGGGTCTGTCGGGGAGAATTATTTTATTATGTTTTATTTTTATTATTATTTTATTACTTCCATTCTACGTGACTTTACCGAAAGAACCAAGAAGATGAATATATATCCATTTAGTGCTCCACTCTTCTGGTAATTGTAATATATTCTTCTTTCCATGATATTTCATGGCTTTACGTATCTCAAGAGATGGCAGCTCATTTCGTACAAGAAGAATTAATCACAATTATCTGGGGCATCTGCATATTATTCTGTAATGCATTCCTGAAATC
This sequence comes from Lampetra fluviatilis, assembly GCF_964198595.1. Lineage (NCBI taxonomy): Eukaryota > Metazoa > Chordata > Hyperoartia > Petromyzontiformes > Petromyzontidae > Lampetra > Lampetra fluviatilis. Next base: position 6,573,872 of record NC_136289.1, read on the forward strand.
CAGCTCTCTGGAGGCAAGGATTGCGAATTATGTAAACATCACCTCGTGTCTGTGACACACCAATCCCCAGGGCTATGAGGTGGCTGTTATTATTTATGATTTCATTATTATTACGCTCGTTTCCCCCCCCCCAGGATTGTGTCACCGAGTCTCCAAACTCTTTTTTTTGCAGTCTCCAGCCAAGTTTTCACAGTAGGGGGGGGGGGGAGCTGCGGTGTAATCCCCAAATAAGTAACTTGCAGGAATGTTTTTCAGCATTGAGATATATCGCCAACACCAGCAACATTATCACGGTGATCTTTTTTGCCGGTATCAAAGTATGAAAAATAAGAATAGGTTTTACCCTTTGTGGCAAGAAAACAGGTGTTATGTTCAAACGCCAAATATATACCTTTGGAAGGAATCAAGTCTGCATTAAGCACACTTACTTGTGGTGAACGTGCAAACAAACTGATAATATATGCATAGCTTTTGTCGGTTTATCATAGAATATCGCAAGGAGAGTGTTGTAGATGTAGGTTGCGATGGGTGGCGCACGTGTGTAAGGGTGAAAGGGAGAGAGGGCAGATTACCTAGACGGGCAATGAAGCGACACCCAGAAGGTGGGACAAGCATACGGAGGAGAGAAGGCCTGAAGGCAGACGGTGGTGGTGGTGAGACTGTAAGAGTGGCCCTTAAAGGTCGAGTATCCACTTTACAACAACTGTCGGCTCCAGCGGACTTAAAAGTGATGGTGGGAGGTGGTGGCGCCAATGGCGTTAGTCAACACGACCTTTTGAAACATTACAAACAGGGCCCTCTGTAACATGACTTTTGAGATTCGTTTGAAACGTCCCTCAGTAAATGAATGGATGTTAACGTTACCCACCAAACACGTGTCTTACGAGCTGACAACTGCAATAACCATTTAAACAATCCATGACGGAAAGTTCCCCAAATTTACCCAAACGGTAATTAATTAGTTCAATGCCTTAACATCTGCAGACGTGTGTGTAGGACAAAAAAACCCATAACTCTCCAATATAATTATTGTAAGCATTTAAATGTGTTGCTTAATATTGTTCTGAATGTATCATCACACAGTATTAGTATGCTGGTAAAATCTTGCTATAATAAACAAAACACTCCATTCTAGATTTGAAGCTTGTGTTGCCTCCGAAACGTCGTGATTTTTATTTTTTTATTTTTATTTTATTTTACTTTTATCAATTTTAATGTAAAAATTTTACCTACGTGACTTTACCGAAAAAACCTAAGAATATGAAAACACTCCATAATTGATTGAACAGAGTTTGCAACGAGAATCTTACTGACACAATGCAATGTAGATAATGCATTTAGGCAAGTGTAACACGGAACATGCATGCCATGTGCCTGCTCATAAATAAATGTAATAAAGCTCGTGTGAAGAAAACAACAAATAATTTCGATGATCCTAGGAGTGGAAATATATTGAGTAATTGCAATCAAGGGCTAAAAATGCAACTTAGAGCCACAGCTATGAAAAACACAATCCAGAGAATCTGGCGTTTTAATATTTTGTCCCCCATTGCTCTGTAAAGGCGATGACCACAATAAAAAAAATCGAAGAAAAAAAAACCGAGACCAATCAATCACTTATATTCAGCTTGTGTCAGCAGCCGGATTATTACTTTGTGCCGTTTTGACCAATCTCGACACCAATGTTCAAAGGTGACCCGTGACCACAATCAGATGCCTGGAATTGCATTGTAGGTCAAAAGGTCACAGAGCAATGTCAGACCACTTCAGAGAATGTTCCTGAGAGAGGCTGCCGATGCCGGGCTGGCTGGGCTGGTTTGGTGGGTAGCTTGATTTGGATGGGGAGACAAAGAAGCATTCTAAATAAAGGGCACGATATTGTTTTTTTAAAGAGCTCTTTTTTTGGTCTTTCCAGGACTGCCCCTCTGAATTAAATCAGTCACGCAGGCCACTATGAGACACTGCACACCAATTGTGGCAGTGAAAGTCGATGCCAAGACTCGCAGGTCTCTGATTGATGTCCCACTGACTGCGCATGCATGGAACCCGCAGTCGCCACTACCACCACCGCCACTGCTCCCACCACAATCACTGAAACATCTACTACTATCATCATCATCGCCACCACCACCACCATCACCAATATATATGATCCTTGCCCGAAGATGAAAAGGAACCGTTAAATTCGCTTTGATCAAAGACTTCGTTTTGTAGATATCTCGAGCGAACGCGTTCAACGCTGTGTGCATTTAGCATGATCTGTAGCTGAAGTTGACAGCGAATCCAGGTGTTGCCATCCATTCTTAAACGGTCATTGCTGCACAGCCCACATTACCACCCAGCTGTTGGCCGTGTGGCTCATTATTGCAAGTGTATCCATTAGACGCACAATGATGCATTGCAGCTTAGATTAAAATCAATTATGCTCGCAAGTGCATACAATCATGTGCGTAAAAATGTAATTACGCACAATCGATGCAAATTACATGCAAATGATATGCCGTGACGTTGAGGCTAACGAAGCGATCAAAACTGCACCAACGAGACAACAAAAATATTGAGAAACAATTGAAACAAGACGGTGGGGGTCGTGGTGACACTGGCGGTGGTGGTAACATTGAAGTGTCGAAGGTGGTGATGGTGGTGGGTGTGGTGGTATTAGTGGTCAGGTTGATGGTGGGCAAGGTGGTAGTTATGGTGAGGGTGGTGGTGATGTCGGTGGGAGTAGTGGTGAGGGTGGTGGTCGTGGTGGGAGTGGTGGTGGGGTTGATGAGGGTGGTGATGGTGATGATGGTAGCAGCTGTGGTGGCAGTAGCTGTTATTATCTACAAATATAATATTTCGAATGGATATTTCTTGACCTATATTTGTGACATATGTACATTTAAATCACTAGCACGTTTTTACACCGGTGCGTGGTATAAAAAAAATCACACTTTTGACAATTATTCTCCTGCGATTTGCAACCCCGGTCAGCAAATCTTGCGGGGTGCGTAAAAATCCGTTCTCGTGATGTCGAAGCAATTGGAAGGCGAATGTCATCAGCAGCTGAACACGAAGCTTCACAGTCTCTTGCCGTGAAGCAGCACCCGGCCTGATGACTATTGGCTCCGTGTTTTGGCTCGTGCCCGAGACTTGGACGGACGGTTCCTAATCCTAACTCTAAAGCATTTGGATGAAGAACGACATGATCCCAAAGCTCTACTTTCCGTACTATCCATTCGCAGTTCAAGAGGACGACGACGACGATGCTCCAGGCCCACCTCAGGCTCGCAAGGCACGCAAAAAAGCAGCTGCTGCTGTTGCTGCTCCAGGCGTTCGCCCTCCTGGTCGACCCAAAAAATCGCGTGCCCCAGAACCAAATCAACGGTCAATATTGAAAATTTGTTTTTAGCAAGTCTCAGTACACTAAATAAACCTTCGAGTCACGTCAAACTTGCGACGGGGTCTATTAAAAACTGATTAAAAGTTTAGATTTTAGACTGCTTTATGAGGATCGGTGTGTTAAGGTGCACCAGTGGACCGCCAATACGTCTACGTGTACTTTAAAAAATATTGCAATTTTAGATTTCCAATTTCATGCAGAATAATACTATTCAAGAATCTGCCAGCTACATCATGATCCACATTAACCCCTTGTGGGTTGCTGGAACATCACAGCCTCCCCGTCATACCAAACTCATGCCTAACAAGTGTAGAGGAGTAAAATGGAGACGTGACGTCAGGTGTGCCGTTCAGTGCGATGACGTCACGCCTCCTAGGGTACTTAAGGGATACCCCGTGACGTAAGCGGGGTCACTGTGGGAACGGGTAGAGTAAGCAGGGTGAAGAAGGAACCAGGGGTAGAGAGAGGGATCGAGTAGGGAGTCTGGGTGGAAGCCGGTGGTAGCCGTAGAGCTGCTTCTCTCTCCGCTCGGTGGAGTCGGCAGAGTCCACGATCCGACACGAGAGAGAGAGAGACCGGAGCTAGCCGGCAGGGACCCGGACTCAGAGTAGGTCCCCTAGCCCCTGGGAGTTGTGTACCCTGCTGTGTATCATTGTAACAGCTTTAATAAACCCTGGCGAAAGCCCTTCACTTACCTCCGTCTCCGCGTGCGTCCGTCGGAACTTCTCTACACAAGCAACAATGCCCCCACAATCGTTTACAATGTGAATGTACAATGTGAATATTCACCGTGTGGGATGCCTGCAATGATTCACTCCACCAGGGCTTGATGGATTGTCATCATACAGCATTGTGATTGATTCACGATTCAATATTTTTTGTTCTCGTTTATATTGCCTGCTTGTACATGCAGTTTTGTTCACTATATCAGCTTGCTACTGCTACCACGAATAAATAATAATAATTATTATTAAACAACACTACAGAAATGTGTATATGTATGTATTTCTAGATTTGAAGCTTTCGTGACTGCAAGGATTCATATTCTTAGGTTTTTTCGGTAAAGTCACGTAGGTAAAAAATAAAAATTTATAAAAGTAAAATAAAAATAAAATAAAAATCATTCAAACGCTGTCTCCCCGACAGACCTGGTCTTCACCTGAGGACGGCTGCTTGCGTTGTGGCCGAAACGTGAGAATTATTTGATTATGTTTATTTTTATTATTTTATTATTTTCCCTTCTACGTGACTTTACCGAAAGAACCAAGAAGATGAATCCCTGCAGTCACGAAAGCTTTAAATCGAAAAATAAAAATCACGACGTTTCGGAGGCAACACAAGCTTCTGTCTTCAGGTGGAACCGTCACAGCACGATAGCTGTATCAAGTGTATGTATGTTGAATCTCTTTTGTCAATCGGAAGTGCGGGGGAAGGACAACAAACTAAACACAAAAAGCATTTGTAAAGAAATGGGTTTTTAGTTTAGAAAATACTTACACAAGTGTCGTCAGGAAATGTGCGTCACTGCAAGTTACCCGAAGTCACACTAGATCAAGTTAAAAACTGTTACGATGCAGCGTGCATGCCAAAATCTCCAAAAGCTAAACTGAAGTAATTTATCACAGAGACGTATCGTAGCAAGAGAAATATCCAAAGCCATTTGGAACAGCTGCCATTTTACATATATATGTAAGATTTGTTACATTTTATATTTTACAGTTGCAATGTTCAATGTTATTCTGAATGACAAAAACTGCTCTGCGGATTTTTTTTTCATGAGAAATGTTGCACAGTTTTAAATTAAACATGTTTATGGTGAGGCTCGTGCATAGGGATGGTTTGGCCTTTAAGCCGGCTCTCTGTCAGCCCTTCCCGTGCCCCCCCCCGCCACAACGTGCATTGAAAGGAGATTCACAGCCCATGGATGTTTGGAAAAAAACAGGCACTGACCGAGAAGGCGTCAGGAGAGAGAATGAATTATCCTCCAGCAAAGGCAGAAAGATTTGTTTCACTGCAGAAATTTGTTTAATCAGTGGACCTACCACCAGGATGTCTGCAGCGCCTGTCCTTCTTGCCCCAAGCAGACTCCAAAATAGCCGTTCCTGCTGGCAAAATGATGACTTTAGAGACAAATCCGGGCAACGGCATTAAATTGTACGTCGGTAGGAATACACCGTCAGAATCATCGCTAGCGGGCGGAGGAGGCAAGCTTTAGTAATTGCATGCGGACCTACGGTCCTTTGCCAAACAGCGATTGCCGAACAACGACTTAAAGATTGCTGTGGAAGGCAGGCACATGCGTTGCTCATCAAATCGGCTTCGGCACACTTGTGGGACCCACTCGGCAAAGTCTCACAGGTTCAATGACTGGGCAGCCGTGTAGCGGATTGTGTAAAATGTTTTGTTACACACAAGTGGTGTTTTCTTTGTTTTTTCCCCCCAAATTGTATTTATCGCGGTCACGTCGTGAGACAGAGAATCCATTTGAAGCTCTCACACAGCAGTGCACCCGTCGATGTTTGCGAGTGGCTAACAAGAAGCGGACATCACAGAACCACTTCTGATATGTCCCTTCAAGTGACCTCTGATCCACACTCGGGGTGCATATTATCACATGCTCTGCTGCAACGAAATGTTTGTTGTATGGTAGTCAAACCGATTTTATTTATTTATTCTCAGAGCTGGACTCTAAGCAAATGCACGGAAACAGATTTAATATGATGGGTTTCCTCGCTGCCGTCTTTGATGACCAGGCAGAGACCATCAGCTCACTCAACTTGACAGCCCGCTTTAATGACAAGCTGCTCCTTGCATTCAAATCCAAGATCTTAGCAGGGCCAGTTCAGTGTCCTGACCTCTTGAGCCACGGAGTCCGCTTACAAGCGTTTGTTTTTAGGATTGCATTCATATTTAACGAAGGTTCTTGTACGCTCTACCATCTCGGTTAACATTTGTGCTTGTGGTAGGAACGCAATTGTTAATCGAATCAAAGTGATTCTTACGCTTGCAGAACCTACAATGAAACATCCGCGAAAGAATCGTTTAATTATGATTTACTCAAATGCTGTAAAATGAATGCGCGAAACTACACCTACTCAACGTTTAAACGGAAATGTAATACCGTACCTCAATCATAGAATGAGTGCTGCAATGATTCTTCTTTTTCAAAAAGGGAGACAAAAACGACGTGTCTCCCTTTTCGATTTGAAGATCTTCGGGCACCAAATAGTGGAAGTTTTAGAGGCCAACCAACCACGTGTCCAAGCTCGATTGAGGAAAGGCGATTCCACCGTCGACCACATACACACTCTCAATCAACTCCTGAAAATGGTCCCACCTGATGACGGAGACTTGTGTTGCCTCCGAAACGTCGTGATTTTTATTTTATTTTACTTTCATTAATTTTAATGTTTTACCTACGTGACTTTACCGAAAAAACCTAAGAATATGAATCATTGCAGTCACGAAAGCTTCAAATCTAGAAAAAAAAAAATCCTGAAAATGGCATATGAATATCGACGCCACTATTGCCTGGCCTGGAGTTGATTATGAAAAGGAATTCGATTCAGCGGAAACGTAAGTGATCATCCAGCGTTCACGAAACTGAGGTGTTGATTAGATGTCATGTTGACATTGCCAACGCCACTCCGAAGGAACTGCTGCGTTGAGATTGCGCGGAGAAATTGCACAAATCACAAGAGGAAAGCACAAATCATAAGAGGAGTCAGGCAAAGGAGACACGTTCTCACCGAGGATATTTACAGCGACGTTATTCGACATCTTCTGAGAACATTTTATTTTCAGAAATAATGGCACAACGTAAATTGATGGGGAAAATAGTTTTAGTCGTTTCGGATTTTGCTGTGAAAATTCATTACGAGAAAGGGATTGCAGAACTTGACAAAGGAGGCTGCAAGTTTTGGACTTGAGATGAATAAGAGCAAAACAAAAGTACTCGATATCGTGTATACATGTAACGAAATCTCCAGATGCTGTTTACATCAAAAGAATGAAAGCTTCAAATCTTGAGCAGTGACCATGTGAAATTAAATTAAATTCAACAAACACAACGCGGACAAGATAACCATGAGGTCCGTGGTAACACAAACGGTAAATTGTTGAGGAATCTGTTTTGAATGGACAGAGGCAACATTGGGGCTTGTTGCATCAGTGCGGAAATCGATTGAGTGTCATCTTCCTGACGGCGTCTGTTATCAACGGTCGAGGAGTGTAACTTGAAATGTGTGGGCAGTCGGGTGTTGAGCAGTGGAAAGGGAAGGGCATGACCCAAGATAGCCATGAGATAAATTGTGTGGACAGGCCACAGTAAAATACATGAAGAAATAACAAACCGAATCGTGAGCAGCAGGACAACTCGTGCGAGGTATGCAGCGATACGAAGACAAAGACAACGATCCCCCGTATAGCCTCGACAGACTGTTGGGGCAAGTGCCTTTAGCTAGCACCCATGAAGACCGGCACAGCACACGACGGAGTGGGTGGTCAACACCACGCCTGGGCCGCCTTTAAAGGTTTGATTTTAAATGAAATATCACCCCCGACTCAAGGGAGGTTTCAAAACATTGGACAGCACTGATTCAATTGGGTCGGATTAAAATATCAGAAAATTAAGACAGGAATGTCAAAAATGCAGCACCCCCTTAATTCATCAGGGGGAATACAATGAACGTTTCATATTTCTACCACTCGAGGACAACAATCCGTCCATGTGCCGCGCACGGGATGATTTCATCGCTTCGTCTCCGCGGCGGACGTGATCCCTCAGGCGCGCTCCTCGCTCCGGCCGCCGATCCGCCGTTAGTCTCGACCAAGGAGCACCATTCCCTTATAGGGGGCCGTCCATAAATGACGTCACGCGATTTTGGACGATTTTAACTATTGTCATTGTAGTGCGTATTTAATGTGGCGCTGCACTCTGATGTTGTAGGATAAAACGTTTATTGAAAAGTATATTTAATTAAGTAGAACGTGTTGTCTATATTTATTTAAAGTTGCGCATTTTGATGTGACGTCACATTTCTAAAACTAACCCTCCCCCCCTCGTCACACATCGTCACAAATGTCTGACCCCCCCCCCCCAGGTGCGTGACGTCATTTATGGACGGCCCCTAGCCACGTGTCCAGCCCAAGCCCACGTTCATTGCGGTCAATATGTGAGTTGGGGAGACCTTCATTCAGCACTGGATAGCTCACGTGTTGTTTGTCCTCCTTCCCCCGCACCTCCGATTAGCACACAGTTGGCTACGTACGGTGCGAAAGAAGTTCAACATACTGTACATATTTGGCTGACGTTGATGATGATGATGACTCGAGAGCAGTGTGCGGACGTCAAAGTTGGTGCATAATGGGCAATGATGAAGAAGACACCACATTCCCTCACAAGCTGCTGTGTGCACTCAAATATATGAGAGAAAAAAAACACATCTTGTCTCACTACGGACTTCATTCAAAATTCCCCATTGCAACAACAGCCACCACAATAAAGGCAATTATTATATCATCAGCGGATGAAGGCCGTCCCATGACATCAACAAATAAAAGGCCATCTGATCGCTGATATACATATTTTTGTTTGTCAAATTTTTATTGCACAGATGTGTCTTCAGGTGTAATTAAAAAAAAACAACTCACATCGAGTTGGCGGATCTCACAAAGGGTGTTACATATAAGGAGTTCCACTGGTTAGAAGCATCAGCAGGCGTTGTGACCCGGGGGAGCATTACTACTGAAGCATCTTGTGAATGGAGTATACGACTTGGGATAGAAACAGAGTGGAGTTCAGTCAAGTAAGAAGGAGCAAGACCGTTTAGTGCCTTGTAACTTAAAAAGCAGAATCTTGAAATCGGGCCGAGAATGAACTGGGAGCCAATGTAATGAGGCCAGGATTGGTGTAATGTGGACAGATTTTTTTTTAGAATGTGTGAACACTCAGGGGGCAAGCTGCATGTTGTACAACTTAGCAATGTCTTCGCGGATATTGCTGTAATGAGTGCCTTGCAGTGATCAAGTCGAGAAGAATTGAAGGAGTGGATTTAACTTCATTGCACCGGCAGAGGAGAGACAGGGTTTGAGTTTGGCAATATTTCAGAGATTTGGTAGCAAGTTGGGAAGAACAATAAAGCAAGCTCTCAATGACGGATGTTGGGAAGTTAACCTTGTAGAGTTGGTGTCGGGAGTCCAATATAATTGCCTCAGTTTAGACTGGGAAAGTTTCGTGGCATCCAATATTTAATATCTGGGAGACAAGCTGACAGCACTGTCAAGCTAGAGACCTGATCGTGCTTGACTGAAAGATACAATTGTGTCATTGGCATCGAAATGAAAGCTCACCCCAAACTGCTGACTGACATTGTTCAATGATAGCATAATAATCATAGAGAACAGTTGAGGGCCCAAAATGGATCCCCAAGGGACACCGCATACTTCTCTTGATAGCAAAGAAGTAGACCTCCCCCCAAGCGACACTGAGACAACAATGTCACCTGTTTGAGGGATGTGAGGTAATTCGTCTCAAAGCAGTGCTTGAAACTCCCAGTGTCCCTGAGGGGAGGTCGAACAAAATTGAATTATCAGCTGTGTCAGAGGCTGCCCTTGAGTCTTGCAAAAAATAAGAACGTACTTTTTGGCCAAAGGCAGAGTTAATAAGTCATTGACTACCTCAACAAGATCAGTTTTCCGTGCTATGAGCTGGAGGGAGTTCAGGTAGAATTTTCTCATGTAAATCTTTGAAAGTTGAGGACATTCTGTAGCTGATCTGTCTCCACATCTCCACATATTAATTAAAAAAAGATCCATTAGCCATTACAGCAGCTTTGCAGATCAATATTATTCAGCAGCGTTTATTTAAGCAAGCAAACCCTGGACCAGATTAAACCTCCTGGGTCTCGTCAGCAGTCAGTATTGTTAAACAAATGCTGCTAGATTATCAGGTGCAGTTGGCAAGAACACTCCATGTAATCTATGGGACCCCACTTTAACACAAAAAGCAGTACATGTGGATAGGCTATTTTGTGGGCAAAACTGTAAAAATTAGATGGGGAAAAATGCCTTTATATTTTGTACGTTTATTTACCGAGGAAAGCATCACTTTAGTCTCAAGACTCTTTGACAGGAGGGTCTCGCCAAGTTTTCACAGTAGGCGTGACGTAGCTGCGTATACACCTGGTTAAGTAATTCTCGGGAAATTCTTCAGCATTGGGATCTTTATTTCCCCCAATACCAGTTACGTTGCATTTTTCTTTGGCTCTGGGAGGAAACTGGAGAACCCAGAGGGAACCCATGCAGAACAGGGTGAGGACATCAACCCCACATAACGGAATTAAGACCACACAGTGTGCCTATTCATAGCATTGCTCGAGGATAAAATCATTGCATACCTAATTATAACATAAAGCATATAACGGGTTGATTTTTCCAGAAATGGCTCTGCTCTAAAGGAGGGTCAGGGCCTGAAACAGCCAAATATAGTTTGTTCTACTACAGGGCAGTATTGATGACGAACGTGGTGAGTCAAAGAAATAAATAATGCCAATGTAAATATAATCAATTTCTTTCCTACTTTTAATCACATTCTCAAGTAACAAACCGGATGCGCTTTACCCCGCCTGCGGTAATGTGGTTGCTGTGTCGAATACGTGTCGCGTGTCAGTGTCTCGTATCGTGTAACATTTGAGAAATTGTGTGTGCACTCATAAGAACCCGCCATCTGGCTTCCCTGGTCTCTGTTTCTAATTTTTAACAGCCTGTGACTGGGTACGTAATCACGTCAAGAGCCGAGTGGGGAGTTTGTTGTTGTTGTTTTTCAAGGGAGTGCTAAAATCGGAGATCAACTTGACCTTCACGTTTCATGAAAGGCATGTGTAAAAAAAAAGCATGTGTTAAAGAAAATGTGTAAAAAAAAGTTGGTTAAGGGGGAGTGCCTTTGAAATATATTAGCAGGTTAAATTAAATACGATTGAAAGGTGTTCTACACACCTGATGGATATCTAAAGACCAAAACAATAGACCACTTGGCTGACGGGGTACCTACGCAGACGGACAGTCAGGAAGTGCGTTATAGGCATCTGATTGGTGCAGGGAGGCCTCAAAGAGGATTGGTTACGGCCAGAGAAATGAACTGATTGGTTGAGAAATTCAAACGTAAAAGGCGGGAAAAGGAGGGTGGACTGTCGGGGTAACGGTTGATAACGATTGGAGAAGGAGGACGAGCATTAGCTGAGGGAAATGGGGTAAGTGAACCTTTGCGAAAGGGGGCTCGATGGATATAAAAGGGGAGAGCACGAGGGGAAATGACGGTTGGAGAAAATACGAAGTGTAAGCATCAAGAACCAAAGCCGGGGCCTATGAATAGCGTTGTGTCCGAAATTATGGCTCATAATAAGAAAGCAAGAATGTGTCGGCATCACTATAACCGGTGTCAGAATTGGGGTTTCTGACAAATGTCGCGCCCAATCTGATGAAGGCACCCACCGGTGACGTCCGACGATGAGGAGGTCTTCATCCAGAATGTCTGGGACGAAGAGGACCCGGAGACCAATCTCGGGGACGTGAGAGAGGCTGTGGGGGCGCCGGTGGTGACAGAACAGGGGCAGCCGCAGCAACCGGAGCATCCAATCCAATCACCCGAGCGCCGCCCATGACCCAAGGATGGGAGCGGCTAGAGGGACGGATCGACTGCTTCACAGACGTGGTCTCCCAGCTCGTGGTGCAAGCTCGCCGGGAAGGAGGGGAGAATGGGAGTGGTGGAGGTGGTGGCGGGAGAACCGGTGGTCGGCGCCATCCGGCCGACCGCTGTGGAGGCCGGGGAGCCAGGGATGCTTGGAACACTGGTGGTGGCCAGGACACTACTGCCAGAGACAGCGCCGGTGGAGCACAAGAGAGCACCCGACAGGCCTCACTGGCTGGGGCCGGTCTTGTGGCAGCAGGAGGTAACTGGGGAGCCTTCACCAGGTGGTTTGAGGCCGCATACCAGGCATTGGACTGGACGGAGGAAGAGGCGTTGAAGGCACTGCCCACGACTTTAAACGATGAAGCCCTTGCCATCTTCAAGGCCATACCGGCAGAGCGAAGGGCCACGCTGCAAGCAACCTGCCGCAAGATGGCTGAAGTTTTTCAGCCGCCATCCAACGCGAAGAGGAAGTTCCAACAGTGCAAAAGAGAGGAAGCAAAGTCGCCCCTCACCAAACATAACACTCTAACGGCGCTCGGGCAGGCGGCTTACTCTCGGCTGGACAAAGCGGCGTTGCATTCGTTAGTGATGGAGAGAATGCTGGCCTTGGTTCACGAGATGGGCGCTGTACTGTCCATAGTGGAGGAGGAAGCACAGACCTCCTTGTGGGTAGCCCGGTGTCTGCGGGCACAAGAAGAAATGAACTAGCGGACCTGAGTGGTGGCACCTATAGATAAAGGTCCTGGGGTGCGGCGCCTGAACGTCCTGCCCAAGCTGCAAAACAAGGGTTGCCCCACCCGTCACGGTGGCAGTTGCAGGCAGCGGAGAGCCACTGGAAGGAGTGGTGGTGGCGGTCCATGGGTGGACGAGGCCCAGAGGGACGACTCCACAATGACCTCGAGGTTGGGGGCCAAGAGGGGAGAGAGCGACTCTAGAGCAGGGCCTGCCCATCACCTACCATCGTTGAGGCCGGCCCCGGCACATTGGGCGTAGATGAAGGAACGACCCTCTGCCATCAGCGAAGACAGCGTCCACCTCTTCATCGGTGGCTGCTGCACTACAACACCAGGCGAGCCTCGACACCCCAGACACCCGGCTGGATAGTTCACCTCACGCATCTATGGAATCATCACCTCTCACCACCTCCACCGCCACTTTTGATGTACCATCAGAGTCGGTGAGCGTCGGGAATAACGGAGTCGCGAAATCCCTTAAAGAGGGTCGGGACTCACTCCTCCACAGGTGGCTCGAGTCGGGAAACCCGTGGAAGAAGCTGGCTCAGCGGGTCGAAGCGGCAGCCGCGGGGACCTCGGTTGTGGTGGGTTCTGTAGAAGAGGTCTGCATTTTGATTGATACGGGGGCGTCGGCCACTATTATTTCCCACCAGATATTTGACTTGCCACCGTCTAGTGGCCGTCGCTTATCGCCGGTCTCCAGCACGTACGTGGCGGCAAACAGCGGTAGCATGGGGATTGTGGGGCAAATCTATGCGCTGGTGCAGATTGGGGAGTTCGCCTTGTCGGGACACATTGGTTTCCAGCACGTTAGCCGTTCCATGCCTGCTGGCAACCGATTTCTTAAACAGAATGCCTCTCCGGATACGCACTTACCAGGGTTGCATAGAAATGCCGTCGGGAGCTCGCATTTTTTTCCTGCAATCGGTGGGCCAGTGTATGCAACGATTGATGTCTGTTGCAGGTGCTGGTCAGTGAGTCCGTGATTGCACCTCGAGCCATGCACATTCTGGTACCCTTACGATACCGAAAACCGCAAGTGACAACATGGTTGGAGAGAAGACGAAGTTCAAGGATCAAGAACAGAAGGCCGGGCCTAGGAATTGCGTTGTGTCCAAAATATAGGCTCTTAATGATAAAGCAAAAATGTGTGTCCGCGTCACTACACATACGTTGACAGATACATGATCCATTTACACAGGGCTTTATTTTTCATTGATATATTGCTGCCCGCCCATCACCAATAGCAGGGCGAGGGACATGGGGGAGGGGGATGGCGAGGGAATATGTTCCGGAGCTAAGCTTCGGACAGCTCCAACTCAAATTAAGCTCTACGTTAAAATACAGAGTATGTCAACATTCTTTTGTTTTAGAGAACGCAATTGATTTTGACAATTGAACCTTATGGCGGTACCCCGGGGTACCATAGTACCATAGTACCCCGGGGTACCATAGTACCCCGGCTGTCGCATAATGTCCGTGATGCAGTCATTTTTAGTCTGTTGATGGTCGGCGATGCGGCAATCGACTCACTCGACGAGCTGTACACGATACACTTTGGTGCATACGAGCGTTCAGGGTTTCAGCGCAATCGTCCTCGCTTGCGTTTCGACGTCGCGGAGTAGCACCGATTTCTGATTGATTGGTACCCCAGTCGCGGAGTTAAGTACACCCCTGGAAAATTGGTGTCCCAGAAATTAAATATATAATTGCATCGGCCATTTTGTATTATTTGGTACCCCGGGGTACCGCCATAAGGGTCAATTGTTCAGGTGGAGGGCAATTTTTCGTTCCAGCTTGCACAAAAAAAACAAGATCCCCCATATAGCCTTAACAGACTTTTGAGGCACGTGCTGTTTGCGAGCACCTATGAAAGCCGGCACGACACACGAGGGGGTGGGCGACCAGCACCACGCCCGGCCGCATTTACCTCCCTAGTGCCAATGTTTACAGATCGACCTATGTATGGGAGGCCCAGGATCCGTTCAGATAATCGCCACTGGTGTTGTCTGTGAGCGGGAATCGAACTTGGGTGGCCGGATTCGTAGTTCTGCGCGCTAACCGCTACACTACCACTCCCCAAGACACACACAACACACGTACACCCCCGATTTTTTTTTAATGGTGCAATACGCTCTATTTATCTATCTATCGTGAGCATACAGAAAGTCCGACATTGTGTTCGCGTGTCCCATCTCAGAGACAATGCCGCCTCCCCTTACGCACGCAGCTTAGCGAGGGTCCGAGTGACGCAATGCCGCATTTCATACGCACCGGTAGCGCGTTGTGCGGGGCGAGTGGAAAATAAGCGCATAAATCAGGGCACAAAGGCGCAATGTTCGCGGCAGGTGTCTGCGTAGGAATAAAAAACACAATCTCATTAGCGCACGCGGCGAGAGATTAACCGGTGTGCGGAGGGCCGGCGGTGCGGAGGGCCGGCGATGCAAAGGTTTTTTTTTAACGATCTGAATGGCTTCTAATCTTAGAGGGGCCACGTGGGTGTACATTGTGTTTGCAAAGCCAGTGGCCGTGAGTGCAGTCAGGCGCATGTTTGTTCACGTGTCAGATCCACGCTTGTTCAATCACATGCGACACCTCAATGATGGAAATTTCGTAAATACATTGCAGCATTTGTTTTTTTTTTATGGGAAACTGTCCCTTGGCCATCCGCAGCCACCCATCATTAGTGTTTTTTAGTGCAGTAATTATTTTGTGTAAACTCGTGAAAAAAGTTGCGCCGAGGGCGAATGCAGTTTACGCACAGTCCATTAGGCAGAATGAAGAGCGTGTATGAATGATCCCATCGTTATACTAATGTGAGATGTTCTTATTTGTATGCTTTGGCTTCAGTTTCAATCTCGAGATCCACATTATGATATACTCTTCTGCCGCAACTAATATGCAACTTTTCTGATGAGCTTGAGGAAAGATGTCTCGTTCTCAAACGGCCACCTACGTATTGATTTATTTTGCGCTGATAAGGCTCCATTACTGAGAGGGAGTGCTCTCATCAATTGAACCTCGCATTTGCTCATCAAGCCTAACTTCTAGTGAGATCCAGAAAGCCAAAACCAATGCGTTGTGTGTTTGCTTCATGAAAATGCTGCAGGTTAATATAAGGGCAGAAGGCCGAAAGGGTGATCGACATTTAATTTTACGTGGAAAACCAGAACAAAATCAACGGATGTATTTCCATTCATGGACAAGGCACTCTGCATCAAATCAGCTTCCAACTAAAGGTAGCAGCAGGAAGCATATGTAAACGTTAATAGGTATTTGTAAAACAAATTTCAGAAATTAATGGCACCGCATTCGTCATGAACGCTGTCTTATTACGGACAAACAAATGTCGCAAGCTGACATTTTGGGCAACGTCCCTTCTTCATTGCAGAAAGTGAGGCGAGAGAGACTGTGAAGTCCTCTGTCTGGCCCGTCCCCCCTACTCTGAATAAGGGTCGTTACCCAAAACGTCACCTTACGAGATATATAATGTTGATGTCATGAAGCAGCGTTGGTGATGCATGCGGCGAAATGTTGGTTTATTTATTTATTTTCCCCCTTCATGTTTTTTAAATTTTTTATTTCAGTCAAGAGACTTAACTCACACGGATAGCATTCGTAGGTGGTGCTGCCGGACCTACCGGATGATTTTATTTCTAATCGTCGGTGTCATCATCCGCATCCGTGAAGTGCACTTCTCAGAGACATCGTGAAAAAAATCACATTCGCAAGCTGAAATTCAGTTCACTCGCTTGCAACACTGCCTTGGTTGCGGTGACCTTAAGGTCGTGAGAGAATACTGTTGTCTCCGTGAAAGATGTTTAGTTGGAGACGCCACCGTATGACTGCTCTTGCGGGTGTGAGGAGCTACCGTACAGAATAATTTTCTATACCTCTGTTGTGGTAACTTTTGTTCTTTTTTCTACCTTTTTGTTTTCATACAATTTCTTCATATGTTTATGCAGATTTTTCCTATGGGTTTTATTTACTCTTTGGTTATTTCGGTAAAGTCACGTAGAAAGAACATTTTGTTATTTATAATATGCATATTATTTAATTAATTTTCTTTCTACGTGACTTTACCGAAAGAACCAAAGAGTAATTCCTGCAGTTACGAAAGCTTCAAATCTGGTTTCATTTACTTATAAAAAACAATATAATTGCTAAACATAGCATTTAGCCCTGAATGTGATTATGCGTATAATTGTTCTACAGCGTTGTGAGATGCAATTAGCATGAATGACGCTATGAAAATAAAAATAAAATATATATCCTTGCTTTGCTTGTGGGTGTAAGAGGACTCCGGAGTGCAACCAACGTAGGTTATTAGTACTTTGGCTAGTATTTTGACAAAATATGCTATTTCTCTTTCCCGTGTCTCATTTTCTATTTAGGGGCCGTCCATAAATGACATCATGCACCTAGGGGAGGGGGGTCAGATATTTGTGACGATGTGTGACAAGGGGGGGGGGGGGGTTGAGAAATGTGACGTCATATCAAAATGCGCAACTTTAAATAAATATAGACAACACGTTCTACTGTATTAAATATACTTTTTAATAAATGTTTTCTCCAACATCAGAGTGCAGCGGCACATTAAATACCCACTACAATGACAATAGTTTAAAGCGATTTGAAGCATGTTTATTTTTTTTGGGGGGGGGGGGCAGAGCTTTGTGATGTCATATTTGAGGGGGGTCTGATTTTTTGTGATGCCGTGTGACGACGGGGGGGTCAAAAATCGTCTAGAATCGCGTGACGTCATTTATGGACGGCCCCTTAGATATTAAAAAAAACCTCTCCTGTGATTAAACCTTATAGAGCTTGATGGGATAAGCTTGTATAAAAAATAAAAACATATTGAGCAAACATTAAACAATAAATTTGATCAGTTAAATGTACATATGTAAATGTGAAATGCTTTGTGACAATACAAGTGAGTTTTCATTCATGCCTCTGCTCAGAAAGATGGTTAATTAACTCAGATCCTTCCACAGTGTCCTAATCCAATCTCCGATCAATTTCATGATTGCTCTCGCTGTCTTTAAGAGCCTTCGATGTGCTCGCCCATTTCTACTGCTCCTCTCTCATTTCGTTTAAATACCCCCCCCCCCTCCATGATCCCTCTCTGGCCGAGCCACCACGGGTTCCTACCACAGCTCCGAGTCAACTTTCGCTCACTGGGAGGTTGCTCGTTCTTTGCTGCCCCCAATGTCTAGAACTCCTCGTCCCAAGCCATCCATGCAGTCGACTCGCTGTCCCCTGTTCAATACACACTCAAGGTCTTATTTTTATTCAGACTGTCTGTATCTCTGTATAAATTAAATAAAATTCTTCTTGGTTCTTTCGGTAAAGTCACGTAGAAGGGAAGTAATAAAATAATACAAATAAAACATAATAAAATAATTCTCACGACGTTTCGGCCACAATGCAAGCAGCCGTCCTCAGGTGAAGACCAGGTCTGTCGGGGAGACATACTTCTTTTATTATGTTTTATTTTATTATTTTATTACTTCCCTTCTACGTGACTTTACCGAAAGAACCAAGAATATGAATCCCTGCAGTCACGAAAGCTTTAAATCGAAAGTTAAATAAAATTATTGTTCTGTACAGCGTCTTGAGATGCAGTTGCATTTAGATGATATAAAAAAACAAATTCAATTCTTAATATATTTGAAAGCTTTTCGCTCCATATAATATGCACAATTAATATATATTAATTAAGCCTACTACCCGATCCAAAGTAAACCAGCGTTGCGCCTAAGTTAGTGCTTGAATGGGTGACCACCATGGCTTGCCAGGTGTTGTAGGTGTGTGGCGACGAGGTGACCATGGGATTGACCGTGCTGATTGTCTCCTGTGGTGGGTTTTCTCGGGGTCCTTAAGTTTCCTCACACACGAAGTCAAACTCTCATGGAATTGGCCAAACAACTAAAAGGGAGGACCCCTTCTGGGAATATCTTCTTTTGACTCAGCGAGGCTTGTCCTGAGTAAATATTTGACATTAATATCATTATATTGATGATGAATTATATTAATGATATTAATCAACGTGGGGAAATGCATTTAGTACAACGTATCGGGAGAAGCAAGCAGGTAGAAAGAAAAAAAACAGCCACAAATGAATTGCAAAGTCCTCATATCTGAATTTCTGCCCATACATTTGAATTAATTCTGCCTCAAAGTCTCTGGAATTACCCCGAACTTATCAGAGGAAAAGCTCCTGGTACAGGATTGCAATAAATAAAAAAAACGCATAGGGACCTCACCAGCGGATTTACATATTCATCATAAAATAAAATGTACCCTGCATTCTGGGCGTGGAATGGTGAGGTGGGGACTTTCAGAATATTTAAGAGAGTGGTGGTGAAGCGTTTTAGGTCAACAGATCCATTCCTATAGCACACAGGCCACTTGCTGCTGCTGATTGAATTGCGAGGAGCAATGATGGAGAACTACTCTCGTTTTAGCCACAGTAACATTTTCAGAAATGTTTGCCTTTTTTTAAAATGGACTTTGGGTTTTTCATTCCGTTATTCCATTTGTACGCTGTACCATTTCTTATCGATGTCTCTTCTCCCTTGAGAAGGAGATGTACAGGGTGCTTAATTTTTTTTTTTTACACTTCTGAGAATTTTCAACAACACCACGAGAAATGTGCCCCCAGACTCTGGGGACCACCTGGAGAAGATTCCAGGCGCGTGTTGACAATGATGGCGAATGCGTCGAGACTATGACTTTTGAAGCTATTAACATACATTTGTTATCATATTCCAGTGTATTATCCGTTATTTTTCCATTCAAAAGGATAGTCCCATATAAGTGTTGAAACATTGTTGAAGCACCCTGTATTTGGTCCTAACTGGGCTCTCAACCTGGTGATAAGTAAAGGGTCTAACGTCTAATCTCATAACAATCGCATTGTACGGCCCATTGTCGACACAACACTGAGGGTTGGTCGTGGGGACTGTTCGACCATACATCACCACCCCTGTCAGTGTGAGTTGACAAAGGGAGAGGGTCCGCACGACTGCTTCGGGTATCACCCGCCGATGTTCGCCATGGCCAGAAATAAATCTCAGGTCGCTGGCGTGCTAAACCCTTTCCGGCTAAATCTAAAAATAGAAAAATGAAAACGTCGCGAAGCGTTGTCTTCTAGGAGTGAGCTCACGGTTTACGTGAAACTTTTTATAATCTGTACACATATTCTTTGGGACTTTCGGTAAAGTCACGTAGATAGTTTCAAAGAAAATAACCAAAAACTGCGACGTTTCGATCACAACGCAAGCGATCGTCATCAGGAGGAGAAAAGAGGGGGAAAGCTGCTGACGCAGGCTGTTTTAAAGGTTTAAAATGGGTGTAGCCCAAGGGTCATAAACGAAGTGGGCGGGGCTAGTTATGTTAATGTGATAAATTAGCATGTTTGTGAGAGATTACCATGTTAATGTAAGATCGGAGAGCGGCCTCCACAAATGCGCGAAGGTAGCCACAGGTAAGCCACCTCTGCGCCATCGTGGAGGAGATGTACAGGGCTCTTTTTTCCTCCTGATGACGATCGCTTGTGTTGTGATCGAAACGTCGTAGTTTTTTGTTATTTTCTTTGATTGAATCTGTACACAATTTGTCGTTCCCTCGAGGACGCCGGCATTTTTAAAATCACCTGCTTAAGACTTAGCCATGAGCATTCGTGGCCCTCCGTGAACGTGGCTGCAATCACAATGCTTCCCTGAGTGTCTGTGACATCTGGCTGTGGGTAGAGAGGGGTCACGAGTAGTGACGTCTGACGGGACTCTGTTGAATCTGACTCTCATCGCCACTCCTGGAGTGATTCCAATCCGTTGTAATAACACGGCAAGAGACAGGCCATTTCTCACGGCTGTGCAGCTATTTATTGTTGGGGATTTCTGAAAGATTGGCGACCACTGGGAAAGAGGATGATAAAGATCCACGCAACATCACCAGGCACAAGAATGGACCATTTCAAAATCGCCATATTTGAACACTACCTGCAACTTTGTTTTGGTAGGAATATAACAACCGTTCATGTACAGTTCGCAAAAAACACAGGTCAACTTTACCAAAAAAGATAATGAATCTGGATATAGATAGGATAGCGGAAATTAATTATTCATTAAAATAAATGACTGTGTAAGGTGTTGTTTTCTTGGAGAAAGCCACCAACATTGAATCCATTGGCCTTTAGCCCTTCAAGAGTCATGTTTCCGAGAAGTACTTGTTTAAATGTGGAAACCTTGGACTGATTTCCACTGCAATGAGTCATGGGAGAGGTGTAATCATTTACGCCAGTGCCATCGGGCTTCTGAAGCTTTCGACCGAAGCATCACTCCCACAGACAATATGGGCCAAACAAACGAGCTAAAAATAACGTCCAACGTGGAATTAATACCAGTAGACGGTAGACCAAGGTGCACCGCATTCATAATGGCCACATTTTAAAACTGCCTGCAACTTTGTTGAATAAACTTTTAACAACTATTCATGTACTTCGTGCAAACACGGGTCACCTTGACCAAAAATTATAAAATAATGTCAGGCCGTCGCCTGTTACTGAGACTCTGAAACTCAGTGCTGCCTGTCGCATGGTCGGCAAATCGGCCCCACTAAACCGCCTCTCCCGCTACTACGCCTTGCCGAGTGGGGAGGAGGAGGGTGTCTGGCCATCCATATGGGATAAACTGAGCCAGAGGGCCAACACGGTGAGAATGAGCTCGTCATGAGCCAACAGCCGTCCACACCCACTGAGATGCCAGTGATGACAATGAAAAATAAACAACCCACCTCCAATTTTTCGATTTAAAGCTTTCGTGACTGCAGGGATTCATCTTCTTGGTTTTTTCGGTAAAGTCACGTAGAAGGGAAATAATAAAATAATAAAAATAAAACAATAAAAAATAAAACATAATAAAATAAATAATTGTTTTATTATGTTTTATTTTTATTATTTTATTACTTCCCTTCTACGTGACTTTACCGAAAGAACCAAGAAGATGAACCCACCTCCACAAAAGAATATCTTGATAATCCAGAGGCCTGGAATCCCAGAGTCGGAAAAATTCCATACGGTGACAGGGAAGACACGACAGAGAAATGTCGTCTGGGACACACAAATAAGCAAGGTCTAAGACACTTAGGAAACTAGATTTGTTGAATTCCTTAGAGGAGGAGAAATTATAACTTAAATTCTGTGCAGAATCTGCAAGGCCATCTGACAGTCTGGCAATTGGCCAATGCAATGGTCCAAATGTGTAATGATATCGATATTTGAAAAAAAGGAAATATCATACAATGTAAATATAACCATTTATTTATTTCTACTATGTTTTAAAAATGTGTCAACCCACAGGTAGAAGCCTCTTTATAGGAAGAAGAAGCAGGTGTCAGGGCTGGAGGAAGTACAGCAGAACACATTTTCAACCTCTGAGAAATATAATGAACATCAGAAAGACCTCCATCATATTTTTATTGATTAAAAAAAAGCCTTCGATCGTATATGACAATAAGGTCTCATGGGGGCGGGGTTATGAAGACGTTTAAGAGTCCAAGTAAAATAATAGCTGAAGAATCATTATACAACAGTACAATGGGTGGAGATCTGATGGAAAATGCTTTTAGTGAGTCGTTCCACAAACAACAGGGTTGTCCGTTATGACCATGCATATATAACGTGTATTTAGAACACGATGTCAGACGCGTGTAAATCGTTTGACAGTTCTGTACCATTCTGAGAATGATTGATCTGCAATCTTAGATTCGCAGATGACATTGATCTGATTGCAAAGTCAGCAGAAGGATGGCAGGTCTATGAAGTTACCCTTGACAGGGTGGCAACATCATATGGAATTGTAATTAGTGGCGAGAAAAGCCAGGCGATGCCCCGGTAGGAGAGGACATCTATGTAAGGAGAGAAAAAACATGATTAAGGGAACTCCTTTAAACATTTCGGAGCAAACTTCAAGGAAGACAGAAGATCGGAAAAGAGGCTTAGACCAGATTGGTCATTGCAACATGAATGTTACAAAACACAAGGATATGAGAAGACAAAGATGCATCTCTGCAGTCCAACATTAATATACTCCAAATAAGGTTAATCGTTATGGTATTGCCGTATGTGTCTCTGAATCTTGGACACTGATTAGTGACAGCTAACAGGGGATTCAGGATTTTTGAGATGTGGTGTTCCTAAGACTGATTTGAATGCCATAGGCTCACTTGTACAAATGAGTCAATTCGTGTTAACATGACTAAAGAGCTTAAGTTCATCTTGTTTAACCAGGTGAGAACTCAAGAGGCCAGAATAGTCTCCACTGCAAGAGTGACCCGGGGAATTAGTCTGCCAGTATGGGCCACGATTGCTATGATTTGGGATTATACATGCTCTTGCGAATGACGTCAATGGATCTTGAACGTCCATTGTGAAGTAGACGCCACGTAGTATTATTACCACTACAGTTAGTACATGCGCGGTAATAACCAGGGTGGTCGCACGGATTCAAACCGGGAACCTCTGCAACAAGCGGCGAAGGCGCGGCCGCTGGGCTATCCCTCCACTCTCACACATCCGATGAGCACGGTTGGCCACGTACGGTGCGAAAGAAGTGCAGCATACGTACATGCGTAGGGGATTCACTTTCTCACACGCCCCGCTACACGGAAATATTTAATCGTACGGCAGTCAAACCAATAAGTTTCATTCTCGGTGACGGATTTTTGCTGCTCGATAAAAAATTATTGTAACAGCAATATAGTAGTATACTCTCTGGTTCTTTCGGTAAAGTCACGTAGATATAAAAGATAATAAAACAATACGACGTTTCGGTCGCAACACAAGCGTCCGTCATCAGGTGAGAAAGAATGGTCTGCTGTTGTGGCTTTATATAGGCACTGGGGGGGGGGGGAAGGGGGGGTAGAGTCGTGGCTGCAGGAGTTCACGGGGGGGAGAGGGGGGAGGGTTTGTGGTGTGCAGGGACGGGTGGGGGCTGGAGAAATTAGTATGTCAATGTGCTTGAATTAGTAAACGAAAACAGCACGGGTGTAAGAGTGAGAATCACAGCAGTTAAAACTTGACGTGGTGTATCACGTCCTTCCAATGATTGCTTAATCTGCAATATACTTCCTGCCGTTAAAAAATGTTTTTATTACGCATTTTCCACACAATTTGCATGATCCATGTTCTTGTTTTTTTTATCCGAGCCACCCACCCCTGCCCTGCAGTGCCGGATTAAGCTAGTGCGGGGCCTGTAGCGCATGTTATAAAGGGGCCCTAAATAAAATAAAACACAAATATTGAAACAAATGTTTAACTTGCATAGTAAAGTAATTGTATTTTTTCATTTGCTATACAGCCAGATAAAACGACAAATCGCTAACCTTAAACAGCCAGTCGTTCATAAAAGTTGAAGGCAGTATAGTACTTTAGTAATAGAGCAAGTGCAGAATCACTAAACCGGAATTGATAGCTTGAAAGCATTTAGCGCGGGGCCCTTGAAAGTGCGGGGCCCGTAGCATATGTAGCTATATTCTTTGGGTCTTTCGGTGAAGTCACGTAGGTGGGTTGAAAGAAAATAACAAAAAAAATAACAAAAAACTACGACGTTTCGATCACAACACAAGTGAACGTCATCAGGAGGATGTCGAAACGTCGCAGTTTTTTTGTTCGTTATTTTTTTGTTATTTGTGCAGTTTATATTTATCCCACGTTTGTAATGGGACCCGAATGCAGAGTGCAGTGACTTCACACTGAAACCTTTCTTATTCTTTGTGTAAAGTTACGTAGATAGGTTCAAATTAATAAAAAATAAAATTAATTTCAACCTATCTACGTGACTTTACCGAAAGACCCAAAGAACATGAATTCCTGCAGTCACGAAAGCTTTTCAGTCAAGATTCATACGTAGCTACTTCTGCTGCTGTCCACCGGTGCCCTGCCATTCCCCACAGGAAGTCGCGCGTTCACCTGCGCGCCCGCTCAACCCCAAAGCAGAGGTCGCAACCGGGTACCCGATACCCGTACCCTACCCGATACCCGGCTACCCGTACCCGGCCGGGTACGGGTACCCGTTTGCGACCCTGGTGCGGCCGGGTACGGGTAGGCCGTGAGTCACTGGTGAGTAACCGTTTGTCACTCATTTCGGGTAGGGTACGGGTACGGGTAGGGAACGGCTACCTGTACCCGGCCGGGTATGGGTACGGGTACCCATTTGCGACCCTGGTGCGGCCGGGTACGGGTAAGGAATCAAAACCCGTTTGCGACCTCTGCCCCAAAGCCGACGCTGCCGACGACCTCACCTGTGGCACGCACTTGATGTGGTCCAGCAGCAGCTGCACGGCACCTATGGCCTCCTTGCGGATGGCGTGCAGGAGCGCGTCCCACGCCGACAGCTTGTAGCTCAGCAGCAGCTCGACGATCTCCAGGTTGTCGTTGTCGATGGCGAGCAGCAGCGCGCTGCGCCCCAGCGGGTCCAGGCAGTTGACGTCGATGTGGCCGTAGACCGACACGTCGTCCAGCGCCCGCTTCACCGTGCAGTAGTCGCCGCTCTCGACGGCCGCCAGGAAGGCCCGCTCGGCCGGTGAGAGGCCCGCCTCGGCTCGCACGATGCGCAGGGGGATGCGGTCGCGGCGTTGTTCGCTCGCGCCCGCGCGTCTGTAGTAGGACTGGGCCATATGTCCGGAGGCCACCCGCCTGCGTGGCGACATTCGGGGGGAGAGAAATGTTCGCAGTAAGAATTCGCCCCCAACTGCCGCGCGGCTACTGCGAGATGTTTACTGCCTCGCCTGGTCTACAGGAGGTCGTGGGTTCGATCACGACCCTTGACGCCTGCTGTATGTTTGCGTCTCTCTCTCTCTCTCTCATCATCACGGTGGCTATGAGAATTTAACTACCTTGCCTGGTCTACAGGATGTCGTGGGTTCGATCCCGACCCTTGACGCCTGCTGGAAATTTGGGGTTTGCGTCTCTCTCTCTCTCATCATCACAGTGGCTAGGAGATGTTAACTACCTCGCCTGGTCTGCAGGAGGTCGTGGGTTAGATCCTGACCCTTGACGCCTGCTGTGTATTTGGAGTTTGCGTCTCTCTTTCATCATCACCGTGGCTAGGAGATGTTACCTACCTCGCCTTGTATACAGGAGGGCGTGGGTTAGATCCTGACCCTTGACGCCTGCTGTGTATTTGGAGTTTGCATCTCTCTCTCTCTCTCATCATCACCGTGGCTAGGAGAAGTTAACTACCTCGCCTAGTCTACAGGAGGTCGTGGGTTCGATCCCGACCCTGACGCCTGCCGTGTATTTGGAGTTTTCATCTCTTTCTCTCTCATCATCACGATGGCTAGGAGAAGTTAACTACCTCGCCTGGTCTACAGGAGGTCGTGGGTTCGATCCCGACCCTTTACGCCTGCTGTATATTTGGGAGTTTGCATGTGTCTCTCCTCGTAGTTGCGTGAATTTTTCTCCGGGTTCTCCGGGTTTTCCCTCCACATTTATAAACATGCGTTTAGAACATTTGGCTGCTATACATTTCCACGTGATAAGCCACTTCGTTGAACGATTATTTGTGACCAGGAAAACGAGCTGTATAGCTCAGTTGTCCTTATCTGGTAAAATAAAAATAGTAAAATAGTTTCTGCCCGTGATACATATCGCGGCTTCATGATGGTTGCCCTGTGCTTTAACAGCGGAGCGAACACCACATTTTTCTCACGCTGATCTTCATGACATAAGCAAACGATTGTGTTGACTGGATGATAACCGAGCCACTAAATTACTGTGTCAGTGGTAAGTCAAAGCAGGTACTGTACGAGGTGAGTGGTGGCCAGATGGCGGGACGGCAATGGATTTTAGAATCCGTGTGAAGCTTTGAGTGTTACCCTGGTCGTATATGTAGCATAATACCAAGAGGAACCACCACCCGGTCAGCACTAAGGCGACGCAGGTACAAGATGCCGAGAGGTGACCAGAAGATGGCACGACCAGCAACGGACTTTGCAATGTGACCGTGCGAAGCGTGGAGTTGTACCTCCGTCTCGAACATGTGCGGCTTTTTGCTTTCTGCAGGACACTCTGGTTTACTCCCACACGCCCCAACGCGCATGCATCGAATTAGCCAAGGACCCTGCTGAAAGCGACGTCTCGAGACACGGCAGGTAAATATAACACGGGGCAACGACGCCTCTCTGCTAAAGGCACAAACTGCGCTCGGCATGGGCGGGTTCCGAGGACGTTCCAACTTACAGCCCAGTCCGTGTAGATGTTGAGTGTGCAGACTGTGCAATTGCATCTGGCCCCGTGGGTCGGGGGGGGGTGCCCAGGGTGCTGCGCTACATAGAGGGGACCCCCCCCCCCCGTTTCATTGCCTGCACAAGGGCCCATTCCGGCTACGGGACGGCACCGATTGCACGCTTGAAGATGCGGTTGACGCGTACGAGCAGGTCACTGCAGTCGGGCATGGTGATGATGTACACCTGTAGCCCTGTGTGCGATCACGTGTGCACCTAGGGGCTGTGTGATGAATGGAACCAGTCAGCCTGCGGCCGCGTCTGCGGCACCGAAGCTGTTATGCCCCTGCCTGCTGCACGTATTTCATTCTTTGCTTTTATTACCTTGACTCAACAGGGAAGTTCAACCTGTGTAGGCCCCCTCCCTTCCTCCTTAGGCCCCCAGGCGCTTCCTCCGTAGCTGCAATAGGGGCGCCGCGGTGGCGAGATATTAACTACCTCGCCTGGTGTGCGGTCGGTCGTGGATTCGATCCCAACCTTGACGCCTGCTGTATATTTGGAGTTTGCGTGTTCTCCCCGTCGTCCCGCGGATTTTTCTCCGGGTCCTTTTTATAAACATGGGCTTAAGAGTTATAAATGTCCACACGATGAGCCCTTTCGTTGAGCTATCATTTGTGGCCAAGACTTTATCATGGGGTGGATTTTTCTTACCGATTCCTTGTTTTTCCACGAGCCACAGCAGGATGTACAGCAAGTAGGTTGCTTAATCCATCTGTGCGTAACTTGGGTGATATTTCCGTCAGTGTGTGGGCTTTCTACACAGGCGTATGTGTCCTTTTGTGTGAAACGACGATTCTTTCCTGCACCTACTGGACATCTGTGAAAAAGAGCTTCATAGCTCATCGGATTTCTCCAGTATAAATACATATTCTGATTAAAATGGAGTTAGCCGGACATGTCAAATGGGGCTGTCTCAAAACTGTGCTGTACTTAGACTCAACCCGATAAAACATGCATTTTGAAAAGAGCGATTTTATGCAAATATTGCTTTGCACGCAACATACGTACAGCACACCACGATACCAAATGTATGTACAGGGCGCTTCAAATTTTTGTTTAACACTTCTGAGAATTTGTAACAATACCACAAGAAATGTGCCTCCGGGCTCTGGAGACCACCTGGAGAAGATTCCAGGCACGTGTCGGCAATTCTGGCGAACAAGTGGGAGACTTTTTGACTTTTTGAAGTGTATTATTCGTTCTTTTTCCAATTAAAATCGATAGTCCCATTTAAGTGTTAACATTTTTTTACGCACCCTGTATATAATTTTCATCTTGCCTGACCAGCGTGGTGAAATATGCTGCGTCAGTGCATATAGGCACATTACATAAGTTATGCACGACTGCATAAGAAAACACTTAATTTTTGTGAGCCTCGTTAACAGCATCTACAGACTAGATTTGCAATGATTATGCGCTTACTTTAGTTCCCATTTAATTTGCCTAAATTCAGTTCAATTGAATCCCATACCATATCGTCTGGTCTAACCCGCTGCAGTTCACTTGAGCAAAATTCAGTTCGGCTTGCGTTGACTTATCTCTGTAATGGAATTATAAAGTGACCCTGTGAAAATTTAGCGTCTTCACGAGGTCATTTACGGATTCAAAATGAGAAATACAGCGCTGATAAGTCGTCTATAAATAATCGTGTTGTCATGGTGCATTGTAACTGCAAAGTCACACAGGGGCGAGTATTGCACTCTGTCTTAATTGGTTAAATATATTATATTTCATCACTGGTCACACCCGTCTCGGAGAATAAGGGACACACATGCCACGGTAACCCTGTCGGAAGCAGTGCAATGAGTTCCGTATTTTACCAACGCCTGCCAGGTTCAAAATTACTGCGGCGTATGCGACTACCTGGTCGCTATCAATCACACGCTCATGACGAGCGGCTCTCGCTGACAAGCAATTGGGAAAGTTCCGCGAAAAACCTGGGAGAGATTGTAAAACGTATCACTCCCCTACCCAGAGGAGCAGCACGCCTGTAAATACGTTTTGTGATATACGAGGGGCTGGTTTTAGAGTTTTCAACAGCGAGACGGGAAACAAAACCGTGCTCACAAAATGTTAGATTTAGACGAGTGTTGAAGAACATTCTTTTGCAATGGCTGTTTGTATAGAACGACTCGTAACTTCCACGGGAATGTGGAATTCCCACCTCTTGCTCAGGGCTGTAAGTAGTACACGGGTACTGTACTACATCATGCTCAATTAAGCAGGGGACCACATGGGCTTTTTTTTGTTTCAAGTTTAGAAAAATATACATATTTCTTAGAAACGTATGTTTACTGCATTTGACCAAATTGCACAGGCCGTGCTTGAACTCACCATATTTCGGTAGCTAATTAGCGTTGAGCCGAAATGGTATTTGTGGTGGGTGAACAAAACGTGCAAAAAAATGTTCATAGGCAGCAGCGAGGCGTGGTGGGCTGTGCAGATAAATAAATTGAATTGTACTTCTATGCTCCCACGTCTCTCCTCCTCACCTTCCAACTGCCTTGCATGTCAAGGGCTGTCATGTGTTTTAAGCCCTCCCTGTAGATAGATGACCTTCATTAATAACCAGCTGAGAGCACACTAAACCCAGGAGCTTTCTTTTTGCAAGGGTTTTAATAAATGCAGCAACCGTCGCCACGCATTGCAATGTGTAAACAAAACCATGCATTTTAAAACGTAATTAAGAACTGATTAATTGCTTTTTGAGTGCTCTCAAAACCATTCCTAGAAAATGTGTAAACGGTAATTTTTTTTTTACTGTGGTTCGTCAAACCACTGGTTCGGTCGATGAAGACCGCTCTATGCTGGTGGTGATCTCCGGGATTGTTTTACCCGAGCCCACCACACTGATCAGTGCAGCCTACTGAAGGGGGAACCCAGAACCCACTACAGATATCACTCACCACTGATGTTATCGGGGGCAAGCAATCGGACTCAGGCAGGGTCCACATGAAGGCAACGCTTATTCAATAGAATGGGCAGATTGAACTGCGTGTCTGTATGACGAATTTCTTGGGCACCGCACGTAGCCAACCAATGCCAATCGGAGGTGAAACGTGTTCCTCACATTCTCAAGTTTATGGAACAAATAACAATCGTGAGAGATCTTTAACAGCACAAGAGAAGCGGTAAAAACAATCACAGCTGCGATGCTTGGCGATCACCTGGGACTCTTTGAAATCTTGATGCAATGTGTGTTGCCAATACCATCAGATGTTTAGAGGGATTGATACTCACCATCTTCAAATTACCAAGTGTGTGGACGTGCATGTGTATAATGTGTGCGGGGAGCGGTGGTGCAGCGGTTAGCGCGCTGTGCTACGAACCCGCCGACCCGAGTTCAAATCCGCTCACAGCCAACATCGGTGACGAATATCCGAACCGGTTCTGGGCCTCCCCTCGGTCGACGCAGCCTCAAATGAGTACCTGGTGCGGTGTGTACACATCGCCACTCATGGACAAAGGCGTGGTGCTGACCACCCTCCCCCTCGTGTGTCGTGCCGGCCTTAACAGGTGCTCGCTACCAGCACGTGCCCAAACAGTCTGCTGACGCTGTTGATTCTTGCCTTTGTATAGTTTTATCAACTTGACTAAAACAGCTGTTTCTCTATATTTATGTAACAGTGGATCAAAACCTTTGCGGACACGCTGTACGTTTTGTACAATTACTCAGGGTTTCATTTCAGCCGGAGCTGTCCAGAGCTGAAGTCCGTGAAAAGATTCAACGAGAAAATGAACCCACCGCCCCCTCCTCCCACGGAACACATACATGACGCGTAAAATATATACGCAATCGTTCACCTTATTCATAGCGTATGCGGGAATATCATGTAACTCTGATGCTTATACAACAGCTCACAGTGTGGGTTTATTACTGTCGTAGTGCATCGCCGTCTGTCAGACATACCTTGGCTGTCTTCAGCACGACAAAAAGAGTGCAAATTGCTTAACAAGCGACGCTTCCGCCTCAACAATTGAGGCCTCATTATTCCCCTCTCCTCGAGAGGATCTTTATCATTTTGCCAAAAAAAAAACCGCCCATCCGGATCAGACGCCCCCCCCCCTCCTTCACCGCCCCCCCACTCACCACCCCCCCCCACCAATTTGTGTAACGTGGCAACTGACAGAGCACAATGTAATTCGACGAGCGGTCTGCATGTGAAATTTCGCAATGGAACTAGGATTGAATTATAACAGCCTCGCACGAACAATAAAACACGATTCCCCAAATGTCCCTGCTTGCTTAACATCCCCAGCACGTTGACCTCTGTGTCTGTGTGCAGAATAAATTGTAATTAATAATAACACTGTGTAACAATATTTGTTTGTTCCTAGGTTGTAAGTGTTATTTCCTAATTGCTTATGCCTCAAAAGTACAGAAAATGGCTATTATTCCCCACAAACTTAGCTTTTTTGACCAGGACAGTGATATTTAGAAATTTACCTATTTTCCAGAACATTCCAGATAGATTCAGTGCTGAGTAAACTTTCAAGTAATATAAATAGCAGTATAAATACAGGGGCATTAAGCCTTCCAGTTCAGCTTAGTTCCAGCTGCCTAAGTGGATACATATCTGCATTTTTCTGAGATGACATCGAGAGGCTGCAAGCATCCGGCAGACGCATTTTGCTATGTCTGCGGCCAATTTGTCAAGACATGAGCAAAAAGTACTCAGTGGAAGCATCTGCTAAGATGTGTGAGGCCTACAAGGCATATTTCGGCATGCCTGTCGGGGATCAAGACAAACCCTGGGCACCTCATTTCACCTGCGAGCAATGCAAAAAAACTCTGGAAGGTAAGATGGGCAATTGTTGATCGGAATTTTACGTTATAAAATTAGTTAAAATTGTAAAAGTTTTCAATTTTAAAATGTTTAAAAATTTTCAATGTTATTGAAAAAATATATAACATGAAAAATGTTGCGAGAATCTCTTACACATTAGTCTTGTGTAAAATAAATGTATTTTTGTAGGATGGTACAGAGGGGAAAAGAGAGCCATGAAGTTCGTTATCCCAATAATTTTTGCGAGAACCCACTGACCACTCAAGCAACTGCTACTTCTGCATGGTGGACCCTTACAAACGTCGGACTGGCAAGAATGCACCTGCTATCACGTATCTGGACCTTTCTTCATCCATCACCCCAGTGCCACACTGCCATGAGCTCCCCGTACCCACTCCCCTGGAGAGAGAGCAGCCGTCTTTAGAGGAGAGCAGCAAGTCAGAGAGCGAGAAAGACGTTGCAGATCCAGATGACAATTTCAGAGGCGGAGCTGAGGAGAGAAACCCATACTACCCCAACCAAAGAGGCCTCAACGACTTGATCAATGATCTTGGTCTCAACAAGTACAATGCCGAGCTTTTGATGTCTAGGCTCAAGCAGTGAAACTTGTTGGATGCCAGTGTGCAAGTCGCAGATCACAGGAAGCGTCACCAACCTTTTTGCAGCTTCTTCACCCGTCAAGATGGGCTCTGATTCTGCCACAATGTGACCAGTCTGTTTGAGGCAATCGGAATAGCCTTTCACCAGAATGAGTGGTGCCTCTTCATTGACAGCTCTTCCAGGAGCCTCAAAGCCGTGCTGCTCCATAATGGTAACAAGTACCCGTCTCATCCCCTGGCTCACTCGGTGCACCTCAAAGAGGATTGCAACAGCATCAAGACCTTGCTGGACGCCTTGATGTATGAGTACGCCTGGGAGGTCATCGGAGACTTCAAAATAGTGGCATTCCTGATGGGTCTCCAAGGCGGTTTTACCAAGTTTCCCTGCTATTTTTGCCTTTGGGACAGCAGGGACACCAATGTGCACTACCACAGGCGGGACTGGCCACAGCGGACCGAGTTCTCTGTGGGGAGGAACAACGTCAAGTGGGAGCCACTGGTCGACCCCCGAAAGGTGCTGATGCCACCACTGCACATCAAATTGGGCCTTATGAAACAATTTGTCAGAGGTGTAGATAAGGAGTCGGCAGCCTTCAAGTACCTTCAAGACTTCTTCCCTAAGCTGTCTGAGGCAAAGGTCAAAGCCGGTGTCTTTATCGGACCACAGATGAAGAAGATCCTGGAGTGCAATGAATTCCCCAAGAAGCTCACTAGGAAGGAGAAAGCGGCTTGGAACAGCTTTGTTGCAGTGGTTCTGGGCTTCCTGGGCACGGCACAATGGGCTGTAGGATGTCCCTCAAAGTCCATATCCTTGATGCTCATCTTGATAAATTCAAGGAGAACATGGGAGCGTACTCTGAGGAGCATGGCGAGCGCTTCCACCAGGATATACTGGACGCCGCTACCAAGGACAGTATAACGAGAACATGATGGGAGACTATATTTGGGGGCTGATTCATGAAAGTGATTTACAGTATAATCGAAAATCTCGAAAAACTACTCACTTCTAAATCTTTTGTAGTCATTTTTTTATTACTTTAGTATAAATACATGTTAATTTTGATTAATAAGTTCTTTTTTTCTGACTCTATGTTAACGAAAAGACACAAATTCTGATTTAAAATAAGTCAATTTCGAAATATTACTGTCCTGGTCAAAAAAGCAAAGTTTGTGGGGAATAATAGCCATTTTCCATACTTTTTAGGCATAAGTAATTATGAAATAACACTTACTACCCAGGAACAAAAATTGTGCTACATAGTGTAATAAATTAGTGTTAACATTGCTTAAAGCAATATGCTCACAAAAGCAATATTGCTGAGGTCAAAGGGTAAGAAGGTGAAGGCGCAGCCCTGCAATTGCTCACGCAACAACTGTCGGAATAACCTCCACGGGAAGGCATTCTAGAGAGCCTCTCTAGAGGTATTTGGCCTACTCTTTCACCAATAAGGGGTGTTATGAATATATAATATTAATACCGAAATGTACAGCCCTTTGTCAATTCATTTCTGGATAGAGTCCTCCCTACGCAGTGTCAGTTATCGGGGTTGTTTAATCATACTTCACCACACTGGTTAGTGCGGGTTTCTGCAGGTGCAGAGAGGGGCCCAGAGTTGATTCAAATACTTAAGGAGAGGGGATGGTCGGCAGGGGGGGGGTCAATCGGCCCCATCGCCACCCCCTCGCCCCCCACCTCCTGGATCCGATGATGTTCGCCGTGTTCGGAAAGGGAACTCACGTTGCTAGATTCATACCGCACTGCGCTAACCACTGCGTCACACGTCCACCCAGCACAGACCCAGGCACGGTGGAAAATGCGAGGCTATTGCAAGGCACAATTGTTCACCTGGCACCGCCAAATGCTGACACAGCGAACGTCTTACTCGTGTTGTGACCCCCACCTCGTGGTTAATAACAAGAGGATGCAACAACAACAACAAAACATAATCCAATGTTGGACAGAAGACACCGAGGCCGTGCCTCCGTGTCTCTCTAAGATTGAAGCTTCACTCGTAAGGACAAAGACTCCACGTTTATGGTGAGCACGCTTCGTTATAACGCTGCACTGACGTCACTTTACATCACTGCATTGACGTTGGCAGTAAAACCTCAGCGGTTGACGATACAATGATGTCACTGCGGAGGCAAATGGCACTTGAACGTAAGATGTTAAGTATTTTTTTCTCATTAACTGAGACATGCTGCCTAGGTGCGTATCTTACATGGAAAAGGCGACTTCGTGGTTATAGATTGCGATGTACATATGTGCATATGGCCTGGTATGACATGTGAATCAGAGACGTGGACAATGACAAATGCAAGTTAACGAAAGATGAAAAAGTGCGCAACGAAGCATAACGAACATATGTATATTTTCAAACCCAGGTGAGAATGCAAGCTGCATGCTTGTAATTTACAACGAGAGACGGAAAAGAGGAACATGCGGATTCGAGAGCGTACGCAGGTCAAGGGACCTCGTATGGATAGAGTAAGAATAAGTAATATTAAAAAATAAACACGCTTTTATGAAATGTACTCGTAATGGCAGAACTCCACGACTCCAGGAAGTGGCCCCGAAGCTTGCCATAGCGTAAGGGACCGTGGCCAATTACAGCCAACATCAGTTGACCGTGGACAATTACACACAAGCCTAAACATAACTTATTAAAAAAAAATTCTAAATATATATTGTTTTCTGATAGAATATAGTATTGTCATCAGTATGACATAAGTATACCAAGTTTGCAGTCGATACCACATTGGGAAGTGGGTTAAAATTGAGTTACAAGATTTGAGGATACGACAACAACGACAACAACAACATCAACAACAGACAGAGTGAGTTAAAAGAAAGCGTGTACAAAAAAGAAGTGAGTGTGGCTTTGGACAGGACACGCGGCTACAACGAATGAACGATGGCTGGTGGTCGAGGTCGAGACTAACGCAGGAGTGACAGCCGAAGGAGGGATCTCTCTCCCGAGAGACAACGTCCACCCTAGTGACGCTCAGCTCACGGAATCGTCGCATCGCGAGGCCGTGAGAGACGGGCGACGGCTCGGGGAAGCCTTCATCCAGCAGTGGATTGATCATGCCCGCCGCTGCCGATGACGCTAACGATGGGTCATCGTCTTCTTGGTTCTTTCGGTAAAGTCACGTAGAAGGGAAATAATAAAATAATAAAAATAAAACATAATAAAATCCAATTCTCACGACGTTTCGGCCAGACCTGTTCTTCACCTGAGGACGGCTGCTTGCGTTGTGGCCGAAACATCGTGAGAATTGTATTTTATTATGTTTAATTTTTATTATTTTATTATTTCCCTTCTACGTGACTTTACCGAAAGAACCAAGAAGATGAATCCCTGCAGTCACGAAAGCTTTAAATCGAAAAGATGGGTCATCGTTCAAGGTCTGTCCCGTCGTGAGAGTGTAAGCTCTCCATGAGCACATCTGGGATCGGTTGCTCCCTGTTTGAACCGGCATTGGATATCCAAGAGGGAACGCGTCACACGCAGCAGCCGGTACCGTAACCGGAGCATCAAATCGATGCAGTCGTTTGGTTCGAAGGCGAGCGAACCTGAGAGAGTCTGGAACGATCGAGTGATGGGGTTGTACCAGCCACCCTACCTACCTACCTACCGTCGCACAAGCCGGACTAATTAGTACAGAGAGGCGACGTTATAGGCTTTGTAAAGTTTAACACTACGAATTAATGATCATCCACGGTCCATCCACGGTCAATCCACTGCTGAACAAAGGATTCTTAAGCCTCGTGACGATCCATGCAGCACGTGGCACGCGAGTCGGTCTCATCACCTCCTCCGTCTGTTCTCTTGGACGTCTTCACGGAGGTCACGATTAAATAGCAAGAATGCACGTGCACAAGATGACCTCCTCGATCGTCAGCAGCGATCTATCCACCTCCAAAGTGAGGCCTCACCAACGGAACAATCCACACCGGGCACCGGCAAACGAGCTGATTTCACCGCTCCGTCTCCTTGGTGGACGGATCCTTCGCGGAGGTGTTCCACCCCTTGCCTGCCGCTCACGTGTCTCGACGTCGATATGTTGTATGCATGCTGAACTTCTTTCGCGCCGTACGTAGCAAGCCGTGCTACTCGGAGGTGCGGGGGAAGGACAAGAAACTAAATACAAAAAGCAGTTCTAAATAAATGAGTGTTCAATGTAGAAGATTTAAAAGTGCACAGCTCCAGTGACTTCTTGGTATCGGAAGGAAGAGCGTTCCAGACGGCCACAGGAGCGCATCTGCAAGCGCGCGATGCGGTGGCCGTCTTTGTTCGATGGCTTGCAGCCAAAAGCCGCTGCTGTGAGGATGACCGGAGTTCGCGTGACGGTTTATGCTCCTTGATGAGATCATTAAGTGGCCGTCCATAAATGACGTCACGCGATTTTGGACGATTTTTGACCCCCCCCCACCTTCGTCACACGGCGTCACAAAAAGTCAGACCCCCCCTCAAATATGACGTCACAAAGCTCTGCCCCCCCCCCACCCCCAAAACCATATTTCCATTTTGAAAATAAAACATGCTTCAAATCGCTTTAAACTATTGTCATTGTCGTGCGTATTTAATGTGGCGCTGCACTCTGATGTTGTAGGAGAAAACATTTATTAAAAAGTCTATATAATTAAGTAGAACGTGTTGTCTATATGTATTTAAAGTTGCGCATTTTGATGTGACGTCACATTTCTCACCCCCCCCCCATCGTCACACATCGTCGCAAATGTCTGACCCCCCCCTCCCCCCTAGGTGCGTGACGTCATTTATGGACGGCCCCTAAAGGATGAGCGGCACGGGACACGGAATCTGACCACAGTAACATTTCACGCGTGCTTCAATTGGCTTATTATTTTTCGATTTAAAGCTTTTGTGACTGCAGGGATTCATCTTCTTGGTTCTTTCGGTAAAGTCACGTAGAAGGGAAGTAATAAAATAATAAAAATAAAACATAACAAAATAATTTTCACGACGTTTCGGCCACAACGCAAGCAGCCGTCTTCAGGTGGAAAAACAGCATAAATAGTCGCTCCAAGCCTGGGGCGTGCCATTCAGACTCTGCCTTCTCGACAGACCTGTTTTCCACCTGAAGACGGCTGCTTGCGTTGTGGCCGAAACGTCGTGAGAATTATTTTGTTATGTTTTATTTTTATTATTTTATTACTTCCCTTCTACGTGACTTTACCG
The DNA here is from genome assembly GCF_964198595.1 of Lampetra fluviatilis. Classification (NCBI taxonomy): domain Eukaryota; kingdom Metazoa; phylum Chordata; class Hyperoartia; order Petromyzontiformes; family Petromyzontidae; genus Lampetra; species Lampetra fluviatilis. Next base: position 6,611,559 of record NC_136289.1, read on the forward strand.
AAAGAACCAAGAAGATGGCTTATTATTGTGTCAAAATAATATCGATAGACATGAGGTTGAATCGAGAGATGCGAAGCAAACACAAACTCGAATCGCCTCGCTCTCATCTGCTGCCTGCGTTGCGGTCCGCTAATTCCGTTACCGCCGGAATTGGCCAATGCGTCTCAAGTATCTCACGCCATTATTCAGCATTGACATTTGATGTATTGATTACTCGGAGAGAAATATGTTCAACCAAAAGAAGAAATGCCATGCCTTTGAAATTTGGGATGGGGGGTAGGGGTGGGGTGGGGGGGCAAGGAGGAAAAAAACTAAACTATTCCAATGTTTCGTCTGTGTGCATTCACAGCCTCCGCAAAGGCCACAATTCCACATTTACGCCAACCAGCAGGACATGATGCGTCCTCATTCATATTGGCATTAACACTCGAATGGGGACAGCGCTGGCGACGAGCAAAGGACGAGTGAACACAGCAAGTGTAAGCACCGCATTCTCGGGATTGTAAGACGTTTCGCAAAGTAAGTCAGACCTACAACTCGTGCCCGCTCGGTGTCGTCAATGACACTACAAAATATAAGACAGAGACCCCCCCCCCACCCCGTAGAAGGGAAATAATAAAATAATAAAAATAAAACATAATACAATTATTATTTCCATTCTACGTGACTTTACCGAAAGCACCAAGAAGATGAATCCCTGCAGTCACGAAAGCTTTAAATCGAAACCTTAACAGACTGTTTCGGCAAGTGCTGTTAGCGAGCATCTATGAATGCTAGAACGGCACGCCAGGGGATGGTTGGCCATCGCCACGACCGTCCGCCTTTGTTTCCCTCGTGGCGATGTTTACATATCGCCCCAGGTACTCATTTAAGGTTGAGTCGACCCAGGGGAGGCCCAGGACCGGTTCAGATAATCGTCACTGGTGTTGGCCGTGAGCGGGAATCGAACTCGGGTCGCCGGGTTCGTAGCGCAGTGTGCTAACCGTTACACGACTGCTTCCCCCACACAAATCTGGTCTCTGACAGTACAGTATACAAATCTGGTCTCTGGCACTACAGTATACAAATTTGGTCTCTCACACTACAGTATACAAATTTGGTTTCGCGCACACCCACACGTCTGCTGCATTATGAGACGCACCACCAACTTTTGATTTAATCCACGAAAGTAAGTCTTATAAACCGGAGAATATGGTGACCCTGCTGATGCATACACATACATTTCGATTTAAAGCTTTCGTGACTGCAGGGGTTCATCTTCTTGGTTCTTTCGGTAAAGTTACGTAGAAGGAAAATAATAAAATAATAAAAATAAAACATATTATTATTATTTTCCTTCTACGTGACTTTACCGAAAGAACCAAGAAGACATACACATAAAGTTTGACAAAATAGAATACGTGTCTGTGCATCTGGGCATCATGGCTATCGCAGCTGTGATCTCATTTCAGCAGTAGGACATAGCAGCCGAACTACATGGACCTTCTTCTTCTGCAGTGCGTTCTCGACTTCCATTGTCTCAAGTTGCCGAGAACATTCTTTTCTGAGCACTCCACAAGCTCTTCTTGAAATTGCCCCGTCCCTGCGCGTAGTCCACAATTGGCCCAGCTGTTTAACCACCGCCAGTGAAAAAAAAACCACCACAGTGGCCCCGCAGCGACCTTGGCACCAAAAATGTTTGTCCTTGAGACTTGCGCGAACATTCCAATGTTTTGGAGACGACACGTCCACGGTGTGGTGGGCAGCAGCGAGCTAAGAACTCACTGCTGCGCTCCGCTAATTGTGTGCGGCAAAATCAAGGGCAAAGCTGCTCCGTGCAGTCTTTAATGTACCGTCGGGGCAAGTGCTGTTAGCGAGCACCTATTAACACACGGATTCTCAGAGCCATTGCAATGGCTTGCCGTGTTACAGCGCTAGAGACATTGTCGTTATGAAAGAAAAAGAATGGCCCAGGCCGGGACAGATTGTTGAGGTGAGTGCTATTGAAGAGCACCTATTGAGGGCACGATGTGCATCACAACCCTGATCGTGATGCACAGGGTGTCACGTGGATGCTAGAAGACCTCCTCAATGCCGAGGCCTGGAATCAAACCTAGATCCTCGATGAGCAACTCGTCACAGAACCCCACACACATACAACTTATTTGGTGACAATGCATTGGCGGTGACGCACAAGCACACATAACAATAATAATAAACTCAACACATTCGCTAATAACAATGTGACCTTAAAATAAAAAAAAATTCACATCGAGTGAAATTTCAGGCAACCGCCCATCCTCATATCCCGCATACGTGTTTGCAATCAGTTAAAAACATGACAAAGATCTACTCTAATAAATTAAATCCTTTACTTACATGCAGGCGAGATCCCACGCTGTCGGAACCTCACGCCAGGGGTGGCACGAGGCATAAGCAACATCCCAAGGGACCCAAACGGCGCGTGGGTCCCCAGACTAATGAAACAATACGGATGCACTAAATAGTAGCTCGAATTCAGATCTCAATAAGCATGAATAAAAAACATTTTTTATCTTCATCTTTCTCTATCTTCTTATTGGTTCTTTTGGAAAAAGTCACGTAGACGGGAAATAATAAAATAATAAAAATAAAACATAATAAAATAAAATTGTATTACTTCCCTTCTACGTGACTTTACCGAAATAACCAAGAAGATGAATCCCTGCAGTCACGAAAGCTTTAAATCGAAATTTTATCTATCTTTTTAAACTGGGTAAAAACCTACTACTATATTTTGCTACTGGTAAAAGAGATCTCATAGTGTTTCTCTATCTTGTTTGCAAATATCGCCTCATCTTAACACATCTCTGTCTCTAGTTTACATCTTTCGATTCACTGTTATTTTGGTCTCATCTGTACCACTCTTCCCTACATCTCATTGACACATGTATCTTCTTCATGCCACATTTCTCACATCTCGCCAAATCCCGATCTCCATATCTCTTCCACGGGGAGTCTATACGAATTGAAGGGTGGAGGGGAAGGGGAGAAGTGGGGAGAGAATATATATGTATACGGGCACCGAACGTGTCAGCGCCATAACTGTGTATCGCTGCATAGAGAACCGGGCGAATGGAGCGAGCAATATACTAACCACATCAGCACGAGATAGACCGCACTTGTAAAAGGCGCAATCAATCATCACATGCATACCCGCACGAACTCCGCGCCTCAATCTTGATCAATGTGTCCACGGAAGTGAAATATTACTGAGCCGCGTGCCTTTTAATTCCCCAGGGAGGGTCCCAGCTCTTATTCCGCCATCGGGGCTTTACTGTTATAAGCGCCACGAGGGCTTTCCACCTCACACGGACGTAATCCTCGCCCTGACCCTCGCCTCTCTCTCAAGCCTCTTCTCATCCCCATCTCGGGACCTAAGCGGGGTTTGTGTCTCTGTCCAATTCAGTACCTTGCGCGAGCCGCGGCTATTGCCACTGCTCAGGGCTTACATTTTCACCGAACACGTCCTGGGTCGTTGCCAGATTGGATGGAGTAGGTGGCATCGTAACTAGTGCCCACAGGCACAATGTTGTGTATGGCTGCTGAGGTGTGCCGGGTTTACAAACATTTTGTGGGACGTTGGCCCTGCTATGACTACGTCCAAAATGATTTCCGTTCCCGGCACGCCACACATGAGATGGAGCGATGAAATAAATCATCGCACGGGTTATTGGTGGGTTATTACATCGCTGGATCGCGAGTGGTGGTGGCGGCTTTCATCCAGCAGTGGATTGACCATGGCTTATGATGATAATTACAACATCCGATGGAGAGACAATGCCAGTGAGGACAAGTGGCAGAATATCCTCAGTAGAGGGCACCCTGCCTTATTCCCCTGCCCAGCACTGTGATAGAGGAGGGCATTGGGTTCTGTGATGCGACTTCAAGCCTTAACCGAGGTTGAATATTCGCATCGCCCCTTCGATGCAATCTATAGATTCACACGGACATATACAGAAACTGCCCTTATGTCGATCCACTCTTGGATGAGGGCCTCCCCACGCTGAGAGGCTCATGGGGGCTATTCAACGATACTTCTACCACGAATGGAGAATGCTGGGGTGCATAGACGTCGGGACATAGCACGGCACAACAATGTACGTCTGTTTCTGCACTGTCGTCTGATGCAGAGCACGTGGCCTCACGGCCCATAGCAACCTGTTTACGCATGGTGTTGCTCGCCCATCCAGTCATTATCCAGTCTCACTCCTGCTGAGCTTCCGATATCTGACAAGATCGGGCGCATTCAGGATAAGATTACCATTATTCATGAGACAATTGAGTGTTTTTTTTACAAGGGAGATCTGGGATTAAAATTACGAGTAGCACACATGTCAATTCACTGGCTTGGCCAGAATTCCGCCTTTGCGTTCATAGCTAGTAAGATGTAATCCTCGGACTCTTCGGGTGCCTCAATTCCTGTTACATGAATGTAACTGGCTATATCCACACTTCCTTTGACCAACTCACCCGCAATGCCCTCGATCTCGTCAAGATCTCAGAAGCTAAGCAGGTTGGAGCCTGGTCGCTGCGAGGCAGTGCGAGCACCCTGCATGAAACAGGCGCTGCAGACCGTCGCGGAGCCACGTTATCAGCAGAGGGGCAGTGCGGGAAAAATCAATTGTTGTACTATACCACACTAGTCTATGATCCCTGCCAGCCCACACTGGCCAGCGTGATGAAGAATGACCAATTAACCCCCCCCCCCCAACGGCCCTCGCGGGTACAAGGAGGCCAGAATCTAAAGATGGACTGACAAACGAGGCTACGCGTGTGTACATGCCGAGAACACACGTGGTGTCCCCGCACGACCACATCCAAGCGCACCCTAAGTTGGCACGGAACAAAAGGTGACACCACCTATGTGACAGCGAACCGGGCAAGCCCACCTTCCCTCCAGTCCGAGAGGCAATCGCTGACGTCGTCGGCACTTCGCTAAATCACCCGTCCCAAGCGTTGCACACGAAGCCGAGGCAGTAGACGCAGGGAACGAGAGTGGCCTACGGATCAGAGGCTACAAGCACCGTTGCCCGTTTGGCGCGCGGCAGAATTCCGATCCCAGGGGGGATCGTCACTTTGTCATCCCCGCGATGTTGATGGTTCCCGCTCCGCAAGCCAGTGCCATGCGAGTGACGGCGCCCGAATGGCGAGAGAGGCGTTTTGTTGTTAGGAAGCCAAAGTGCCCCTATCCGCAACAAAACTGTTTGCGCTCACACGCGCAGCATAACAAAGACAAAGATCCCCCGCCCCCCCCGCCCTCCGTATAGCCTTAACAGAGTGTTGGGGCAAGTGCTGTTAGCGAGCGTCTATGAAGGCCGGCATGGCACACGAGGGGGTGGGTGGCCAATACCATGCTCGGCCGCCTTTGTCTTCCTCTAGTGGCCAAGGACAGGTTCAGATAATCGTCACTGGTCTAGGCCGTGGGCAGGAATTGAACTCGGGTCACCGGGTTCGTAGCACAGAATATACGTAACCGCACAGGGTTCTCGAACGCATGCTCTCACGTGTATGTATGTTGAACTTCTTTCGCACCGTGCGTAGCCAACCGAGCTAATCGGAGGTATATTGCACATATGAGTAAATCTGAAAGGAAACAGCGGCTACGGTTGCAGGAATTCGCCACTGAATTTTTTACAAAATAATTTGGAGAATGCCGGGGGTTTTATTCAATTTTTTGAGTGTGGCCGTTCGGCCACCCAACAGGGCCACCCAACCAGACGTAACAAAAAAGCTCAATTTGTGTTTCATTTTGCTCCCCCCCCCCCCCCCCCCCAGGATAGAATCAGAGACCGCTGTCACGGTACACCAGAGGTAATTTGCATTAATAAGAGCCGCGGCTAATGTGAAAACCCTATTGTCCGTACGCATACAATGCACAATGCAATTAAGCGACTAAAATTAATCAATGCATTTCAAAGCCATCGTTATGATCTCAATAATCTCAATCCTCATCATGATCGTGATCGATGCGTGGGGGCACTCACAGTTTGCAGATCGCAGCGAGCAATTCTGCCTTGACGCAGAAGCTGAATGCTTTGCCTCCAAAAATCATTTAACTCTCCCTTGTTAGCTCCAGCCACATTCAGGGCGCTTTGCGAGGAGGCGAGCGAACGGGCAGACGACACGAGACGAATCCTCCACCGTCCAGACGAGCGCCGTCCACCTCCATGCAGAGCGAGCGAGCGAGCGATGGCTGAGTGGAGTGAGTGTGATGCGAGCGAGACTGCGCAGCGCGCGCGCGCGCGTGTGTGTGTGTGGTTCTCTCTCTCTCTATTCAAAGCTCTCCCGTCTTACCGCCCAGCGGGGTCTGCATGCGCGGTGTCTCCGACTGGGCTGTGCATGCGATCCCTCCGCTCAATGAACGCGCAAGAGCGCCGGGGATGAATGAATGAGTGACCCGCGACCCACGGCGGTGCTGTGCGGCAATATTCGCAATATTGTCGGCTGTGTTTGTCGTGCTCAAATTCGACTCAACGACGAAATGTACTTTGGATTGATTAGTGATATTGCTTCTGATAATTTAATTATTCCCGTAATCATCGTCATCTTCTCAATAATCCTCACCATCATCATTATAATATTGCTTCTCTTTGTTTGAATATAATATGCTAGTCGTTTACAGCTTAGATTATCACTGCCCTTTATAACTATTTTCCATTGTTGTTATTACGAGCTTAATTGCCAAAGTCCTCTTTACGTTCGTCGAATATTGTCCGCGTAACTTTATTGCTTCTCTGTATCTCTCTACAATTGTACAATTTCCCTCTGGCTCTCGTACGACTCATTATATTATTACCGCCATCACAATCACTTGGCGTTAAAGTCTGGTATTGCATACATGTGTAATGTTCAATCACAATCATCGTCCGCCGTAGGCTCTTCCATCCATTCGCCCTTCACTCTCGTCGCCACGGTCTTCCGTTACATCGCAACGCAGAGCGAGGCGACGTGACCTCCTCTCTCCCGCACGGCTTCTGGAGCGTTTCGCTCGCTGAGCGGTCGAGTGTCATCCTCACTTCGCGAGGTGCCGCCCCGCTCGTGCTTGTGTGTTGCGTGTGGCCGGAGGCTGATGTCGTCAATCGTGGCTCGGTGTGGCCTGGCACAAGCCTGATATGGCTCTCTGTGATATTTGACCGCTCCGGGTGGCTTGTGGTGGCTTAGTGTGGCGGGCTGCTGTCGTCTGGTTTTGGGGTTGCGTTGTTTGATATGATTTCGCTGTGGCTTAGTGTGTTCTGGTATGGGGTTGGTGTGGTCCGATGTGGGGGGCTGATGTTGTCAATCGTGGCTCATTCTGGTATGGCGCAACCTGATATGGGTTTGTGTGATATGGTTCTGCTCAGTCTGGGTTCTGGTGGCTCTGTGTGGCGGGCTGTCGTCTGGTATGGGGTTGCGTTGTTTGATATGATCAGCTGTGGCTTAGTTTGGTGTGGCGCAGTCTGATATGGGATTGTGTATATGTATGTATGTTGAACTTCTTTTGCACCGTACGTAGCCAACTGTGCTAATCGGAGGTGTGGGGGAAGCACACCAAACTAAACACAAACACGCAATTCTCAATGAATTCGTTTTCAATCTAGATTTCAAAGTGCATAGTTCCAGTGGCTTCCTAATATTGGAACGGAAGAGCGTTCCAGACGGCCGCAGAAACGCATCTGAAAGCGCGCGATGCGGTGACCGTCTTTTTAAATCCGTTATATTAAGTTCACTTGCTTGCGCGCTTACGACCGTGCAAATCTTTCGGTCGTTTTTTAACACACTTCCCGTGATCCAATCGAGCTGACATTTTGCACACAGACTCGTTGTGCGTGACAATTTATTTTCGTGAAATTTTTGTTTCCCGAATTTTACACTTTTTAGGAAAAAATAAATTATATTTAATTACCAATTGCTTAATGGTGGCAGGCAGTCATCTGACCCATAGGTGGCAGCCATCTCAAGCCAGAGGACGAGAGGACTCTAGCCGCCACGCATATAAAGGATTTATAGTGAAAAACTTTGTTTTTACGGGTTAATTTTTTGTGTGTGATATGGCACCACTCAGTGTGGCTTGTGGTGGCTCAGTGTGGCGTGCTGTCGTCTGGTTGCGTTGCTTGATTATGATCCATTGAGGCTTAGTGTGTGGTCTGTTATGGGGTTGGTGTGGTTCGGTGTCGGCCGTTATCGGTCTGCTGTGGCTTCACGTGCGGCCTGGAATCGTTTTGGGGTGGTGTGCTCTTTTGTGTGTGTTGGTGTGCGGTGGAGAGATAGTGGTCTGATGGACCTTGGTGTGCTCCCATCTGTTCGAGGCCCCACGTAAATGAGTTACGGCTCATTTTACCCACACGAACATCGTTTTCTTCATACACTGGTGTCCGCCTCTACCCTCAACAGGAGACCAAAATCAATACATGCAATTTATATACTGTGCATGCACATAGTTGCATAATATATGCAGTAAGCCTACAGACGCGTATACGGAGATTTATATACATATACTTGCATGTATTTTAAATCAAGGGGCATCCATTGAGACGTGCGTAACTCGTAAACACAGAGAGCCACTCACACGTAATGAGAGGATACAATTTGTTTATTGTACGTACGCACTGTACATGCAAATTATGAGCTGTGGTGCACGGGTTAGCACACTGCATTATGAGCCCTGCCACCTGAGTTAGATTCCCAACTGTGGCTCACATCAGCGGTGAGTGATATCTCAACGGGTTCCTGTGCTTGCCTTCCACCAACACTGCAACTGCTCAGCGTGGTGAAGTATGGTGAAAACCCCCATTGAACGACACGGCGTGGGGAGGACTTTGTTCAGCAGTGGATTGACAAGAGGGGCTGTACGTTTGTGTCGGATTTGCACAATTCTCTTGCAAACGAGACACATCAACCAGATGAACAAGAAGGCTTTTACGAGCGATATTATCGATTATATTTTTTTTGGGGGGGGGGGGGGGTTAGATCGCGTAAATATAAATGCGTCGTTCAACCCGACGCCACTCGACGCAGCCAATTAGTGAGATTTATCACGTAAACAGATGGAGAGTAAAGCCCACAGCATTTACAATTAGGGTACCGTGACGTTTCGTCGATAATTACAGCCGGCATCATCAGGCGACAGCCAGAGTAGAGAGACGGTGACGTGGTTGAGCGCTAACGCGTTCGCCACCTGCTGCAGAGGTGCACGGTTCGGACCCAGCGGTCGCCCCTGGTTAATACCGCGCGTGTATGAATAGTGGACTCCAAAACAAAACCCATGAATACGCGCTGTTTGCTTTAAAGTGGGCATTAAGCGTCATTGCGTGCCAGCGATTGGGTCCATCCTTTCCAAATTCGACATTTTACCGCAAATTAACCAAGTATTTACTGCCCACAACATGCAACAACAAAAACAACAACAAAATACCCCACAACTTTGCAGGACCCTGCTGAAAAAGAGACGTAGACTAAGTGAGAGTATCCTTGGTAAACAAACGTAGTAATGAGATTTGATAACATACAGCAAGTAGAGCCACACTGTGTACATACATGCAGGACATACATATGGCACATACACGTCATTTAAATCCGGCTGAGTCCAAATTAGGCACGTTCAATTTAAAATACCTAAGCAAAGCATTACATATACATTCAATGTATGCAAACATATATGCATAAGCAAAACATTAACCCGTAAAAACAAAGTTTTTCACTATAAATCCTTTATATGCGTATTCAATGGGCCACAACCCAGCCCACATTGGTCTTTGAAACGGGCGGCTAGAGTCTTCTCGTCCTCTGGCTTGAGATGGCTGCCACCTATGGGTCAGATGATTGCCTGCCACCATTAAGCAATTGGTAATTACATATAATTTTTTTTTACCTAAAAAGTGTAAAATATTTGAAAAAAAATTTCACGAAAATAAATTGTTACGAACAACGAGTCTGTGTGCAAAATGTCAGCTCGATTGGATCACGGGAAGTGGGTTAAAAAACGACCGAAATATTTGCACGGTCGTAAGCGCGCAAGCAAGCAAGTGAACTTAATATAAAGGATTTAACAAGTAAACCCGTAAAAACAAAGTTTTTCACTATAAATCCTTTATATGCGTGACGGCTAGAGTCCTCTCGTCCTCTGGCTTGAGATGGCTGCCACCTATGTGTCAGATGATTGTCTGCCACCAATAAGCAATTGGTAATTAAATATTTAATTTATTTTCCCTAAACAGTGTAAAATTTTGGAATTTTTTTTTCACGAAAATGAATTGTCACACACAACGAGTCTGTGTGGAAAATGTCAGCTCGATTGGATCACGAAAAGTGGGTTAAAAAACGAGCGAAAGATTTGCACGGTCCTAAGCAAGCAAGCGAACTTAATATAAAGGATTTAATAAGTATAACCCGTAAAAACAAAGTTTTTCACTATAAATCCTTTATATGCTTGGCAGCGAACTTAATATAAAGGATTTAAAAATATATTCGCCTGTGGAGGACGCGGGGATCGATCCCGCGACCTTTGGCATGGGAAGCGAGGGCGTTACCAACTGCGCTACTCCGCCACGGCCTGTGGAGGGGTTACGCTCTGGGCTCTTACACTCTGACGTTCAGCCAAAGCCATGAATGAGTTCTATTTGAATATATGTAAAATATTTTTTTTTGCCTAAAAAGTGTAAAATTTTGGGAATTTTTTTTCACGAACATTAATTGTCTGGCACAACGAGTCTGTGTGGAAAATGTCAGCTCGATTGGATCACGGGAAGTGGGTTAAAAAACGAGCGAAAGATTTGCACGGTCCTAAGCAAGCAAGCAAGCACGCAAGCAAGCACGCAAGCACGCAAGCAAGCAAGCAAGCGAACTTAATATAAAGGATTTAAAAATGGCACACCTTACATATGTTTGTTAATCGTATTTATTTACACATGGTCAGATTAAAATGTTTAAGGAGATCCGGCCAATTCCAGGGGAATGGAATTACAACATAACTCTGACTACCACGTTTGGCTATGTACGATGCGAATGAAGTTCACCAGACATGCATACGACATGGAGCCTGGTCATCACAAATGCTAACATACGCACCATGTGAGCTATTCATAGTTCCTAAACATTCCCCACACCGCGGGTTAAAGCTGTACATGAAAGATACATTTGACACGCTGTGTCGGATATTTCTTCATTGTGTGCACGTGTGTGTGTGTGGTTATTTCCGTAATCCCGTTACCGTGAAATCGCGTGCGGTTTATACGTTTATAGATGCACACAACACGCAATTCTGGGTGTATGTGTCCGACATCATTGTCGGACACTGTCACGAACAAAAAAAACAAACAACATGTCATTACCATTGAAAACGCGGACATCAAAATAAAGCCTACAATTTGTATTGTGCGGGTCGTGATAAATGCGGCGCTTGGACTGGGCTGCGTGCGTGTGTTGTGTGTTTCCTTGATAGCTCCTTTCCGCAATGAATGCGGCGTGTTGTTATTTTGGGGGGGGGGGGAGGTCGCCGAAGATCTGGGAGCAGCTCGGATGAGCATCGGGGTCTTCTCATCCCTCTGTTGCTCGCGTCCTGCCTGGCTCGTCTCCATGGATACAACTTTGCATTAGCACATGCTCTGCCCCCTCCCTCCCCTCCCTCCCCTCTCTCCACACACACAAAGACAAAGATCCCCCGGATAGCCTTAACAGACTGTTGGGGCAAGTGCTTTGAAAGCTGGAACGGCACACGAGGTGGGGGGGGGGGGGGGGGGGCGGCACAACGCCCGGCCGCATTTGTCTCCCCAGCAGTGATGTTTACACATCCGCAGCAGGTACTCATTTGAGGCTCAGTCTGCCTAGGGGATGCCCACGATCGGTTCGGATAATCGTCACTGGGGGAATCAAAACCGAGTGGCCAGGTTCGTAGCGCAGCGCGCTAACCGCTGCACTACCGCTCCCCTCTCTCTCACACACACACACCATTTTGACACACAGACCAAATCTCTCGCACGCGAACACGTTTTCTCTAGCATATTGCAATGAGTGAGAGTGTGTTACCATCTCTGTCATAGGCATAGATATAGACACACGCACGCGCGCGTTCTCAATTGGCACCCTGAGGTTCACCCTCTCGCGTTTTGATCCCCGTCCACTGACCAACACAACAAACGCTCCCCCCCCCCCCTTAGTGACCATGGCGATCACACACACACACACAGGTGGTGATGACGACGAACGTTGACGCCGGGTCGTCTCGACTGTCACGCTCACTCGTCATGTTCATAGGCGACTAATCGCCACCACCAGCACTCAAAGCCGTTAGTTATCAAGCAATCAACAAACAAACAAAACGGAAAAAAACCCAAGCGGCTACTTTAATTGGCCACCGTTATTCATTAACAACGAACACGGCTTTCGCAAGATTTCAATCGATAGGACTGGCCAAACCCCCCCCACACACCCTGCAATTTTGCAGGCGTGTCTTCCAGCACTACGATGATGCAGGTCGAATGAATTCAACATCCGGAGAAATGTATCTAATTAAAATTTTTAAACAATTAAACACATTCCCACGATGTAGATATACACAAGCGCTTTCGCGGAACGGGTCGTGTCGAGGGTGATGAAAAAAGCGAGTGGCACAACAATCGAAATGCACGTCCGCACAGTATCGACGTGTCAAAGTAATTAATGCCTGCTAACAGCCTCCACAATATCCTCAGCCTGGTGTGCTTCTCCCACTCGCAGCGCAGCCGGCAAAATAATAACGTCCCGAACCGGTGTCCAGCCAGGGTCCTTCACGAATGCACATTGTAAGAGAGGTCGCAGTAGTGTGATAGTAGCCGTGCAAGTCAAACTGTGGACTGTATAGTAGAAGCCCTCTTAACCACGCTAATTGGCTCCAGGAAACCGCTCGTTAAGTGATTTGGTCGTTAAGCGAGTATAGGGAATGCACGTTAAAGGCTTAATTCGTTCCGACAGCAGAGGAAGTTACCCTCTTTCACGCAAAAAACGTACTTTCTAATATTGAAACAATGTATATTAATACAATAAGATACTAACAACCTTATACACACACAATATAAAAAAAACATGTAATGGGATATGATGTAGCTGCTCACCCCGAGCTCTCAATGTCCTCATAGTGGCGTTGTCTTTGTGCTGTTCGCCTTTTGGCGTCCTCTGGTCTAACACTGTTTGAGACGAGGCTCTAAAGAAAGCTGTCTCTGGCGTGGACCAATCGGTTTCAAAGACAATGCATCATCATATACTACCAGAACATGTCTTCTTGGTTCTTTCGGTAAAGTCACGTAGAAGGGAAGTAATAAAATAATAAAAATAAAACATAATAAAACAATTCTCACGACGTTTCGGCCACAACGCAAGCAGCCGTCCTCAGGCGAAGAATGAAGAAGATGAATCCCTGCAGTCACGAAAGCTTTAAATCGAAATTTACCAGAACATGCTTTTTTGTTTGCATGCTCACCACGAGTATGTGTGGTTAATGCAGACATGGTTCATTGCAAAAGGTTTCTGTTTGGTGTTTTAACATCTTAACAGCAGTTTTATTGCCAGAAAGGGTAAAATATATTCTTATATTATAAAAGAAACATGGTTAATGACTGCATTAATTTAAATTTACAGTACCTACAACAGCCCGTCGTTGACAGGAGAATGGTCGGTAAGCGAACACATTGGGCTCTATGGAGGCTCATCGTTAAGCGATTAGTCGTTAAGAGGGGTTCTAGTCATTAAGAGGGGTTCTACCAATGAAGTGTCATGAAGAATCACTCAGTTGGACACGTTGTTCCAAGTCACCTGCTTACACTTTATTACTCTACTCTTGCACCAATTGTAGGCATTCCTGTCTTTGTCTATACGGTCACTTTGCTAACCAACTTCCCCTATCTACTTTACACCTCACTGACCTGCCTGCGGCAGCTCTTCTTCACAGCAGCTTCACACTCACAGCTCCGCACACAGACAGCAGTGCTCACACAGAGCTCGCACACAGCAGCGCTCACACAGAGCTTGCACACAGCAGCGCTCACACAGAGCTCGCACACAGCAGCGCTCACACAGAGCTTGCACACAGCAGCGCTCACACAGAGCTCGCACACAGCAGCGCTCACACAGAGGCTTCGCTCATACAGAGCTTGCTCACAGCTGCTCTCCTTCTGTGCCGCTGCCCTCACCTACGTTCCCTCAGACCCACTCACTCGTCCGATCCGGGCAGGGGGATCAACCATCACCCACCCGTCGACTCGTGAGGGTTGAGGTTCATCCCTGGTTTGAGCGGCAGCGGCGAAATGTGTTCACCCACTCTCACGCACCCCCTTATATCCTCCTCCCAATCATCCAGCTCCTCACTTGTGTCTCTTTAGGGCCCAACAGGCTGGCGCCTGACAGGCCATCAATCACTCTTTATCGCTCGTCTCCAAGGCGACACCTCTGGTGCCAGCGTACGACCCCGGACCGACCCCGTCTGCAACCGAATCTCCCGTTAAAGAGGTGGCAGTTTGCACGTGCAACCTTACAATGCACACGTGCACCTGCCTGCCCTCGGTTGCCTTCGGGCAGCAGTGCGCACCGCGTATTTTATTACACTACATCATCCCCTCCCACGAATAAAAACGCAGCCGTCCCGGCTGTAATATACATCCCTCGTGCGCACGCAACGTGACAACCCCGAACACAACTTTATAGTGACCAGTGACTGACCCCTAACTACAAGACAATCATAAGCAGTGACCATGAACAATAACAAGAACAAGGGAATGGGTAATTAACGAAAAACAACGCGTCGCGAATGAGTGTGTGCAGCAGGCCCATCCCCACGGGTAGAGACGGGTCCGCTTGAGTGTGATGGATGGTCCAATGAGGGAGTCCGCAACGCTCCGTCCATGGTCCTTAGGTCCTCCGGCCCTGTGCATTGCGGGAAGAGGAGTCATCGAAGCCGTTGGATGGATGCCTCTGGTCCCACTGTAGCAGTCAATGGCGATGTGTCCCGCACAGCCGCATTTGTAGCAGGTACGGTAGGGGCGACCGGTCGGTTGGCGCAGCCTGGGGCGCCATTTCAGCACTTGCGGGCGCTGTGCGGCACCCCTCTCCTCCAACCCACGGTCGAAGGAGGCATCCCTGAGCGCGTCTGCGTCCGGCCCTGATGCGCTGGCTGCCACCGCCGGCCGGTCGTTGAGGTCGAGGTGTGTCTGGATGCCACGGGCCACTTGCAGAGAGGTGATGTTGTTGTCCTCCGTCACCATGAGGATGACCCCAAACTCCCGAGCCATGGAGAGAAGTCGCTCCAAGGTGAGAGAGTCCAGCCACGTGCCGAGAGTGAGGAAAGCATTGCAAAACGCCAACGGCGTCTCGTTCTCGCCCCGTCGTCGCAGGCGGAATCTTCGACGCACATTCGACGGGGGTCGTAGATAGCGGCCATCTCGGTGTAGGTATGTGTGAGGGTCGCCTTATCTGCCTCAAGAATGGTGAAGAAGGCGGCAGGCGAGTCCTCGTCGAGGGCAGTGGGAAGAGCTAAGAGCTCTTCGGCGGGCGTCCATCCCACATAGACGTAGGCAGCCTCGAACCGACAATGGAAGGCTGTCCAATCGCCATCCGCAGCTACGAACTGGTGCACCGGCCGCAATCGTCGAAGCTTGGAGGCATCCTCCAGCTTGGGAGATGGCAGCTGCTGCTGCGGGGTGGGCCGCTCGCGCAAAATGGCGAACACGCGGAGCCCCGCTGCAGCCTCTGAAATGGCGGACGGATCCGCCATTTCAGACGCCTTGGGCCCGACAGCGTCAGAAAGCGCGCCCTGGAGACCGGTGGTCGACGCGGCCGTCATTAGCTCGAACATGTGAGCAGCGGCCGACAACAGCCTTCCCAGATGACTGGCGATGTCCAGCCAGCTCTGCGGAGGAGGCGGCAGGGCTGGACTCGCCACGGTCTCTTGCGCTAAACGGAACGAAGGCCATGATCGTTGACGTCTTTGAGAATGATCATGGCACATAGAGGGTGAGAGATAAAGGAATAACTAAGTGACGAGTTGACTTGTTACCTAAACAGTAACGAGTACTAAGCCTGTACCATCCCTGATGAACTGGTCCATGTACAGTCCGTACACAGCTTTCTATATTTAGCAGACGTAATCTGTGGTGGTAAAATTATTTTAAACCCTGACAGTGCACTGTTGGATGAAGGCCTTGCCGTGCAGTATTGGTGATGGAGTTGCTTGATCATACTTCGCCATGGTGCTCAATGCAGCTTTGTGAATTGGGGAGGACGGGTGGTGGGCAGAATAGATTAGATATCACTACTGATGTTAGCTGTGCCTGGAAATCTAATGTTTCCAGGTTCTCAGCATAGCTAACCAATGTGCATCCCCACCCCAACTTGTGTTGGTACCCAACTTAAATTTAAATATTAAATACAAATAACACATTTAACTAGTTTCCAACGTGTCACACACTCTAGTGCATTGCTTTGGCAGTGTTGTATTGTATACACGTGCTTACCGATGTATATAGCACTTGGGTGATTAACTGGCCTTAAATATGAATGGGAACATTTCAGCACTAGTGGCCGTGCATAATAATATTGGCATTTTACGAATCTGTGGCATTATTCCATTATGCTGTGGCAGCAATTGGATAAATTAAACCTGACAGTTGCTAATTGTCATAAAAAATGTTACTGTAACGATATTGCACGTGGAGCATTTATGTACAAAAGATAATAGTTGATTCGTATACCGAGATCACGGCACTATACCTTTTTTGAGACAAAAATAATGATTTTGTCACGATTTACAAAATGCTCGTAATTAGGGGGACATGCGAGGGTTCGAATTGAAAATGACTTGTTCATTTTGTGGTTAAATATATTTAGAATTTAATACATTGCACACAAGACCTTCCAGATTAACATTATAGCGGTTTATGCAATTAATAATTTCAGACATTGATGCATGCTTAATCATCATCTTCATTCATCACTGGCATCCTGTGAACATGCGTTTCGAAGTTGTCACCCATATATAATATTACATTATAATGTCATTGATCTCGGTGGCAATGCAGATCTCATATGTTTGTCATGCTCTCTGTCAAAATGGTTAGTGGTGTGAGTGTGTAATGTAATCCGTGTACAAATGTGCAAAAACTTGTAATCCTGCTATAATACGTTATACCAGGGACAGCCTGCGGCATTTACAGCAAGCGTAGAGCAATGCACATCGAGATTTTTGCCTTTTGAAATGACAGAAGCGGGTGTGAGAATTGTGAGCAGTGGTGGAAAAAGAGAGGGTGGCTTATGGTGGGGTTTGCAAGGGTGGCAGAGTGGAGGTTGTGCCAGTGGGCTGTGAGATTAGGGGCCAAAGTGGAAGTGGGTGGCGTGGGTGGGTTTGGTTTGTCAGCAGGAAATATTGTTCTTTCGCAACGTACGTAAACTCTTTAATTGAAATCCACTCAGCAGCAAAGTGCAAAAAAACCACAACGTATCCAGAGCAGACCAAAGATTACAATACCACATATTTAAAAATTGTATCTTGTTCCACACTAACACGGTATTTTCTCTGAATCTTAGTAGAGCAATCTGCTTTATCCCTTGCACCAAAACCTGCTGATTTGATACATCAGTCACCGCCGCTGCTCCGTTGCCAAATCCGTTCTGAATAATTGACAAGGTTACTATTACCCAGCTTTAAGCCCACTTATTTTGTTATCATCTGCCCTCGTGGCCCCTTTACAAAACATAAAATAAAAATACCCCACGAAATGAATATCTCAGGAAACGTGTGAACGCAGAAACGCATCAATGGACCGTTTGGTCATTTTAAATGCCATTTACCCAGGACCGGTTACTTTTTTATTTATTTCAGAGCAAAGCCAGTGCAGGAAGGGGGGCTATTGACATCCGTGTGGCTTTTTTTGCGTGGTCGTTTTTGCTGCTCGTCTCGCACGGACAACCATTATGTGCCCGTATTTGTGGAGCCCCCCCTTTTTTTTAGTCCACTGCTGGATGAGGGCCTACCCCACACTGTGTGAGTCACAGGGCTCGTTTGAACATACCTTTAAGCACGCTGCTGAGGTGCGGATCGGTGAATGTGTGGCGCATAGACGTGGAAGTGCAGAACGATCGTACGACGATGGATTTCGGTGCACTGTCTTCCGCTGCTCAAAAACAAAGTACTATATTACCCCACGGTCACCTATGACAACCTGGTACACGTTATTGGCTTTCATCCAAGCAATGTCCATGCTCAACCTTGCTTGGTAGCCAACATCTGGAGAGATGAGGCACATTCTCGTGCGATTTGGTCATTGACCATAGTACATAATTATTATTTGCCAGAATATAACTTGGAGGTAAAAACAATATCGTATTACTGATGTGCAGGCACAGTGATGTCTAGGTTTTGGTGAATAATTAAGGTAGATAAAAATATATAGTTGGTGAATATGTGGAATATGGATTCTCAGGTCTCCTTAAATATGGGATTATTAATTTATCATCATTGAATACATGGCAATTGCTATACTGAATTGTATGCAGAGTAATAATACATTTTCAGATTAACATTGCGGATGTGTGAACAAATTTACGTATAATTTATTTCATTTCACTATATCAGATGTCATATCTTTGTAGTGTAATACTCATGGGCTTGCCTCGGTGCACAGTTTAATTTTAATCACATTTCCATGATAATGTGCAACAAATAGTCCGTGCCATCATAACGTGCCATCTGATTATTTGAACGAATGTACAGCGCTACAGCCAATAAGTAAATTATTAATTTTCACCCAAAATGTATACATTCTAAAAACGAGCATGGTATATCTGCAATGTTTTCAATTTTTGCGTGTAGAATTGTTGTGGGATTTCTCTGGGCAGACTGGATTCCTTTCAAGGAGCATAGATACACCAAAAAGGTACTGGGCAAACATTTCAAGTTGGTTATTCCTGAACAAGTCCTCCACTTCAGTTGAGGCTTTATAGGGTACATAAAGAACTACAGCAAGATGCATTGATAGCCACTCGACGAAAAAAATATGGTGACAGGGAAAATAATATATTATTACAAAGCTTCTACAAGTCTCCCACGAGTTTCAATACGTTTATTACATACTCTTTGGTTATTTCGGTAAAGTCACGTAGGTATAAATAAAATAGTATATATTATATATTAAATTAACATATATTCCTGCAGTCACGAAAGCTTCAAATCACGTTGATTACAACTACACATTCCTGATACATTTTCCAGATATCGATCCATCGCTTTGATAATATTCAAACACCTGTTGAGCAGAAAAAGGGCAATTAGAAATCAGCGGGTTATATGTTAATGTGTCAGTATTAATTTGTATTCCTCATTTTAGTCTCCTTTGTACATCATGAATCACAAGTGTTTTACAGTTTTTTAATTGGATTTTAACCTACTGCGGGACTGCATGAGATATTGCCGTCGGTTAAAATTCAATTGTAAAAACCTGCCACGAAACGACACCTGGCTTGCAGATGAAGATAATGATTGCATAGGAACTACAGCATAAGCTGGTGCAATGTTGACATTCCTAAGCATGGGCATGAAGGCACACGCTCTCTCTCACTCGCTGAACAATGACCTTTACATCAATGCAGCTGAGTTCTGCCTCGTGTTCGGTAATAATCAAATTTTTCACGCCATGGCAGTCGATTGTACAATCGTAGCCATTTTTCATACCGTGTTATTGCCGGCTTTCAGTTATATATATAAAAAAGTCATCCTCGTCCGCTTATAAAACGTGTACCCAGGCTAGGTTCAGGGTTACAGTGAATCTGCTTTCTTTCTGACAGCAGCTCGCAGTGGTCATGTGAGCGATCGGATCATGTGTTTGTTTTGCATTATGGTGATGTATCGGGCAGACGGGGTGGGCGGGGAAGGAGGTGAGTTGGAGTTAGTAAAAAGGTGCCATAACAAAGTGGCCACTGCTCTGAGCTAATTGATTATGTGTTCTCTGGGGCCATGGACGAGGGTTTATAGGCTGGGGTGAGAGGCTGAGGCGTGAGAGTAAAAGGAGGATTCGAAGCGATGTGTTACCAAACCTTTGCTCGCGTGAGTGCGGCGATTGGGCGCGATGTCATTGAGCTTTTATAAACCTTGGCAGGTTATGACTTCTTCTTGTTTCTTTCGGTAAAGTCACGTAGAATGGAAATAATAAAATAATAAAAATAAAACATTATAAAATAATTCTCACGACGTTTCGGCCACAACGCAAGCAGCCGTCCTCAGGTGGAGAACAGGTCTGTCGAGGAGAACCAAGAAGATGAATCCCTGCAGTCACGAAAGCTTTAAATCGAAGGTTATGACTTCTAGTATCAGGCTGGACCCAGCGTCTCTCTTGCCCATAGTCAGGGGTCGTAGGTTTTATTCCCTTCATATTTACTCGGCGTCTTTATGAGTAAAGCCAGGAGACTGCCACGGTGTGGGATGTTGCGCACGTAACTCACTATCCAGAAGCACCGAGTTCAATTCCAGTCGGAGTCAATCATGAGTTTTGTTGCATTTTTCAAAAGCTAACATTGCCTCTACCGAACAACAGCTGAAAGGTGTGACAAGAATTATGGAGAGATGCACGTTGACTATACTCCTGAGAGGCACGAAGAGGAATATCCGGATCAAGGAACAACCACACATCACAGCTATTGACTGTCAGGCAAAGTGAGGGGTTTGGGTAGTACACGTTACTAGAAGGTATAATATTCAATTGTTTGGCAGCCAAAGGAGCGAGAAATACGCCTGCGATGACCACCATGATTATGGGGTGACGAGATGAGTTCATTTGTTGGGCCTGAGGAAATGGTAATGTATGACCATGAGGCATGGCGCGGCAGTGGCTATGGTGATGACAATTGTGAAAATTATTATGAGAGTATACTCATCATCATCAGCAACAGTTCTCTATTCACGACTGGATTAAGGTTATTCCTCATGATCCTACAATTGCGCAATCGATATCCGACATAACCCAACTCTGCACGAACTCATACCTCTATTCTGCGCAACAACTCCCCCATCCACCGTATCCATAACTCAGCTGCGACCGAGACCGTCATCCATGCCTTCATCCCATCCTGGCTCCATTGTCGCAACTGTCTCTTCTGCGGCCTTCCCAAATCACTCATCTCCAAACGCCGATGCTCGACTTTTAATCCGCACCTATGAATAAGACCACATCGCCGCCCCAATGCTGTACTCCTAATTCCTCCATTGGCTCCCAATCCAATCCAAGATCAATAAAAACAAATTCTCACTGTCTTCCAGATCCTACATGCACTCTCCCCTGCCTATCTTCCCCTCTCATAATTGTATTCCCCTCCACGCACTTTTCACTCCAGCAATCAACGATTTCTGCCAAAGCGCTCAGTCAGCCTCAATACCTTACGTTTATTCTGTGCCTGTGACCGACTGCTTGTTTCTGTAAAATAAATATGCCTACTCTCTCCGTACAGATTGTTGACATGCGGTGGCGTTTACATGCTATACGTATGCCTCTTATGAAAATTATGAAATGTATTATCCTATAGATGAACTGATCTCATCGCTTCGTCTGCACGGTGGTTATCCTTGCTGGTGCGGCGTCTCCTTTCGCTGTCATTCCGTCACCAGCCCTGTCCATTACCCACCAAGATGATGATGTAACTACAAGGTGCTCCAGATGTCTTGTGTCCCCGAATTAATTGACCCCTAACATTGTTTCCCCTTTGCATATTAATTTCTGTTTGAGGAAAACCTTATTTAAAAAAAGTACGTTTTAGAAAATTAAATGAGGTCACAAGATATCTGAAGCACCCTGTACATCAAAATGTTGCCGTAAAATTGGTACCGCCACAGCGAAGGCAATTGACAAGTGTCCTTCATGGCCAGGATAATGCTGCGTGGCTCTCCGTCTCATGCAATCCACGTGGTCATCCTTCAGGGGTGCGGACAAGGGCCCCTTCGACTCGACGCCTCTCAATCGCGTTCGAGCAAACAGGGGCTCCCACCCTGGCCCGCCGCCACTCGCCTCGCGCTCTGCGGGGCACAAATCGCATACGCCGTGCGGAGTCCCTCGACCACAGCAGAGCACGGGGTGGCTTTTTAAATCCTTTATATTAAGTTCACTTGCTTGCGCGCTTACGACCGTGCAAATTTTCGGTCGTTTTTAAACCCACTTCCCGTGATCCAATCGAGCTGACATTTTGCACGCAGACTCGTTGTGCGTGACAATTTTTAGGAAAAAATAAATTATATTGAATTACCAATTGCTTAATGGTGGCAGGCAATCATCTGACCCATAGGTGGCAGCCATCTCAAGCCAGAGGACGAGAGGACTCTAGCCGCCACGCATATAAAGGATTTATAGTGAAAAACTTTGTTTTTACGGGTTCATTTTTTTTCTTCTTGGTTCTTTCGGTAAAGTCACGTAGAATGGAAATAATAAAATAATAAAAAGACAACATAATAAAATAATTCTCACGACGTTTCGGCCACAACGCAAGCAGCCGTCCTCAGATGAAGAACAGGTCTGCCGGGAAGACAGAGTCTGAATGAAACACCCCAGGCTTGGAGCGTCAATTTTAAGCTGAGTTGGAGGGGGAAGAGCGCCTTGACAAAATAATTTGCATATCAAGAGGAATTTAGCATATTTATTGGAAATGCAGATATGGGATTAGTACTACTTGTGAAATGCGTAGAGGTGGGCGGGGGCTTTTGTCGGTGGCCCTGCGGCTGCCGGCGCTGCCAAGGGCACCTTGAGAGAAGAGTTTCGGCGGCCTCGCACTCTATCACCAAGCCACTGCCGAGAAACATTCACGAAGCTCGGGGCCCCATTCGCGCTGGGGGGTTGATGTGGGCGGTGGGGGAGTATCGGCACCAACACGAGTTAAAAACAAAGGCCGAGGGGCTTTGTCCGCAAACATTGACCCGGCACCCCCGTGGTTCCACGACCGGCGTTCTAGAAGGTGGGCGGCCGTGTTGGGTGAGTGGCGATGGGAGGGAGGGAGGGGAGACGCGGGGCACACGCTGAGCGGTGTTGGGGGGGGGTGTTTACCTCTCATTGCTGGCGCAATTATGGCGAGCGCTGCTTCGCCGGTTATGTGTGTGGGGGGGGGGGGGTTGACCAGAGGTCGCAAACGGGTTTTGATTCCTTACCCGTACCCTACCCGAAATGAGTGACAAACGGTTACTCACCAGTGACTCACGGCCTACCCGTACCCGGCCGCACCAGGGTCGCAAACGGGTACCCGTTTCCTACCCGTACCCTACCCGAAATGAGTGACAAACAGTTACCAGTGACTCACGGCCTACCCGTACCCGTACCCGGCCGCACCAGAGTCGCAAATGGGTACCCGTACCCGTACCTGGCCGGGTACGGGTAGCCGGGTATCGGGTAGGGTACGGGTATCGGGTACCCGGTTGCGACCTTTGGGGTTGACTCAGAGATGTCCTGCTGACAACATTGATGGGGGGGGGGGGTACAGGCGCTTCTGGCCTGTTTCACGGTTGGATTACCGGTGGCCGAGAGGTGCGAGACAAGTTTTAGGTGAGTGGGGGGGGCTGTGAGGTTCGCTGCGCTTTGAAACAAAACCTCTCGGTGCAGGCGCGTGGCTTCGTGCAGGGCTCTTTCATTGCAAGGCCCGCGAGCCACTGGAGGCCCCTGACGTGCCCCCCCCCCATAATGCACAAATGTGAAAACACCTCACATCCCCCCATCATCACCATCGTGCTGCTGTAAAACACAATGGTTTCAAATGTGTCGGCTCACACACGGACTGCATTGTCAGCGACAGTGCCCCCTCTGAAAATGTGTGAAGAACACCGGCTTAGTTACTCTGCCGACAACTGAACGTGAAAACTGTTGCCATCGTTTTAACACGGAATTGTTGACGTCGTTTATTGTGAAAATTCGGTCACAGTTCTTATGACCACTGTTTCATTGCTTTTATGGCTTTATTTTGGTGATTTTCTAAAAGTTTTTGGGTTTGACCATGTTTGTTTGTTGTAGTACAGAGTTAGACTGATGGCCTTAATATAAGTTGTCTTGTGGTTGTTGTTGTTGTTGTTTGACTTGCATCCCACTGGGATTTTTGCACATTTTTGTGTACGGTGCTCTTTCTGCAATATTTTACTGTCTTTTCTTGGATTTTCTGTTTGCACTCAGTCACATATTCACTTTAAGATGTTTTTTGTTCATGTTTTTGTTTTTTGTTTGTTGCGGTTGCACCCGATTCAAGAGCCGAATGGCTCACAGGGCTCTACCTAATACATGAACTTGAACATCGACAGACTTCATTTGCTCCAAGCGCCATGTGTTCGCATGCAATCTTCACAAACTACGTATGTTATTGCAGAATTCAGGGCCAAGTGGTTACTTTTTGTTTTGCTTTTAATTGATTTATAGTTTCGGTCACAGATTACGTGCAACAGCTTAATCCCATTGACATAAAGCAAACTTTTACAAGGGGAAAGAGAAGAGACCAGGGCCAGAACTGTGTCCATGGAGAATAATAACAAAAGTAACTTAAAACATGAAGACGGAAGCTTGTGTTGCCTCCAAAACGTCGTGATTTTTTATAATATTTTTTATTTTACTTTTATTAATTTTAATTTTTTACCTACGTGACTTTACCTAAGAATATGAATCCTTGCAGTCACGAAAGCTTCAAATCTAGAATTAAAACAACCCTTAATCAATTCACGGGTGGATGAAGCCCCCCCCCCTCACAGTGTATTCATCACGGGGATTGTTTGACCATACTTTATTCAACTATTCAGTGCGGGTCGGTTTGGCGAAGGGGGCTTTAGGACACGCCACTGATATTAGCTGGGATCGGAAATCGAACTGAGATCGCCAGGTTCAAATGATCGGGGTTGGGGGGGGGGACTTTGGACAGAATACATGTCCATGTATGGATGTAGTCATTATAATATGAACTGGATCAATACCTACATTTATCTTGCCGCTGTCCTGAAACTCTGTGATGATGAGCTGGTGGTACAGCGATGTGGTGGTTTTGAAGAATGCTTATCTTTGTGTTACTATTAACACCCTGCCTATCTACTTACCACTCACCCAGCTCTTGACCAAATGAAAGTATATTGCTTGCGTTAGTAGTCAGAGGTTTTTTGAGGAGTGGAGTGACCAAACTTTAACAGGACACTGTGTAACTATTTTTTTTTGTTCCTGGGTAGTAAGTGTTATTTTTTAATTGCTTATGCCTCAATAGTACAGAAAATGGCTATTATTCCCCACAAACTTTGCTTTTGTGACCAGGACAGTGATATTTAGAAATTTACCTATTTTAAATGAGAAAACTTGTGCATTTATGTCATTGCTTCACATCAAGTCCTGGTCACAAAAGCAAAGTTTGTGGGGAATAATAGCCATTTTCTATACTTTTGAGGCATAAGAAATTCGAAAATAACACTTACTACCTAGGAACAAAATCGTGTTACATAGTGAATTATAAGTTGTTTCGAACCTCGGAGAGATTAAGGCCAGGTTCTGATATCAATTGCCATTGATGCACGTGGCTATGAATGAAACCCAGCTGTCTGGGATTGTAGTAGTGCCCTAAATAATAACGTACCACCGCTGTCATTGTACAAGGGGGATTCAATAACTGAAGAAACAAATTTTTTTTGCGTCGACCGCAATGTTTGTATAAACAAAACGAATAAGTTACGTCACCACAATCACCCTCCACTCTAAAAAACACTTGTCCCAGCGGTTCAAAAAGCTTTCGAAAGCTAACAACGTCGGAGTATTATTGTGGGGCATTCAACCATAACTGCACCAATGCTTTCAGAGCTTTGCCCGAGTAAGCTTCTTTCAGAGATCCGCACAGATTCCAGTCTGACAGGGCTAGTTTCTGGCTTGATGCCGGATGGTTCCAAAACATCCCGTCCTTGATTTCTCAGCAATTCCATCAATGCACATGCAGAGTGTGATTGTGCAGTATTATCCTGAAAGACCACAGCACCACAATGTAAACTAAAACTATAAACATTTTTTTTAATCTTACCAGGTAAGGCCCAATGAGATGTTTCGCTCTTTTTCAGAAATGACCTGGCCACAATTGATAGCTCAGCGAAGTGGCTTAAGATGTGAAAATGTATAGCAGCCAAATACTCTAGACGCGTGTTATTAAATGTGGAGGGAAAAAATCGGAGGCCCCAGAGAAAAATCCACGCGACAACGGGGGAGAACACACAAACTATAAATATACAGCAGGCGTCAGGGTCGGGATCGGGATCGAACCAATGTCCTCCTGTTTACCAAGCGAGGTAGTTAACATCTCCTAGCCACCGTAGATGTACAGTTGTTGCTATACTGCTGCGCTTTATTCTTGGATGCATTTACTTATCTTTTGGATTGTCAGAGAACACAAAACTTGATAACAACTCGCTGCTCTTCGAATGTGCAGTTGAGCAAAGTGTTCTGCCATCTGTAAATCAAGTGATATGTCTACCCTCTAGTGGACAAATCTAGAATTAAAACATTGAATATGGATTGATTGAATCGAGTACTCAGGTAAAATAGACAAATGTAGGTTTTGCATGATTAGAGAAAGGAAGGTTTTGAAGGGGTTTTTTCCAGCCTCATCATGAGCTGCCATATGACGATTGACAGAAGAGAAACGAACCAGGATCATGTCCCATTTACTTTAGATTTTTATTGAAATCACATGGCTTAGGTTACAGAATGAATAAAGGTATCTTCACTTAAATATCCTTGTACATGTGAACCTTATGGCGGGACCCCGGGTTTCCATAAGCCCCCGGCTCTCGCATAAGCATTATATTATAATGTAAATAAAAACTTTGCTCCTGTTCACCAATGGGTTTGAAGGATGGTGGCAAGTGTTGTCTTGTTAAACTATGCCTTTAAAACTGAAAACTACTTACCTGCAGTACCTCGATTTAAATACACTATCGAAAACATAATTTACACCCCTCTGTCAATCATCGTGTTTCTCAGTGTGGATTTGTGAACACACTTTGTAAACAGTACGTAAAATAGTACGCGTTTTCAATGCGCTCTTCATATTGTAACAAGCGTTTATACTGTACCAGTGTTATTCTACAGAGTAGTGGGTTGCCGTTCCTCTTATCCGCATTGATACGAGCGGTATGTGGGGACTATGGCTGAACCGCAAAAAAAACCTATCTGCACAGATGCATAAGGACAAGAGAAATGTTATCAAACAGGAGGAATTAACGGTGCAACGCATCTCATCTGTAAAATTTCTGCAGGTAATAGGATTGCCATCGATTGATCTTGGCTGCAGACATTGGTAAGTCACAAATGATAATGAAGACAAGAGAGCAGTTTCACTGTCTTATGCATACCGTGATGACAAAAAAAGGACTTAAGTCGTGTAGGCAGTTTGAGCAGCTTGGATAAGACTCATGATCCTGCCCATACCCGAGCATGGAGAGCAGCATTCGCTTGTTCAGCTCTTCTGTGCATTCGTCCTCGCTGCTGCGCTTGGACACGACGTGGCAACAGAATGATCCGCGCCACGTTGATCGCAGCGTTTATGTGCGTGGTGGGACGGAGTCTCCAAAAGATACATTAATTAATTACGATTTTGACTTGCGTTTATTCGGGAACCCCGGGGTCCCACCATAAGATTCATATGTAGAACGTATGCACACAGGGACGCGCTATTAATTAAACAAGGGTACTTGATGGCTGTGTCCAGCTATCTGCGCGTTATACATCGGGACAGCATTAGACCTCCATTGGACACAAAAGTGATGATGAGCCCAGGGCTGGAATCACACTTTGTGTACAGCCCGATTACCCAGTGGCAGTAGCACGGGCAGCTGTGGTTTGGGTGACTGAGTTCACGCCGCATCAACAGAGGCCAACGTTACATGAGGCCCGGTGTGCAATTGATGTCGGCTTTGATGCGCGCTATTTATAACGGGATATGCACATCGTCCTCATCTGCGTCGTCGTTGTTACTCACACGCTCATTTCAAATCACGCAAACCTCTATTTGGCGTTATTCATGGGCACAGGGACTTAACATCTCCGATCTCCCCAAAATGCACGGCTCCCCCCACGAACACCATCCTGTCCTCTGTCCGAGAAGCCTCGCTAAAACAGCGCCCGTGGATTTGCCCCGGCACCACGCTGCTTTTTCCACAATTTTCTGTGATTCACCGCGGCTAGCGCCGGCAAAGCGGAGATCGATGCCCCCCCTTGCTGCTAACGTGAGTTTCCCAGGATGAGAAGCCAGGCAGCGGTCAGATGTTTCCACGCCCCCCCCTCCTCCTCTCAATCCACTAAGGAAGGCAACAACAAGGAGCCCTGATTGTTGGGTTGGCTATCCTGGAGGCGTGGATGTAACGTGTGGACAGGTGGGTTATCAGCGTTCATGTTGATACAGAACGATATACATCAGCGATAAAGCTGAGAAACCACAGTGGTGTTGTTGATTTATGTCAATTTATATCCACAGTTATGCTAATGGGGTCCTCAACTTCGCTCGTAATTTAATCGAGCAAGCACGGGCTGAAGCCGAGGAATACATAACACGGAACCAATTACAGTATTTTTAAAATCACAAAGTTTCTGAGCACGTGCCCAGAGGCTCAAAAGATCGTGCGGACAGCAACAAACAGCACTGACAAAGCTGTGATGGACAAGAGTTCATGCAGCATTAAAACAAAAATTGAGCAAGGTTATGAGTGCTTGGGAAAATGAATGATGGGAGAGAAGTGTTGCGACCTCCAGTGTGGTGGCCGAGCACAGTTACGGATGAGATGAAACAGTGTCTGGTAGACCGGGCCCTCGATATCAGTGGAGGAATCATTCAGTGCATTTCATGGGAACAGTAACCATGGTAGATACATCTGCTTAACCCGAGCTATTAATGGGCTGTGCCGTTCACCTGTTGGTGTTCTTTGTTCTGGCTGCGGCACCGGCAAGACAAGGTCATGATGGAGGCGGTCTCTGGTGTAGGCCAATCAGTCGCAAGGACAATGCTTACACTTTCGAAGCATATTTGTTTGCATGTTTTACCACAAACACGTGTGGTTAATGCTAATCTGATGCCTGATGTTTGAACATCTTAACACCTGTATTATTATTCTTGGTTCTTTCGGTAAAGTCACGTTCTTCACCTGAGGACGGCTGCTTGCGTTGTGGCCGAAACGTCGTGAGAATTATTTTATTATGTTTTATTTTTATTATTTTATTATTTCCCTTCTACGTGACTTTACCGAAAGAACCAAGAAGATGAATCCCTGCAGTCACGAAAGCTTTAAATCGAAAATTTACCTGTATTATTGCCAGAAAGTCTTTTATTATATGTATTTTTAACAGTAACCATGATAATACCGGTAGAAGAGCAATAAGCAGACGACTGGGACGTCAGTGTTTATAAAATGGTAGGAGGATTGAAAGTACGAAGCTCACCCTTTACGTTTATATTTCTAATTTTAAATCAGCATTGGGTAAATAAAAGGCATGTAACGATACAGTACATAAATGCATTTATTAAAATTGATTATTACACGCGTGTTACATTGAATATTGTATATGTGGAAATCAATTATTTCCGTGTGTATATACATGCATTGAAATTTGCTCACGTGATCCCTGCAGCCACCACCGCAGGTGTTACAAAATAATAAAATATATTCTTGAGTGGAATCGATGATTTGCGACAATTAATTGATTTGCCAGGAGAGGGAATTGTTACCCACCTGGTAGATAATATTAGAGGGGTGAAAGTGGTGGAGTGGTCAGTGCCATTTGCAATGTACTCCGCTCACTAAAACTATAAACTGAACTATTTTTACGTGACCAGGTAAGGCCCACTGAGCTATATAGCTCGTTTTCAGAAGGGACAAATTATATCTCAATGAAGTGGCTTATCAGGTGAACATTTCTAGCGGCTAAATACTCAGAACGCATGTTTTGAAATGTGGAGGAAAAAACCGGAGGAACCGGAGAAAAATACAAGCGACCACGGGGAGAGAGAGAGAGAGACACGCAGACTTCAAATATACAGCAGGCGTCAGGGTCGGGATTGGGATCGAACCCACGAAATCCTACATACCAGGCAAGGTAGTTAACATATCTTAGCCACCGTGATGATGATGATCAGAGAGTGAGACGCAAACTCCAAATATACAGCAGGCGTCAGGATCGGGATCGGGATCGAACCCACGACATCCTACATACCAGGCGAGGTAGTTAACATCTCTTAGCCACCGTGATGATGATGGTCAGAGAATGAGACGCAAACTCCAAATATACAGCAGGCGTCAGGATCGGGATCGGGATCGAACCCACGACATCCTACATACCAGGCGAGGTAGTTAACATCTCGCCATGGCGGTGGATTCCTGGCCAAGTCTGAACCGGCACCCGTGTCGCAAACCCACACTGACCAGCGTGGTTGAAGCATTGCCAAGCCCCCCGTGACCAACACAGTGTGGAGAGACGCCTTCGTCGAGCGATGGATTCAGAGGGTTGCGCTGTACATTGTCATCGATGTTTCCGCGTAATAATGCCTCTTAAAGAAAAACAGGTGAGTGAAATCGAGAGGCATGGTGGGGAGGCCGTCAACAAATCGTGAATTGACAAAAGGGCTGCATGGTAAAAAAAACTATGAATATATTACACCTAAAATGACAGACACTGGATGAAGTCAGTGTCAGTGTTGTAAGTGTAATATTTCAGCACCATACCGGCTTTCACTTTGTCTCTACAAGTGGATAAAAGCCCTCTCTAAATTGGTGCATTGACTTGCATTCCTTTACCACTGCGATCCATCGCAAACATAAAGTCAAACCTCATCTTCTTGATTCTTTCGGTAAAGTCACGTAGAAGGGAAGTAATAAAATAATAAAAATAAAACACAATAAAATAATTCTCACGACGTTTCGGCCACAACGCAAGCAGCCGTCTTCAGGTGAAAACCAGGTCTTTCGAGGTGACAGAGTGAGAATTATTTTATTGTTTTATTTTTATTATTTTATTACTTCCCTTCTACGTGACTTTACCGAAAGAACCAAGAAGATGAATCCCTGCAGTCACGAAAGCTTTAAATCAAAATAAAGTCAAACCTGTAACTGTAAAAAAAAAATTCCGTGCAGCACCCAACTTAAATTGAACATGTTCACGCCATTGTAAAACTTTTCTACTTTCATTGCCGTCGATCGAATTGAATTTGAACGGCTCTTTGATGAGCGCAATGGCAATAGTGTGCAGACGTGCGCACGGTTGACGGACCCAAAAGCGTTCATTACGTGCCGCAATATTCCAACGAGCATTGCCGAGTGTGAAGGGTTTTTTTCTTCTCCTCTCTCTTTTCAGTCGTTTTTTGCGCAAGGCATCTCACGGTCCAGCAAGGTGCAACACGCGTTTCATCGCAATCCACGCCACAAGGTCAATTCCTTTTATATCAAGCCGGCACAAGGGATGAACATACTCATAAAGGAGCAAAGTGGATGGTGGGTTTGATTTTGAGAGTTTGTGAGCAGTCACAGTGGGTGTCGTGGATGTCCAGCCCACCCCCACGTGTCTATACAGTATGTGGCTAAGAGACACCTACACAAAGCATGGCATTTTTGAGCCCTGTGTTTTCCTCCTTTCAACAACGTGACGTAAATGTCGATAATGGCACCTTTAATTAGCGCGTGAACAGGAGGCTCAGTAACGCGTCAGTAGGTGGGTATACTTCATATGATTATAATACTGTCGTTCAGTCTGGTTCATCATCATCGGGCATGGTCAATCTGCTGCTGGATGAATGCCTCCCCAAGCCGCCACCACCTCTATCGATCCTGGGATGTAATAATTCACCTGCACTCGGAAATTATTTTGAGTAAAAAAACAAAAATTAAACAGGGGTTGTCAGTACTATATATAGCATGGTGAAGCAATGTTTGATGGCATTAGTAACTTTAATCTAATATGCGAGGCGGTGACAGCGCCTAGCATGGTTCACCACATTTTTCAGAGATTCCCGGTTCGAATCCAACAGGCGCCCCAATCATTACTGAGTGTGTGTATTAGCCACTGAAACTGTGCACTGTTAACCGAAGAGATGGACCCAGCGGATGTTAAAGACCCCCCGATGTAATTCGCACGTGTCGGCCACCGACTGCCAGAATGAGGGTACACATTTTCCAAATTCGAAATTCAATTGTGATTACTGTGTGCACAGCTACCCTGGTCTCCTTTTGCTAGATTGTTCGTTGGCAGACCAGGCGCTGAGTCACCTTGTGCCCAGAGGGACAGCTGCCACTGGGGGTGCCCTTTCAGCCGTTAGAGGTGAGATGTGATGTCAAGCGCTCCGAGATGCCCCGGCACACAGGAGGGTGCCATATCATTAACAAAACATTATTGTTTATTATTAACCAATAGCCACCGGGAGCTATTCGTAAGGAGGAGACCCACGACTTCAAAGGAGCGACTTAGGCCCCGGTTGAGAGAAGTGGTGGTGATTGGAGCATCCACGGTGCAGGCAGGACCCCTGTGTCCTGCCTGCACCGTGGATTGACTTTTTGAACGTTCCCCATGGTGGTCTCAATCTATGCTTCGCGTGTTGCCAAGTGCCTCCCCCACAGTCATCACAATCCCTTTCTTCTCGTAAAAAAAAATGACCCTGAATATTTTCTTTCAGCCGTTGCACTGCAGCGTAATTGAATATGGATGCGTGTGTTTAACTCGTGGCCTTGTCAATTTAAACATTTATTTCCAACGTTTTTTTTTCTCTCTCTCTCTCTCTATAATCAATAAATAGCCATCCTGTGTCAATCCACGACTGAATGAAGGCCTCCACATGCCATGTCAGCTGTTGTTGGACCGTACGTCACCACACGGGGTTGGTGATGAGGAAAGGGGTTGGGGCAGGAGGGCCTAGCACCGGTTTAGAAATCCTTCAGTGACGTTAGGGGCCAACCATAAATGACGTCACGCACCTGGGGGGGGGGGTCAGACATTTGTGACGATGTGTGACGAGGTGGGGGGGGGGTTGAGAAATGTGATGTCACATCAAAATGCGCAACTTTAAATAAATATAGACACGTTCTACTTAATTAAATATACTTTTAAATGAATGTTTTCTTCTACAACAGCAGAGTGCAGCGCCACATTAAATACGCACTACAATGACAATAGTTTAAAGCGATTTGAAGCATGTTTAATTTTTTTTTTGGGGGGGGGGGGGGGCAGAGCTTTGTGACGTCATATTTGAGGGGGGGGGGGGGTCTGACTTTTTGTGACGCCGTGTGACGAGGGGCGGGGGTCAAAAATCGTCCAAAATCGCGTGACGTCATTTATGGACGGCCCCTTAGCACTAACCGGGACTTGAACTCATATTTGAGTTGGTAGCGCAGTGTGGAAGCCACTGCAGCACTGCTTAACCCACGCTGAACAATACGTTCACAATAAAAGCTGTATGTTCTCCCATTCATCTCACTGCTCTAACTCCAACTTACGAGGTAATTCAGTGCTTGGAATATCAACAATTCAGTTTCATCTCAACCTATTACACCCCGTGTATACAGCACGTTGGCATCACGCGCAACTTTTAAGGAGATACACAATGAGTTTTCAAAACAGTTTTGCTGTACGAGGAATGGAACGTATCCGAGAGCGCGTCCACCAAGGAGATGGATCCATGAAACAGCGCAATATCAAGCGACG
Source organism: Lampetra fluviatilis (assembly GCF_964198595.1). Taxonomy (NCBI): domain Eukaryota; kingdom Metazoa; phylum Chordata; class Hyperoartia; order Petromyzontiformes; family Petromyzontidae; genus Lampetra; species Lampetra fluviatilis. Next base: position 6,645,221 of record NC_136289.1, read on the forward strand.
TCAGCAGCGACGAAGAGAAGAATGGTGACGATGACGATGGACTTGAGCAGCACCACGGGGATCCCACTCACAGTGACCTGGCTCCGCCCCTTGCCACGCCCCCTTTCTAGAACCTACCAGCGGGTTCTTGGTGTGCCCCTTCTGTGACCTTTCCCCCCTCGAGCCCCCTCTGGTGTGTCACGTGGCCTGCTGACGTCAGGGCTGCCGTAAGCCGTAGATCCCCTTCCCTGCCAGCAGCCAGCGCTATGCTGCTACATTACTATTCCATGCCACTACAGATGTTTGGGATTAGCTTGTGTGCAGGAGCCATATAAGATTGTTGTATTGCGAGGCGGCTTTGGGAGGCCTTCGTGCAGCAGTGGATAGATCTTGGTTGATAATGGTCCGAGAGCTGTGATGCCCGTTCAAGGCAGGCCACGTCGTGACACGTGTTAGACAGACAGCAAGTCTGTCAATTCTAGATTTGAAGCTTTCGTGACTGCAAGGATTCATTCTCTTAGGTTTTTTCGATAAAGTCACGTAGGTAAAAAATTAAATGAAAATTAATAAAAGTAATAATAGAAATAAAATAATTAATTTCTATTATTACTTTTATTAATTTTATTTTTCACCTACGTGACTTTACCGAAAAAACATAAGAGTAGCAAGTCTGTCATAACCTCCCTTTAGGATGCTGTGTAGTTTCGTTAATGTGTTATCTCGGTTTAAAAAAAAAATACATATTGAGTATATTTTAAACGTAAACATAGCTCTTTCAACATGTATGTGAATAACACTGCCCCCCCACACACACAATAAAAAAACTCATATCTTAAAATGCTCTACAATACACAAAGCCTTTATTTGATTTTAAACATAAATACAAATGTAACTCCCAGTCTCTCTACTTTAACATTCAACGTAATGTTAATATTAAAATAATAATACAAATAATGTTTCCACCAGGGCACTTCATGTCACTTTCATGTTTGTAAGGGTAATGCATTCATCTTTGTGACGGAGCCTACCTTCTGGTCCAATACAAAACTAAATATGGCATTTGCTAAATAAAGCTACTATAGTGATACAGTGTTCGGCTTATAAATAGGCACTCTAATATAAAATATGGTTTGATAAATGACTCATAAAGCAAAGCAATTAGTTAAAAAATGTCACAAAAATATGCACCGATACACTCGCGATTAATGTCAACGTAAGAACCCCATATCTATAGTGACATACAAAATACACCCATAACATTGTGCTTTTGAATAATCGTACCAAGAAACACCGGTAATATATTTAAATATACTATACAGGAGATGTAGCGCTTGTTGTTTTCGGGTTACAGTGACCACGTATGTCAAAGGCCACCTTTGTTTATAATAAAAAAAAGGCTTTCATTTAAGCGTTGACCTTCGAGCCTCAGAGCGGAACATTTTCCCCCCCGACATCAACCGCGCCTGAAATGCAGCGGCGAGCGGGGATAATGCGCACGTGACGGTGCATAGCCTGGGACAGGAGTCCAACCCTTGACATGCTTTGAAGACGGTTAACTGAAGTAACAGATGTGTCCTTTTCAATGTGTCCACTCCCACTTGAAACCAAAGTATATATATACCAAACCACCCAGTGTGCACACAAGCCACGTGATGTTCTAAGAGGCCACTTTGGTTAAGTACAGGGTGCCCGTGCATGGCTATAGACACACTTCCTGGCAGACAGACCAGATACACAGAACTGACTGCGCGAATTGACGGAGATGACAACAGGAAGACACCATCGTCGTCACATCGTCACCAATGAAATCACCACAAAAAAGTAGAACATGGGGAGGTAGGGGAAAAGGGGGGTTTGGTTTGAGAACGGCTTTTTCATTGGTCCGTCGTACCAAAAGTTGATAAAACCGTGTCTCTACTTGGACACTAGAAGTTGGAGAGATGCCGGTCATGAGCAGGAACGTTACGTGTTGTAGTTTTCTCAAGCCAAGTTGTAATAGTACCGAAGGGGTTGAAGTATCATCTGAAACTGTGAACAGGGCGGCGTTCATCATCTGTGTGTGAAGCTCCAGTGTTCCACCTTTGTCAGAAATCAACACTAAGAGATAATTCCACTGTGACCAATTCAATAGCAAATCCCAATAAATTTGTTTTTAGTATGCGAGTTGGATTGTTTTTTTCTTTTTACACATATGCCCTAAACACACAACTGCTAACGTTGATCTCAACGATGGTTATTGTTCATGGGAGTTACTGTTCATGTTGACAATTGACAAAGTGTTTCGTGAGACATCATATAAACATTGTCAACCAGAAATGACACAGAAATAAATAAGACAATTAAAAAAACGTACAGTAATGTACAAATGTAGTGCCACTTTTTTTTTATCTAAAAGCAACTGGCACTAACCAAAGAGCAGAACATCTGACTAAGAAATACATTTTAAGTTTTCTTTTGTGCGTGTGTGTGCGTGTCATGTTTTGTACATGCTCTGTTAGCTAGATTGTAAATCTCGGATTGTGCATATTTCACGATTATCAGCTGAGCACAGTGATTTGTGGAAGCAACTTCGGGTCTGGCAGTGGGGTAATCAGAGCGTGTCCGCATGCAGTGCAGGCATATTGAAGTGGGAGAATACATCCCTACCCCTGTCACTCCGGAATACACCGTCTCAAAATATAGCCACCCTCCTACACCACTGCAGAGGTGGCATTTGTATTGCCTACCGTTCCCTACCATATATCATGGCATACATTATAATGTCCCCCCCACACATAGCCGTTACAAATACATCTTACGCATACTGTGTATAAAAATAATGTTTTTAATGGCAACAACTCTGTAACGTAATATTACAATATCATCGGGTTATCCATTGATAACACTGATGAGTGGTTCTCAAGACCCCATCCCTCACGCCTCCATGCAGCCCATCTTTCCGTGTCCACCAGGATTCCACATTCAATGTAAATGTATGTAAAAATACATAGGATGCATCTCTTGATTGGTCAAACAATGAAGAGGAACTGTTGTTAATCGGAAAGGCTGGAGTTTGAGAACTGCTGGCGTTGGGATATAACATCTGGCAAATATCGTAAGGAGCACTCGAATCCTTAATACCTAACCTCGGATGTAATTGATTTGCTGTTCAATTTGTACTCCAAAACGACCCTGTACCATTTGGTACATTATCAAAGTTACGGGCTGCATGATAAAAAGGCTGCATGAAAAGCAGGATCGATATGGTGAGTTTATAGGCACAACATGAAGCAAGTACAGCACACGTGAAGGCAGGGATATACATCAAGACTGCACAAGAGAGGCCTCGGTATTTGTTTGAGCCCCCAATTAGGGTTCAAAATGTGTCCACAACTTCTTCCTCAAACGACTCTACCATGGGTATAGTTTTAGCCAATAAATTTACAATGCAAAATAAAAAGCTAATTTTACATTATTCAATGACGATACTGTCGGTTTATCTGTATTTTTTTCTTCTTCAAAAGTCACGTGTGCTGTATTTAACTCTGGTGGTTGTTTATTTGCTCATTTAAGCTGTTATTTAGTGTTTGTAATATATATGGCAAATTGATGATTAAATTCTTGTTTTGAACTCCTTCTTTTGAAGAGATCACGGCCTGCGTCCCACCTCTGTCACCAAATCTTTGTATCCTGTTGTGATGGGAGATTTCGGCAGGTCTGTGGGTCTTGTCAGCCTATTTTCTTTACGTGAACCTCCCTGCAATCAAAAAACAACAACAGCATACACAGTTGCTGAGCATAGGCCCAGCGACCCAAAACGCAAAGTCCAAGTAATCGAGCAAGGCTAGGAGGGAATTCCAAAGTGGGGCAGCGTGAGGCAACAAGCAGAAAGAGCAGTGATGTAACCTTGCAGGAACGTGACGTGCTGTATTTTGCTCAAGCCAGTTGTAATAGTACCGAAGAGGTTGAAACATCATGTGAAATTGTGAACAGGGCGTTCATAATCACGCGTGCGAAGCTACAGCATTCCACCTTTGTCAGAAATCAACACTGACGGCAGAATTCCACTGTGACCAATGCAATAGCACACCCCAATATATTCGTTTTCAGTATACGAGTTGCACTGCTTTTTTTCTTTTTACGCAGTGTATGGTGGTTGAGCACATGATGGTGCATGAGCCAACGCGATCAGCCTGCTAGAGCCTAGTCCTCAACGTGGAGGAATTAATGCGTAAAGTTGACAGGAACGTTTGTGAACGTGAGCGAGTGACTGGAGTGAAATTTAGTGGAATAATATATTTCAACATCACACAGTAACTACCCTGTTGCGCATATCACGAGCTTGTTTAGAGGCGGGAGTGGCACAATGCTCAGAAAACTTTAAACAGATGTTAAACTCGAAACAATGGGTAATAATGATACGCTCGGCTTTAGTCTATCTTTAATTCTGCTATACTTATCACCCCGTGTGTATATGCGGGAAGGCTGCTATGGCCATGGTTTAACTGTACTGCATTTAGCATTTTACCTAGTGACTTGACTATATCAGAATCAGTATTTAGACAAGGAGCAATCCGATTAGCTATGAAGCTCCTTTCACAGATGTCTATAAGAATTTAGAAGGGGGGCTGAACCTTCTGAGGGGAGGGGGCTTGGCTCCGTATAGCCCAGAGGTCGCAAATGGGTTTTGATTCCTTACCCGTACCCGTACCCGGTCGCACCAGGGTCGCAAACGGGTACCCGTACCCGGCTGGGTACGGGTACCCGTACGCTACCCGTACCCTACCCGAAATGAGTGACAAACGGTGACTCACCGGTGACTCACGGCCTACCCGTACCCGTATCCGGCCGCACCAGGGTCGCAAACGGGTACCTGTACCCATACCCGGCCGGGTACGGGTAGCCGGGTATCGGGTAGGGTACGGGTATCGGGTACCCGGTTGCGACCTCTGGTCTAGCCCCCCCCCCGCCGCCCCCGACGCTAAGGGGTTAGGCGAAGGTAAATCACTCATGACTGAGATGGCCTCATGGAGGCTTTCATCCAGAAGCAGAGTGACAATGGGCCGGACACATCACACAGGACCAGATATTGAAAGTTGGATGTGTACGCTGAGCTTCCGGTGACTTAAAATTGTCTCAAATCTGATCATTGTTTTTTTTTAAAAGCCAACGAGTGAAACAGAATCTAAAGCCCTGAAAGTGTTTTCTTTTATTGATGTGTCATTCACCTTCAGTTTTAAACCATTTGTAATAAATACAACTTAATTTATAAAATGCGATTGTATACGTTACATTATGCAAGTCTTTTGGCTTATGTATAAATATGATCTATGATGCAAAAAACACAAGGCAAAATGCCAATTATATACGGTGAGTTTTTATATATGTTCTACCATTCGGTTAATACCTTTTTTTTATTACTTTGATGTCACTAGTAAGACCTCATTATCCTCAACTCTGCTCCACAGTTGTGCAGCGAAAATCCAATTACATTTGAACATCTGACAAAGCTACGCGCGTTACCTCCTCTTCATGCCAAGGTAAGGAAGGCAAACAGAGGTGGTGGAACTTTTCCCGGTGTGCATTCAGGGATTCGTTTCAGCACGTGTCTGCCCGGGCCAGTGACCCGTAAACAAATATCTATGCACCGGGTACACCACATCCAGTATGCCTCTCGCTATGGCTGTGGCTACTAGTCACGCGCCACTTCCTGAGCCAACAGTGACGCAGGAAATACTCGGCGTGGAAATGAAGCCGCCCTGACCAATTAGCCACCCGCAGCCCCGTGTAGTGTTTGGCAATTTCTAAGATTTTCACAAATCTGACCTTTAGAACATGCAGTAATGTACGTATTCTTAATCCCAAATAAATACACTCACTTCTGAAGTCCAGTACAGCAATTTCGCATATTTGAAGTGGTTTGTATAACTGTCATTTTATACAGATACTCACATATCCGACCTTGTCAAATATCTGTCTGGACCTGAGTCCCCGGCAAGGGGTGATATGCGACGTTGTACTGCATGTAAGAATCCATTTGTCACATCAGTTTGTTGTGCGTTGGCAGGGGGTGAATCGTTTCTTATTAATAACGGCTTATATTCCATCGTGACCCTTTCCAAGTGAAAGCTTCACGGTATCTTTGGCCAACTGCATGAATTGGTGTTTGAAATACATTAAGTGGCATAAGGCTGACGAGCACTACTGATTAATAAACATCACTGCAATAATTAGGAATTTCCACCTGAGCTGCTGAAAATAACTCAAAGGAATTTACATTTTCACACGGGTTAATAAACACAATTTTTAAAAACACCTTTAAAGAAACGTTACATATGGTGATGTCACATTCTATTTTTACACGTCCTATTTAAGGCATAATATTTATTTGCAACTTACAATATTCCATGTTAAACAGTAAGTAAATAAATAAGCATGCAGCGAATACTCGTGCACTGTTGCTGTAATAATGGCCGCGTTCGATCGGCACATGTTCTCATTACAATTGCAGGATTAGCGATGCCCCACTGTGGACATGTGATATGGGGCTCAGGCGGACACTTAATGAGGTTGGGTGAGCGTGACCGTGGGGGGGCAGGGGAAGAACACGGAAGCAGGACGAGGAGAAAGAGGATTTACAACAACAACAACAAAACATATTCGCGGATGACAACAGAAAGCAGTTGTCAGCGACTATCCTTTAAAACTCACAGGCAGCCTGGGGCCGGCGAATACAAGGGTTTATCGACTGCATTTCTGTGCCAAAGAGGCGTCAAGGCTCGGAAAATAACTGCGCCATGCGGCTCCAACAACCAACGAAACATGGCGCAGCCCAAATAATTCTCGCCGCATTCGCTTTGAGATGCACTCGTCGTTATTGCTGCGTCACCTCCTTTTAGATCACGGTTCGCGAAACTGCAAGGACATTTATAATTGGCCCAGAATGAATGAAGGGAGAGTGTGAGAAATTGAGTGTTTTGATCGGCACCAAATGTGCAATTACTTCACTGGACTTTATTTTTTTGTGGTGTCGGAGCATTCTTGATATAGTTCACACCTAAAACGCAACATTTCTTTCACATTTTATTGCTATGTCATTTCACGTGGACGCTTTATAGAATTCAAGCGTGCTTCGATATTTGCGTCTTACCGCTATTAACACGCGACGAGCGGATGTTTGTTTAACATCCTCAGATAATGAATTCTGCTACGTGCAATATGCCTGTTTTACTCCGCGCATCTGGTATTCAGGGAAGCCCTGTTCAGAGAATTATATTTAGACGAGGAGAATAATTTGGAGGTTGCTCGCACACAGTGACGACCTGATGTGAATCCCATTGACACAATTTTTAAGAGAATGTTGTCCCTGGGATTAAAGGCATGTTTAACACTTTCTCCGTGGTACATTACACCCTGTGACATTGTGATCACACAGAGCACCACGATTTTCATTTCCACACAGCAAGGCCGTAATTATAATATATATTCAAATATGCTCAAAATGTCCTCCCCAATATATTGCTATAAAAATTGCTATGCTATGTAAATAAAAACAACAATTTGCTAAACCTTGGCCACAATATCTGGACTTGTCTTCATATAAATCAATGCTTAGATTTCTGTTTATATGATTGTGGTTATGGTTGTATTCTAGATTTGAAGTTTTCGTGACTGCAAGGATCCATACCTCTTTGGTTCTTTCGGTAAAATCACGTAAGAACCAAAGGTTATGGTTGCACTTTATTAATCCCTAATCTCTGCCATTACATACAATGAAACAAGAAATGGTAACAAAAGAAAAAACAGAGCAATGTAATAAAATACACTATTCGACATTATTGTAAAAAATAAATAAAAAGTCCATCCTGTGTGTTAGTGAACTTTTAAATATTTTAGGCAGGAAATGAGTTTTCAAATTTAGATATTTTTTCTGGGGGGGGGGGGGGGGGCGGACCCCCAGACCCCCTGGAAAATTTGGTCCCCCCCAATGTTGACTCCATGGCTATGGCCTTGCCACACAGTAAATAAGTAAAGTGAATACATGCCAATTATTTACCTAGGAAAAGCCACACTGAATCTCAAGATATGTGTCTGTCAGGACGGCCCTGCATTGGAGTGGCTGGCCAATACTATTAACGCAAGGTTGGCTCATGTGGGAGGAAACTCGAAGAACATGAGGTGGTAACACTCAGCACTGCCCTTGCGTGGCCACACCTCGCAACCCCATGCCTAGAACTCCTTGCAGGCTCTGCAGGTCACCCGTACAAGTATGAACGAGGTTCAACATCTGATATGCTTTTCGAGATATGATGGGTTTTGTTGCATTTATGGTAATTTGGTGAGTGTGAAATTTCAATCAGCCACAGAAACAGCCTCGCCAGGTTATTCCACCTCTTCAACAGCTGCTAAATAACATTATTTCCGACAAGTGGCATCTGCCGTTATCAGGTTACTTAAAATACATCAATTACTCAAAATAAAATCTGCAGTCTGATGAGATATATACATTTTGTGGTCACGATTTTTGTTATCGCCTTTGCATTTGTGCCCATATATATGTAAAAATAATCTTAAGTACATGAGAGATCAATGTTTTAAATTTGCAATGCATGTATTCACATATAAATCAATTCATTTAAGGTAAAGATTCCTTTTTTTGCAATAGAGATGTGTATGTGCGCATGCTAGGTATGAATTTCAGATTAAAAAAAATATATTAATCGCATGTTAGATTTTCGGACTTGTGAGGACAATTTTGTATATGTTACAGATGTTGGATCATTTACATTAAATGATAATTTAACGGGTTTTATTGCTAACAAAAGTAATGTCACCTGATACCACACGACATCACATTTGGCGGTAAAAGCATTAAAGTCAAACTTTTGGATGAATCCCAAAAATATTGTTTATATTGGCTCATCAGAAATGTCCTATCTAGGTTCAATGTTCAGATTTTGTGTTCGGATTAATCTGAATCTTGGGAACGCATCCTGTGGCCTGGACCACTCTGGCTGAAATTAAGCCCTTTGTGTTCCACATACATTGTCCATGCAGGTGCACAGCGAGGATATTCAGTTCAAGGCAGCATTGGTTAATGAAAAGTGGCATCGTAATAGACGTAGATACAAACACGACAAAAGATTATGGCACTTTTGCACTTTAACTTATGAATAACGTATGAAGCCAACTGCGTCAAGATATGGTTCTGTAAAATACAAAGCATTGCAGCCTTTCGTTATTTTATGGAGTGGCCGCATTGTTTCGTGACAATCAATTGAATGCTGGGCTCACTTACGTTAGAATGTAACGCACGTTAAAACACTAAAGGCCTCCTTTCAAAGCTGGCATGTCCAGCACATTGTTTTCTCTGGTGCATTAGTGGCGAGTCACATTAACGGTGCTGTGAAAAAGGTCACGCGATGCAACAGGGTACTTAAAATTATAATAACACATTATACAAATAGTCATTTTTCTTCCAGAGAGCATCACTAGATTTGGATAATCAGCATGGGATTATGCCACATTTGAATACATTTTGCACTTGAATTTGCTGAAGAGAAATCGGCATTGAATTGACGATGCTTAAGCTGCACTTACGGATGCAATGAGACACCGCAGCCATTCCACACTCGCCGGACACTTGTTTAACACCGTACATTTTTGATTCGTATATCTTTGCAAAAAAGTACAATCCTGGACACGAAAATATATATGTTAATCAGTGTCTTTAAAAAATCAGCATAGGTTGATGGTGAATTGCGCAAGATACGGCCGTGATCTAATGACGAAGCACGATGGACTTCAAAGGGGTCGCCGGTGTGATTTGAACTACCGGCTTGGCAGTGAAAAAAAAACTTTCTTAAACCTCCCCCCCCCCCCGGCTTCTGTCCACCCAGCAGTATAAATGGATGCACCATGGTTAGTCCATCAATGTGTTTTAGGGTACATCTTCTTGGTTCTTTCGGTAAAGTCACGTAGAATGGAAATAATAAAATAATAAAAATAAAACATAATAAAATAATTCTCACGACGTTTCGGCCACAACGCAAGCAGCCGTCCGCAGGTGGAGAGTAGGTCTGTCGAGTAGACAGACTCTGTCTACTCGACAGACCTGGCCGAAACGTCGTGAGAATTATTTTATTATGTTTTATTTTTATTATTTTATTATTTCCATTCTACGTGACTTTACCGAAAGAACCAAGAAGATGAATCCCTGCAGTCACGAAAGCTTTAAATCGAAATGTTTTAGGGTAGTGTGGGTACTCCAACCTCCTTCAAGATGCATGACCGGCATGGAAGATTTGATCAAATATATTTTGCCAGCAATGGCAAAAGATACATTATGTTGCAGGGCTGCATCTTTACCCGTTCGAGGCGTATATTCTTCAAGGGCAATCTTGGTGTAAATCACAAGGTGCACCGCCGTCCCCCCCCCCGGCCCCTCATAGCTTTGTCCACAGGAAGGCTATCATACTGGTAGGAACCTCTGGAGGGGCTGGGTGGGGAGGGAGGGGCTGGGTGGGGAGGGTGGGGAGGGGCTGGGTAGGGAGGGTGGGGCAGGGTGGGGAGGGGCTGGGTGGGGAGGGTGGGGAGGGGCTGGGTGGGGAGGGTGGGGCTGGGTCGGGGGTGGGAGAGGTGGGGCTGGGTGGGGAGGGGCTGGTCACCCCGTGGTTTATGCTTTCAACTCAATAACCAAAAGTAGTAGATGAGCCCCGGTGTACAACACATTCCTGCGGAGGGAGCTGGTAGGAACGTTGGGTTGCTCGGTCAATGGCCAGGGTCAACGGCGGCGTGGTGTATTCCGCAAATATGGCCGACTGTGAGGGCGGGCACAAGCCTGCGTGAGTAGGTTAAACGTTGAGTTTTATAAGGGCACTACGGGGTGACCAGCCCCTCCCCACCCAGCCCCACCCCTCCCCCCACCCAACCCCACCCTCCCCACCCTCCCAACCCAGCCCCTCCCCACCCTCCCCACCCAGCCCATCCCCACCCTCCCCACCCAGCTCCTCCCCACCCTCCCCACCCAGCCCATCCCCACCCTCCCCACCCAGCCCCACCCTCCCCACCCAGCCCCTCCCCACCCTCCCCTCCCCACTCAGCCCCTCCCTCTCCACCCAACCCCTTCCTGCACGACGGACACAATAATCCCCTGTGGGCTGGTGTAACCTGGCGGTTCCTACCAGTATTAATTGCCCTATTGTTTCAACGGCAGCGCTAGGAGTTTTAACTGGTGACCTCTGGATTGCAAGTCCAGTGTGCTAACCATCGCACCATTATTATGACAAAACACCTTTCAACAAACCAAGTGGCATTACGATACGCAAGATGCAAACTGCTCACCTGTGTGTGCCTGGATCCCCGGCCTCTGATGAGCCTACGGAGGCTCCGCGGGAGCTGGCTGAGGGCCTGGCTCTTCTGGTAGGGATTTCCGAAGAGCAGCGAGAGACCTGCGGAGCATGGCACCGGGGGGGATGGATACAGGTTACGCTAATGCAGCGAAGAAGCCCTCCGGCGAGTTCCGTCTGATCCCAGCTCTGCACATCTCGTGCCCTGCGCAAGTGCACACACAGTCGGCGAGTGTGCCCGGCGTTTTGAAGGAGGGATTCTAATCCAGCTCTTGTGCCCGTGCTGCCGACGTCGTGAGTTCCGCATACTGAGCAGCGTTGAGAAAAAGTTTGGCAGTGCTACTACAACGTAGACTTTATAATGGGGGCAAGAGAGAGGTTTCATCTTGACTTAAAATTTTCGTGACTGCAGGAATATTATTTGGGTCTTTCGGCAAAGTCACGTAGACAGGTTCAAATTCATTTTATTTTTCATTAATTTCAACATATCTACGTAACTTTACTGAAAGACCCAAAGAATAAGAGAGGTTTCAGTGTGAAGTCACTGCACTCTGCATTCGGGTCCCATTACAAACGTGGGATTAATATAAACTGCACAATTGTTATTACGATTGTAAATGGAATGTGACGAGGACATTTTTGTTCAACAATGAATACTCTGTGCTGTTTTAGTTTGGTTACTTCAATCAGAGCTGTGTTCAATAACCCATGTTTATGCGGTTAGCTATTTAGGGTTGTGACAATGGTGGCCTCATAGGTAAGGCAGGTTATCATTATAAATGGGAAACCACGAATATTAATTCACAAAAATACCCTTTATGCTTTGTCGGCACGGCACACGAGGAGGTGGGTGGCCAGCACCACGCCCAGCCGCCTTTTTCTCCCCAGTGATGGTGTTTACCCACCGCACAAGTTACTCATTTAAGGATGAGTTGATTAAAGGGAGGCCAAGAATCGGTTAAGATATTTGCCACTGTTTTTGGTCAGGAGTGGGAATCGAACTGTGATCGCTGGGTTCGTAGTCGAGAAAAATACAGATATTAGCTGAGAAACATGCTGATTGATTAATTATAAAATGCACCTACAGTTTACGAAGCTGCACAGATAAAATGTGCACGCAGAGTAATTTCTATATTGTTTGCACATAACGTGTACCTGGGCAAGTAACACCACTGAAAAAAAACAGGTTATGAATCACTGCCTGCGAAACGAAACATTGACGTCTCCTGTTCACAGCATCTTCATTCGACCCCGAAGAACAATCACAACTGTCGACGAGATGGATGCTGGCTTTTCAAATTCTATGCCCTCAAATGACGATGCAGGGGGGGGGGGGTGATAGAGACAGAGAGCTAAAAGAGGAACGGCCTTGGGCCAGGCAGATCAGAAAGTGTTCCTTGTCTTTAACCTAAGCTCACTCCATCCATGAAATCGATACAGGCAAAGAGAGGCCAGTAACACTCATCTTTAAGGGACTGTGATTTCTCATGGCGTTTTTGGTAGTGGCGTTCTATGCAAGTTAAAAGGCAGAGCTATGCAGCACGCGTTGACATGTGTGGTGCGTTGGAGGTGGCGTACATCTGCAATCCAGCAGCGCTTTGTAGATGGTGTGAGTGGATTTGCACCATCGGCTGTATGTGTGTGATATTTCCATCCTGAATGAAACTCGTGAGGTTGATAGGAGGTGAGAGTACATTAGGTCAGAGGTCGCAACCGGGTACCCGATACCCGTACCCTACCCGATACCCGGCTACCCGTACCCGGCCGGGTACGGGTAGCCGTTTGCGACCCTGGTGCGGCCGGGTACGGGTACGGGTAGGCCGTGAGTCACTGGTGAGTCACCGTTTGTCACTCATTTCCCAACGTCTTGTCTCTTCTCACAATTCAAGTTCCTAGAATCAACCCACCCGCGCCTGCAACATGGCTTCATCCCAGAGGTCGAAATCAGGTACCCGATACCCGTACCCTACCCGTACCCGGCCGGGTACGGGTAGGGTACGGGTACGGCCGTATATGGGTACGGGTACCCGTTTGCGACCCTGGTGCGGCCGGGTACGGGTACGGGTAAGGAATCAAAACCCGTTTGCGACCTCTGCATCAGGTAGGTTGGCAGTTGAGAAAGTAAATCAGTAACCCATCCGTGCAGCCTTTTGAATGTTATTCCCTCGTGTATGTGTGTACTCATGCCTACTCTAACATGCAATGCACTCAATAGAGAATTGGTAAAACTCCCCAATGCAAGCACTCTCCTGAAAATGAGTCTGACGATTCAGCAAGGCATTCCCAGATGAAAAAAAAGTATATTTCACGAAAAAAACCCCACGCTCTTTTGTTAAATATAATGGGGCTAACGAAAAAAAAAATCTATTATGTAAAACTATCAAAACCATTGGTAACACTTTGAGTATCTTGAATGTCTCTTGATCTCGTGTGTGATAAAGGGACAGTGATGGGAATGTGCATACGAGAGCGAACGCAAGCCTTCGCTTCTGTTACCAAACCCTGCCTTCTAAAAGGAGTGCCGTAAACATTTTAGAGCGGCAATTTCCAGTCGCGACCCTAAATTTGGGCACAATGCCTCGGCCCACGATGTCTCAAGACTGCTTTATAAATCAAGATGCGTTACGTGTCACATCGCCTCCTTCTTGCTATCAAGAGACCCATAAAGACATCTCTGTGAACCGAGTTGAGTGCAGGGACAATGTTCGACGTCAGGTCACTGAGGCTGAAGCTTTCCAAGCATAGCTGAGAACAACAGAGCAGTGATATAATTCATGAACGTACAAGCACAGTGCTTTGCCAATCCACTGCCTGATGAGGGCCTCTCCACTTTGTGTGGGTCGTGGGGGTTATGTATATTTACCATACTTCACCATGCTGGTCAGGACAGGTTGGTGAACGTGAGGAGCATAGATATACAGTACTTGCACTTGAGTCGAGTATTACACTGGTAGGAACCCCCTGGTTACACCAGCCCACAGGGGATTATTGTGTCCGTCCGTCCGTCGTGCAGGGAGGGGCTGGGTGGGGAGGGAGGGGCTGGGTGGGGAGGGGAGGGTGGGGCTGGGTGGGGCTGGGTGGGGATGGTGGGGAGGGGCTGGGTGGGGAGGGTGGGGCTGGGTGGGGGGTGGGAGGGGTGGGGCTGGGTGGGGGGTGGGAGGGGTGGGGCTGGGTGGGGAGGGGCTGGTCACCTCGTGGTGCCCTTATATAACTCAACGTTTAACCTACTCACGCCGGCTTGTGCCCGCCCTCACAGTCGGGCATATTTGCGGAATACACCACGCCGCCGTTGACTCTGGCCATTGACCGAGCAACCTAACGTTCCTACCAGCTCCCTCCGCAGGAATGTGTTAATGTTTTTTGTTGCACTGCCCTCTGCTGCCCACAGCCTGTAACACCTGTTAGGAAATGTGTTATCTGCTCCTCTCTCGTTATATTCTCCACGGTGACACGAGTGTGTTGTCCATTATGTAACTTTGCGTCGAACCATGAGCCATATCTTGAAGGGAGGGACCTTGCCAATAACATCTGGCAGTTCACCAGCATTGATTCAAGCTCGCCTGACTCTGCCGATGAGACACTCTGTGTGTCGAAACCGGTGCCGAATTTGCTTGTCTTGAAACTAATGTTACTGAAAGTTACGCACTCCCAGAAGGCCGTGAGGCTGACGGGTTGTGTACACGCTTTCTTTTAACTCACTCTGTCTGTTGTTGTTGTTTTAGTAGTTGTTGTCATTGTCGTATCCTCAAATTTTGTAACTCAATTGTAACCCACTTCTCAATGTGGTATCGACTGCAAACTTGGTATACTTATGTCATACTGATGACAATACTATATTGTATCATAAAAAATAAAACATCTATATTTTTAAACATTCATTTAAATATCTTATGTTTCGGCTTGGGTCTAATTGTCCACGGTGAACTGGCGTTGGCTGTAATTGGCCAGGGTCCCTTACGTTATGGCAAGCTTCGGGGCCACTTCCTGGAGTCGTGGAGTTCTTCCATTTCTAGTACATTTCATTAAAGCGTGTTTTTAAAAACTTGTTTTAAAATATTACTTATTACGTGGAGAGACGGATATGTGAAAGAGATGAGTTGCCTGCTTGTCTGTTTTGCTGTGAAAGGTGGACACCCACCCACCCAAGCACTATCCCAGACTAAATCTCCCCCTTTGCATCTGGGATCTGATGAGATCGGGGATATTCTGTGTTATTTAAACATAGACAACATACGAATACAAAATTCACAATGGCCTTTCAATATGGTCCTTAAGGAAACAATGGCCCTTCCATAGCTGGATATACCCCGTTGTGTAAGCGTGTCTTTTAATTCTAGATTTGAAGCTTTCGTGACCGCAAGGATTCATACTCTTAAGCGTGTCTTTTAATTCTAGATGTGAAGCTTTCGTGACCGCAAGGATTCATACTCTTAAGCGTGTCTTACCGGCTCGGAAAGCTGAGCCCAGACTCCTTTCGGCCTGGTCACATGTGGCTCCCTGGAAGCCACTCTTACAGAGACACTTGTTGGGCTTCACACACGCACCTCCGTTGACGCATGCCCGCTCACACTTAGCTGCGATGAACACAAATGGACGGAGGCAAAAAAAAACACGGAGATACACAGAGAAGATATATATGTAAAATGATCAAAGAATTAAAGAATAAATTAAATAAGCGGACAATACATCTCTCACGTATCTGTAAATTTAGACCACCCGTCAACCACATGGGCTGCTGGGAGTGCACAATTCCTGTTGACCAACAAGGCCCTTTTGGAAGAACATAATCCCTGCAGCAGTTGCTCAACACAAGCACAATTCTGGACCGACTTCAACATGCAGTGTCTCATCAGCAGTCAGACCTGCCTGATCGAACGACGGTGAACTGTCAGATGTTTACAGGGGAAGACCCTCTTTTCAAGATATGGGTTCCAGTTCGACGCAAACCATGATAATATACAAACAAAATAAATAAGCAGAGGATATCTCTCCCCCAGGGAGACATGTTTTGTCTGCTTATTATTTTGTTTAGTTTGTATTCTCCACAACGACACAAATTATTCTTTTGTGTTCAAGAATTAAGGGCGTGAATTATGATTAAATCATCAGCACAGACACAACCACCACATGGGTCACTGATACTGCAAACATAAATATATGAGGGTGTTTGAATAAACACAACATTTGCAACTGGTATTTCTAGCAAACGTTGGATTCATGTATATATATGCGGACAGTATGCACCAATTATTTATGATGTGACTGCGGTGTGATTCCTCGGCTGTCTTGTGCCCTGTTCTTGACCACTGTATGCATTGTAATAAGGCATAGTGCTTACGGTTGTAGATTTAATGTTTGCACGCGTGTCATTGCGTGTTTGCTATGAATGTGTCACTTGACACCCTGGACACCCTTGTAAACTAGACTTTTCATTTCAACCTCGAGGTAAAATATTTTAATAATAAAAAATCAAGGGGCTTTTAATAATTTTTAAGTGGATAGTGGGGGGGGGGGGGTCATCACGGATGTTAGCCGTGACCAGGAATTGAACACGGGTTGCTGGGTTCATAGCGCAGTGTGCTCACCACTATGCCATCTCTCCATCACAAATAATAACAAGCAATGTGTATTGAAAACGATATGTAATGTAATGCACATTACACATGTGTTTGGTTCATTTCTATAAAACATTTATACGTGCAATTGCAAAATCGTGACTCTGACAACATATTATAATTTAGATAATTAAGTTAAATGGGTGCTAAATGTAGAGCAGGTGCAAGGGACATTTTGAACTAAATACAGATTTTTTTTCTTCCAATTCTAGTTATGGACCAAGGATTAGGAATTTGGAAGCACAACTACATTACACCTGTTTCCCTTTGAGCTTAGCAGCTGAGTTACCCAGGGTGGTGAGATTTTTGGTTTTCAGTGACAAAGCAATTTGCACTTAGAAGCGCCTAAATGCAACCACATCCTCAAGATGTTGTACAAAACAGTGGGACATGTATCACAGAGGAAAACGCGATGTAAATATAGGAGTGTATAGTGTCTGCTCTGTTAACTTTCAACCGGTGTAATTCCCTTCCTAACTGACAAGGCAAGGAAGCCAGATGGATGACAAAGTTTGCAGTGACGGACAAGGATTCAATGTAGGGCAGAATGTAAATGCAGTACGGACCATTCGTAGTTTGTAATTGGGGCCAATTTGTACGAGGTGCAATCACAATTCGATATCCAGCAAATAAAGTGGAGAAGGCGGTGAGCTGATTACGAGCGGACGAGGAAAATCGTGATGGATTTCGTCGCATTTGGGGAAGATAGATGCGGAGTGGTGGCGCAGTGCTTAGCGCAGTGTCACAAGACCTGACGACCTAAGTTTGATTACCGGTCATGGCTATAACATCATTGGTGAGTTATATCTGTCCTGGTCCCACCCCCCCCCCCCCCAGTTTCACCAACCAGCACTGACCAGAGTGGTGAAGTTTGATCGATAATACCCTACGACCAACATGACACAGAGAGACCTTCATCCAGCAGTGGATCGGAACGGGTATAACGCAGACGTATAAAATACTTGCAGGAGCTAAGCATGAAAGCACTTGGCCACTTTCATGGGTGATGGTTTCATCCCATACTTGCTTGTGTTCAAGCACTGTGCTGCAGGTCACAACATGTCACTTCCTTGATTCCTCCACCCGCCTCACGTTTGAATGTTTTATTCTTCTTCTGCATGTGCCTGTCGCTGGTAACACAGCGTTTGTTGCCCATCCCGAGTTGCGAATGTTCTGTTTGCCGGGACCAGAGAACTGAACATTCCAAAGCGAGGTGGCTGGTGGAATCGGTAGGAGTGCAGTGTTGTGGCGTGCAGGATGTTAACTACCTCGCCTGGTATGCAGGAGGTCGTGGGTTTGATCCCGAGCCTGACGCCTGCTGCTGTATATTTGGAGTCTGCATCTTTCCCCGTGTGGTCGTGTGGATTTTTCTCCGGGTCCTCCGGTTTTTCTCTCCACATTTAGAAACATGCGTTTAGAGCATTTGGCTGCTATAAATGTCCACATGATAAGCCACTTCGTTGGGCTATGAATTGGTGGCCAGGTCGCTTCTGAAAAAGAGCTAATATAACTCGGTGGGCCTTAAAATTTTAGTAGACATTGTGGTGCTGTGGTCTTTCAGGATAATATTGCACAGTGACACTCTGCAGTTTATAGTTTTAGTTTAGTGTGAGTGGCTAATAGAGCTCGGTGGGCCTTACTTGGTAAAATAAAAAAACGTCACAATTTTAGTAGACATTGTGGTGCTGTGGCCTTTCAGGATAATATCGCACAATCACACTCCGCAGTTTACAGTTTTAGTTTAGTGTGAGTGGCTAATAGAGCTCGGTGGGCCTTACTTGGTAAAATATTTTTTTTTAAATGTTTGTAGACATTCTGGTGCTGTGGCCTTTCAGGATAATATCGCACAGTCACACTCCGCAGTTTACAGTTTCAGTTTAGTGTGAGTGGCTGAACGGAGCACGTGCGGGAGACGAGACGAAGCCGCCGGGGCGTGTGGAACCCGAGGGCGCTGCCAACCCACCCTTGTTGCAAAGCTCGCCCTCCCAGCCACTCTGGCAGCAGCATTTGCCCGACGAGAAGCAGCGTCCGTTGCCGCAGAAGCGCGGACACTTGGAGGAAAGCGGCATCGGCTCTGCCAGGGTGCGCGCGCACTCGGGAGGACTTCTGTGCCTGTGCCCGGGGGCGGGGGGGGGTGATGGCGAGGCATGCGTTAAAGTGTATTGGGTGTTGTGTCGACGCTATTAATAGAGGGATAAACTTAACCGGTCCCCGCCATTGCTGGTCTACAATTAGCTGTGATACTCACCGGCTAATATAAACTTCTGTATCCTCAACAGGTCTGTTGTGGGTTTGGACAATTTGCTCTTCACTTAATTTCTAACATTCCCCCCCCCCCCCCCCCCCATTTTTAACGCAGTTCATTGACGATTTAAAGTAGTTGACACCTCATGATTGATATTTGTCGATTCATGTTCATCATATGCTGCAATAGTGAAGATAATTTTATATAAAGCTTGGATAAGATTTCCTTATTTTGGCTCAGAGGAGCCCGCTTAAGTCCACCACATTGGCCTTTAGCTGAGACAAGGCACTCGTGGGTGGTTCCACTTTCTCTCCTGCTCTGACTTGTTGGAAATAAAAAAATTCTGGCCATCTGCACTGCTGAGATCCTCATTATGTTCAGGTCGAGGCTCAAGTCTTTCCTCGTCATTTCCGCCCATGACGATCAATCTTCTATGCAGTGTCTTTACTTGATGCTCTAACATCTTTAGATCCCAACACCTTCTCTAGCCTCCAGCATTCTAACCCTCATCCCCTGCCCTCGTCAAAATACCATCGTCAACTCTGTGCACGGGCATGATTACCAAACTTGAGATGTGGTAGAACAACCTTGAGATGTGGTCACATTGAAATGCTTCATAGATCCATATTGCATTGGCACAGTGTGACCAGGGACACGATGGTACAACAGTAATTCATTTGTTCACAATATCCACATGGAACGTGCGATGTGTGCGCACAAACACAATGCTGTGGAACACAGCGCTTGGTCAGTGACGCCTTACATGGGCGACGGAGAAAGAGAATGGAACGGAATTGAATTGGCGAACTCTGAGATGATACGCCGGTGCATTAACCGCAATGTGGCTCTTAACTGATGTAAGAAAAGTTACATTTTTAAAAGATACATCATTCTGCACCAGCTTTTGCAAATTCAACCACTGCTATTCTCAGCGTCACTCTGCGCCAGAAAGTACGTAACTACGAGCATTACTCTTTGGTTCTTTCGGTGAAGTCACGTAGAAAGAAAATTAATTAAATAATAGAATACGACGTTTCGATTGCAACACAAGCAACCGTCATCAGGTAGAACTACATTTGAGAGAGAGACAAAACACAGACACGGAGACACACAGACAGACACACAAGCAGAGAGAGACAACACAGAGACACAGAGAGAGAGAGACACACAACATAGACACACAACATAGACACACAGGGAGAGACACACACACATAGACACACAGAGAGAGACACACAACATAGACACAGAGAGAGACACACAACATAGACACACAGGGAGAGACACACAACATAGACATACAGAGAGAGACAACACAGAGACACAGAGAGAGAGACACACAACATAGACACACAGGGAGAGACATACAACATAGACACACAGAGAGAGACACACAACATAGACACACAGAGACACACAACATAGACACACAGAGACACACAACATAGACACACAGAGAGACAACACAGAGACACACAGAGAGAGAGACATAGAACATAGACACACAGGGAGAGACACACAACATAAACACACAGAGAGAGACACACAATATAGACACACAGAGACCCAATACCTCTGTGTCGAGGCCTTAAATAGAGAGAGAGGGGGGGGGGGGCAGAGAGAGAGAGGTGGGTCTGCTGGGGCAGCAGCTGGAGCAGAGGAACTTAGCATGCCAATGAATCCACCCCGAAGCGACCGAGGGAAATAAGATCGAACGGCCCTACGAGAGCCTGGTACAATTTTAGAGAGAGAAATAGTTTGAGAAAATAAAATTTAGCAACATTTTGTTTTCTCAAACTATTTCTCTCTCTAAAATTACGTAACTTTTAACAATGTGACTTTTCTTACATCAGTTATCAAAATGTTGTTTTCTCAAACTATTTCTACTGATAAATTTTTACCAGGCTCTCATTAGGGCCATTCGATCATCTTTCCCTCGGTCGCTTCGGGGTGGATTCATTGGCATGCTAATTTCTCTGCTCCAGCTGCTGCCCCAGCAGACCCACCTCTCTCTCTCTGCCCCCCCCCCTTCTCTCTATTTAAGGCCTCGACACAGAGGTATTGGGTCTCTGTGTGTCTATGTTGTGTGTCTCTCTCTGTGTGTCTATGTTGTGTGTCTCTCTCTGTGTGTCTATATTGTGTCTCTCTCTCTGTGTGTCCATGTTGTGTGTCTCTCTCTGTGTGTCCATGTTGTGTCTCTGTCTGTGTCTATGTTGTGTGTCTCTCTCTGTGTGTCTCTGTGTTGTCTCTCTCTGTGTTTATGTTGTGTGTCTCTCTCTGTGTGTCTATGTTGTGTGTCTCTCTCTGTGTGTCTATATTGTGTCTCTCTCTGTGTGTCCATGTTGTGTCTCTGTCTGTGTCTATGTTGTGTGTCTCTCTCTGTGTGTCTCTGTGTTGTCTCTCTCTGTGTCTATGTTGTGTGTCTCTCTCTGTGTGTCTATATTGTGTCTCTCTCTGTGTGTCCATGTTGTGTCTCTGTCTGTGTCTATATTGTGTGTCTCTCTCTCTGTGTCTCTGTGTTGTCTCTCTCTGTGTCTATGTTGTGTGTCTCTCTCTGTGTGTCTATATTGTGTCTCTGTCTGTGTCTATGTTGTGTGTCTCTCTCTGTGTGTCTCTGTGTTGTCTCTCTCTGTGTCTATGTTGTGTGTCTCTCTCTGTGTGTCTATATTGTGTGTCTCTCTCTGTGTGTCCATGTTGTGTCTCTGTCTGTGTCTATGTTGTGTGTCTCTCTCTGTGTGTCTCTGTGTTGTCTCTCTCTGTGTGTCTATGTTGTGTGTCTCTCTCTGTGTGTCTATGTTGTGTGTCTCTCTCTGTGTGTCTCTCTGTGTGTGTCTCTGTGTTGTCTCTCTCTGTGTGTCTATATTGTGTGTCTCTCCCTGTGTGTCTATGTTGTGTGTCTCTCTCTGTGTGTCTCTGTGTTGTCTTTCTCTGTGTGTCTATGTTGTGTGTCTCTCCCTGTGTGTCTATGTTGTGTGTCTCTCTGTGTGTTTATGTTGTGTGTCTCTCTCTGTGTGTCTCTGCGTTGTCTCTCTCTGCTTGTGTGTCTGTCTGTGTGTCTCCATGTCTGTGTTTTGTCTCTCTCTCAAATTTACTTCTACCTGATGACGGTTGCTTGTGTTGCAATCGAAACATCGTATTCTATTACTTAATTTATTTTATTTTCGCGTGACTTCAGCGAAAGAACCAAAGAGTAATTCCTGCAGTGACGAAAGCTTCAAATCAAGTTTGAACTACGAGCATATGCAATACGCCACGCCGGTTGTGCAGGTGAAAAAAAACCCCACACTGACGTCTGGAACAAGGGAACACGCCGACAGTGATGGGATCAAGGTTAGGGTTAGGGTAATGTGTACCTAACGCTAACCCCAAGCCTCAGATTGAAGAATCTCATTAGTGTTTGAGAGGCGCTGAGAATGAGAAAGTCATAAAAACCTAATCAAGACTGCCAGGCTAAACCATTTCACTTTAGGCACGCTCTCGAACGGCTCACCCCGCTGTGCGTGCTACGCGCGGCACATGAGCGGTGGAGATAACAGAGTACATATTCTTAGGTTTTTTCGGTAAAGTCACGTATGTAAAAAATTTAAATTAATAAAAGTAAAATAAAACAATAAAAAATCACGACGTTTCGGAAGCAACACAAGCCTCCGTCTTCAGGTGGAACCGTCACAGCCACGACAGCTGTATTAAGTAAATGAGAGATCACAAGAAATACCACCCCGTATATATACCATTATATATACCATTATATATACGGGATGGTATTTCTTGTGATCTCTCATTTACTTGATACAGCTGTCGTGGCTGTGACGGTTCCACCTGAAGACGGAGGCTTGTGTTGCTTCCGAAACGTCGTGATTTTTTATTTTGTTTTATTTTACTTTTATTAATTTACATTTTTTACATACGTGACTTTACCGAAAAAACCTACGAATATGAATCCTTGCAGTCACGAAAGCTTCAAATCTAGAAATAACAGAGTACCCCCCCCCCCCCCACCGTGCAGAGTGGTTTGTTCCAGCATCAACAACAACAATGCCCAAACGCATGTGCTGTTCCTAGGAGAATGTCGCAGCGTACGCTGCAACACTTTGTTCAATTAATTGGTTTTAGGTTGTACGCAGATTTTTATTATTATTGTGAACTCAAGACAAAGCCGCAGCCAGATATATTTTTTTAAATGATGGATTCTGAGCACAGGGTCAAATGCTCAAATCACCCAAGCGGCTAGCCAAAGCACAGCACGATGGAAGATGCCACAGATAAGGGTTATTTGTGTTTTTTTGCTTAACAGACTGTCAGGGGCATGAGTTGTTAGTGATCGCCTATTAAGGCAGGCGCCGTGAACAGCGGGGTGGTGTCGCCAGACAATCAGGCCGGGCTACTTTTGTCTCCCCATTGATGATGTTGACCAGGTGCTTCTGCCTCTTCGTGTCCACGCCTGATGGAAGTCTAAGACATTTAATACAAACGATTATTTACCTCTTAAATACTTCATTGGAGCACCTTTCCAGTTATTACCATAGACCAAAAGCAAACATCTTATCACATATATGCGAACAGATGTGGCACAAGGAAAGGGGGGAAGAAAATGCAAAATAGCTCGTGTTAATTAAAGTGTATTCGTGTAAGATGGGAATTGTGGGTAATTGGGTTAATGAAGCGTGGGGTATAAAAGAAGCACACATTCTGTCTGCAGCCAAAATGGCAACGAAGGCAAGGCTACAAAACTTGGCAGCGCATGTTGCTTCCATACAATTACAGTAATTTGAGCCTCCAGGACACATCCCTATCAAAACAAAATTAAACATTTGGACAGACCTATAAAGAGAGGCCTCACACGGATCCAGGGAGAGTCACGCAGTGTGTTACGGTAAGGCACGCAAAATATTTTGTGTCCACGCATCGTGCATGCGATTGATTCTGTAACTGCTATAACGCGGGATCGTTGAATTATTTTCCATACTCTAAGCCACATTCTGGTCACCAAGAAAATGTGCGTTATTTGCATGTTAGAATCAGAATCTTTATTTATCCTGGAGAGATCCGAATCTGAGCATCCGTCTCAACCTCCTGTGCATAAGAATTTAAGTGAGCCAGGCAGTGTGCAGAGTTAATGCATAACCCCCTAGGATACGAAGACTAAAATCTCATTGGACTTAAACACATTCCTGCAGAGGGAGCTGGTAGGAACGTTGGGTTGCTCGGTCAATGGCCAGGGTCAACGGCGGCGTGGTGTATTCCGCAAATATGACCGACTGTGAGAGCGGGCACACGCCGGCGTGAGTAGGTTAAACGTTGAGTTATACAAGGGCACCACGGGGTGACCAGCCCCTCCCCACCCAGCCCCACCCCTCCCACCCCCCACCCAGCCCCACCCTCTCCTCTCCTCCCCTCCCAGCCCGTCCCCACCCTCCCCACCCAGCCCCTCCCCACCCTCCCCTCTCAACCCAGCCCCACCCCTCCCATTTTTTGATGCACGACGGACGGACACAATAATCCCCTGTGGGCTGGTGTAACCAGGAGGTTCCTACCAGTATTAATGCAGTCCTTGACACATTGCTTATGCATGTATTTACGTATCTAAATGCGATGCTATTTTCACAAAACGAGGGATATTATGGCATATACCATTTAAACAATTCATCGTTGGTGAGATGGATTAGCATGATGTTAATGTGAGAAATTAGAGGGCACGGAAGTGGCTATGATAATGTGAGAGATTAGCATGATGTTAATGTGAGAAATTAGAATGATGTTAACGTGAGAAATTGGAGGGCACGGAAGTGGCTATGTTAATGTGAGAGATTAGCATGATGTTAACGTGAGAAATTAGAGGGCACGGAAGTGGTTATGTTGATGTGAGGGATTAGCATGATGTTAATGTGAGAAATTAGAGGGCACGGAAGTGGCTATGTTAATGTGAGGGATTAGCATGATGTTAATGTGAGAAATTAGAGGGCACGGAAGTGGCTATGTTAATGTGAGAGATTAGCGTGATGTTAATGTGAGAAATTAGAGGGCATGGAAGTGGCTAGGTTAATGTGAGAGATTAACATGATGTTCATGTGAGAAATTAGAGGGCACGCAAGTGGCTATGTTAATGTGAGAGATTAGCGTGATGTTAATGTGATAAATTAGAGGGCATGGAAGTGGCTAGGTTAATGTGAGAGATTAACATGATGTTAATGTGAGAAATTAGAGGGCACGGAAGTGGCTATGTTAATGTGAGAGATTAGCGTGATGTTAATGTGAGAAATTAGAGGGCATGGAAGTGGCTAGGTTAATGTGAGAGATTAACATGATGTTAATGTGAGAAATTAGAGGGCACGGAAGTGGCTATGTTAATGTGAGGGATTAGCATGATGTTAATGTGAGAGATTAGCATGTAACTGTAGAAAAGAAGGAGAGGGCCTCCTCGACGAGGGAGTGCAAACCCAACGGGTGCAATCCAAAGAGCCTGTGAGCATGACAGTGCAATCCAAAGGCATGAGAGTGCAATGCAACGGACATGTGAGCATTCTTTAGAGTTGCTTTTTGTGTGTGGCTTGTTGTCCTTCCCCGCACCTCTGATTAGCATGGTCGGCTACGAAACAAGGTTAACATACATGCACGCATAAAATACTACGTGTTGTCTGCTTCACAGTAGGCATTAAAGACCCCCCCCCCACGCGACATAATTTGTAAATGAGCGGGCCATCATGTGCTTGCGTCATGGTCCAAATGAGCCAAATTTGAATAATGATCTGCACATTCTTTAATTAGGATTAGACATTGCCATCGTTGTGCCCTACTGGCAGACTAATGGCTGATTTAGGGCCAGATGCTAAGCCACCTTGCGCCTACAGAGATAGCTGCCACTGAGGGTGATCTTTCGAAACGTACACGACGTGGTGCCAGGTCTATTGCGTGCTTGCCCGAATCGTAAATATTTAAAATGTGTCACTTTGAGATTGACATCCGTCTTATTCAGATGTCCATGACTCGATACTCATTTCAGAAAATGTACTCATAACTCTAAATTTCGATTTAAAGCTTTCGTGACTGCAGGGATTCATCTTCTTGGTTCTTTCGGTAAAGTCACGTAGAATGGAAATAATAAAATAATAATAAAACATAATAAAATAATTCTCACGACGTTTCGGCTACAACGCAAGCAGCCGTCCTCAGGTGGAGTCTGAATTCAGACTCTGTCTACTCGACAGACCTGCTCTCCACCTGAGGACGGCTACTTGCATTGTAGCCGAAACGTCGTGAGAATTATTTTATTATGTTTTATTTTTATTATTTTATTATTTCCATTCTACGTGACTTTACTCATAACTCGTTATATTCCTCTTTTGGGGGGTTAGGTCACGTTTCTGTAAAATTGCCGTACACTCATCTCCACCCGACACGGCCAATTAGTGAGGTTTGTCACGTGAACAGAACAAATGCCAATTGGTCACGAAACCCCACGCTGTTTTATTGTTGCGTGTGTTTTTTGTTATGGCTGGAGATAAGATACACGTGGAAAAGAGTAATAGCCAACACAATCTCTCTGATAATAGGAATGAAAAGTTACTTCTGTTTCTCATTCACCCTGAAAAAAATACTGCACGCAAAATATAACATTCTCAAATCTTATACTCTGTTATATATAAGGGAAATCAGACGCATTTGATAAACAAATAGTTATATTTCACCGTGGGGTTTAACAACAAAATGTCCAGTTCACATCTCTTTTTTCCCATTACAAACCTGTAAAATAAACAGATGTGTGGAAATGACTTGCGAGACTGATAAGTGTAGATTTGTTCCAATCAAAACACAACAACAACAACCATGACTTTTGCGGTCATGACTACCGTAGCAGACGTAAGTGGTGTAGGCAGGAGGCCTCCATCATGCAAAGGCAAGCACAATAATAATAGCCACACCTGGGATCGATTCAGCACAAAACACAGCAGCTGCCTTACCTGGGGCTGTTACTGTTATGGGCTCTCAATCATACAACAAAATAATAAAAATCGTGCATACGCGTAGATTTTATCATGCTTTCCAACACGCGTTTGTCCTCGGAAGTGCGTGTCTTTTTTTTGTTTTATAATTGCGTACAACCTGCTGTGAAACATGGATCAGAAACTCGAAGATTAACGAAGATGTTGGAACACAAATGGAGCGGAGTGTAAAACAGCGCGGAGAGGATTCGGCTTTAAGAGTTTCAGTGGGAGACAGCAGGAGGAAGGGAACATGAGAGTGTAGCTTTATTCAAATTGATCTAGTTGTTAAGCTGACACCTCTGGATTGTGAGTCTAGTGAGGCGTTCTTTGTAGCCTATACAACGTGGCCTTCAACAGCATTCACCCATTACACTACCAATTGCCTTTAAGCCCAGCATTACTCATATAAGTCATCACTGGGCATTACTCTCACGTGATCGATCTTTCGACCATTGCCTGTCACATTTATGGAGGTAAGAAAATAGTCCCCTCTAACGAAACAGCCCCCCGCAGTTCCCCTTGCAGCTGTTAACTTTCTTCCCGAGACCAATTTTTCCTTTGTTGAACATCTGCCGGAGTCTATTATCACAGATCCTTTGGCCCTTCACTCTGTGTCCCAGCTTGCCATCTGGCTTCCTATTGTAATCTTGCAACAAAGCGGAGACTCATGATGATAATAAATCCGCCAATCACACTCAAGACAAAGTCGAGTGCGGAATGCAAAATATGTCACCTGTAGGCGTTTTTTTTCTTCTTCCCATTCTCACATTAGATTCTGTTTTTACCCGAATTCCATCCACAAGCCAAGGTACAACACGTATTGGTAAATTATATATGCAGCTGTAACAGCAGTGATATGTTCTGTCACATTTATAACGTTTTATAATTTGCTCAAAAGTGTTTGAATGAGGAAATGTGTTTTGATGAATAATAAGCAGTAATTCCTCCAGAGTATCATATTTTTCATCTCGTTTTTTTTTACTAATTATCAACATGCATATTGCATGACCATATTTACTTAATGATATAAAAGTATTTACAGCCCTGCCAATTCATTGCTACATTAGGGCCTCTCCACACCGTGTCTGTTATGGGGTGTTTGACCATACGTGACCACGACAGAGGGGTTGATGTCACTCACCACTCATGTCAGCCATGGTCAGAAATTACAATAAGATTGCTGGGCTCACAGTGCAATGCAATTATTGTGAACATATCGAACAGGTTTTGAAATCGGCTCGTGTATGTTTGTTGAACTTCTTTCGCACCGTACGTAGCCAACCGTGCCAATCGGAGGTGCGAAACTACGCGGCTGTTTGCATCACAGGGCTGCTGAGAGATGGCGAGGACTTTGGGAGGACTTCATCTTGCAGTGGACTGAGCCATTGCTGCTGAATATATATTTTAAATTCTTGCTACAGTTTTGTTTGCACCTCTTTCGCACCCTGCAAACATTGCACCTTTGATTCTCGCTTCATTGCCCCCTCCTGTGTAATTGAAGGGGATCCCTTCTGCTCTTAACGTGGCTTACGAACGGACGCATGGGCTCGGTATGAAGCGGCCTGCCGATGCAAGTGTTGTGGCCTGGGCAACCTCCAGCCACGTGTATTCGTTAACACTCCCTTCGGCGTGCACGCTGCTTGTTGAATCCTTTGCAAATATTAATTGGTTTTGCGATTGGAAACCTTGGCGTCGTAAGCGCTTGCAGAGGCACTGTTTTGAGTTTTAATTAGAAAAATGCTAATGAGATTGGGTTGCGTGTTACTGTCATGTGCCGAGCATCACAACGTGCCTTCGTGCGTGTGTGGTGTGTCTGAGAGCTGTTGCGTATCAGTTAGCGCGTTGCGCTAGAGACCCATCGACTCGAGTTCGACTCCCTCTCACGGCCAACACCACAGTGACAATTATCGGAACCGGTCCTGGGCCTCCCCTAGGTCGACTGAGCCTCAAATGAGTACCTGGTACGGTGTGTAAACATCGTTACTAGGGAGACAAAGGCGGCTGCGCGTGGTGCTAGACACCCACCCTCTCATGTTCCGTGCCGGCCTTCACAGGTGCTCGCTAACAGCACTTGCCCCAACAGTCTGTTAAGGCTATACGGGGGATCTTTGTCTTTGTCTGAAACGCGCATCTCGTTTAAATACGCTGACTTCTGCCTGTCTTTTGCCTGGTTTTTGAATGCAGGAAGCAAATGTATCTATATATCTCTAATGGAAATTGCATCTAATCAAGTGGGTAATAGACGATGCATCTAATTGATTAATCTGACCTATATGCAGCCACCGACTCGTGTTCATTGACTGGACCCTCCTTCAAAAGTCACGAGAGACTCGGCGAGGCTTCCCTGGGTGGACGAACACAATGGCCCACAAGCTCTACAGCGTAAGCAATCCCCCGAAATCGAACGACAACTCTGGATCACGATCATTCATCGATTCGTTCCACAATATTGTGTAAACATGAGCATCAATATTCACTGTGTAGATACATGTGTACAGTGCATGGGCTGTGCGTAGCGGTGGCACAGTTGTTTAGCCCACAGGGATGTGAACCCCAGCTACCTGAGTTCAATTCCCAGCCATGGCGAGTGTAGCCGCACCAATCTTCAGTAATTCGCACTGACTAACGTGGTGAAGTATGGCGAAATTACCTCTGTGACCGACACAGGGTGGGGAGAGGCCTTCTTCCAGCAGTAGATTGACAAAGGGCTGCAAATTTCCTTTAACTCTTAATATTATTACACAACGCAAGCAAAAAGTACATTCTAAAGATAAATACTACATCGGTTGAATTTATAACATCGGTGCCCAGATGTGCAGATAATGCATCCATTTAAAAATGGCGATTAAGCAATTCCCTTCGATTAATAAATTCATTAACAGGCTTATGAGTGTCTATCAGATATGGAGCACGTGATTGCACGCATGCTCCCATAACCCACGGAAGGACAATGCACGTGAGTGACTGCTTACGGGAGAGGTATGTATGTTCAACTTCATTTCGCACCGTACGTAGCCATCCGTGCTAACCGTAGGCGCGGGAGAAGGACAACAACCTAAAGAAATGAGATTTCACTATACAGTATATTTAAAAGTGCACGGGCTCCAGTGGCTTCGTAATATCAGAAAGAGGAGCGTTCCAGACGGCCGCAGAAGTGCATCTGAAAGCCCGCGATGTGCTGCTGCACACAATGCTTATCATCTTACCGGCTGACACGTCATCGTATGGTGTGTGGACAGAGGCGGTGCGCGTGGAGAGAGATACGGTGCACGTGGCGAGAGATAGGGGCTGCGTTGCCAGTCGTGGGGAATATTCCCAATGGGTGCGTTCTCTCACCGCTTGGGGTCCATCAGCTTGTAGAGGCGGCCCGTGTGAGTCTGCCCTGATATCTTGCTGTTTGTCAGGAGGTACATCTCACCTGTTGCCGCACAGGCACACACACACAGAGACATACACAGAGACTTAAGATGTCACGTATCGTCTTTGACAGACTGTTGGGGCAAGCGCTGTTCGTGAGCCATTATTAAGGCTGGCACGGCACGCGAGGAGGTGGTGTGTTCTGCACCATACTTGGCCACCTTTGTCCCCTATCCCCCAATTGCTGATGTTAGCACACACACATACACACTCCACCAAGTATCCACGTATGGCTGAGTTGACCTAGCGGAGGCCCAAGACTGGTTCGGATATCATTCGGCACTGATGTTGGGTGGGGTCCGGAATCGGTCAGGTTGCCCGGTTCATAATGCAGTACGCGAACCATTGTGCCACCACTCCCCAAAAATACAAACGCAGGCGGTACATGCACACGCCCATACAAACACACAAAGACAAAAATCCCCCGTATAACCTTAACATACTGTTAGCGAGCACCTATGAAGGCCGGCACGGCACACGAGGGGGTGGGTGGCCAGCACCAACACCAATATCCGCCATTCGTCACTAGGGCACTTGGCCAGGCAAGGTGCACTTTGAGAACACGTAAAGTGTCGAAGGCTCGCTGACAGGAGGTCACGGGACAGACCCTGCAGGTGCCATGGGTTGGCTGATTGAGATGACTGGCAGACGCAGCAGCTGTGCCCCCTACTGTGCCAACTTGCTGCATTTTAGCCGCCCAGCGTTCCGCCTGTTGTTGTGAGCGTTGCTCCTCTGCCCTCAGTTGTTGGAGGGCGACTGCCTCCAACTGCCCAGTAGCATCCTTCACGTGGCCAGGACCACAAACACACCCATACAAACACGTATACCAACACATGCACATAAAACCACATGCACAGGTGAATATATTGACATGTCATGGTCATACTCTTTGTTTTTTTCGGTAAAGTCACGTAGGTAAAAAATAAAATAAATGAAAACAAATAAATTAAACCACGACGTTTCGGGCGCAACACAAGCGTCCGTCATCAGGTGTGAAAGCATGGCCTACTGCTTATGCTTTTAATTTTTTACCTCCGTGACTTTACCGAAAAAAAACTAAGAGTATGAATCCTTGCAGTCACGAAAGCTTCAAATCTAGAATGCCATGGTCAATTTTACACTCGCGCTTCAGCCAAGTATAATTGCCCATTATATAACAAAGATCAGTGTTCAACCCTGGTGCTTGGAACTCAATTTCACGATGACACGTCAACGGTAGGAATATACAAATCGGAACCATCGATGTTCATTCATTTGAACCCTTTCCAGTACTCGTCAGAGGGACAGCAATTCATCGGCGCGCTTATTACTTGCTTTACCTGCAAACAACTGTTATTTCGATTTCTACGCACCGGTGATCAATTCGTGTTGTGTAAATCAATTAACCCAAAAAAAAACACATGCGTGCAGAGCCCGAGCCGCCCCCCCCCCCCCCACACTGCGTACCGGTCTCGTCTTGAGCGACGGCAATGAGGGTGCCTTGCAGCCTGCCAGAAAGTCCCCCGTGGCAAATGTCCTCTCCTCCCAGCGGCAGCTGGCTCTGCTGCCACGCACGGTTTAGCGACATGAGCCTCCTGCCGCAAGCAGACCGGGGGGGGGGGGAGGGGGGGTGACGTGGGCAGCCATCGTGAGTTTTGCAGCAACGAACCATTCTCTAAACTTCTCTAAACCCACCGCCACCATCGCCACCACCGCTGACTCCGGTGAATGTAAAACCCATCCAATAAGAACCACGCTCAGGGCACGGGGGACATGGGTTTTGGCAAGGAACGCATAGCATGGCGGTGAAATTAACGGCCGTCACCACCGGTCACATTCACGGCACCTCCGATTACGTACAGTGCGAAAGAAATTAAATGTGCGCACAGCACCCGGTTCCTTACGGGCGTAACAAAGGGGGGGGGGGGGGGGGGTTGGGGTGGGGGAAAGGTGCAGCCGTGCAATTGCTCGCTCGTGCCACTGCTGTCAGAAGGGCCTGAGGGGAGCTCAAGCGAGCCCTGTAAGAGGGCTTTTTGCCTACTCGTACAAGCTGGGCAGACGTCTTGGGAGAATCGGGAGTGCCCACACTTTACCTCACCACACGCTACCTCTTGATCGACGAACAGTGGTTCTGCTCGGTGGAAAGAGGCGGGTAGGGAGAGGCGGTGGGTTGGGGATTGATTTTAATTTCAGCTGCCGTGCCAGGAGATGGTTTTGAACCACAAACCTCTGAATTGCAAGTCGTTGTTTGCTAAAAATTACACACAGCGGCAGCATCCCCTGACGTGTGCAAATGTGTCCTTGTGCATGCTGGGTCTGAAAATGCATTCGCAACAAACATACCACGGCCACGGCGCGCTTGTCACAATTCAGAGCCGCAATTCTATTTTAGAAGTGCGCTTTTATTAATCGCGTTGCTGCCGTCTCGTTTTGAGTTGCGTTGACTTTGGGTTCACCTCATGCCTGCAGGTTGCTTGACGTAATTCGCCGAAATGTGACATTCGCATACGCGCGTGCGTGTGTGTATACAGCAGAGGTGGGACAAAGTCATTGTTATGCAAGTCCAAGTCGAGTCGCAAGTCATCAAATTCATGACTCGAGTCTGACTCGAGTCCAAGTCACATGACTCGAGTCCACATCTCATAGGTGGGACAAAGTCATTGTTATGCAAGTCCAAGTCGAGTCGCAAGTCATCAAATTCATGACTCGAGTCTGACTCGAGTCCAAGTCACATGACTCGAGTCCACATCTCATAGGTGGGACAAAGTCATTGTTATGCAAGTCCAAGTCGAGTCGCAAGTCATCAAATTCATGACTCGAGTCTGACTCGAGTCCAAGTCACATGACTCGAGTCCACATCTCATAGGTGGGACAAAGTCATTGTTATGCAAGTCCAAGTCGAGTCGCAAGTCATCAAATTCATGACTCGAGTCTGACTCGAGTCCAAGTCACATGACTCGAGTCCACACCTCTGGTATACAGCCAATCATCTCATGTCAGTCCACCCATGGCACCTGCGTCTGTCCCGCGACGTTCTGTTAGCGAGCCTTCCACACTTCACGTGGCCACAAAAGTGCACCTGGCCTGGCACAGACGCCGTGGTGATGCCATCGCCACTTAGTGGCGCGTGGCGGCTGTTGAGTTTGTCGCCGTTGACATAAATCGTCAACGCTCGCATGCTCGATTCGATAAGCGTTTCGCGAGCGGCATGAGGCTCGAGTTTAAGTCAACTAATCGATTCATCGTCGCGTTCCTAGGTGGGCACCGTCTCATTGGGAAAGAATGCCGCTCCCCCAAAAGAGTGCCCGATGCATCATTAGAGGAGGGCGCCACCTACAGAGCATTCTTCTTACACGGATACCAGCATCGTGCAACGTTGGATCGTGGCATTCACTCACCACACTTAACCGGCTGGAGGGATTCCATTAGCGGGTCTCCGCTCTCTGACCTATTTGATCAGTTTTCAGTCAAGTAGGGTGGGGCGGTGGGGGAGGGTTGCTGCCATGCTATTTGAAGGGCTGTATTCCAAAGTGTTTTACACCCAGGGAGACCGAAAGCCGTACGTTCGCCGCTAGCAATTTACTCCGCAACGATTTCCGAGCCCTGGAAATGTCGTGAGCATCAGCGCTGATCGACATCACAGCGTGAGAGGCAGGGGGACGCGCGAGTGCGATGAATGTGGCTTTTAGCTCCCGTTCCAAACACTGCTCAACGCTCTCCCCCCACCTGAGCTCGCGGGACGCAGTGAGACGGGGTCAGAGGGCAGCTGCTCGATTGCCCTCCTGAATCGCACGCACGCCGTGGACGTTTACGAATTCGGCATTCGGGACAATTGAAGTGACAGTCGCAATTCTAGATTTGAAGCTTTCGTGATTGCAAGGATCCATACTCTTAGGTTTTTTCGGTAAAGTCACGTAGGTAAAAAACTTAAATTAAAATTAATAAAAGTAATAATAGAAATCAAATAATAAATCACGACGTTTTGGAGGCAACACAAGTCTCCGTCATCAGGTGGAATCTAGCTGTGACGGTCCCACCTGATGACGGAGACTTGTGTTTGCCTCCGAAACGTCGTGATTTATTATTTTATTTCTATTATTACTTTTATTAATTTAATTTTTTACCTACGTGACTTTACCGAAAAAACCTAAGAGTATGACAGTCACAACTCACTTGAATTCTCAAGAAATGTCATCCCCGGTTGTTAGATTACAGCTAAATTAGGACACATGGCTTGGTCGTGGACTTGTCCCCATTAGAGGTGACACAAGGGAGTGCAATAAGCTCCTGTCCGATCACAAAGTGTCCCGAAAGGTGTTGCATAACGGCACCGTCACAACCATTGGCTGTGCCGGTGCCTGTTGTACGTAGCCAGCCGTGATAATCGGAGGTGCTAATCGGGAGCGTTTGTCGAGCATCTGTAATCTGGAGGGGTTTTATTCCCCCCCCCCCCCCCCCCCCCCCAGAACTGAGATCCTCAAGAAAATGTGTCCTGTAAGCGCGGACTCTATTTTACTGCAATTTTCCAGTCGAGTAAAAAGGTTAAGATTCCCATTTATATGCCAACGTAGCATGTCATTTACAGGATACGGCTGTCTTCTCGGCATTCCGTTTCACAAAACAAAAAGCATATATGCCGGTGAGAGAAATAATACGTGTGTGCGCTAAATAGCCCTTCCCATGTACGTTAAAATGGAATACTAATTCAAAATTATAGCCAAGCATATGATCCAATTAACACACGTGAAAAGCAAATAATGAAAGGGGCATTTACCACTTGCTTATTTATGTGCATATCTATCTAGGAAAGCCTAATGTAGCCTGAAGACTCACTTTCACGAGGGTCCTGCTTTGGGATGTTACGGACAATTTCAATAATGTGTTTTTATGGGTGGCTGGAGAGCAGAGTACCCAGAGACAAACCCACAGAGATGTGTATTCATGAACCCACTTGCTGTACTGTGACTTCTTGGTAACCTTTGAACCCAGCGAGTTAGACACTTGCCTCTATAGAACCGTATTACAGACCTTTACCACACTGATTAAACTGCATTAAATCATTATGGGGCAATACACTCGTAAGCCTTTTAATTTTACAATGAAAAATCAAGAGGAATGCATGTATAATGCGTTGCTTTGCTTGCAGTACCATGTTATACGCAGTTCAGTTTGTTCCAGTCGAATGTTGTATTCTGAAAGCATTTGTACAATAGTACCGTTACATCTTTTCGCACATGAACATAGTTGCTCTGTTAAGGCTGTAAACCAAGCACATTAAACCCCTGGGAGTCTGGGAAGGACTCATTTCACACGGACGCAAATTCCCCCACCACTCCACGCTCTTCTGAGTAAGCAGAACACCAGCTTTGTGGCATAGGATTGAGAAATGGTGTACGTAAAGGTGGAGCCCTGCAATTCCTTGCTCATGGCACTGCTTGTCAGAAGGGCCTCCTCCTAGGAGGTATTATGGGCCTAGTCCGCCATTAATGGATGTTTTAACTTAACATTCCAGCAACCAACAACTACTGACTTACTTTATTTTCCAATTGGCAGCTTTAAAAATCGGCATTAATTTACACTTAACCGATGAAACCCAACGATTGGAAAATATCAGTTGCATAAATATAACATCACTTTAATTAATTAATATTTAAAATACTGCCCAGTTGACATAACAGCAGGGCTCTCATACTTTATCAGAATATTTAAACTGGAGGAATCCGATAAGCTATAAAGCTCTTTTTCACAGATGTCCAGCAGAGGCGGGTAAGAATGTTACAACAACAAACAGTACAAAAACACGATTGAGTTCACACACTGGTGAGTGTGACCCAAAGCCTCCATCATAGTCTTTCCATGTCAGTAGAGTGAGTGAACACACAACCCTGGCCAAGCTTCACACGGTATTGTGTTTTCCCAGCTTTCGTCTTATGGACGTGACTGGGCCCTGCCATACAAGCGTGGTACTTTCATGCTTTCCAACAAGAATCTTTCTTATTTTTAAATCCTTTATATTAAGTTCACTTGCTTGCTTGCTTGCGCGCTTACGACCGTGCAAATCTTTCGGTCGTTTTTTAACCCACTTCCCGTGATCCAATCGAGCTGACATTTTGCACACAGACTCGTTGTGCGTGACAATTTATTTTCGTGAAATTTTTTTTCCAAAATGTTACACTTTTTAGGAAAAAATAAATTATATTTAATTACCAATTGCTTAATGGTGGCAGGCAATCATCTGACCCATAGGTGGCAGCCATCTCAAGCCAGAGGACGAGAGGACTCTAGCCGCTACGCATATAAAGGATTTAGTGAAAAACTTTGTTTTTACGGGTAACTTTTTTATCCCTCATTGAGTGTTTTCTACAGTTGGAACAACACTAATGTTTCAGCAGAGCCTCTTGGCCAAATATACTCGGTTCTTTTTCTTAAATTTTGTGGTCGACATTCTGTCTAATCTATTGTCAGTTCAATGCCAGACACAACCAGTGCCAGGTTATCCTAGTAGCACAAGTAGCTGCATATGCTACGGGCCCCGCACTTCCAAGGGTCCCACACTAAATGCTCTCAAGCTATCAATTCCGATTCAGTGATTCTGCACTTGCTCTATTACTACAGTACTATACCGCCTTCAACTTTTATCAACGACTGGGTGTTTAAGTCACGTAGAAAATAAATAAATTAAATAATAAAATACGACACTGTGTGTCTATGTTGTGTGTCTCTCTCTGTGTCTCTGTGTTGCCTCTCTCTGCTTGTGTGTCTGTCTGTGTGTCTCCGTGTCTGTGTTTTGTCTCTCTCTCAAATTTAGTTCTACCTGATGACGACTGCTTGTGTTGCAATCGAAACGTCGTACTCTATTATTTAATTTATTTTATTTCTACGTGACTTTACCGAAAGAACCAAAGAGTAATTCCTGCAGTCACGAAAGCTTCAAATCAAGTTTGGGTGTTTAAGGTTCGCGACTTGTCGTATTATCTGGCTGTATATCAAATGAAAAAATACAATTACTTTACTATGCAAGTATAAAAAAGTGTGGTTTAATATGTATGCTTTTTTGTTTAATTTAGGGCCCCTTTATAACATAAGCTACAGGCCCCGCACTAGCTTAATCCCGCACTGGCCACGACAATAACGGGGGGGGGGGGGGGGGGGCGGGGGAAGGCAAACAAATTCAAGCGATCTCCTGATCACAAGCCCTTCGTTTACACCACATATCTGGCACGGATGAAAGTACTAATTCTAACCCGGTTGGGAAGCGTCAGATGTTCTCATTGCTCACTTGTTGCAGCAATTTTTCAAATGAGAGCCAATGGATACAATGCGAGACAAAAATGATTGTAATAATCAGAAGCACCTGGATTATTAAGAAAATAGTTTAAATTTATTGAATGTCGCACCAATGCATTTAGAATCACCACCATTTTAGTGCCATGTTTTTTTTAAAAAGACACCGTTCTAGACACATGGCATAGTCAATGAACCTGAACCTAATTTTGTAAGATGCTTTTGGAACATTTATTTATCTTACAAAATTTTGGTTTCAAATTAAAAACCCACATTTTTTTTACGAGCAGCTATGTTATGGGGATATAAAACGCTTAACTTAGCGGATAAAGGCACAGCTGTTACTTGTCCATTCGAATAAATGCTACAGTCAGTAATTAACTGACAAGACGTACTGGCCAGTTCAAATGCCCCACCTTTATTGCATCATCAATCCCATAATTCTTCCCACCACTTGCAAATGCTATGCAGGTAATGAGCAATGGTAGGTAATAGGCTCGAGTCAAAGACCACGCTGAACCAAAGGCCACACACTTCATTTTCACGTGGCACTTTGGACAGTGGAAGTGCACGGCCTCCCTCTAAGCATGCACACCACAACAGCAAAACTATTAGTGCACTGTCAAAAATAAAATTAGCGCCAAAGAAAGAGAGAATGTGTTGTTTTCTTGTATTTATGTTTTCATTTCATGCGGGGGGTTATACAACACACGAACACACGCGCAAAGCACACCGTTTTATTTTTGCGGATGCAAATTTACATTTGGGAGAATTACTAAGTGTTGTGTTCTAATTCTGGAGGCATTATTGCAATCTGTTAATTCTGCACTTGTCAATTTGCAAGAACAAAGCTGGAATTAGTTTTTTATACGAAGCACAGAACTCTATCTTGCAGTTCCTCGCTTCCCATGCGTGATTTTGGCCGGGCGTCCGCTTAGTCGTTTGGCTTCAATAACACGGAGCAGATAGTTTAGCGTACATGTAACTGTTTTTTTGTTAAAAACCCACCTCTTACAATGCACCTGTAATATGGTGCAAATCCAAAAAGTGACCAGAATATGTGCTTTTGCCGTGTTGTTTGTTCGTTATAATAACAGGAGTTGATTCATTTTGTAAAATGTTGCCTAGGGCACGTTGTTTTGTGATTTAAATCTAAACACATCGTATTTAATATGTGGTAAGTGTTGGGCAATGATGTAAATGTTATTTTTTTGTAAAGTGTGACGAGGTGCCTTTATTGATTTGACGTCCATTACATATAACTAAAAATCTATTGATTCAAAATGTCGAAAATGTGATTTGCAATAATTAAATTTTTTAAGAACTGTGAGTGTTTTTTTTAAATACAACAAAGAGATTCCCAGAAGACATTTCAATGTGTGAGTTTCTGGCCCGTATCACGTGAGATTTTTTTTTCTCTCTCGATCATCAGCCACTTCCATCCACCACTGGATGGAGGCCTCACGCTCTGACCATCAGTCCGTCGCGGTCTCATGGTGCTACAGTGTCAATTAAAATGCAGAGAGTAAAAAAAACCGAAATGCTTCTAATGGATCCTGTGGATGTCTTATATGTCTGTAAGCTGTACTGTAATAGTGAAATATTATATTAGCGTTCTTATTGAATCAGTTTAAATTTATTGCAGGATGGTATCAGATTTGATTTTAAAATTGCGGCACAGAATGTTTTAAGGTCCAATATTAAGGGAGACCAATGAAAGTACGTTATTGTACAGTGTTTTTCACACGTAGCATTTTCAATCATAGTAATGCTCAATAATATCATACATTTGGCCAGAAAAAGTGCGAATAAAACCCTTTTTTGGATGTTTTATATTTAATGCTTAAAAATATTGAATCCAAACAACATTGAAATGACAATTTGTACGCAATTTATCAAATAAAACCCTTCATGACCTCACCAAAATTTTAACTAGTGACTCAAAATTCTAAGCAGGCTAATTTATAATCATACAAGATCGCGGGCGTTTTGTAAGGATGGGTTTATTGTTACGGCTACACATGCTGACGTTTGTCACCTGTTGACATGAGGGGTGGTCCATTGGTTTTGGAAATGAAACACAAGCGGTCACCCCTCACATACCGTGTCAGCCCCATTTTGAAGTTACATAACTCTGAGATAATGTAATCACTTTATCTGAATAAGCACGTTGCTGCTTGTGTTCATCATCTTATATTTAAGGTTATATAAATAAGTGGAAGTCTCATTGCCATTATGAGCCATGAGAACATGCAAACTCACAATATACAGGCGTCAGGGTCGGGATCGAACCCATGACCAGGCGAGGTAGTTAACATCTCGATGCCGTGAGATGCAGAACATCTCAGCACGGGGAGAAAAATGTCGCGAACGTCATGTTGAACAACACGTGGTACAATCCGAAATCGCATCAGAGGCACACCTGCACACGAGCTGATTTAATTTGCTCCATCTACTAATTTGATGTCCGCTTGGACATATTCCGTCATTAATCTTGACAGTGCGAGTGTGTGGACACTTTAATGTCCAAACATTGGCAACTGCTCGTATGCAATGCTGACAATTGAGTAAGGGAAAGTACTGTAGTTGAATTAGCACCCACTCCCTGTGTCAAAGAGTGTGGTCTTGTCCTTTATACAACCGAGGTAGCATTACAACGAGTGATCACAATTAAAGCAACTCATAGGGTCAGTGGCCCGGTGGATCAGAGGTCAGAACAGTGTGCCAGCATTGCCAGGATTCTGAATTCAAAGCCGGATTTCAGCCACTCGTGATTAAACCGGATCTCAAGTGTAGTGGTTTGCTGGTCTCAGTCCCAGTCCCCGATGACTGCACATATTCAATTAGCTTTGTCACAATTAGAAAAAGTACTGATTTGAATTTCGTGTGAAGAACATTTCACTTGTAAAGAGCACGTGGGAAATCGCACTCCATGGCATGTGGATTAGAACAGGTAACACTGAAGGGATCTGAGAAGTAGTTCTATGATCTCCCATTCCTCGGGCCATTGTCTAAAATGAGGCAATGTGCTGCTCTGCGAGCGACTGGAATAGACGCTTTGCATCATGACACGCAGCCGAGAGCACAACTGGAATAAAAGTAGTATTTTCAAAGCTTACCTTTCCATTTATTTATGCGCAGCCCATGGTAATATAATAGCAATGTTTGGCAGACACAACCAAAATATGGTGCCATTTTCAGTAGCTTAGGGTTCGGGATATTTATACATCGATTGGTAAGATTTTTAGTTGAGTAAAATCGGCAAAAGTTGCTAAAATAATATACAGGTACCAATTTCATCACCACGTTTAATGGAAGCAATAAAAAATACTGTTGAAAAGTAATTTTCACCCCAATACCAAATTAGCAAATATCGCTCTGAAAAAAATATTAATTGAATATAGGATGAGAGTTATTCAA
Source organism: Lampetra fluviatilis (assembly GCF_964198595.1). NCBI lineage: Eukaryota > Metazoa > Chordata > Hyperoartia > Petromyzontiformes > Petromyzontidae > Lampetra > Lampetra fluviatilis. The sequence continues at coordinate 6,686,469 of NC_136289.1, forward strand.
GTTCTATCACAAATTCTCGCGAATTATTACATTCTACTTGAAGTGCCACTGAAAAATAGATTGTTAACCCCCCCACAATTGCATTAAATAATGGCCGAAAAAAGCAACTTGACCTGCAACATTAAATTGTACAATATTAATGGTCAAGAGAGGCAATTACAGCCGCTAATATGGATTCATTTTAGAAGGAGGTACACATCCCAGAGAAAATGCGATGTGCCCGCACTGTGGAAATTTCACAACAATCATCGGTAATCATGATGGACCTACAATGAGAACAAACACAGCGTGGTCATCAGAACTGAGAGAGATGTCAAATTAAGTTGGATAGGGTTGTTTTCAAGGGGTTGTAAGTGAGAGATAAAGGTGCAGCCCTGCAATTGCTTGCTCCTCCGCTGTTGGCAGGAAGGTTCTCCACTAGATGGAGCTCCGGAGAGTACCTCTCGAGGTGATACTGCCTACTCCAGATTAGTCAGATGTCTTTGGAAGAAGTGGGTGCACCCACACTTTGGCCCATGACACGCGGATTATATTTCCATTCTACGTGACTTTACCGAAAGAACCAAGAAGATGAATCCCTGCAGTCACGAAAGCTTTAAATCGGAAGTTGGTAAATTGTTGTGCCAGCCGATAAAGACCACAAAGACACAACAGATACCATAGGCACCATTACTTATGCAGGTGGCTAGAATACTTTTATAAGCAGTGAAATTCTGCTGGTCAGGGCAATGAGGGCATCTGCTCCATATAAAAAAAAATTCTTGCCCTGTGACACACCCCCATCGTTGAAGACACGAGGTGCACTGCTAACCTTTGCATTGATGTGTGGTCGCGAAAGTTGGGCTGTTTAAAATGAAATTCTCTCGGCACGCCTCTGCCAAGGTGGTGTTCATGATGTGGAAAATGCAATCTATCTCCGCTATGTTTCCCACGCAATACATGGTAAGTATTAGGAGTGAGGTTATGCGGGTGCCAAATTTTCGATGACAACTTGGATGTGAACCATAGTTGTTGTTTTGTATAGCGGATAAAAATGAAGTGACATGACTCATTTCGGTGGCGTTATGATGGATCAATGCGGACAGGTACAACTGGGTCCAATGATGTGTAAGAAAAGTCCACGGTATTGTAAAGAAGCCAATGCGAGAGACATGTCTGGCTCAGGACAGCTGCCATATCTGGGAGGGAAGTGTAAATAAGGTTTGAAATGGTGGGCTAATCTTGGGCTACCACTGAAAATACTTTTTCGAAAAAGAGCATGATAATGAATATTGATAAGAATGCTTGCGGCAACAAAACCATTGTGTGTAAGAATGATGATGATGATGATGACTGAAAATAAAATTGATGATCTACAACAAATGGTCTGGTTCTTGAGATGGCCGTGATAGTAATGATTCATAATCATTCATTAATCCCAAAAAATGAGCAATTCCTAATTAAGCCAAGGGCTTCAAAACCACCTAGACTGTATGGGCTACCAAAGATCCATAAAATCGGCATCCCTTTACGACCCATAGTCAGTACAATTGGCTCTGCCACATATAAATTAGCAAAATATGTAACTAAACAAATACAGCCCTACATCGGTAGGACATCATCATTCAAAAGAAATTCAGAACATCTTGTGAATATGATCAAAGATATTAAACTTAACCCTGATGATATTTTGGTGAGTTTTGATGTGATTTCGCTATTCACTAAGGTTCCAGTGAGCGAGTCGCTTAAATTACTTGATACACTGGTAAAGAATACAGATTTACCAAAAGATATTCCGAAACTCGCTGACCATTGTTTAAATAACACTTACTTCTTATGGAGAGGTGAATTCTTTAAACAAAGGGAGGGAGCAGCAATGGGCTCTCCTTTATCTCCTGCTATAGCAAATTTGTACATGGAAAACTTTGAAACCAGAGCACTTGCCTCGAGCACATTAAAACCATCCTTTTGGTTTAGATATGTGGATGACACTTTGGTTGTCTGGCCACATGGTAAAGATACACTTAACGATTTTCTAAATCATCTCAATGCACAAAACCCGGCCATTCAGTTCACCATGGAAATGGAGGTGAATAACACACTCCCGTTCCTGGATATTTTACTTGGGCATGGCCTAAATGGTAAAATAACACACAGCGTTTACAGAAAGCAAACGCACACTGATGCCTATCTGAATGCGAAATCGCATCATCACCCAGCTCAGAAATCCTCTCTAATCAAGACGCTCATACATCGGGCTAAAACAGTGTCAGATGATGAAAGTCTAGTGAGAGAGATTAAACATGTTAAAGAAGCACTAAGACAGAATGGCTACAATAATGCTCAAATTAACAGAGCACTAAATGCCAAATCACGATCGCAAAGCAACACTGCTGAAAGCGATCAGATTATTAAAACAATAAAAATACCATTTATCTCAGGAGTAACTGACAAATTAGCCCGTGTTTTGCAAAAGCAAAACATTACAGTAAGATTTGGTACAGTACACAAAATTCAACAACTAGTAACGTGCACTAAAGACGAATTACCTAAATTATCAACAGAAGGTGTATATCGGATTAATTGTGTATGTGGCAGATGCTATATTGGACAGACAGGGCGTAACGTTAGTGTAAGACTAAAAGAACACCAGAGAAATATTAAACTATCGCAAACACAACTGTCGGCAGTGGCAGAACATGCTTGTCAACAGGGACACTCAATTGATTTTGACAACGTTGAAGTATTGTGTAAAACTAGTTACTACTGGCAAAGACTAATTAGAGAATCCATTGAGATTAAGAGAAACAGAAATAACTTTAATCGCTCAGACAGCTACAGGCTTAGTGCGGCCTGGAAGCGTATTATTAAATAAGATGCATTACAATTCCTTATAAGGGAAACAAGCACTAACTGATTATTAATGTAGCATAATCACAATAGAACACATTCCAAATGATTACTAATCTACAACTCGCATCGTAACAATAGCCTTATTACTAATCAAGTATATAATTACAATAACCCCCCCCTCAAATCTTTGCACCTGATGAGTTAATGAGTTAATGATGACGTCACCCTGCTGCTGCTGCTCTATATAAGAACGGGAGACACAGCAGAGCCTCACCATTCTGGCGAATTGCCCGATGATGCTGGATGCAATTACCAGCGAAACGTCGTACTCAAATTGTAAATGTTGTGGTTTCACGCTTCAACACACCGGTGGGCTAAAGCAGTGAACTATTTGTCTTTTGTCAACGTGACACTTTTTTTACTGATTGGCCGTGTCGGGTGGTGGAGGGTTACGACACATTTATAAATAACGCGATCTGAACCCAAAAATCGTTGATTATGATTCATAATTGTCTACCGACGAAGTAGTCAGTGGTGAAAGGTAATGATTGTGACGATCTCGATTTAAAGCTTTCGTGACTGCAGGGATTAATCTTCTTGGTTTTTTCGGTAAAGTCACATAGAAGGGAAATAATAAAATAATAAAAAGAAAATAAAATACAAATGTTTTATTTCTATTATTTTATTATTTCCCTTCTACGTGACTTTACCGAAAGAACCAAGAAGAATGTGACGATCGCTATAATGCGTTACGAAGACAGAGTAGTTCACTGACCTAACTTGTACATGCCACTTGAAAAACGTGACACAAAACAAGTACAAAATAATGTTTTTAATGTTTTAGTTTTGTATATGGCGTCGTCGTTCGTGCAAATTGCATCTCGCAATCGCCGAGGAAACGCAGACAAGCTGGAAGGCAAGTGAGCTGGCATCAACAATTGCCAAAGCTCTCCGGTCCTCTATGTATGAAGGTGTTCCCAGTCAGGCAATCTTAACACAACGTACATTCCTATATTATTCAACAGTGAGTAGCAAATGAGTTTGTGAGGTAAGATAAAAGGAATCCATTCCGCGACACGGATGAAAAGACGATAATATTAGTCTCCACCTGCATCTTATTCAGGGAATCAACTGTACAAAAACGTGTGCATGTGAACAAATGAATGCACAAATGGATGCTCAAGTTTAATTTGCTAACCTGAATCAGTGTGCTGATGTTCAACACACACTCGCTAATTCCAGCGATATACAGGAGAATGTTACATATAAACTTATCTATACTGTATACAGATGCTTTAATAACGTATTTAATTATCCAATCTTATCCGAAAACTATACAAATCAGGGCAGTGAAATTAGTATTCTGTGTGGTATGTTCCGTAGGGATTGGTCTTGGAGGTTTTGTACTTATCGTGAAAACACTTAAGGTTTTCATCCTTGGACAGACGGCTCGCAGGCTCGTGAGAGGTGATGGCAGCTTGATGAGGCCTCCATCCAGCAGTGGATTGATCAAAGCGTCAAATGAAATAAACAACATGACACAATGAATACAGGGGAAAATCTAATCTGCAACAATGGAAAAGTCTGCTGATATCATATGCAATAAAATAAATCGGCGCTATTATAATGCGCTTGCAATTCTTCCCAGGTGCCCTTGAAAACACAGTTCAAGCAGCTGCTACTTTATTTCTCAACAACAGCTGGTAGTGAAATTGAACCGCTTTGCAACGAGTTGGGAATGCTCGTGGCGTGCTGTGAAATGCACACTTCCGCATCCTGTCCCGAAAAAATCTAAAACTTCCCCCGGTGTTTCGGGAGACCGGGCACGCGGATGCTCACTGCCACAGCTCAGCATGCGTGTGGTGTTGAAACCGGTGACCAAATTAGAACATTCAATTTCGCGTTGTTTCATTTTTGCAGACGATGCTATTACCAGTGCGCCTCAAGAAAGGTTCTTACTTCGGCGGTGACATGGATGAAGGAATATGACATATTGACAAAGATAATGGAATAAAAGGGGGCCAAAAGTGAGCAAGGAAACACGGAGAGGTGCATTGTTTGGAATTTGAGGGAGAGGAAGAGGAACACATCGATTAGGGAACACACTCAAGATATCGATTTCACGTTGGCTTCCTAGAAAAAAAAATCAGTGGAAATAAGTCGGCTTGGGCTGGAGAGTTTATGAGTGATGAGGATCTGAGTGATGATGAGTGATGATGATCGGAGTGATGATGAGTGATGATGAGTGATGATGATCGGAGTGATGATGAGCGACGGTGACCGGCTTGGGCTGGAGAGTTTATGAGTGATGATGATCTGAGTGATGATGAGTGATGATGATCGGAGTGATGATGAGAGATGATGAGTGATGATGATCGGAGTGATGATGAGCGACGGTGACCGGCTTGGGCTGGAGAGTTTATGAGTGATGATGATCTGAGTGATGATGAGTGATGATGATCGGAGTGATGATGAGCGACGGTGAGCGGCTTGGGCTGGAGAGTTTACGAGCGACGGTGACCGGTGGTTGAAGTGACCGGTAGTTGAAGTGACAGCAGAAATTGTACGGATTGTAGCATTGCAAAGACCACGTGGGATCGTGATGTTGTGGGAAGGGAAGGCCAATCATGCATCAGCATAGTGACCACGTGATGGCTAATCGTTAAATAATGATAAGATTAAGTTAGCTGATGTATATTCTTAGGTTTTTTCTGTAAAGTCACGTAGGCAAAAAACATTAAAAAGCAAAATAAAATAAAATAAAAAATAAAAATCACGACGTTTCGGAGGCAACACAAGCTTCCGTCTTCATTCTTTGGTTCTTTTCGGTTAAGTCACGTCTAAAAATAAAATGGATTTGTAACCACGTGGCTAAACATATAAACCTCGAGAGACACAAAAAAGCAAGAATGCAGAAAACGAGTGGGCACGTGAGAGGAGGCAGGTGCAAGGATGTTCATAAGATTCCAGCTGTGCTCGCGGTGGTTGATGGGGGGAAGGCTGGGGATCAGAGAATAGACGAGTAGAGAAGGTGTTGATGGGAAAGAGGTTATGGCGGGATGAGAGGGCAGGGAGAATTCGTGGCCAGCTGGAAGTCGGTCAAACGCCGCAGCTTGCAAAGAACCTCGGGCGTGACCTTGAGGGCTGGAAACGAAGCGACCGGCCTCCTGGCCCCGCGCGCCTTCGGCGGGCAGAGTGGAGCAACGGTGTTGATGGGAAAGAGGTTGAGCGAGATGAGAGGGCAGAGAGAATTCGTGGCCAGCTGAAGTCGGTCAAACGCCGCAGCTTGCAAAGAACCTCGGGCGTGACCTTGAGGGCTGGGAACGAAGCGACCGCCCTCCTGGCCCCGCGCGCCCTCGGCGGGCAGAGTGGAGCATCGGTGTTGATGGGAAAGAGGTTGGGCGGGATGAGAGGGCAGGGAGAATTCGTGGCCAGCTGGAAGTCGGTCAAACGCCGCAGTTTGCAGAGAACCTCGGGCGTGACCTTGAGGGCTGGGAACGAAGCGACCGCCCTCCTGGCCCCGCGCGCCCTCGGTGGGCAGAGTGGAGCAACGCGAACCCCCGGTCCCGTTGTCGTCGCGACAGCGCCGCGAGATCGCAACGTCGAGCTCTGTTAGGTTTTAATAAAAGGGGACGTCGTTTTTTGCTAAACACGCCGCTGCTTTTCTTCACGAGTCGATTGTTGCCTCCCCTGTCTCTGTGCATGCAAAGGCCACAGCGAAACCCACCGCGTGTTGTTTTCGCCTTCTTGCTGAGGCCACCGACTTGCATACTGCCTCCCGTGCGCCTTCGCAATTTCATTTAGAGACCCCCCCCCCACCCCCCATTCCCCTGGGGCGGATCCAGTCCAATTGCCGCAGCATAATTTGTCCCTATTGCTTTTTTCAGCGCGGAGTGTGGGGCTGCCGAGAGACGTGTGCAGGAGTAGTGGCCTCCTGCCTCCAATGTGTGCAAATAATGCCGCTGATATGCTGCAACCAGTGGCAAGGATAAACACGCTCTGCCTAATGATTGCGGTAATTAGGCACTCATTAGCAAATTCGTGGATGCACAAAGCACGTGCATATGCATTGGAGCATCCTACAGGTTTTTTTTCATTCGTAAAGGTCTGTTAATGATGACCGCGGAAAGGTAGCACCGTTAATATACAAGACGATTTGGATTTATGAAAGCTTTTCCGTAAAACGTTTTTAAAAGCCTATTTTGCCATTAGATTTTGTTGAGATATCATGCCCATATTTAAGTTATACAGATAGGCGTAGAAACGACGTAAATTATATACGCATTGATTTGTTGCATGTAACATAAGAGCCACTGGAGAAATAACTGGTGTTATTGAGTATCTTTGAGAGGGAGTGGGTGAACCAGAGGCAGGGTGGTTAGCGCACCGAGCTATGGACCCAGTGGCCTGGTCACAGCTAACGTGAGCGGTGAGTGATATCTGAACTATTCCTGAGTCTCCCTCCCTTCACCAACCCGCATTGACCAGGGCGGTGAGGTATGGTCAATCAACCACAGTGACAGACGCCATGGAGGGAAAGGCCCTCATCCATCAGGGAAATGACAAAGGGCTTGCGAATTATGATTTATTACGTTTTTAGAATCCTATAAATTGTGGTTAAAAGGTTCACATGGCCACTACCTTCATCACAGTGATAATATATATATATATTATTCTTGAATGGAATTGCGAGCCTGAATGGGGATAATTCGCGGGGCAGTAAATAGATTAGCTCTATACATGTACAGCCCTTTTGTCAATCCACTGCGGGTCGTGTGGGTCAAACGTCCAAACTTCACCACACTGGTGGGTATGGGCTTTTAAAAGTGAGGAGCAAAACAGCAACATAGGAGTAAAGTACAACACTGCCCTCCGCTGCCCACAACGTCGTACCGCAGCCTACGACGCTTGTATATGGTCAAAGCGTTATCCAGGCTCAACCATGCTTGGCTTTTGGGATTGGGCGCATGGTGGATGAATTGGTCATGAGGGGGGCCCACTATGAGCGGTCATACACAACTCTATGGAATGTTTCAATGAACGAGGGTTTTCCATTAAAATGCAAATAGGTCCCGAGACCGGAGCTGCGATGGGCTTTTCCTGCCCCTCACAGCTCAACGCAAGCAAGAGGATTAACTTCCACGGCGTCGGGATCGCAGGCAAACGTCGATACGCGCTTCGCTTTTACTCCCCGCAGTGCGAGAGGCGCCCAGTGATGCATTGGGGTGGCAGCTTTTCAAGAGCATCCCATTACCAAGCAGAGGCGTGCATTAGTGTGCAAATACGGTGACGTATCTCCACCAAACAGCGGCGTGACACGCTCCCCTCATCTGCAAGAGGATCGGGAATATATCCGTGCCAGTCATGGACAAAGGGAAGGTGGGTAATGACGTGTTCGTCTTAACTGTCTGTCAAAATACGATGGCGGTTGACTTCATTTTGCTAAAATCCAGTGTGGGTCTTTTGAAAAGTGAGGTTGCGCCATTGCCATGATACCGATTGTAAGGACTAAGTTTGGTGCTGCACCTGTAATACAAATGTTAAGACTAGAATATTCCTTCAGTGCTGCAATATCCACGATTGTTATGTGCGCTCCCCGACCTTCACGAACCTGCGTTGACCAGCATGGTGATGTATGGCCACTGCCAATCCAGTGTGGGTGAGGCCCTCATCCAGCGGAGGATTGTCATGTACGTAACAGTCTTTTGGCCAAGAAAGCCTGAACTGAGTTGCAAACTGTGTTTTAGGTGAGTCCTGATGTAGGTGTTTGGTGAACTGTGTAATTGTTTTATTTTACCAGGTAAGGCCCACGGAGCTAAATATCTTTTTTTCAGAAGCGACCTGGTCACAAATGACAGTTCAACGAAGTGGCTTATCACGTGGAAATGTATAGCAGCCGAATAATCTAAATGTGTAGGGAAAAACCGGAGAACCCTGAGAAAAATCCACGCGACCACGGACAGAGAGACATGCAAACTCCAAACATACAAACGCCAGGGTCAGGATCGAACCCATGACCTCCTGCATACCAGGCGAGGCCAAGTTTAAGCTTTCTGGCCCTTATAGAACATAAATATAATTAATGTACCTCACTCAACCACTTCCTCATTCACTCAGAACTGCCTATATACGGTATGAGATGAAAGCATGACGTATATATTTATCATGAGACTCATGGCCACCGAATTTCAGGATGTACACATTTTCTACACTGTCAAGTGTTCAATGTTTATGTAATTGTATTCATGTAAGAATGGAAAGTGAGTCTGTAGCAAAAGTTTGTTGTGTCCATGCTAAGGCCTCTCCATGAATAAGACGAATGAGCCTCAGCTTAATGAGCCGTGGTCAAATATTGGATACGGTTGAAAATTAATAAGTAAAGAAACACCTCGGGTTATACTTTTAGGAAAGGAGCATTTTCCAACGGTCCCTTATCATTATTGAACCAAAACTGCACGGTGGTCACCAGTCAGCACATTACTATTCTTCATGATGAATTGGATAAACAGCCCGCAGGGAATACTTCTGCCAAAGAGTTTGAAGAATGGGGCATATTCAAATTGTACTCCACCACTAATTGCGCATTACTTTGCTTGTTACGATTCGAGTCAGACTGTCCCCAAGAATATAAATAAAACATCAGTCCGTCGTTAAAGCCCGAGAATAAATGTATTGTTTATCGGCGAATCGAGCCACCGAATAAATGCGGCTATGATGTAGCAATGTGCTTTTGTATTATTCAGAAAGGCATCGTTTTCCCAATTACTACATTGTCCATCGCAGTGGTCAACAGTTGCCAAAACGAGTGCAACACCCACGCTCCGTCTCTTAGGCAGGGCATTGATTACAAAGGTCACAAACAGTCGCACACGTGGGGCGCATGCGTCTCTGTGTTTTTGTGCATGAGTGTGGTGGTTGACGGCGGTGGTTGGTGCACTGCACTTACCAAACACGTCTCTCTGAATCTCTGTTTCTGGCCGTGGATAGAGGCATTTGTGGCAAGCGCCATCGGAACCTATTCTGAGTGTTCCCCTAGGTCGACTCAATCTTATATGTTGTATTTTGATACCCACTTCAACCCCGGTTATCAAAGGCGGTTGGGTGTAAGTGCTGGACACACCATCCCTCGGTATGCCAATGAAGATATATGCACAGATCCTGTAGGGATGGTATATATGGTTTGTATAGTCTGAAAATACATATTATTTTGACTTAATAAATACAGGATTTTTTTTAAATGCCAATGTTTTGAGTCCATATTAATAGGGTGGACTGCTGGCAGAGCTGTGTTTTGAACCTGTCCATAACATCCACTGAGATATTAAATCTCTCTGTTTGCCTTGCCCGCTTTCCTGCAAATACCTGATGTTAAATGAAGACTGTTTGGAAACGTTTAGAGAAGATTGGGAATGATGGCTTCAGAAGAAATTAAATTAGAATGTAAGAATGGAACAGCAGTACAATCAATCAGTATCGCTGGGCCACTGGATAGAATAAGATACCACTGAAATTTGAGTCGCGTAAATATACAGCATGTACACACACAAACCGACATATGTCAAGATATTATATAATGACAATATGTATTGGATTACACGTACTGCAGTAATGCAAACGGAATACGCATAGACGTACAATACATATTACGAATGTGACACAAACAACGCATGATTTATTTCTCATATATGTATGATGTATTTTAGGCATACGTATTGTATAAGTACAGATGTGTAATGTACCTAAATACACCTACGCAATAGGTATGCAAAAATTCATTGATTGAAATTGATTCTTAGGTACACGATAGATGCATTAAAGCATGCATGTGAGGACTGATTTACTATAATTTTATTAAAATTATTACTACTGCTTTTTTTTTGTTACCAAGGAAGACCTCATTGAGCCTCACATTTTTAAAAAAGGGTCCTGCCGAGTTTTCCGTAAAGAGTAATTTTACTTGCAATCCCAAAAGAGTCATTTGCAGGCCACCTGGATGTCTGGCCAATAGCAGTCACATTGCATGCCATTTTTAAATCCTTCATATTAAGTTCACTTGCTTGCGCGCTTACGACCGTGCAAATCTTTCGGTCGTTTTTTAACCCACTTCCCGTGATCCAATCGAGCTGACATTTTCCACACAGACTCGTTGTGCGTGACAATTAATGTTCGTGAAAAAAATTTCCACAATTTTACACTTTTTAGGACAAAAATATTATATTTAATTACCAATTGCTTAATGGTGCAATGCAATCATCTGACCCAAAGGTGGCAGCCATCTCAAGCCAGAGGACGAGAGGACTCTAGCCGCCACGCATATAAAGGATTTATAGTGAAAAACTTTGTTTTTACGGGTTAATTTTTTTTGTTTAAGCTACTAAAGGAACGGGAGCAGAGCATACAAACTCCACACACAACCCAGGAATCGAACCTAGGCCCTTCTTGCTCTGAGACAGGAGTGTTACTAACTGCGTCGGCCTGCTGCCAAAATATGGCGCGGGAAAAAAAAACTCTCCGAACAAAACAAAATTTGTTTTTCCACGCAATGCACACGAAATGGTAAAATTGCAATAAATGAGTGGTTAAATCAAGTCGTGACCCCGAATTGCATCTCTGGGGGAGAGGAAAGGGGGGGGGGGGGATGGGGGCGTGACTCGTTATGCACTTGCCAGGGGCTAAATGACTGATTGAATTTTTCCAATTTAGGGTCATGATCGTCTTCAAGGGGGCCTCTTTTTTTTTACATTGTGGTGAATAGTAGCACCCCTAGTAGCTGCAATGGGTTATGTGAACCCATTACAAATGAAAGTACGGTACATTAAAACAATATATTCTTACAGTATTCCCTCGCTAGTCACTAACTTGCTATCCGCAATTTGGGCCATTCGCGAATCGCATCTGGAACTCTACAGGACTGCATCGAGAGAGATAGAAGGAAAGTAATGAGATAAAGTGATGAGATCATTTCATGTAATTAATAGCTTATTTACGTGTTTCTTTAAGGTAATTAATTCATAAGCCAATATCACTATCCGCAAAATTATCTATTCAAGAGCATCTCCGGAAAGTATCGCTCGCGAATATTGAGGGAATACTCTACGACACATACATTTGTGCATGGGTTGTGAGTTTTAGAATCGTGTCCAAGTATGGCAAAGCAACCCACCACATGACCTGTAGAGAATTGGAAAGCGTTCACCCATTAGTGAATTGGCAGAGTTCTAAATTCTTGTTTTATGGATATAAATATTGAGGTGGTTTTTATTACATTAATGGATGCGATCTCATGCATACAAGTATACAAAATCTAAATACTTTATATACACATACATGTGTAGCTAAAATATACGTGTATTGATACATGTAAACAAATATGCATTCGACTTGTGTTTACACAACGTGCAAGAACCCTAACCTCTTGAACTCGCTTCGGAGTGAATTTACGCCGCAAAAAATTAAACTCGGCACGTTTTTATTTTTTTATTTCGGCCGAGTATAAATTCCCTTCGCTCGATTAATTTCACCAGCCGAGCGGAAAAGGGGCTAACGTGCGCGAAGCCCGCGGGAAGCCGAAGCTCGGATCGGTTCGCTGGGCCACGAACATCGTCACAGACGGTCGGACGTCACTTGCGCGACGGTGCACGGCGACGGATCATCGAAGCGCACGCAGCTAACGGCGGGGAACGCGTTTTAGCACGGCCCGATTTTCACGCGCTAGTCGGGGCACGCGCACAAGTCACGCCGTTTGAGCTCTTAATGAATGTCTTCTGGCGGGCCAATTGAACATTTCAATTAGGGCGTTCGCCCATTTCGATCGCCGGTGGTTCGTATCGAGCGAGCCCCGTCGTTTAGGGCAGGGAAATGCAACGTGCTTTGAAGGTGATTTTTAAAAAATAATTACTCAGATTATATTTCGTTCATGTGTTGCTCAGGTCTTAATTTGATAGTCAGGTCTGTTGTATTGGGTGCATGTTGAACTTCTTTCGCACCATACACAGCCAACCTTGCTAAACGGAGGTATATACATGTATAGTTACTTTGTCGATCTCCAGAGGTAGTTCTCTTATTACTCGCTATTCACGTTAGCGGTGGCTGGCAATCAAACTCGGTTGACCACATTCACAGAGCAGTGCGCTCACTACTTTCACAACCACCCCCCCGCGTCCCCTGACCGTCGAGTAATGTTACACATTTGAACGAAGCAATGATCTGTTTTCAAAAAGAATGTCTGTAAACAATGAGCCCTAATGTAAGGTGTGCCACCTATAAGTCACGGCTTGCCTTTTGGTATTGAATAGAAATTCCCCAATGTTGTTGAAAATGAGTCGATTGGGTCCTGGCCAAGGCACCGGTTTTGGCCTCGATCAATTCAGCCAATCAAATTATCGACGGCTTTCCACGCAGTCCACATTCAAATCAGGTTCCCACACCTAACCTCAGCACGCCGAGGCTTGGGCAGTCGCCACATTATAGAATTTAAATTGAATTTCTGCTTGGGAGTTCTGCAGCTCTGGTTTGGGCCATTCTTAATCTCAGCGAGGAGGCGTGCGATGAACTTCTTTTGCACCGTGCATTGCCGACCGTGCTCGTTGGAGATGGCGGGGGAGGGGGTAGGTGGAGCGGTGGGTGCCCCCCACCCCCCCCCCCCCCCCACTTTCAGACCTGGGATATTGTTGGTTAAAGCTCAAGAGTGGTTGGTGTTTCATGTAGGGTTAGATGCTTCTTTAAAGGCCGCTAGGCGTGTTTTATTAGTAAAAGAATCCACTATATATTTCGATATGTATGGTTGTATAATGATAGCCCCTTTGTAAATGCACTGCTTGACAAATACCTCTCCACGTCTTGTAGGTCACAAGAGCTGTTTGACCATACTTCACCAGTCTGGTTAGTGTTGTGGGTTGGTTCAGGGAGGCCCGGGTTGCCATGAATGCTATGACTCATGAATAAAAATCTCAAGGTAAGTTTTGCATTCATATTGAATGAAATGGATCTTTGGGGCCGTCCATAAATGACGTCACGCGATTTTTTTTACAATTTTTGCCCCCCCCCCCTCGTCACACGGCGTCACAAAAAGTCAGACCCCCCCCCCCTAAAATATGACGTCACAAAGCTCTGCCCCCCCCCCCCCAAATATAAAACATGCTTCAAATCGCTTTAAACTATTGTCATTGAAGTGCGTATTTAATGTGCCGCTGCACTCTGATGGTGTGGGAGAAAACATTTATCGAAAAATCTATTTAATTAGGTAGAACGTTGCGCATTTTGATGTGACGTCACATTTCTCAACCCCTCCCCCCCCTTCGTCACACATCGTCACAAATGTCTGACGCCCTCCCTAGGTGCGTGACGTCATTTATGGACGGCCCCTTTTCCAATAATTGAAATATATGTGACGTGCATTTTAACAGGTTTCCTTGCCCGGTTGTGATTGGATGATTATTGTTATGGTATAAAAAGTGTTTTTTCCATTCAAAATAACACGGGTTAGGGCACTTACAAATGTGGGGCACATTTCACATTTGAATCCTCAAGGGCACATTATACGACAACTACTGTTGATGTACCACATAATGGTATCTATTTTATCGACCTAAGGGATGATGGATCGAGTTCGACATCAAAATTAACTATTGAGTTGACGACCAACCAACTCCGTGTACAATTTGTCAGCACTGATTTCTTTTTCTTTAGAACTGCGTGTTGTGTTTAGTTTGTTGTCCTTCCCCCCCCAACCTCTGATTAGCACGGTTGGCTGTGTACGATGTGAAAGAAGTTCAACACACATACACACAGCAGTGGTGAGAGCAATACATTACACGGCTGCAGCTTTTACACATTTCAAAGTACAGGATGCTTCACATTTTCTTTTTAAAAACACTTGTGAGAATTTGTAACAATACGACAAGAAATGTGCCTCCGGGCTCTGTGGACCACCTGGAGAAGATTCCAGGCACGTGTTGACGATGCTGGCGAACAAGTGGAGACTCTTTGACTTTTTGAAGCGATGAACGTACTTTTGGTAACACGTTACAGTGTATTATCCGTTCTTTTTCCATTAAAAACGACAGTCCCATATCCGTGTTAACATTTATTTGAAGCACCCCGGTAAAAGCTCTCCCGTTCGCTTTTCCCGCTTGATGCTAACTCGGCAGTCTATTAACTTGTCCACTCTGTGAGGTTCAAATGGGAGCCGGGGAGAGCCCTGCCGTGTCGATGCAACAGGGGGTTGTATAGCAGAGGTCGAAAACGGGTTTTGATTCCTTACCCGTAACCGGCCGCACCCGTACCCTACCCGTACCCGGCCATCTACGGGTATGGAACGGGTATCGGGTACCCGATTGCGACCTCTGGGATGAAGCCATGTTGCAGGCGCGGGTGGGTTGATTCTAGGAACTTGAATTGTGAGAAGAGACAAGACGTTGGGAAATGAGTGACAAACGGTTACTCACCAGTGACTCACGGTCTACCCGTACCCGGCCGCACCAGGGTCGCAAACGGGTACCCGTACCCGGCCGGGTACGGGTAGCCGGGTGTCGGGTAGGGTACGGGTATCGGGTACCCGGTTGCGACCTCTGTTGTATAGGACTCGGCCCGGCGCAACTCACCCGCTGTGGTCACCGAAGATGTAGAGGCCCTGCAGCCGGCGAGACTGACACCCCCGGTAGACGTGGCCCCCCACTAGGGGGCTCGGGTGCTCCGGCCTGTAGTGGAACACGGGAGGCTCCGACTCTGCCACACGCAGGCGATGGTCGACAAGGGGGGGAGGGGGGGACGAGTTCGTTCTTGAGGAAGCAAGCAAGCGAGTGAGCGACAATTCGGCTGGATAATGAAGCAAGTTAGACCGGAATTCAAATAAAAATACAATTTTTTTTTTCTGGAGGATGATACACCACCACTAAAGAAGCAACATTTCTATTTGTGACTCGTAATGGGGCGTGCTTGCTCCTCAGGTGATAGGGCAATAGTAAAGATTTTAAATGCTGGTTCATTCAGACTCTGTCTCCCCAACATACCTGTTCTTCACCTGAGGACGGCTGCTTGCGTTGTGGCCGAAACGTCGTGAGAATTATTTTATTATGTTTTATGTTTTATTATTTCCCTTCTACGTGACTTTACCGAAAGAACCAAGAAGATGATTCTCTGGTCACCCCAACACGACATGGAGAGGCCTTCAGCATGTCGTGGATTGGACACAATTCCGTATAGTTCATTGCTATTCTAATCGTTATTTACGTCAAACAAACGCTAACGAATAACTGTGGGGTAGAGGAAGGCAATTAGCGGACATGAATTGAAATTCTACAACGATTACATTCATAGCCTACCAATGAATGATATGGGGGAGTGATCTTTCCTCTCCTCTGTTACCCCCCCCCCCCCCCCAAAGCCATCGCGACTTCACAATGATGCCTGACCCCATTGCCACCCGCACATAGCAGGCGAGTAATGAAGCGGCGTGGAGAGGCCTACGCTTGGAATTAAACTGACGAGAGATGCAGAGGAACACACACGACGCCAATGTCACATGAGGGCTGCACGAGCCACCGACACAGTACACGCAACATGGTAATGACCATAATAGAGGTTTTTTTTTGGGGTTAGATTGCGTGAATATATAAATGTGTCGTTAAAACCCGCCAACACCCGACACGGCCAACGAGTAAGGGTTGTCACGTAAACAGAACGTGGCCAATTCGTCACTAGTACAGCACTAACCGGTGTGTTGGAGAGCCACAGGATTTACAATCTGAGTAATAACAGCACAATACAAGTAGCCTGAGTTAGATCTCAAAGCAGTGAGAGGTGGTAGCGGCTTTGGGAGGCATTCATCGTGGCTGATGATGATGATGATAACCTGGAATTATGAATCGGCACGATTCATGAGATTCCGCAGCAGATGCATTGTTATCCGGCTCCCAGTGTGGAATAGGATGCAGTTTGCACATATATTTAGGAATAAAGATAACTTGTCAAGTGTGCTTCTGTGGCCATCAACTCATGCCTGCTAATCGCCATCATCATCAGCATCAAACAAGTGCCATTGTGTACGGGCAAAACACCTCCCAAGCCACTTTGACGGTATGTATATTTTTTGTGTGTCTACCTCCGTTTAAATGCACACTTTCATTTTCATTGCAGTTTTTGCTGCGTTTCAATCGCTAATTTGTTTTACTCCGTAAAAGATATTCCCATCATGCCCATAAATTGACTGACCGGGCTCAATGCCACGGGATGCTCGCTATGGCAACACAGTCTCAATGCATGGATGGGATCCCAGCAGCACTCAGCTGTACAGCGTGCAGTTTAATGGTATATCCGTATCCCAGACGACAGTTATTGCATTTGTTTAACACGTAGGCTTTTAGCGACCAATATTATTCAGATCGCGTTATTTGTAAATGTGTCGTAACCCTCCACCACCCGACACGGCCAAACAGTAAAAAATGTGTCCGGTTTACAAAGGAAAAAAACTATTCACTTCTTTAGCCCACCGGTGTGTTGAAGAGAGAATCAACATCATTTAAAATTTGAGTAGTACGACGTTTCGCTGGTAATTACATCCAACTTCATCGGGCAAGAATGGTGAGGCTCTCCTCATGATCTCGGTCTTAAATATAAGCAGCAGGGTGACGTCAAATCGATATAATGAGCTATTTCATTTATCGCAAAATTCTCCAATGCATTTGTTCCATTTCACTTGACTTTTTTTTCTCCTTTTCAGAATGACATCTCGTTCACGTTCATCATATTTCACCTACAACCTGTTTTTATTTCCATCGGCAAATTAGAGTTTGCTCGCAGGGCCGGGTTCTGCTCGCCCGAGCGTTGCTTTATTTTTTGGCCTTCTCCAAGGCATGATTTGTATACAAGGCGAATCGATTTACGTTACATTCACCACAGCTTGTTTACAAGAAAGGCCGCGTATTGTTTCAGGGAATATTTACCTATTTACTTGGAGCGGTTCGTTTTTGGCAACAGTCATGGAAACACGGTGCCCTCCCTGCATGTGCTCAACATGTCAAAGGATTCTTTGATGTCTCCAAGCCAACAAATAGCATTGTTCTGTTTCATATGTTTTTCTTGCTCCACGTTACATATAAGTTGTTGAGATGGAACTTTGAATTTGAAAACTTTTAATTTCGAAAAAACTAATTAATTTGTTAATTTTTCGAAATTAACAAATTAATTTCGAAAAAACAACAACCTTTTTTGTTTCATGTTATTTTATTCGTTGCGAAACCAAAGTGGCGCTCCAGTGCCCGTCGTGAAAATGCCAAGCGAGGGCTTATTTAATATTTAATATGCACTTTGTTTCACAAGCACATTTCCGAGTTGGAACTGTTTTATCGGTCGACAGTGGCATGGTGTCTTGCAGAGGTGGGACAAAGTCATTGTTATGCAAGTCCAAGTCGAGTCGCAAGTCATCAAATTCATGACTCGAGTCTGACTCGAGTCCAAGTCACATGACTCGAGTCCACATCTCATAGGTGGGACAAAGTCATTGTTATGCAAGTCCAAGTCGAGTCGCAAGTCATCAAATTCATGACTCGAGTCTGACTCGAGTCCAAGTCACATGACTCGAGTCCACACCTCTGGTGTCTTGTGTCACAGGCTGTCAGGCTGTCTCAGTACCTGGACTGGCTGTGCTGATGGAGAATATACTTTTTGGTTCTTTCAGTAAAGTCACGTAGAAAGAAAATAAATTAAATAATAGAATATGACGTTTCGATTGCTACACAAGCAATCGTCATTAGGTAAAAACAAACCTCGTCAACTTAGAAATACAATGCAATACAACACAGAGAGTCGGCTAACACAACAGTCAGCACCTTACCTACGTTCTTCCAAAGATTGCACAATTTGAGAGAGAGACAAAACACAGACACGGGGACACACAGACAGACACATAAGCAGAGAGAGACAACATAGAAACACACTATGCATCTATGTTATTGTGTCTCTCTCTGTGTCTCTGTGTTGTCTCTCTCTGCTTGTGTGTCTGTCTGTGTGTGTCCGTGTCTGTGTTTTGTCTCTCTCTCAAATTGAGCAATCTTTGGAATCTTTGGAAGAACGTAATCAACCAGGGAAAGGTGCTGACTGTTGTGTTAGCTGACCCTCTGTGTTGCATTGCATTATAATTTTAAGTTCACTAGGGTTTGTTTTCTACCTGATGACTATTGCTTGTGTTGCAATCGAAACGTCGTATTCTATTATTTAATTTATTTTCTTTCTACGTGACTTGACCGAAAGAACCAAAGAGTATGGATTCCTGCAGTCACGAAAGCTTCAAATCAAGATTGTACAATTGCTACTGAGCCTGGTGAGGAGTGGCAGACTGAAGTATAATAATGCAACAGTGTTGCAGCCTCGTGTGCGCCATAGTGCGCAGTGTGGGTATAAAGTTACTCCTTAAGTATTTTTTTCATTTCTGGAAACAATATTAAATTGTTAACCCCATTATATAAAAAAAAAGTTAGCGACATTTTAATAGGAACACTGCACGTGAAAATGTTATTGCGCGGACTGTGAAAAAACCTTTGACCGTGGTTGTAAATTCGCTTGCCGACTCAAAAATCCAGATCGGACCGTGACGTGATTCAATACTGGACGGCTAATGCTACCAAAAAAAGGCAGTTGTATAACAGATCTAATTCATTGTCCTCTATGTTCACAGTAACTGTAATAGTCACCGATAGCGTATGGAATTTTACCAAGTGAGATCGCGTTACCATCCGCGTGGAGCATTACCCAACTCCCGTGTTAGAATCAAAATGTGCTCGATCGCTTCCCGTCAGCCGCTCGCCGGCTCGGCGACACAACGCGAGCCTTCGACAAACACGGCGGGCGGCGGAAAGTTTTGAGATGCCTACAAAAAACAAGGGTTATCGTGACCCAGCGATACAGCTTTTTATTTTGAAGCCGACATCTGCACATAAAAGTTACACGTGCGCACTGGAGCGGGGCGGGGGGGTTAGCCCTTGTGCTAAGTGTGCACCGTGTACACGGGTGGTACACGGGTGGTACACGGTGCACACTCGCGGACGGAGTGGACGCGTGTGCCCGAAGCACGGCCACTACCGATGTAACAAGAAGTGAACATTTTTATCAATCACAGAGGGATGTCTGTGATGATGATGATGATGATGGACTATGTTTGACCCTGGGCTTAAATTGAACTCGTGGCCTAATTTTAGCAGAGATGCGGACAAGGTAGTGGTGGCATGTGATGCACTGCTTTAGTTGGAGACCGGGTGAGGGGGCACTTGCGCAAGTGAGGGGCACTAAATTTCGATTTAAAACTTTTGTGACTGCAGGGATTCATCTTCTTGGTTCTTTCGGTAAAGTCACGTAGAAGGGAAATAATAAAATAATAAAAATAAAACATAATAAAATAATTTTCACGACGTTTCGGCCACAACGTAAGTAGCCGTCCTCAGGTGAAGAAACAGGTCTGTCGAGAAGACAGCGTCAGACGCTACTTGCGTTGTGCCCGAAACGTCGTGAGAATTATTTTATTATGTTTTATTTTTATTATTTTATTATTTTCCTTCTACGTGACTTTACCGAAAGAACCAAGAAGATGAGGGGCACTACTCTCCAGTGGGATGGCTGTGACCCCCAATGCCCAAACCAATATTTGTTCTAGAATCGATTCATGACCGTGCGTTGTGTAATTGCATGGAATTGCAGCATATGTATAAGGCTGTGTGTAAGTGTAGAGGTGTAGTAGTGAGCTACATGGCGTTACAAACCCAGTGACCCGAGTTCAATTCCTGCTCACGGCCAACATCGGTGACGAATATCTAAACTGGTCCTGGGCCTTCATAGCTCACTCGCTAACAGCACTTCGTCCCAACAGTGTTGAGGGCTCCATCTATGTGGTGTCTTTGCATGCGACGTGCGTGTACGTTGCCAAATTGTACGTGCGCCCGCGTGCGAGTGTGCATGTTGGACTTCTTTTGCACCGTACGCGACACGTGACCGTGGGCGCGGCTGGCCTCCGTGGGGGCGCGTGGCCGCTGAAGAATTCTCACCGTAGTCGCGGTCACGCCGGATGAGCAGCAGCCTCCCCGAGTCTCCCTGCCGGCCTCCCCTCCCTCGCTCCACGCACAGCATCGTGCCCCCGCCGTCCACGCTGCCGTTGCGGTGCCGGTCGACGGTGCATCTTGAAAAAAATTAACCCGTAAAAACAAAGTTTTTCACTATAAATCCTTGATATGCGTGGCATCGGTTTTATTTTATTATTCATTTCTGTTTTTCTTGAGTAAGAGTTTCATTTTTATCACATTGGTATTTTAAATTAAATATAAGGAAAGTCGTATATAAGGATTATAAGGTTTTTCAGTTTTTGTATGATTGTTTATATTGTACATTTTTGTTGTTTTCTTGAAAAAATTTCTGTGTTTAGGAAAAATATATGATTGTGTTAGTGAAATTTTTTTTTCTCCTAAAAAGTGGAAAATTTTGGAAAAATTGTTTTCACGAAAATAAATTGTCACGGACAACGAGTCTGTGTGCAAAATGTCAGCTCGATTGGATGACGGGAAGTAGGTTAAAAAACGACCGAAAGATTTGCACGGTCGTAAGCGCGCAAGCAAGTGAACTTAATATAAAGGATTTAAAAAGAAGAAGACGCAGTCGTTGCTGTGGAAGTACTGCTGAGTCGCTCCTGCCCTCATTCCACCTTTTCTGTCTCACAGCGATAGACGAATGACGGATGTTCAACGCTCTTTGTCGTTTGTTAAGCGCCCTTGTGATGGCTTGCCATGTTATGGCCATAGGGAAATCGTCGTTATTATTATTATTGTTACTGAAATCATCTTACTTCGTTTGGGGTCGGCTAACTGGAAAATATGTCACCACATCTAGTTTTCCTCTTGCTATGGCTGTGGCTACTAGTAGTGCACCTAGTTTGTTCGTTCAGTGAGAAATTAATCTCGGGTTAAGATAACACGTAACCATTCACTAACAATACTTTTTGTATATTTTTTCCGAATCTTTCTTCTACCCATGGTTGCTATTTCCAACTGCTCACATTACAGCTCAGCCTGTGGCTGCGGTGTTTACACGGCTGATGAGGGGTATGTGTTGCGTTGGTGTTTTCAGTTGTTTTGTTTCTTATATCAGTTGTAATGCATCTAAATTCATGCAAACGCGTTGCGTGCAGTGTTAATGTTTATATGGTAGCAGTGTACCGCATCTTCAGATGCCCAAGTATTCATATTCCTTTACTATTCTACAGTTTACTTTCACACTGTGTTTTAGGCTTGTTAACTATTTGTTTTTCTGAGAGATTGTGGACCGAACTCTGCCTTCTTTAAAACTATTTTTTATTTTATTTTACCAGGTAAGGCCCACAGAGCTATCCAGCTCATTTTCAGAAGCGACCTGACCAGAAATGGCATCTCAATTAAGTGTCTCATCATGTGGAAATATATAGCAGCCAAATGCCCTCAAAGCATGTTTCTAAATGTGGAGGGAAAAACCAGAAGCCACAGAGAAAAAAAAATCCACTCGATCACGGGGAGCGAGACATGCACACTCCAACTATACAGGTGAAGTACCGGTGAAGACGCTGGACACCCAGGTTGAGGCACACGTATATTTATTTTCAGCTTATCGGTACAGGACAACACTAGAGGGGGTAGCGGCCCCCTCACCCGGATAACTGGGGATACCCCCTAGCTAATCTCACCTATCCCCAAGTCCTCCTCTAACGAGCTAGGGGAGGCTAACTGGCCCGACACTGGTGAGTCGGGCTACGGTCTCCGGAGTCCCAGGGTCTAACCCTGGTTCACGGAACCACGCCTCTGGCTCGCTCCTCTGCAGCCCTGACAAGGGCGGCGTCGAGGGGAGTCCAGGGCTCTAGCTAGAGGATCTTCACTCTTCCTCCTTCGTTCCCAGACTGAGCCCCGAGCTCTCTTTGTCCTCCCCCTTTATACCCCCCAACAGGATCACAACCCCCCAGGCTGCCTGATGCGGACGTCGCTGCGGGCACCCCCCCCGTGTACTCCCGTAACTCCGCCCACTGTGTTTGTTACCCATTGGATCGTATGCACTTACAGCCCTCCCGTAACAGCCCTACATCACCCCCCCCATTACAGCTCGCAGCCGTCCCGGCTGCAACAATTCCAAATAAAGGAACAATTACCCCTCGACCCCGTGTGTGCCTCATTTTTTTCAACAAAATGCAAATAGAAGAACAACAACAAGAACAACAACCATACCCCCGAAGGGAATGTCCGACGCACCCCCCCCCCGCATAAATACGAAATCCGTAAGCACGTATGTACAACTAGCCAGGAACTCCCCCATCACACACAGCACACCCACGACACACAACGCACCCACAACACACACACCGCGCCCACACAACACAACACACTCAGTGTGCAAGGAGCACACCACCGACGCAGCATACAGTAACCATGACACGTGAAGGAAAATAAATTTTTTTCTTTTTCTTCCTGCTGTATATTATAAGAGTCTGCGCATTTTAGCGCGCGTCCTTGCCGCAGGCCCGTCACACGGGGCAACCCCGGACGGCGGACCATCCGGTGGCGGCTGTCCCATGCGAGGTGAGGTCGCGATTGAAGTCGCGCGACTGTCGGCATCACCTGTGGGGGTTCCAGGGCGTGAGCCCGTCATTCCCGGTGCACCTGTGGGTGGGACAGCCGGCAACACATCAGGCGAGAGCAGCGACGGACCCTCCGAGTCGGTCGACCCCCCACATGCTTGGCCTCGCGTGCGTGGCGTGGGCCCCCGCACCGCAACAAACGGCTTCAGCCTAGAGGGGTGTACAAACCACCGGCGCCTCCCCCATTGGATTCGAACGCACTGAGGCCTCAAAACCTCAATAACCTCGACGGGGCCCCGCCACGGGCGTACGAGTTTAGAGGAGGTCGCGAGTGGTACCTGGGGACAGTGCAGCCATGCCCTGTCCCCCGGCTTCCACTGCAGCACGTGCGCGCGAGCCAGTCTGAGGCGCTCGTTCGCCTTCTGACGCCTGTCAGAATTTAGCCTCGCCGCATCCCGCGCCTCAGTCAGTTTGTCAAGGTTAAATTTAACGTGATCGTCCAATTTAGATTTGCCCAGCGGCACGGGGATCTGCAACTGTGCCCGAACAGGTGGGTCGGGTTCGCGGCCATACATAAGAAAGAAAGGTGAAAACCCCGTCGCAGCATGGGGAGCCAATCTGTATGCCGCTAGAACCCCTTGAATTTGTAAGTCCCAATCAGCCTGTGAGTCCGAAACTTGCTGCGACAACATAGACGTGATGGTGCGATGCAGACGCTCGACCATCCCGTCCGTTTGCGGGTGATAGGGGGAGGTTCGAATTTTTTTCGTTCCCAGGAGATCACAGACTTGTTTTAGGAGTTTCCCCGAAAAATTTCTACCCTGGTCGGTCAACAACCGCTCCGGGGCACCTTTGTCCATGACATAACCTTGGACAAAGGCGTCGACGATGGCTGCTGCCGACTGATTCGCCAGGGGCCAGGCCATAGGCCAGCGCGTAAAATATTCGACCCCAGTAAGCAAATATTTATTTCCCCTGGAGGTGGCGGGGAATGGCCCCAGAATATCCAGTGCGACCAGTTCATTTATTCTGGAGACCTGGATGGATTGTAAGGGCGGGTTCGACTCCCGTGCCGGTGGTTTGCGCTGCGCACACTGAGGGCATGCCGCCAACAGATCAGCGACATCCCTTGTCATACCCGGCCAAAAAAAATTCAGCTGAAGCAAGGCGAGTGTTTTCTGGGTACCTAGGTGGAGGAGGCGCTCATGAGCAGCCCACACCACCTTACCTCGTAGGCCAGAAGGGACCACCAGCCGGTGACGCTGGGATTTCCCGTCCCAATGCATAAGCAAGCCCGCATGGGTTTCCCATGCGTCGGCATGACCCGTCACACGCCCCCTCTCCCCGGCGCGACGACGCAACGCGAGGAGGGAGGCATCCTCCAACTGGAGGCGCCCCCATTCATCAACGGGCAATCCAAGCAGGGAATCTCTCCCCTGTTCGGCGATATCAATGGGGACTACCGTTTCATCGTCGGCGGCCGCCGCCAGGACCGGAACCATCACGTCCCCCACTGGCTTGCAACGCCCCGACCCCAGGAGACATGCGCATTCGGAGGCGGTTGGCATCCGTGACAGAGCGTCAGCGTTGGTGTGGCGAACGCCCTTACGAT
Organism: Lampetra fluviatilis; assembly: GCF_964198595.1. Lineage (NCBI taxonomy): Eukaryota > Metazoa > Chordata > Hyperoartia > Petromyzontiformes > Petromyzontidae > Lampetra > Lampetra fluviatilis. Next base: position 6,711,488 of record NC_136289.1, read on the forward strand.
AAGTGGTTTCAAAACTGAAATCCTGGAGGACCTCCAGCCATCGGGACAATTGTCCCGATGGCTGTTGAACCTTCAGGGCGTACTGCAGTGCCGCATGATCTGTGCGGACGGTGAAATGCCGACCGTACAGATATGGGCGATACTGTTGGATGAAATAGACAATTGCCAACAGTTCCCTACGGGTGACACAATATCTTTGCTCCGTTGGAGACAACACCCGACTGCCGTACGCGACCACCCGTTCCACGCCGTCAACCACCTGGGAAAGCACGCCTCCAATACCCGTGTTGCTCGCGTCGGTGTCGAGCAAAAACGGCCTCGAAAAATCTGGGTAAATCAAGGGAGGAGCCTTCACCAGCGCGTCCCGAAGGGAGCAGAAAGCAGCTTCCTCATCCTGACCCCAGTGGAACCGAACCCCTTTAGAAGTTAACGCGTGTAGGGGTTTGGCAATTGTTGCAAAATTAGCGACGAAGCGTCGGTAATATGATGCGAAGCCAATAAAACTCCTGACCTCTCCCACCGAGGTGGGAGTCGGCCAGGAGCTGACACACTGCGTTTTGGCGGGATCGGTAGCAATACCCGAGCGCCCTACGATGTGCCCTAAATAACGCACCGACTCGCGTAACAAATGGCATTTTTGGGGCTTAAATTTCAAATTAGCAGCCCGCATCTTTAGGAAAACCGCCCGCAACCTCTGGAGATGTTCATCAAAAGTTTTACCAAAGACAATAACGTCATCCAAATAAATCAGGCACGATTCCCATTGCAATCCAGCCAAAACCAATTCCATCAATCGCTGGAAAGTTGCCGGCGCTGAGTGTAAGCCCATCGGCAACCGGTTGAATTGGAACAGGCCGTGCGGTGTACGGAAAGCAGTTTTAGGTTTAGAATCATCGTCCAGAGGAAGCTGCCAGAATCCCGAAAGTAAATCTAGTGTGGAGAAGAATCGCGCTCCCGCCAAAGCGTCCAGCGATTCGTCCATCCGTGGGAGCGGGTATGCGTCGGCAACCGAAATTTTATTAAGGCGCCGAAAATCCACGCAAAACCGCAACGAGCCGTCCTGCTTTTTAACCAGGACGATCGGCGCTCCCCACGGGCTGGTGGAGGGAGAAATGATGTCGGCGGCTAACATGTCATCAACAGCCGATTTGACATGGTCCTTTTCGGCGGGACTTAACCGAAACGGATTTTGGCGAATTGGCGCGCTGTCACCCGTGTCAATATGGTGACGCAGCAGGTGAGTGCAACCCAAATCATATTTATCACGACTGAAAACGTCGGAAAATTCCCTCAGTAGCGTTCTAAGCTGTTGGCGCTCTGAATTTGTCAGGTCCGTCGATCCCGCACAAAGCGCGTCGATCCACCCTTCATCGCTGTCCGAATGTGGGAGCATCCGGGAAGCAGTGCCAACGTGGTTCGCGACAGGTTCCTCGCAGGGCACTGGCGTCGCGTGAGCGAGCACCGTCCCTTGAGGAACCACCACCGTCTGCGATCCCACATTTAGGACCGCGATGAAAGGGTCCCCGTCCCCTCTTACGACGGTCTGGGCCGGAATCAAATGAGGCCCATTAACCCCGGCCCTAGACGGTCCCAGCAAAACACCCTGATCCCCTATGCCCTTAGCGAAGGGCTTACGAAGTTTGAGAGGCACTAGCATTTGAGCTCCCGGCGGCACACGAACAGTTTCAACGACGAACGCCGGTACCGTCGCGAACGCCGACCGAGCCGCCGCAGGGGATGGCAGGAACGCCATGCGCCGCCCCGATGGAAGCTCAATGCATCCTTGGTCGATCAAAATACGAATGGGCATTTTACCTAAGAAATCCGTCCCCAGCAGGCACGGAACCGCCAGCGAGGAGGAAACGAAAATCGGCCCCGACAATTTGATGTCCCCAATAGAAATTTGCGCTCGAATCTGTCCCATGATGCCGAGAGAGCCCCCGTTAGCGGCATAGAATGGGACGTTAACCGGCAGTAAAGGCCGGCTTTGTACGGGCAGAATATTGTAAATTAATTCCGAAATGATTGTCGCCGATGCCCCCGTATCGACCAAGATGCGTACTTCTACCCCGTCAATGTGTCCGACTACGGCCGACGACCCTGACGACGCGGCTACCACGCGATGGGCCAACACGGACCACTGTTTGGGCTCGATTTGAGTCCCCGCAGTGATCCGCGTTGGCCCCACGCAACGCGACATCGGCCCCCCGTTTGTTGTGGTGCGAGAGCGTGCAACGGGTAGGTGCTTTGGCCAAACATGTGTGGTGCCGCGACTCGCCGGGTCATGTTGCTGGAGCTTGGGAGGAGGAGGCCCGGCGTCCCGTCGAGCCGTCGTCCCGCGCTGTCGAGGAGAGCGGCACCCCGAGGCGACGTGGCCCCGGACGCCGCAGTTGAAACACCGCGGGAGCCCCGGTGGAGACGACGGGCGGTTGAAACGGCTTGACCCGTCCCGGGCCGACCGTACTTCTTGCGCCTGTTGCCGTCGATGGTCGACGGCGAAGAGCTCCTCCGTCGGAAGGGTGGCTGCAGCCACCGCACGCCCTGCCGATGCCCTGCTGGCTTTCCGCCGCAGGGACAGAAGGTTGGCGTGAAGGAGGCGCGCCGCCTGAAGAGAGGTCATCTCGGCGTCCTCCTGTGCGACGACAGCGATGTCCAGGTCGTCTGCCAGGAGGAGTATTTTCTCCGTGACCATCGCGTCCACGCCATCGTCGTCCATACGGGGAAAAGCCGTCTTAGCCAGCGCTAGGAGGCTCGTCCTGTATGCCAGGGGCGACTCCTTCTCACCCCGCTTGCGCTCGTAGAACCGCTCTCTGCATTCCGCTGAAGGTCCATAGACCCCGGCCAGCAGCTGTAGTGCTTTCGGCAGAGTAGACCGCTTCTCTTTCGGCGCCGATGTGAGGGCGGCGAGCGCGTCTGCGTCGAGGAGCGCCGGCAGCGCGCAGAGGGCTTCATCGTCGGACCACCTTGCCATTTCTTGGTGGGCGATGAAGCGTCGCTGGAAGCCGCCCCAGTCGCCCTCTGCACCAACAAATTCTTTCAGCGGAGGCAGCCGTTGTTGTAGCGCAGCGTTCGCCTTGGACGTCTGTAGGCTGCTATCCCCGGGACTCGGCTGTGCGTCGGCGCGAATGGCAGATGGAATCGCCTGTCGCGGATGTGATGACGCTCCCTCCGCTGGAGATGACGCAGCTGTCCCAGCGAGAGCGGTGTCGGACCCAAGGTTGAGCCCGGCCACGCCCTCCGCAGCTGCCGTGACGATGGCGGGAAATTCAAAGTTTGAGTTTTCAGAAATGGCGGGAAGGCGCTCAGGTTGACGACTCCCCTCGCCCCGTGGTGGACCACCAGCCCCCAGCCGCGTGATGTTTTCCAGCGTGGCGGCAGCGGCGTACAGTAGCTCCGCCAGTCTCTCGTGAGCCAGCCGTAGCGCGTCTGGCTGCGGCCCCTCTTCATGCCGATGCCCCGGTAGGAAGGCGTCGGCCCCCGGCTGCGCCATGTCTTGGTGAGCCGCCTCGGGCTCAACGACTTCAGCAGTGTCCTCCTCCGGTACTCTGGCTCGAGCTGTCTGACGTGTTTCCATGTCCGTAGTACTTCTGACACCAGATGAAGTACCGGTGAAGACGCTGGACACCCAGGTTGAGGCACACGTATATTTATTTTCAGCTTATCGGTACAGGACAACACTAGAGGGGGTAGCGGCCCCCTCACCCGGATAACTGGGGATACCCCCTAGCTAATCTCACCTATCCCCAAGTCCTCCTCTAACGAGCTAGGGGAGGCTAACTGGCCCGACACTGGTGAGTCGGGCTACGGTCTCCGGAGTCCCAGGGTCTAACCCTGGTTCACGGAACCACGCCTCTGGCTCGCTCCTCTGCAGCCCTGACAAGGGCGGCGTCGAGGGGAGTCCAGGGCTCTAGCTAGAGGATCTTCACTCTTCCTCCTTCGTTCCCAGACTGAGCCCCGAGCTCTCTTTGTCCTCCCCCTTTATACCCCCCAACAGGATCACAACCCCCCAGGCTGCCTGATGCGGACGTCGCTGCGGGCACCCCCCCCGTGTACTCCCGTAACTCCGCCCACTGTGTTTGTTACCCATTGGATCGTATGCACTTACAGCCCTCCCGTAACAGCCCTACACAGGCGTCATTGTCGGGATTAAACCCACGACCTTCTGTATACCAGGCGAGGTAGTTAACATCTTTCTCCTGACCATCCTCACTGCAGAGGCTTCATCTCCTGCTCAGGCACAGGTTCCGGCTATCTTCTCTGCTTTTGAGTGAATTTCCCTGTGGAATGTCTCGAGTCATCTCTTTTCCTGTGTGCTATGCACCCAGCCCACCCCATTCGTGAGCAAATTGCCCTCCAAAATGATTCTGTAAAAAAAAGAAGATATCTTTACCAAGTCGATGTGCACGTCCCGCTTATTTGTACGCCATCTTGAGATGCACTCCTAGTTAGCTGCTGTCTAGATCCAAATTGTATTGAATTGTATTGCTTATTACATTAGTCACAGGCCAAAGCATCTGAGCTCCTGTTTAGAAAACCCCGCAGCCAGCAGAAATACTTTGCTCTGATGGGGAACAGCTACAGAAAATACATTACACGACTACTCTGCATTCTTTTTTTAATCGGCCTCCTTAATCATGCACTCAATGGTACCCTCGACTGTTTGTGTTCATCATCAAATCATGCTCCCTTGCGTCGGTTTAAAGTGCACGCACAACCATTTTTTCCCCCCATAATAAGTTGCGCACAATCATTGCCCACAGGACTGACGCCAAATAAAATAACATAAAAAAACTCAGAATCTGAGTCTCAGCAGTGTCGCCTTAGTGCTTTGACCTGAGTCCCGGTCAACTGAGCCACCTGGAGCGGCTTCCGAGCGGTTCTAAATGAGCGCAAGAATTGGCGGAGCAGTCGAGTAAGTCAGCGACACCGCCGCGCCTGCGAGTGTGGGCCTGATCGGGCTGCGGCGTGGCACAGGCACCCCACTGCTCCCTCGAACTGTCGCCGTGACAAGTCACCGCATTATCGGACACACACGTCGGCGGCACGGAATCGCTCAAGATAAACGCGTGCAGCGGACATCTCGTCCATCTCAATGGCCACCCAAGATACATACGCTCTCAAAGGGCAGGTGCGCTCGGGGTGAGATGGGAGACGCGGGTCGTTACCCTCCTTGACCTATGACCTCACGGCGAGGTCACGGGGTTCACTTTTGATTTTGCACGCACATGGACTGGCAGCGAGGCTCGTAGATACGGTAGAAATATGACCGCGAGGCGCTTGACTTTTTTAAAACTTCTTTTACAAGTCAGCGGTTTATAAGACTCCTAAAAACCAAAAATGCGGTGCATGACACACATTGATAAGGCGTTTGATGTGTCTTGCATCGCTTTCTGAGATTGGTGAGCAGTGGTTGCAAATGTGATTTCACTGCACGATAAACCCCGTGACCTCAGTTGCATTTATCATTCGTGGTGAGTGAAATGTGAACCAGTCATCGCCACTTCCCATCGGCGAGTAAAACTTAACTTACAGCAATTTTCATTCTTTGTATTATGCAATTGCAATGAAGATAAAGACAAATTCGTTTTCCCATTGTTGCTTGCCATGCCCATGCCACCAGACACAAATAATACTAATACAAATATATTTCTTACGTGCAGTGCAGCACTCAAAAAAATCATGTATTGGGTCCACGAATAGAGATATGTGAATATAATACAATATGACTAAAAAACGACACTTGGGACTCAAAATATGATACCTATTTAAAAGTTAGAACATTACATTCGAAATGTGGCATTGATCTGCCGTAGTTGATATGCGTATTTACCTTTGAGGCAATTTCGATAACACCATCATAGCATTTTTTCGATTTAAAGCTTTCGTGACTGCAGGGATTCATCTACTTGGTTCTTTCGGTAAAGTCACGTAGAAGGGAAGTAATAAAAGAATAAAAATAAAACACAATAAAATAATTCTCACGACGTTTCGGCTACAACGCAAGCAGCCGTCTTCAGCTGCTTGCGTTGTAGCCGAAATTATTTTATTACTTCCCTTCTACGTGACTTTACCGGAAGAACCAAGAAGAACCATCATAGCAGTATACGTGAATTATAACTTGTGCACGTGCACAGAAGTGAATGCATCTACCAGAGGGCCGTGTAAAGAGCATCCGCGGTGCTGGCTCAGATTGAGTTGTGTTGACGAACACAGGCAACAAAACGCACGTCGGAATGCGCAGCTGGTTAAATGATTCTTTACCCTTCCCCCCGCCCCCAGTTCACGAGACATGAAAACGAGCGCTAATTGGAAGCACGTGGAGACGCGGGTGTTTACGAGTGCACCTGTGCACGGCCGGTTATGTTCCTGGCAAAAAGCGAATTCGCGGAATTCCAAAAATCTTATGCCGAATTCCAAACAGAAATGATTTATCTTCGCTGGGGTGGGGTAAGGTTGTGGTGGTGTGGTGTATGCAATTATTAATTTAACATTTGATAAATGTACAACCTCCTTTGTCAATCCATTGCTGGATGAAGGCCTATCCCACATTGTCACTTGTACCCGCGCTTGACCCCGCCGCACGCGTTCTGCCGACGGAGCGACACTAGTGGCAACGTCTTTGTACCAAAAGCCCATTTTATATCGCCGGATGGACAGAGGCGAGGGGATTGAAGACGTTTAGCGCCATCGCTTCAACTGCCATTGGGGAGAACGAATCGCACGCATAATATGAGTGTGTGCTGATTGCTTAGGGAGTGTAGATAATAGGGGGGAATAAATGTCGCTAGGTGTACGGATGAGAAGGAGAGCCATTGTATGATAAAAATAAAAGTTGTGAAGAAATGTTATAACTTGGCTGCCTGCGTGCAGTTATTTGGTTCTGGTGAAACACTGCTCGTTAAAAGAGAAGCCTTTATTTATGGCTACGTTGTAAGAAGAAGAAAAAACAACTCAGGAAATTACCAAAAGCAAATCAGTTGAGTAATTAGTGCAACAATCTTAGCAAAATTAGTCTACTAATTGGGCTTGCAAATTAAAACTTAGGAGTCAAACGAGAATTAATCGTGGCATGAAAACACACTGGCCCTGGGTAGAGAGCAATAGGCATGAAATGAGATCAACAAAACTCACCGCCCCTCAGGCGGGTTACAAACGGCATTCGTCTTAGGTAATAAATTACTTCCGATCCAATTTTTTTGAATTGGAAAAAAACAACTCCCACCCCCCTCCCTTAAATTTGTACATGTTTCTATGAGACATTGCTAATGCAAGAAGTGCATTAAAAGTCACGTGAACTTATCCTACAGATAACGAGCATTACGCTCACAGCTCTTTGGCGCCAACAGCTTTGGTCACAATGACAATTTTTGATCTTTGTTCAATCCGCTGCTCGACGGAAGCCTACCCACACCCATGTCAAGTCAATGACGGGCGGGTTGTTTATCTATAATTTTATCCGATTGTTCACCTGATCACTCTACCATTTATTAGTTCGATCACTCGATGAAGAGAAGCCTTATTTAACACAAATAGTTGAAACACGATTTCCCACGTGTGCCGTTGGGCAGGACGTCGCCTGCTTAGCAACATCCGCCACGTCACGGCGGGATCTTGGGGCCGCTGTGAAATGTCAACTCCCTCGCCAGGTATGCAGGAAATCGCTGGTTCGATCTCGACACTGACACCTGCTGTATATTTGGATTTTTCTCCGGGTCCTCCGGTTTTTTCCGTCCACATTCAGAAACGCGCGTTTAGCTGCAATACATGTCCACGTGATAAGCCACTTCGTTGAGCTATCATTTGTGGCCAGATTGCTTCTGAAAAAAAGAGCTATAAAGCACAGTGGGCCTTACCTGGTAAAAAATTAACCGGTAAATACAAAGTTTTTCACTATAAATCCTTTATATGCGTGGCGGCTAGAGTCCTTTCGTCCTCTGGCTTGAGATGGCTGCCACCTATGGGTAAGATGATTGCCTGCCACCATTAAGCAATTGGTAATTAAATATAATTTATTTTTTCCTAAAAAGTGTAAAAATTTTGAAAAAATTTTTCACGAAAATTAATTGTCACGCACAATGAGTCTGTGTGCAAAATGTCAGCTCTATTGGATCACGGGAAGTGGGTTAAAAAACGACCGAAATATTTGCACGGTCGTAAGCAAGCAAGCAAGCACGCAAGCAAGCAAGCAAGCGAACTTAATATAAAGGATTTAATAAGTATAACCCGTAAAAACAAAGTTTTTCACTATAAATCCTTTATATGCGTGGCAGCGAACTTAATATAAAGGATTTAAAAATATATTCGCCTGTGGAGGACGCGGGGATCGATCCCGCGACCTTTGGCATGGGAAGCGAGGGCGTTACCAACTGCGCTACTCCGCCACGGCCTGTGGAGGGGTTACGCTCTGGGCTCTTATACTGTGACGTTCAGCCAAAGACATGAATGAGTTATATTTGAATATATGTAAAATAATATTCTTTTGCCTAAAAAGTGTAAAATTTTGGGAATTTTTTTCCACGAACATTAATTGTCTGGTACAACGAGTCTGTGTGGAAAATGTCAGCTCGATTGGATCACGGGAAGTGGGTTAAAAAACGACCGAAAGATTTGCACGGTCGTAAGCAAGCAAGCACGCAAGCAAGCACGCAAGCAAGCAAGCAAGCGAACTTAATATAAAGGATTTAAAAATATAAATACTTTTAAATCATTTAATTTGTAATCTGCCAGAGTAATTGACCACGAAAAAAAATAGTCGATTACAAGTTTTTAGTTGATCATTCGACGATGACTCGCGCAAGCTCTGATTTAATCCCACACGTGAGTGGCCCAGATCTCTGACCCCATGGGCACGATGCGATTCAACTCGACATGCTCTTAAGCCATAAACAAACACGAGATAAAAATGTTCTAAAACCACCCCCCTCAGTCACTCAGGCAGCACAGGTAAATACAACAGCGTGCTAAAAAAAACTAAATAAATATATTTCGTTTTACCATTATTCTTTTTTCACCGATGCTTTTGTTATAAAAATGTCGCACCTAATCTTGTTTGTTGTGCACTACATGCCATGTCCATGAAAATCTGAAAATAGTTACTGGATTTTGCCAAGATGTTCCCAATAGTTCAACCATTTAAGGTAGAATATACATTTAAGACATTGCTTGATTTAATTCTGTACTTTGAATCAATGCAGTCACACTAATAATAAATCATCACCTATGGCGGTGGATATTTTGAACACCATACATTTCAAGCATTCCAACGATGCATCAGTTTTTGATTCAGCGCGGGAATGGCTATGGATGACGCATAATGCGTCTATGCTTGGCTGGAACGTAACAGAATCTCGCCATTTCTGCAGCAACGAAGGAACACATCAATGGACGAATCAGTGGTCCTTCCAAAGGTCGGTGGGTTTTCTGACACTTTGCCCAAACACCGAAGCGCCACGAATTTCTGTGCGCGCAGGTTCCGGCAATGGAATCTTTGACTAAGAAGTAGAAACAGAGCCACACAATTGCCCCTTGATCCACGTAGCGAACACCCACTAAGCCACTTGAGCCACCCTCTAAGCCAGATAATTACCCCCTGAGCCCCACAGCCACAACACCCCGAGCCTGATGCCCTCAGATCTCAGGGCCTGAGTGAGCAAAGGGATGGGCTCCAAGTTAGCACTTGGATGAGCATCTACTGAAGAGATGTCAGGTCCGCTGTAGGGGGGGGTGGGGAGGCAGCGTCAGATGCTCAGTAGGTGGCTCTCTCCCCTCTGGGCCACGGTTCATTCCACCCAGTGCCCAAGCATGGCACTGAGGAGTAGTGTGCTGTAGGAGGTGCTGTTCGGGGGGATGTGAAGACTTCTGCTACGCTCTGCAGATAATGTGGCTCCTGTTGTGCACTTCATTAAAGCGGCTGGTGGTAGCTGCAGTGTCTCGGCTAAAATGCCACTCGATAAAAGAAACCTCACGGAATTCATCATTAACACTGCCAAATAACAGCATAATAGTAGTTGGCTGGTTGCATTATTCAGAGTGGAGGCAGCAGAGAAATGTAAGAATTTTGCAGTCAGTATATTGAAAAACTGACAAAAGTTTTTTTGAGTCTAATTCGGTCAATATTTCTGCACCCTGCTCTGAAGAAGAGCCCTTGTCCAAATGGAATGCTGTTGGTGATTTTTTTAGGCAGTACTATTGCCGAATTTGGTGAGTTTTGTTCGTAGGCATTGGCCCTGGGACCGTTGACACTGATGTTAGCCATGTTCTAGGAATCAAACCCACGTTGCAAGGTTGATACAGCAGCACGCTGAACATTACGCCACCGCTCCCCCCCTCAAACATGCAGTACGTGATCTGATAAACCACGCGACTAACCTCCAAGCTGCGTGGATCAAACCGTTCCCACCCTGCCACTCTCTGAGCTGCAAAGCCTTTCCCCCTGAGCGAATGCCAACTCCCCAGCGCGTTCCGTTTGTCGCATCCGCGGGAACGTTTCAAAGGCGGGTAAATCATGAGCCTACCTTGGCACCGCCGAGAGAGAGAGAGAGAGTCCGGATAAATCTCCACCCGATATGAGACTCACGTGAGCCTGGGAACATCGCCTGCATCTTGGGGGATAAAATGTTTTTACTCGCGCTGCTGGCACGTGGCGTTCATAAACAGGTGCGCTCGGCCCGACCGTCCGGAGCGCACGACAAACAGAATCATTTGGCTCGCCGACACGGGTCGCCGTTGCCCCTGCTGTTTAATATTCAACCCGGCGTTACCTCTCCGCCGCAAGGCCCCGCGGCGCGCTCATATTAACGGCGGAAAAGCCGCGGTGGCGGAGGTGCTCATTTGCCAGTCCGGTTAGCCGTTTTGTTCAGTTTTATGAATGCGTTATTCTTGATTGTCCACTTTCAAACAATTCCCAACCTGCTCCTACAAAATGATGAATGTTCACTTGAGCCATACGCTGCCCTCAGCCCTGTTATGTAACAGCGTGGGGGTTTATGCCTCACACCGTCGCAACTATTTATAAACCAGTTAAAGGGAGATGCAACCAAAACTAAATGGCTCATTGTGTGTTTGTGTGTATGCCTGTAACGAGGACGTCTGTTCTGTGCTGTCTTACTAGCGTTTGAGATTCATTAAATGGTGAAAAAAGTGTACTTTGAGGCAAGTGCGCGATTGACATCCTAGTGATGTCACTGTCACTGTTACTCACGTGGTGACTAAAATGTGTACGTAGCAACATCAATAGAGACCTGTGACGAAGCACCTGGTGGTGTTTGTATTGCCTCATTAATGAAGCTTCGATCTTGTGTCCGACAGCCGGAGGTCAACCCGCCTCAGCCACGCATCTGTAAGGTTATTATTTTTTGGAGTTGCGTCGTACTGCGGTTACATTTCGAACTTGCTCAAGTGACATTCACAAATGCACAACCATTGCTCTCAGTAGTCTGACGCATCCCTTCTTGCGGAAACTCCTGCGCGACTGTGAATGAAGCGTAGCTCTAAATTTCGATTTAAAGCTTTCGTGACTGCAGGGATTCATCTTCTTGGTTCTTTCGGTAAAGTCACGTGACTTTACCGAAAGAACCAAGAAGATGAAGCGTAACTCGCGGAAGAGTGCAGGAGAGGAAAGGGGGCTGGGAGTCTCGAGAAGAATATTATGAATTAAATTATCGTACACACCATCCCGAGACGTCTTCAAGCACCCCAGCAAATCGTGTGACATTAATCCAATATTCCAGAGTTTTAATCGGTATTAGATTAAGCCTGGGAAAATATCGTGTCGTAACAGCACATGTTATTCCTTTTTTTGGCTCCCGTTTCTCTCCAAACGGTGAACCAAAGAAATTAAAAGGAGGACATTGCACAAAGCTGACGTGCCACCCAAAAAGCAGGGCTTACAATAAGATGGAATTTTCAGAAACAAAACTTTATTTCCTAATGAGATGTAGTAAAACCCAATTTATAATGCACGCGGACACTTTGAACTGGTTATGCATGTGGTTTTCAAACAATGCAATTGAATTACAACGTGAAAGCATCTGCATGAAGGGTTTCACTAGTAATTGATACTGGGCCTCTTAATGAGTTAATTGCAGCAAGGCTGCACTGTGTTCCCGACTCAATGCAGGTTAATCAGGCGACAACTAAGGCTACGATTATGGCATGCAAGTCACGGTGGTCTGGGGCAATCATGAATTTAAATAAATTCCGTGAAATCTTGGATAAGGAGCTGGAAAAACATGCGACTAGGTGCTTCTGTATTTCCTTAAAAAAATACCAAAAGTCACGCACTGAAACTACAAATCTGCATGATGTGGGTTCTGCCAGCACCGCAGAAGCCGTGTGGTGGTGGGTGGGTTGTTTTAAGTTTGTATATATATATATTTTTATAGATGTATACTAGTAAAAGAAGACAAGGAGTATATTTTTTATTCACAAGTGATTAATTATTGAATCGAAGGTAGCTCTGCAATTGCTTGCGCACACCACCGTTGGCTGAAAGGCTTCTACTAGAGGGAGCTCTATGGAGCTTCGCTTAGCGGGTATTGGCCTACTCTTCCACGCTGGCTAGACGTCTTGAAAGAGGTGGGCGAACCCCACCGCACATGGCCTGCCGATCGATCAACTGTGGTCGGACCCCTTTATTATTCTGCTGGGTGGACAGAGAGGTGAATTGTTACACGCCTAATAAATATAATGCAATGGGCTGCTAAATCAATATTTATTAGTACCTACATATATATCTTTAGAAAAATAAAATGAAGAAAAAAAACTCTGACACATTTTTTCGAATATGTGGGCTAAAAATATATTCAGTTCAGATGCATTACAGATTTCAAATCTGGACGTTTGATTAAACATTTTCCTCTCTTTGAAAATTGCCTGTGGCCGGATGGTGCAATATGGCTGACTATTTTCTGATATATTTTGTGAAGTCCTCAAACATTGAGAAATTTGGATTTACAATTTGTTTTGTTTTACTCCGTGATGGAATCTTGAGTAATTATTATTTGTCTGCAAATATAGTAGGGTGGGAAGCCTCAAAATATCGATTGAATCGCCAACATAGATTCGTGTGTTGTGCTTAAAGTGTGCATGTATTTAGAAGTGTGTGTGTATCCATGTGTGGACATTCTTGTATTTGTGGGGAGCGGTGGCGAAGTGGTTAGCACGATGCGCTACGAACCTGGCGACCCCAGTTCGATTCCCGCTCACGGCCAACACCCGTGACGATTATCTAAACTGGTCCTGGGCCTCCCCTAAGCCGACTCAGCCTCAAATGAGTACCTGGTGCGGTGTGTAAACATCGCCACTTGGGAGAAAAAGGTATGGTGCTGGCCACCCACTCCCTCGTGTGCCGTGCCGGCCTTTATAGGTACAACTAGCTAACAGTACTTGCCCCAGCAGTCTGTTAAGGCTATACGGGAGATCTTTGTATTTGTAAGCCTTAAGTGCATAAAGTTCAATCCTTTGTGAATGCAAGAGATCAATGGATAAAAAAAGAACGTTGGCCATTTGGTGTCAATGCCATTACCACACTCTCAATGTAAAGACTCTTACATTTTCCTCACGTAAAATATCTCACAGGGGTTCCAAGCACCGAGTAATATAATTAGCTCAAAAATATCCAACAAGGGCATGAAGCGGCATTGAATCATCAATCGATGTAGATCGTTCAGCTCACAACGAGGGGTGCAACAATCGACGTGTATTGAATGCAATGGTGATCACGTGACTCTCTACAACCACTAGAGGCAGCTAGATTCTCCATGATGGAAAAAAAAATGGGCTCGTAAAAATCACGATTGTGAACCACAGCAATCCTAACGCCCATATGATTTACCCCGTAAGAAAACATGCAGTCGGTACATATTAAGAATCCAACTATAGCTCTTTTTGATTTGAAACAACCTAGCAAAAGTATATATATATATAAAATTGTACTCTATATGTGTTTATTGCTTTTGATAACCATTTCCTTGACTTGTGTGTTGAAGATCAACCTCATGAATTAATAAACTTATCGTGAGTTATGCTTCAGTGCTCATATTTACGCGTATCATTAATTATAGAGCAGTAAACGCCCGGACATTTATAGTTAATCATATTTCACGGGCGTCCATTCATTCAACGTCTATATTTCTTTTACCGTTTCGAAGAGTGACATTTTTCTGTGAAACAATTCCGTTTAAGTGTCACTCTTAGTTTCTTGCGGGCGCTTGCTGCATTGTTTAACGGCAAGAAACCATGCCTTTCGTATGAGAAAACAAAACTTCGATCGCTTGCATGTTGGGCCCTCACCTTGGGTGGTCTAGAAGTGGCTGGGGAGGAGGAGGGAGGGGGGGAAAGAACGAGCTGAGAAATCTACAGACTGTGCTTTTGTGATCGGAGTTAAACAGATTACAGCTTTATGGACTGGCAAAAAAACAATGGCATTTAAAGAAGAATTTTCAGCAAAGTATCGCATCCGCTGTGGGGTCCATTTTCACAGTCATCTGAAAGTGGTGGGGCGGGGGGGGCATACAATAAAAAAATGGCTATCTCCGAACAAATCCATTATGCAAGGAAGTGGAATTTGAAATTTACAACTGTGACTTAGGCATCCTAGTTTGCTGGTAGTCATGAATCGCACGCGGGCAATCAGACTTAGTTAATTGATTTGCATCGATCGTGCCGCGTTCGAAAATGGTCTCGTCTCTTTTCTTCCCCGTGAACGGAACAATCGGCGCACGAGCGAAACTGCGTCCTGTCAACCGGCCAACTCGTTACGGTAATTCCTACCTCCCAGTAATCTCGATGTGTTAGTGTGTAAATTAAGTAATTGTAATGTATAAACCTTCATCCGCAAGGATACGTACCCTTCCCTTTGGTTTATAGTCTGGCACTCGATTAGAAGTTAGTGCCAAATTCAATTCAACCGAGACTTTTAAGAAAATTACCTGTCAGCGATTACTGAACTCTTGGCGCTGGTTTTACTTTTTTATGAACCCAATTGAAAGTAATCTACAAATAGGTGCTTGCACCTTTTAACCGTCCTTTACAAAACAACTTGCAGAATATTTTATTTGTTATAATCATAATTTGTTTTTATTGTACCACCCTCCTATACACTCGGTTGTCTCAGAGCGCTTCACATCTCATTTCAACACATTTGAAAGGGCACCCCCAGTGGCAGCTATCCCTGTGGGTGCAAGGAGACTCAGAACCTGGCCTGCAAACGGCATTAGTCTGCCAGTAGGGGGCGATGATTGCTATAAGTAATCCCAATTGAGTAAGTTACGGGCAACTTGTTGCGTGCGTATTAATCCTTACGTGACCAGCCTCGTGTTAGCATTAATGTACATGAAGCTAATTGTGGGTGGACGCTCTTTCTCCTCTCCTGCAACCAATGTCCGGTACTACCTTTCCCCAGCTGTCCGTGCTGTTGGCTCCCTGCCCCTGTTCAAGTGCAGGCACAAGACCTTCCTGTTTTCCCATGCATATGACTGCTTTCATCTTTATATACCGTGTATATATATATAAATAAGACCTCTTTTCCCCCAGGATTCCCATGTGTTATAGCTATACAAATGATCTCGATTCAAAGCTTTCGTGACTGCAGGGATTCATCTTCTTGGTTCCTTCGGTAAAGTCACGTGACTTTACCGAAAGAACCAAGAAGATATCCAAATGATCATTAAACGATCGCCATACGCCCAGAGATATTTTCAATACGTGCAACTTTCTCACTGAAATTTGCACGTCAGCAAGTACAGTTGGTATTTGCGGCATTCTGATAGCACAAGGGCCTATCAAGAAGGCACTACGTTTTTTGCCTTGTAAGCATCGCAGAACATTTCCATCTTGCGTCTACTCCTGCTGTTGGTGACACATCCCAGACATTTGACGAGCAGTGAGTTCCACGTGCTTTGGCCGGACACTGCACGAGCAGCAAAGCGACCACGTACATCACTCAATTCCACATGAGCCCAGCCACTTTAATATTCTGCGGAGGTGGCTCCACGGGGAGATTCGGCAAGCAGATGTTTTCTATTCCACGCGAGTGTAGGGCGTTCATATCTTCCACCACTGCCAAGGGGGGCGCCGAGGATGAAAGGGAGATATGCAGAGCGGCAATCAAAAGCAACTGAACATCTATTAAGAGAGGCCAATTTGGCTTCTGACCTGTAGTTTGATGCGTATCTGTGCATTTAACCTTTTTTTTTTTGGCTTCGGTGTTTAACCTCCGCAGCCATGGGAATCTTGATGTCACGGTGGTGAGACGTTAACTACCTCGCTCGGTATAGAGGAGGTCGTGGGATCGATCACGACCTTGACGCATGTAGTATATTTGGAGTTTGCATGTTCTCCCCATTGTCATGTGGATTTTACTCCGGGTCCTTCGGTTGTCCCCTCCACAGTAAGAAACACGCGTTTAGAGTATTTGGCTGCTATAAATTTCCACATGATAAGCCACTTGGTTGAGCTATCATCTGTGGCCAGGTCGCTTCTAAAAAAAAGCTATATAGCTCAGCAGACCTTACGTGATAAAAAAAAAAAAAGAGGTTAGGTTAGGTTGATGCCCGCTGAACAAATGCGGGCGCTCCAAAAAAATAACCACGAGCAAATGGGTGCAATCACAGCGATGAGTTGTTACATTTTTAGTAAGTATATATTTGCCTGGCAAACCCTAAAACATGTTACAGAGGTGAGAGTGGAATTGAGCTATGTTTCATTGAGATGGTTGCTAGTTAAAGTAGTTGCTAAAGGATGATGTACAATACACCTGTATAGGTTTGCGTGGTTGTCCTGATGTGTTTTTGGGTTGTGCCACGTGTTGTTCAGCTTAATGTTCACTGTTTCGCTCTGGGAGCTTTTTTAGAACCGGGCATGCTCAGTTCCTGAAGAATCCCCCAGCACGTGTAATAAAACGTCGGGATGCATTGCCAAACAAGAAGCGGTACAACTAGAAGACACATCAGAGGGCGATGCTGTTCAATAGTTTGAAATAAAATCCATGGAGCAAGACTATATTCAAACACATTTAAACACGTGTGATCAGCAGCAGCACACAAAGCATTTCAAGGAAGCACAGCTCAGTCTGTAGAGGAACAGGATTCGTAGGAACGCGAGTTCAAATCCTGGCCATGCCCTTCAATCCCTATGGGGATGGTAAAATGAACAACACCTGGTGAGGCTGCACCACGTGGTCAGAAGGCAGCAGTGGTTGCCCCATGGAGAGACTGCCAGGGCAATGTGGAACTTCAACCACTGGGTTTGGATGACAATGGAGATAAGCACCACTGGACGGCTCATTTAGAGCCTGGGGCTGCTTAAACGGTTGACTTTAAATTCAAATGTAAATCTGTGCTCTATCTTACCCTGCACCTAACCTAATTTCCACGTACAGGCAATTTGTTAATTTCAGCAAAGTTTTAGGCCTTTCAAGCCTGGATAAGGAGTGAGCCAGATTGTTCGTTGTACTTCATATCAGCAATGTTAAATGGGAGCACATGTATGTTATGTTGTATGTTGTTGAACTTTTTGTCGCCAACCGTGCCAATCAGAGGTGCTGGGGCATGACATTTCACTAGCTTTTGCCGTAAGCACGATTAAGTCCTTCAGAAATCATTTTAAAAAACACCTTTATTTTATTGCCGAAGCATGAAACAAAACATTGTGGTACTGCATTGGCAGTTGGGCACAAGCTCAAATAACGAGAACTCCACACATTAATCAAGAACACTGGACTAAAACACATATAATACGTGATATTTTTGGTGCGATCTTAACAGAGAGATCATCTTTGCCCAACTCGCCGGAACTTAGAAGGGCGATTGCCCAAAAACGTCCCATGTTATACACGCTTTCCTCTTTAGGGTAGTGTTATTGACTTACTTGTGGAGTTTTTTTGTTATTTGTGCTTCGCTCGCCTACAGTGTCATATATGTTTCCCATGCATGCAGCAACAAGGCGCAGGGAGGCTGCTGGTAAAAGTGGCCTTTAAGTTATCGAGGCAGAATTCCGCCCGCCTTGCCTGTCTGGCTTGCCATTGTAAATTATCTCTGAGGCTCGGCTTGTTTACATCAACGCCACAGATGCACAAGGGATGATAGGGTCACGTCTCACCACTACGCCACTGAGTGTGCACGCGTGTGCATTGTGTGCGGCTGCGGGGAGCGGTGGTGCAGCGGGTAGCGCGCTGCGCTACGAACCCCGCGACGCATATTGGATTGCCCCTCGCGACCAAGAACGGTGGCGAATATTTTAACTGGTCCTGGGCCTCCCCTAGATCGACTGAGCCTCAAATGAGTACCTGGTGTGGTGTTTAAACATCGCCACTACGGCGACAACGGTGGCTGGGCGTGGTGCTGGCCACCGACCCCCTCGTGTGCCATGCCAGCCTTCATAGAACTTGCCCCAAAAGTCTGTTAAGGCTACATGGGGGATCTCTTTCTTCACCTGCAACTGAAAGGGCTCTCTGAAGCAAATACTGCTGATGGCGTCACAAACAGAAGTGCATTTTCTTGCCCATGGTGCTTATTGAAAAAAAAAAATTCTCATTTCATTTACAATAAGTAGCTTTGCACACCAAGATTAACTCAAAATGGCCCACGACACAGCAGTACAAGTCGATGGGATTTAAAAACATTTAATAATGAAAATTAATTGATTATGCTAATGCATATCGTACCTGTTAATTCTCTCTTTCTATGTATATACATCGTATAGTGTGTTTTTAAAATGTAATTGCTAATAGCAAGTACCGTTCTAACGAATTCTGTATCGTGTATTCACCTGAGATTGCTCCCATATTATTAAGAATGTAGAATTGTCCCAGTCCAAATGTTGTATTACACGCTGGATGCATTATTTAAATCGGGCTAAAACCATCAGACCTCCTCCCCTGTGGGGCTTTCCAGTGTGGGACTGCCACCGCAAGGTGCGGCTACGCTTTTGCCCATCATCATATTGACAGCGAGATTAAACAGAGGTACACGCAGCACGATTGGGCCGTAATGTGATTGTGTAGCATGTGGGCCACCCACTTTCCCTCTCTGTGAAACCGGCCGAGATGAGCGTCGTCTCTGAGGTCGATCATCGCCCCTTGGGGCATAACAATGCATCGAGTCATCGATATCGTTTCGCAAGTGTTCAATACAAGCAAAGAGTCACGTGCATAAGAATCCATGTTTATGGATTCATATATTTTATGGTATATATAGGGGTTCGCCTAAACTCTTCAGCTACTAGAGGACGTTACATTCACACCAATGATACAATGTCAATTATAATTGATTCTCGAATGAAATCGCGACTGAATAGTGACGATTCACTGAATCGTGTGTGTGTGTGTGGGATTGTTCGAGCTAAATGACCACAGTGCAAAGGATTAGCTGCTTGCATTTATTCATGTTGCTAAGTGGTCTGAGTATTTTTAAGGTTTAGTAGCCATAATGTCTCTGGTTACTAAAAACGCCTGAAAAAACAGGCAGAGGAGTCCGTGTTGAGCATTTATCATTTACGTGATCATTGCACGTTAACATTTTTATGCCACAAAAACATTTTAAATGTTCATTTTTTGTTTGAACCTTTTTATATATATTATTTAACAACAAGCTGAATATGTAGGAGAGCAATGTGACAACGCACATTTTACGAGGATGAATATTTACAGCCTTTCCTCCCCCCCCCCTTCGATCTTGCACGAAACCCACATAATTGGCGTCGTGTTTTATGGGCTAGTAACACAGGAGACATGTGATGTAACATTTATATCACATGCTCTTGCGCGCGATGTCTATCAGTATTGGAGTGGCTATAGTTGACCAGTTTAGACCTATGTTGATTCTGGAGCTAATGGCAATTCAATTATGATGCATCACAATATACTTCGCAACTCGGATTAGCACAATTGGCTACGTACGGTGCGAAAAAAGTTCAACATGATAAATATTATAAAAATATCGCTGACACCTAACTTTTTAACATTTTACTTGCATCAATTCTATTTTTGTAATAAAGGAAGGCTTACTCACATCTCAACTGTCCCTGCATGTTTACGAATCATCTCCGTGTATTACGAAAGTAAAAAAAATTGGCTATAAATTGAATCAAACAACAAAAACATAATGGATGTGTTTTAACAATCCAAAAAAGGTGCACTTTTCAATTAAAAATGTACAAAAAAACAATACTCAAATGCCAGCATTGTCAAGATTTTGTGACAAACATCGCCGTGAATTTTTCGATTTAAAGCTTTCGTGACTGCAGGGATTCATCATCTTGGTTCTTTCGGTATAGTCACGTAGAATGGAAACAATAAAAATAATAAAATAAAACATAATAAAATAATTCTCACGACGTTTCGGCCACAACGCAAGCAGCCGTCCTCAGGTGAAGACCAGGTCTGTCGGGGAGACAGCGTTGTGGCCGAAACGTCGTGAGAATTATTTTATTATGTTTTATTTTATTATTTTTTATTGTTTCCATTCTACGTGACTTTACCGAAAGAACCAAGATGATGAATCGCCGTGAATTTTGTCGAGAATTGGATCATCCCAAACCCATGGACTTATTGTAAAATCAATCGAAACACAATCCTTATGTAAGTCTCTACCAAAACAAAGCTTCCCATCCTCTCCCTCCCTGCCACTGCGTACTTCCTGCCACTTCATACGAGATTTTTCTTGTGCGGGCTGTGCTGCCATATGTGGCCACCACATTTTCCCTATCGCTATGTTATGCTGCGATACCATCTCAAGCCAAAGACATTTTTCAGGCAGGTTGCTGGTAACTCAGTGCAGATGGGCCTCAACGTATGCACAGGGGGGGGAGGGAAAGGTTAATGTCTTCGGACTGCTTTCAATGAATGTGACTTTAATTTTAAAGATCAGTCTTCCCTTGACATCAAAGAATGAATAATTGCTAAAGTGCACTGATGTTAAACTCCGGCGGCTATCAAAGCTCCTATAGCAATTATAATATTAGTCTCTGTTTTGCCTTTATTCGTAAAATTAAGCTGCTGCTTAATGAGCTTCCACGTTTTAACAAATGCATACTTACCAACATAAAAGAAGTTGGCTTAATTTTTTAATGGCACAAAATGTCACGAAAAAATGTTGTGAACTGGTGCATGTGAACTTTTTTTTTTAACTCTAAAGAAATGTGCCCTCCATTAAAAGCCCCGTCGGTAGTTAAAATTTAATTTCCATATATTTTACGAACTATTTCTAAAAAGGGCTAATGTACCAAGCAATATTCAAAGTGAAGATGCTTAATGTTCTATAAATTAACACATTTCTAACGACGCGCAAATCTGCCCTTTTGAAATTTCATTTTCACGAAATAATTAGGAACGTCCTATGCAAGAGGTTGACGTAAATTTGAACAATGATCTCGCACAGATAGAACTTTAAAAAACAACTAGATGTTCTCTGAGGTTTAAACTTAACATTCCAACGACAGTAAATGCACTTGTAAATGTGATTATATATATAAACAATTACACAGATATAAAAATAAATTGTCACGTAAATCACTTATGCTCTTATATAAGCGCACAATGTTATCTATCTGTGATGAACGCTGCATTTTCCGTCGTTTTCATGCAGGGGGCGCTGCAAACCTACGCGCCCCCTGCATGAACGACGGAGGCGCAGGGACAAACGTTTGATTACGTTGGAATCGATCTGCAGACGGCGGTAACCTTGCACCGCCAGCTCTGTGTCGCCTTATCTCAATCCCGCAATCCCAAACAGGTGAAAGTCCGCATCGAACCGAACCCCCAGCAAGGCCATCTACTTAACGACGAGAGAAAATTCACACGAAATGTCCTTTTCAATGAAGTCTTCCAGATGTAAAATGATATAAGCTTTTAATAAGGACGTTTTTTTTTTTATCTAATTCAAAACATAATACAATTCAAAGATGTTTCATTTTAAAACTTCAAAACGGAGCATCGGGTGCTTGCGTGAATGCGTCGTTTGTGTGCAATTTTTTTTAGTGACTTTCCTGGCCGAAGGCCGTAACAACCCTTAGTTATTAATATAAATGTGCAGAGCTAAGTCACAGATTGGAATCGCAGAGGACAGTAAGTTGGTCATGGTTGCAAACTTCTGAATCGTAGAGGGGCCTAGTAAAAAGCATGGCCAAGCCTGCTAGGGGCAATGGATGCCGCTCAAGTTTAACAAGTAAAGAAAGTGCGCTTCGGAGATAAAATAAAGAAATAAATATACTGCGTGTTCACTTTAAACACACTCCTGTTCCATCCACCCTGCACGCTTCAATCACATTGTATTTTACTCGTGTGAGTTATTTTGGGTTCAGCCCCACTGGGATGTGCTTGTACTTTGTAATTGGTCTCCTGCTCGTTGCCAGACAGAGACCCAAATTGCTGTGGACCTGTGCGGTTCCTACATTTGTCAACGCGTCCGATGTGGAACCGGGGGTTGCCACCTGTCCTGGTTTTCCCAAGATCATCCTATTGCCTAGGCCAGGGGTCGGCAACCAAAATAACAAGAAGAGCCATTTCTTTCCAATTCGGTACAAAATTCAGTATTTCAAGAGCCGCAATGCATCTATGTACATACGTACATATCGTCAAGAAGCAGCCCGTAAAGAGCCGCATGCGGCTCCGGAGCCGTAGGTTGCCGACCCCTGGCCTAGGCAGTCGTCCTGGGAAATTGCCAAGTCTCCCGCGCACATTACAGCTCTCAGTTTTTGTCAGTTGTGCAATGATACGCCACTTAAGACGGAGCATTTAAATGTGCTTTGCTCCTCGTTTGGTCTTGTGAGATGTTCTTCTTCCCATGATACGTCCCGGTTTTTTTTGTACATCAGAGGTGGCAATCCTATGTGGAAGAACCAGCCGGGTCTAGTGGGGCTTAATAGGGTCTACTCAGGTCGAACGAGGCTCTAAGGGACTGAAGCGAACTGACTGCTCTGGTATAGCCGAGGCAACTCCAATTGGCCCGTTTCTATATCTAATGGAGATATCAGAGATTTGAGATAACCTTGACTCTGAAGCACGCAACTATAATGCATAGATGCAGCAATACAAATGTTTTCGAACACCCACGATAGATGTATTGCATCATTTGCAGAGCAGTCAATTGTTGACTTATTCACATTTGTGTTTCATTGGATCATGGAAGCCCTGCGTCAACGAGGGATGTCTGCATGTACAGCGACGGCAAATCAGAAGTTGACGATTGAATTAAATCACAAACCACGAATCGTGACAATTCTTCAGAATTGCTAGGGGAAGGCGATTCGTTGCACAGGCTCTAATTTAATAGTGCACATCAGTGCACCAAAATTAAATAAAACACTTTGTGAATACAAGCTCAGATTTATGCAAAGCTTTCACCATGTTTTACCATTCACTGGAGATTACCATGATTGGCTATGATATTACAATGTGTCACCAGGTGGTAAATACAGTACAGTATTTTGTAAGTTAAGCAAGTAAATCAAATCCCACTGAAAATACATTGTGTGCCAATATATGCCCTAAATAAAGGTTAAGCGCTTTAGAATGCATTGCATGTATGTTCTATCGTACTATAAATGCGCCGTAAATATCTTTTCGCCGTGCGTGTGTTGCGTGTACGTGTGAAAAATTGCTCATGCACAATCATTTGCCTCGACCGTTCATTCGAGTCCACGTGGGGAGTCTGTGATAGGATGGAAGTATACGTAGTTAACTTAATTCCCAACAACTTTTACTACTTGTGATGCGTTTATTATTGCGCATGCACTCTCCACGTTTGTTTTAATATTTGCATTAAGAACGCGACAATTTTTATTGAAATAAGCCACGCGTGATGGATTCTCTCCGCATTAAAGGCGGGTCTAATCAGGACGGCTACCATAAAAACAAAGCATTTGCCGCAGTACACGATATCAAGAGAGGCTGTCAAGAAGAAACAATCGATAAATTTGGTCATTTCTGCTATTTCTTAATGCTAACACAAAGTGTGCGTGCCAGGCCATTGTGCAGTCCGGCGTGCCACGTTCGCCGCGATTACGTCACCGCCGCCGAGTGGCGGCTGCTGTCGTCAATGGAGAGACAAACAAACCAACAACCCCACCGCGTTGGGTCTCACCTGCCGGGACTGCGGAGTCCCTGCGCAAAAGTCTCCGGCGGTTGGAAAGTTCCATTGGCGTAGGGGTTGTCGGGAGGGATGGCGTACGGGCGCTCGCAAAGCTCCAAGCTTACGTTGACGCGAAGCACCGAGCCTGTAAAATCGCTGTGGAGCGGATGAGACGTGGCGCGATGGAGAGGGGTGGAGGGAGGGATGAAAGAGAGACGAGACAAACACAACAAAGAGAGATTATATTATCGATTTCATTAATTTACACGCGTCGCGTTGATGCTCGAGGAATGCCGCTGCCACTGTGCAGTGGTTCGCCGCGTCGTGCTTGCGGTCCCAGAGGTCGCCGGTTCGATCTGCAGATGCGGCAGTTGAAACAACGGTGCACGTTTCTTAAATCCCTTTCTCCGTAACGCGCCCAGAATGATAACCTTCTCTCCGCGTGACTTCACCGAAAGAAGCAAAGAACGCGAATTCCTGCAGTCACGAAAGTTTTAAGTCGAAACTGAATTTTCTGCAGGTCGCGTAACGGTGGGTTGACGTGTGGGTAGTCCAGCCGCAGAGAGATGTGCGGCAAGTGTGGAGGAATTGACCTAACCCCCCCCCCCCCCCCCCCCCCCAGGAAGGGGCAGACAGAGAGCTCTAGATGAGTAGAGGCCCTTCAGCCTTTTTGCTGAACCCACCCCTACTGGACATCTGTGAAAAAAAAGCTTCGTAGCTCATTGTGCCGTGGTGTAGTTCAATTCCATCATTCGACATGGCCGTTTTCTTTAAATGCCCCCTTTTCTGTCTGCACAGCTGTACAAATGGGTTCGCCATAGTTCGTGGATCTGTGGGTCGCGTGTGGTGGGATGAAGCGCGAGTACTGCCAGCATAGAATAGTAGGCCAAATACCCTGTAGAAGGACTCTCTTGGGCTCTGTCTAGGGGAGGTTCTTATTAGAACTGCTTTTTGTGTTTAATTTGTTGTCCTTCCCCCGCACCTCCGATTAGCACGGTTGGTTACGTACGGCGCCAAAGAAGTTCAACGCACGTGTATACAAAGATTCTGATTCCGAAGCAACTGCACCTTTATATTCCTTGGGCCTTTTGGTAAAGTCACGGAGATAGGTTCAAAGAAAATAACAAAAAACGACGACGTTTCGATCGCAACTTTACCGAAAGACCCAAAAAAATATGAATTCCTGCAGTCACGAGAGCTTTAAGTCAACATTTAACTGCACCTTTACCGTTCACCTATCACCCCTCCCGAACACTCTGCAACGAATTGCGTTGCCGAGATGCAATCCAGTGGAGCGCGTCACAGATGTCACAACCGCAGGTGGGCATTTGAAAATGTGCAGTCCCTTCAAACTGGCAAACGGCCCCATCTCTGCTCGCACGCAGCGATGGAGTTGAGTAACAGCAGCGGTGCGTTTTGCCCCCCCAAGGACGCCCTTGAGCTAACGCCGGGCCGTGC
This sequence comes from Lampetra fluviatilis, assembly GCF_964198595.1. Taxonomy (NCBI): domain Eukaryota; kingdom Metazoa; phylum Chordata; class Hyperoartia; order Petromyzontiformes; family Petromyzontidae; genus Lampetra; species Lampetra fluviatilis. The sequence goes on from NC_136289.1 coordinate 6,737,014, forward strand.
ATCTGGATTTGGAGATGCTATCGCCCAAGAGCTGGCTCGAGATTTCCCTCAGTATTGTGCCACAATCTGCCAGCTCACCGCTCGGGGACGTTAAATGTCATGAATGTCATTCGTGATTCGCTTCGCAGAGACAAAGTGGAAAAAAAAACCCGCAAACAATGTGTCAGTTTTCTTGGTTCTTTCCGTAAAGTCACGTAGAAGGGAAATAATAAAATAATAATAAAACATAATAAAATAATTCTCACGACGTTTCGGCCACAATGCAAGCAGCCGTCCTCAGGTGAAAAACAGGTCTGTCGGAAAGACAGCGTCTCATTCAGACTTTACCGAAAGAACCAAGAAGATGAATCCCTGCAGTCACGAAAGCTTTAAATCGAAATTTAATGTGTCAGTTACCTGCGCCGCATTAATTGGCAATGTGAACGCGTATTGGCTTGATTGTCGTAATGTAATGACGGCAAAACTAATGGGGACAAAAATAATAGCAATGGGGGAACTTCTACCAAAAACAAATCTTTCCTCTCAAAGAGAGACGAAAAGAGGAAAGATTTGTGTGATTGTTTACGATTCATATAGTACGGAACTTGGTTCAAAAGCGTTTCATGTAGCTGCTCCAAAGTTTTGGAACCAACCGGTGGCTTCTCTGGGGATCGCCACTCTGCCATCACTGGACTCTTTTCAACGGACACTACCGAGGTCGAAACAATTCAAATGCGAATGTACGCATAATTGTTTTGTAAGATCACTTGGTGTCACATCTCGTTCATTAACTCTCGCTGCCGTGTCTGTCTGCTGGCCGAGTCACCCTTGAAAAAGAGATGTTATAGCTCAGTAGGTTATTTACTCTGACAATAAACTTCTGATTCTGTTTCTTTACTAGCCATACATGCTGTTTGCACAGGTGCTGTTAGAAAGCACCTATCGGGGGTATAATGCACCACATACTGGCACATCAGTGAGTTCTGATTCAGTTCTTAATTGAACTTTGACGTTCAATCGAGTAGCCACAGATATTTCACACGACATACACATAATAATAAAAAATATACATTGATTCCAACACACGTGAATTGGTGCATGTATCGTGAGCTTAACAATCGATATTAATCAATGAATCGATGCACATTACAGCGCTACTACCTGCTAAGGCCAATACAATGTACAGGAGGTGTGGACAGCATGATGCCCATCAGTCTTTGTCTCCCTATTTTTGCGATGTTAAAATTATGAAAATATATACTGAGTTGGCGGAGGAGGGCCATCCACTATATTTGAATAACAATTTCAACTACTGTGTATAGTCAGGATTCTAAGGTTTCAACAGTGCACGAACCACTATGCCACCACTCCACACGTATACATGCACACAAATAAGACCACACGTAGCTTTTAACAGACCGTTGGGGGAAGTGCTTTTTGCGAGCACCTATTAAGACCAGCAAAGTGTACGAGGGGGTGGGTGGCCTGCACCACGCGCAGCCGTCTTTGTCTCCCGAGTAGTGTTGCTTGCACATTGTATCAGGCACACATTCGAGGCTGAGTCGACCTAAGGGAGGCCCAGGACAGATTCAAATAATTGTTACTGATGTTTGCCATGAGCGGTCACTGGGTTCGTAGCGCAGTGGGCTAACCAGTACACTACCGCCCCACATTAATGTTACATACAGTCACACAGATAACAAACAGACTGTAGGGGCAAGTGCTGTTAGCGAGCATCTATGAAGGCCAGCACGGCACACGAGGGGGCGGGTGGCCAACACCACGCCTGGCCGCCTTTGTCTCCCTCGTGGCGATGTTTACACACCATTGCACCAGGTACTCATTTGAGCCTGAGTCGACCTAGGGGAGGCCCAATACTGGTTCAGATAATCGTCACTAGGTGTTGGCCGTGAGCGGGAATTGAACCCGGGGCGCCAGGTTCGTAGCGCAGCGCGCTGATCACTACACTACCGCTCCCCACCCTACAGTCACACACAGACATGCATACACGCAATTATGCATACTGTACTTTCATAATATCAGTAGTTTTACTCCCTGGGGTGAGAAGAAAAGGACAAAGAATTCACGATTCCTATGTTGAGTTTTCCCTTATATAAATTTGGCACTGCAATTGCATCACATCCAACAACGCGCATACATTTAAATGAAACAGCTGACAAGTTTCATGAAAAATTTGATTAAAATGAACCCACCCCAGCATTAGAAGACAAACTCCCTCTTTTATATAACAAGCTTATGGGAAATGCGTGACTCTAAATGTATTAATACGACCCATCTGGCCGATGTAAATGAAAAACAATGAAATATGTTGCTCCCCTATAAAACACCGCAATAGAGTATAAGGTGGACACGCGTGGCTGAGCCATGAACGTGAAAGTCGCTGAGGCTGGCGCGCAACCCGCCCTTGGCCAAGCCTCGTCGTCTTCATGCAACTTGCCAATGTTGGTAACATTTATTAAACCCTCGGGGATCAAATCAGAGCCGCAGACTCAAACCAAATCCGCTGTTTCGGCAGCTTTTGGCCGAGAGGATAATCGAAACTGGGGGGGGGGGGAGGAGGTTTTCGTTTCTCCAGCGGAGTTCTTCACCACGCGTCGCTGTCGGAGCGATGCCACGGATGGTCTGTGATATTTGCATAATTGAACGAGGCCACGATAAAATACAACGCCTACTCTCCAAATTAGAAGAGAGAAAAAACCGACACTCCAAAGAAGCATAGTGACGTCAGCCAGGCAAGCTAGCCTCAATCCACGTGCTTCTCCCCTTGCTTTGCCAAGGTACTGCAAAATGCTTAACAGCCCTTCTCCCCACGATTAAAACAAAGTGTGGTTTATCTTATTGGTTCTTTCGGTAAAGTCACGTAGAATGGAAATAATAAAAATAAAACATAATAAAATAATTCTCACGACGTTTCGGCCACAACGCAAGCAGCCGTCCTCAGGTGAAGAAGACAGACCTATTCTTTACCTGAGGACGGCTGCTTGCGTTGTGGCCGAAACGTCGTGAGAATTATTTTAATATGTTTTATTTTTATTATTTTATTATTTCCATTCTACGTGACTTTACCGAAAGAACCAAGAAGATGAATCCCTGCAGGCACGAAAGCTTTAAATCGAAATTTAAAGTGTGGTTTATATTGACAACGCATTCGTTTCTGTGGCGGAACGTTACGTCGTATTACAGGAGCACTGGGGTATTTTTCTAATTTGAAGTGAACGATCCAATAATGTATTTCATTACTTAAAAACGAGTTTCCTTTAATTGCCTTAAATCAACAAATCCCAGCTTCAACACGGCGGGGTTATTTAAATGAAAAATAGCTGCTAATTTAGAACGTATAATACATTAATTGGCCACCGATTTGAATGAATGTGCTGAACAAGTTGTACATGCGGGGTTAATATGTCTAGGCACCACTCGTAAAAACACTATCTCACTTAGGGCCGTACGCGGCTCAGCTCTGGGTATATGTATGCTTGAACTTCTTTCGCACCGTACATAGCCAAAATTGCTCATCGGAGGTGCGGGTAGACCTCAAGCGTGGCTCAGCTCAGGCTTGAGCCATTCACTTACCTTGTTAATTTACGATTAAAAAAAAATCCCCTACGAAGTCGTGGCAATTAAGTACTTACTTACAAAGTAGAATATTTTACACGTTAGAAATAACCTACAGTGGTTGCCTTTAATCGCTGTTGACAATGATACCACACGCGCACACACATACACAAACGCATGCTTACTTAGTAAAGTTTTTTTCCACGGAACAATAATTAACGCGCAATGCAGAAAGCACAGCAAAATGTGTTTTTCGGCAGAATTGATTAAAATACGCGGTGTTAATCGTGCTTACATATGAGGCCGACAGTGCAGACCCAACCATATCTGCTTTAAAAGAATCAGGGCATCGGTAAGCAGCCGAGGCAACCATCAACCAGGGGCCCGCTTCACAACTGCCAGGCCCCTGAGCTTGTGTGGCCTGCAAACATGAACACACGCTTCAACATTAAAGAGTAAAGGTGAAGCCCTGCAATATCTTATTCAGGCCATTGTTTAGCAGAGGGGCATGTTACTAAAAGGGGTTCTGGAGAGAACCTCTCTCTCTTTCTCTCGTGGGTATTTTGACCCGACTCTTCCGTGCTCGCCAAGCCTCTTTGCATTAACCCACCATTTTGTACTGCTAAGTAGACAGAGGTGGAGGATTTATGAAACCTGCACCACTGCTTCAGGGTGCCGCGGTGGCGAGATGTTAACTACCTCGTCTGGTATGCAGGAGGTTACGGGTTCGACCCAAACCCTAACACCTGATTGTTTGGAGTTTGCGTGTTCTCCCCATGGTCGCATAGATTTTTCTCCGGGACCTCCGGTTTTCCCTCCACATTTAGAAACATGCGTTTAGAATATTTGGCTGCTATAAATGTCCACGTGATAAGCCACTTCGTTGGGCTATCATTTGTGGCCAGGTCGCTTCTGAAAAAGAGCTATAGAGCTCCGTGGGCTTTGCCTGGTAAAATAAAAATAGTTCATAGTTTTAACTGCTGTGCCAGGGGATTGCATCAGACCAGCGAACTGTGGATTGCAAGTCTAATGTACTAACCATTACACAATGACATGTGTGTATATATATATACGATGGACAGTCCAAACGACATGCTTATTTTTTCTCCGAACTGATACAGAATTTTAGATAATCATTCATGGGAATGTCACGCACATTTGTCAGATGGTAGAAACCCTCCTCCTCTTCCTCCAACATAACAATACCAGACCACACACAGGAGCCTGAGAACATCAAATATCATTGTGCAGTTTGGATGAATTAAGCTGCCACAACCAGTGCACAGCCCACATCTACCAACCGCTGATTTTCATCTGTCAGCCCCTTTCTGAAATATGGTTTGATAGAATTGCTGGCCCTCGTTTCACATTGGCACAGGTGCGCAGGAAAGGATGGAGACTACGTTGAAAACGAGCCAAATGTTAATGACAATCCCTTCATCGAATCTCTTAAGTGCTTAATCAGGTCAATGGAACGTCGTTAGAGAAAAAGAGACAGGAGGCATTACTTTTGAGTTATATGATCAAATGCCTAAACTAAACGGTGTACGGCTAATGCTTAAATACTACCTTCCAAAGCGTACCGAAATCTACGTCAAAGTTACCTAGTTTGGTGATGTACAATTACGCATGATCACATGACGTACGGTTGAGGTTGGTGGATCGTGCCGAGGAAATGTTTTTGAAGCACTCGACTGCAGTGGCCACAAGGTGTTTTAATGGGGCAGTAGAGAAAGTAGGCTGCTGACTTATATGGTTTGTGTTCTTGCCTCGTATGAACGGGTTTTCTCCAGATATTTTATTCCCTCCCACTATCACAAGTAACTGAACAAAGGAATTGGCCGAACATCCCTCGCAGGACCCTCTTGTAAAGGGCTCTTGAGATTCACAGAAGCTTTCTCAAGTAAAATAAGTGAACACAAATTGACGAAAATATTGTTCCGAAGATGCGGCAGCTTAAATGTATATATATTTTTTTGGGCCGTACTTCATCTCGGGTGAATTAAAAATCCCTACCCGCGCTCGTCTAAAAACGGCCATTTCTACGGACCGCTCAGGCACGTACTGCGTGGGTGTCAGGTATTGCCCAGCAAGGTTTGGAGTGGAATAGAGTGCGGACTAAAAATATCCACGCACAATCAATCCCGACCTGGACACGGAAAGTCATTCACTTCGAGCGGCATGCAATTCCCCGGGCGGCCGTGGGAACCCACTGCGAGAGCCTCGGAACATGTTTGAATCAGCCTGCAGTGAACACCCAGCGCTGATATTGCTGCCGGTGAAGGGGAATAAATATGGGTCATACGAAGGCAATGCTGATGGGCTATCCATCCGCCCGCACGCAGTGCGAGAGAATAGAAACGGTGCACCGAAGCAGCGTTGATGTGGCTCATTGGGAATGTAAATCATCGTCAGCCGTGATCAATCCACTGCTGAATGGTCTCTCCCCCCCCCCCAAGCTGTTGCCACCCTCCCGCACATCCAGTCCTGCCCCCCCCTTCCCCCCACCACAATCCCACAATGCACCTGTACACATTTTGATATCTACATTTAAATGTTCCATGTTATAGAAGAATAACATAGGCTATTAAATCCACTGCTGGATGAAGGGCACCCCACAGCCATGCCTTTCATGGGAGTTGTTTTGATTTCACTTCACCACACTATGCAGTGCGGGTTGGTGAAATAGGGGGGCTGGGAATTCCAGCATCAGTTCAGATATCACGAGCTACTGATGTTAGATGTGGCCGGGAATCAAACTCGGGTGACAAAGGTTCATTGCGCAGCGGACTAACCACTACTCCACCGCCGATCCACATTCGTGTATTAATTTAAGAGATAGAGGGCTAAGGAAAAGCACCGGTGAAAACAAATGTTTACCACTCAGTTTTGGAATTAACAGTTTGTGCACACGGGTGTTTTCACACGAGCCATTGTACAAACACTGCTTCTCACGCGGCATGAGCAGAGCCCCATCCCGAGGAATCAATGGCTCACACTTGATAAAGGTGGCAGGTCTGGTCAATGGCATGAGACCCCGCAGAAATTAGTGAAATTAATCACTGTAATGAATAAACTATGAGGCGAGAATGGACTATGGGGACCTGTGGCTGTTCCTAATGCCACCTCAACCCCCTTGCACCCGTGACGACGGGAGTTGACCAAGTGTTCATTCGCGTCCGAAAAAGCGTGCATTTTTGTTTTTTTTTGCCATCTCAGTTTTGTTTCGGATTAAGACCCATCGTCGAGCGAAGAAGCTCTCTCTTTCAACAGCGCTACCCGGCCAAAACGGCTGATACTGGCGCAGGGCGGGGAACCCCACGAACTTGGCTATGTGTGCCCTTTCGAGCTGTTGGTCTAAGACCAAAAAGGCTGAGAGCATTGTACATGGAATGCGTAACGGTCATATGCACTTTTAAACCTAGCGTTGCAAACGCATTTCTTTAGAACCTCTTTTTACATTTAGTTTGTTGTCCTTCCTCCGCACCTCGGATTAGAACGGTTGGCTACGTACGGTTGCGAAAGAAGTTCAACGTACATACATACATACGTGGCATGCATACGAGGTGTGATGGGAGCTGTGCCTTCCTGCCCTTTGAGAGCACACCTCTGCGCGCTGCGGTGTCGACGCACGCAGCTGTGGTGGGCCCAAATCAGTTGTCACTCGGGATGCTCAAAGTGTCGTTGGTACGGGAGGCTCTGAGCCATTGTCGTTCATTTGGAGCTGCGTCCGTGCGAATTACGAGTGTGGTTGTGTTTATTTTCGGGCGCTGTGGTCACCTGAAGGATGGTAAACGCGTGAGGCGGAGGAATGTTATTTGGAGACAGTCATGCTCCCGAGTGTGGTTACAACGTAATGGTTATGTGCCGCTTGAAACAATTATGAGAAATTACCGGCTTTGCATGGACCGAGGGTGCTGTGAAATTTAAATGACAAAGTGTATTTCTATCCCCCCCCCCCGAACCCCCCAAAAAAGTCACACTTCTAGCTAGAAACAACACGGCAGTCTAATCACAAAGCTGTCAGATCTTTCAGTAGTTAGGCCACCGTGATTTAAAGCTCATGCCAATTTCAGGACTACAACGGCAATGCAATCACGGCCGTCTGATGAAACTAAGTCTCGCGCGCGAGCATTTGCACGCAAAACTATTCTCGGAGAGAAATCTATTCCAGAAGCTTCTTTGTGGTAATGCCGCGACGATAAGAGGGCGTATGGGCACAGCACCTGCGAGGAACGCAACTCCCGACCTGTGACTTTTGTGTATCAGTGGCAGGTAACAAAAGAAAAAACCTCCTGCCGCAATCAGCAAAGGGGGGCACTAATGGGTCTGGCGCAGAGGTGGCAATCGGGTACCCGATACCCGTACCCTACCCGATACCCGGCTACCCGCACCCGGCCGGGTACTCATTTCCCAACGTCTTGTCTCTTCTCACAATTCAAGTTCCTAGAATCAACCCACCCGCGCCTGCAACATGGCTTCATCCCAGAGGTCGCAATTGGGTACTCGTACCCGTACCCTGCACGATGCCCGGCCGGGTACGGGTAGCCGGGTATCGGGTAGGGTACGGCTATCGGGTACCCGTTTGCGACCCTGGTGCGGCCGAGTACGGGTACGGGAATGGAATCAAAACCCTTCTTGGTTCTTTCGGTAAAGTCACGTAGAAGGGAAGTAATAAAATAATAAAAATAAAACATAATAAAATAATTCTCACGACGTTTCGGCCACAACGCAAGCAGCCGTCCTCAGGTGAAGACCAGGTCTGTCGGGGAGACAGCGTCTACGTGACTTTACCGAAAGAACCAAGAAGATGAATCCCTGCAGTCACGAAAGCTTTAAATCGAAATTGATTCAAAACCCGTTTGCGACCTCTGGTCTGGCGCGTGAGCGTCATTATTCCTGGACAGCGCGCGTCGGATGCGTCTCTGTTTCACCCAAGCCCGGCACTCGACATCAGCGCGTGCATCCCTTTTTGCACAGAGGCAGAAGCGTAATGCGGCCGTGCTACTGAAACGCCTTAGTTGCTTTCAGTTTGATTCCTGCGCCGATTATCTTCTTGTAACTTACGCATTCTATTCTGAGGATGAATTTCATTTCTAAAGGATGTGTTTGCAGGCTGGTAGTGTCATGATAACATTGTAATAATCAGCGTATTAATAATAAACACACACGAATAGTAGTACATTTGTATGCACGTGAAGTTTGACACGTGCATGTTGAGCATATCATTTTCATTCTAAGCTTTGCTTCGCTACCAGCATCCACATGAAGGAATTTTTTTCCGGCAACTATAACCCACACAACGACAATTAATATCACCGCTGCAGTGGAACTATTGTGTATACGCGCATGCTGCAATGGCGATCCGGAGGTCGACGGTTCGATCTCCTGGCACGGCAATTTAAACAATGTGGAAAGTATCTTCTTGGTTCTTTCGGTAAAGTCACGTAGAAGGGAAATAATAAAAATAAAACATAATAAAATCATTCTCACGACGTTTCGGCCACAACGCAAGCAGCCGTCCTCAGGTGAAGAACAGGTCTGTCGGAAAGACAGCGTCATTCAGACGTCATTCAGACGCTGTCTTCCCGACAGACCTGTTCTTCACCTGAGGACGGCTGCTTGTGTTGTGGCCGAAACGTCGTGAGAATTATTTTATTATGTTGTATTTTTATTATTTTATTATTTCCCTTCTACGTGACTTGACCGAAAGAACCAAGAACATGAATCCCTGCAGTCACGAAAGCTTTAAATCGAAATGTGCAAAGTATTTTAAACCCCACACCCCAGACCCCTCCTCCCTCGCCACCTCTGTCCACGCAGCAGCAGTGTGACTGGGTTCGCCGCAGTTAAAGTTGATCGCCAACTTGCATACGGCCGGATAAACTGTGGGGACACTGGCAAGTGTCGAAGATTCGGGTGCCACGGTGGCGAGATGTTAACTAGCTCGCCTGGTCTACAGGTCACGGGTTCGATCTCCACCCTGATGATGCCTGTACATTTGGAGTTTGCATGTTCTCCGCGTGGACTTTTCGCCGGTTTTCCCTCCACATTTAGAAATATGTGTGTAGATTGTTTGGCTGCTATACATTTCCACATGCAAAGCCACTTCGTTGAGCTGTCATTTGTGGCCAGGTGGCTTCTGGAAAAGAGTCACACAGCTCAGTGGGCCATAGCTGGTAAAATAAAAATAGTGTGTAGCTTGATAATTGTTTTTTTTACCCTTTTATCTGGCAACAAAACTGACACCTTTTTTACGAGGCGTCATGTTTGCATAGACCACAATACCTAAAGTCATAATGCAAACAAAAAACATAACTCTGATAATGAATGCACTGTCCTTGAAGTTGATTGGTCCACACCCGAGACAGCTTTCCTTAGAGCCTAGTCTCATATGGGTTGGACCAGATGACGCCAAAAGGCGCACAACTCAAACAGCACGATGTCTGCTCGCAGCAGACATCGTGCTGCTCGCAGCAGACATCGCGGCTATCGCGATTTTCACCTGAAGACGGGCGCCTGTGTTGCGTTCGCAACGTCGTGATTTATTTTGTTTTATCAGAGCATGTTTTTCTTGCATGTTCGGCACAAGTGTAGAGGTGTTACCTACCGGGGTGTAGCAAGCCATTACGTTGCGGTGTCTACATCACGGTCCGTGCGTGGGGTGTCTACATCAACGTCCGCATACAGCCCCGCCCCTCGGGGGGCAGTTGGGTATATAAGGCGGTGCGCGAGAGAGCTCGAGGCAGTCGTTGGAGCAGAAGAGCTGGTGAAGACTGAAGACCAGCTAGCTCACCACTCACTCACTCAGTCACTCACCACTCACTCACTCAGTCACTCAGTTACTCACCACTCACTCACTCACTCAGTCACTCACTCACTCAGTCACTCACTCACTCAGTCACTCACCACTCACTCACTTACTCAGTAACTCACCACTCACTCACCTACTAAGAGTACCAGCTAGCTAGCCCTGGGACTACCCTGACTCGCTGCTCTTGTAAGAGCCGAGCAGGGCAAGCCAGGGGCGACCTCAGAGCAGCGAGGTCTGTGTCCTTGTGAGGGCCAGGCTCGTGTGGCTGAGGGTCAGACCTGAGCCGAAGCTGGGCCTGGTGAGTTAGCCTCTATAGGATGGTCTGGGCTAGAGGGGTGTAGGAGCTAACGGGGAAACGTTAGCCGAGGGACACGGCCTCGGATAGACCGGGTGAAGGGGCCGTTACCCCTTCCAGTGTTAGGGTGTGCTACGTACTGTATAGTACCCATTTGTTAATAAATACGTGTTGCCTCCGTCAAACGTCTCCTGCGTTACTTACGCCGTTACACAAGTACTGTGTGGTTATGATAATTTGATTCCTTGCAAAAGGTTGCTATTTGTTGTTTGAACATCTTAACACTTGTTGTATTGCCAGAAAGGGTAAAACCTATACTTGAAACTGGAAAAAATAAAAGGTCCCATTTAATATTGTTCAAGAAACACAGGTTTCATGAAGCGTAACATTTCCGGGGTGACCCCCCCCCCCCCCGCCCGCCCCCACTCAAAAAGGAAGCGCTTGGGCTCGAGGCGCCTACCATCGTGGGGATGATGTCGATCGGGAGTCGGATATTTGACTGCGTGTGCATCTTCGCACGCCCAATTCACACAGGTTTTCTGCATCTCCACGATTTGCCACCACAGCGGCACGCTCGGCTTATGCTATATTTGAGTTTGCCTTGAGTAAACAAGAACAGAATGTGTAATTAGTGGGGGGGAAGTGGAGGAAGGAAGATATATTATTTCAAAGCCTAGCAAGATGCTAAATCTTAAAAATACATTTTTCATATTTGTTTTATAATTATTATTAATAGGCATGTCACGGTGCGTCGATTCATTAAAATTATTCTTACAGTGGTAAGGATACATGCATAGAATTGCGTGCATAAGGATACATTATTTGGGAGCAAACACTGGTTTATATAAAAAAAGGAGAACAAGCAAGAAACAACACCGATGAGATAACAAAAAGACTAAAAAGTGTTCACAATTAAAATCAAATCGTGACGATTCATTTAATTAGTAGGAGGTAAGTGTGTGGGGGATGAATCATTACATGCCTATCCATTAAATAACATTAACAAAACCTTTCACTTATTATAGAGAAAACATTATAAAAATTGATTATTAAAAATTCCACTACCATAAAACGAAGGTGAAATACTCTTTGTTTTTTTTCGGCAAAGTCACGTGGATAGAAAATTAACAGAGCACGACGTTTCGATCGCAACACAAGCAACCGTCATCAGGCGAGGCAAACGCAGCAGGAGAACTGCTGACGCAGGAGAACGAGCTGCAGCAACAAGAGGTTACATCGCCTTCAGGTGGGCTCAACCCAAGAGTAAGTGGGCGGAGCTAGAGATGGAATTTATACGTAAATATTTTTAGGTTTTTTCGGTAAAGTCACGTAGGTAAAACATCAATTTTTGTTTTATTTTATTTTCATTAATTTTGATGTTTTACCTACGTGACTTTACCGAAAAAAACTAAGAATATGATTCCTTGCAGTCAAGAAAGCTTCAAATCTAGAATTATACGTAAATGTAAGAGATATTTTATTTGTGTGATATTGACGTGGAGGTCTTTCCTATGAGGAACAATTTGCATTCAACAATAATTCACTCGCGCAAATGAAGGATGCGTGTGTTGAGTGCGGGCTGTTACGTTTAGTGCACGAGAACGGCACGAGTGGTGTGCGATGGTGACAGACTTCCCATGGTCGCTTTAAGCATCCAGCATCAGCCATCATAGGGCAACGGGCTTTCGTGGTTAGGACCCAGAGTTCTGTCAGACCCATGAGACTTTCGTGGCTGCAGAAGGCAATCCTGGATTTAAAAAAGAAACCCACCGTGGAGCAACTTCAAAGGCCCCCAGTACTGCCCGCCCTGCCAGACATTCCGCATTGTAACCCACGCGCAAAGATTACGCAGCATTTGCATTCAATTTATAATCAATTATGTGCAATTTGTCTTACCGCTGAAAAGCCACCGTTTCAAAAACTTCGTCTCACAAAGACTTAAAAAAAAGAAACCCTGTACAATTTTGTTATAGATTAGTAACAGAATGTTTACTTTCCAAGTGGGGGAGGGGGGAGGTCATGGGTTCAAGTCACACCACATGCATCAACTCTCGATTTACAAAGGATACAATGAATCGCACTTCAGTGGGCCCCTCACCTGATTATAAAGGTTACCCATTGAAACAATACAATCAACACTTACCTACAGCACTTAATGAACACATTCGTAGGCACGGGGAGGCTGGGAAGGCACGTGTCCTGCTTCGTGCCTCTGTCAGGTGTCGCTTGTGGCTCTATAAAAGCTGTCTTCCAGCCAGAGGTAATGTTCAAAGGTAGAGTTTGTCGGCAATGATTGATCCATCGAGATCACACGAGGGCACTAACCTCCCAACCCTCATTTACTGTGGGGAGCACTGGGCTCCAATGACCTTGGAATAACCAATAAGACCTTTTAGATTTTACATAGACAAGCTTTTAAAGAGCGCTCTTTATGACGTATTAAAGAAAGACGTACGATCTGAAATCTGATCTTACGTATATATATATTTTCACCCACCGCTTCTAGGACCTTTATCCACGAGAATATATCCCGCTGACAAATGCATAACAAAAGAAAATTAAGCTACCGGTATAGCAGAACATTTGAATAATGATTTCAGTCATTGTCAATCCACTGCTGGATAAAGTCCTCCCCAGCCCGTGTCAATCAAAACAAGAAGACGAGGCATTTTTTAAAAAATAAATCGGTAAAAAAAGAAAAACCCTCAATAATTAAAAAAGTAACGAAACAGTCTTTAAAGAGCCGCATGCGGCTCTGGAGCTGCAGGTCTGCCAACCCCGAACTCTACTCTACCTTCTATCATGCTGTTCAGTGTGGGTTTGCTGAATGGAGAACCAATGGCCAGTTTGGATATCACTTACCACTGACGTTCGCTGGAATGGAAATTAGCGTGCTGGGTGCACTAACAACTCCACCACCATTTCCCCCCTAACCCCCCCGCCACACACATTTGAATGTACGATTACATTTTAACGAATTCAATATCATACTGGAATATAAATACCGCACCACGTAGCACACAAAGTACAGCTAACTCATCATACTGAGGTCAAAGTCAATGCTCGACTTATAGAGCCCTTTAATACACGGTGCTGACTAGTTGAGCATTGAAATATTCGTTTTTAGTGTAATATTTATACCTGTTACATCTGTCAGTGTTTATTTCACGAGTGGCATTGAACGGTGTTGAATCCTACTCCGAGTTTGCTTGTAAATCTACTCATCGATGATGTATGCACACGAAGTATTCATAATAATTCACAGCAATTTGTCCACAACTTCACCCACTGCTGGATGAAGTGCCTCGCTGCACCGCATCGGCCATTACGGTCGTTTGACCGTACGTCATCATGCCGGGTGAGTGTCGGTTGGTGAAGAAAGGATCCCCGGATCGGTTCAGATATCACTCACTGCCTTTGGCCCAGAGTCCAACTCAGACGGCGTGGGGTTCGTAGCGCAATGCGCCAACCCCTGCACCGCCGACGCACGCGTTCAAACTCAAACGGCTCCGTGAATCCAAACTGTGGTTTTAATCGACGTGAATAACCGATTGTGTCTCGGTGAAAAGGGGGGCTGTCGTCTGTGTCTGAGAACGTGACGCAGTGCCTTTGTGGCAGCCAAATCGAACAACGGCACACTAAAGCTCCGGCTTCATTACCATGTCTGATTGCCGACGCGCCAAGGGTAATTTAAGATGCGCTGATGCCCTGCGGTGGTGTTGGCCCACTGAGGGCCCAAAGCAGAAACAACTTTTGGGGACCACCCCCCACCCTCCCCCCCCCACGGCCACCCCCACCCTTCATTAGCATAAACTCCTCACGAGATGACAGAAGAGATATAGACAAGAGATAGATATGTAGCGAGATGAAAGAAGAGAGATGTAGATGAGACAAAGACGTCGTGAGATGAGAGATGTGGAGAAGAAACAGAGATGGAGTAAGATGAGATTAGAGATTCAGCCAAGACGGGGCTGTGAGATTCATCTGCTATTTTACACTTATTAAGATCTTAATTCGAGCTGACATTAGGTAGAAACTATTTTAAATTTATCCGAGGCCCCTCAAGCTACTTGGGGTCCGGTGCATTTGCTTACTTTGCTCATGCCTCGTACCTCCGCTGCCCTAACCCGTCCAAACATCTGAAAACAATGAGAACATTCACTCGGCAATGCAAACTAGCCGCGTGCATTTTACTCAGCACGTGATGTGTGGTTGGTATTGCCCAGGTCCTGATCGATCGTTTTGCCGTGGCAGTTTCTCATCAATGTTTGAAGGCACAAGCCGGAGTTTGCGGAGGACCGCGGCTCCCCTAGTGACCAGGACCGTTCCGCGAGCAGCCGTCCCGAGCGATAAACAGCAGCCCCAAATGCCCACGCAGGTTGGTACTTGCGAATCAATATTATGGCCCTGATCCTGTGGGTGGAAATTCTACACTTTCACGACAGGTTGAGTCTCTCCATGAGACAAGTGCTGTTGGCTTTCCACATCGTGGTAGTCATTTATGAACCCACATTTCAAAAGATGTTTCATTTTAAAGCCAATTCAGTGAGGTGTTCAGAATATCTAGCTGCCACTGCTGAGATACTCAGCTTGAATCCGGGTTTCACCTGCCCATGATTCAATTGGGTTATCAAATGTGGCGAGTTGACGGTTTTCCGCACCAGTCAGCAATGATTACACAGAAATTAAACAAATAAAAACTAAGCATTACATACGTTTTGACATTTACTTTGATTATCATCCAGCTTTGAGAATATTAAAAAATATCGGTCTGACAACCATGCGACAAGCATTTTTCCCTAGCAGAGCACGCGGGGAGATGCAGAATCCCCTCCCCCCCCCTTTGTGTGGAGACAACCAAAGTCATTTGAAGGAACTTCAGAAGTATCTCTGTGACATCATCTTCCGTGGGCCGCTCTCTAACACAGGGTGATGCACTGCACTGCGAGCCTTGTCTCACGGCGTGATGGCGACAGCACAGTTGGGAAAAAGACAACGCGTCCGATAATTATCCGATTCGGCGCACGGTGCGTGGCAGCGCTTAATGATGTCGCTTAACGTGCACGAGTCTGCCGATCGTACCTAAGTCCATCCATTTCCTCCATGTCGTCGAGGGTGATCTCCCCGTCTCCCAGGAAGACGTAGAGGAGGCCATCTTCTCCGAAGAGCAGCTCTCCTCCCAGGTTCCTCCTGTGCAGCTCCGCCACCTCGACCATCGTCCGCTCGGACGTGGGATCCACGCGGTTGGCAGATTTCCTGCAAAGCGGCAAAGCACAGCTCACTCGTGCGGGACGCTGCCGTGTCGCGACGAGGAGCAAACGCGACTGGACTTGCAGCGCAGTCGCCTCCAGTTCAGTCCGACCTCCCGACCCGGGGAGTAAGAAGCAATTGGAAGGTTTCTTAACACCCCGCCCCACCCATCCACCCACCTGCGTCCACCTAGCAATGTGAACGAGGACACGACAGTCGAACGGGAGCTCGCGTGTAGTGGGATCAAGTGTGGGTACGCACGGCTCGTACAAGACGTCTGGCCACTACGGAAGAGTGGAGCTCTATAGATGGTTGTAGTGTAAGCTCTATAGAGCTCTATAGAGCTGCCTGTAGCGGTGGCGAGAGCAAGCAATTGCAGTGCTGCACCTTTACCATAAGCAGTCCTCTCATGAGCGCACTGCTCCCCGTGTGTTACATCGTCAGTGGTTGTCAACCATCGCATGCTTCCGGTCACGTTGTATG
Source organism: Lampetra fluviatilis (assembly GCF_964198595.1). NCBI lineage: Eukaryota > Metazoa > Chordata > Hyperoartia > Petromyzontiformes > Petromyzontidae > Lampetra > Lampetra fluviatilis. Next base: position 6,753,411 of record NC_136289.1, read on the forward strand.
GATCAGCACCGTGATCAGCGGCGAGGGAAATACTGTGGTGCGGAGGATGGCGGTGGAGAGGCGTGCGTGTGGGGCCGTCTATAAATGACGTCACGCGATTTTTGACGATTTTTGACCCCCCCCCCTCGTCACACGGCGTCACAAAAAGTCAGACGCCCCCCTCAAAGATGACGTCACAAAGCTCTGCTTCCCTGCCCCCCCCACCAAAAAATAAAACGTGCTTCAAATCGCTTTAAACTATTGTCATTGTAGTGTGTATTTAATGTGGCGCTGCACTCTGATGTTGTAGGAGAAAACATTTATTACGAAGTATATTTAATTAAGTAGAACGTGTTGTCCATATTTATTTAAAGTTGCGCATTTTGATGTGACGTCACATTTCTCAACCCCCCCCCCCCCATCGTCACGCATCGTCACAAATGTCTGACCCCACCCCCCCGGGTGCGTGACGTCATTTATGGACGGCCCCTAATGAGAAGTGCAAGGTGCACCGTCCAATGCAGTGTGGTGCAACTTTTGGTTTCTGGAGCATCCAAATTGTGACCACGTCTGTAGACGCCACACGAATGAGGGGAAATGTGCATCGCAATAATAAAATGTATTTAGGGAGCAGCTGATGAGTAGCGGGCTGGCTATCCCGGCAGAGAAGGAAAGTAGAGCATTGTGTACGGTTAACCTCTTTCACGCCGTACGTAGCCAACCGTGTTAATCGGAGGTGCGGGGGGGGGGAATCAAGGAGAGAGTAATGTAAAGATGCGAACGAAAGTAATTCACACGGAGAGTTAAGAGAAGAGAGAGAGAGACAGACCTTGAGAGAAGAAAGCAGAGGAGAAGGAGAGGACGAAGCTAGGTTAGGCCCGCACCGCCGCTGAGGGTCTCGGTATCAGTGTGGGCAGGGGAAGTTGTAGACCACGTAGATAAAATAACTTAAAATGATTAACTTTTATTTTACTTTTATTAATGTAAAATTTTTACCTACGTGACTTTACCGAAAAAACCCTAAGAATATGAATCCTTGCAGTCACGAAAGCTTCAAATCTAGAATTAAGTTGTAGACCGTGAATGTGACCTTTGCAAGTCCATTCGGGATTGAATCAGGAGCGAAGTGGCAAGATCTGTCGAGGATGAGGATGAAGGTGTCTCGTTTATTACAGACAGGGTGAGGGGGCTGTGTGTGAATTCTAGATCACTTCAGGGTTGGGAGGCGAGGAATTCGGTTAGACCACTACGGGAAGACATTCAAAGTCCACGTATGAGGAAAATATGAAGCAATACGTGACGATCGCTGAGTGATGGGATTGGTGTATTTCTCTGTTACACACTGTTTGCTTGCACGCATCTTGATAGGCGCTCTTATTTACGAATGCACATTTTGTACCTTTATCAATTTATTAGGTAATGAGTTTTGAACGATATAGAATGGCATGCATTAGCTTGCTCAAGAAAATTAAACGTTACCGTTTAAATACAGTATCGTTGTCACTGTTTATTGGTCACTCGGCCAAATTCACATCTGATGGAATGCTAATTATGTGGTGTTATTTTTGGTGCAAATGCCCTATTTCCATTAACAACAAAGGGACAAATCACAAAAAGTTATATTTTCTAGTCGCCTTGTCAGCATGTGAATCTGGCCTATTGCACACTCACACTACTTTATAACTGAGGTCAAAATAGATGGTACGTAGTTACACTCAAGTACGCGCATGCTCATGCAGCTAAATGGGTTAAGGCCACGTCGGGGAGTTTCAATTATTGACATCAATGGCCTTACGTTCAGCGCAATCTCTAAAACCCCCGTTTGAAATTCCCAGAAAGAGAAAAAAAACCCATCGCCGGGTAAACTGCACGCCGTTAACGATCCGTCACATTCTCTTGACGCTGGTGCCGATGGTTCTTCCGGAATTCAATTTACTTTGGTAACTGGAAGTAGTTGTAGGCAGCGGGTTCTGGTTACGGGGTGGAGCTTCAACAGCCGCAAAAGGCTGGTGTCGCGACACAGCCAGCGAAAAGCCATTCCATTAAGGCCCTCTCTGTGATTGCCAAAACGTCGAAAAATGGCAATTTATTGGCTCCGATCGATGCAGGCGGCGTGGATGTGCTGGCCGTACACTTTTCCTGCTGTTGAAATCTTGTGGCCGCGCCGCCACTAGGATTTCTGGCTCTCACTTAAGCCACTGACAAACCATCACTGGCCTTCGTCTGCGCCAGCATCTGAATGGAAACGTAGGGAACTTTTTCAAGTTGCGGTGGCAGAAATACCGCCCGGTACGCGTATCTAGACGACAGTGGATACGGGCTTTGTGTGCAATACACAGAGTAGGCTTTGTGCCCATGGCATTGCTCAAAATTTTTAAGTACAGAAATGATCCACAACTGAATAAAAAATATATATTTTAAAAAATGCTTCTCAGCTATATTTTTGGCGATTCTTGACAAGCTTCTGCTTGGTTAAATATTGACGGATTTATTGCAATGTGCTGTAACACGGGGATCCAACGGAGATCAACATAAGTGTGGAAAGTGCATAAGAGCATTTTTGGTTCATATCCAGAGTGTTCGCTGTCAGATTCATAGTTGGGGGGGGCGTCGTCGGCAGGGTGCGAATAAAGACTTCACGCGCACGCCTGTCCCTCTCGCGTGACGAGGAGTGACAGGGCTGCCACCACTTCAACAGGCTGGGGGTGGTCACGGCAGAGTGACAGGCAGCTTAGAGAAAGGGCAGGTCAACAGCAAATAGGGCAGAGGCCACGTGCCTACGTAAACGTATATATATATCTCTGTAGCACTCGCTGCTTGCATTTTGTGGATCATCACAATTTTAAGACAATAATATGGACTCTTAATGACGTTCTCGTGATCTTCGTTAAGTGTTTGTCTAAGAATGTACAACGATGATGGTGACGATTAACCAAGTGACGGTGAGTCAGTCTGTCAGTCACAGCGCTGTAGTGAGTCAGTCTGTACTGAGTCAGTCTGTACTGAGTCAGTCTGTAGTGGGTCAGTCTGTAGTGGGTCAGTCTGTAGTGAGTCAGTCTGTCAGTCACAGCACTGTAGTGAGCCAGTCTGTAGTGAGTCAGTCTGTAGTGGGTCAGTCTGTAGTGAGTCAGTCTGTACTGAGTCAGTCTGTAGTGAGCCAGTCTGTACTGAGTCAGTCTGTACTGAGTCAGTCTGTAGTGGGTCAGTCTGTAGTGGGTCAGTCTGTAGTGAGTCAGTCTGTCAGTCACAGCACTGTAGTGAGCCAGTCTGTAGTGAGTCAGTGTGTAGTGGGTCAGTCTGTAGTGAGTCAGTCTGTACTGAGTCAGTCTGTAGTGAGCCAGTCTGTACTGAGTCAGTCTGTACTGAGTCAGTCTGTAGTGGGTCAGTCTGTAGTGGGTCAGTCTGTAGTGAGTCAGTCTGTACTGAGTCAGTCTGTACTGAGTCAGTCTGTACTGAGTCAGTCTGTACTGAGTCAGTCTGTAGTGGGTCAGTCTGTAGTGGGTCAGTCTGTAGTGAGTCAGTCTGTCAGTCACAGCACTGTAGTGAGTCAGTCTGTAGTGGGTCAGTCTGTAGTGAGTCAGTCTGTACTGAGTCAGTCTGTAGTGAGCCAGTCTGTACTGAGTCAGTCTGTAGTGAGTCAGTCTGTAGTGAGTCAGTCTGTAGTGAGTCAGTCTGTAGTGGGTCAGTCTGTAGTGAGTCAGTCTGTAGTGAGTCAGTCTGTAGTGGGTCAGTCTGTAGTGAGCCAGTCTGTACTGAGTCAGTCTGTAGTGAGTCAGTCTGTAGTGAGTCAGTCTGTAGTGAGTCAGTCTGTAGTGAGTTAGTCTGTAGTGAGTCAGTCTGTAGTGAGTCAGTCTGTAGTGAGTCAGTCTGTAGTGGGTCAGTCTGTAGTGAGTCAGTCTGTAGTGAGTCAGTGTGTAGTGAGTCAGTCTGTCAGTCACAGCACTGTAGTGAGTGAGTCAGTCTGTAGTGAGTCAGTCTGTAGTGAGTTAGTCTGTAGTGGGTCAGTCTGTAGTGAGTCAGTCTGTAGTGAGCCAGTCTGTAGTGAGTCAGTCTGTCAGTCACAGCACTGTAGTGAGTGAGTCAGTCTGTAGTGAGTCAGTCTGTAGTGAGTCAGTCTGTAGTGGGTCAGTCTTTAGTGAGTCAGTCTGTCAGTCACAGCACTGTAGTGAGTCAGTCTGTAGTGAGTCAGTGTGTAGTGAGTCAGTCTGTAGTGAGTCAGTGTGTAGTGAGTCAGTCTGTAGTGAGTCAGTCTGTAGTGGGTCAGTCTGTAGTGAGTCATTATGTACTGAGTCAGTCTGTATTGAGTCAGTCTGTAGTGAGTCAGTCTGTAGTGAGTCATTCTGTCAGTCACAGCGCTGTAGTCATACAGAGTCTGGGCTCAATCGGACAGGAAACCGAACTGGGATCCATGGTGATTATCTTCTTATTATTCTTTCGTACGGCTGATGTAGACGCAGATCAACAGCTGCAATGTCACATTCAGGTGCTCAAGGCAGACAACCATAACAAGAGCAGTCGTGTATCCCTGTATTTGTGGATCGGGTAATGCATCGTAACATATTGTTTTGTCTGATCTGGATGACTAAAGTCGCACACTACCGGAGAGTTTTTCATTTTCCATTTGTGCGTCAGGTGTATCCGCATCTGCCATGGTTTGTGCGGATGCGGCTTAGGGTGGACCATGAGCTTTGTGGAAGATCAAAACCAGGGATCTTCTGCGTTGGGTAATTTCACAAGGTGTTTGCGAGTTCTTTTGAACTCCAGCCAGCTTTCCAAGCTTCATCGGGGTTGAACTCATGGTGATTATGATTATGATGAGCTATGAATGACCCGTGACCTTTGATCCCTTGATTAAAAAAAGCGCCAAGTGTGAATATTTTCACCAAGCTAATCTTATGCGGTTCTGGAAATGCCTCAAGGGATGTATGTGGAGTTTTCCAATTTCCTTTATATGGCGATGGGACTTGATTTAACAAAAAGGTGATGCAATGATGTGTGATGCATTTTTTGGAATACATTTTATAGTTGCACCATGCATGCCCTCCATGAGGGCATCATTGCCACTGGCAGCATTCTTCATACTGTAAATGGGGTGTTTCATCCAAGTTGTGCATTCTGGCAAATAAATAATGAACAGCAGAATAAATATAACCGTGAAAATGGAAAGTATAATGTAGCGTGAAAAGGCAGTGCCATGCAGAGTCGAAATCAAAATATGGAGAATTACATTTTTATTTTATTTAAGATGCTGCCATGGCATAATGGTTTGCACATTGGACTTGCAATCCAGAGGTTACCGGTTCTATTCGATCTCCAGGTGCGGTAGTTTAAATTCACCCCCCCCTCTCCCCTGCTCATCTCCATCTTTTTCGAGTGGTGGGGTAACGTGTGGGTACATCCACCTGGCCAGTGGCCAAGATACGTTCGAGAGGCTATCAAGAACTCCCTCGAGTGAGAGTCATTGTGCCCAATAGGGACGTGGGTAGCCGTTCGTAGGGCTCCACCTTTATATATATCTTTTTTTTCCCCGATGAGAACATTTCAGGATTGATGTTCGAGGCCAGGCAGAGTAGACGCATTGGATTTTGTTTTACTTTTTTCATTTATTCCAGAACAAATTTCTTTAATATGATTTTTTTTCTTTAAACTAGGGGACACAGAGAGCTCCAGCTGAATTACTCTGTGATCACCGGCACTAAACAACTTGCCAGGAACAATGCTGGCTGTTCAAGCATGTGATGTAATAGTTGTCATTTCATTCAAAAATGTAATTGTATTATTTGTATGTTATGCTGCAGGTCATTAAGACTTTGCAAATGCTAATTGCATCATCAGACACCCTTTGATGTAAAGGTTTCAGCAGGGAATTGTCAGTAATCCAGCGTGTGTTTTTTCGTGCATCAATACAAGAGGGAGTCAACATGTTTTTTAGGACCGAACAACACCCACGCGGTGTAATGATTTACATGTTGGCCGCTTCCCTGTATTGTCTCTGTGACATTCGGTTGGCAATGGATTCAGAGTTCTCGGTGCGTCGCTTGACAGTACTGGCCCCCCTACTCCCCCGCTCCACCCCCCCCCCCCACTGTTCCACCCCTGCTCCCCACCCCAGGGAAGCTAACAGTCCAACTAACCGATTCAAATCTGTGAGCACCAACTCTACGAATCCCACTGTCAAACGCGCAAGCTATAATAATAATAATAACATAGCAAAAAAAAACGAATCCACATTGCATAACGTCTTTGATTGGCATATAAAACGAGGGCAAAAAAAAAAGGTCGGCGCTTTACCTCGACAGCGTGAATTCGGAGACGCGTAGGATGTGGTCGTGAGGCCCCATTCCACCGCCGGCGCGGTTCGTGGTGTAGGACACGTAGACTTTCCCATTGCGCTGGAACCCGGGGTGGAACACCAGGCTGAGGAGACCCCTCTCGTCCAGCAGCTGTTCGTCACAGCGCGCACGCACGCCAGCGTTCATGGCCGTGTGGCATTCATTTCATGCCGGCTGTCGCGACTTATACGCAAACACGGGAACATTTTTTTTTTTATGTTTCGATGCCGGGAAAAAAAAAAATTCACACTTTGTAAAAAGACGAAAGGGATAAGTTTGCACCTCTTTGCCGTCGTCACTCTTTGGAGCGAACGTTCAGCCAGAACAATGGCCAATTTGTAACTGACAGCGGAAATTGATGTTGGCAACCTTAAATTGGAGGGTGAAGGACGTTTATATACAGGAATTAATGAGTGCACATCACCGTGGAAGCCAGATGTATGCACACCTTATACAAACACAGGTTTTATGTAAGCGACGCATGTTTTGGTGGTACTACGTTGACAGTGGTGCACAAAGCGCAATTAACACACGAAAAACAACCTCACATTCATCATCACACACATTCGTCACGAACACTGGCCTAAAAAGGAAAACAATATATAACAGGCAACGTTTTAGGCAATGGTCCTTCTCGATGAAACATCTTCATAGCCCTTCATCGTGTGCTATGCATTTTAAGGCCATAGGACAACTGATGAATGTGTTGAGTTTTTTTATTTATATATAATCCACATATCATTGCATTGCACTGGTTGGAGAAAGATGAAGGGCAACTTCTGATACAACCCCACTTCCTCACATAGAAGCACAGCGCCACTTGATCACGAGAAGTGTAATTATATCTGGCGTCTACTACACCACCAGTAAAAATAAAATCTTTGCAGAAGGAAGATTTGCAAACACACGATATTCACCATGAAGCTGATTTAAAAGTGTCTGTATATCATCATGCACAGTGGCATATGGAGTACTGTATAGATTTTAAAAATAATAATTAACCCTTTTAAAGCGCATCTGAACCGGTGATCACAAGGCGCTGTACAAAACAGACACAGAGGTTCACAGCAACGCAATTCAGAATGCAGCGGGTGACTTTGCACCATACACAGCGGCCATGGCCAGCTCCAGCAGTCTGCTGGGCCGAGTCAACGATAACTGCCTCCTAGTGCTTGGGAGGGATGCTGTGTGTGTATTCTGAGCGAGAAGTTAAACGTGTTCATTAACCCGTTCGGTTATTTTCTGCCCTCATTTGTTGACTTGCCTTTTTTGCATTTTATTGCAATGATCATCTTCTTGGTTCTTTCGGTAAAGTCACGTAGAATGGAAATAATAAAATGATAAAAATAAAACATAATAAAATAATTCTCACGACGTTTCGGCCACAACGCAAGCAGCCGGCCTCAGGTGAAGAACAGGTCTGTCGAGAAGACCGAGTCGTAATGACCTGTTCTTCACCTGAGGACGGCTGCTTGCGTTGTGGCCGAAACGTCGTGAGAATTATTTTATTATGTTTTATTTTTATTATATTATTATTTCCATTCTACGTGACTTTACCGAAAGAACCAAGAAGATGAATCCCTGCAGTCACGAAAGCTTTAAATCGCAATGATCTTGTTTTAGTGTTGAAGTTCACTCAATCAGGGCACCGAAATGCAACGGAGGGTGTGTGATCTCGGCGAGTTTATCGCTGCAAGTGCAGGATGATCAAATTGGCAATGACACCGCAGAGCAGTGGTTTACTGACACGATATCAATGTATAATAAAAAATAAATAAAAAAAAACAACTAAATGAAATCACGATTTCGATTTAAAGCTTTCGTGACTGCAGGGATTCATCTTCTTGGTTCTTTCGGTAAAGTCACGTAGAAGGGAAGTAATAAAATAATAAAAATAAAACATAATTAAACAATTCTCACGACGTTTTGGCCACAACGCAAGCAGCCGTCCTCAGGTGAAAACCAGGTCTCGAGGACGGCTGCTTGCGTTGTGGCCGAAACGTCGTGAGAATTGTTTTATTATGTTTTATTTTTATTATTTTATTACTTCCCTTCTTCGTGACTTTACCGAAAGAACCAAGAAGATGAAATCACGACGTTTCGGGCGCAACACAAGCGTCCGTCATCAGGTGGGGACAAACACAGCGAAGACAGTTGCTGAAATATGTCAAAAAGATGGCTCTAACGCGGGTTTATATAGCTGAGGAGGGTGTGTACCAGAGGTGGGACAAAGTCATTGTTGTACAAGTCACAAGTAAGTCTCAAGTCTTTGCTCTCGAGTCCCGAGTCAAGTCGAGTCAAAGATGAGGCAAGTCCAAGTCGAGTCTGAAGTCATCAAAATCATGACTCGAGTCTGACTCGAGTCCAAGTCGCATGACTCGAGTCCACACCTCTGAGGTGGGACAAAGTCATTGTTGTGCAAGTCACAAGTAAGTCTCAAGTCTTTGCTCTCGAGTCCCGAGTCAAGTCGAGTCAAAGATGAGGCAAGTCCAAGTCGAGTCTGAAGTCATCAAAATCATGACTCGAGTCTGACTCGAGTCCAAGTCGCATGACTCGAGTCCACACCTCTGAGGTGTACCTACGTGACTTTACCGAATAAAACCGAAGAGTATGGATTCTTGCAGACACGAAAACCTCAAATTTAGAAACAATATCGATGTGCTGTACCAACAGGACGCCCAGATTCGAGCCACTCTCTGCAGAACAGCATTGCAGATTCTGCTGTGGTGAGCACGAGCGTTTGATTAAAAGCAAATTAGACGAGGCTGAAGCTTTCTTCTTGCAAAGCATGTACTCATTATTTAAGACTGGACATTTACGGAACGATACGGGAATAACGGTTTTAATTATCCTTTAAGGCACTTTCCAAAGCAGTTCATTGTACTTTAGTTCATAACTAAACTATAAGCCCATCAAATTATTTCAGTCCCTTGATTTTGTAAAAAAAATATCACCTGGTACCGCCTGCAGCTAGAGAGCCCCCATAGCATTAGCTGCAGGTAAACATGAAAAATTCATTTATTTTTAAAGCTTCTTCCGTCTTTCACACCATGCGACTTTAACTCTTTACCTTCAGGCTGTTACTAAAGCGCATTTAGAAAGAAGAAAAAAAAAATCCCAAAATATTACTCGTAATTAAAATCTCAAAAAATAATGACAAAACGTGCGGCGGGATGAAAACGATTTTCTCGAGTGACTCTTCAGCGGTGGCATCGGGCTAGCTGGCCGGTTCAGATATCTGGAGGCCGCTGGCTACGCCGGTTGGGGAAACGATGCGGGGAGGTATAAACTCGGGGCCCTTGGCGTGGTGGCACTGCTCATGCCAGGCACGCCTAAAAGCGTTAACGGGACAGGCGTTATATCTGTTTTAGAGGAAGCAGTAAATCCTACGGGGCTCAGCGCAGCCGGCGTGCGGCGTGCATACAAAGCAGGCGGCGCTGGGGATGAGAGCGCGATCGTTTGCGCCGAGGCTAGGACGCAACTGTGGGCGATTTAGCGAAGGCTGCTTTCTTTACCGCAATGCCGATGATGAACGACTCCCCCACGGCATTAGCAGAGGAGCTCGCCAGGGGCACGGAGCTACATTTTGGTCCAAATTGGTTTTCGCCCGCGCACGATCAGTTATATATCACCAGCCAGGACATGCGCACGCCTTGTTGTGTTACCTGTTATAAAAAATATACGAATAACAATGCAGCGATAATGAAGCTTTAACGTGTGGCTTTCATCATGTGTCGTGTGCGTTCGGTGAAATAAATAGCCGCTGCTTTGGCTTTCATACATGGTCCAACTCATTTGGTGAATGCACAATTCTTATCTGGAAAAATACAACGCACATGCTTTATTAATTAGACCTACCTTGAAACATATCCTGCACATCTGAGTGGCGGTCAGAATTTTTGTTTGAGAAAGGCATGGTAAATGATCAAAGTCTTAAAATGTTTCTTATTTTTAATGTCAGCTTTCGACATGCAGTTCAACCTGCTGTCTTCCGCCTAATAATTTACATATTGATGCCAGTCCACCATCGATCACTGCTTGGCGAAGCCTTCACTCAGCAGTGGATAGATCATTGTTGACGATGATTAATGTCTCAATACACTCAGCCATGCCCTGTTGTCGTACTTGTAGTGTTACGTGACTTTTATGTGAAGGTGGGTGTGGTCGTGCCTCATCTAAACGGTACATAAACTGGCCCTCAGAAACAGATTGAGCGGACAAGTAATGCTAAAACAACCCTGCAGACCATGAAACAAGCTATTGTCTTACGAATCACCAATTAACAAGAAAATCACAACACTTAAATTTGATAAACACAACATGATTTGACACAGGGCGGCCCTTCTGTGTCTTGCAATGGCAATTCGCCGGCAATTAAGTTAGAGTGTGCGCAAATCAGCACGGCGATTATGACGCAGGGAGACACAGTGGGTGGAGCGGCAAGAGAAGTCGTGTCAGGCTGAGCCACGTGAAGACGTGAGAGCTGAGTGCGAAGGCGGCTGAAGATCGAACGTCTCGCCACGGTGGCCAGGAGACGTTGACTACCTCGCCTGGCATAGCGGAGGCCGTGGGTTCGATCCCGACCGTTGACGCCTGTATATTTGGAGTTTGCATGTTCTCCCTGTGGTCGTGTGGATTTCTTTCTCCAGGTTCTCTGGTTTTACCCCCACATTTAGAATCAACGTACGTTTAGAGTATTTGGCTATTGCTATAAATTATTTTCCACGTGATAAGCCACTTTATTGAGCTATCATTTGTCGCCTGGTCGCTTCTGAAAAAGAGCTGTACAGCTCAGTGGGCCTTACCTCCAGTCACAAAGGGCGGTGGAGGAGGGATGCTCACAACAATCAGCAGTTCATCAGGTGGCTATAACACTGCAAGGTGGTGCAGAAGGGAAAGCAGGTGGTAAATCTGCCAGCCATCTCAGTCAGTTAACCCATAACACCTGGGTCTGTATCGTGCACTCCTGCAATCAAACCTTCGACACTTCACATGGACTCACAAGAGCACCCAGTCTGGCATTGACCACTACGGTGACCGCACTGTCACTTAGTGGTGGATGGTTGTTGTTGTGGTTGTTAGGTGAGCTTGAGAGACAGACACAGCCTATGCACTGCACCACCCCTACACATTAATGCAGAATTGTATTTTTAGACCTCAACAAACGAGTGCGGACGTGTGCGGCGTACCACGCCACTGTTTGACCCTTGACCTGTGCGATGGGTAAACCACTTGGGTTTTCTGAAGACAATATGCATTGAGAGGGGACTGTGTGCCAACTCTGCATGTTCGCTGCCACATCACGCGAGACTTCTTTTTATTGAAGGGTCTTGACCTGACTTTGGAAGATCAAGACACGCAGCAGCGAGCCCATCCCATAGAATCTACAGGGGGATGATGTACGACTTAAAGAGCATGGAATGCCTCTTATGGACATGGGCTGGGCCTACGGTATATAACGAGGTCAGAGTTTCACTTTATGAACTCTACCAAATGCTTTAAGATAATAAATTTGCCTTCATAGATTTCATTTTAATTGAAGGTACCGTAGCGGGTTTAATAACTAAGTGAATGCTCAATGTAAAAACTCAAGTATAGCTTTTGTCATACGGTTGTGACCTGGGTAATCTTACACTATTAAAAAACACCAATTATGTTAATCATTAGTACGCAACTTAATGCACGTTTCTACTTTAGTTAATGTAAAAAACCCATAATTAAATGTGATTTTTTTTTACCATCACTAAATAAAGAAATAACTCAACATTTTGAGCCAACCAGCCTTTTCCAGGATGTTTCCGGAAGAATGTTTGATTGATGAACGTTTCAGCTGGCTACCCTTGAACATCATCAGTTATTATTGTGTATTACTCACTATGTCTCGCACATATATGGGCTAACACATGAGGACCGGATTTCAATCAAGTTGGAATCACAGTCAGACACACAGAGTTATTGAATTAGAATTCCCTGCTTTGCACATTATCAACAAAATATAATCGCCACGTGCGCGCGGATAATTTTAATGGGTTCCAGGAGCTTCGTACAATATATAAAGACTGGTACAATCGTATCGCAATAATGAAGAGTGCTTCTATATATACACACACCCACCCACCCTATCGTGCAGCAATGATCACAAGATGTTATCTGGCTGTTAACTGTGGGGCGCAGAGATTAGCATACAAATTATGCCCCGACATTCATCTCACATTGTCTTGTCTGCGGTTGGGGGTTTGGCCAAACGCTGTCCAATTTATGTGCAGGAACATTTCGTGTCAAACCCTGAAAAGTAATGGCCCATAAGGAATAGGGCACACGCTGGCACGAGGCGATTATTATTATGCCGGCGTTCTCTCTGGGGAGCCCTGAGTGTCAGGAGGTAAACAAAGAGAACTTTGATTATATTATTTATCCATTCATTTTTTTGCATTTTGCTCGCCAACCTCCAAGATTTCGTCTCGAATCACCATGATGTGAAATGTTTTTTTTCTTCCACAAAATATCTTCATGTATCCCATAATTGCTGCTGTAGAAAGTTAATTCTCGTTTCACTGGTTGCTTGCCTCCGAAACGTCGTGATTTTTGTTTTTATTTTATTTTATTTTCATTAATTTTGATGTTTTACCTACGTGACTTTACCGAAAAAACCTAAGAATACTTTTGGTCTTATTAGGCTGTCACCTGGTTTGCATAAAATATAAATACGTAATAAACGTATTCTTGGTTCTTTCGGTAAAGTCACGTAGAAGGGAAACAATAAAATAATAAAAATATAAAACAATTAAATTATCACGACGTTTCGATTGCAACACAAGCAATCGTCATCAGGTGTGAAAACCACAGCAAGAAAATTTTGAAAAAAGTGGCGTTTTTTTCTCAACGTTAAGAAAAAATCGCCACTTTTTTCAAAAAATGTTTGCTGTGGTTTTCACACCTGATGATGATTGCTTGTGTTGCAATCGAAACGTCGTGATAATTTAATTGTTTTATAATTTTATTATTTTATTGTTTCCCTTATACGTGACTTTACCGAAAGAACCAATAATATGAATCCCTGCAGTCACGAAAGCTTTAAATCAAAACGCAATAAACATGTTAACGGGCAAGCCATCCAATTTCCTGCTTGCAAATGGCCTTTAATATATGCCATACAGTATTTTCTAGGTTGAGTGAATATTACTTATATAAATATTACTGCAACCAGCCACATTTGGTGGCATCAATCTCATCGTGGCAATGGATTATCCGGACCTTCATCCCCATCACCTTGGAGTCACCAATGAGATCTAGAAGGGTTCACTAATACCTCATTATCCAGAGGAGAATCAATGCCACTGATACTATCAGATACACGAGCAGTATCGTTTTACACGTGGCAATAAGTGGCTATTTAGTGACCCTTTACATTGACTCATCTGGTCATGTGGCATTGTTACAGTGACTCACAATCGAAAGGTGACACGTTCATGTTACTGTCCAGGGCTAATGTAGCCCGTCTTTACAGTGGCTATCCAATGAATGGGCTTCTTCCCTGCCATATGAATGTGGAATTTCCTTCACCGAGTCAATAGTGGTGCTGCTTGTTTGACGATGCACACACCCTGCCTTCGAACCACCAATCAGAGGACGGTGACGTCTTTCATTGGCGCTGCCCCGGCTTGGCTGAGTGGCACCTCTCCCCTTCGCGGCTTCATTTCTCACTGAATATTTTCTGGCTCGCTACGTCCACTGGAGTTAGTAGCAGGTGAACGCTATCGTGTGTACACGTGTATGTTGAACTCCTTTCGCACCGTACGTAGCCAACCATACCAATTGGAGGTGCGGGGGAAGGACAACAAACTAAACACACCAAAAACTTTTGATTTAAAGCTTTCGTGACTGCAGGGATTCATATTTTTGGTTCTTCCGGTAAAGTCACGTAGAAGGAAAATAATAAAATAATAAAAATATTAAACAATAAAAAAACACCAAAAACTGTTTGAAAGAAATGCATTTTCAAGATAGATAAAAAAATATATAAATTGTCATAGCCACAGTATTAGCCAGAGGTACACCGGACACGGTAAGCCCGTTCCCCAAACTATTTTCCATGCCTCCAACCCTGGCAGACCTGGCTGAAATGGATTTTATTTCTATTTTACTTTTATTAATTTTAATTTTTACATACGTGACTTTACCGAAAAAAACCCCCTAAGAATATGGAGCCCCCGGTTGCCTCCCTCTAACCCATCACAGTTCACAAGAGGCCACTCGCCGTGTTGCTCCGCCCGGTGCGTGCGTGCACCTCACCTTGTTCCCGCTCTGCACCACCTTGTGCAGGTCCATGAAGGGCTCGGCGGAGATGCCCGTTCGCGGCGCCAGCACGCGCACCACACCCTCGCGCTCCAGGATGAAGAGGCGCTGCGTGCCGTCCCGGCTGGGAACGGCCCCCACCGGCTGCCGCAGCCTGTCCGCCACCAGCAGCAGGCACAAGCCCTCACGCTGGCGCTTTCTGCGGGAAGTGGGAACGGCATCGAGCCGCGACGGTCAATGACGAATCCTCCGGTCGGAAATGATCGTGGGAAGGGGGCAGCCCACGCAGTTACCTTCGCTCAGTCGCCGACGGCGCAAGGGCCCTGCAGTCGAGCGAGCTACGGAGAGGCGCTCTGGAGCGGCGGGTCGTCAACCTGGGGCCCCGTAGCCGCGTGCGGCTTACGAAGGACTTTGCTTCGCGACCGTTATCTATTAGAGACAACCACCGTCTCTCATTGACGCGCATTGCCGTTCTTGAAATTGAGTTTTTTTTTTAAATATCGAATTCGAAAAAAAAGCCTCTTGTTCATTTGGACGCCGACCCCTGGCTCTAGAGGGTGGTTTTTTTGGCCCCCGCTCTTCCACGCTCAGTGCATGCCACGTGCTGGTGCCTTCATCGATGCCTTTCCTGCTAATCGCTTCTCGTGCTGCCGCATGCCGCCGTTGAATAAACTGGCAGCATTTCTCCTTTTTTTGATCCTGTAGCATGAAGTGGCGTTCTTATTTTATTTTACAAAAGAATGATACGAGCCAGCGATCTGAATTGTGCAACACAAATGTTGCAGCCAGGAGCTTCCGTTTGGCGTCAACTTCACATTGTAGATAATGTGGGTGAAGGATATCAGGATAGATGTCATCCAAATGCATATATCAAATACCTTCGCGGGAGAAGGGACATTTTTTTTCTACACATTCAGATACACAATTGTAGTGCCTGATGTCATTGCCTTGATTTTTCACCATATGAAAGTGTTGGAGTGTGATGCAATATAATGGTGCACACATGATCTCAACCTTAAAGTCTTTTTCGTCATTAATGAAGCTTGAAATTCATGTTGGTCAGTTGTTTTTGTGTCGTATTCCTTGAACATAACTTTAATTGTGTCATATTTGCATAACGTGTGCTTGAAATTGACATTAAATGATCGATTCTTACATGGACGATCCAATTACGGCGCATGCATCGCGAGCGTGAGAATCAATCTTTCGTGGGCAAACACAATTAACTCTCCCGGCAGATTCTCGAGAAAACACCCTGCACCACATCACCAGAGCAGACACACGGGGACGTAGATTCCCCACGGCAACAGCGGAATCTCCCCTTACTTGCTCGGATGCTGCGCCTCTCCGCTGTCCGCGGACACCCCCTCCAGGTGATTGGAGAGCGGCCCTTGTGGCCCGGACGTCCGCCTTCCGAAATCCGGGAAGCAAATTCCGGTGGCCGCCGCTGCCGCCGCTGCTGTCGTCGTTACGGCTCCGTCCCGTGACCGGGACGAGTAGAGGGCACAGAAGTCCTCCATGCTGCCCGGAACCGCCCCTGTCAGGTACGCTGCTCGCCCGCAACAAACGATCGAAACGGCACGGGGTGATGTGATTAACGCTTTTTGTTTTTGTTTAAATTTGTTTTTCTTTCTCCGACATGCAACGCGGGGAAGCTCAGGGCCCGCGGGGGAAAAAAAAATCGGGGTGCGAGGGCAGCAAGGCTCGAGGGTAGTTTCGGCGCGATTGCCCCCGAGTGCATTCGCCGGTCGCGAGAGAAAGTAATTGGATGTGCGGTGGGCAAAGTATTTGCTCGAGGGCACTTCAGAGTAAAACACCGGGGGGTCCTTAAGGCTGAGCAACGGGAGGGGAGGGGAGCTTTGTGCTTTGCAGGGGGGGGGGGGGGCAGGGGGGCCTTAGTTTTCAACATTTGGAGAGCTCTAATGTTGAGAAAGGAAGATCATAGGGGTGAGGTTGGGAGGGGTCCTAAGACTTAGCGGGATCAGCTTTTGTCACTTGGCTGGGGGGTGAAGTGCTTAGGTTGAAGGGGGTAGGCAAAAGGAGGAGAGGAGCTTGAACTTAAAACAAAAGCAAAAAAAAAGGCAATGAAAGAAGAAGTTATAACAGAGGATGGTGTTCATTCAGCAAAAAACCAGTGGATTATCTGGGGCTCAGCTCGAGCAGGTCTCTCTCTCTCCGACTCAACTCCCGGAAGACCTGCACCTCGACGGGGGAGCCACCATTTCCGGTGCCAGACTCAAGGCCCCCCCACCACCACCCCAACTCCACCATCACCCCAACTCCACCACCCCCCCAACTCCACCAACCCCCCACAACAACCCACCCACCCCCCCGCTACCTCAAATGTATTTTTTTTCCACGCATACCACAAAATGACCCAGGATCACATCGAAGGTGAGCATGCGAGCGAGGTGAGGGATGAGGTGAGGACCGCTTATAAAAAATAACACCACCACCCCACCACCCCACCACCATTACTTCACACCACCCACCGCTAAATAAAGAATAAAACAGACCCCGTGACCCACTTGACGCCGGGTTCCCTGGAGCCAATTATGAGCGCGTGCCAGGCCTCTGTGAAGGCTCGCTTGGGGAGTGGGGTGGGTGGGGATGTACAGGTGTAAGCGTTGATTTAGAAGCATTCCGAATAATTTATTTTCGCTTTTTTGTTTTCTTCAGGTCTGAAGATGCACACCCCCCCACCCCTCCGACCCCCCACGCTGAATTACACTCCGTGACACCTACAAGCGAGCACGAGACGTCCCTTGGTCTCACTCCCAAGTGCTTAAAAAAGCACCCGGCATTGAAGCGAGCATTGATTGTTGCTCGTTAGTTTATGAGAAATTAAGCACTCGCGTTTTCGTTATCTTGGCTGCATTTTTCGCGTGAACGATGTCGACAGAGCGGCAGTGAATTTTAATTACTTTCTCGAAAAAATTATTTGTTATGACAAAAAAAAGATTGCTTACAGGGTTTATTTGTTTTGCCAATGTATGAAAAACTAATAGCGGAAGTTTTTGTTTGAGGCTTTGTTGTTGTTGTCCGAGTGCACATCAGATATAGTGCACTGCTGATGGCTTTGTTTATGAGAATAACTGTTTAATACGAACATGTGCTCCTCTTCTTCCCCAAAAACGTGGCATTTTACTGACCGTGTAAAACTTGCACCCACTAGTCACTGTGAGCGTAATAAACAAAACAGCGTGAAATATTATAAATCCACACTTTTGCAAACTCGGGCTTGCATTCGCTCAATAAACACAAGCGTTCTGAGGGTGCTTGCGTGCGGGCGTGTGCGCTCAGAAACACTTTGTGTGTACATAGAAATGCGTTAACGCAATCTTGACGTCCCATTTCTTTTTTGTGAATGCTCCTGCTGAAAACATGAATTAGCAGTACGTGACAGGGGCTTGGATTAGAGATTCTGCTGAGGTCACAGGGGTAAGGTTGTATTGCTTCTGTTTTCAATTGTCTCTCCACACGTTAGCTGCCGGACAGCTTGCTCCACCTTATTGTTAACAGATTTCAATCCTCTTCTTGGTTCTTTCGGTAAAGTCAGGTAGAATTGAAATAATAAAATAATAAAATAAAACATAATAAAATAATTCTCACGACGTTTCGGCCACATTCAGACGCTGTCTCCCCGACAGACCTGGTCTTCACCTGAGGACGGCTGCTTGCGTTGTGGCCGAAACGTTGTGAGAATTATTTTATTATGTTTTATTTTATTATTTTATTATTTCCATTCTACGTGACTTTACCGAAAGAACCAAGAAGATGAATCCCTGCAGTCACGAAAGCTTTAAATCGAAAGATTTCAATCCTGTTACAGATTTTTTTCGCTCATATTTTCGGTAGGTTAACGCCCATCTCTCTGCTTGGTAAAAAAAAATTTCAACACAACAGCACCCGTGTCCCCCATAAATCTCCCCAATTCGCGCTCCCGTCCACCAACCAACCGCATTGGCCATTGTGCACCACACAGAGAAAGTGGTGCCGCAACCGGAGGGCGAAAGACCTGCCCTTTGTCCGGTGCGCCGCGGTGTGAGTTCCACCCGGTGATGTGCCCCCGGGGGAGCGCGAGCAAGCGCCATCAATATCTGCATTCATCCCTCCCAGTCACTTACGCTCGCTCGGCGGCTATCATTATCCCACCATTCACCAACCTTTCACCGCACGAGAGCTCTAAATGAATTATTGATGAATCGCTCCTCCACCAACAATTCAAGAGATTCCCTACAATCAGGCGAGGCCTAATAGACGCCCGCGTACCTGGGAAAGACGATGTCTAGCTGCTTGTCCGGGCCAGGTCTCTAACTGGCTCGCTGCCGTATCCATGAGTACATTATGTCCCATGCTCCCCACGCCCCATTGCTCCCCCTCCCCGATCGTTCGGCACGCTCCCAAAAAAAGAACCCCCACCTCCCCCCGTGCCTTTCCCCCCCACCCCTCTCTGCTCTGTGCCCCGAAGCAGTAGTTTAATCAGCCCCCCTCGGTCTACACCGCTCCAAGCATCGGGCCGCTCACCCACCCCTCCCTCGCTCTCCCACAGCCACCCACCCGCGAGCCCTCCCTCCCGCCCGCCCGCCCAACCACCCAGGCACCCATCCACCCACCTCATCCTCAACCTGGGTGGCCTGCAGAGGCACTTGACATCATGATGCACTTCAGCAGTTTTACACATACACGGAGCGCTAGGAAAATAAACCCTGCGTTTGTCATGGCACATGGCTGCCTGTGGCTAGCTCTGCCCAATGCTACGCACTATGTTTGCAACATATTTTTTAAACGGATAAACGTGTCTCGAATACTCCGCGCGATGTGTTTTACGTGTGCGTGTGTGCGCGATTGAAAATTACAACTAGTTTAACCGAAATAAGGAAACAATGGAGCCATTGCATGACCGAACAAGGGCTGTCAGCTGGCGACACAGAGACTCCTTTCTTCCCTCAATCCGCTCGCTCATTCAGCGAGAATGTTTACTGTATTGACATGCGATTCTGGAAGAATTTTGATGCTTTTTCTGACCAGCCACGGTTTGCTTTCGCAGGTAGTGTGTTAGTTTTTAGGATTTTTTTTTCTCTCTCTCTCTCTCTCCTTATCTGCTCGTTTTTTTTGGCAGCTAACAAACGGCCTGCTTGTAAACAGAGAGAGGGGTGGGAAAACAAATCTGATAACATTTAAGAGCAAATATAAACGAAAGATTTCACCAGGACCTTTTGAATGCAGAACCCCTAATGCTCGTCTAAAAAAACATTTTTTTCTGCTTTAAAAAAAAGGGGGGAGGGTAGCCGTGGGGGGGGGGGGGCAGGGAGGGTGGGGAAGTGAAGAAAAACCCTCCAGTACACATGAAATCGGGATACGTGCACAATGGTGGCTGACAACCACTTGTAATGTATGTGTGAGTGTTTTTCAATGGTATTTCAACAAGTGGTGGTTTGTATGCGACACAAGCCAACAGCTCCATGAAATGTAGACAGACGAATTCACTTGTTCATACTGGCCCCACACAAAAGGTCTCCTTTACCTTATCCAGTCAATCAGAGGATGAGTTTTCAGAGCACAATCACTTCCATAAAATGCTAATTTGTCCGGCGGTGAATTGCGTTACAGCTCATGATGATGATGATGTCAACTTTTCTCAAAAGCTGATCTGAACATTAATTTAAATGAAATGTTTTATCGAGTTTTCGGAGTTGTGTTCATGTCATTTTATGGCCCCTTGTATGTTAACGTCTTCGGGTAAGAATTCCTTTTCCTCAGATAAGAGAGCTCACCACTGCCCAATCCGTTATAGGGCAACAACTGGCATGTAAAAAAAAAATACATTCTTAAATAATTACTAAGCATGTAATGAAGCAATCAATTAATCAATAAAATCTGTATATTAAGCTTGAGGAACCTTATGCACAGATTTGTGCATGAGAGAATACATTGTTTATGTTTTCTTCGCAAACCATATGCTTATTAAATGCTGATACAATGAGGCAAAAAACCGTACAAATGAGATGGAAACAAAATTTAAACAATATACAAAATAAGGCAGCAAAAACTAAACAAAAAATATGCTTAACGAATTGAATTATTTCTCATGATTCACCGAATCATGACAATGATCTCAGGGGTGATCAGTTACATAACCACTTCATTACAATATATTCCCCGCTTCATTGAATGCTCAGAAGACACTGCTGGCTGAACCATCTCTCCTGTTTGATGCATGATGACAATTTGCAGTTGTTGTTACACTGGGCGGCCCAACACACAGGGCACATAGGGTTATTATATTTACTTTAACAAATCACACGGGTTGATTTATTTTAACAAATGTTAGTGCATGCATTCATTTTCTTTTCTTTTAACATTTATTGAGGACCTTTTCTTTTTCGACTACAAGTGTAATCTTTGAACATTCATCAAGTATGTTTCGTCTCAATTCACTCGGGGGTTTTGGTCGAGTTTTATAAACGACGGATTTCAGGTGACCCCACAGGAAAAAGAAGTACATATGATTAATGAAAATAGATAAAATATTTATTTTAAATAAGAAACAAATAAAATATGTTAATGCCATTGTTAAAATCAATGCAATAACCCTGTGTGTCCTGACTTTGGGCCATGTTGTATACAGGGCAGCACCTGTTAAAGCTGCACGTAAAAACACCACAGCTTTTCACGCCTAGCTGACAAAAACTACAAACCATCTGCTGTGGTTTGCGGCCCATCCACAAAGGGATTTCTTGGTTTTGCTGGCCACGAAAAAATGCATTTCGATAAATTGTTATAAACTTTGTTTTGGCTGGAATCTTTTTGTTTATATACAAAATAAGATTGTATCCAACATCTCTAAACCTGACTTTAAATCACTATTACTACTACCAATGGCACGTGACTGGCAGTGGGTCGTCGTGACCTCCATAACAACGGATCGCACACGGAATCCCATGCGACCTGAGGGATGAACACCCGAATTGGTCCTCAAGTGCCACATCAAGGCATACGTATGTATGTGGAACTTCTTTCTCACCCTACGTAACCAACCGTGCTAAACGAACGTGTGTCTCTGATGGCCACGGGACATTTTTCCAGGTTCATCCCAGCCTCATTCTGTGGCACAGGGCCAGTTGTTCCAGTGCATGATGGTCACCTGGCAGACGTGACTTTAAATTATCTTTCACAAATCCCCAAAGTATTACCTCTGCCCAGCATCTTTCTCATTACCTACAACCAACTCTTAAGCTAAAACTCTCTGTTGTCTACTGTTCACCAAACCCAAGCCCGAACTTCGCATCCAACTTTTCCGTGCTCTCATTGTCACCCCTGATTTAACGTCCAGTTTGAAGATCCATAAAATCTTATCTCAATACATGTTGTTGCAGTAAATCTTGGCATCCATGTATCGCTCCCAACTCATCTCAACTCCCCCTTTACTCCCATGGCTGTACACTTGACTTTGCCATCAGAATAAAAATTCTTTGTTTAAACTGGAGGACATCTGATGGGCCATGAAGCACTTTTACGAGAGATATCCGTGCTTTTACCATCATTCAGTTGCCACTTTTAGCAACCACCACTTTGTAACGTCTCCTTCCGCCGTGGGAGGCTACTCATTCTCGTCCGCTGTCCCCGTAATGTGGAACTCCCAGACATTAATGCTGTCTACTCTCTCTGCTCTCATTCAAGGCCAGTCTCCAAACCTTCCATTTTCCTTCGGCAATTACTGTCTGCCCATATCTCTCCGTAAAATGAATATGCCATCTCAGCAGTTTTTGTCGAGCGCCTTGAGATGCCGTCATACTTAGTCACGGTGTGAATACACATTATGCTGTAATTGTACACTCGAGTAGGAAATGGGTTATCAGGGGGAAATAAATGGGGGGAAGTTGGTTTGTTTGCATTCGCATTGGATCGTAAAGTGAATGACAATGGTATTTGTCTGCGCAATGTTGCTCAATGTTCTGTATGCGTTATCGATAAAAAAGAAAATCAAATCTGTATTCGCGATGCCTCAGAGAATGTAAGTGCAACTTCTTTAAATGGTTGTGGAAATGTCAGAAACTGTTTTCAAAATATTACCTTGTGGCTGCAAAACATTACCTTGATAGTGCCATTCATATATATAAAAGAGAAATTTGTGAATATGTGTGTCTGTTCAAAATGTTTAGTGTACTTCCCAACATGCAACAAACCTGAAATTTGCCATGTGGGTACTTTCCTGACTGCACACCTTGCAAAAATTTTAAAAAATAGACTTTTGTATTTTTGGGGGGGGGGGGGGGGCGCAATAATGCATTGATTTTGCACGGCAAGTGAGCTGTGACGTCACATCTGTCATGTGACTCGTATGCGGAAGCGTCACGCAGTGTGCCTGCTCACGTCACCCATCCCATCCCAACCCTCCGCGGGTAAAGTGAAATACAAATGTGTTGCAGGTCTAAGGCGTTCTTCGCGCAGCATTGCTGCTTTATTATTTCAGTCGTTTACTGCCGGACGCACCCTGAAAGTTGTGCGTCTGCAGCAAGCGCCTGTATGTGTACCTATGGACGTGCCCGCGTTTGTGTGTGGGGGGAGCGGTAGTGTAGTGGTTAGCACGCTGCGCTACGAACCCGGCGACCCGAGTTCGATTCCCACTCACGGCCACCACTGGTGACGATTATTTGAACTGGTCCTGGGCCTCCCCTAGGTCGACTCAACCTTAAACGAGTAACTGGTGTGGTGTGTGAACATCGCCACTGGGGAGACAAAGGCGGCCGGGCGAAGCCGGATAGTAAAGCTAGTATTTTATAAAATAGATATATATTTTTATAGGTTATACGTTTTTTTTTATATCACCACACTTTGTTTCTGCTCAAATAAATTTGTTTTGAATGAACAAAGGCTTTGTGATAAAAGCAAAACCGATTGTGTCACTCTTGAATATTTAAAATGCCATTTGTATTAAAGAAATTTAACTATAATTCAGGTTACCCACATTATGGAAACTCCAATTCTGGCCAATTTACGACGAAGCTCATCTATCAGTGACAAACATCATATTTCAGAGACCGGTATTTCCATATCGCATAAGGCGTTCATTGTATTTTGAAAGTGACAGTGAATACAGAATCAGAATCTATATTTATACGGGAGGAAATACAATTTCTGGGGGAAGAGCCGTACTGCTGCCCAGTGAGTCCACACACGGAAGATCGTGGAATGACCTTCAGTGAAGGTCAGCTATGAAATAAGCAGGGATATCTCTGTCGAATAAGCAAATGCAATTATTGCATCCCTTTGTTGATCCACTTCTGTATGGAAACCTCCCATGTGGGTTGTTTAACCATACTTCGCCATGCTGGTCAATGTGGGTTGCTTGATTTGGAGGGGGAGCTGCTACCAATTTAGAAGTCACTTGCCACAGATGTTAGCCGTGGCCAGGAATATACAGTATGTATGTTTGTTGAACTTCTTTCGCACCGTACGTAGCCGACCGTGCTCATCGGAGGGATTGAACCCAGGTCACTTGGGCTCACAGTGCAGTGTGCTAACCACTGATCCAGCCTGCTTACTTGAGAATGTACATTAAACTCAAATAGGAGAAATTAAGTTGCTGCCTTGAATAACACCCCACCGCACGATGAAACATTTTTCTGCATATTTAAACACAACGTAAGAATAAATAAACTACACAGTGCAAATCCAGGTTGCACATTAATTATATTAGTATGCTATTTAAACACAAATAATCCTTAATATGTAACAATTCAATACAGGAAATTAAATCCATGAGAAGTGCATTCAAGCATGTCATAATAAAGAAATTATTATATGAATGTTGCACTTGTAAAGTTTTTTTTTACGAGAATGACCTTTCCACTCTATGAACGAGTGGCGCGTTGAAAGAATCCAGAGAACCCAGAAAAATGCCACGCATTTGAGAGCATAAAGGCTCAACGCAGATGGATTCAAGAATCCATGGTTACACCAACATCTCCTAAGCCACCTTTCAGAGTCCAAGCCTAACAAAAAGCTGGTATTCCCAGGCAGTCTCCCATCCAACTACCTACCAGGCTCTACCCCAATTGGCAACTGAAATCGGACAAGATTGGTGATTTGGCAGAATTATTGGTTAATATAATTATCCGCATTTAAGCAGTATTGTATGATTTTCGTTTACCCTCTTTGCGAATTAAACTAGACTTATTCACCTCGAATGCTATGCAAGGCACCAACATCATGAACTTAATTAACTTACAAAATCATGACACATCAAAAATTGCGTTTTGTAATGTATTAATGTCAGAGTGGTGGAGCAATCGTCAGTGTGCAGCAAATTAATTTTTATTTCTGGCCATGGCTATCATCAGTGTTGAATTATATCCGAACTATTCCTGCATCCCCCCCCCCCTCCCCATGATCAACCTATTCTGACCAGCATGGTGAAGTATGACAACACAATCCTCATGACTTAACACGTGATGAGGCCTTCATCCAGCAGTGGATTGACAATAGGTTACAAATGTTACATCATTTTAATAATTTAAATAGGTATTTCATTTCGTCACTATCTTTGAGGTGATCAATTTACTCAACAGGTTGGGAAACAAACAAAACGGGACAATAAAAATGCAATGTTTGGATGCATGAAGTAAAGTTTGGAGTAAATTTGTTGTCAATAATAGTGAAAAAAAGGTGCGTTAAATTACCTAATAACTCTCACAAGCAATCATTTTGTGTTTGCTTCACCGTGCTCCACTGATCACCAACTGAAAAAGTATTCTGCCCCGATGTGAGTAATGCATCTGCGAGGCCAGCCGTTCACATTCGCTGACATAACGTGTCAGCATTACGGAGAGGGCCCTTGAAAAGCGCCACACTTGGTGCTGCTAAGTTCAGGTTTTTGACGGCTGCGTTGCGAAAAGCGCCACGTGCCTTTCGTTTTTTTTGCTGGGCTGGAATCGAAAATAAACCGCCAACAAGTGAGCTGATGGTTCACCTAAATCCAAGAAGGGTGACAGACATTAAAAACGACGTAAACTTCTGAGAGCTAATTTATCATGCAGATACCATTTCTATATATTTTTTTCTTTCAGAAAGCAAAGCAAATATCACATATTTGATATCAGGTCATCCCTTTATCTCGTTAAATCTGTGGCCTGTCACGTGGTATTCTCTCTCCCACCTGAAGACGATTGCTTGTGGACCTACGTGACTTTACCGATAGAACTTAAGAGTATGATATTCCCCTCATCACGTGCTCTAAAAGAAACCCCTCTCTCTTTTTTAATTTCGATTTAAAGCTTTCGTGACTGCAGGGATTCATATTCTTGATTCATTATATTTTTATTATTTTATTATTTCCCTTCTGCGTGACTTTACCGAAAGAACCAAGAAGAACCTCTCTCTTTTTCGAACGATCCAGACGCGCATCGTTTACCTCTGTTTGTAAAACGTGGAAGTGATATCCGAACCGGTCCCGGGGGCCCCCAATCGCCCAACCCACACTAACCAGCATGGTGAAGTATGGTCAAACGGCCTCGCACGTGTTCACCAATATTTGTAAATGATCTTGTGATGCGATCACATCTCGCTTTCATACATAATGCGCTGTTGATTTAAAACCAGGTGAGAGCCCACCGAGACCAAATGTCTTTTTATTCAAGGGAGATCTGTGTCACAGAGCAATGCGGCAGTCGACGTGCACAGCAATGGTGTATCATAACGTCTGTCATCGTGTACCTCACGTCTGCACGTGGAGTGGTCGAGCGGTGGCTTTCGCAAGTGTGCCATGAACCCATCGACCTGAGTTTCGTCAACGGTGAGCGACATCCGAATTGGCCCTGCGGCCCCACACGCCAACCCCCAACCCGCACTATCCAAAGCGTGGGTGAAGTATGGTCACGCACAACTCCCACAACTGACGGGGTGTGGGATTGCTTTCACACAACAGCGGGTAGACGGAGCGCTGTGAATTATAATATGGCCATTTAACAATTGACAATAAACTGAAATCAACAAAATTGACTGCACTCTCAGAGAGAAGTTTGCAGGAGTGTGTTTGCCAGGAGGGCCATTTGTTTTCCCGGCGAGAACCGGGCATTGACAAGTTGCGCGGCATGAACGCTGAATCATTGGCACGATTACATTACGTAGAATATATAGATGTAAATCCTGAGTCACGGGAGGAGTTTGCAGGGGGGGCACGGGCCCCCAAACTGGACACCTTTATAGATGTATTGTCAGTAGTTTACAAGTAAAATTACAAATCAATACATATGCACCCACGATTCCTAATGTGAGGGACGAAGCGAACCCCTGCTCCCACCCCCCATATATAGAAGTCAAACTCCACCTATGACCTTGGTTCATATGCAACGCTGTAGTATATATATACAATGTATATATGTAAGTATATCCACGTGTACCGGGACCATTGTCAAGCACCGACTCCCTGCGGCTGCCGTACCGGCCAGGTGAGGCTTGCAGGCGCCGTAGAACTCGGCGCAGTAGTCCGGGCAGAGCAGGGGCATGGTGGCGGTGGCGGCGGTGGCAGCACGGGAGGAGCCACCACGTCCCGCAGCTCTCGACCGCCCCGCGGACTGCACCTCCTGCTGCGGCTGCAGCTGCAGCAGGAGGCGGCGAGCGTCGGGGGAGCAGCGTGCGCATTCCAGCTCGTCCAGGAAGCGGCGACACGCCGTGCCGTTCAGAGACGCCAGCAGCTGTCGAACGGGACGGGGGCACACGGCGATTCTGTCACGATTGCCACGTCGGCAGACCTGTTCTCCGCCCGAGGACGGCTGCTTGGGTTGTGGCCGAAACGTCGTGAGAATTGTATTTGATCATGTTTGTATTTTTATTATTTTATTATTTCCATTTTACGTGACTTCACCGAAAGAACCAAGAAGATGAATCCCTGCACTCACGAAAGCTTTACATCGAAATTTTATTATGTTTTATTTTTATTATTTTATTATTTCTCTTCTACGTGACTTTACCGAAAGAACCAAGAAGATGAATCCCTGCAGTCACGAAAGCTTTAAATCGAAAAATTATTTCCGTCGCTTTCCGCGTCGATATGTTGCCACTGCCGATCGCAGTGAGATTCCAACCTCCCCCTCCCGCCACCACCCTGTATTTGCAGGCCTCACATATCCGCTGTTCGTATTGTCAATGGATGCCACCACAGATGTCACACGTGCATGGGCACGTGGAAATTCCGGCAAACGGCCACGTTATTCACATTGCTTGCGTCACTGAATATTGTGGTTACAACAAATTACGGCAAAGCCACGACACCACCTCCCCGCTACTCCGTTAGTCACCTGTAAGTGGTGGAACATTTAATGATACCGCCTTGGTTGTGGAGGTTGCACTGCACATGGGAATGTACCGCGTGTCGTTCTGCAACGTGGTGAACAGCACGCGGTGCAGCTCAAAACAAGAGATAATGAATCCTTTCATCCAAGTTTAACAATGGATTAGCCCCTCAATGTACTAGTCTCCAATCAGGCCTAAAGCCATCATATTATCTGAGGATGAGTTGCCATGGTGGCGAAATGTTACCTAGGTCAGCTGATTTACAGGAGATCGTGGGTTCAATCCCAACGTTGATGCCTGTATATTTGGAGTTTGCATGTCCTCCCAGTGGTCGTGTGAATTTTTCTCCGGGTCCTCCGGATTTTCCCTCCACATTTAGAAACACACGTTTAGAGTATTTGGCTGCTATAAATTTCCACGTGATAAGCCACTTCATTGAGCGATTATTTGTGGCCAGGTCGCTTCTGAAAAAATTAACCCGTAAAAACAAAGTTTTTCACTATAAATCCTTTATATGCGTGGCGGCTAGAGTCCTCTCGTCCTCTGGCTTGAGATGGCTGCCACCTATGGGTCAGATGATTGCGTGTCACCATTAAGCAATTGGTAATTAAATATAAAAAAAATGTTTCCTAAAAAGTGTAAAATTTTGGAAAAAAAATTTCACGAAAATAAATTGTCACGCACAACGAGTCTGTGTGCAAAATGTCAGCTCGATTGGATCACGGGAAGTGGGTTTAAAAACGACCGAAATATTTGCACGGTCGTAAGCGTGCAAGCAAGCAAGCAAGTGAACTTAATATAAAGGATTTAAAAAGAGCTCTGTAGCCTAGTGGGCCCTCTCTAGTAAAACAAAAATAGTTTAAATAGTAATAGTTGATAAACTGTTTCATCTTATTTGCATATCTTCATGGGCAAAAGGAGGTAGCTGGAAGTGGTAGAAAATTCAAGTTATCATCCACATTTATCAATGGGTAACTGGAGTTATCACGAGTTACGTCCACGGATTGCTGCCAATCCGCCAACTGTGCCACTTGAATCAATGTGAATAAGGGGAGGGGGGGGTGGTTTACTGCAGCACCGAATCCTTCGCATATTGGCATGATCTTAAACTCAATCACGAATTTTCATCTCAATCGTTCACTTTTCTCGACACTCACCATCACACATCGCCATGATGCTCAGGAATCATTTGTTTGCGTCAATCGTCACCATTATCGTTATCGATCAACATTAAACAAAACATGTTATGCACGTTAATATCAACATCACAAATATTGGACACATCCATCAGGCTGCAAAAGAACCTGAAAAGGAAATGAAATAAAGTAAAAACAATGGAATGAGTGCCGCAATTGATACGAACTCCCACCAAATGTAAAGAAAATTGCCTTCACCATATTGTGTCTGTGGAGTCATCGATTTCAATCTGTTGACATAAATTGTCAAAATTAGGAAGAAAGCACTTAGGGGAAAGGTTTTATTTCTTTAAATTTATATCAATACTCTGCGCTGCTACTTCACATTTGCCCATTGTTTCAAAGCAATAGATTGTAAACTGCATGACGCCATTGCTATATACATATGCCATTGCATTATATATCTCATAATACAACTGTAGTAATGAATACATTAGCAAATCTGATAGGACAGATGTGTCCTACCGCATATCCTTTCAAAATGACCATTTGCCTTCAGCAAAAAATAACGCGAAAATTTAATTACAAAAAAGGTTAAACAAGTGAAAATTGAATGTCCCTTGCGCTTTCATTGCGAGGCGTTACGGTCAATTGACACGGTTTATCGCCTTGAGCAGAGAGAAAAAATAACCGCTTCACGTCTCTCTTCTTTTTTTTTGTTTTCAAAGTTTCGTGAAGTTTTTTGTTTTGTTTTCAACGTGGTTAGACATTAAGAAGATGGACTCCTGTGGGCCTTCGTTTTTAAACAAAAATCCTAACTTTCAAGCGGTATCGAGTATCATGCCTTAAAATACACAAACATCAGGCACCCCACAAGGAGGATGAGGTCACGGTCACCTGCCACTCAGAGGATGGGTTTCAGCAGATCAAGTTGCCAAGTGCAGTGACTTCAAGTTGACCAATATTAATGTTGACCGGCCGGTGTGTCTTAGCAGGAGGGAATATCTCACAGTCAGAAGTTATAGAGTTCAAATCCCAGTGAGGGTTGACACATCCCATCACCATCATCATTACTTCGGGACGGGTAAAATAAACATCACCTGCCATGGGGGAGACTGGGCCCCATTAGAGGAATGTGGAATGTCCACACATGAGCGGTGATGAGCACTGCCAACATCCTTGAAAGAACATTGTAAGTAGATGTTTCTTTGAAAGTGCCTGAAACCATCCTAATTACTACCAAACATGATTTCACACCGTCCAACATTTAATGCGTCGCTAAAAGCATTTTTACACCACCAATGAAAAAAGCTGTACCGTTTAAGACAGTTTCTTTGAACAACAAAAGACAGCAGTGATCAAACTATAAAATTTTACATTTGAAGGGGTGGGTGGCGGGGGGTAAATCAACAGCACTTAAATAAAGAGATAGATGATGTGCCAGTGCTCTCTAATGCGTTTGTTAGAGACTGGGTGTGATGGATTACGACAATATGGCATCTCTGCACTACACCTACCGGCATGAGTCCGACGATTCTGCTCGTACAGTTTTATACCAGAGCCACCGATGTAACAACGACCCATCTCCCTTCTTGAATTGTCGCATGTATATTTACAACCTTAAGCTAAAGTTTTCGGAGACTTTTTTAAACTAAAGTTGGGGCATTGAATCGTTCAGCATGGGGCTTCGTGCTAAATGAAACTCTGCTTGCGTTTTGATTCCCGGCCATGGCTAACATCAGTTACATCCATAATAGGTTTTGTTTGGGTTAGATGACGTACATATATAAATGTGTCGTTAAATCCACCACCACCCGACAAAGCCAATTAGTAAGGTTTGTCACGTAAACAGAAAATGCCAATTCGTCACTAGAACAGCACACCGGTGTGTTGGAGAGCAAATCCACAACATTTACAATCTGAGTACGACGTTTCGCCAGTAATTACAACTAGCATCATCAGGCGGGCAGCTGTCATTGGCATATTCTGTTTACGTGACAAACCTTACTTATTGGCAAAATCGGGTGGTAGCGGGTTTAACGACACATTTATATTTACGCGATCTAACCCAAAACACCTCTATTATGGATGATATTGGTCGCGAAAGTCTACGTGTTAAACATCAGTTATGTGTTGGCCCTTCCCAAGGTCAACTTAGCCTCGAATGAGTTCCTAGTGCAGTGTGACAACCTTCAGCGTTGGGAAGACAAAGACGGATAAGCGTGGTGCTCACTAACAGCACATGCCCCAACGGTCTATGTCTGTACGGGGATATTTGTCTGTCTGTTGTTTTGTCTGTTGGTGTGAGTGGATGGATGTTCCTCGTGGTAAGTGCACTCACCACTAAGCCAGTCTGCACAAAGTTGATGGTCAAACCCCTGCAGCTGCCCTGCACCTTGTGCAGGGCATTACCAATGTGTGCCATCTGCTGTAAACTGAACACTGCATTCTCTGTGCTATCAGGCACCGTGGATAGTTCATTTTGTGCTGGTGCTATAGGTGGGGCAATCTGCGCTTAGAATGGTTGCATTGTATAATAATGCAACTGCTTCCATGTGGATATAGATGATGTGGTCAAATGTGCAAAGGAGGTAATATCTAAAGGTTTTCACCTCGTTCATTTGATAGACGTACGGGTAGAATGCAAAGCTTCAACACGTAGTCATACTACCATGGAGAGCTCTGTTAGTGAGCACCTATTAAGGCCACCGCAGCTCATGAGAGGACTGCATGAGCAGCGCAAAGCCTGGCTGCATTTTGTCTCTTCAATTGCAATGTTAACAAGTTGGTCACCAAACTAGCTGCTCATTTTTGTCTGAGCCAACCTAGGAGTTGACCAGACAAAGATTTTTGCTTTTGCATTTCGTTTTTGTGTCCTTCCCCCGCACCTCCGATTAGTATGGTTGGCTACATGCGGTGCGAAATAAGTTCAACATACGCACGTACAAAGGTTGCATGGCATTCGCCACAGATCTGCACCATGGCCTTGAAGTAAACCATGGGTGCCCATATTGTCGTGTGGTGAATAAACCAGAGCAGGCGTTCTTCTTGTACACGTACGTACGCGTTCACATTCTGCATGCACCGTACACATATTGGGGTTACGCTCTGGCACAATGGTTATTGCATTGCACTATGAACCCAGAGATCTGAGTTCCATTCCCTGGCCTGGCTAACGGTGGCGAGGGATAATTGAATGACCCACCCCCTTCACCAACCTACACTGACCAGTGAGGTCAAATATGGTCGAACTACATGCATGGCCAACAGGATATGGGGAACCTTCATCTAGGGGTTAGTTGATCAGAAACGTGTATATCTTCATGTCGTGGTTGGTGGGTGAGTCAGTGGACAGCTTTCATGAGTAGCCTCATGGTGAACATCTGAAACACTTCCGGTGGATGATTCAAGCGGGCAGTGGCGTTACTGTGACTGGCGATGGAGGTCGCACTGTGAACTCTTCCTCTTCATCCATCCGCATCTGCTCTGCGTTGAATCAATGAGCTGATTATTAATAAGAGGTTCTACAGATCGATTCAGGGGCGCAGATAATAGGAAAAGCATGGACTCTGTATTACGTTGAACCTCCATCGCACTATACGTAGCCAATCGCACTAATCGGAGGTGCAGGATGAGGGCGGATGAGTTTCACCGCATATACTGTGTATATATATATTCTAGGTTTTGTATGGAGTTGATATCCACAGCTGGCTATGGCCAAGGCGGTGTAACCGAACCCCATTCAGCCGAGGCAAAGTCATCAGTTTTGGGTTTTTTTCCCTGTGGTTGATTGTCGGTCAAGAGCTGCACGGTTTCAATTAAGCGCGGGCCACACCTGGAGCGAGGACTTTGTAAAACACGAGATGGATGAGCCTGCCTCCGCTAAGCGGGCTCTGGGAGCAGCTCATGTTTAAGCCCCAGTGAGCGCACTGTTCGCCGCCTGAACGATTCCGCCTGCACCGCTCTCCTGCTCAGCGGAACAGGCCGAATTTGCGAAAGGGCATAAAACGGTACTAACGTTACACGGCATAAGCTCATGGAACACCTCAATGGAGGGCATAATTATGCGTAAACATGCAGAATGAAGTCCCGTCAGAGTCCTTGATTGTGCAAAGAATCACTCGCGGCGAGGCTTATTTTAAGGGTTTTTTTTTTGTAAAACTATTCTTGGAGGGAAAAAAATGCGTTAAAGAATTTTGTAAGAATAAGTGATTTCATTTCCTATTCGCACCGTTCTTACAGCACATGGGCTTACTTGATGCACGTTCTGTGCTTGCAATATTTTAACGTAATTTTATACTCTGTAATATTATAACACATTAAAATTGTAGATCGACGCAAATCAATTTTATGAGCCCCGTATGATTTGGCCGACATTTGTAACTTTTATTTTATTATAATTTCAAGGTTTGATTAATATACCACGTGATGTGAATTTTTGTTCTATAGCTATGCACACGCAACTAAAACCATAATTGTTATCTTCATGTTGTAAAACGCACATGCAACTATTCTACCAAGAACAAAGCCCTGATTTGGCATATAATGACTATGTGTCAAGATAAGCAACGCACCACAAGAGTCCATTCAAACACAGATGGGCACGAGGAATTCAACTGAACGGGTTCTTTAAGGCAGACGCGCTGCTAGTTTTGGTGCACAAGTGAGTATTCGACATGTGAACAACTCACATCCTCGACTACCCAGCGATTCGATGAATTGTCAGAATTCATCATCAAAATTCGATTCAGGAACCCGTTTTTATCTTGTTTTATTTTTCACGGACTCGCGCATCTCGTTTTCCCGTGCGTTCTGCCTCCCCATGCGTTCTGCCTCGTCTGTAGAGTTGTGTCCACCCCATTGGCCCCAATGTGAAAACATTGAACGTAATCTGCGCGTACTTTGCACAAATCTAATATCGTCGATTTGAACACTCGCGATTTCGTGCACGTATCTCAAGCGTAACAATCTATTTTAATCAACTTAACTGTTTGCGAGCATCAGGACGTTGTTGCTCCTTTCACAAATGCCCTATTTGCATGAAATGTAGGGACAACAAAAGGCCTCTCTCAAGTGCTCGGACCCGGGCGGGCGTCAAAATTCCCATTGGGTCACGGCCAAGGTAGTCGAACTTGGTTTGGGGTATACACTACACAGCGTCCAGCCCCGGGCTCATGTTTAGCATCAGTGGCCCGGCGTGCTTTTGTGCTCCAGGTGGAAAAAAAAGTGGCATTTGAGACTCGGGTTCATAAAAACAATGAAAAATTGCGTGAACGTGCTAGTCGCACTGCCGTTTGGCTCGAGCAACATTAACCCGTGTCTCTTCGTCTGTGTCTTGCTCGACCAATTAGCCAATAACTCGCACAAGTTCAAAAAAACATTTATCTGCCTCCTCTTACATCAACAAGAACGGCAATAACCAGAACATTTGTGAATGTATTCTGGTTATTTAAGGCGTTCTCTGCCACTTATTTGCTCAATCCGATATTCAACATATCAGCAGCAGCAGAGCGGAAGTATACTAAAGTCGTTATCAGCGTATATGTTTTAATTTAGTTCTCTCTCTGGCTCTGCGAGCATGGTTTATGTAAAGCTGGAGGAAGCTGCACGCCTCTTTTTAAAGAGGGGTAGGCGGTGGGGGCAGAAAAAAAAACACGAAAGAAAAGCGGCAATCACACTACACGGTCTGAGCAGTATGCTTCTGGAGCCATGCCTAATGAAGATGGATCTTTTGTGATTTTCCTTCAGCAATAGGTTATAGCGATTGCCACCCAGCGAGCGAGCGGGGCCCTCTCCGCTCAGCGCTCCGTTTGTTTATGCCCGGCCCTGTTTGGCCACGGCTTATCGCGGAACCCAGCGGCGATGCCGTGGTGGCGGGCCACACACTAAAACCCTCCCGAGGCCAATTCGGCATGCGTACGACAATCCGCTGCTGGCAGGCGGCGATAAGCATAGATAAACAAATAACATCAACAAGTTCACAATTATAAATTAGTGTGGCTGATTATTATTACTATTTTCTCCCCTCCTCCTCCTATCCAAATCTTCTCTCGCTCCTCGCTCCCGCTTCTTACTGCCCCCCCCCCATGCCCTTCGCAACTCCCCACTCATTGTTGGTCCTCAATGTCCCTGCCAAGAATTTGAATAAACTTACTTATGCCGTCGCTGTAAATTCACGCAATTCCCATTTAAAAGGGAGAGAGCCGAGGCATCTGCGGGACAGGCAGGAGAAAAGAGGCTAAATGTCAACTGGCTGATCAAATCAGGTGAGGCCCCTGCAGATTTCGAAATGCACAAGAGCGATCAGCCTCACGCTAACTGCTTCTGACACTTGTGATAAGCTTCTATGCTGCCATGTGTCATTTGACCGCTGACCCATGAGCAAAGACAAAGAGGGTGCGGGTTTTTTTTGTTGTTGTTGCAAATGCGCCCCTCTCTCCTTTTTGGAATAGCAGCGAGTGCAGGATTTGAATGGTTCGCCACTCAACCCATTAAACCCGTTTTGCTATTTGGATGGCGTTTATACCAACACAAAACAATGCACGAGCTTGCATGCATACGCTCACGACTCAGTGAGGCATTTCCATCTAAATAGAGCGGTGTTCTTAGTAAGTACACCTTAACATGCCCTACGTATTTACACGGTAATTATATTAGCACATGCACGGTGAAAACTATCAGTAAATCGATATTGTAAAAGAAAAGTATATTATCCCAAAAACTAATCTTATGAGAATTAATATAATTGTCTTGGATTATAAATGCATTTTGTCTCAATCGGTTAACCTTCACTGTTGTGATAGGAAAAAAAAACATTATCTATTTAGATCAGATTATGAATGTATTATGATATACTTTCATCACCAAGCATGATCAGGCCCCTGCTGCATGAAGGCCTACCCTACGTCAAAAATTTAATTGACAAAATATGTGACTGGAATTGTACGCTGTAAGGGCTCTGTATAAATGATCACAGTAAATGTTCAGGGGTGGAGTGGTGGCACAGTGGTTAGCGCAACTGCTCTCCGAGCCTCTGCCACCCGAGTGTTATTCCCATCCACAGCTAACATCCGTGGCCAAGTTACGAGCGAACATTGACCAACATGGTGAAGTATGACCAAAGAACGACACAACATGGGGGAGGGCCTCGTGCAGCAGTCGGCTGACAAAGGGCTGTAAATTAAACAACATACGCAGAACAGTGCAACACAATACATCGCTCTTTGAAACAAGAACATTTTACGAGGCAATTACTTGATTGAGGGAAAAATAAAAACATCGCCGGGCAATGGTTGCAGGCTTTCGGTCAGAGGCAGCGGTAATTAAAGATATGGGAATGGGAAAGATGTGTTTTTCCTCAGAACGTCCAAATATTTAGAGGAAGCGTGTGGATGTGTCTTTTTCTTCACTGCGGTGGGTCGGTTGGAGGGGTGGGGTGGTAGAGGGGGGGGGGCGGTGGAGCTGGCTGGGGAGGGGGGGAGGACCCAACGAAGATATGGCCACCGCGTTTAGTATCAACAAACTAATGACTGTTTAGTGCAATTACTGCAGGGGAGCCAACGACACAAGCCGTTGACAGCTTGTGCTTTGGGGGTGTTTGACCACGAAGTTTTCTCATCGCAACCGGGCATTGCGGCCGCGGGCTCTCGATTTGGGGCTGGGGTTGAGTTTTTTTGTTTTGACAAATTCATCCACTCTGCGGGATTTCGCGTGGCACCAGCGTGGCCCAATTCTTCCCCAAGCCCGGGTGTAGGTGGAGGAGGTGCCGTGTGTCACAATAAGCCGCCGGTGTCTCGAGAAGTGTCGCCGTTTGGATGCAAATTGAAATAATTGCGTGCGAAAAGAAAAGAAGAGCAAGCGGCGTTAATGATCGCTAACTAGTCAGCTGCACGAATGTTCTTTTTTTTTTGGAGTCTCATTAAAAAAGAAACTGTCATTTTAGTTTCGTGAATTTTCCTTTGTTCAGGACTATTTTTAAGGACGATTGTTTGAAATTAATTATCGTTATAATGATAATGTCTTCTTTTGGCAGTATGGGAATAATTTGGATACATCCTCAACTGCACTCTGAACCTACCGCACATCCACGTTGTATACATTTTACCAAAACTGCTCATGACCAAGCAGTATGTCAATCCTACGGGAATTTAAACATTCCCAATGGGATCCTATTGTGGTATTTTAATTATTTTCTTGAGCCACAATCATGTTGCACAACTTTTAACGAGCTAATTTCCTCCCATTAAAAGCCAGGTAATCATCGGTGAATCGTGGGACATTGTGACAACATAATTGTTATGTAAAGCCAAGCAGGGACAACAATCCGTTTCTCCCCCAAGTTAAGTTTACTCTACAATCAGGTGGAAACCCATCGAAGCACAGAAGCCACAACAAGCAGACAATCAACTTTAGGGGGCTCTACGGCTGTGTTTAAGTGAGCAAAATAGCGTTCACCACACGTATTTATGTGCTTATATAAATGACAGGAGCAATGATACACGATGTGGCATTTTCACGATAGAATGAAAGAACACATAAACTGCATTACCATTTATTGTATTTATGGGCACGTACGTTCAAATTATTGCCCTGCCCGTTGCAAGGCAAGCACATGAAAGCCAGACATTCATCTCGGCTCCGTGTATGTCGACCTCAAAGGAGAGCAGTGCGCTAATGGGAACACATCGGTTTCAGAATTGATCACACGCGCGTCGTCAGGCCACTGAGCTCTGTCAAGTCGCTTTGATGACTCTCACTGGGAGTGGCTGCCTGCATGTGCGTTGAATTTCGTTTGCACCGCACGTAGCCAAACGCGGTAATCGGCGAAGGACAAAAAAACCTCACACAAAAAGCAGTGATAAAGAAATGAGTTTTCAATCTCGATTTAGAAGGGCATAGCTCCAGTGGCTTCCTAATATCGGAAGGAAGAGCGTTCCAGACGGCCGCAGAAGCTCATCTGAAAGTGAGCGATGCGGTGATTGTCTTTGTTCGACGGTTAGCCAAAAGTCGCTGTGAGGATGACCGGAGTTCGCGTGATGGTTTATGCTTCATGACGAGATCATCAAGCGCTTTGTGCGTAAAGAATGCCACCTTACAATGCATTCGTCCTGCAACCGGAAGCCAATGCGGCTCGGCGAGCACCGGATAGACGTGGTCATCAAATGTGGAGCTGCCGCGCGTTGCTCCGTCGATTGCACACAAAGTCAGGCACAGATTCCCCCACCATTTCCACACACACGCACGCTGAGGGAGTAACAGTGCACGGAGTCATAGATGAATCAGTTATACTGGTAGGAACCTCCTGGTTACACCAGCCCACAGGGGATTATTGTGTCCGTCCGTCCGTCGTGCATCCAAAATGGGAGGGGTGGGGCTGGCCGGGGAGGGTGGGGATGGGCTGGGTGGGGAGGGGTGGGGCTGGGTGGGGAGGGGCTGGTCACCCCGTGGTGCCCTTATAAAACTCAAAGTTTAACCTACTCACGCTGGCTTGTGCCCGCCCTCACAGTCGGCCATATTTGCGGAATACACCACGCCGCCGTTGACCCTGGCCATTGACCGAGCAACCCAACGTCTCTACCAGCTCCCTCCGCAGGAATGTGTTCTAATTGATTTGCATGCTCATTATACACGTATCGGATCGCATGATCAGAGTCCATGCGTTTCAGTTTGTACGTGATGCGCGCAAGTGGCGTACAACGTTTATATTAATGCCTTTGTTTATCCAATACACTTTCTTTTGTAAAATATCTTCTCAATTTACCCGTGAACAAATTAGTGAAAGAGTGTCACCTTGTCTTGCTCTACCGAGGAGATGGGGCGATTACATCGGCTCATGTGCAGTTGCTTAGTGGATTAAAACATCGTGGGGTCGTGAGAAACGGTGGTGGATTCGGGAAG
Source organism: Lampetra fluviatilis (assembly GCF_964198595.1). NCBI lineage: Eukaryota > Metazoa > Chordata > Hyperoartia > Petromyzontiformes > Petromyzontidae > Lampetra > Lampetra fluviatilis. Next base: position 6,792,346 of record NC_136289.1, read on the forward strand.
CCTTCATCCAGCAGTGGATGGACCATGGTTGATGATGATGATGACAAATAGACGAATTTAATCCCTTCCAGCCACCAGTGGCCAATACTTTCACGACAATGCAAAAATAAACAACCGATTCTTGATTGAATTGTAACCATGAGTTGTGACAATTCCAGTGAATCGACTGGAACTTGAGATTGCTGTGTCAGTTGTCATCATCCTTCATGCGGAGACTGCAGCCAAGTGGCAGGTAACAGGGCCCAGCGAACGCCAGTGGCGAAACTCAACTCGAGCTGGGCTCTTTTTCTCTCTCCATCATCATTTCCTCGGGTACATCTCTTAACAACGGTGGATCAACACCACGGGAACAAGTTATAGCCTTTCTCCCCCCACCTCCTCTCTCTCTGTTTAAGGCCTCGACACAGAGACGTTGTCTCTCTGTGTGCCTATGTGTGTGTCTCTCTCTGTTTGTCTCTGTGTGAGTCTCTCTATCTGCCTGTGTGTCTGTCTGTGTGTCTCCGTGTCTGTGTTTTGTCTATCTCTCAAATTCAGCAATCTTTGGAAGAACGTTAATCAACCAGGTGGGGTGTTGACTGTTGTGTTGGCCGACTCTCTGTGTTGTATTGAATTATATTTCCAAGTTTACTACGTTTGTTTTCTCATTAATTTGTACCTGATGATGTTTGCTTGTGTTGCAATCGAAACGTCGTATTCTATTATTATTTAATTTATTTCTACGTGACTTTACCGAAAGAACCAAAGAGTAATTCCTGCAGTCACGAAAGTTTCGAGTCTAGTTTATCGCCTTTTGTCAATCAGTGGCTGGATAATGGCCTCCCCATTCCACGTTGGTCATGGGGGTTGCTTGCTGCTTGGCCATACTTCACCATGCTGTGGAGTGTGGATCTTTAGAGCATTGAATGAAGGGGGGGGGGTGATGTAATGTAACCGCTTCACATGTCGGCAATCATCCCCCACCACAGGGAATTCATGAATTCTCCCAATCGACAGTCGTGATTCGATTCAAGAATCGATTCTCTTTTTTACATGGGGGTGAACAGAGTGGCCGCAGTGAGGATGTGAGCCAATTCCGTACAACGCGTACAAATTTTGAATCGCCGCTTCTCTCTCTCACACACACACACGTGCTTCATATGCAATATACCGTCAGCTTTAGAATCCACGATAATTCGGTTGATCTAAGCATTGTTGGTCCCTAATTTAACACGGATTCTAACATCACCTCGCCGTCTTAGGATGCACTCGCATAACATGCGGGAACACACAACAACTCACATCTTCATTCTGGGTGCAGTGGCACAGTAACACTTTTGCAGGCAAGGGGTGGTCGATCACGCAGATTTTTTTTTTAAACCCCAAAAACCTGCTGGGATGCGAGGTGGCCAGGAAATGGTAGTTCAAAAAAGTGTGATTCTTAATTTGATTTGTGTGGAGCTCTGAGTGGTATCCTTCCTTTTCTCCCCGCCACGTGAAAATAAAACACACGCATATGTGGAATTAACCAAATATTCCAATGTAGGATCCCTCCCAAAAAAAAACTTGTTTTGAGACTCGGCGAGGCTTTTCCTAGGCGAACAAAAAATGTACGATGATTTGTTCGAATGATAGACAAATATGGCCTCAAGTACTGAACATTGTGAAATAGCATTTGTAGCGGTATGACTGCGTGGGTGACTAGGCAAGCCAATTGAAATACCAAGCATGCGATTTTTCTACAGCTGTGGCATCTGCTGGTGTGTGTAACTTGAAGTTTATTGGTGCGATATAAATGCAGTCGTCTGAAAAATCACCTTGCAGCACAAATGTTTGCGTGAATGTGCGAGCATGTGCAGTCCTATAAAGATGCAGGAAACATGGCAAGGGTGTATTGTGGCTCGAGACAAAAAAATTCAAACCAATTCGTTATTTTTATATCTTCCTTTGTTCCTGTGCATTCACATCCACTGTGTTTATATTTACACATTGTTAGGTCTCAATGAAGATCATTGCTATAAAGCGAATGGGTGGCACATGAGTGGTTGTTGTGCAGCACTAAGAATCCAACCACCTGAGTTAGTTGCCTGGCCACAGCGAACATCAGGCCCCCTACCCATCACAAACCAGCACTAACTCGCATAAGGAAGTATTGTCAAACAACCTCCATAACTTACACAACATGTGGAGGCCTTCATCCAGCAGTGGATTCAATGATGTGCCAATATCGCCCTCAATAACGTAGGCATCAGGGCACATGGCAAGCGAACGGGAACGGTACAGGGGGCATCGAGCAAACAAGAATGGAGAAAAAGAATCAAACCTGTCAAGGGCTGTAAATCATTATGATTACAAAGTGAACTTCTGACATGTAAAACACATCTTCAGACAGGATCAATATACTTGTCCTGTCGGGTGTAGTTCCAGTTTTGCTGATCAGAGAAAATTGTGTACACATCGATCAGTGTTGCCCTCCAATGCACAATGAGCTCGGGCAACGCCCACTTTGGCGATGGAACCAGGCACGCAAGCAGGTATTCAACTCTCCCCTTAAACCAGAGGTCGCAAACGGGTTTTGATTCCTTACCCGTACCCGTACCCGGCCGCACCAGGGTCGCAAATGGGTACCCGTACCCGTACCCGGCCGGGTACAGGTAGCTGTATCCTACCCGTACCCTACCCGAAATGAGTGACAAACGGTTACTCACCATTGACTCACGGCCTACCCGTACCCGTACCCGGCCGCACCAGGGTCGCAAACGGCTACCCGTACCCGGCCGGGTACGGGTAGCCGGGTATCGGGTAGGGTAAGTGTATCGGGTACCCGGTTGCGACCTCTGCCTTAAACCAGACTCGTGGGTAGAGTGGACCCACATTGTAAGGATGACGTGGTCTCTATTATAGCTGTCAATAGCTGTGCATTACTACTACTACTATACACAGGTAGAACGGACCACCAGCATTGCGCGAACATTGTATCTGGAGCCCGTGCATGCGTCACACACGGGGATTAGCACGTGTCACTGATAGTGAGACAATGACAGTGCAGATCCAGCTCTAAGCAAATGTACAGCCAATGAGGATCGCCACCACCTGAATCACATCCACTAAAAGTAACTACGTATACATTTACAAAATTTCTTTTCTAAAGCACATGTGAGTTAGGACACTGAAAAGCACAGACTTAGCAACAGGTCATCAGGCTGTCCCTTAATAACTGCAATGAATGAGCTATGCTAAGATCGCTCGGTGTTGCAGTGGTTAGCGCACTGAACTAATGGACCCGACCACCTGACTTTGACTCTCTGCCATAGCTAACAACAATGGTGAGTGAAATCTCCTATCACCCACCTGCACTGACCGTCATAGTGAAGTATGGTTAAACAACCTCCATGGATTCATCTTCTTGGTTCTTTCGGTAAAGTCACGTAGAATGGAAATAATAAAATAATAAAAATATATAATAAAATACTATCATTTTATTATTTCCATTCTACGTGACTTTACCGAAAGAACCAAGAAGATGAATCACTGCAGTCACGAAAGCTTTAAATCGAAATTCAACCTCCATGGCTAACACCGTGCAAGGAGGCCTTCATACAGCAGTGGATGACAATGTGCTGCATTGTATTTTTTTTTACTAATGTGCCAAATGTGCACTATTCTCCAATTAAGCAAATGATACAAAGAGTGGGAAGCCTAGTTAAGGTTTGGTGTCCTATGGAGTGCAGTGCAAGTGGATGTTGATGATGCACGCCCATGATAGAGCACTTCGGAGGTACGGACGACGTTGGTTCCTGCAGACAAAAAGCTGTGGTATGAGCCGGGGTCCAGCGAAGCATCAATTCGGTGATGGATCGAGTCCTTAAGCTCAAGACACATTGCATAATACGTTGATATTGTTTATGTTGTATACAATCCGTCCACACGACTCCACGAGCTACAAGAAGCCACTACTACATGCACTACAATGTAAAAAAAAAAGATTCTTGAATCGATTCCTGATATTGCATCGCATCCATTCATATTCACGGAGGTGCAGGGGGGGGGGGGCAGGATGGAGGTGGGGGTGAAATGTTTACAACCATATTAATGAAACATCCTGCATGGCAATGAAGTGGCCGCTATATGAAACAGTACAGCAAGCGGGTAGAATGAGCGTTATCCCTTTTGTATGCTTGGGTTTATTCCTGGTGGTCCGATTTCCTCCCACAATGCAAAAAAGAAATACTCAAGAATAATCTGGACAAATATCCCCACCAGGACCCTTCTGAAAGAGCATCTCAAGACTCAAAAATGAGGCTTTCTCGGGTTCAATAAAAACGCCACAGAGCCCCCTTGAACCCACACGTGGTTTGTTGACCATCTAAACTACGGCATATTCTGCCACGTGACATCACGCGTTAATACGAACCTATTTTCCTCGCATTGAACAGGCGAGTAAATGAAACGCACGTGTCAAGCATTTGTACCGCGTTCAAAAAAAAGAAAGAAATCGGTGCAGAAAATGTTGTGGGATGAGAATTGGCCGCAGTGACAAACGAGTCATTTAATGGGATCCTGACGCAAACCCTGCACACACACACACTGAGCACCACGAAGCCCGCATGCTGCACGGATATGATGCCAGGATATACATCGCATGTTTGCTTTACACGCGTTCGCAAACAAACGTTTTAAAGGATAAATAAACTAATTATTTGACCAGCTCTAAAAAAAAAATCTCGCGGCGACGTAGTTTTGGAGAAAGTCCAAGGCGCACCCCAGAATTTCTGCCAGAAACATTTTATTTTTTTGAGACGGGAGTGAGCGGTGCTTTTTGGGTGGCCAGTGACGGGCTGGGTTTAAGTCATTTTTAAGTGTTTAAATATTTCTCGGATACATATTAATATCTGTATTGCTATCTGATCCCCTGCATTTCATACCAGACTGCGCCTCTTGTAAAGCACCCCTTGTTTACTAAACCGCACTATACGGCCATAGCATTTGCCCGGCTACTGGCAATTCACGCGTAAATATTTACACGGAAGTATATAGTGAGCTGCACGAAGAGCATTTAAAAAAAAAAATCAAGACACAGTGGCTTCGTATATGCGAACTTGCATTTGTGACCCAACTTAAAAAAAAACCCAGCAAGACACAGAAACAGAAAAGTAAATAAAGAATAAATAAGGAGATATTCACAGCGGTGGTGGTGGTGGAGGAAGGGGGGGTGGGGTAACTGCGTCGTATTGGAGCTGTCAAGCACAGTAGCCCGCACACAAATGAAGTTGCACATTCGGTTGCAGTGAACTCGATACCCACCCCGCGCTGTCAAGATGCCATCTAGTGCAGTAATGAACCGCCCAATGCCCAGGCACTTTTCGATTTAAAGCTTTCGTGACTGCAGGGATTCATCTTCTTGGTTCTTTCGGTAAAGTCACGTAGAAGGGAAGTAATAAAATAATAAAAATAAAACATAATAAAACAATTCTCACGACGTTTCGGCCACAACGCAAGCAGCCGTCCTCCTCCACCTGTTTTATTATGTTTTATTTTTATTATTTTATTACTTCCCTTCTACGTGACTTTACCGAAAGAACCAAGAAGATGCCCAGGCACTGTTGGCAACAATCAACAAAATATGACGGTGAACACAATCGCATGCACGTTTGTTTGCACAGACTACCGTGCACTGCGAGAGAGAGAGATCTAGAGAGTGATTTGAACATTGGGAAGCATTATCATCATCGTCAGTGGTGACTTTACATTTGGGTTGGGCTGCAAGCGACACGGGCAACGTCGAGTGGCGGCGCATTGGTTAGCGCACTGCGCGACCAATCCGGTGGGCCGGGGTTGGATTCTCGATCATGGCTAAAAATCACTGGCTACTGGATTTATATCTGAGCCGATCCAACGCAACGACACCTTCTTCACCAATCCTCCACCGATCGTCGTGACGAAGTATGGCAAAAACAAACGCTATGAGGGAGGCCTTCATCCAGCAACGGATTGACAAAGGACAGGTAACATTATACTGAGCGGTGACATAAATGAACTGCAGCTTTTGGTGCACCACAACTTTACGAATTGCCTTACGTGATATGCAACCGGAGCAGTGATGCTGGTTAATGAGACAGGTAAATGTATTTAGGGTGATTTACAAGAGGGGAGGGGGGAGCGGATGGGGTGGGTGGAGGTTCATTCCCGGTCACGGCTAAGATCAGTGGCGAGTGATGTCTGAACCAGTCCTGCCTGCCAGCCGTGCCTCTCCCCTTCCGCGCCCCACCTTCACCAACCAGCACAGAAAGACCAACGTGGTGAAGTATGGTAAAACACCCCCCCAACCCCATATAACCTGCACCGCGTGGGTGCGTGGAGGCAATCCTCCAGCAGTTTATTGACACAAAGGACTACAAAAATGCAAATTCTAAAACTTGAACAGGTCCATCGCAATGAGGATGACGCCAACACTTTGACGCACGTCTGATCATTCAACTGGGGCACCTTGATGCACTCGAGTTGCTGCTTCGCAACGTAGGGACTCCTCTACTTACGAACGAGTTAGGTTCCAGGTCTGTTCGTAAGTCGATTTGTTCGTAAGTACAACTTTACTCCTGTCGATTTCAAACATGTTGTACGGCATGTACACTAGACACGATGAATGGCTTTAAAAGTTGTATAATCTCCTGTAGATGTAGATGCCACTGGTTCTTAACGTCGCCACCGCCATCTATTGCGCGACGATTGAACTTAGGAATCTCGGTCCGAAAAGGCAACTGGACATATGAACAGGGCTTGTTCGTTTCTCTGAAAGTTCGTAAGTCGAATGTTCGTAAGCAGAGGCGCCCCTCTATTCTCCCTCTGCCCCTTTTGCGCAATATCTGCTGCTGTGGAGCTACTGCTGCTGCTGCCAGTCCGAGTTTACAGCGGAGCATTGCGATGAAAACATTGTGGATGTGGTGGGGGGGGGGGCTATAATGGTTAGTTACTCGTGTGTGGGGTGGGGTGGGGTGGGAGGGAGCACTGAGGGTGGTTGAGGTGGTGGGGGGTTAGGGGCTAAAAAAAAAACGAAACGAGTTGTCCCGAGCTCGCATGTGAGTGAACACTTGCACGCATCACCACGTTTGGCAAGACGCAACGCAGAGCAGGTTTAATGTTGGGGCTGTGAGATTGCAGTCCGCCTTCTTTACTGCCCACCCATCCACTCTCCCACCCACCCACCCACCTCCCCATCACCACCCGGCAAGCACAACCACCATCACCCACCCACCAACCACCACCACCAACCATCTCGCAGCCCGACTACGTATATAGCAAGCGGCAGCAGGAGCAAGCGTGCAGGGTACAGGCACAAACTAACAAATACAAAGCTTTTGTTGTTCCAGATTCTCCGGGATCGCCGGAGTGCATGGAGCAAGCGTCGTGTGTGGGCAAGCGGCTGCTGTTTAATGAGGGGGCAGATACACGCCCCCTGTTCCCTTCAGCTCATTGCGTAGCTTGGGGGAGTGTGTGCGGGTTTTTTTCTCTCTCTCTCTCCTCTCTCTCTCCTTTTGCTTGAATTCAGCCCGAGCCCAAGGGCGTAATATTGCAGTATTTCTCCCCGCATAATAATATTTGCAAAAAAAAATCTTACCCACTTCAATTCTGACTGACTTCGTACAGTAAAATCGTACAACAACAATAACCAACAACAACAACAACAACAACAAAGGAGATATTAGTTTTAAATCGTGTTGTTTACTTTGGATCAATGGGAAAATGGGAAGTTCACGCAAGTCGGTTTGTATTTTCGCTCGCGGTTGTGATGGACCACAATGGGTGTATTAAACACAAAAAAAACATTCCATCAAGTAGAAAAAAAAAATCTTCTGGGGTTTAAACATTCTTCTCGACGACATTTGCTAACTTCATTGCGCTCTTTTCCGCTGTTAAAATATAACGGGACGAGAAGAGGAGGAGGAGGAGCAGGAAGGGGGGGGGGGTCCCCACTCCCATGCACGCTGCCACTGCTGAAGAAGAGTAGAATGAATTAAGTTGTGCAAAAAAACCTTTGTGTTGTGTTTTTAAATTCGATTATTTAGCAGGCGTGACCGGCTGAATGCCTTTTCCCATCTATTATTTTGAAAAAAAAAGGGGGCCCGCTTTCAGAGTGTCAGCGAAAAAGCCATGCGGATTCTCTCTCTTACACGAGTCGCATTTAGCATGTTAATGGAATTAACATTTTTGCAACGTTTTCGCAGATTAGAAGAGAAACACAAGCAAGCCCATTTTAAACGTCCCATTCTTCACGCACAAACCTCAGCGGCAAAAAAAAAAAATGTAACCCGCGAGAAAGGACTTCTCAAAAGAGTAAGTGACGCAGCCGCGCGCTTTGCGTGCGCGCGCGCGTGATAGTGGAGTGGGTCCCGCGGAACGCGATAGCCAGCATGCCTCACTCGAAACCCAGCAAGTTTCACGTTAACTTTCAACCTGCTGTGCACGTAAAATCAGTCTTTTATATATATTACTCAAGAGACACTCGTAAAGCATAGTACTGTAACGAATTTTTTTTTTTATCTACGAAACGATTTAGAAGAAGTTTTTTTTTAAAATTTGTGTTTTTTGTTTACCTTCAGCTTGTGTTTCCCGGCGTAAGTGTGGCTCCTTCTGGTGCAGCAGGAGAGCCCCTTGTAGAGGTTCTGACAGACTGTCGACGTCGCGTCGCTCCTGTGCCTCCACGCGCGAGGTGCCGAGCCACTGGGACATTTCCTCTGAGCCCTGGGCTGCCCAGAGCTCGTCCTGCCACCGGCGAGCGCGCACGCCACTGCTACGACCAGGAACACCCAGAATGCGAGCCCAACTGACATCTCTTCTCGCTTTCTCTGTAATTCCTGGAGGTGTTTCTGATATTTAACAAAAACAAATGATAACTTTATTTTCTTCTTCTTCTTTAGAAACTGCCCATATAACTCACTATCTGTACTCAGAGCGGCATAATGAATTGGTGCAATTTATATGGAGCATTAATCAACGAGCACAAACATAGCATGCGCAAGAAATAAAAAAAAAATCCCCATTCAACTTGAGCAACAAGTATGTTTTTTTTGAAGGAGATGGTGATGAGGATCTGTGGTGCCCACGTTGACTGCCCACGAGTAATGATTGGTGCTGCTGGTGAACGCGTGTAAATTAAGTTTGTAGATTTTTTTCTCTCCCCCCCCCCCACCATCACCCCCCACCCACCCACCCAAGTCTTTGGAGACAAACACACATGGGAGTTGACCGGCTCAGCCCTTTGCTTTTAGACGCGCGTATCTGACGTCAACACCACCACCACCACTGTTTATTGAGTGGGCGTTTCTTAGCGTAAGTACGGTATAATGTCTAACTTCTTACCTCCACACACCACCCCCTTTCCCCACCTCCAAAAAATGAACAAAGCCTGAAATGTATACATTGCATAATGAGATGGGATGAGCTGGCTACCAGACTTTCTACAATTGTTCCTCTACTGTTATTGGCAATATGTAAGGTGTTGTTGGTTTTGATCGATTCGGTGTGATTGTGTTTAACCGAGCGACGAAATTTCACGACTACCGTAAAGTTTGGATCAAACGAGGCGCTCTCAAGAGTGAGCCGAATGTGATGGCCTCCCAAACGCCGGTGTGCCTGAGAGCAGTTTCACGCTCATCCGACACACGTCGTGGGCTTTTACTGCTACACCCGCGCCTACATTTTCAACCCCACCACGTTTCCTATCTCTGCTGGTGTACACACGCGCACACACACAAGTAGGTAAGGCATGATGAATAATAAAAAAAAATACTCGAGTATATTTATATAACGGGTAATATATAATAATTTTTAACACGTATTCAAAAACATGAATTTTCAACTCAATGAAATTATTGTGGGGTGGCGGCGTTCGTATGAGCTTTTGTTCTCAGTAATAGGTGGAAATTCCACATTCCCATGGCGTTAGTTTATCCAAAATGCAAATATTGGAAAACATTTCCACACAGTATATTCATATACAGTATATATTTTATATTTGAATTCCACCTGTTTTTTTCGTGGAATTTCCTGCTAATAATCGTATAAACGAATTGGTAAGTTTGCAATGAATATAATATTTAAGTTACCGATACTATTTCTTTTTTTATGTATCCATTGATGTTAAGTGTGCTCAATGTTAGCTAATGTATTTTAGTTAAACAACATTTAAGGCTTATTCTTTGGGTCTTTCGGTAAAGTCACCGAAATAGGTTCAAAGAAAATAACAAAACTACGACGTTTCGATCGCAGCACAAGCGTTCATCATCACCTGATCGCCATCACCTGATGATGAACGCTTGTGTTGCGATCGAAACGTCGCAGTTTTTTCTAATTGATTGTTATTTTTTTTGAACCTATCAACGTGACTTTACCGAAAGACCCAAAGAATATGAATTCCTGCAGTCACGAAAGCTTTCAGTCACGATTTAACATTTAAGGCGTTATCCGCTACATGCTGCCGTGTTACTGTTAACCAGAACTACAAGAACTGGCCACCCAGAGGTCGCAGGTTCGACCTCCCGGTGTTTCACTTGAAACAATGCCACCGTTTTACTAATTCTGCTCCGCCCCAACCGCACCCTGCTCCCCACCCCCGCACTTGCAGGGCTGCGCTTCTGCCTTTTTTCTACCAATTACAGAACGCTCGAGGTAAAACGTTAGATGGTCATTGGTCCGTTCGTGAATTATTCTCTGCGGAACTTGGACTGTTACCACTCCCTCGTCGTGTACGTGGGGTGTCTCGGGGTGTTGTTCTCGCTTTTTCCCCACATACAGTGAACAATACAGGACTCTCCCGACACAGTAGTCCTGGGACTCGGTCGGTTTTTCCCCTAACAATGGCCACGTGACTGAGTCGGCATTGTTATTCGCGATGGGAAACACCTGACGAGCCGCTCTATGTGCTGTGAAGAAGGGCCATTTCCCGAAACGTCGTCTATGATATACCTTTTCTTTTTGAAGGCAGTGTTACGGATGAATATATTGAAGGGTTTTTTTTTCGTATTGCTTTGTCAAATCTAAACTGGATGATGATGCTGTTGTTACATTACCTATAAGTGAAATACAACTTTTATTTAAAACCAGGAGATGGAAATGCATCGTTAAGACAAGTGTCTTATTTGCAAAAAAAAAGTATCCTGGTGAAAATTACAACTCTGATTCCAATATGTTCCAGGTAGAACTAAGTGTCAAAAGCAACGGCTGCTAGAAGTGATGTCTTTTACAGGTTAGACCATTCTGAAAGAGAAAAAAAACCGTCCTTTGTACAACAAAACGTGCTTAATTGAGCACTGGTGTTCGTTCGTCAAAGTGCCTGTGTCCTATGCCAGGCGTTTACAAAGCTGAAGTGGCATTTCACTCCTCAAAGTGGTTACGCACGTTTTGTGACGAGAGGGCAGAAAGCAAAGTGCCGTGGTCGAGATGGTGTTTGTTGGCCGTTTTCACATTACACCCAGTAATGTCTGGTATTTATGTTGGGCGAGCCCCACAGCGGAGAGGAATGCCTCTCTAATCATCGATTACACCTGCGCAGGGACCAGTGGCCCTCACACGGCAGCAGCCCAGGTGTTAGCAATCAGCTGCGGCGCATTCCAATCCTCATTCCTGAAGCAGTTGTTCACATTCTTCACACAGGGAGATACTGATATTGGCTGCTCTCTCCAGCGCATCTACTGTTATTATATATTACAGATTATTAAAAAATATAAAGGGTAAGTGGCCCATCGGCTCCTCTGCCAACAATACCAATTGTTGGCAGCAATGAGCCAGTCGTGTCAACTCCACGTTCACGTGGTGGGAGCCAAGTATTGATAGGGACAACATCGCGGCAAATTAATCTACAGCCCTTTAACAATCCACATTTGGGCATGGGCTTTGTTGGTCATGGGGGTTGTTTGACCATACTTCACCATGCTAGTCAGAGCAGGTTTGTGAAGTGGCGGGGGGGGGGGTCTCGGGCCTGATTTAGATTTTTCTCGCCACTGATATTAGCCGATAACGGGAAACGAACTGCATCGCCGTTCCATGCCTGAAGATAATTTCTTGAAGGGAGGTCATTTGGCCGCGACATCGAGATCTATTTTTCCTTTCACTGGCCGTGTAAAGAAAAAACCTACCCTGTTATTTTTTAAACAACCTGATATTTAATTTAATAACCTCTTATACTTAATTAACCCACATTGACCGGTACGGTGAAGTATGGTCAAACAACCGCTAGGATGAAATGGCATGGGCAGGCCTTCATCCAGCAGTGGATTGATGAAGGGGCTGTACATTGTTTTATTTGTGTATTAGTCCACTGATGCAAGAACTCGACAGCATCCTTAGGAGGCCACTGTTGACTTCCCTCCCACAAAGTGGTACTCATTTTAAGTCACAATCGTGTGATTGTGAGTCGAGTGCTCAAACCAGAGTGCCACTCACACGGATTACAGATTGCCCCTGTCCTGTTCAGTTGTGTCAACAGAATATTATTTTTCTAAGACTAACTGCCACAGCACGTCATCGAACACTTGAGGGAGTGACTTATCAGCGCAGTCCTCTGTCGCCAGGAGAAATACCATAGACAATTCCACTATCTCCTCTTGCAAGTTGGAACCAATTAGGCCGGGTCAAGACGTAAGTGACGACTTACAACCAAAGCGATTGGAGATGCCATCGGAGCACGTGTGCACATCGCTTTATCATCATTCTAGGTCATCACCAAAACAATACTGTAATTGTCCACCATGTATCTAATTATGGACAAACAGTTAATTTGAGTATCGATTGACAGTTACTGGTTCTGTGAAAACTGCCCGTTTGTCTAGAAAACTAATTAACAAGTAAAACATTAAGGAACCACTTAATTACGTGGCTTAAAAGTATATTCCCGAAGTAGCATGGCTCTGTCTCGCGTCTTCTGGGAGATCTTTACACCCATCGCTGTGTTTTTTTGTGTTATCGATCCACCTTATGTCTTCTGGAGGCACGTCGCTGCCCTGCATAAACCATTTTGCCGTGTCTGAAATCCTCGGCGAGGTCAAAGAGAGCAAATGAACGGAAGAGGAGGGGGGCCACTCGGGAAGACGGGCAAACAACTATTGCTTTTAATAAGTTAAAACGGGTTTGTGAAGTGGGGGGGCGTCCCGGGACTGATTTAGATTTTGCTCGACACTGATATTAGCCGATAACGGGAGTCGAACTCCACACCTGAAGATAATTTCCTGAAGGGAGTTCATTTGGCCGCGACAACGAGATCTATTTTTGCTTTCACTGACCGTGTGAAAAAACAACAACTCTGTTATTATTTTTAAACAACCTGATATGTATTTCAATAACCTCGTATACTTAATCAACCCACACTGACCGCCATGGTGAAGCATGGAGATGTGGTCAGTTAGCAGAGAGCCCACGACATTGCTGGCTTCCTGATAGCAATATATGGTATACAGTTGGTTGGGTAGAATAATACATAGTGTAATATTACAATGTATAGTCTATAAGCATATTAGTTGCTGCGGCGCCATATTATTAACATTCTTTCCTTTTATTAATTCTAACCTTACTCCCTCCCTTTGATAATGCTAATCCTGCATAATGCATGGGCATAATGACTTTAAACCCCTCGCCAAACCTCCTACGCATTTCACAAGTAGTACTAATCGCATATCTGCATTTCCCATAAATATGCTAATTTCCTATTGATATGCAAATTATTTTGTCAAGACGCTCTTCGCCCCTCCATCCCAGCATAAATAGTCGCTCTAAGCCTGGGGCGTGCCATTCAGACTCTGCCTTCTCGACAGACCTGTTCTCCACCTGAAGACGGCTGCTTGCGTTGTGGCCGAAACGTCGTGAGAATTATTTTATTATGTTTTATTTTTATTATTTATTATTTTCCTTCTACGTGACTTTACCGAAAGAACCAAGAAGATTCATAATGCCCTTTATCTAGAAAGCCTCACTGAGTCTCCAGAACTAATTTTCAAGAGGATCCTGCAGGAGGATATTTGGCTAATCCCACTGAGTGTTTTGCATGTGGGGCAAAAAAAAATGGAGTATTCCCACGAGGGGTGACGACGAAATACGATACAGCTCCACACAGATGGATTCAATCCATTTCTCGACTGCCATCTCCTGTCCATTTCACGGATAATGACCGGTTGACAGAGAGAATCTGATTGTTGACTTTTGACAAAGAAGCCGGTAAAGAGAGCTCATTGACATTCACGCCACCCAGCTCGCCGTCGCCAGTGTCCTCGATCAGTAAATCAGCAGGCCTGTCATAACAATGCACACAACCTGCGAACGGTCCACATCCTTTAACGTATTAAAAGCAACGCAATGGATAGGAACGCCGTGCAATTGTTGAATGAAGCGGCTAGTCCCGCGAGGTCAGAAGGTGAAGGTTCGCGCTGTAGGCTGCCAATGTTCTTACATTGGCGATATTTTGGAGGGCATTACAAAAAAAACGAATATAATAACCGTGAGCCTAAAGCCACATCAAACCCGGAACGGAACTGGCAGGTGTAAGTGCTTAGGGCAGGAGTCTTTAGATTCATCTCCCGCACGTGTGCCTCCGTGTACACCTTCAAGACGGCAGTAAATTTATCACAGGTGACTTGAAGGTGTGGCTTTAAGGTAGCTGGAAAAAGGGGGAAACCTAACCCCCCCCATACCCCCCAAATCTTTTGAACTCGTCTGCGTAACTTGCCATCCCCACCGACTCAAGCGGCAGGCTGATGCGTTTTTAAACCTTTTTTTATTCACCGCATACCGATTTTTCAAAGCTTGGTAAAAACATGACGACAACAAATTTTGCGGAAATATTCTCGCGGCACGTGTTCGCCATGCAGAGCAACGACATAACAGTAGAGAAAGACATCCCCTGTCCCTTCTTCTACCATTCTAGACGACTACTTCGACTTGTTTGTGGTTACAATGAGGCCGGAAAGTAGGAATAGGATATCCTTTTAAATTTACAAAAATAAAAAAATTCTTAGTTGTTGTTGTTTTGTATTCATTTTTTTCTACATTCATTTATGATGTCCATTTGTCTGCATGTATAGTTTGGCTTTCATGAAATATTCCAAAAAAGTGCAACTTCGCAATGCGATCCTATGCACGTCCATGAACCAGCCCACCTCGTTAAGCTTCTGAAGGATTTGCAAGCGCGGTGGAGGTCACTGTATGCTCATGTAAAACAATAATTAGCTAATCGTAAGAATATTAAGTATAGCTGTCCATGAAAGCACGAGTATTGATTTACAACGAGGGAATTTGATCACGTTGGCCACTATACCATTATCTATCGACACAATGCGTGGAGCGGTACCATCATGGCTAGCGCGCTGCACTTTGAGCCTCGTGGTCCGAGTCCGATAAACCAGGGTGTTGAAGTATGGTCCAATAACCTCCATTACCAACAGCGTTTGTGAAGGCCTTCATCCAGCAGTGGATGCGCAAAGGGCTGTAAAATACTGTATATATGCTTCTTGAAAGCATATCTTTTTTCGGGACGAAATTAATAATTACCAAAACATTACATCCAAACACACACCACATATTTAAGGCCTCGGCACAGAGTCGCTGTCTTTCTGTTTGTCTTGGTGTGTGTCTCGCTCGGTGTGTCTGTGACTCTCTCTCTCTCTGCACCGTGTGTCTGCCTATGTTGTTTCCGTGTCTGTGTTTCATCATTCATTCTTACCTGATGATGGTTGCTGATGTTGTAACCGAAACGTCGTATTCTATTACTATTTGATTTGATTTTCCACGTGACTTTACCGAAAGAACCAAAGAGCAATTTCTGCAGTCACGAAAGCTTCGAATCTAGTTTTCACACACCACAAGTTGCAAGTTAGCTTGCACAGCGCATTGCAATCTCGATGTAATGAAAGCGCAGACTCCACAACACGCTGGTGCGATGGCGAAAATGGCAAAGCGCCGCCTTCTCCACGAACTCACAGGCCGAGGGGACATCACCTGGCACGTGTGGGCTAGATCAGTATAGCGGGAACTCGGACGGATCTAGGGATTCCACGGCATATATTTAAGATTTTGAAGAAAAGCTCGCGTGGATTGCGGGTGCTGGGTCTTGCGTGGTATTAGGGTACAAAAAAGAAGATTGCTTCCTTGACAAAGTCGGTGTAAAATGTGGTCTAGGGTGGCCTATTGGTGAATCGATGCGGCTGAGCCTGGCTTTGTTGCCAGCACACATTTTCAACGGGTCTCACAGAGGAGAGGTTCATTACGAGTGGAATTTAATATAAAGTGACTGGCACTCTTACACGTGGAGATACACGCAAAGGTATTTGATTTAGTCAAATGTTTGGTCCAAGGTGGCCTATTTGATGCGACACTCGAGGCAGACTGCATTACGCATTTTCTGTTAATAGTTTCGGTATTTATTGCTTTAGCTTACGTTGCCTGCTTTACCTTTAATACATCGTTAATATACAGGCTTCCCTCGATTTACGAAAGGGATGCGTTCTTCGAAAAACATGCCTAAAACGAAATGTCGTCAATCGGAATGGCCTCTCCCGTTAATTTAATACGAAAAGTTATGGATGTCTTTCTGATATAAGATAGTTTTTTTGGGGCTAGATCGCGTAAATATAAATGTGTCGTTAAACCCGCCACCACCCGACACAGCCAACTAGTAAGGTTTGTCACGTAAACAGAAAATGCCAATTCGTTACTAGTACAGTACACCGGTGTGTTGGAGAGCAAATCCACAACATTTACAATCTGAGTACGACATTTCACCAGTAAATACAACTAGCATCATCAGGCGGGCAGACAGATTTGTGGATAAATCCTCCTGTTTTGTTCCTTAAATAGAGAGATAGATGTGAATCTGTGCATCTTTTGAGGAACGCCAGTGAAGACAACAGCTTCATCCGCTTGATTCGGAGTTTCTCCAATTTTCTCCAACGACACATTTATATTTACGCGATCTAACCCAAAAAAAACCTATATTATGGATGATATTGGTCACGAAAACCTACTACGTGTTAGTCTTTCTGACAGTCATTCCAGCCTTCAAAAGGATACACCTATATCACTTTGACAATACAAAGAGAAAAAAATAAAGGTCATAAATGTCAAAGTTATTGAATAATAATGAATTTTAAACAAAAATAATTAACATTTTCAGGTAAGTGACCGAAAGATGTATCTGCTGGAACGACTGGCAAGGCGACGTGGAGGGCGTTACTGTTGCATTGTGGGTGATTCCGTGACGCTGTCGCGGATGGACGATGCAGCCTCCTGGGTGGCTTCTTGTATGCAAAATGTCGTAACCCGAAGGTTATTAAACCGAGGTATACCTGTGTATATCGCAATCGTGGTAAAGTGTCATCTGTGCATCACGTGACCGGCCACTGTCCATTATATGCTTACAGAGGAGGCACAAACGCTACGTTCAACATCCAGCAACCCCTGATGCCACCGAATAGATTACAAAAAACTCTACATACAGTTAGAGCATTTTGCCTGTTGCTCTTAAATTTGAAGAACGAATGGAGAACAAGTATAACCCGTAAAAACAAAGTTTTTCACTATAAATCCTTTATATGCGTGGCGGCTAGAGTCCTCTCGTCCTCTGGCTTGAGATGGCTGCCACCTATGGGTCAGATGATTGCCTGCCACCATTAAGCAATTGGTAATTAAATATAAAAAAAATTACCTAAAAATAAATTGTCACGCACAACGAGTCTGTGTGCAAAATATCAGCTCGATTGGATCACGGGAAGTGGGTTAAAAAACGACCGAAAGATTTGCACGGTCGTAAGCAAGCAAGCGAACTTAATATAAAGGATTTAAAAAACGTGGTGAGCGCGAAGCTGCATACATCACGCGGTAGTTGCATCGGTGCTTCGTCTGTTGCGACTGAAGCAGAGGTATGAATGCAGACGGCAAAGAGAGAGAGAGGCTGCCGCGCCAAACCTGCAGTAGCCACAGAAGAGAAAAGGAGACCCCTCCCATCTCACGGTGATTGATGGGAGGTTAGGAGGTCGAGAGCGTTTTTCAGAGTGGAGCGAGTGAGAGGAGGACATGAGATCAGAAAGGCAAATAGGAACCAGGCCACGAAAGACTTTAAAGTTAACGTCATCTATCTTACATCCGGAAGCATTATTTCGTGTATTTTTTACAAAACGATCGTCAAGCCAAAGGCAAAATGGAGCCTCATATCAGAGGTGTGGACTCGAGTCATGTGACTTGGACTCGAGTCAGACTCGAGTCATGAATTTGATGACTTGCGACTCGACTTGGACTTGCATAACAATGACTTTGTCCCACCTATGAGATGTGGACTCGAGTCATGTGACTTGGACTCGAGTCAGACTCGAGTCATGAATTTGATGACTTGCGACTCGACTTGGACTTGCATAACAATGACTTTGTCCCACCTCTGCCTCATATGTATATGTACTATGTGTGTGTGTGTGTGTTACATCATTGAACGCTTGTATTCTATTTCGTAAACATGAGCAGACTTTGTTTGGATGGTTTCTGCGTTTTTCTTTAAAATGTTCATCTCATTCTTGTGCAATAAAAATTACAATATTTTTAGGAACCGAAGCTGTGGTTATGTGCGTAGATACGTACCTCTTTGAGAAATGCACCCCCCCCCCCCCCCCGTGTGTTTAACAGATGCTGTTGCGTTGTTGAGCATCCTGTTTATAGTTTAACACACACACACACGTTCTGTTCACTGCGGTAGGTAAAGGTAAGGCACTGCGAGCAATCCAATCCGCCAATTTGCTTATGTAATTACGCGGACAAAGAATGTTACTATGCGGCAGTGATTGTCCACCCTTAATAACTGTCTGATTTATGCAATTTATTGTATTCGGAGGGGGTGGTTAAGAATCTTATTGTTGCGGTGTGAATATGTTTTTCTTCAGAAAACTTGCGAAATAAGGAGATAATGGAATAGGTATTTCCCATGATCAAATTATTCACTTCATTATCGAATTATGCAATGCCACGCGGAATTTACAACTCACTGGAACCTACCACCAATCGGACAACATTTGAAAGCAGATGTAACGATTGATTTGGTAAAATATGGGGAATGTTAACAGACGGTGTTCTGTCTCTTTTTTTTGTCATTCATCATACTCGTAAAAGTGTTCTGCAGATATAGTTGTTTAATCTGAGCTGTTAATGCGTTCGTGTTGGCATTGTGCTTGTACTGTTCGCCTTTTTGTAGTCTTTAGTCTGTAGCAGTGGTGAGACAAGCCATGAAAGAGGCTGTCTTTGGTGCAGGCTAATCAATTTGAAGGACAATGTATATATTATCAAAGCATATTTGCATTATTTTATTACCACAAGTATGTGTGGTCAATGCAGACTTCATGCCTTGTAGTAATATGTGTCTAATTAGTGTTTGGCCAACTTAACACCTGTAATCATACCGGATAGGGCAATGCCTTAAATTTGTATGATTTATTATTAAGCGCTACGACGTGTTTAGAAGCGTGCTTCGTGTCGTACTGCGTGTGCCTGTTATTTCGGCACGGCGTGGGATGTAATTTTTCTGAAAACGTAAAAACATGACGGCGAGATGCATGACCCGCGTGGAACTCTACAGCCCGCAAACATTGCAGATATATTGCAGATAACTTGAGCGGGGTGGGTTTTTTCAGAATTGAATCTGTGTCTGTGTTTGTGACTTTATCCGAGCTCATTCTGGAGTAAAGTGTGGGGCTAGCCGAGTTTGTTTTAACAGAGAGGCACCCGCGCCGCCAATCACGTCCATTATCTGGCGAAGAATTATCTCGGTATACATTTGCAGGCTCATGACTTATGGTTGCACGAGGACGCATTTACAAACATTGTCATTCGCGTTTTGTGTGATCTAGAAAATGTTTTTCAGAGGCAGAACATTTTTGCTTGGGAGGGAGGGGGGCAGGGGAGTGGGGGGTAGACAACGTTCAATTCATCTTCTTGGTTTTTTCGGTAAAGTCACGTAGAAGGGAACTAATAAAATAATAAAAATAAAACATAATAAAATAATTCTCACGACGTTTCGGCTACAACGCAAGCAGCCGTCTTCAGGTGAAGAATGAGACACTGCCAAGCTAGGAGCTTATATATAAGCTGAGTTGGAGGTGGAAGAAGAGCGCCTTAACAAAAGAATGTGCATATCAAGAGGAATTTAGCATATTCATGGCAAATGCGTAGGAGGTGGGCGGGGGGGTTTCAAAGTCATATTATGCCCATGCTTTAAATCGAAATTTAACGTTCAATTCATTAAAACTGAACAATCCATTGCTCGCTCACACGTTGCAATTGTAAAATAGATTTAAGAAAGCAATGCATTTAACACAATTCTACGGTGGTGCATTGGTGAGACACACGGGATTTGCCATGCAGCAGTTTGGCACAGATTCGGCCGTTGAAAGAAGTTTATTAATTCCTCCAGCCTCTGTCCGCCCCACAGGTCACGTGGGCTGGAATAAATTGTGGGTACTTCCACCTATTCCAAGATGTCTGGCTAATGTGGAAGAATAGACAAAAATACATTCCAGAGGGGCTCTGTAGAGATCTCTCAAACAACTCCATTGGCATTTTATTCAATGACGGCAGCATTTTCATGGCCATTAATGGTGACAAGCAATGACTAAGGACTTTTTTTTAAAGAAAACAGACTAAAGATAACAAACACACAAAAGGCAGTCGTTGCATCGCGCTTCTTCAGATGTGCTTCTGCAGACCTCTGGAATGGTCTGCCGATATTAGGAAGCCACTGGAGCTAAGCACCTTTAAATCTAGATTGAAAACTCACTTCTTCAGAACTGATTCTTGTGTTTAGTTTGTTGTTTTTCCTCCACACCTCTGATTAGTACGGTTGTGCTACGTACGGTGCAAAATAAGTTCAACGTACGTATACATACATAAAAAAACAGATTTGCACCGACATCCACTGATCACACACAAACCATGAGCGTTTGTAACTAATATTTGAATGTGGCAATTGAACACTGATAATATGAATGGTTTTCAGAACGCATGCATAATGGTACTAAACTTGCAAGGAGGTCTGGGGGGTTTAAAAAATGTTTGTCTCGAGGCATAGACGGTGATATTTCTCCTTTGAAGGACTGCGCGACTTGTGGGATGGGGTTTATAACAAGATCTGGGGTTATAAGGTCAAGTCCGCAGGCCTGGCACTTAGAAATGCACACCCCATTGCTTAGCCAACACTGCCTTCTATAGTAATGGCAGTTGTTCTTGTTAAATGTGTTATTGTTTGAAGAATTGTGGGGTTCTTTTTTGCTTGTTAAAGAGCCGAGCTGATATCCCCGGGAAGTATTGTTCTCGCCTGTTCTTCCGAGGACACGAAAATTACAAAACCCCGAAACCAATGAAAAGGAAATCGACTGCACAGTTCAGCGATGCCCATGCACAATTGTCAAGACTGACAAGGAATTGAAAACTACATTTAATTAAAAAAAAACTATAGTTGTATAAAAAATTTTTGTGAATTCATGCTCTATACCTACTATAATCACCCAGGAATGTCTGTCCTTAACGCTCGTGACGTCACTCCAGGTCGACCAGCCCCCCTCATTAATATTCATGAGCAGGTGACGTCCTCCACATGGACCCGCCCCTCATTAATAATCATGAGCGGGTGACGTCACTCTGCATGGAGAACCCCCCCTCCACCTCATTAATAATCATTAACAGGTGACGTCCTCCAAATGGACATTCCCCCCCTCCATTCATAACAATTAGGGGGTGACGTCACTCCACATGGGGGGGGGGCCGAGGCGCCTCCTCCCCCCTCCTCGGCGTTAACTCACAACCCTCACTACAAAGGCAGAACCCTCACGTCACGCGATCTCCGTCACGCTGTTGAGACATCGAAGTAAAAAGGACGTCATGATGAACAAAGGATTATAACCTTTAAATGAAATAAGTCTGTGTCACCGCGCCCTTACAAACTGCACACGAATTGATGCAATGCATATCACGTCGCGGTCTGATTTTCGCTTGCAAGTTTCAGATTTACTGCAATACACCCGTCCTTGGACGGGCAAAAGGCTAGTATGTGAAAAATATATCCCGTGTTTGTTAGAACACATGCGTGGGTGCAAACTTGTGCGCATAACATGAAGCATGCATTTGTGTGTTTGCGTATATTCCCGTATGCACATTTGCATGTACCGGACAATGACGTCGCATATCTGACCTTCACATATCGGCCCTCACAAATGAATCGCCCCACACTCACTGCAGCACACCTTGTGGAACTATCATGGTCTATATTCTTAGGTTTTTTCGGTAAAGTCACGTAGGTAAAAAATTTAAATTAATAAAAGTAAAATAAAAATAAAATAAATATCACGACGTTTCGGAGGCAACACAAGCTTTCGTCTTCAGGTGATACAGCAATCGTGCTGTGACGGTTCCACCTGAAGACGGAAGCTTGTGTTGCCTCCGAAGCGTCGTGATTTTTATTTTACTTTTATTAATTTTAATTTTAAAAAATCACCTACGTGACTTTACCAAAAAAAACCTAAGAATATGAATCCTTGCAGTCACGAATGCTTCAAATCTAGAATATCATGGTCTATACTCATCTTGCTGTGGCGAGATGTGAACTCGCACGCCTGGTATTCAGGAGGTTCATGGGTTCGATCCCGACCCTGACGCCTGTATATTTGGAGTTCACGTGTCTCTCCCCCCGTGGTCGCGTGGATTTTCCTCCACATGATAAGCCACATCGTTGAAGTATCACTTGTGGCTAGGTCGCTTCAGAAAAAGAGCTATCCAGCTCAGTCGGCCTTACCGGGTAAAATACAAAGTTTTATAGCTTATTTTTGATTATCCGATGTTTTTTCATGAGGGTTTGATTTAAAGGATGCTTCTCGAACCTGAACTTTCCAAATTTCCACAGAAGTGCTTACTTTGAAACAATGTCGCAGAGACTGAGAGGGAAAGTGGAATGTGTGAATGACATTGATGTTTACATACATATAATACATAGAGTATATAAAGTTGAAAACGTGTCATAAGTAATGTCGTGAAAGGAATAGATGTTGGGAATTTGTGATAGTATAATTATTTTGAAACGTGTTGACAATAAAGATTGATGATCCTCTTAACCAGTCCACTACCATAGTTCTGACCATGTGGGTCAAACGAACAATTTGTTAGGTTTTGACCATAAGAAAATATAGATTTGTTACGTCTCAATGGCTGTCTGCCCATATATTTACCCATCTTTTTTAAAATATACATTACAATGCAATTGAGAATTATATAACATGTAACTGTAACCACTCCTCAAGCATGTACAGAAAACAGTGGGACATGGTCATCTCTTGGAGAGGAGGCGTATAAGCAAAGAAAAATATGGAATGAAGATCTTTAGCCTGGACAATATCCATCTCTCCACCAATCGAATTCAGCATCTTTCCACCCATGTGCATTTGTTCATGGATGCTCCACAGATGCTGCAGATGCAGAAAGCCAGTAGAAATATGTCTTCATCAAAACCTGGAAGTAGCATCCAAGCAAATATTGCTACCAAAGGTTGAGCACAGCATTTCAAAAGAGAGTCTAATGCCGGTGGCGATAAGTTATTTTGAGTTGAAGCAGCAATATACGAACGGATCTTGTGCGGAAAGCCTGACTCTGGTAGTATTTACAGGCCGGTGAACAAAAGCACACTTTTATAATATCACTGAGCGAGGTGGCCAGGTAGCACGGAGGTCAGAGCGCTGAGCCAGAACCGCTGACATTCTGAGTTCGGACATCGAATTAAACTGGGTTCCTGAGTCTAGCAAGTTGATGGTCTCAGTCTAGGTACCAACGCTTCAGCAGAAGCAAAAAGGTGAGTAAGTGGAATTAGAAATAAATAAATACGGTATCATGAAATTGTCTCTTACATCTTCTTGGTTCTTTCGGTAAAGTCACGTAGAAAGGAAGTAATAAAATAATACAAATAAAACATAATAAAATTATTCTCACGACGTTTCGGCCACAACGCAAGTAGCCGTCCTCAGGTGAAAACCAGGTCTGTCGAGGCGACAGCGTCATCACAAACTTAGAGGCAAAAACAAGCATTCTCATAGCAGAGTGTGTGTTTTGTGCAACGCTAAAAGGCCACCCTCTTGCGCATTTTTTTCCGCGAGCTCTTCTAATCGATTCTTGAGTTCGTGTAATGTCGCCAATAAATACACCGGGAATACGATTCAGAAAAGTAACGTCCAAAAAGATATTGCAAGCCAAAATAAAGAAATAATAAGATCACGAAACGTGAGTGTATGCCGAGACGTTGTTTGTGTACAAGTATGTGCAGCACACCTGAATGACAGACGACTAAAGGCCTCTGTTGTAAGAAAGACCGAGGGTAAACTAGAACAATATACCAAAGATTCAAAGATGTTCATTCATACTTGTGAATGTACATTCATCATCCAATGCCTGGACATTAGTGCTTACGAGACATTCGCCTTCTGTAAGATTTCATAGCAAGGCGGTGTGGGAGGGGATATCAGCGCGGCGAGGTCAATATGTTTTGACACGCAAACACAAGTGGCACCAACTTAAATCTCAGGTTTTTTTAAAGCGTCTTCAACGTGATAGTTGCACACGTAAAATAAATGCATGCAGATTATACGTAACTACAGTGTACCAAAAATTAATCCAAAGCTGTTTCTGATAAGCGCAAATTTGTATTTAGTTCAATATCTTTTTTTGAATAATATTATAATTTTATCGGCATTTTTCTTTTATAGCATGTGGGTTCCCTTGTGCATTCCTAATTATATTTTTTATGGAATGAATGAAGCGAAAAACCAATAAGAGCATTTCATTATGTATTTAACGCTTCAATTTGAATGGTAAAACGAAAAACAATAATGCCTCAAAATAGCACAACATTGCAAGATTGCTATTGGCTTGAATACAAAAATATCCCTTTGCAGGATCTCGAGAGATGAGAGGCGGCTTTGAGAGACTCTCATCCAGCAGTGGATTTCCCGTGGCTCGCGATGATTAAACTGAGGTCCCACCAAGCCAACCAAGTGAAATGCCCTGTCTTCTATTTACAAATCACTTATAATCATGGGCAGAGTTTGCGGGGAGGGTGGGGGCTCGGGGGGAGCAATGCCCCCCCCCCCCCTCCAAACTGGACACCTTCATTAATTTATTTTCAGTCATTCACAATTAAGATGAAAGATGAATGATATGCACCAGAAATTCGTAAAGTGAGGGACGAAGCAAAACACCCCCCTCCTCCCCACCCCAAAGATAGAAGTCAAACTCCGCCTCTGCTTACAACGTCCTAAAATGGATTTCTACTCGGTCAAAACAACAACAAGAAGAACAAAAAGGAATTGATCGATGATTGGATGTCAACAACGAAAATGTGTTCCACGTGCAGTTCCACCCCACCCCCCCACACCATCGCCGAATGCCAAAATGTACATTTCACCGACAAACCTTCGTGGCCTGTCAACTCGCGTTCCCCTTGTGCTCGCCTCTGCCTCTGCACATTCAGCGCCGCCGTGTGAGCCACGCCGCTCTCTCATCATCGTCGTCGTCGTCATTCGCCGCAGCTGCTCCTCCTCCTCCTTGTGTTTTGCCCGTGAACGCCCCGGCATGTTGGAGAGGGGCGGGCGGGGGGGGTGGAAGCCTCGAGTTGCGCGCGTAGATCATCACCTGATCAACGCGCCGGCTTTCTGCACCTGCGCCGCGCGTCGAGGAACGCTTTTAAGCCGAGCGGCACGTGTTTGCGATCAGTTGCGGAGATTTACGCACACGTGCCAGGGAGTGACTCGCCAATTAGCCTTGCATCGACCATTACCATCTGAACCCCCCCCCACCCCACGCCTCTGCCCCCCCCCCTTCCTGATGTGTTTTCTTTGTAAACGGCAAAACTGTTGAGAACGTGACGAACTTCGTGGGCGTTCACTCATGGCCGTGCCAGTGAACTGAACGGCGGAGGCTTGCACGTAAGGGCATTTCCTCTTGAGCAAGAGAAGGGCTGAGAGCCCTTTCGGGAAGTTGACCTCGACAATGAGAGGCAGTGAGTCTGAACATTTGTCATAGCGCACGCGCTTTATGAGTCCAGTCCATCACGAATGCGTCATGCTGATCACACAGAGTCGGCTCTTTGGAATAACAATTTTAAGTCTCTTGCAAAAAACTGGCCGAGATTCGAGGTATGCATCCTGAGCAACATACCGATGTGCCCAATTAAAAGGACGTTTAAATGAGTGCACGATTCTTGCATATGGGAAGTTAACATTGATACTGACACACTAAAATCGACCAACAGGTGAAAGGTGTGCTAAGAAGCAGGGAGTGATGGGTATTCGGAATCACACTGAGCGACATAAAGTGGAACACGCGAATCAGAGAACAAACGCGAACCATATTGACTGCTGAGGATGGGCACGTGCACAATTACTAGATGGGGATGAAGGCTACTCGATGACAAGAGTGGTTATGGAATGGCAGCCAAAGGATGTAACTTGTGCGATAAGATGTCTTCCATGGAGATGGAACGACGGAATCTGATCGAGGGCAGGCGTGAGATGGAATATGAAGGATGGCGATGGGCATGAGGATGCCATCATCCAACAGTACATCCAACATAGCTCATGATGAAGATCGGCATTCCGGCTAAATGTACTCGTCAATAAAATGATCAGGCAGAATATCGTGTAAGATCAATCAAATAGCAGCGGCATTATACACAGTCTGCTTATGCTGTATAAGGTAATATAGCGATAATTGCTGCACACTTGGCAATGTGGATTGTGGGTGGGCTATGAGTACTTGAGTTCAGAGTAGTTGGATACGCTTTGAGTAGACGAGGCAACCACCAAATTTGTTCTGAAAGGCGATCACGTGATCGCGAGTACGTGTTTGTGGGTGGACACACACAGCTTTCCGAGAGCTTTGTGGTTTACTCGTAAGTGACACAAAGACATAGACTATTTACATCACGATAGCCATTGTAATTTCCCATGGGCTAAACATGGCTCTTTAAGTCTCAAACTCCACCACAAATAACCACCCAAGAAGATGTCAAGCCACACTTTTTTATGTTTTTGGCCACATTTTTGCCAAAGAATTTCATACTCCCGTCGCATCAAGTATTCCTGTGATTTCCACATTAAAGACCAAGATAAGGTTTGCTTGTAAGTGATACATACATAGTAGGGTAGAGCAACCTTGTAAATGGACAGATGGTATGTCGTGTTTTTCGTGTGGTTATTTGAGCCCCTTGTACCTAAATCTATATTTTCATAACTTAATTTATAAAGAGAAAACAAAAAGTACAACACAAGATCCAAACACAATAGCTGAAGGGACTTTATTGAACAAGTATAATTTTTGGAGAAAGCTATCGTTGATATGAATACTAAATGAATTATTAGCTGATAAGTTGTATGCATTTAAGGCATTACATACCAGCACCAATATTATAAAAAATGTTCAACATAGCCTGGGTAGTCTTTGTATAGTAATTGTGGTCCAAAGAAACTTTTTTAGTAGTAAGGGTGCAATGAACCATTGATTAATATGACTTATGACCTTGTCTTTTTTTCAGTTTTTTTTTTATTCCTGTAATTCATATCTATTTATATTCTCCACGACAACAAGGATGCAGACGCATGCACATCCCTCCGAATGACCGGCGCACACGCGCGCAGTCGTGGTCGCGTTCTCCGGCTCTGACCGAGGAGATTGGGGGACGCTTGAGGAGAGAGTGAAGAGAAAAGAGGGGGACGCAGAGGAGGAGGAAGACAGAAAGAGAGGGAAGGAAAGGGAGAACATGGACATTCGGGTGAAACAGCATCATGGGGTTCATATTCTTAGGTTTTTTCGGTAAAGTCACGTAGGTAAAAAAATATACAGCACGATACAGCTATCGTGCTGTGACTGTTCCACCTGAAGACGGAAGCTTGTGTTGCCTCCGAAACGTCGTGATTTTTATTTTGAATTTTATTTTACTTTTATTAATTTTAATTTTTTACCTACGTGACTTTACCGAAAAAATCTAAGAATATGAATCCTTGCAGTCACGAAAGCTTCAAATCTAGAAGCATCATGGGGCTCACGTCTAGAACGAATCCGCAAAAAGGTGACCAAGTCGTCCTGTATGGATTACATCACTTATTTTCCCAGAAGTCACGTGACTCATTTCAGGCGGGTTCTGCGTTGTTGTTTTTTTAAATATTGTAAGATGTTTTCAGCCAATTAATGGTGAGTGTTTATACAAGTGGGAAGAAACTTGAGCATCCGGGGAAACCTCACACTCTGCACGAGGGAGCAACACTCAATCCCCGTACGGATGGAAATGGCTGGTTGTGAGTCTACTTGCTGTACTGCCTTCTCCTGGATGGTCCGAATCACTAATTGTTGTAAGCGTAGATTGATGCAGTAATGCAAATCATCATGCTAATGTGCCTCACGAAGAACTTTTGTAATCAGTGCCTACTGTATACATGCTACGGCATACATGGTTGATAAACGTGGGCATTTATTAAAACTAACAAAATGGAACAAACACTCAAGTGTGCAAGGAAACACGGAGAGATGCGTGCTTGGGATTACACTGAGAGACGGAAGAGGGACACGCAGTACTGGAGAGCATGCACAGGTCTTTGGTGAAAGTCACGTAGGTAGAAAAACAATAGATTACGACGTTTCGATCGCCACACAAGCAATCGTCATCAGGTGGGACAACCACAGCAAGGCCAACTTCAGCAGTAGGCGTACTGCTGTGGTTGTCCCACCTGATGACGGTTGCTCGTGTTGCGATCGAAACGTCGTGATCTGTTATTTTTCTACCTACGTGACTTTCCCGAAAGAACCAAAGAGTACGGATTCCTGCAGTCACGAAAGCTTCAAATCAAGATTAGCATACACAGGTTAAAGAAGGGATGATAACCGATGGTTAAGAATTGTGATGGTGTGACAGCCAAGCGTTGGAACACTTCCGACCGCCTGGTCGCCGAGTAAATGGAGCGGATGAAATAAGCTCACGGCCAACATCAGTGATGATTATCTGAACTGGTCCCAGGCCTCCACTATTTGAGACTCGGCATCAAATGAGTACCTGGTGTGGTGTGTAAACATCACCACGTAGGAGATGAAGGCTGCCGGGCTTGGTGCTGGTCACCCACCCCCTCGTGTGCTGTATCGCCTTCATAAGTGCTCGCTAACAGCACTTGCCCCAAAAAAGATGTTAAGACGATATGGGGGATCTTTGCTTTTGTTTTTGCATTGCAAAACCACCGCAGATGATGATGGCTTGAGAATGGAAGAACATTTTTTAAACACATTCACTCTGTATGGGAACCTCATTTGCCAGTAAAAATATGATAATTGGTTTTTTTACCCTTCTATCTGGCAACAAAACTGACACCTTTTTACAAGGAGTCATGTTTGCATAGACCACAATACCTGCAGTCATAATGCAAACAAAAAATATAACTCTGATGATGTGCACTGTCCTTGAAGTTGATTGGTCCACACCCGAGACAGCTTTCCTTAGAGCCTAGTCTCACATGGGTTGGACCAGATGACGCCAAAAGGTGTCAGTTTTGTTGCCAGATAGAAGGGTAAAAAACCAATTATCACATTCACTCTGCTAGTAAACTTAAGGATTTTTCAAATTATCCAAACGGATTTTGGCCTTGGAAAACTATTGCTCATGACAGCTTTGCAATTTTTGAATTCCCTCATGCGCAAAGAAAGGCAAATAAAATATATAATGCAGCATTCTTAGAAAAGAAAAAAGAAACCCAATAAAACATGGGCAGCATATATAGGGACATCTAATACTTAAAATATCGCTCACTTTACAAAATATAACATGGCTCATCCCTTGGGTGAAGTCGTTTTTTATTGAAACTGAAGATTCCTAAATTCTCAGCTAAGCACTGCGCGTAACTGCATTTTGATAATGACTGCAAATAGAGAAGCAAATGGCTTTACACACGATTTTTCTTGTTCGTAGGCTGGGGGGGCGTTACTTGTGGCTGTTTGATAAAAGCCATTTTCCCTCCTACCCCCTCTGCCGCTGCCCTCACAAAGGCCTGTAAGGTTAGAATCTGTAATCCAGGCTACATGTAGTGCAAGTAGCCGTTGTTTTGCCAAAAATTATCCCTGTAAACGTTTGCAGGCCACAGTTGAGGGCACTTCGTCGCTTGTTGTGTGTGTGGTCCTGCATTTGGGTCTGGCCAAAAAGGCAAAAAAAGTTCGCTGAATGTTGAAAGGTCTGAGGCAAAAATGCCCACATACCAGCATTAATTTCCCTGAAAAATGCATCCTTTTCTAACGTTACCGATGTACTGTTTGATGGAAGAAAATGGAAGGTTTTTTTTTCTTCTTAAATTATCGTTCTGCACAATTTTTATCTTTGTTTTAAGAATAAATTGTTAAGAATTAATGTGATTACCGTATGTTGTTGTTGTTGCTAATAGTTCAAGGGTGGGGGGGGGCGGGATGTTGGAGACTTATTTAAAACTTCCTCGTTGAAACAAAAACCTTTAAAATATTTTTTTTAAAAATGTTGAAATGCTGCACGATCTAATTACAAAAGAATGAAACATTCTTGCTGCGTGATCACAAGGGTCACATTTGTATCGTCTTGGCTTGTTTTGTGGGAAATGTTGATTTGATATTTCCCTCCGTTCCCCCCCTCCCCACCCCATTGCTGTTATATCACTTGTGTAAATTCAATAGAAATATCGGTTACATTTGGAATATATCATGTTTTGGCATCTATTGTTCATAAACTCACCTGGTTAAATAACTGTATTTATTATAGCGAACGTACAAGGCACAGAGTGACCATTTACATCATGATTATTAACCATGTACAGCTCCCTTATTCATAATAGAGTTTTTTTTGGGGGGGTTAGATCGCGTAAATATAAATGTGTTGTTAAACCCGCCACCACCCGACACAGCCAACTAGCGAGGGTTGTCACGTAAACAGAACGTGGCCAATTCGTCACTAGTACAGCACTAGTGTATAGTGTAGTGTATAGTAGTGTATAGTGTAGTGTATAGTAGTGTATAGTGTAGCGTATAATGTAGTGTATTATACTAGTACAGCACTAACCGGTGTGTTGTAGAGCCAAGCCACAACATTTACAATCTGAGTACGACGTTTCGCCAGTAAGGGGCCATACATTTAGTACGTACACATGGAGGGGAGTTTAATCCAAATGTGTACGCTTGCGTATGGGGGGGGGTCTACTGACAATGTACGTACGCATAGGGAACGGGGGGGGGGGGGTGAAGCCTCTATAATAATAATTTGTCTACATTGTCCTTCAAATGAGGACGGCTGCTTGCGTTGTGTCCGAAACGTCGTGAGAATTATCTTATTATGTTTTATTTTTATTATTTTATTATTTACGTTCTATGTCACTTTACCGAAAGAACCAAGAAGATGAATCCCTGCAGTCACAAAAGCTTTAAATCGACATTTAATGAGTTAGATAGTCCGGCGGTGGACTGACTGTTTGCTTAAACACGTTAATATTATTAATCCTTGATCGTTTTGTGTGGATTCAATATCGGCCGTTCTATAGGATTCGGGGTGGGGGGGGGGAGTCAGGCGTACGTACGCAGGTGGTGATGTACACGTGCGTACTGGGAGGGGGTTGGGAGGAGGTCAAGTTTTGACAGATTTTTTTTTGCGTACGTACTAAATGGATGGCCCCTAATTACAACTAGCTTCATCAATCAGTTATGGAAGTTGTGTGACCACAACTGCACGCTGCTCAGAGAGATTGTTGAAGAGGAGCGGAGGGCTCAGGACCGGTGCAGCTGTCAATCGCAGCTGATGTTACCAATCGCTGGTAACTCAGCTCGCCGGGTTTATAGTGCAGTGTGCTAACAGCAGAAACAGCAGCAGCACCGCCGCTCCATTTCACTTTAAATATACTTGCGTTGAAATAGGTGACTTTTCCGTGATAGGGGTGGTACAATGCAGGCATTAATCGATTCATACTGATTACACGGTGTAACACAATTTTTGTCTCTGGGTATTAAGTGTTATTTTCGAATTGATTATGCCTAAAAATTTAGGAAAATGGCTATTATTCTCCACAAACTTTGCTTTTGTGAGCAGGACAGTGATATTTTGAAATCTACCTATTTTCAATGAGAAAACGGGCGAATTTGTGTCTTTTCGTTCACATACAGTCCGAAAAACACACGATATGAATCGAAATTAACATGTATTTATCCTAATGTAATACAACAATCACTACAAAAGATTTAGAAGTGAGTAGTTTTTCGAGATTTATGATTATACTGTAAATCACTTTCACGAATCAGCCCCCAAATGTAGTCTCCCATTATATTCTCGTTATACTGTCCTTGGTAGCGGTGTTCAAAGTTCAAGTATATCCTGGTGGAAGCGCTCGCCTTGCTCCTCCGAGTACGCTCCCATGTTCTCCTTGAATTTATCAAGATGAGCATCAAGGATATGGACTTTGAGGGACATCCTACAGCCCATTGTGCCGTGCCCAGGAAGCCCAGAACCACTGCAACAAAGCTGTTCCAAGCCGCTTTCTCCTTCCTAGTGAGCTTCTTGGGGAATTCATTGCACTCCAGGATCTTCTTTATCTGTGGTTCGACGAAGACACCGGCTTTGACCTTTGCCTCAGACAGCTTAGGGAAGAAGTCTTGAAGGTACTTGAAGGCAGCCGCCTCCTTATCTACACCTCTGACAAATTGTTTCATAAGGCCCAATTTGATGTGCAGTGGTGGCATCAGCACCTTTCGGGGGTCGACCAGTGGCTCCCACTTGACGTTGTTCCTCCCCACAGAGAACTCGGTCCGCTGTGGCCAGTCCCGCCTGTGGTAGTGCACATTGGTGTCCCTGCTGTCCCAAAGGCAAAAATAGCAGGGAAACTGGGTAAAACCGCCTTGGGGACCCATCAGGAATGGCACTATTTTGAAGTCTCCGATGACCTCCCAGCCGTACTCATCATACTTCAAGGCGTCCAGCAAGATCTTGATGCTGTTGTAATCCTCTTTGAGGCGCACCGAGTGAGCCCAGGGGAAGAGACGGGTACTTGTTACCATGATGGAGCAGCACGGCTTTGAGGCTCCTGGATGAGCTGTCAATGAAGAGGCGCCACTCATTCTGGTTACAGGCGATTCCGATTGCCTCAAACAGACTGGTCACATTGTGGCAGAATCAGAGCCCATCTTGATGGGTGAAGAAGCTGGAAAAAAGTTGGTGACACTTCTTCTGATCTGCAACTTTCAGACTTGCATCCAACAAGTTTCACTGCTTGAGCCAAGACGTCAAAAGCTCGGCATTAGACTTGGTGATCAAGTCGTTGAGGTCTTTTTGGTTGTTGTAGTATGGGTTTCTCTCCTCAGCTCCACCTCTGAAATTGTCATCTGGATCGACAACGTCTTCCTCGCTCTCTGACTTGCTGCTCTCTTCTAAAGACGGCTGCTCTCTCTCCAGAGGAGTGGGTGGTACCGGGGCGATGGATGAAGGAAGGTCCGGATACGTGATATCTGGTGCATTCTTGCCAGTCTGACGTTTGTAATTGTCCACCATGCAGAAGTTGCAGTTGCTTGAGTGGTCAGTGGGTTCCCGCCAAATTCTTGGGATAGCGAACTTCATGGCTCTCTTTTCCCCTCTGTACCATCCTACAAAAATACATTTATTTCACCCATGACTAATGTGTAAGAGGTTATCGCAACATTTTTCATCCGTGATATATTTTTTCAATAACATTGAAAATTGTAAAACATTTTAAAATTAAAAACTTTTACAATTAAAATTTTTTGTTACAAATTTTATAACGTAAAATTCTGAGCAACAATTGTCAATCTTACCTTCCACAGTATTTTTTTGCATTGCTCGCAGGTGAAATTAGGCCCCCAGGGTCTGTCTTGATCCCCGACAGGCATGCCCAAATATGCCTTGCAGGCCTCACACATCTTAGCAGATGCGTCCACAGAGTGCTTTTTCGCTCTTGTCTTGATAAATTGGCCACAGACATAGCAAAATGCGTCTGCCGGATGCTTGCAGCCTCTTGATGCCATTTCAGAAAAATGCAGATATGTATCCACTTAGGCAGCTGGAACTAAACTGAACTGGTGGGCTTAAGGCCCCTGTATTTTACTACTATTTATATTACTGGAAAGTTATAGAATCTTTCAGAAGTTACTCAAAGTCTACTCAGCACTGACTCTACCTGGAATTCTCATAAAAAATAGGTAAATTTCAAAATATCACTGTCCTGGTCACAAAAGCAAAGTTTGTGGGGAATAACAGCCAATTTTTTCTATTTAAAGCTTTCGTGACTGCAGGGATTCATCTTCTTGGTTCTTTCGGTAAAGTCCCTTCTACGTGACTTTACCGAAAGAACCAAGAAAATGAACAGCCATTTTCTGTACTTTTGAGGCATAAGCAATTAGAAAACAACACTTACTACCCGGGGACACATTTTTTTCTGTTACACGGTGTTATTAAGCTCACGATACATCATTCAAATGTGTTTAAATGCACGTGTGTCGTGTGTGATGGGTTTACATCATCCCTCAACCCACTGGAGGCCGCTACAGCGCTCGCAATATTTAAAAGGAATGTAATCTTCAATCACATCGGAGCATTTCAATGAGTGCGGAAGAGGGCAATTCCATTCACCCCAATTGAATGAAGCGTACCACAACTGTAATAAGCAGCGGCGCAGTGACGCACTGCTCTCTGAACCCAGCCACCTAAGTTGGATTCCCATTCATGGCCTACAACAATGTCAAGTGCTCTCTGAACTAGCAATGCTCTCTGAACTGGCACTTCACCAATCCTTATCAGCATGGTGACGTGTGGTCAAACCGCCACAATGACCGATAGGGCATGTGGAGGCCTTCATCCAGCAGTAGATTGACAAAGGGCTATACATTATTTCTAATTATGAATAGCATTATTTTTTTACCATTGGGTCGATAAGCATTATTTTTCTGAACTCGTTTTTTTTTCATTGTTGAACTGTGGAAAAATATAAATTAAAGTTTTACACAACACAAAAATTTAAGATGTGCTCAATTTTTCTTGTAAGTCCTCCCATAAGGGCCTCTTGTTTCTAATTGTTCAAAGCAATGTAAGTGCCTACGTTTGGCATACGTGTCCCTGTTTAATATGTGATCATTAATGAACCAACGCAAGTAAACCCGTATACAATTCTTGTTAATGCATCCCGGTGAGGCCCTGCACGCAGATGAATATATAATCTGAATGCCAGTCGTTTTATTGCAACAATTTTGTCCAACATTGACCCCATAGCTCAGCCTAATGGCTTTGTAACCAAACAGTGAAAGAGAATGCTTGGAATTATTTTGTTTGTGCTTTCTTTTTGCAAATTATTAAAACAAATCTGCCAGATTTAATATATGGACAATACCACTAAAACATAACAACCTACTAATGTAAAACACATACTTTCCCCTGCTCCTCATGACTGACCATGTTTATCTATTCATTCACAACAATATTTCCCCTTTTTACACAGAACTTCCTCTCTACAGTTTATCCCTTTGCCTTAAACATGTAACCCCTCATCCACCCCCATTGTATTAGACTGCACGTTGTATGGTAGATGCCGTTGTATGTGCTCCCTGAAGCAGACGACGTGTTTCACAATGTATTAAAACATTTACGAGCCTAGGTGAGAATAAATCGTAGAATGCATGCAATGCCGCTCTTTTATTGAGACCAGAATAAATGGCACAGCACTCTATCAATCCACCGCTGGATAAAGGCCTCCCTGCCCTTTGTTTGCCATGAAGGTTGTTTGAATATACTTCACCACGTTGGTCAATGTGGGTTGATAAAGGAGGGGGCGCCCTGAACTTATTCAGATATCACTCACTACTGATATCAGGCACGGTCAGGAATCGAACTCAGGTGACCGGGTTCGTAGTGCAGTGTGCATACCACTCCACCACTGCACCTCCCGCTGCAAAAAATTAAATACATTGAATGGTAGCTACTCTTGAATCAATCGTGCAAGCAATGAATGAACAATGCCTATATTTGGGGTAGAATTGAATGGTTAGAGGAACACACATTTCTGATGTGTGTGTGGTGTGTCACGTGGATGGGTTTATCTATCACGCTGCTGCCCGGACAAAGCAACCCGCTCGGGCAACCGCCCTGCGGCTTCGAGGGCCTTACAAAGTGATTCATGTCTGTCCACCTACAGTGGCAAGGGCAGTGAACTCAAATATCCCCTTACGCCCTTCATCTGACACACTGTAACCGTGCTCTGATGTAGTCTGTTAAAATGTTTTTATTACAAACTGTCTCTGCTGCGCGATGGGATTTAATTTCCTGAGCACAAGAGCCCTAGGCCGGGTTACGGCATCTTTTTGTGACTTATTAAGGGTGTTGACATGTTGTGGCTGAAACGTTTTGCATCGGCCCACGCTGTTCGCCGGACCACCTGGGTAGCAACGGGGGGGGGGACCCTGGTCGCACTGGGTCTGAGTCGCCTCTGGGACAGAGAAGTGCTAATAAAGCTTAAGGCCCTTTGGTGATTTAGTTGTGGCTCCAGAGACGATGATGAGGCGTTAAAAAGTCAACGGAGATAGACAGAACCGGCCGACCGATGCATTGAATGAGTGGCGTTGTTTATTATTGACGTGACGTTTTGCTCGGTAGCATAAATATGGGAGTTTTGTTAGCGTTTTATGCTGAAATTGTAAGCATCTTTCATTATTAGTGGTTTGTGTTCGTCGTGATGGTACCATAGTTATATAAATTAGCAGTTTTTTTTTTACTTATTTACAAATAAATACAATTTTTTGTCAATGCAACAGTTTGCTCATTTATACGTGCACTTCATAGCACCTCAGGGAATACGATGGTTATAAAAGCATGTAAATCATAAGAAAAAAACACAAACACGTCCTTTGACAAACAACGTTGAAAACAAGAGATAAATAACTAAATAAAACATCGTGCCACACAAGCAGACTTTGTCTGTCAAGAAAAAGATAACACGACATTTGTG
Organism: Lampetra fluviatilis; assembly: GCF_964198595.1. Taxonomy (NCBI): domain Eukaryota; kingdom Metazoa; phylum Chordata; class Hyperoartia; order Petromyzontiformes; family Petromyzontidae; genus Lampetra; species Lampetra fluviatilis. The sequence continues at coordinate 6,829,356 of NC_136289.1, forward strand.
GTGGTGGCGTTTGGCGTTCGTGACTCGTCACTGGCTGAACTCAATGTCAGGGTTGTGCTGTTGGCCACTGAATGGCTTGTTTGGGTTTCCCCCCCCCCTCTCTGTTGTATTTACAATGCAACACCAGTAATTGGCGGGGAAATTCCTCGGAGTTCGCAATGTAAGCTCGCAGGCCACCCAAATAAAGCGTTGACATGGGGGCCACGTACCGGTTTACTGTAAATGAGCTGATTAATAACAAAGCGAGAACATTTCCCCTCTGACAAAAAAACACATCCAATTCTAATTCATCCTTGGGATGGTGAATTGATGTTCAACTGTCCTTTAATAAATGCAATTCATAGAGGTTTTTTTTAATTTGTGTTATACATACAATGTCAACCGCCAATTTTTTTTTGCTATGTGGGATTTCAAAATATCAAGGGAGGGCTCGAGAAAATAAAATCCTCCATGTTATCATTTCTTCACTTGGGGAAAATACCCCAGTGCCTGTTGTATAATTTCATAAAAATGTTGCTAGGAAACGAGCAAACACCCCAAAGACGTTGTTAAGTATTCGAAATGTGATTACTATTACAATGTTATTATTATCTTAAATTTTTCCCCCCAACTTTTTTGGGGCTTTTTATTATTTTATTACCGAACCCATCCAAAACGTAATCAGAGCTATTGCTTAGAGACATTGGTGCTTGTAACTTTATTTTTTTTCCTGCCCAGACTGCGGTCACATTTCTCAAAAGCTACAGCACTGATAATGCCAACAAAACTGAGAAGGGGGGGGGGGGGAGAGTACAGCGATGCAGATACAGACGGACAGACACGTGGGCAGACAGATGGACAGACTGACAGATGGACAGACAGACACACACACAGATGCCTCGGTGGAATGCACAGAAAGTGAGCAGAAAATAACCCTCTGGCAATTCTGGCAGAAGCGTTAAAAGACAAACATCCCTCACTGGAAAATGTAGAACCGATGAGGCTGGCGTTGTTTGTCTCGTTGCATGCAATGCAGAAAGTATTTAGCATCGTAATAAACACGTGCACATGTCTAAGGCGTTCCTGATGCACGTTTCGTGGTGGCAAGGCAGGTGTGTTGACGTCAAGGTCTTCACTTTCCACAGTGTATGCCACATGTGGCAGTATTTAAATGGAAATCCTCTTGTGGTTTGTTGAGGGAACACCACAGTGGGGGACACTACTAGCCTTGCAATAACCCCCCCCGCCCACCCCAAAAGTGATTATTTACCATGGAGAACAAAAGACCAACTCTGAACCTTGTTTTGGAATATGTTTAAGTTTAGTGTCATGAATCGATATAGTTAGAGGCCTTCTGCAACAACATTGATGGCTTTAGGCCTCTCCCAGGCCTTTTCAGTCCATAGGGGTTTTCTTGTCCATAATTCACCGCACCGGTCAACGTAGTTTGGTGAAGGAAGCGTCCAGGACTGGTTCAGATCGCCTTTCGCCACCGATGTTAGCCCTGGCCGAGAATCAAACTCAGGTTACCAGCTTCATAGCGCGCCATGCATTAACCACTGCGCCACCGCCACCATACAAATACGATGTGAGCATTTATTTCTAAATCGGTATTTGAAGAAAAAAAAACCGTAATGATCATCCTTTGTAATAGTTGTCACTTTTGGAACTGATGAAGGGAAAAACCTAACAATGAATAAAGAGATCCATTTGAGTTTCAAACGATGGCGCTGATCGCGGAGACATTTGTTGGTAATAACACGTACAAATAATAACACACAAATAATAACACAGAAATAATAACACACAAATAATAACACGCACAAATAATAACACACAAATAATAACACGCACAAATAATAACACGCACACATAATAACACACAAATAATAACACACAAATAATAACACACAAATAATAACACACAAATAATAACACACACAAATAATAACACACAAATAATAACACGCACAAATAATAACACGCACACATATTAACACACAAATAATAACACACAAATAATAACACGTACAAATAATAACACGCACACATAATAACACACAAATAATAACACACAAATAATAACACACACAAATAATAACACACACAAATAATAACACGCACACATAATAACACGCACACATAATAACACACAAATAATAACACACAAATAATAACACACAAATAATAACACACACAAATAATAACACACAAATAATAACACGCACAAATAATAACACACACAAATAATAACACACACAAATAATAACACACACAAATAATAACACACAAATAATAACACACAAATAAAAACACACACAAATAATAACACACAAATAATAACACGTACAAATAATAACACACGCAAATAATAACACACAAATAATAACACACAAATAAAAACACACAAATAATAACACCCAAATAATAACACACAAATAATAACACCCAAATAATAACACCCAAATAATAACACACAAATAATAACACCCAAATAATAACACACAAATAATAACACACAAATAATAACACCCAAATAATAACACACGCAAATAATAACACACACAAATAATAACAGACAAATAACACCACGCACACATAATAACACGCACACATAATAACACGCACAAATAATAACACACAAATAATAACACGCACACATAATAACACACAAATAATAACACGCACACATAATAACACACACATAATAACACGCACAAATAATAACACACAAATAATAACACGCACAAATAATAACACACAAATAATAACACGCACAAATAATAACACACAAATAATAACACACACAAATAATAACACACACAAATAATACAAATAATAACACACGCAAATAATAATACGCAAATAATAACACACGCAAATAATAACACACACAAATAATAACACACACAAATAATAATACGCAAATAATAACACACGCAAATAATAACACACACAAATAATAACACACGCAAATAATAACACACGCAAATAATAACACACACAAATAATAACACACACAAATAATAATACGCAAATAATAACACACGCAAATAATAACACACACAAATAATAACACACACAAATAATAACACACGCAAATAATAACACACACAAATAATAACACACACAAATAATAACACACACAAATAATAATAACACACAAATAATAACACGCGCAAATAATAACACACGCAAATAATAACACACAAAAATAATAACACACACAAATAATAACACGCACAAATAATAACACACGCAAATAATAACACACACAAATAATAACACACACAAATAATAACACGCACAAATAATAACACGCGCAAATAATAACACACGCAAATAATAACACACGCAAATAATAACACGCACAAATAATAATAACACACAAATAATAACACACGCAAATAATAATAATAATACGCAAATAATAACACACACAAATAATCACACGCGCAAATAATAACACGCACAAATAATAACACACACACAAATAATGACACACACAAATAATAACACCCAAATGATAACACACAAATAATAACACGTACACATGTAAATACAAAATGAATACTCGGCCATAATCGGTCTTTGCACAAAATAAATCAAAGCACTTTAAGATGACTAGACGGTTTAATTTTGATTGTTTTTTTTATGAATACAATATCATTTTGACTGCCGTGAAGTCCGTGTCAAATGGTAGAATAATGTTGGTTCCCAGGTGTACGCTTCCCCCCCCCCCCCGAGCACTGCAATGCCTAACTACTGTATAATGAAGCCCCTTCAAGTAGCTGCCTTTGCTGCAGCAGCTGAAGGCGAAGGAGCCATGCGTTCTTGTATAAACTCACCTCCCAGCCGCCCAGTGATAGAGTATAAACAGCCAAGTGGCTGCACCAACCCTAGGCGACGTGCGAATTCGCGAGGCTGTTTACAGAGGGCCTGCGCCTCGAACAGATGTCGCCTGTTAATAATAACAGACTTTGTGTGTGGACGCCCCATAACTCAGTAAAACCATTAGTGCGCTACTCTGAGGGTGATGTAAAAGTTAACAGTAGCCTGCAAATGAAGAGGAAGACGAAGATAAACAACGAAAGGTGCCTTCGGTGTGGTCCTCTCCCAAGAAAGCGCTGTTTTATCACCTGGCCTGGCAATATATCGTCACATCTCACGGATGGCAAAACCTTTGAAATAATCATTTGCTTGCCTTCCCTGCGCTTCGATGTTAGTTTTCAGGAGTGACGTAATTATTGTCTTTTACCCAAGGGTGGCTCTCCATTGAGGGGCATAGTTGTTCAACCACGGCTATCGGAATCAGAATATTTATTTATTCTGGAGGAATCCGATGAGCTACACAGCTCTTGTTTCATAGATGTCCAGTAACATCGGTGGAGGGTGAAATCTGATCTGATCCTGAGCACTTCCTTTATTTCACCCGCACTGACCAGCATGGTGAAGTATGGTAACAAAAATAAGCCAAATTTCGATTTAAAACTTTCGTGACTGCAGGGATTCATCTTCTTGGTTCTTTAGGTAAAGTCACGTGGAAAGGAAGTAATAAAATAATAAAAAATAAAACATAATAAAATAATTATCACGACCTTCTTGGTTATTTCGGTAAAGTCACGTAGAAGGGAAGTAATAAAATAATAAAAATAAAACATAATCAAATAATTCTCACGACGTTTCGGCCACAACGCAAGCAGCCGTCCTCAGGTGAAGACGCTGTCTCCCCGACAGACCTGGTCTTCACCTGAGGACGGCTGCTTGCGTTGTGGCCGAAACGTCGTGAGAATAATTTTATTATGTTTTATTTTTATTATTTTATTACTTCCCTTCTACGTGACTTTACCGAAAGAACCAAGAAGAAGAATAAGCCATTCCCGATACGGAAAGGAGTGAGCATCCAGCAGTGGATTTATGAAAGGCTGCGAATCGTTGGTAACATTATAATGTATGGACAATACCCACCCATATTATAATTGGACCCATTTGGGGTGTCCCCTAATTTGAAAGATGCAGGCGTTATGTTTGCCCTGCTGGTAGATGTCAGGGAAAGCATGTGGCAGTTGTGTTCACGCAGAGTAATGTGTTGTGTTTTACCCTGAGCAACGGTGCCAGGTTTGTGTGCCCCCTCGAATGCCAACCGATCTCACCCTTATACCCCCTCCGCACCCGATTCTGCCCCCCACTGAGTGGAAATGTGGATCTACCCCCAGATACCAACAAAAAAAAGTACTGCGTTCGTAAATAAAATAAAAACGATTGCGCAAACAAAGTCATATAATCAGATCTCATCAAGTGCATACCGAATGTTAGATCGTTTAAAAAAATAAAATCTGCCTTTAAGGCATGAGCAGCTGGTCTCACGAGACTTGAACAAGTAAAGGGGCAATTTGCCTTCGTGACAGACTGGGAGAGTTTGTCGAAAAGATGAAAGTTGTTGGAGCTGTTGTCTTTAAAGGGAACGCTACACAGCAGTAAATGATAAAAAGCATTCTTTGACTGACCTTGAAATAAAAAAAAGTCTCCAGTTTGTATTATAAACACGATGAGAGGTCGAACTCGGTTCACGCATTCTAATCTGCATGAACGTCAGCAAAATCCCAGTTTGTACTCTGGAAACATATACCGTGCAGTATTGTGCGCAAGCACTTAACGGCAGAGGCTTCAGATTTATTTAATAAAATGGATTTTAAAGGAAAGACTACATTTGGCAAAGAAATGTATGGCTTTATTATACACACATATATACTTGATCTCTTTGTCTTAGAATGAGCATTGCTGTCTTTTAAGCGCCCCGTAACATTCCCATCACACGTCTGCTCATTCACGTCAAGATATAACCTTCACCCAAACCTGACCTCTGAGACCACTAAATAGACTTAGATGACCAATAACTCATTTAAAAGGTCTTTGTCTAATTAGCGGGCAGATCTTCACACTCCAACACCACTGAGCTCTCCATGACCCGGCATAAATTAGCAGCTGTCATCTAATATGCACACATTCACACGAGTCCAAACCTTTGGGCCCCATATGACCACAAAAAGGACATTGCAGCAGATGTGGCAATCCATCAGAAGTCTGCAATGGATACACTTTTCACGATTTGCAATCGCGTGCGTTTTGCAATGTCCAACAGAACTTCATTATAACCTCACTAATGCCATTCGAAAACGTATTTATAATTTACAATGTTGTGCTAGTGATGTTGGTAAAAAAAAAACTTCTTCAAGGACTCATCCCACCGTAAGTCACGATGCAACTGCTGGATGAAGACGGCCAGAGGTTGCGGACAGCTCTTGCGGTCGATGCCTGCAATGCAACAATGCAGCTATCATCGTTGGGGGCTCTGCGGGTGACATCGTCTCTGGCATGTCCTCTCCCTTGACCATCGCGCCGTCGTTAAGTCTCCACGGCCAGCCATAATCCCTTCGGCCGTTGTTGTCCTTCCCCAGCCGCAGGTTACTTTCAATGCGATGGTCTCTGACCTGCGTGCGTTTTCCGATCCATGCGTGCCTCTTAACATCCCTCGGTGTGCTGTGATTCCAAGCGTGCATCTCTCCGTGCATCCTAGAACACTCCTCGAGTTTTTTTCGTCGAATTTTTAATATCCCTGTTTCTAATATGTTCGCCAGAGTAGCGAATAGCCACTAATCAGCTTATATTCCACTCACTCGTGTCTATTACCGCAAATATCCATCGCTATTGTTACGACCTGTCAAATTGTCATTAACATCATTATGTAAAATGCCATTTGTGGTGAATCTCTTGTGATAACCAATCTCAACACCTCCACGCATGAGGCTTCGCAGAGCACATTGGAGCCCCGGCTGTGACAAATAATTCAATGCAGCGTTCTCTGAAATATGCTTTGTTCACAAGTGCACTGAAATGCAATGTTTAACATCCGTTCTTGCGTGAAACACGCTTTCACTCGCAACGACAGATTTATCGATGATAATAATAAAAAAAAGTAAAGTTTCGCATAGATGTACGGGGAGGTGCAGCGTGAGACTTTCTCGTGCCTGAACACACAGTGGCATTCACTGCACGTGAACCGAGCGCGTCCAGAACCACCACCTGTCAAGGTCCTCGAACCAAAAACAACACCACTGCGGAACGCCGAGAGCAGCTGTAATCTGGACGTCAACGACGGTGGCATCTCACCTGGAGGCAAGTAACATTCATAATAATAATAATAACAATTTAGTGCATGTGGCATTCGCCCAATTCTTATAGAGCTAAGGCTGTCACAAAGAAACTATATTTCACGGACGAGTGTAGACTGCCATTACGGGGGCGATAATTAATTGTGTTTTTCACCCAATTAAATTATTTAGCGGGTCATTTTCAAAGCTGACACATTTGCACCATGATACCAGCGCACTTGGCCTACGACTCCTAATTTTTTTAAATACGTCACTAGATCTTTCATGTCCCCTCTGAAGCAGACTCACCACCCACCCGTGGTCAATACACTGGCAGTATTAACCAGGACGGTCGCTGGGTTTCCGAACCGAGAAACTACACACAAAGATGATAATTGGTTTTTTACCCTTCTATCTGGCAACAAAACTGACACCTTTTTACAAGGAGTCACGTTTGAATAGACCGCAATACCTGCAGTCATAATACAAACAAAATACATAACTCTGATAATGTGCACTGTCCTTGAAGTTGATTGGTCCACACCCGAGACAGCTTTCCTTAGAGCCTAGTCTCACATGGGTTGGACCAGATGACGCCAAAAGGCGCACCAATCAACTTCAAGGACAGTGCACATTATCAGAGTTATGTCTTTTGTTTGTATTATGACTGCAGGTATTGCGGTCTATGCAAACGTGACTCCTTGTAAAAAGGTGTCAGTTTTGTTGCCAGATAGAAGGGTAAAAAAACAATTATCATATTTTTACTGGCAAATGAGGTTCCCATAGTACACACAAAGAGGCAAGGGCGTATAGCAGTGCACCACTTTTACTTTGCTTTATGACTCAAAAACCAAATATTCGAGCGCGGAATGAGAAAAGTATAATCACATGGCATCTCTGAGCTGGAACCAACTTCAAAAAGCATGACGACCATGCATTGAAGTGCGTACAACCCTATGAAGGCATTCCATATTTGCAATAAAGGGCAAGCCGCTGGTGTATTGTGCTATATTGGTTTATTTTGTACAATGTAGGCATTACTAGTTAAATGTGACTACATAACACGATCACTCTTATATTATTACATGGGACTCTGCACTTACAAATGTCCCGGTCTAGCCCAAGAGCATGACAGGGCAAGTTACCGTTGTTGTCCCCGGCGCTGATGTGTAAACAGTGCTCGTAGTTACCCATTTAAGGATGAGTCGACCTAGGAGAGGCCCAGAACTTATTCAGATAATCTCGGGTCGCCAGGTTCGTAGCAGAGCGCGCTAACCGCTGCGCCACCGCTCCACACACACACACGCGCGCGCGCGCGTGCACAGACAGGCAGACACACACACGCGCACAGATACACACTCAACAGTGTTATTATGTAAGAGGGTTCATATTCTACGTGAAGGCCACCCTAACAAGGCGGCTCTGCGTGCGTTTCCTCAAAGTGCCAATGACTGAGTGATGTGCGGTTGAATTTCGCGGGAGCTCCTTGCTGGCGGTGTGAGGCATTACAGCTGGCAACTGCTTGGGGGCCCCCTCCCTCCCCCCTCCGCCCTCCTCGGCATGCGCAACACACACGGCGTGGCTCGGCTCGTGTTTTTCTCTGTGTGTTAAATAAGTGGGATTCCTGCGGAGAGTGTCCCAGCCACCCACGGTGACGACGCGTCCCTCCGGAGCGCTAATATCTTAATTCCAGCCCTCTCTCTCTCTCCCGTCTCTCTCTCTCTCTCCCACTCCACACTCTCACCACCCAACCTTTGTCCGCTCGGCTGTATGACTGCGCTGTAGACGCACGCGACGCAGCATCGGCGTGCCGCTATTGTGCTTGTGTGTTGTCTTAAAATTAGACATAACGATTGTACGGTATTATTTGAAATGCCGCACGCAACTCAACATCGGCGTGCCTTAAAAAGCTGACCCCCCCCACCCCCCCACCCCCCAAATAAAAAAGCATTGCCCCGGACAAGTTGTGCTTGGCCCGCTATTGTGCGTGTGTGTGTGCGTTGTCTTTAACATTATAAATAAATAACAATTGCAAGGCATTATTTGAAATACCGTAAGGAAAACAAACGCCACGGTATTGTGTTTGGTTACAGGAGCAGTTTAAAATCAGACGCTGCTGCTGCTGAATGTCGGATGCTGTTTAATTAACCTCGGTTGTTCGTGAGAAAGTACGGAAGTAAGTATTTATATTTGACTTTCCCCTCCAAAAAAATAGTTTCTACTTAAAACAATGAAATTGCCACGCGTGATGTTTGCCCAGACTTTCATGTTTTGTCGTGTGCATTGTACCACAACTGTGTCCATATTTTGGAATGTAAGTTGCCTGAGTTTGGGAATGCTGTCAGTCTGATTTATCTTAAAAAATCTAATTTATTAAACAGAAGAAGCAAATATATATATAAACAGTACATCACTTGACAGCAATTATAGCCCGAGTCTTTAAGACCAGCTGTCCCATGATCACAAGGAGCCTTGGTTCAAATCCTGGTCAGGGTCAACCCGGCCCATACTCGTTCCAGGGTTGGTAAAATAAGTACTACCTCATGACCACTGCTAGGTTTGGGGGGTGGTGGGGGTATTACCCATACTCTGTGTTATACTGTAAAAGGTAAAGGTGCAGCCCTGCAATTGCTTACTCACGCCACCGCCGGCAGAAGGTCTTGCACCTCGAGTTCCACAGAGCCCATTTAGAGGTTATTGTAGCCGAAGCTTCACGCTGGTCAATCGTCTTAGAAGAGGTGGGAAGTCATCTTCTTGGTTCTTTCGGTAAAGTCACGTAGAAGGGAAGCAATAAAATAATAAAAATAAAACATAATAAAACAATTCTCACGACGTTTCGGCCACAACGCAAGCAGCCGTCCTCAGGTGAAAACCAGGTCTGTCGAGGTGGGAAGTGCCCACACTTTACCCAACCGCAGCCGACCAGCTGATCGACGACTCAAATTTGTACCGCTGAATGGAAAGAGGTGGCCGAATTGAATAAACTTACCCGTTGTTTCAACTGCTGCGCCAGTAGATTGAACTGGTGACACTGGATTGCGCCTTCATTGTGCTCACCGTTACACCATTGGAGCATCGGTAAATGGAGTATATGTAAAAATGTATGCAAAATATTGTTTACACTTGCGTCATGTGAAAATAGTGTTTGTCTTCTTCTTGGTTCTTTCGGTAAAGTCACGTAGAATGGAAATAATAAAGTAATACAAATAAAACATAATAAAATAATTCTCACGACGTTTGTCTTATACCTCGCCACGCACGCATTCAGGTATATAAAGACCACGCCTGGCCACCGTTGCCTCCCTGGTGGCGATGTTTACACACCCCTGTGTCGACCTAGGGAAGGCCCAGGAGGACTGGTTCAGATAATTGTCACCGGTGTTTTCCGTGAGCTGGAATCGAACTCGTGCCGCACGCGTTCGTAGCGCAGTGCGCGCTAACCCACAGTGCCACCGCTCCCCACGTGTGCACATGCACACACACGCACGCACACACACACGCACACAAACGCGCGCGTCCAATTTTTTCCCAGCTGAACTTTCCCGCCCCCCCTCACCCCCCATGTGTTTTGCATGTGATGGCCACGCGCAGTTGTGCACCGACGGAAAGAGAAATAAATACGACAGCGAGAAAAAACAAACTGGGCCACAGGCTAGCAGAGCGCGCGGCACGGAGCGTTGCCAGCGTGTCGGAGTGCTGGCGCGCCCCCCCCCCTCTCCATCGCAGAGACAGCCGCCCCCGATAATGCAACACATCCCCAACTTGCCTCCTCACTCGCAGGAACCCCCCCCCCCCCCAGCTATTGGACAGCGCTATCACCGTGCGTGGCGAATAGGTACAATTGTGCGCCTGTGTATGCTGCGAATGCATTATGAGGTCGCGCGCGTTAAGCGCAAGGCGCTTGCCACAAATGAACCGCAGTGCCTTGATGATTTCGTCAAGGAGCATAAACCATCGCCACGCATCTTCGTAGCAGCAGCGGCTTTTGGCTGCAAGCCATTGAATGAGACGGCGGTCACCGCGTCGCGCGATTTCGGATGCGCTTCTGCGGCCGTCTGGAACGCTCTTCCTTCCGATATTGGGAAGCCACTAGAGCAATGCACTTTTAAAGCATTTAGATTGACTAATTTCTTTAGGCCATTGTGTTGCAGGCGTCATTATCCAGCGTTTAGAAAATGACCCGCAAAAGACTGAATTTGGATTACACGTTACAATCATCGCTGCCCCCCCCCCCTCTCTTCTGCAGACTCATGCCCGATTACAGTCCCGCGTGCTGAGTCACCTTGTGTCATACAGGGAGCAGCTGGCCGCTGGGTTGCCTCCTTTCAAACGCGTCGAGATGAGATGGGATGCAAGTCGATTGCTGATCGCATGTCAAAGGGCTCTGAGAAGTCCGGCGTTAAGGGTACTCGAGAAAACAAAACAAATCTTTATAATGTTTTTACTACTCAGTGCTGATTGGATAAACTTCGGTCTCCTACTCCTTGGGTTAGGCTGTCTCATTAGAACCTGGCACGCTCTCTGAGGTTACCCGGCCACCTCATCTTAGTCAGATTTTCCGGAACAACGTGAAATTGTCTCCATTACCAATCGTGGGGGCAAAAATGTGAAAAGATAAGAATCTGAGCCTCTGTTGTATGACATATAGCTCTAATAACATGACACAGTAGCGAACGACTGTATAATGTCAAGTAAAGGCACAGCAATACAAATGTTTTCTCATGACATTGTTGTCGGAAATATGCATGTATCTATGTTGAACTTCTTTTGCACAGTACGTAGCCGACCGTGCTGATCAGAGGTGCAGAGTCAGAAGGACAACGAACTAAACACAAACCGCGGTTCTAATAAGAACCTCAACTAGAGGGAGCTCAAGAGAGCCCTTCTACATGGTATTTGGCCTACTCTTCCACGTTGGCCAATCATCTTTGAAGAGGTGGGAGTACTCACACTTCATCCTACCACACGCGACCGACCGATCCACTCACTGTGGCGAACCCATTTGTACAGCTGGCCAGACAGAAATGGGGTATTTAAGAAAACGGCCAATTGTTTCAAGCCACGTGGCACGATGGAATATGAACCGGCAACCTCTGAATTGCAAGTCCAGTGCGCTAACCCTTACACCACGGTCACTATGTATTGCAACGGAATTTGTTTTCAGCCTGACTGAGATCATGGCCAATTCAGAGATTGATAGATCAAGATTGGAGTGTTACCAAGTTATTCATTTATTTATGAATCTCTGGACTTAAACGGTCTTAAATCTGTGCCCAGAGATGACACATTCACTTCTTATTCTCTTTCCCCGAAGGGCAGTGTTGTGGGCGCAGTATCAAGGATTCACACCATTAATACTGGCCACTTGTAAAAATATAGCGTTTAACATTTCATTAATTACACTGGCCACATGTGCCCGTGAGTCACCCTGAAAAACGGGATTTGGCCAACGTGTCCTTGTGAACAAACACGGACCAGGATATGTGTGGACAGCCGCCTAACAGGACAGCGTTGTAATGAAGGGGTTTTTGTGTAAATAAACGTAGAAATAAAAAAAGGGAAAAGTAAATAAATCCACGTTTAATTGTGCATACGTGCAAATGTGAAACAGAGCATACACATTTCATGATGTCTCACCAACGCTCTTTGTTAACGGAGGGTGAAACTTCAGCAATTGTTTTTCTTAGGATTTTTTGTTTACTGTTATAATTTACAACCCTATTGTTATTATTTTGAAGGGAGGGTTCAGGACTTTTGGTTCAGATATCACCCATGGCTGGGAATTGATCTCACGAGAACATTCACGGAGCGTGATGCTCCGATTTCAACCATAATTCGTGCATTAACAGTGCATGCTGGTAGAACAGAGTACTGGTGAATGTTCATGGTTCTCACAATGGGCCGTGAGGTCCACATGAAACGTTTCCAACTTTGTCCTTTCACCGCCATTAATGTACACATTTTGGCTAAAATCTGAGAATAACACTCCCACGAATTTTCCTTGTCAGTGTCAGCTAGGTTTGCAGCGCAGGTTGCAGACTAATGTGCAAACACACTGATCCACAGGGTTACGGTGCAAAGTTTTACCAAGGTTAGCGGATTGGATGAACACAGAGAGAATATTATGCTCTCATTTTGACGGTGAGATTTCAACAAGGCCCGGCACAACACCGCTAGACGTTGGAGCGATCGCTAAGTGCTCACACGTGGGAGAAAAGTAAATAGCGGATAATAAATTGACATGTGAAAAAGCACTACTCCGAGTGAAATTGAGGAAAAGTGGTGAGAGTGATTGGCGTGCTTTCGCGAGAACAGTTGTGAGCGGCAATTTGACACTGAGCAGACACCGCACAGGAATCCCTCGTCTCACACCTTTGTGATTCGGAATTATAATTTCTGTTTTGCTTTTTGATGCAGCAGCTGTCACGAAGGCCCTTTTACCTCTCGAAGCCAGGTGAGCCAGGTGTGTGGGAATGTTTTGTTGTTACACTCGGAGAGACGTGAACAGGCCACGCGCGCGTAAAAGGGTCATTGCAACAACAAAAAAATGGCATTTGTTCAAACAAACTGCATAACAAGGTCCATTAACAGCTGTCACAGTGCGTGCTGGGTCGGTTTAAGAAATCAATGTTTTCCCCGACCACAATTTATCTCTGGGTCAGAGGTATTTGGCACATTAACCCCACATTGCAAGATTAACCTACTGAGCCAACAGCAACGGCTACTTCATGCATCACATTTAATGAAAGAAAATCGTGCAGTCTGATGCTTTCTTTAAGCAGAGAGAATTGTGCCCCAAACCATTACCCTTTATATGCGGGATATAATCCTCATCGAGTCTCAAGTAAAGCTGTCACCTTTGAGGCATTAAAAACCCCAGGATATATCATTGGAACAAGAATTTCTCACAATATAAGCAGAGGGGAGAACTGCATGTCAATGCAGTGCATTATTGCACCACTGACAAAAACGGGGACTTTTCATGTTCCTTGGGAAGACTCAGAGATACCCCAGCAACTTCAAAAAAAGAGGACTTTCTTAAAAAATCCAGGACAGGTGGCAACCCAAGTCTCAAGATATGTTTAGGGGAGGTGTTCTGGCATGTTTCGCACACTGCCCCTTTGAAACTATTGACATGAACGCGCTATGTTATAGGCTGATGAGGCCCACTCCACTCAGCGAAAACAGCACCCGTTGATGTGCTAGAGCAAAGGAGTATTTAAGATACTCAGTAAGGAAGTGATTGCAAACCGTAGGATTATAGACAATATGCACACGCAAAAATGTGTAACAGCATCATTGCCGAATGAGCTACTCCACACCAATTTCAGTAATCACACATGCCCCCCCCCGCTGCCCCACCACGCCCCCCACAATTTTGAATATTACATGTTTGTGTTGGTGAGCAGGACTCTTGAGTACAAGTGCCGTGCCTCTGGGTCTTCTGCACCAAACTTAGATGTGTGGTGCAATTTTCCATGCGGTTGTGTCAGGCCTGTAAATTAGGAATATAACAATTTACCTCTTATCCTCGTGTTCAGATTCATCTTCACGAGTTGGGGGGGGGAAGGGAGGGAGGGGGGTCATGATTATATTCAATAATCGATTCTCTTTTGGCCCTTGCGAGTGAATGTAAAACCTTCCGTAGCTGCACGGCTTATTTCAACCGGTTAATTTTCAGCCCTTTGTTAATCAACGTATATTTTACATATAATACCATCCAATTCTTGATGAAGGCGTCCCCTTGCTCTGTCAGTCATTGGGGTTACTTGACTATATTTCGCCACGTCGGTTCAGGGCAAGTTTTTGAAGGGGTGGGGGGGGACTACTGGTTAAGATATCCCTGGCCACTGACATGGCTGGGCATCGAACTCAGGTCGCTGGGTTCACGGCACAGTCTGCTCACCACCGCACCACCAACCCTCCCAGGTAAATCAATTACAAACGTACTTATTAAAGGAATATAATTTAAAAAAAATAATTCTCACACGCAGAAAGCATTGCTGTGTCATGAGCACTATTATTGATATTAATTTATGCATTGTCGCGTGTCTAATTGCAAGTGCATGATTCATTCATCATCACTGGTGGCCTGATTTTAGGTTGACTTGACACGAAGCAAGTACCTGGCACCATGTGGTCTGCATCAAAACTTTGGAGAGACACGAGCGGCAGAGTGGTGCACGATATTAGTCGAATATTGTGATTACGTGTAGTAAGCATCTGTCTACGTAGGCTTAAATGTTTCTTTCGGCGATCTAACGTAACCTTTTAATCGTCATTTCGTAGACAGATATATGATCAGAGTATGTGAAAGGCACTCGCACTGTGTTCAGTGATATTGTATATATTTCGTTAAAAGCCTACAAAAGGCATTAGCATGGCCAACAATTGGGAAAGCAGTTCTTTTTTTTAGTAGTTTTAGTTCCCCCCCCCCACTGTTATTCCGAGTGCACTATCGGAGTCTTGTCATGATAGAGAGAATCTATTTGGAAATCTCACAGAGGAGTTTGAGCCCTTTTGCGTCAGAGAATTGCTGCGGAAGTGATTTTTCACGGGACTTCTGAAACTATCTTCAAGTGGCCTTTTTATTAGTGTAGAGCACTCTTTCCCACACACTCTGCTCTGAGATTGTTTGCCTTCTATGGCAGCCATACAAATGCATTTTTCATTTACAAAGCTGGAAGTTAGCCAAATTAAGTGCAAAACCAAACTTGATGTGAAGATGGTCGTTTATTTTAGCAGGGGGGGGGTCATTGGTTGTGACCATTGCTGAGGCCATCAACTTGCTACGCGTGAGGTCCAAGTTTAATCACTGGTAGGTGACTGCCCAGATTCAAACTCAGGACTTCAGCAGCGCTGGCTCATCAGTCAAAGCCCCCTGAGCCTCCTGGTACTTCATGAGAGCACAGAGTGAGTGTGCACCATCGATAAACTAAACTGTATGGATTTTTAAATTTTATTTTACAAGGTAAGGCCCACTGAGCTGTACAGTTCTTTTTCAGAAGCGACCTGGCCGCAAATGATCGCTCAACGAAGTGGCTTATCACGTGGACATTTGACCCTTTTGGCGGTACCCCGGGGTACCAAATAATACTAAATGGCCGAGGCAATTAAATATTTTATTTCTGGGACAATATTTTTTCCAGGGGTTTACTTAACTCTGCAACTGGGGTACCAATCAATCCAAAATCAGTGCTACTCTGCGATGTCTAAACGCAGCGAGGACGATTGCGCTGAAACTCTGAACGCTCGCGTATGCACCACAGTGCATCGTGTACAGCTCGTCGAGATGAGTCGATTTCCGCTTCGCCGACCATCAACAGACTAAAAACGACTGCATCACGGACATTATGCGAGAGCGGGGGTACTATGGTAACCCGGGGTACCGCCATAAGGTTCATTTATAGCAGCCAAATACTCTAAACGCGTGTTTATAAATGTGAAAGGAAAACCCGAGAACCCGGAGAAAAATACATGCGACCACGAGGAGTTAGAGACACGCAAACTCCAAATATACAGCAGGCGTCAGGCTTGGGATTGAACCCATTTCCTCCTGCATACTAGGCGAGGGAGTTAACGTCTATGCCATTTGTGGCCAGGTCGCTTCTGAAAAAGAGCTATATAGTTCAGTGGGCCTTATCTAGTAGAATTAAAAATAGTTTATAATTCTAGTTTAAAGGTCCCGTTTCACCTTTAACGGCAGTTTTCTCCCGTTGTAATGTTTCTGTCTCTGCAGCATTGATACTCCCAGCATCCTCAACCAGCCCGTGTCAGTCGCGAATTGAGTCGCGTAAAGTCACAAAAGTATGCGAATGCATTATAATGATTTCACGTCAGATGTGTAAGAACCGGCGTGTTTTTGAACGAGCCTCAGAAAAGAACATTTGTGCGTAATCGCCGCAGTTGTTCCAGCCTGCGTTTGCGTGCTACTCTTTGACGCTATAGTGATAGCAGACGAGTGATTAAACTGCATGTAGGAAAACTCCCCGTGTTTGGGAATATTTTCACAAAGCTGAACTGATTGGTTCTTTTTTTTTCGAACGTGCTGCGTCGTGCGGAATTTAAGTGGTTTTTTTCTCCGACTTGCAGCGTTGTGCGGAATGTTAGTTCTTATCTTTTGTTTTTCCCCTTTTTCTATTCATTTACATTGGCACTCGATGCTAGTTTGCGAACGGGGGCTGTGTTTGGCCTCGCGGCCAGAGCGACTCAACTTGCAGGGTCAAAAGACATCGGCTAGTGTTCTTACCCATTGGGACAAATTGGCAGTAAACGCAATATAAATACAGCAGATATACGAGAGCCCTTGCTGTCCTATGTCTGGACGTATCCAGGTAATCTGACTTCCAATCATAAGCAAACTTAAAATATGGATTATCAAAAAATCCCGAGCAAAGGATCTCCAGAACAAGTTTATTTCCTCGTCGATGACAATATTTTCAAGCCATTAATTTTTAGATTAAACATGAGCATGTACAGAACGTTTATTTTGTCAATCCACTGCTGGATGAAGGCCTCCTCATGCCACGTGACTCTTGGGGGTTGTTTGCATTTCTCCACGTCGTACTGACCATACTTCTCCACGCAGGTTGATGAAGTCGTAGAGGACAGTGCGGTTCAACAAAGACATTTGCGTTACTGGTTTCTGCGGACAACTTCAACCCACCTCCGCCTGTAGGCCCTGTTTTATGCGTGGTGGTGACCCATCCAAACACAATCTAGGAATCCGTCCTGCTTAGCTTCCGAGATCTGATCGTCGAAAAAATTGCATACATCTGCTCTAATATTTCTTGCAAAAACATTAATAGCATATGTACACAAACAGCTTTAGGGCACACAAATGTTCAACAAGTTTTGAAATTAAAAGTGTCGCACCACATTAAATTCA
The DNA here is from genome assembly GCF_964198595.1 of Lampetra fluviatilis. NCBI lineage: Eukaryota > Metazoa > Chordata > Hyperoartia > Petromyzontiformes > Petromyzontidae > Lampetra > Lampetra fluviatilis. The sequence continues at coordinate 6,847,374 of NC_136289.1, forward strand.
GAGTCTATTTTGCTTTCTCAACAAAAACTGCAATGCTATTTCACAAATAAAGTGATCGTATTGCTAAGCAGATTGTTATCAACTTGATGCCACTGTGTGTAAGAACATCAAAGTCCATGTCTCGCTTAGACATCTCCTATCCACTTTCAAATTATGCCGCTGAAAACGGATTGTGTCGTTCATCATCGCGATGCTGACATTTCAAAGCAGACCCAGTGCTATGAAAATATTTAGGTAAGTGTAAACTGTTTAAAATGTCCGAGGCTTTGCGCAGTAACGTTTAATAATGTGCCTTGAGACTTGATCGGGTGCTGTGGTAACAGGATAAATAACTTCTGCAATGGCCGGCGCACAAGCGGTGTTTACACTCGGTCGTGCAGTTGCACACTTCGGCTTCGCTCGCGTTCGGCCGTGGTCTTCCTCGGTGGTGTCCTAATCCCTGGGAACTGCCTTTCGGGGTCACATAATGTGTAACCCGCAAGTGAAACATGAACCCTCGCAGTGGTGTTTGGGAAAGGCTGATTGTAATTGCCGCTTCACATTCACTCCTGACGCCGCTCACGATAATGCGAATGGTTCAAAGTCGAGATAATGCAACGTGGGAAATCGGCTTAAAACATACATATATTGCAATTAAAATATTGATGGTGGACACAAGCTTGGTTCATGATAAAGAAACGTGCTGCTGCTGTTACTGTTGTGTGCGTGCCTGTGCGTGGTGAAAGCGGTAGTTTAGATTTCGATTTAAAGCTTTCGTGACTGCAGGGATTCATCTTCTTGGTTCTTTCGGTAAAGTCACGTAGAATGGAAATAATGAAAGAACCAAGAAGGTAGTTTAGATGTTAACGCGCTGTCCTCAGGACCCTGCGATCCGAGTTTGATTCCCACTCATAATCATCACTGACGATGATTTGAACCGGTCCTGGGCCACCCCAATATCGACCATATGTAAATATTGCAACTAGGGAGATAAAGGCGGCCGAGGGTGGTGTTGGCCACCCACCCACCCCCTTGTGTGCCAGGCCAGCCTTCATAGGTGCTCGCTAACAGCACTTGTCCCAACAGCTTATACGGAATACCTTTGTCTCTCTCTTTTTGTGGTGATAGTACGTATTTATATTTACATTTATATGTATATATGTCTGTGTGATTGTATTGGCATCACATACAAGTTGTAGTCCAGGTAATCAGCTAAGTTGCAATCCAAAAAAATGTGTGATAGTCTGGTTGATTACCCACGTAATGAAGGTTAATGAGTTAATTTCCATAAGAATTCATCCCAAGGCTGTTACAGACAATGTTCTGATGTCACGCTCGGTTTTTTTTATTAGCTTAGTTTATTTACGTCAGATTTGTGTAAGTGGTGTTTAAAAATACCCAACGGCTTTATGGGTAATTATGCAGTACGCATGTAATCAGATGTCCTGTGAAATTATTTAGAAAGAAAATAAAATGCGTGCAATTAAACGGGCACATTAAATTGCCTAAGGAATGAAAACAAAATCAACACCAAGTGAGACGATGATCTGGTTGGTTCAAGTCAAGGGCTAATGTCTCCCAGAAGGCACGAACACACGCTATTGTGTAAACAAAAGATCAACTTGTGTGGGATGCTGTATCGGCAGACAAAAACGGTGCAAAGAACACCTGGCCCATGCTGTTTGCAGGGGACTGATGTTGTCATTGCTTTGGCAGCCCCATTTGTGTAAAACATCCCATTAAACAGACCCCATGTGCGCTCCTATGGGTTCAGAGTTCTCCTTAGGACATGCGTGAAGCATGGGGGCACGGGCACGAGGTGGCTGTGTGCACTGAGTCCAGATTCGAGCCACCTGTGATTGAACCGGAATTCTCAAGTGTTGTGATTTCATATTCTCAGCCCGGCCAGCAATTATTGCATTGTGAAATTACTTTAGTAACCCCCCCCTCCCCCCCACGTGGCGCAAAAGCGCAGAAGGGTGGTCAACACATCTACACCTTTATATAAGGAACGAAACAGTGAGACTTCTCCACAAATCTGGCTGTCGCCTGATGAAGCTAGTTGTAATTACTGGCGAAACGTCGTACTCAGATTGTAAATGTTGTGGCTTGGCTCTCCAACACACCGGTGTGCTGTACTAGTGACGCATTGGCCACGTTCTGTTCACGTGACAACCCTTACTAGTTGGCTGTGTCGGGTGGTGGCGGGTTTTAACGACACATTTATATATTTATGCGATCTAGCCAAAAAAAAAAAACCTCTATGATGGAAATTACTTTTAATTAAACTATTAACTTAAGTTTACCTAATTTCACTCCTGAAAATATACAAATATAGTTTTGACTGCTTCATGACAAGGATTTCTTTGTATCAGTTCACATGGGAAAGTGAACCCCATTGTGTGTGGATACAAACGGTAACTTAGAAAGATCTTAGAAGTAGTTCTGCGAAATCTGCTTCTGTCGACCATTCTAGAATACTGCTCTGCACCAGTTCTGAATTGGTATTTCGTCTCATGATATGATGCTATTAGCATAATTGCAATAGCATTTGGATAAATGCAATCACAAAACGTATGGAAAAACCAATGTGGGATTCATGACCATGCCAAAGAACTGTGGCAGAGCTGCTGAAATCCTGGATTCATATCCAATTATGCACCAATTGATTGGACCAGGTGCTCCAATCTATAATGGTCTCCAAACATTCCAGAGCAGTGGTTCTCTAGCTGTGCTCTGCAGATCACTCGTGATTCCCAAGGTCCATACGAAGTGGTCTACAGGAGCTGTTAATTTCCTTCCAGATATAATCTTTATAATTTAGAAAAATATATGTTAGCGTTGAATATTTGAACATTTTTTGAGGGTTGAAAGTGGTTCGGGAGTCCAGTAGTGATGGGAACCACTGTCCTAGAGGCAGACAACTCATGAATGGGCACTGGTTAGTATTGGATCAGAGGCCCAAGGAAGCTCTTACAGGCGAGGTTCCGGAGAGTCATCTTCTTAGAGCCATTCCCTGGCATAACGCGAGGCTGTGCTTGATGACATATTTCTGGAAAGATGATGTCCCTGCCTCGTGACAAAACTCGTCTCGTACAATTGACACAACAATAATAATCATTTGCTGCCCTTTGTCAATCCACTGCTGAATGAAGGCCTCCACACAATATGCCAGCCTTGGGGACTGGTGAACGTACTTCACAATGTGGGTCTATGAAGGTGGAGGGGCGGGCAGGGCTGGTTGAGATGACTGTGGATGGGAATCCAACTGGGGTAGCTGGACGCACGAGCTTCGTGTGCTAACAGCTGTTGCCACTGCCACAACATAAAATAAATACAGAAAAAAGAATTACACGCAATCTTGTGCGTCACCAACTCGAAATAATCAATCAGGTTTCTGTGAGTGCATTAAAACCGAGGTTTGGCGACTGCCCCGTATGGTGAATGGAAAATTACATTTCCATCGAGGCATCGGGAGGTAATTGAAGGCATCCACTTTCAATGTCTCCCAGCGGTTCTGGCATTTGGGGTTGGCGTTAAATGTAGTTACAATTAATCAGCTCAATCGTTAGAAACGAGATTCGACAGGACCATTGAATCCACAGTGTGGTACTTCCATCGTGCGCCGGTCGACAACACTGGACCTGCGATCCAGAGGTCACCGGTTGAATCCCATCTCCCATTGCAGCAGTTGAAACAATGGGGCAAGTTTCTTACATTTCCTGACCCCTGTCCGCCCAGCAGTATAAATGGGTACAGCACATATTCTTAGGTTTTTTTCGGTAAAGTCACGTAGGTAAAACATTTTAATCAATAAAAGTTAAATAAAAAATAAAATAAAAATCACGACGTTTCGGAGGCAACACAAGCTTCCGTCTTCAGGTGGAACCGTCACAGCATGATTGCTGAAATACCCATCCACTTGATACAGCTAACGTGCTGCGACGGTTCCACCTGAAGACGGAAGCTTGTGTTGCCTCCGAAACGTCGTGATTTTTCTTCTTCTCATTCAGACGCTGTCGCCTCGACAGACCTGGTTTTCACCTGAGGACGGCTACTTGCGTTGTGGCCGAAACGTCGTGAGAATTATTTTGTTGTGTTTTATTTGTATTATTTTATTACTTCCCTTCTATGTGACTTTACCGAAAGAACCAAGAAGATGAATCTCTGCAGTCACGAAAGCTTTAAATCGAAATTTAAGTCGTGATTTTTATTTTATTTTTTATTTTACTTTTATTAATTTAAAAATTGTACCTACGTGACTTTACCGAAAAAACCTAAGAATATGAATCCTTGCAGTCACGAAAGCTTCAAATCTAGGGTACAGCACAGTTCGTCAATGGGCAGGTCGCGTCTGGTGGGGTAAGCTGTGGGTACTCCAACTTCTTCCAAGATATCTGGCCCAATGTTCCTGCTCGAGGGGCAGGCCAGAGTAGAGGCCCTTCTGCCAGCCGTGGCATGGACACAACAAATCCAGGGTTGCACCTTTGCCTCATTGCAAACCATCAGGCAAAAGTGAAATATGCGGAGAACATCCATCAAGGTACACTCAAGGCACCCAGGTAGAGACAGGATCCAGGAGGGCAACGCAGTGAATGATCGAAGTAAATATTGGTTCTTCTGCAAGTCAGTCGCTTCGAGTGTGAGAAAGGAACACATAGATACTCTAATACCAGTGTATCGATAGTTTAATTTGAACGTGCAATCGTATTGAGGGACTGTGTTGTCTTGGTGTGGTGTGGGACTGTTTTTGCTGTTGTTTTGCGACCTTGCCCAAACTTGAGAATTGATGTACTTACGCAATTTGTAACTTACATACAGTAAAAAATTAAAATTAATTAAAGTAAAATAGAATTTAAATTAAAAAATTTTACCTACGTGACTTTAGCGAAAAAACCTAAGAATATGAATCCTTGCAGTCACGAAAGCTTCAAATCTAGAATTACATACGGTACTTTACGTATTTTTATTTATTTTTAGTGATGTGCTTACCTTTCCTAAACTTTGTTTGTTGTTATACTTTCTGACCCGCCGCTACTGGACGTCTGTGAAAAAGAGCTTCACAGCTTATCAGATTTCTCCAGGATAAATAAAGATTCTCATTCTAATGAACACAAAAAAACTATACCCCTGGCATAATTTTGAAAATGTTAGAACACATTATGATAAAATATATAAATCACTGATTAGCCATTGTAGGAATAAGTGCAATACAGCATGGGTCGTCTTCAAAAGTCTACATGACACATTCTAATCCTATTTTATTTATGCAACCCTAAAGTCATAATAGGTTCATATTCTTAGATTTTTTTTTGGTAAAGTCACGTAGGTAAAAAAATTAAATTAATAAAAGTAAAATAATTTTTTTTTTAATTTTTTTTTACCTACGTGACTTTACCGGAAAAAAACCTAAGAATATGAATCCTTGCAGTCACGAAAGCTTCAAATCTAGAATTCATAATAGGTTATCATACAGCTGAACGATCTGTTGGTACGCAAAATATATACGTGTGAGTAATCGTGGGAGTGCGCTCGTGATGTACAATAAAGATTTAATATATGCATACATCACTGTAATTAGAATATATTTCAAATGATTAAAGCTATTTTACATTTACATTAAATTTCATTTAGGAGCTATCAGACCTCACAATGTTTTCATATGAATACATTTCACAGTGTTTTCAAAGGTTGGTTATTTTAACGAGAGGAGAGATTGCCCCATCGATTATATTGAGGTATCTGCGCGAGTACTAAATGTCTGATTTGTGTGTGCCAACCGGGCTGATGCAGTTGAGGGAATTAACTGCAGCCATTGTCAACAGAAATAAAAACAGAATGTTCGAGTCATCCAAGTCGCGAGAGAAGAGTGTATTTGGCCTTCTCTTCTACGCTGGCCAAACAAAACTTGGAGTAGGTGGGAATTTCCACCCTTTACCACACTACCCACGACCTGTCGATCGGCTAACTAAAGTACAGGGAATATTTTGTACAAGAAGTTCAAAATCGAGATGTTAACTTCCTCACCTGGTATACAGGGCATGGGTTCGATTCCGACCCTGACGCCTGTATATTTGGAGTTGACATGTTCTACCCACTGTTGCGTGGATTTTTTCTCTGGGTCCTCCGGCTTTTCCCTCCATATTTAGAATCATGCATTGTAAGTATTTGGCTGCTATACATTTCCGCATGATAAGCCACTTCGTTGAGCTATTACTTGTGGCAAGGTCGCTTCTGAAAGAGAACTGTATAGCTCAGTGGGTAAAATAAAAAAGTTTCAGTGGAAAGTATTGCACTACTTTAAAAAAAGACAATGTACAATAAATGGACTGTCATTATGAGCACATTCTGGGAAACTTTTCATTTTATTTCAGACAAGAACACTGCCATGGCACGATCGTACTCGCAATTCCAGTGGCATTTGGTTGGTAAAAGTTTGATTGCCAAAGACAAAAAGAGAAATAAATTTTGCAAAGAGTAATGGAAAGCGAAATAAGTATAAAATGAAATAGCTTTGTTGTGGATCTGAATAATGTAGGAATCTGCTGAAGGAACACCCTTGACAGAGCATCAGATACCAGAATAGTCTTGAAAACACCAGAATTGAACTAAATAATGAGTGATACAGGACTGCATTGGCAGCGGTGGACAAGCAATCTATCAGCACACTCGACACATTCCTCAATAGCATTGCCCTAATAGGAATATGTACATTATTGGTGAGGTTTCACGTAATGCTCTTTCTCGCTCTGCCATTGAAAAGGGCCGTTATCTGAATTATCACCGATTATGTTTCCTCTTTCATGGCAGTGCTATTGATGAATGTTGTTGATATTCTTGCAGTCGAAACGTCGTGAGAATTTTTATTGTTTTATATTTTTTATCATTTTATTATTTCCCTTCTACGTAACTTTACCGAAAGAACCTAGAATATGGATAGCAACATTTTTTTATTGCTGTGGATTTCACGCCTGATGATGATTGCTTGTGTTGCAGTCGAAACGTCGTGAGAATTTGTATTGTTTAATATTTTTATAATTTTATTATTTCCCTTCTACGTGACTTTACCGAAAGAACCATGAATATGAATCCCTTCAGTCACGAAAGCTTTGAATCAGAATGTTGTTGAGTTTGTTTTAAGCACCCGGAGAAGTCTTCCCTCTTGTCGAGACCTCACGAAGGGGTGCAGCAGTGAAGGTCGGCAAGAAATTACTTGTACTCTGTATGCGCATGGTAAGCAGGTGCTTCAATAAGTAGAGTTCATGTATTTGTAGATGCAGGTTGTGCACAGGCTCTAGGCTCTTTTATACACCAACACTGTAATGCCACCAGTGAGGGCAGCTATTGTGAGTGAGCAAATCAAGGGTGGAATTCCTTGGCGGTAATTACTAACACGTGGACTCCTGTATTGAGATGGATGCCATGCGCAGACGCACGGCGAATGTTCGAGGAGAAACCCACGCTGTTTGGGATTTTCCTTTAAATCTCTCCGCTCTCCGTAGTGACGATTGGCACCGGCAACGCCTTGCGCGCCACGGTCAAGGCACGATATTCTGTCATTGTTTGGATCTTGCCGATGTTCACTCGCGCATTCGTAAATTTTTTTGCAATTTTAACGCACACAAGCTGAACTTCACAGGACATTCAGTGGCGTGGGGGGAATAAAAATCAAAGATATAAGTTTATCACGTAGGCTTTCGCGACCGATGTTATCCATAATAGATGTTTTTGGGTTAGATCACGTAAACACATTCCTGCGGAGGGAGCTGGTAGGAACGTTGGGTTGCTCGGTCAATGGCCAGGGTCAACGGCGGCGTGGTGTATTCCGCAAATATGCCCGACTGTGAGGGCGGGCACAAGCCGGCGTGAGTAGGTTAAACGTTGAGTTTTATAAGGGCACCACGGGGTGACCAGCCCCTCCCCACCCAGCCCCACCCTCCCCACCCAGCCCCTCCCCACCCTCCTCACCCAGTCCCTCCCCACCCAGCCCCTCCCCACCCAGCCCCTCCCTGCACAACAGACACAACAATCCCCCTGTGGGCTGGTGTAACCAGGAAGTCCCTACCAGTAATATATACTAGGAACGAATTGTACTCGTAACGAATTGACATGTTTCGTTTTCGTGACAAACCTTACTAATTGGCAGTGTCGGGTGGTGGCGGGTTTAACGACACATTTATATATTTACGCGATCTAACCCTAAAAAAACCTCTTTGTTGGAAAGATAAAAGTCTTCAGATTCCGACAAGACGCCGACGTGCAGCGCATCGAGAGGGGGGAGGGAAGAGTGAGTTCAAGACGGCTGGAACTGTGACAGAATTTAATTTGCCTTGACATTTAGAGGCCATTTGTCTTTAGTTGTTTTGTTACCGACTATATATTTATGCTTTTGCTTAATTTCAAACATCTACGTTTTCATCTGTAAGTACAAATGAATGTACGTGTATATAAGTATGCACATTCTGTGCATACAGGCTTCTTCAGAAAAATGCGAACACTTACACGGGACTATCGTTTTTAATGGAAAAGAACGGATAATACACTGTAACATGATAACAAATGTAATGTTTATAGCTTCAAAAAGTCAAAGAGTCTCCACTTGTGCGCCATCATTGTCAACGCGTGCCTGGAATCTTCTCCAGGTGGTCTCCAAAGCCCGCAGGCACATTTGTTGCGGTATCGTTGCAAATTCTCAGAAGTGTTAACATTTTTTTGAAGCACCCCGTATATTGGGGGGGGGGGGGAATCCCACCATGTTGCCATTTGGAATATTATTATTATACGTCATTGATATCTATGTATACAATTGAGAGCATTTAATATAAAGGACACACCAATTAGAATTTTATTAAGGAGTGATACAATGTGCATGACAGTAGTAAATGCAATTCCTTGACAGAGAATACAAGAGAGTTTGCAGAAACCATAGTTAATAAAACAATTACCGAAACGTTTTGTTTAAATAATTTTCACACAAAAAGTGAAATGCTGCCACATGATATGAAGTTTAACACATTGTACTTACAATCCAGAGGTCGATGGTTTGATTTCCCAGGCATGGGTCAGCTGAAATGATGGCAAAGTTACCTTAACCCTCCCCCCCTGCCTCTATCCTCCCAGCTGCATAAATGGGTACAGCATAGTTAGTACATTTTCAGGTCACGCATGTGCAGTGGGGTAAAACGTGGGTACCTCTAACTGTCCCAAGACGTTTGCCCAATGTGGAAGAGGATGCCAATGTACCCTCTAGCAGGGCTACTATAACTCCTGTTAATGGCCACCCTTTCAAGTGAGAAAAGCTATTTTTAAATCCTTTATATTAAGTTCACTTGCTTGCTTGCTTAGGACCGTGCAAATCTTTCGGTCGTTTTTTAACCCACTTCCCGTGATCCAATTGAGCTGACATTTTCCACACAGACTCGTTGTGCGTGACAATTAATGTTCGTGAAATTTTTTTTCCAAAATTTTACACTTTTTAGGACAAAAATATTATATTTATTTACCAATTGCTTAATGGTGCAATGCAATCATCTGACCCATAGGTAGCAGCCATCTCAAGCCAGAGGACGAGAGGACTTTAGCCGCCACGCATATAAAGGATTTATAGTGAAAAACTTAGTTTTTACGGGTAAATTTTTTCTGTTTTACATAATGCCAGTCTGAGATACACGTGGTGTACATTCAGTAATTATGGATTATAAAAAGAATATCCTTACGGAATATATTGGGGAACAGTTTTTTTTTATCAAGAAAGAATCAGCGCTGAGTTCGCAAAAAGAAACATAGCATCTGGCCGGACAACTTGCAGTTCATGAGAATGTATAAATTCATGGTTACTGTGCATGGAAATTAGTTTATTGAATATAACAATGTCATAGTAATATTGATGCTTCACTTGCACATTATATCATTAGTAGTTTTAATTATTTTTTAAACATGGAACACAGTTATTGCATGCCTGAAAATAACGATAGTTTATTACAAAAAATGTCCTTTAAACAAGTTAGCCGGGTGGTGCAAACCTTTGAGTTAACCACTGCTGAGATCATGGTTTCAAACCCGGGTTCAACCCTTAATGATTAAACCCATTTCTCAACTGTGGTGAGTCAGCCGGGTCAGCAATTGACTGCACACAAAAAAACCCCTTCATGTGAAATTAGTTTTGCCACTTCATTTGTCTGAATTCCAGTTCAGTGAAAGATATTTAAAAAACAACATCAGTTTGACTGCCGTGCAACAAACACTTCTCTGTAACAGGGAAAGTGACAAAGTGTTCCCCCTAGTGCGTAGATAAAAAAAACAGGTCGATTGAAGGATCTCCGGCGTGGTTTTGTGATGTGTATGTTGAACTTCTTTCGCACTGTACGTAGCCAACCGTGCTAATCGGAGGTGCGGGAAGGACAAGAAACCAAACACTATCTCGCGTCTACGTGTGGTTCTGAGACATGTGTGATGCACTGCTCCACAAGAGCCGAATGGAGGCGTTGTCTCGTGATGTGATGATGCCGGAAGCACGTCATCACCATCACCATCAGCCATGATATATCCACTGCTGGATGAGAGCCTCTCCAAGGCTGTCGCCATCTCTCACAATCCGCCGAGGTTCTACACGTGAGCTGATTTCATCGCTCCCTCCTTTGACTGCCACTCCATCATTCGCCTCGACCACCAGGCAGCCAAGTGCCCTGCCCGGTCTGACTTACTCATCTTCACAGTCAATACGATTGCTTTAACTTGCGCACGTTCCATACTCTAAGCATTCATTTTCCTGTCTCTCAGTATTAATCCAAGCGTGTACCTCTTCATCTTTCTTCGAACACACCCTTCCACTCAGCCTGTTCGCCTTTTGGCATCCTCTGGTCTAACACCGTTTGAGATTAGGCTCGAAGAGAAAGCTGTCTCTGATGTGGACCAATCAGTTTCAAGGACAATGCATATATGATCAGAGTATGTTTTTTGTTCGCATTCTGACCACAAGCATTGTGGTTAATGCAGACATGATTCCTTGTAAAAGGTTTCAGTTTGTTGTTTTAACATCTTAACTCTCGATACGTGTTGTTGTGGGGCATCATGGGCAACTACGGTTCTGTGTCTCCGCATAAAAAATAAGCGGACGTTTATAGACCGGCGGCTTATTGACTTTCCAGTCGGAAATTATTCAACGCCATTTCATTGTTTTTTGAAGCGCGCAAACTCTGAACAAGTTTGTTTCGTCCTTATGAGTCTCATCGGCAGAGTTAGCTTGCGTCACACAAAGTGGTGCCAAGTTGGAAATCCTGCAACGGAAAATTGTGTGCGGCTAACGCCGAGTTCGCGTTTGGCACGCGCTTACTCCAGTACGGATGTGCAAGCGTGCATATTTATGTAACGCTTTGTGCCGCTGAACTTGCCACGGCTTTGTGCTCAAAGTAACGCGTATTAAATGTTTAATTGGCTCCTTTAGTGCAATTAAACCCGGTCAAGGATTACAAAGTTCCATTACCATAATATCGTGTGTTATGCCAGCAACTCGCTCTCGACAGCTGTTCTGATTTGCATTTTTGTCAGTTAGTGACATTACACCTACATATCTAAATACTGTAACTCATTCGTACCATCAGAATGCGTAATAACGCCCATACATTTTTTTGTTCGTTGAAAACATTTTCATTTCATTAATCACGTGAATGATTGTGACCATTCATCACTAGTTTTCAAGATGCGTCTTAATTTTAACGTGACATTTGTAATGGCTTTAAGTGGGGTGCGCTCCCATTTCCCCATACGAGGGCTTTTGACAGATTTGTTGAAGAGCCATAATTACAAAAAATCACAATGGGTTAGAGGTCATGAATGGTGAAATGTTGGGAACGTTTTAAAAAAAAGTTATATAATCATATCCACACTGTGACCATACACACATACAAATGTGTGCACAGGTTTCCATACACAGGTTATGATTGTGATCCCACAGTATGCATGAGTTTTCTCTGGGCACTTTGCTTTAATACCACATGGAAAAAAAATGCTTAATAAGGCATTGGCAAAAATGTCTAAAATAAATCTTCTCCTACTTAGTCTCTTACATCATCCGTCCACAGGCGTTCGATGATGAGGCTGGATGAAACATCACCACTCTTTTCAGTCTCCAGCCACGGTAATCGCTTCCTGCAGTCCCACAAGTTTTCCTTTTCGAGGTCCCTCTTCATGATGTCCGTCCACCTTTTTCTCAAACAAGACCCTCCCGGAAAGGATCATTGAGGCTCACTTGACGCTCTCCTGGATAGATGAAGGAAATCATAATAACTTGAGAAAATAACCTTTTTTTACACATAAAAAATGCACACACTTTTTAGGGGCATTGTTGGTGAATGCGTAGAAGTATAGGTTGAACGTAATTCACTGCCATCGTCAATAAAGAAACGTCACCTTATGGATGAGAAAGTCACGTGCATTTCCATTGTTGTACCATTAAATTGCATTGCCCTGTCGTGAGCAGCTATCTGCATGCCATTCCCTAGGCATAATGAGTTTTCCACATTCTGAACTCAAACAGGATCGAGGATCAAGGGAAGGCGCACATCCCAGCGGTCTCGTCCCAAAAAAACATTAGCGGAGGAGCTGCTCTCTGCTTATCTGCCCAGAGCCGACAGCCTAGCTGGAAGCTAGTGGCCCACACTCGAGTATATTTGACACAAAAGGTGACTTTGGATTCACTTGACGTCTAAGTTCACATTAAAATTCAGCGTAAATATATTTGTAAATTCTATCTTACGCCAGCGTGCTTGAGACTGCAGCAGAGGGTAACTTTATTTTTGAAGGGTATTTTAAATGTACTTAGGAATCACACTATTGTTATGCCACTAGTTAATTGTTACAAAGTTTAATGATGACCGCAGGATAAGCATAACTAGAAAATTCACATTGGAAAGACTCTACTTTATGGGTGTAAAGATCCACCAATTATAAAATTCATATCTATTTTTATTACACGCTTTTATTATTATTTAACTCACTTCGTCTGTTGTAGCCTCAAAACAGAAATCTTGTAACTCAAATTTTACACACTTCCCAATGTGCTATCGACTGCAAACTTGAAATAGCTATGTCATACTGATGACAACACGCTATTCTATCATAAAAAAAAAATCCAAAACATATATTTTTTTACATTTTACACGCTTTTATTTAACTTACTCTGTGTGTTGTCGTATCCTAAAATCTTGTAACTCAATTTCAACCGTATTCCCAATGTCGTATCGACTGCAAACTTGGTATAGGTATGTCATACTGATGACAATACTATATTCTATCATTAAAAAATATATATATATTTTTTAAATTTAACGGCTCTAATTGTCCACGCTCAACTGACGTTGCCTGTAAATCACCACGTGGTCCCTTACATCACGACAAGCCTCGGGGAGCCATGCCCAGGGGCGGGGGGTGTGGAAGGAGGGGAGGGGCGATGGGGGAAGGGGGCAGGGGGAGGGGCAGCTCGGACAGTACATTTCATTAAAGCGTGTTTTTTTAAAAAGTATTTTTAAATATTTTGTTACTCATTATAGATTTTTTTTCTCCCCTTAATCTGGCTTGTGCCATCCTTGTCATGTCATGAGTCGAAGTATCAATACAGATCTTTTGCTTCGTGGTGGATCCCTTAATGCTATAGATTGGCCGATGGAAGTGGACATCCCAGAACTGCTTCTGAGATCCTTTCAAGTGACCCCTTACACACACAGTAGGGGGCAGCACTTTCCCACCCACTACCACTGAGAGTAAAGTTTTTCTCACATTACAGTGATATGCATTGATTGAATTTTCAAGGCTGTAAATTAGCCGATTAAGTGCAGAACCAAATTAATTGTGATGGTTTTTGTTTGCAGTTATTGATGACCTGGCTAGGGCCACCAACTCACTAAACTTGAAAACCCCCTTTAATAACAGGCAGCTGTCTGAATTGAAACCCAGGATCTTGGCAGTGCCAACTTAGTGATGTGACCTCTAAGCCATCCGGATTATAAAAGATTATTAAGGCTCAAGAAACTTGCATCGAATATTGTGAGAATAGATCATTTTTGATGCATTTAAATTGTTCAAATTATGCTCACATTACTTACAGACTAGTGATATTTTCTCAATGGATTCACTGAAATGGCAGTGTACTTATTTTACTACTGAGTACACAGTAATGGCATTCACTTGTATGTGCTATATATATATGTGTGCGTGTGTTGTTTTTCTTTGGATATATATGCAATGTCATCCTAGAGGCCTTCAAGTGTCATATTGATGACAGTAGCTTTTGTAGTGACACCACATTTGGAAGTCTTTGTCAAAGATTCCATTGAAAAATAATAAAACGACAACACTCAATTAGTGGTGAATACATTTCTTAATAACCAGTAATTTTGTCCTTTAAAAACATGATATTTAAAGCAAGGCAATTTTGAATGTAAGATCATTTCTTAGATGGTATTGCATGAAGCTACTATAATTTATCGTAACACATTTGACCAACTTGTACATTGAAAACATATAATTGACAATGTGCTTACTATGTAATAATATAACAAACAAAAAACATCGAGAATTTAACATTACAGCTCTGTACAGGTTTGCAAATTTACTTCATTTTCAACACTATAGTAGCTGTTGATATCAATATACTAATAGGAATATTACTGCAGTGTAGAGCAGTTGCGTAGTGGTTTACACGATATTTTATTTGTCCAGCGACCTAACCAGTGTGGTGAAGTATGGTCAAAACACCCCCCACAAGCCTGACACGTCACGGAGAGGCGTTCATCCAGCAGTAAAGTTACACGTGGCTGTAAATTGCAACTTGATCTTTTGATGAATACATTTTGATGGGACGTATATGCATGCGTAAAGGTGAATACTGAATGAAATTGGAACGTCTGTTTTCAGTATCTGGACTCTACATTTGCAGCCACTTTCTCTATAACATTCAAGCACTGCTTTATTTTTTATTACCAAAAGGTAATAAAACTATACATTGGCTGATGTCTTAATTCAGCGACATGCAATCATTATGCAATGCAAGTAACGTTGCTAAGATCATCCAAAAGCATATTTTGGGGCAACAGGTACAATAGCATTTTGCCATTGTAGACCCCGAGGTGATTTGATATCTTCGACAATTTTACGTAATAAATAAATCATAACAATTATTATCGAATCAATGCAACCCACATAAACAAAGTGCTAATGTTTGTTATCATTGATCAATGTTCTCATATTATTATTCAAGAGCTTTGTCTGTGGTAACTATCTGACCTTTTAAGCACACGTTTAATGGATTGTTTGATCTAGGCCTCTCTTTGAAAAGCAATAGGCCCTTGCATGATTTTATATGAAGTACAATGCCTGAGTGAAGTGGTGGGGGGGAGGGCATTGTGTAAACATAAGCTAGTTAAGGAAAATGTTTCTATTTGTTTTACATGATAATCAATTTATAGATACATCACTAAAGTAGTAAGTCGAAATGATTGAAAAAAAACATTTCACTTTAAAGCCTCTACACGTCTCCCACCGATCTCAATACACCTATTAAGCTGTTTAAACCTCTTTAACAATTAGTTAATTACACCTTTGAGAAAAATGTAAGAGGGTCATTATGAATCAGTGTGGCTCCTACATTGTCTATATTAAAACAAACTATACGCACCCAATTCAAGAGTCAATGATGAATGTTTAAAGAGGTTCGTCCGGTGTGTCCGCGCGCACATTAGCCAGGTGCTTGTTTTGCCGACGTGTCCGATGTGGCTTTTTGGGGAATTAATTAGAGGTCACGCGGCTGAGAGCCAGGTCTTGACTCCCATCCCGTCACCTCGGGCCATCCTGGCCCACCCAGCGAGCGTCTCTCCGCCAGTGTCACAAAGGAGAGCAATTTAAGAGAGATATTGTTCTCCCGTGAGGATGACACCTGCAGGTTCTGAGGGCGGGTAATCCCGTGGAAGAAAAAAAAGTCCCCGCGTGTGAGTGGGAGGCCAGGAGGTGAATTGGGGGTTTGGGTGGACGCGACGATGGGCGTAGGGGCACAGGGGGCACATTGGACGCCGACGTTACGGGGGGGAGGGGGAGTGGGCTACGTGAGTGTGTGTGTGAGATATTTAACATGTAAAAAAATGAATGCAAATGTGCAAAAGCTCGGTGCTCTTACATAAGATGGCCAAATTGCCTGAGAAAATTGATATTTCTACAATGTCTGCTCTCATTTTCGCCCTATAAAAATATGGAACTTAAAAAAAGCAATGAAAAATGATGGACTCTGGCCAATACCGTGAACTAAGATGGATGGGTTGCTGAAAGAGGAGAGAGCGTTTTGCTCTCGGAATCTATATAATGCTGCGGTGGCGTGTCTATGGGTTGTGTGTGCTGTCTGTCCTGCTGCTGCTGCTGCTGTATCAGCCAAAATCGCGTTTTGTTTTGATTTAGCCGAGTTTTATTTAGTATTTGTAGTTTTGTCCAAAAGCACATTGAGGTGGTATCGTATTTAGATGCTCTACGCATTCAACGTATTATTATTATTGCATCATTAAAAGATACAGCAAAATATTGTCATCTTCAGCCATGTTCTATCTACTGTTGAATGAAGGCCACCCCCCTCCATCCACTGCTGCACACGAGCGAATCTAATGGTTCCATGTATGTACGTGGAACTTCCTTCACACCGTACGTAGCCAACTGTGCTAATTGGAGGTGCGGGGGGAAGGACAACAATAACTAAACACCAAAAAGCAGTTCGAAAGAAACGAGTTTTCATTCATATCTCCGTGGTGGTCATCCCTTGAGATGCGTTTCCTCCTCTGACAGCCACTTCATCCCCGGTTTCATCCAACAGCAATCATCCCTTCTGTTCACGTGCCCTGCCTTAGCTCATTTATCTTTCTCGATGGACGCAACGATGTCCCTGATTTGCGTTTGCTCTCTGATTCGTGTGTTCTTCTCTCTATCTCTAAATGTAATTACCTCGCATGAATTTTACATTCACTGCTTCGTGTGATTTTCCACCTTCTGTTCCATGTTCTTTGTCCCTGTCAATATCCTATCAGCGTGTCATAGCAGGTGATATTCGCTAATTGAAAACGTTCTTCTTTTACCACACCTCTCTACTGCTTTTCATGATCGAATTTAGCTTTTGCAACAAGCACTCCCATCTGCTGTTGTTCAACTTTTTATTTTTACGTTTTTGATCGTGGTCAACTTTACACAATTGCCCCAGATATAGCTATGCTCTTGTGTTTTCCAAAATAAGCAAGCGTGTTTTTGCGAACTTGACTAAATGCAAAAGTCAGCGATTACATAGAATATTCACCACATTTAATGATTAATTTATCGGGCTGTAAATCAAATACATATTAATTCCGGTGAATATATGCAGCGGCAGGCGTTAATAAGGACATTAATTTGGGCACTGCAATTACATTCGAGACTCCGCACCCTTACAGTCATAAATACCAGGATTTATTTGTGCATTTACAATTACATTGTCAACAAACAGCAGCTAACTTATTGAGCGTGACCGGGAGACGAAGCCTCTTATTGACAAACGGCGTGGCAGTGGCATCCCGCAGTGAGTGCTGAACAATATTTTATACCGACGAGCAAGGAGGAGGCGTGGGGAGCGAGGGATGGGTGTTTGTTTACGGACAGCGCTCTCTCCCGACACGCCATCCAACTGTGGCGGCAACGTCCATGACAAGTCAGGCTACAAGGGAAGCAAGCAAAGCACCTCCTCCTCTCCCAGCCCCGAGGACACGAAGAGCACAACCCACGCACACGCACACATCGCCGTGCACACCAACTAACTAAATAAAAATGCTCTCCCTTCCCCAGTGGTGACAGGTGGCAGGTGGACATTGCTGGTGGGTGTGGCGGGTAAAGAGAGAAGGGGGGGGAGAGACATTCGCTTGGCATGAGAGGCCAGGATTGTGAACGGCTCCAATCGAGTCCCAACCAGCTTTGTTATCCCCGCCTCTCCCTCCCACCGCACCCTGGAATGTGATTTGGGAAGCTCCTCTGCATCCCCGTGGGCAGCTGCCGCAGGGGAGTTCCACACCTGTAACCTGCGTTAACCCCTCGCCCCAGAACGCGTGACCCCCAAACAGCATTAATGTCCATTTCCACACCAGCGGGGAGAAAGCTGCCTGGGGGGAGGGTTGGGGGGGGATAGAAGAGAGGAGGGGGGTGAGCGAGCGAACAGTGGGTGGAGTGCCACGATTGGGTGACTACGCTGGGCAGCAGTGGGCAGAGTGTGTTGCTATCCACACATTGCTAGGTGGGCTACGTGGTGCTTGAGGGCAACGCTCTCCTGACGATGATTAACAGAGATCTCCTTAAATTTCGATTTAAAGCTTTCGTGACTGCAGGGATCTTTCGGTAAAGTCACGTAGAAGGGAAATAATAAAGGAATAAAAATAAAACATAATAAAATAATTCTCACGACGTTTCGGCCACAACGCAAGCAGCCGTCCTCAGGTGAAGCACGAATGCACAAACAGGCACACAAATATATTTCCGACAGACCTGTTCTTCACCTGAGGACGGCTGCTTGCGTTGTGGCCGAGACGTCGTGAAAATTATTTTATTATGTTTTATTGTTATTATTTTATTATTTCCCTTCTACGTGACTTTACCGAAAGAACCAAGAAGAGAGATCTCTTCTTGGTTCTTTCGGTATGCAAATTCTTTTGTCAAGGCGCTCTTCCTCCTCCCTTCCAGCTTAAATAGACGCTCCAAGCCTGGGGTGTGTCATTCAGACTCTGTCTTCTCGACAGACCTGTTCTTCACCTGAGGACGGCTGCTTGCGTTGTGGCCGAAACGTCGTGAGAACTATTTTATTATGTTTATTTTTATTATTTTACTATTTCCATTCTACGTGACTTTACCGAAAGAACCAAGAAGATGAATCCCTGCAGTCACGAAAGCTTTAAATCGAAAGAATTAACCCGTAAAAACAAAGTTTTTCACTTTAAATCCTTTATATGGGTGGCATCGGGGCGGCTAGAGTCCTTTCGTCCTCTGGCTTGAGATGGCTGCCACCTATGGGTCAGATGATTGTCTGGCAGCATTAAACAATTGGTAATTAAATATTTATTTATTTTTCCCTAACCAGTGTAAAATTTTGGAAATTTTTTTTCACGAAAATGCATTGTCACGCACAACGAGTCTGTGTGCAAAATGTCAGCTCGATTGGATCACGGGAAGTGGGTTAAAAAACGACCGAAAGATTTGCACGGTCGTAAGCGCGCAACGAACTTAATATAAAGGATTTAAAAAGAGAGATCTCTCCTTCTTCCACCCCCACCGCGCCCGCACCACAATGCCCCGCACGTGTTGTGCCGAACCCTTAAAACTCGCCCTGCGCACTGAACGGCTTCCTTGCCGCTCTTGATCAACGCCTCCGCGTCGCCAAGCCTCGCTCCGTCACTGCTTTGGCGCGACACGCAACGAACGCCACGTTCGTCGATCCTGTCGCTGGATGAACGCATCCCGTTCGCCGCGCGGGTCGTGGGTGTTTGCTGAACAATACTTCGCTATATTCTTAGGTTTTTACGGTAAAGTCACGTAGGTAAAAAAATAAAATTAATAAAAGTAATTTATTTTTTTATTTAACTTTTATTATTTTTAATTTTTTACCTTCGTGACTTTACCGAAAAAAACTAAGAATATGAATCTTTGCAGTCACGAAAGCTTCAAATCTAATACTTCGCTAGCAGTGGGCAAGAATCGAACCATGGTGTGGTCACCACTCTGGGCAGCCTCCCCGTGTCACCCAACGTTGCGCAATGTCGGCAATTTTAAGCCGCGTTTGGTTGTTTGCAAACAATGGGAAATAAACACACAGTTATTGCAGGGCCTCTATCTGCGCAAGTTAAATCGCGCGTGCAATTTCGCATTTTACGTGGTCTAATGCAAGGCATGTCTGTGTTTGCTTGTTTGTGCATTAGTGTTTCGACGCATGCATTTTCATGGGCGCATTAGCGTTGGTTTGTTTGGGTGCAGAATTGATGTAATTAGTTCTCGTAACTGCGATTTTAGTGGCTCTGCATCAATTGCATGCAACTGAAAAAAAGGAACACAAATTATTGGATTTCATCTTCACGCAGCTGATTGTTTCGCGCAATCAACTCGCGCTTCCGTCGATTTCCACGCGATGAAGCAGACAGAAAGTGACGGGCAATGGGCATCACCTGTGTGTTTCGCTGCGGTGAGCAGACACCGCCAATGTTTAATAAATATATATTTTAACATTTATGATCATACTTTCTCAGAAAGTGAAAATTCTATTTATACCCCATATGGGATTTGAACTCGTAGCTTCCAGCTGAGTTGAACATTTTTTCCATAGGACTACCTGGCTTGCGTTATTACCTTTGATACTCATGAATAAGGGGCCGTCCATAAATGACGTCACGCACCTGGGGGGGGGGGGCGGTCAGACAATTGTGACGATGTGTGACGAGGGGGGGGGGGTTTGAGAAATGTGACGTCACATCAAAATGCGCAACTTTAAATAAATATAGACAACACGTTCTACTTAATTAAATAGACTTTTTAATAAATGTTTTCTCCTACAACATCAAAGAGCAGCGCCACATTAAATACGCACTACAATGACAATAGTTTAAAGCGATTTGAAGCATGTCTTATTTTGGGAGGGGGGGGGCAGAGCTTTGTGACGTCATTTTTTTAGGGGGATCTGACGTTTCGTGACGACGTGTGACGATGGGGGGTCAAAAATCGTCCAAAATCGCGTGACGTCATTTATGGACGCCCCCTAACCTACAGCCCTTTTGTCATTCCTCTGTTGGATTAAGAACTTCCCTTGGCCATGTCGGTCATGGGAGTTGTTCGGCCATCGACATTCTGGTCAACGTGGAATGGTGAAGTTGGGACCGTTTGAGATTTTGCTCACCACTGATGGTAGCCGTGGCCATAAATCAGAGGTCGCAACCGGGTACCCGATACCCGTACCCTACCCGATACCCGGCTACCCGTACCCGGCCGGGTACCCGTTTGCGACCCTGGTGCGGCCGGGTACGGGTAGACCGTGAGTCACTGGTGAGTAACTGTTTGTCACTCATTTCCCAACGTCTTGTCTCTTCTCACAAATCAAGTTCCTAGAATCAACCCACCCGCGCCTGCAACATGGCTTCATCCCAGAGGTCGCAATCAGGTACCCGATACCCGTACCCTACCCGTACCCGGCCGGGTACCCGGCCGGGTACGGGTAGGGTACGGGTACGGCCGGGTACGGGTACCCGTTTGCGACCCTGGTGCGGCCGGGTACGGGTACGGGTAAGGAATCAAAACCCGTTTGCGACCTCTGCCATAAATCGAAAGCAGGTTACTGGCCTCATAGCGCAGTGCACTTTCTACCACTGCGCCACCCAATCCACGCCAATGCCCTTGATGTCACTTAATGCATATATTTTGCCCAATGAAAATCTCGTAAAATATGTACAACTTGTGAAATACATTTAAACATAATAAATAGCCATGCGATAATGCATATTAAAGTATCATTAATAATGCATTCAATCTTATTATTATTATATTTGATAATGCGGTATATATGATGGGCTATTTGCTTAAACATAACGTTACATTAATGGCTGTTCCTCCTATCTCTTAATTATAAATAAAACAATATACTTAAATATTTATCGGGGGTTGTTTGTTCATACTTCACTGCACTCGCCGATGTGGGTTGGTGCAGGGGGTAAGATCGACAACCGATTTATTTATCAGTCCATTGATGATATCACTCCAAATTATGGTAACCACTATTAAATTAATCGGATGAAATGACTCAAATTGTAAATGTTGTGGATTTACTCTCCAACACACCGGTGGGCTGAAGTGGTAACTAATTGGCGTTTTGTTTACGTGACAAATCCCTTACTAATTGGCTGTGTCGGGTGGTGGAGGGTTACGACACATTCCTACGTACGCGATCTCACCCAAAACCCTTTATTATGAATAATATTGGTCGCGAAAGCCTACGTGTTAAACTGAAATTAAAACGTTGATGATCTGTACTTAGCCAAAGCATTTATAACATTATATTTTAGAGGCCGCATCAAACCTACACGCGAACGGTGTTCTGCAGTTGAGGAACAGCTAATGCACACGTCCAAAACGAAATAATGTCAACACTAAAGGCTACATCAGAGACGTACAATTTAATGCCCCATGAAGAGGCAATGTATAGACACCGCGTTTCATTTACAGACTAAACAAGCCACAGGTTTAACATGTTATGTGTAGTTAGTGCTATTAACCATATACACTCTGTCATATTCTTCCGGTGAAAACAGTAAACATTGGTAATGTGAGCATGCAGCAACACTTGCATCTCAAGCCCATGGACACTTGCTTACATATTTCACCAATGACTTGTGCTTGGTGTCATTGTAAGCGTACCAACTGCTCAGCACACTGGGGAGAGAGAGAGAGACAGATCAAGAACAAGAGAACGGTGGAGAGCAGCGTGGAATATTTTCCCCACTTGCTCTTGGGCTCTTCGATGCGTCGTTTTATAGTTTGGTTGCTGGAGACTTCGCACTGAATTGTACGATCCACCGTTCTTAAATGCAATGGTTCTGCAGGAACACAAGTGTCAATGTTCGTGTGTGTGGGTCGTGGCGTGGCATGTGCATGTGCCCGTTCTCTGTTCGAATCGCTTTCCTTGGCGTGTCGATGTCACCGAGCAGATTCATCCATTTTGTTTTATTAATGATATTTGTAGATAACATGTCGATTAACAAGATCAGGGTACATGTACATGCGCTAGTTATTTTGTTTATCCAGATAGCCTCATATGCAAGAGCGGCATGGGGGCATTTGTCTGCCCGTAGGGGTCAATAATAGTGTCCCAATTCGGTAACTTTCAAAGTTGTAATTACCGAAAGCAAATTTGAACCCTGACCACCGGGACGCAATGGCCTACTCTTGCAATCGACGTCAGGGGGAATCCTTAACATCCACCTTGAAGTATACGGTGCGTATCATTATGCATTATTACAGTAATTAGCACCTCCGATTTGCACGATTGGCTACGTAAGATGAGAAACGAGTTCCACATACGTAACAGACAATACCCGGATTTACGTCTCCCCCTTTTCACGTCGTTTCGCAAGTACGTCCTCACTTTATTATGACCACCGCCACCTGATTTGCGTCGCCTCCACCCCACACTTACGTCGCTGACAGCATCATCCATCCTCCCTCGTATCCGTCGCCACGACCTCCACCTACCCTGTACAGGAACTATTTTGCATCCCGCA
This sequence comes from Lampetra fluviatilis, assembly GCF_964198595.1. Lineage (NCBI taxonomy): Eukaryota > Metazoa > Chordata > Hyperoartia > Petromyzontiformes > Petromyzontidae > Lampetra > Lampetra fluviatilis. The sequence continues at coordinate 6,870,650 of NC_136289.1, forward strand.
TACAGAAATGTGCTGCGCTATTGAGTACAACATACTATTATGGACAGTATATTTGGGTGATTTGGAAAAAAATGCTTTCATTGACGTCATTTCGATATTCGTTGCGCATTTCTGGAACGCTTTTCCCGACGTAAATCGGCGTATCACTGTATTATGGTTATTACATCGGCAGTAATAATCAGGGCGGACGCCCGATTCGAACCGTGAATCTCTGCAGCAAGCGGCGAATTGCGCTAATGCTGGGCCATGAGATCCCTGACTGAGTGCTGTAAATAGTGTCCCCTTGCAGGAGAAACTAAAAATATGTCCGTATATTTGTTTACTCGGAAGTTAGTAGATGCGAGTGTGTGATTGAGATAATCTGTGATTGCTCTCCATATTTTGAGGTACTTCCACATTTGGGCAAATTCCACCGACTTCACAAACGCAGAGAGAGAGAGAGGGAGAGCTCTTTTTTCTATGCGCTTTCAAAATCCAGTTCTGTACGTACGTTGGCCAAATGTTTACTGCGATGTGCTTCGCAATTAAGTCAGGAGGGACAGGAATAAACAGAAGCTGACCACAACGTTGCCAGGCCCAACATAGCTTGCACAAACAAACACAGCCACTAGGCATGCTCCGTTAACCATCCTTTACTTTAAGCCACGTGACTCCAGAGTCGTACGTCACTTTACTAGGGATACCTTTGGAAATGATGATGCGCATAGATGATGTGACCTTTGCCCATGACACATGCAAGGGGTTATTGAGGTCAGACGTCTTCCTTTTAGCTGCGGGAAAATGTCACGTTTGGAATTAGGCCTGGGATGTTCGCACATGAAGGCGGACTCTTGCGAATTATGTCACTGGATCTTTGACGTCCACTTCAGAGCGGATGGTGTGTGCTTTGCAGAGAGATCTACTGCAAAGAGGTGTAAAATAACTTCGACTGAAGACTACAACAAGCTCGATCACCGCATCTTGGGTGATATGTGAAACGCGTCACATTTGATCATCCTTGAGCTCATTGGCTTTCTAAATGAATCTAAAAGCCCCCCCCCCACCCCGCCAAATCAATAAGTGGCAATGGTTCTCCATTACGGAGTGTTTCATTGGGTTTCTTAAATGTCCGCGTGATCGCGATTGCCATTGTACGGTTCACTACTCTGACCAGATACGTTAGCAGTTCAGGCTTCATTGAAACTGACAAGAGTGAAGTCAGGGTGAACAAGGCCAGAGAAGATGTTGTGAGCGCCACCTTGTGCACACAATGTGACATCGATTTAAAGCTTTCGTGACTGCAGGGATTCATCTTCTTGGTTCTTTCGGTAAAGTCACGTAGAATGGAAATAAAAAAAATAATAAAAATAAAACATAATAAAATAATTATCAGACCTGTTCTTCACCTTAGGACGGCTGCTTGCGTTGTGGCCGAAACGTCGTGAGAATTATTTTATTATGTTTTATTTTTATTATTTTATTATTTCCATTCTACGTGACTTTACCGAAAGAACCAAGAAAATGTGACATCGCTTGAGGTTGCTCACGGCAGCTCCATGCCATTTCGAGTGCGTTTGTGGAGAGATTTTGAGAGGGCTTTAAGGCATTGGTTTTGTTGCTGCAATTGCTCGAGTGGACACCAACAGGGGGAGTAATTGTATAAATTATAGCGCACGATCGATGAGTGTAGATTAGGTGAACCAATAGTGGGGTAAAGTGTTGGGTTAAGGGAGCCCGGGTCTAGAGGGTAGTTTGAGCTGCTCTTTCGCTCTGTCCAGACGTGCAGAACTATCTGGGTGCAATTTTTCGATTCAAAGCTTTCGTGACTGCAGGGATTCATATTCTTGGTTCTTTCGGTAAAGTCACGTAGAAGAGATGTAATAAAATTATAATAATAAAAATGATATCTGGGTGCACCCACAATTGACGAGCGCTCCTTCTCGTGTAGGCCCTTCTGCCAGCACGTGCTGTAAGCGAGGCATTGCAGGGGCTGCACCTTAACCTTTAGTCGAACCGTAATGCGCAGCACTTTTCTCGGCAACTTCAACGATTTAAAAATGCACAGTGGTAGTGCTAATGTGAACACCTAATAGGTGCCATTGTTTTTTAATATTACGTTACACACCCATATGATTAATCAGTGACATCTCTAATGATTTATAATAATGTAGAGAACTTTGTCCGGCTGCTGCTTTACGATGGCCCCGCTAATGCTTTGCTGGTAATGGGAGTTGTTTTAGTCATACCTCGCCATGCCTGCTAGAGAGTGCAGGTGAAGGTGGTGGATGCAGATGGGTTCAGATATCACGCACCACTAACAGCAGCAGTGACCAATAATCTAACGCAGGTCTCTAGATCCGTAGTGTGCCACCACCGTAGCTAATTAATACTACAATAGGTGAGGGTCAAAATATTTCATTGTTTTTCTGTCGCTGGAAGAAAAATAAGAGCTCAGTATTTTGTCTGGAGTTTTTCTTTTTTTTTTTAGTTTCATAATGAGAAAGAAGAGTTATATATTGTTTAAATAGTTAAGATATTATTCATTCTACAATATTACTGAACAAGCAGCAAGTTCATTCACTGGCAAATGAGGATCCAATGGTGTAAATGCTTACCCCGAGCTCTCATACTCTGATGGTGCATTGTCTTTGAGTTGTGCGCCTTTTGGCGTCATCTGGTCCAACCCATGTGAGACTAGGCTCTAAGGAAAGCTGTCTCGGGTGTGGACCAATCAACTTCAAGGACAGTGCACATACATTATCAGAGTTATGTTTTTTGTTTGCATTATGACTGCAGGTATTGTGGTCTATGCAAACATGACTCCTTGTAAAAAAGGTGTCAGTTTGTTGCCAGATAGAAGGGTAAAAAAACAATTATCAAGTTCATTCATGTACAATAACACACACACATATCACATGTGAAATTGCATTCTTGACTCAAGTAACGTAAAAAAATTTGAAGAATGAGGATTTGTATTTATTGGGTCTTGCATAAAAGCCTCAAACTCAAAGCACCTCAACCAATCCAATGTCCTGCTGCAGTTTAGCCAAGGGGTACCCCCAGCGGCAGCAATCCCATTGCAGCACAAGTTGCACGCAGCACCCGCCTGCAAATAGGTGTCAATCTGCCAGTAAACTCTGATTACAATTCCATAATTTTTTAATGTGCAGGTAATTCTACGGAGAATTTTTAAAATGTGCATAAACATAGCTAAAGGTCACATCCCAGCAGTTGTTAACCTTTATTTAATCAATGACCGTACATAAGCAGCTGCACGTGCTCTGGGGTGCGGGAATTTGTGCGAGGTACGATAACAGGAGCGCGGTTCTGCGGTTACTTGCGAGAAAATTGACCCACGTGTGCACGGTGCACCTTCACGGCTCCACCACAAAGACAAAGGCATAAGAGGTGAACAAAAGTCGTGAATGGAAAAGATCAGTGGTCACAGATGCTCGGAACACGCTCGCCAACGTACCGCACTCCAATGCCGTTGTTGAAAACGACAAAATTGCGTTTCCCGACGTGTTCATATTTTCACGCACTATTAGGCATTTCACACTTTGTCCACCCCACCGCCACATCCAGTGATATTATGAATTGTCTCGCATTTTTATGTGTGTGGTGTTGTTGTGTTTTTTGAGCCAGGCTGGGCCAGGATTAGGCAAGGATATAGCGCACTTGTCACCCAGGCAACCAGAGAGCCCAGACTTAGATATGTATTGACTTATCCATATAGCAACAAATAATTACTGTACTAATGTTTAAGAATGGACAATGTAATAAATATATAAACTGTTAAGAAGAATATTCTAATTAAAATGATATTATTTGAAAACTTTAAATCTTACCAATGATTTGCAAACTGTCTGGGACACTAATTATATTTATTTAATCTTGATTTAAAAGCTTTCGTGACTGCAGGAATCCATACTCTTTAGTTCTTACGGTAAAGTCACGTAGGCATAAAATAAAATAAGAAATATGATGGACGCTTGTGTTGCGCCAGAAACGTGATTTATTTTATTTTATACCTACGTGACTTTACCGAAAGAACCAAAGAGTATATATCTATTTATTTCACCAGGTAAGGCCCACTGAGCTATGTAGCTCTTTTTCAGAATCGATCTGGCCGCAAATGACGGAAAAACGAAGTGGCTTATCACGTGGAAATGCATAGCAGCCAAATACTCTGAACCAGTGGTTCTTAACATGGGGTGCACGCACGCCTTGGGGGTGCGAGACATGGAAAGATTTATTTAGAAGGTAAATAATCGAAAACACAAATTAAGCACGGGCACATAAGTACAAACTGCTTTGCTTCATCAAACCTATGTTTCTATTAACACACACTTTTTTGCAAGCTGCAGTGAAGCTTAAGAACCACTGCTCTGAACGCACGTGGAGAGAGAAACCGGAGGGGTCAGAAACAAATCCACGTGACCGCGGGGAGAGAGACATTCAAACTCCAAATATACAGGCGTCAGGGTCGGGATCGAACCCGTGACCTCCTTTATACCAAGCCAGTAAAACCGCCCGATATCACACCAGGCTATTTTAAACACCAGTAGGACCAACCCATCTCTGAGAGAGAAAACGTTTGCAATTTAAGTGCAGAGCTTCTGAACATGATGATTTATTATAATCGATGAATGCCTGCTACATGTATACACTCGGCCTGTAACTATTTGCCCCCTTCCCCACCCCCCTTGTAATTTAATGAATAGTTACGTTTCAAGGTTGTGGGAAGGTGGCCAGACTTCTCAGGGGTCAGATTGCTGAACTGGCACCACGGAGACGTTGGAGTTTGAATCTTGGCAGCCACCCGTGATGAAATGGGCTTCTCAAATCTCGTGAGTTGATCGTCTCAGGCTGACGCAATAACTTTATTGTTTCATCTAATGACGGGAAGTCAATTTCAACAATTGTGATACAATTGTGGAGAAAGGCAAAAGTATATCCGTACAAAAAAATTGTAAATGTAGGATTGCTATTTGATTCAAGAATCGATTCATTATTTCTCTCGCGATGGATGTACTGGCCTCTTGTGACTGCAGGAGTTGTGTGCCCCCATTACGTACAGGGTATACGAATCACGAATAATTCATTCTCAAACGCACAATGTGGGGTGTGGGTGGGAGTTGTGCGCAAGTATTACATGCAATTGATGATTATAGCCCTCGTCCGTTCCTTAATTATGACGGTGCATTATATCTCGCCTGTAATTTGTCACACGTTGTGTGTTCCCGCTGTATTCTTAGCTCTTGAAAAACTATTAAAAAAATTATAGATTTGAAGCTTTCGTGACTGCAAGGATTCATATTCTTAGGTTTTTTCGGTAAAGTCACATAGGTAAAACATTAAAATTAATAAAAGTAAAATAAAATAAAAATCACGACGTTGCCTCCGAAACGTCGTCATTTTTATTTTATTTTACTTTTATTAATTTTAATGTTTTACCTACGTGACTTTACCGATAAAACCTAAGAATAAAAAAAATGCTTATGCATTAAAAAAAAATATTATGTGATGCACAGTTACATCCCTACTATACGGCGTGTAGTGTAGTGCTATCCTGTCGCATCCTATACCCCCCTCCCTCTTCCCTCTGAACATAACAACAAGTATAACCCGTAAAAACAAAGTTTTTCACTATAAATCCTTTATATGCGTGGCGGCTAGAGTCCTCTCGTTCTCTGGCTTGAGATGGCTGCCACCTATGGGTCAGACGATTGCATGGCACCATTAAGCAATTGGTAATTAAATATAATATTTTTGTCCTAAAAAGTGTAAATTTTGGAAAAAAAATTTCACGAACATTAATTGTCACGCACAACGAGTCTGTGTGGAAATTGTCAACTCGATTGGATCACGGGAAGTGGGTTAAAAAACGACCGAAAGATTTGCACGGTCGTAAGCAAGCAAGCAAGCAACCAAACAAGCGTGCAAGTGAACTTAATATAAAGGATTTAAAAATCAGCCCTCATCCTTCCTTTGCTCCCAATACAAGCGTGTGCCCTTCCTCTATGTGCAGTGTTTTGAGATTGCATCGCACTTAGATACCGTAATGTACAAATCCAAATTAAAATGTACTGCACATTTGTTGGCAACGCATTGAAAATTGTTTGGCATAGCGTGATGTAGAAGTTGTTCACACGCGCACACATATAACATGCAGAATGCATGCACGCACTAGCTACAAGAATTTACCTGTTATTTTTCAAAGCGATACCAAAGCAACGTCTTTTAACGCAATCGAACGTGCACTGGGTGGTATTGTAAATGCAACACAATCTATATAGAGATGAGTAACCGGTAGCAGACTTTGTTCACTTTCTAATACCTTTACCATCACATTTTTAAAATGTTTTGACAATATAGTTATATTCTTGCATATCGCATTTTGTTCAGGAGCCACATGCCAATTTTGAGGTCTGCTAGCCACGAGAAGGCTTCATCAAAGAGTTTGTGTTGTGATAATTCGATGACAAAGGTATTAGAAACATTGAAAATATAAAGTTATACTTGGATTCAGAACCATTTAAAACCTCCACGGGCTAACTTTTGCGGACCTACTTTCAAAAAAGAAAATCTTGTGTTTGTCCACAAATGTTTGAGGGCCCAAAGTCTACATTTTGGTCTTTGGAATTAAAAATGATGGCATGTTCGTATTGAGCACCCTACAAAGCCTTGTGATGCAAACATTCAGAGGCCTAATTGTTGAAAATATTATTTCACAAAAAATATAATTCCACTTTTAAGCATGTATTTATACCAAAGATAATCTTTATATGCATTATAAAACAACATTACAGTATAGCTTACATTAGTCCCCAACTCATGACTGGCTTTAGAGTAGATACTGAATATGTATTCATGCCCAAGACCGGTCAGTTAAAATCTCAAAGCTCTATTAATTTGTCATTGTGAAAAAATATTCTATTGACTATTTGTTCTGCTTAATAATTGTTGTGTGTTCACAGTGACAGAAACAAGTTTGGTTACTGTGTTGTCTCTGTGGACCAGATTCACATCTTGACTAAACGGTCACAGTGCATTGCTTTGGTGATTTGCATCATCGTTTCTAGTGGAAACGCTGGCAAGTGTTTTGCCAATAATTAGACCCAAAAAAGCGTTGATAATTGACCTGAATCATACTTTGTATGCTTTTATTTACATATTTCATAAACCATATATACACAATCAGGTCACAAACGGACTGTGATCGGACCTACACCAGCCCATAATAACGGCTCAGTCGTCCGTGATTTTATTTGCAGTGATGTTTGTGATTCGGAGACAATGGCAGCTTTAAAAACCCTCCTCGAGACCCATTGATTCTCTCTTGCTTTCGCTTCTCTGAATGAGCTTCAATTGTCTTCTTGGGTTTTTCTCCCATTTCTCTATGCTATTATTTGTGATGTACAGCACATTGAGCACCTACAACAAAGTTGCTTTATAAAAACAAATTAGAAATTATAAATAGCATTTTATGTAACACTCTTACGGAAGAATTTGTAATAAATGAAAATGTAATTTTAGATTTGAAGCTTTCGTGACTGCAAGGATTCATACTCTTAGGTTTTTTCGGTAAAGTCACGTAGGTAAAATAAAATAATAAAAATAAAAGAAATAATAATAGAAATAAAATTAGAAATCACGACGTTTCGGAGGCAAGTACCTGTTTGTATTCAAAATATATTGACAAAATAATATTGTTAAAATGTGCATTGTTACATGCGTCCCATCAATATCAACATGACCTAACCTTAATTGTGATTAACGTACTGCTGTGCCAACATTTTTAAATTAATAATTACATCGGTTGTAGTGGGATTGCAAGCTTCGCTGCATTAACTTGGTGATCAGCAATTCATCGTAATCACATTTACAATTTTTCAAAATAAAACGTTGAACGATTGAGTCTTTATATATTCGAGGATGCTGAGAAAATTCACAAGTAAAAATTAACTGGTTTTTTTTACAATGCTCTTTGATGAAGAAATGTGTTTTTAATAAACGTGCATATAATGAATATAGATAATGTTAATCACCAAATCATATCGTAAAATATAATGCATCTATAACCCTGAAGTTGTGTTTTTTCTTCATATAAGTACGTGAATGAGATTAACAATTCCCAGCCACACATTATACCATGAATGACAATGTACTTTTACCATTAAATTATGTTCTAAAATTAAAAATAAAATGTAATCATTAAAACATTATTTTAAACGTTGCCGTTTACAATTTATTTCACGAATGAAAACATAATACTAAAGAATGTGCCAATAAATTAAATAATACAATTATAAGACAGTATTTGTTATATTTCAACAGTAAAAACATTTACCGATCCCAATTATTATACATTTTATAGAATTTATGTTTTCATGAAATGTGTACTCATGTAACTTTTACGTAAAATACTCAAATCAGTTCCTGTTAGGAATATGTTCAGTTTACAAAGTCAATACATTGTATGTGAAACAATACTTACGATGAACTATAGAACTAATATTTAACATAATTTGTATGCAAATATTTAGTACATGCGATGATAGATCCTCGTATATATTTTAGTGAATTATGAAAATATGCTAAAGATGATATACCAATATTTAATGCTTATTTATTATTTCAATTACAAAACTCATATTTTAGTTTGATTCCAATATTAATTGTAATTTGAAATAGATACATTACCTACATGTATTCATTCTCTCCACATTCTTTGGCACGTAATGTTTTAGAAGTTCTCACTGACACATACGTTAAGATGTGTGAATGATAAAAAAATAAGGAAAAATAAGTTGCGTTTATAATTGCACTGACTGTATAAAAATGTCATTTTAAAATATATAAAGCAAGTAGAAATAAATGTTCTGGTCTTAATCAGAAACGTATTTGTAAAATGAGGCAAGTGTTTTGTTGTTGTTACTCAATCTTATTGAATTTACAAGCCATTTTAATATACCAATTACAAAATATACCACTTATTCGATGAACAAATATATCTGTAACCACGATGAATGACGTTGTCCCACATTGAGCTGTGCTCTCGGGGGCTCTGTTAGCCCGTGGTTCTATATTGCCCACAAGTGAATGGTGGCACGTGGTTACACAGCATCACAGATGACAGTCTGGAACATCCATGTCCCCAAATGTCCCATTACGCGCAACGATGTGGCAGCGAGTACAACCGGTGGCGAGGTTTGGCCGCTGTTGCATCTCTGATTTTCCCGATTTGGAGAATTGCATCATATTTTTGGGCAGCGTTTAAATAGCTTCTCGCCATTGACGCAGAAATGCAAAATCTACCGATGTCCACGTGGGGAAAATGAACAATGGCCCTACGTGATGATTAAGAGTTGCAATCAAATAGGCTTTGTTTTAGCTGGTAGCGTAAATATAGACTCCTGGATTCTATTTAAATTCCAACTTCCTTCCACCACACACGTACATGGAAAAATAAAGTAGACACTGATCACATGCACCTTCCTGTGCATTTATAAAAGGACTTATCGGATCTGAGTGACGACAGGAAGCATTGGAACCTCTTAATTTCCATTGCACGCTGACTTTCTCCGTGCTAATAAAAGCTCTGGCTTGCTAACTTTTCGAAGACTTCTTTTTTTATGGCTTCTCGGGCCAATAGATGGAAAAGGAGATTCAAACACAGGGACCTTGGTAGTAGTGTGTGTGTGTGGCAGAGTTTGGGAAGGGATGCCAAAAATATGCTGCACCCTGCAAACCGCCTGCTATTCTCTGTAACTATTTTAAGGATGCTAAAAGGCAACCGGGTGTGGTTTTGGCTACACCACATCCTCCTGTGCCTTAATAGGTGCTCGCTGGCTAATAGCACTTGTCCCTACCGCATATATGATGTCTAATTAGGGCTGTTTGCATGTGTCTGTATGTGGGAAGCGGTGGCGTCGGGCTTAGAGTGCTACGCTACGAACCCGGTGACCCGAGTTCGGTTCCCGCTCACGGCCAACACCAGTGACGATTTTCTGTACCGGCCCTGGGCCTCCCCTTGGTCGACTCGTCCTCAAATGAGTACCTGGTGCGGTGTGTAATCATCGCCACAGGGGAGACAAAGGCAGCCGGGCGTGGTGCTGGCCACCCACCCCCACGTAGGTGCTCGCTAGTGGAACTTGCCCCAACAGTCTGTTAAGGCTATATGAGGAACCTTTGTCTTGTTTGTATGTATGAGAGGAGCAGTGGCACAGGAGTTTGCACGCAGAGCTATGAACCTGGCGACGCGAGTTTGATTTATAACCATAGCTTGTATCAGGAGCAAGCGATATGTTGAATCAGTCCTGAGCCACTCTTCGCTAACCCGCATGGTTAAGTATGGTCAAATAACTCCAGTGGATTCACATCGTGTGTGGCGGCCTTCGTAGCGCGATGTGTACGTATTGCCAGTAGGGAGACAAAGACGGTCAGGCGTGGTGTTGGCCACCCCACCCCCTCGTGTGCCGTGCCAGCCTTCATAAGTGCTCACTAACAGCACTGTTCCCAAAAGCTTGTTAAGGCTATACGGACGATCTTTGTCTTTGTTTTGCGATCGATATACATACAATATCTTCTTGGTTCTTTCGGTAAAGTCACGTAGAAGGGAAGTAATAAAATAATAAAAATAAAGCATATTTTTATTATTTTATTATAAATAAAGCATATTTTTATTATTTTATTATTTCCCTTCTACGTGACTTTACCGAAAGAACCAAGAAGATGAATTCCTGCAGTCATAAAAGCTTTAAATCGAAATTTAGACATACAATAGTTATAGCTGGAAATGAAGCTTATTGCAGGAGTGACATCACTTCAAAATGTTACCTTACAACTATTCTGCATTTTCTTTTTCACGCGTGTATTTTTCATCAGCAGATCATATCCAGATAAAGGCTGCAAATCTACCTCCTCAGCAGATTGTCGTGCCGATTATAATCGCTTTTCCCCCCTCGTGCTTGGTAAAATTAGCCCGAGGGCACACTTGTCTGACCGCACCGCTGCATTTGGGCGATCAATGTTACTTGGAAATGTCAGAGGACGTCGTAGCTACTGGCCTGGCTTTGATAATGGTCGCAGGGAGTGAATAGGGGTGGTGTAAGGAAACAGACGAGATCTGGGAGAAGGTGTGGTAGACTTGAAATTGGGAGTGGTAGCTTTTATGGCTGCGACACAAAGCAATGTGCTAACAACAACAAAAAACCAACAGGACGCAACATATTCTTAGGTTTTTTCGGTAAAGTCACGTAGGTAAAAAATTAAAATTAATAAAAGTAAAATAAAATAAAAATTAAATAAAAATCACCGATGTCCAGGTTGGAACTTTGGACATCGGTGATTTCTATTTTATTTTTTATTTTATTTTACTTTTATTAATTTTAATTTTTTACCCACGTGACTTTACCGAAAAAAACCCAAGAATATGAATCCTTGCAGTCACGAAAGCTTCAAATCTAGGACACAATATGTAATTTAAACTCTTTGGTTTTTTCGGTAAAGTCACGTAGGTAAGAAATTAAAATAAATTAAATCACGACGTTTCGGGCGCAACACAAGCTTCCTTCTTCAGGTGGGGACAACTTAGCGAAAGCACAACCGCTTAAGTGGGTCTCAGGGGTGACTGTGACGAGTAATTATCTAGTCGTGGGGGGATGGGGGGAGGGGGCATGGTGAGTGTGGGGGGGGGCGGGGTGTGGGCTGCGTACCCTGAGCAACGATTGGAGTTCAAACTGAGGCTTTGTAATGTAGATGGTGGAAAATACAACTGCATCTCAAGACACTGGAGAGAAAGAGTTTGGCGTGCGCATGAAGCAAGAAGGTAAAATGCGTAGGGTACAGTTTAAAACGTAGGCTTTCGCGGCCAATGCTATTCATAATAAAGGTTTGTAGGGTTGCGAATCGTGTAAATTTAAATGTGTCATTAACCCACCACCACCCGACACAGCCAATTAGTAAGGTTTGCCACGTAAACAAAACGTGCAAATTAATGGCTGGCAAATCGCCTGATGAAAATGGTTGTAATCACCAGCGAAACGTGGTAATCAAATTGTAAATGTTGTGGCTCTACTCTCCAACACTCAGGTGTGCTGAAGTAGTAACGAATTGGCACGTTCTATTTCGGTGACAAACCTTACTAATTGGCTGTGCCCAGTGGTGGTAGGTTAATGACACATTTATATTTACGCGATCTAACCCGAAAAACCTTTATTATGGACATAGGTGAAACTATGTACATTCTAGAGAAGAGCGAGTCAGTCACAGGGCACAGAGACGAGAGAGATCTTGAACCAGCACTTGAACATGGGCAGGGAATTTTAGGTTTGACCCGGACAGATGGGGAATTGGAATAAAGTTTTTTGGTGGCAGGACTTGATTTGTACTGGGATTTAGTGGTACTGTGTTTAACTTTATCACAGTATACAGAACAGTTCTGGTAGGCTTAGGCTGGGAGACGTGTCCTAGTTTGTTCTGTGGAAAAGGTAGCAATCCTCGTTGAGAGGGAGTTTAGACTTACAACTTTCGTGACTCCAGGAAATAATATTCTTGGTTATTTCGGTAAAGTCACGTAAATAGAAAACAAAAAATCTAAATTTTTTAATACATTTCAAATAATAAGATGAAATTAAAATAGATAAATTAAATTAAAGTAATAAATTAAAAATAATGAAAGCAATAAATGTTTAAATTTCTTATTTTCATTTTATCTTATTATTTTTATTTTATTTTTTATTTTTGTTATGTTTTCTATTTACGTGACTTTACCGAAAGAACCACGAATTTGAGAGATAGTCTCATTGTCAGGGAAGCAGAAGAGGAGTGACCCCCCCCCCAAACTGTTTTTAAAATAATCCATCCTAAATTTATTACAATGATAGTTTTACACAAATCAGCATAGTGTTGATTTTTTAATAATACATTTTTTTTTCTATCTCTCAACTGCAGTGTATAGTAGAATATTAAAATAGACAGTTTTTAGCCCTTTGTCAATCCACTGCTCTATAGCGACCCCCCCCCCCCATACCTTTTGCTCATGGGAATTGTTGACTATACTTCACCACATTGGTCAGTGCATCGTGGTGAAGAGGGTGGATCCATTACTCGTTCACATATCATTGTTAGCTGCGGCTGGGAATGTAACTCTGGTTTACCGGGTTCATGGCGTCGTACGCTATTCATTGCTGGTGTATCTCATGTTCATGGTAGGAGAGGTGCGTAATGAACTCAGCGACCTGCGTTCCAATGTCTGAGCTTGTCGTAAATCCCTCTTCACCAAACAATACTGACCAAGGTGGTGAAGTATGGTCAAGCAGCATCCGTGATCAACACAGAGTCAGAAGGCCTTTATTCAGGAGTGTATTGTGAAAGGACTGTAAATTAATATTAATATTATTTAATACCGACAATCAAAATCCATTGTGGCCATGCATTTTGTAGACAATTTGACTTGCAATATCATTCTAATTTTGTATTTTACTAAAATTGTAATACTGTACTCGTAAGAACTGTTGAAGGTCTCATCACGTGGAGAGAAACGTCGGACATCATGCTGAACAACGTGCGGTACATCCTAAATAAGCATCGTAGAACTGAACAGCACTGCCGTGAAAATCTACGCAGCAGTAAGGCAATTTAATGATCAGATTTGAAATGAACAAAACACATTAGGACAAATATAGTACTGTATACTATTAATTAGTATTATTGTACTGATGAGCAAAAAAGATTTTAAATAAAGTTAATTGATTATGTATTTTTACATTTAGCAATCTGTGGTCGCTTTTAAAGTACACATTCATCTATACAGCAAAGTGGAGCTTTAATCAGAATTCTTTATTTGCATGTATATGACACAGGGCTCATTATTCACAATTCCTTGTGGAAATTATCATAAAAAATACATATTTCACTGAGAGATACTGTCACAAGAAATTGGCTGATGAATTATAATTTTCCACTCACCAAAAAACAATTTGAAAAAAACCAGGCGTGTATAATTTATCGGCACATTACGTTGCAAGAATCATCAGCAATGATCTGTGCACTGCTGGATGACGGACTCTCGAAGCCATCACCATCTCTCACGGAATCGCGATGCAACAATCCATCTGGCTCCTGCGCAGGAGCGTATTTCATCGCTCCATGTCTGCAGTGTACGGGAGCATGCATTGAATACATGTGATCTGATTCGTTCGCATTTTGGCATTCAATATTGCATTACACCAATTCACCTACACAGGAGGTGAGTGCATCTCTTAATATTACGTTATTAAGCTAGGGAGGTTATTCAGTAATGTGGGTTATTAGGTGATGAAGGTTAGGTGCTTGTACAATTATAGTCGTATTACATATGCGTTTAACTATTGTGAATAAAAAAAATCGTGCTCAAATGTTAATTACAATTTGAGACACACCAAATTTTGTGAAAGCAGTTTTTTTTCTTGCTGTGCGTGTCCCACCTGATGACGATTGCTGAAGTAGTTTTTCCTTGCTGTGGTTGTCCCACCTGATGACCATTGCTTGTGTTGCGATCGAAACGTCGTGATCTATTATTTTTCTACCTACGTGACTTTACCGAAAGAACCAAAGAGTATACATTCGGCTGCTTTCAAACATTTACATTTTTTACTTTCAGTTAAAATGTTTATTTTACGGATATGTAATTTATACATATCAAAAAAACAATGCTATAATTCATATTATAAACACTGGAGCCATACCTTTTGTGTCTTGACTAATGTGAAGATGACATTTTGTAGTGTATCTTTCTCTAAATGTGCCACATTCTTTCTCAAATTGGTCGGTGATCATGGCCTTCAATTTAGCTCTACCCATGATGCTGCGCAATAACTTTGCTTCAGATACTCCAAGTTGAATCCAATTTCTGAAATTGCTTACGTACTCTAATTCACTGCCTTCCCTGGTTTCTTGTGGTACCTTCTCATTTTCCCAGTCAACTCACTTTTAAATCTCGATCGAAAACTCATTTCTTTAGAAGTGATTTTTTTGTTTGTTTTTTCGTCCATTCTTCCGCACCTCCGATTAGCACGGTTGGTTCTGTATGGTGCGAAATAAGTTCAGAGCACACACATTACTTTCGGTCTATTGTTTTCTCAATACATGTGCAAGAAAAATCTAAATTGCTTTTTCTCAAATTATTTATACTTAATTGTAGTAGTGTGCACCTTCAAATAATGCAAAACCGAAGAGGCTTGTTTGCTAGCGATGTACAAGTAAACACCAATATGTCATCACTATCATCATTAATGATGCCTCATGAAGATAAATCCAGGTGGTATTACCCAAACCATTCTTCGGTGATTGCATGTTCTGTTATATAACAGGATTCAATTATGAAAGTTTTGACATGCTTATACTTTAGAGTTATTAAAATATATCAAGTATTGCAAAGATGTAAATACTGACATATTTAACTTAAATAAATATTTAGGTTTTCTGCTTTTTCCCCAATTGTAATTATAATAAATGCATGAGGTATTGTATTTATTAAAATATGTATTCACAGCTTAAAGGCGTTATTGGCGGGTAGTGTTTAAATTGTACTTGATGCACATTCATGTTTAATGAAACCTGTATTTTATTTGTAAAAAATGAACACAAATATGTCCCAAGCATCGCGTGAATAATCGTTATTTTTCACCATACATTTGGGTCATTATGCTATGGGTTCTGTCAATCAAATGTTGTATTTAATGTAATAAAACGTTATCAATACAATATTTTGAATATTATTATTACAAATCTAAATTATGGCGGATCGTTCGATTTATTGGTTTTCCCAATTATTTAACATTCAAGACAAAATAACATCACTGTGACTATAACCGTTACGATACCAGTATTATTTCACAAATGACAGTTATTACCCTGACAATATTTTTTTGTGCTATTCTCTACAATGTTAGTTTAATGCACATTTTTTTAAGGAGTGCAAAAATATTATTGTGATTACAATCAACGTCTTTATTTGTCATTTATCCAGATCGTGTTTGTAAAATAGATATTTTGTATCAATTCAGCTCTGCTTACGCTATAAATGATTGACTCGATTTAAGTATTCATTGGTAAAAAAAAATACCTTGAAGACGTTAATGATGTTACATTTTAATTCAATCAGATCAATATTGTAATATTTACATTGGTTAAATTGATGTTTATAGTATTTATTTGAATGGAAATAAATAATTGTATCATGTCTTCTGTTACGAGAATCAACCAATAGCGTAGCTTCCCATTTATTTATTTATTTATCCCCACTGTGGTCCTCACCTCAATGTTTTTCTTATTACATGAACATTTGAGGAATAAATAATGGTATAATTATCGTATTGCTGGTCTCGGTGGAGCCACAAAGCCACAGTGCCAATAATCTCCAGCCTCACCATCTCTAAACAACACGCTGGTCTCTGCGGGTGGTTCTTGGATTATCAGCAATTTGGTCAATTTCCCACACGGAACAAACACCGGCAAATTAGTTAATGAGGACTTTCAATTCTTTTTGAATGGCTCTGAATGCACAGACGGAGGTAGTGGTGGGGTGGGGTGGGGGGGCAGGCAGACATTGATGAAGAATGCAGACCTCTTGTTGGGCTGGAAATCATACGTAAATGATTCTGTGAATGTGCCATCGCTCACTGCTGGAATTTTCCTGCTATTATTAATGTCTGGTGATACAGCCCTGCCTCTCTTGCCCTTGAACTAAAAAAAAGAGCGTTGCGCCGAAATACAGGGACCTCATTATTCCCATTCCTTTAATTTTCCTGCTTCCTGTTATACCACACGCGGCCCTAACAGTTTAGCCAGGCGTTTTTCCATTCCGTCACGTCCACTCGGGTGAGATTTTATCGCATCCCTCCGCATTTTTTTGAGAGATTTATCCCACCCGCCCTTCTTGCGCTGAATTCCCGAATTACACGACTCATGCACGCCTCAGCTTCACCTTTCAGCCGTGCGCGTCACCGGCAGGTCCACTTGCAAGTCACAGTCCGTGAAATACGACTGAAATGGTGTTCGGCAAATATCCTGATATCCTTGCAATCCATAGTAATAAAACAAGTGATGATTTACGGCGCTTTATCAAGCCACTTCTCGATGAATGTCTCTCCCCCCCACACCATGCCCATCATGAGGGTTGTTTGACCATACTTCACCACCTTGGTCAGTGTAGGTCGATGAAGAGGGGTGACTCGAACTAATTAACATTGAGCTTGCCACTCATGTTAGACCTTTGCCGGGAATCGAACTTAGGTTGCCGGGTTCATAGCACAGTGCGCTAACCATGGTACCACTCCTCCCGCACCCTCCCCCACCTCCCTATAGACGTTGCCCTTTTGGAATATCAATAGCATGCACCTCACCTTGTACGTGTGTCCCTGAACACACTGTGAATGCCGGAGTGGTAGTTCACAGACTTTACTACTGCAGGTTCCATTCCAGGTCTACCCAAGTGGAACTTTTTATTTGTATTTTACCAGGTAAGGCCCATTGAGCTATATAGCTCTTTTTCAGAAGCGACCTGGCCACAAATGATGGCTTATCACGAATGTATCGCAGCCAAATACAGTACTCTAAACGCACGTGGATTTCAAATGTGAAGGGAAAAAACGGAAAACCTGGAGACAAATCCACTGCGACTACGGGGAGAGAGACATGTACACTTCAAATATACAGCAGCAGGCGTCAGGGTCGGGATCGAACCCACGACCCTCCTGTATACCAGGCGAGGTAGTTAACATCTCCTAGCCATCGTGATGATGATGATGAGAGAGACACGCAAACTCCAAATATACAGCAGCAGGCGTCAGGGTCGGGATCGAACCCACGACCTCCTGTAGACCAGGCGAGGTAGTTAACATCTCCTAGTCACCGTGGCACCGTTGGTATTCGGTTTCTGAACCTGATTGGGTCCTCTCCTAGGTCGACTCAGTCTTAAATGAGTCGCGATGCAGTGTGTCAGTATGAAGAATAGCATACGATGTGCTACCAACTTGAGTGTGATGCTGGCCTCTTTGTCCAGCCTAAGGCGGTGGTTCTTAACCTTGACTGCAGCCTTGCACCCCTTTGGTTCTCAATCGGGAAAACGATCTATAATGTTAATCAATACATAGAGGGTTTAATGAAACAAAGTAGTTGTATTTTTCGATTTAAAGCTTTCGTGACTGCAGGGATTCATCTTCTTGGTTCGTTCGGTAAAGTCACGTAGAAGGGAAATAATAAAGTAGTTGTACTTACATGCCAGTGCTTAGTTTGTGTTTCGATGATTTACCTTCTAAAAAATTCTGGCCACGTCTCGAACCCCTAGAAAGGGCATCTCGCACCTCCAGGGGATGCGTGCACCCCAGGTTAAGAATCACTCACCTAAGAGATACAATCTTGATTTGATGCTTTCGTGTAACTGCACGAATCCATCCTCTTATTTTATACCTACGTGACTTTACCGAAAGCACCAAAGACTAAGAGATACATTTGAGACGGTTTGTGTTTGTGTGTGAGCAGTGGTGCAGTGGTTAGCGCAACTGCGCTACGAACCCGGCAACGTGAGTTTGATTCCTGGCCACAGCTACCATCAGTGGCGAGTGATACGGGCTTCAGCTTGGTTGACTGAGCCTTGACTGAAGCTCAAACGAGCACCCGGTGCAGCATGTCAGGACGCAGCATCGGGGAACTAACGACATCTGGGCGTGGTTCTGGACACGTGACTCCCTCGGGACCATGCAGGCCTCGATAGGTGCTCACTAACAGCACACGCAGTGACTATTTATATCGAGTATGTGTATGCATTTGCAGAGTAATGTGTAATAACAGCTTGATGTGCATTGGTTTCACCAGGTTAAAAAAAACATTCGGTTGTTAACATGGTGTGTCGAGCGCGTGTTTATGATTACTATATAACACGATTTTTGTTGCTGGGTAGTAAGTGTTATTTTCTAATTGCTTATGCCGCAGAAGTATAGAAAATGTCTATTATTCCCTACAAACGTTGCTTCTGTCACCATGGCTTTATGTGAAGGAATGGCACAAATGCACACGTTTTCTCATTGAAAATAGGCAAATTTCAAAAAATCCCTTTCCTGGTCACAAATGCAAAGATTGTGGTGCATAATAGCCACTTCTATACTTTTGAGGCGTAAGCAATTAGGAAATAACATTTACTACCCAGGAACAAACATAAATTGTTACACAGTGTTATTAATGGTGTTGATTATTAACTTTGCTTTTGTGTCCTGCTCACAAAAGCAAAGTTTGTGGGGAATAATAGCCACTTTCTATACTTTTGAGGCATACGCAATTGGAAAATAACACTTACTACCCAGGAACAAAATATTATTTTGTTACAACAGTGAATTATTGTTTCACGTTTTTAGCAAAACATTTTGTAAAAATATAAAATTCACCTTGATTTTTTTTTGTTACAAATATGATCTTTATCAGATACATATAATAAACGACTCGTGGATGTGTGTTTGACCCCAGTTTGGGTAGATAAAATCAAACAGTCATTCTCCCCCTGGGTTATTTCATATTTCAATCCTTTAAAAAAATCCAACGGGAATTGAGACGAATCATCTTTTTGATCCTCAACTTTAAGTGAAGCAATGTTTATAGTTTTAAAACCTGTTACTCATCGACAGAAAATTATTTTGTCTGCGTATGCTCATGCGGCATATTTGTACTCTCAATTACGATGTAAAGGGCATTGTGGATGGACGAGAAAGGAGTGTTGTGCAGCCTGTATGTTCGGCGTTGTGAGAATTATACTTCTCCCTGTTCAGTGTATAGAATGGCAACGATTCTCTTTCTGCAAATATCAGATAATCCTATCAGCGGTGTGCACATATTTCAAGCATGGTCGTGACTGTATAAATGTTTGTTTTTTGAAGAGTGTGGTGTGAATTTCGAATCATGTTGGGTAAGCTATAACTGAAATAAATACATAATGTGCAGTCACTTTGTCAATCCACTGCTGAATGAAGGTCACGGAGGTTACTAAGCCATACTTCACCACGCTGGTGTGTGTGGATTGGTGACGGTGGGGGGGGGGGTCCAGGACTAGTTCAGAAATCGTTCTCCCCTCATGTTTGCCAGAGCCGGGAATCAAATTCAGAAAACCCGGGATCGTAGCGCATCGCACAAACCACTGCTCCACTGTTCCACCTACGCAAACAGAATGCAACTGAATTCATAATAAACTGTCGGTTTTAATTCATGCCGATATAAAACGCTAGATTTGAAGCTTTCGTGACTGCAAGGATTCATATTCTTAGGTTTTTTCGGTAAAGTCACGTAGGTAAAAAAAATAAAATTAATAAAAGTAAAATAAAAATAAAATAAAAATCACGACGTTTCGGGGGCAACACAAGCTTCCGTCTTCAGGTGGAACCGTCACAGCACGATAGCTGTATCAAAGTCACCTACGTGACTTTACCGAAAAAACCCAAGGATATAAAACGCCTTAAAACAAATGCCCTATATTGACTCTTACACGAGTGTGTACACGCATTACCTCACAATACATATATTCGGCCCCATGCTGGATTTTGAAAGCATCTGTCTATATTTAAACAGTCGTAAGACCTAAGGCACTATTGTTCAAAGTCTAGGTGCTTGCAAAGGTCCGAGCGGCAATTATCTCCTTTGCTTAATGATGCCGTGCATAACAATGACACGCACTCAATCAGGCCCTTGGTTTGCGGGAAAGCATTGCCTGCTATTTGAGTTTCACGGAAGAAAAAAAACATCTCTGCAGTTTAACTTTCGATTTAAAGCTTTCGTGACTGCAGGGATTCATCTTCTTGGTTCTTTCGGTAAAGTCACGTAGAAGGGAAGTAATAAAATAATACAAATAAAACATAATAAAATAATTCTCACGACGTTTCGGCCACAACGCAAGCAGCCGTCCTCAGGACGGCTGCTTACGTGACTTTAACGAAAGAACCAAGAAGATCTCTGCAGTTTCTTACGAAAATTCAAAATCCGGCTCTCAGAGAACTCCTGGCCCGTGCGGGAGTTATCCGGGCCCGAATCCAGAACTCCCACGCTGTCGTGAAAGAAAAAAAACCGGTGGTCTAACCGTAGCGAGACAGCTGCCAAATGCCAAGCTACAAATAAATCGGCATTGTTTTGGCAGCTAAAGGTGGCACGGTGCCGTCGGGCCGGCGGGCGGGCAGGCGCGCGGGCGGGCTGCCCTTTCACACCCCTCGATCCTGGCCGGTTTGTGTGTGTGTGTTTTTCACGGGTTCGGTTTAACGGACGAAGAAGCACTCTCCGCACCGACCACACGCGCGCTGCTTGCTGGCTACAAATGGGCTCGGAAAAAAAACGGCGCACCACATGTGGCGACTAATTGTTTTAGTGACAAATCTATGTGAAGTGTGCGCCTGCGTGTGACAGTACACACGTGTGCGCGCGTGTGTATATATCAAGGTGCACGCTAACAGCACTTGCCCCAGCTGTTTGTTAAGGCTATATGGGGTATCTTTGTCTTTGTTGTCATAACTATAGATGATTTTTGGGTGGACTAAACAAATGAGATATTCAAAGTGTGTAAAAACCAGAGATATATTTCATTACCAACCCTACTGTCCATGGATAAATGGACAGTAGGTGTGTTGTAGAAGTGTATTCTTTTTTATTCTGGTTATTATATATTATGGTTGATAAAAAAATATATAAGAAAAAATGCATTGGTCAGATTTGAGAGTTTTTTTTTGTATTTGCTCTTACAACAGTTAGACCCCTTCTTAGTAATGTTTAAAATAACATAGTGAAAGTTAGTATTCATTAGCGATAATATACTCTACATATTGCGATGCGCTAAGTATTTGTGCAGTATAAGATTGTAACAAAATGTTAAGATTTGAAAATTAGATACATGAATGCATTTTGCTGTTGGCTTTCTCGTGCAATTTTCACCAAACAACGATCTGAAATAAGTATAACATTCAAGCCTATATTTGCTTTTGAAAAAAAATCAGGCATTCTTTTTTATAGCCAAAGTTGTTTTAGTCTCTGAAATATTTGCATCAAAGCGTATTTTGTTATTCTTTTGGATGATTAATACATTTACGTAGCCGAGGCTTCAATACTCAATGATCTTTGAGTAGTATTTTTTTCTATCTAATATTCTCAAATATATTTTTCGTCGTATCTGCGTAAATTTAAAACTTCATATATTCAATTAAGAGCTTACAATCTACGTAAGATATGTTAATGATTGATAATTGAAATTATATAATTGGATTTTCAATTCTCCGTTATGCTTGAATACTGTGTGTGTGATTTATTGAAATCAAAAGAGTTTGAAAATTCCATAGAAAAAAAAATTAAATGATACCCCCATCGAAAGTGCATTCTACTGGACACCATGACAAATATTTACATTTTATTACTTTCATATAAATACCTTTATAGCCTAGTGAATAAGAAGTTTTTTTTTGTAATCTGCATAAGTGGAGAAGTAATTTATTCATACTCTTTGTTTTTTTCGGTAATTTATTCATCTTCTAATTCGAAATTGCTAAACGATGCATACGAGCACATGAAATGTCCTTATGTTGATTTAACATCATCAGCCATATAATCATTCCACTGCTGAACGAAGGCCTGCCAAAGCCGTAACCATCTGTCACATTTCTGCGATGTAACGATGGACTAAGCACCTGCACACGGGCTCATTGCATTGCTCCATTTTCGTGTTGGACGTCCTCTCTGTCGATATGTTAACTACCTCGCCTGGTATACAGGAGGTCGTGGGTTCGATCCCGATCCTGATGCCTGCTGCTGTATATTTGGAGTTTGAATGTTCTCCCTGTGGTCACGTGGATTCCTCGCCCCCCCCCCCTCATTTAGAAACATGCGTTTAGAGTTCTTGGCTGCTATACATTTACACATGATAAGCCACTTCGTTGAGTTATCATTTGTGGCCAGGCCGCTTCTGAAAAATAGCTGTATAATTCTAGATTGGAAGCTTTCGTGACTGCAAGGATTCATATTCTTAGGTTTTTTCGGTAAAGTCACGTAGGTAAAAAAATGTAATTAAAAAGTAAAATAAAGACGGAAGCTGGTGTTGCCTCCGAAAGGTCGTGATTTTTCTTTTCTTTTTATTTTTCTTTTATTAATTTTTATTTAAATGTTTTACCTACGTGACTTTACCGATAAAACCTAAGAGCTGTATAACTCAGTGGGCCTTACATGCTAAAATAAAAAATAGTTTATCCATAGTAGTTGTAGCTGCCACTCCATCATTGCCCTTGTTCATTATCCTTTGTAGTGACATGTCCTGCTCAAGCCCCACTAACTTGGATAAACAGTAAACAATATGTATTTTACCTGGGTATATTCTCTCATCCATGTGTTCACTTTTCTGTCTTCCAATGTTGTTCCTTCATGCTTCTTTGCTCACTTGTCAGGTTTTTTTTGTTCGATTTTCTTCATCAGCGTCCATGTTTATCATCCATTTGTCACGGCGGATTTGTTATGTTGCCTTTCATGATCAGGTTCAGTTTTCATACTCTTAGGTTTTTTCGGTAAAGTCACGTAGGTAAAAAAATTCAAATTAATAAAAGTAAAATAAAAATACAATTAAAATCACGACGTTTCGGAGGCAACACAAGCCTCCGTCTTACCTACGTGACTTTACCGAAAAAACCTAAGAGTGTGAATCCTTGCAGTCACGAAAGCTTCAAATCTAGAAAGGTTCAGTTTTCCTTGGAGTACTCCAACCCACTCATGTCCGAATCATTATTTCATCAATTTGATTCCAGTTCGCCTTCAATAACAGTCCTAGGTATGCATATTCTGCTCTGTTTTTCAATTGTGTCCCTCTGACAGATATTTCCAATCACTATGCCAACTTCTTGTACATTATCCCGAGCCCAACTTTGCATCCTTCTTGATGAACAACTTAGAGAATTTTTGTTGCAGTTCATTCAAATGACCGTGTCGTCAGAAAATCCGAGGTGGTGCATGTTTTCTCCATGAACATTCATGGCTTTGTTTTTCCATTCCCAGTTTTCAGAAAGTGTCCTGGATTGTCGCTGTGAATAGCTTTGGTGAAAGCGTGTCACCTTGTCTGACTGCGCGATTAATCTGTACATTGGAACCTTTTCAATGTGACTTGGTGTGGCTGTTCCATTGTTGAAAATTGCTATTTTATTATTATTTCTAAATATTGTCTTTGTTTGGGTCTTGGTTTATGAGAGTTTGAATGACTGTATCCATCTCGACACAAAAAGTTAATGGCACGTGCTATTTATATTACGTGTAATTAATGCTGCATGCGGAAAACATGATTTTCCGCTCACAATCATCAGCAGTGCATACAAAAATAAACCTTCGCAGTTTGTTTCAGCAAAGTTAATTTTCACCATGGAAATATCTCCCTTCGCATTCTTGAATTATCTTGTACAGGCAAATGCTGAACCCGTCACGCGGTCGGGCATGACCATACAGACGGAGGTGCAGACAGGGATTGCGGAAACATTTATCGATGTAAAAAGATTTCACTTTCAAATGTTGAAGAAACTACGATGACCGCATCTCCACCCAGGTGGCACATTTACAACATGCCAGTTAACATTATGGAACGTCTTGACGACCAGAAGCATTGTCTTGAAGGTCACGAGTGCGCACACTTCTGCCGATAATTAAAATGTGCTAAATCCATTCTAGATTTGAAGTTTTTGTGACTGCAAGGATCCATAATCTTTGTTTTTTTCGGTAAAGTCACGTGGGTGAAAATAAAATAAAAATGAAAACAACTAAATTGAATCACGACGTTTCGGAGGCAACACAAGCTTCTGTCTTCAGGTGGAACTGCTACAGCAAAATTAGTGTAGTGAGTAGATAGAGCTATTAGAGACACACGATTATATAGGGTTAGAGGCTAGATCCATGAAGCGCATTCAATAATTTACAAAAAATAACATTTCAATTTTTATTTTGTATCATATTCATGTCATAATATGCCAAAAATTTCCATCTCTTCTATTGAATGTAAATGCATGAAAAAATAGCATAGAATGATGTTCCCAGAAGCTACAAACACACTCCAAATGTGCCTCATCTCTACTCATTGTCATTCATATTGGGAGAGCCATATTCTGGGTGATCAGGGCTGACATGGACACCGTAGATGGATGATGTATATTAATCCCAGTCGCCTACACATAGGTAGATCTTAACCAGAGTGGATGAGCAGTGGTGGTATGATCACTGCCCTACGTACTGATCCAGTGTTCTCAGTTGAATTCTTGGCCATGACGAGCATCAGTGGCGATAAAAATCAGGAACCAGTTTCAGTCCTTCTCAAGGTTGACTCAGCGTTATGTAAGTACCTGCTGCAGTGTGTAAAGCAATCAGCACCAGGGAGACAAAGGCGGTCGAGCGTGGTGCTAGCCACACCGTCCCTCTTGCACCGTCCAACCTTACTAGGTGCTCGCTGACAGCCCCAACATCTTATGCAAGGCAATACGCGGGATCTTTGTCATCATCATTATTATTATACTCACTTTAGCTCACGTAGTTTATGGCAGCTTCGCATTGCAAGCATTAACCCCTTTGTTTAGCATCTGCACATACGCACAAAAAAAACTAATAAGCTGAGCATGCCGAGTGCGATACACAAACATGCACATCGTTGGCAATTTTTCTTAACATCTGGACTGTCAAAAAAAGAATTGTGAAAAGTGCATGCATGGCCAATGGTGCATACCTGCCAACAGCAGCAATGGGGAGACACATGCGGCGTGCCACTGTCACTCACAAAATGACATCTTCCCCCGACAGTTGGAGAGTTGGTTGCCGATGCCACATGACAGTTGACGCTCGCATAGACGCATGACCTTATGAGAATGTGGGTTCACTTTGGTTTTTGTAATCTGCCAATTGTGTTTTTTTGTTCTCGAGTTATTAAAAGCGCTCTGTGGTGGTTTCAAAAACGGCAGCGGCAATTTGGCACGCACTCAAGTTTCCACGAACGGCACCCAGTGTTCACAGTTGTAGAGCCTCAATATTCGACAGCATAATGCACGTGCAAATACGGAGTCAGTTTTACTTTTAAGGGGGGGAGAAGGTGGAGGATGGAGGCATTATTGATTAGTTCTTTGAGGCTTCACGGATGCGCGTCTGCTGGATTGGCGTGCACAGTTTGTTTCTGTTGTTGTGCTTGAACCGAAGGTACGACTCTACGTCAGTAAACTGAATGTCAGATGCTTGTGAAGTAACTGAAGTGCCTATCTGTACGGCTACTTATCTTCTCGTGCTATGGGGCGTAAATATTTCCGTTGTGGACAATAGTCTATTTGTATAATTGCGCAAAATGGTAATATTATTTATAAATCAAGCATCGATATAGCTTATATGTGGTCCAAGTTATAATGTTGCCTTACTTTCCAAACGGAAGTGTACATGTTAACGCGCAGGCTTACGCGAGCAACGTTACGATTCATAATAGATTTTTGGAATCAAATCGCCGCGAGGGTAAAATGCCCATATGTGTCATACACCCCTCCACCACCCGACATAGCCGAATAATCGCCTGATTAGACAATGGGTAAATCTGTGTGTGTATTGCTCTCCATCACACCTGTGTGCTGAAGCAATACTAAATCGCCACGTTTGTTCACGTGGCAACTCTATTTGTTAGCCTGTGTCGGGCAGAGGGCAGTGTATGACACACATTGGCATTTTTACGCGTTCCGACCCAAAAATATATGATGAAAGTGTCCGTGTAATTTCGCTACAAGTGTCATGTTACTGCGGGATTGATTCAAACTTGATTAGAAGATTTCGTGACTGCGGGAATTACTCTTTGGTTCTTTCGGTAAAGTCACGTAGAAATAAAATAAAATAAATCATATAATACGACGTTTCGATTGCAACACAAGCAACCGTCATCAGGTATGAATGAAAGATAAAAACAAACCTTGTAAACTTAGAAATGTAATGCAATGCAACACAGAGAGTCGGCTAACACAACAGTCAACACCCTACCTGGTTGATTACGTTCTTCCAAAGAATGCTAAATTTGAGAGAGACAAACACAGACACGGAGATACATAGAGAGACACACAAGCAGAGAGAGAAACACACACAGAGACACACAGAGACTCAACGATTCTGTCTCGTGGCATTATATAGAAAGAGAGGGGTGGGGCAAAGAAATTAGCATGTCAATGAGAGCGGCCGAAGGAGAGAAATTTGACCTATTGATGAACCTGATCAAATTTAGCGGCCAGAGGAGAGAAATTGGACCTATTGATGAACCTGGTCAAATTTAGCGGCCAGAGGAGAGAAATTGGACCTATTGATGAACCTGGTCAAATTTAGCGGCCAGAGGAGAGAAATTGGACCTATTGATGAACCTGGTCAAATTTAGCGGCCGGAGGAGAGAAATTGGACCTATTGATGAACCTGGTCAAATTTAGAGAGAGAAATAGGAAGTTTGAGAAAACAAACCAGGTGAAATCTTGATTTGAAGCTTTCGTGACTGCAGGAATCCATACTCTATGGTTCTTTCGGTAAAGTCACGTAGGTAGAACAAAATATCACGACGTTTTGATCGCAACACAAGCGGCCGTCCTCAGGCGGAAAAAAATATATATGTAATGCAATTCAACACAGAGAGTCGGTTAACACAACAGTTAACACTTTACCTGGTTGATTACGTTCTTTCAAACATTGCTCAATTAAAAGTTAAGTGTGAGTTTTGTGGAAATCCTCTCCGTACAGGATTGGTGTTCATTAAGAGTACAGTCATATATTACAGCCCTTCATAAAGTCGCCAAAAGCAATCCTAATGGACACCATGACAATGTTTCCAGATTTGACATTTTCCCACATCTAACATTCAATTAATCCGGAAGAAGGACTGCCGCAACATGCGAGCATGCGGCCATGTGTAAATAGTCTGGTGGTTGAAGGCTCCCCCACTCCATTCTGCTTGAAATGGTTAAACATTTATTGTGCTTCATCTTTTTGGTTCTTTCGGTAAAGTCACGTAGAAGGGAAATAATAAAATTATAAAAATAAAACATAATAAAATTCAATTCTCACGACGTTTCGGCCACAACGCAAGCAATCATCAGATACGTCCTCTGAGGACGGTTGCTTCGCCGAAACGTCGTGAGAATTGTATTTGATTATGTTTTATTTTTTTATTTTATTATTTCCCTTCTACGTGACTTTACCGAAAGAACCAAGAAGATGAATCCCTGCAGTCACGAAAGCAGCTTTAAATCGAACAGATTAATATTTTATTTACATTTGTATTTTTTTATGTTTTATTTTTATTATTTTATTATTTCCCTTCTACGTGACTTTACCGAAAGAACCAAGAAGATGAATCCCTGCAGTCACGAAAGCTTTAAATCGAAATTTATTGTGCTGTTGCGGGGTATTCCGGGTCATAAATCGTTATAAAACATCGTCTAGTTGTTTTTGTGCTGACAGGGCCTCGTCATTTGTTGAGGGAGCGCGTCCGACAATGCGTGTAGCACAAAGCCAGCAAGCAGCACGTGGCTAGCGAGCGTGACGCTTCTGATCAGCCCCAGAAAGGCTGAGACCTTCAAAATAAACACACGGCTGGTTGACATAATCTTCTTGGTTCTTTCGGTAAAGTCACGTAGAAGGGAAATAATAACAATACAACATAATAAAAGAATAATATAATATAATAATATAATAAAATATTATTTTAATAAATATATTATTTCATTATATTATAATAAGCTATTATATTATATTATTGTATCATGTTTTATTTCTATTATTTTATTATTTCCCTTCTACGTGACTTTACCGAAAGAACCAAGAAGAAGAATCCCTGCAGTCACGAAAGCTTTAAATCGAAATGGTTGACATAAGTTTCGGAATGGCCGATAGCCTGCCAGACTAAAATTATACTCGATTCATATTTCCCCCATGATTGACATTGCAGGTTTGTGAAGGTGGGAGCCCAAGGCCAGGTCAGATATCCCTCGCCACTGATGCTAGCTGTGGCCTGGATTCGAACTCGGGCCGCGAGGTTCATCGCGAAGTGCCGCAAACCGACTGCTCCTTAGTCGTGATTTATTGTAAGGCGTAGTTGTGCATCATCTGATCAGCGTGTAATATATTGGACAATGCAATCGGTGTAAATGCATTTCTGATATTGATAACACTATGTAGAATGAGTGTCTATACAAGCATTTAAAAGTCAATCAATATCAATCAAACATTTGCAAACTGTCATTTGGTACTTTATTGAGGACGGCTGCTTGCGTTGTGGCCGAAACGTCGTGAGAATTGTTTCATTTTATTATGTTTTATTTTTATTATTTTATTACTTCCCTTCTACGTGACTTTACCGAAAAACCCAAGAGGGTGAATTTGTAAACGTTCAAAAAATTTACGTATTTATGCATTATTTGCAATAGTTACCACCCCTTGCATGGTTTATGCAAAATGTGCATTTGTATGCAATTATCAATATTAACTGCGCAATGCAGGATATACTACATAATCCAGTGAGGTAATGCACATTATATACATAAACAATTATATATAAGTAGAAGACATTATTTCCAACATTCTGGATATTCTTTACGTGCAATCATGTACAATGTGTCCCGTAATGATGCACCGATTCAATAAGCACACATCTGCATTAGAAAATGCGTTGTGTGCGTAACATTACCGGTGAATCATCAACGCAAGCAAGTTACGCGTGAATTTGGAAAACTCAGACATTACATGAAATAAACGTGTCTCCTGACGTGTACCCCTCCTTTGAATTGATGGCTACCCTGGGGAGGCAGAGTAATGCAGGATGGATTCGTAATTGTCGGACGCATTATGTTCTAATTGTTGTATTTTAAGTTAAAACGATCGAAATTGATTGAATAAACACCGGGGTTGGAACTGAACGAAAGCAGGAGTACTGAATACAGAACTAGAAACATAGCGGAAGTGTGTTCAGCCCCATCGTCGCCACTCACGAGCTGATGGAAGGGACACAGGGTGATGATACTTGAGTTGAATGTCCACGGAATGTTTGTATTCTGAGCCCAAGAACTCTGAATTCAAGTTGCTTTCGCAAAACACTGCGCAGCTCCTGCATCAGCAGTCAAACAACGCGGCCGATACGGAGTGTGGACCGACAAACAACAGACTTTTTGGATTTGTGGAAGGTGGCGTTGTACGTTTTCATTGTTGCCGCTGGAAAATGTTCGGTGAAACACGATACAAGGAGAGAAATGAGTGGACGGGGTCGGGATTTATGGGGTCGAAGGAACATTGGGCTCTGGCTGTGAGGTTTTCAGGCAAACCATGGAGCTTGTGAATCTGCACATCGCATTGCTGGGAAATGATCAATTACTTCACTTTGCTCATACGTGCCTGTACAATGGTTTTGTTATATTTAGGTGTATTGATCTTATTTTGTTTCAAGTGACAAGTTTGTTTATTCCACTGTCGTAATAAAAGTAATATTGCTATGCATGTTTATTTTTAGTCTATACGCGTTGCGCGAGTTGGTTTAAGTGATGTCAACTTTACAGATGATTTGTATGTGTTACTTTTGATTTGTGAACCATATTAGCTGTCATTTCATAGAAAGATATGAATACCGTTTGTTTGCACAGAGATCACAAAACTTCCACCATTAATATCATTATAATTATTTACAATCATCATACATGTACTAATATGGTACATACTATTTTTCACAGATTGCCTTTGATCTAAGAAAAACGTATATAAAAATGTGTACTAAATAAAATGTTGTAACAAAGCAATATATGGCTGTTGACAGCTGCTGTGTTTGCATGCTTATGTTTCAAGGCATGAATAAAATACTGCAAACAATAGTTTGTGTGTGTACAAGTGGAGCATTCATCAGGTTAGACCATAATATCTATCTCAAGCACATTCCATGGTTTCTTGACATCAATGTAATTTATTTACGTGGCATATATTAACGCCGTTGTACTCTCATTCATTTTGCGTCCAACAGCCCAACTTGACCAGATAAACGATGACCGCTTGTGGGTACATGCCCGCGCCTGGTTGCTGTTGTACATAAAACATTTATTTTGCAGACCAATTTGACATTAAAGTACAGAATCTCAGAGTCACGGTCATTTATATCTGTGAAATATTGTGCTTGTTATAAATTGCATTATTATTACTTAATTGGCACAATTATAAAAAAATATATATTCCAAAATGTGTTTTTAATAGTCCCACAAAAGCATGTATTTTATAAAGCTTCGATTTAAAGCTTTCGTGACTGCAGGGATTCATCTTCTTGGTTCTTTCGGTAAAGGCGCTCTTCTTCCACCTCCAACCCAGCTTATATATAAGCTCCTAGCTTGGCAGTGTCTCATTCTTCACCTGAAGACGGCTGCTTGCGTTGTAGCCGAAACGTCGTGAGAATTATTTTATTTTATTATGTTTTATTTTATTATTTTATTACTTCCCTTCTACGTGACTTTACCGAAAGAACCAAGAAGAAGGTTTAATAAAGCTCTTTGTGAATCCACTGCTGGATGAAGGCCCCCTCCATGGCCTGACCCACGGGGGTTGTTTGACCATATTTCGGTTGTTACGGACCAGTTCAGATATCCCTCGTGACTGACGGTAGCAGTGGCCAGGGATATAATTTGTCTCGCTCGGTTCCTAACGTACGCAGTACGCTAAGCACTGCACCAACACCCCCCACCTGATGCACATTTACTATTTATTAAATTATTTCTGTCAAACGAACAAAATCTACCTCGGCGTTTAGTTCCACGGATTTTGTTTAAATTTGAACAAATTATTTTGGCGATACTCCAGCGACAGTGGTGCCCAAGCACAAATAACAACACATTAGTCAACAACACTGCCTGAAAAATATATATAATATATATACAATGGCCCTTCCTCTCGATGTACTGTCAAAAAGGGACATTGTCTGAAACGTCAGCTATTATGATAGACGAATGTGTTCAATTTGGAGACGTAACTTCAGATGACACAAATAACTATTGAACATTTTTTGGCAGAAAATTGCTTCATTTGAATTATTTTTCAACAAACCACAGTAAAGCGACCTATAACATGAGTACTTTGTGAATACCCTGCGATATGATGCAAAATAATATAAAATAAACAATATTACAATAAAGTACAGGTCAGAGGAGTTAAAAAAAACTTCGCAATTTCGTTTTTTTTTTATGTCAAACTGATTCACAATAAATGTTTACAATATGGCTGCTTTATACAATCGAATACATACATCTGCAATGTATCTAACAGGTGGTTCGCAATGCCTCGACAATAAATTAAAAATACCGTTCACAACGATACCCTCGACAGCTCAATGAATGGGAATATCAGTGCCGATTTTTTACATTTCACGAAAGCACATACGAACTTTCACGCGATCCTTGTGACCATATAAAAAAAAAATTACCGCTCCATGCACGTACAAAAAAATGACCACTCCATGCACGTTCCCAAATGTAACTTTCTAAGCTTAATTTTTTTTTCTCCCAACATTAAAATTTCGTCATGCGTTCATTTCTGGCACCACAATCATTTTATAAGGGGCCGAGGGCGGGGGCAGTGTGGTGTGGGCAGCGATTGGCCGTTTTTGAAAGTTTAAAGGAAAACCTGCACAGTGAGATAAGGAGAGCTTGGGGCCCAGTTCGACTGCCTTCTTCGGATATAGTCAGTGGGAGCCAAGTTACTCCCCGTGGCTGCGTCTCTATCACTGTTCCTCAAGCGTTCGGAAACACACCGAATCAACGTTGTCAACACTTTCCACTCAGTATGGCTTGGACGCACCTTCTCTTCATCTGCAGTAAGTGCTGTACCGTTCTCCGTGTTGCGTTCAAACATAAAATTCGCCGCTGGAAATCGTCGCGTGCGAAAGGAAATGCTCAAAATGTAATGGTTTGCTTGAGTGCAGCTCACCGGTAAATAGAAAAAAAACACTTTGGTGGGCATCTCGGTGCATCTTCCACAAGTTAACTTAAAGCAAGCAACAAAGAATAACGATGCTGGGCTGTTTTGTTAAGAATTGCTCTCTGAGGCTGTAGGAAGTGCTAAATGTTTCTGTCACACTCTCGCGTGAGAATGACATGTTAAAGGGCAATCCTGCACCACATTTGTTCGAATGCCAAAGAGCCAGCTCTATCGGCGAGATTGTTTCTAAGTTAAAGCCCAGTGCGCGAAGCTAATACGAGACGAAAACAAGTTTTAAGGCTTGCCTCTCATTCTGCTTTTTGTTTCGTTGTCATTGCAGTTGTGCAGTTCGCCGCTGTCTCAGCCTCAGCCGCCAAGGCGAATGACACCGCGGGCATCAGCGTCGGGCTCAATGAGACGATAACACAAACGTCGTCTTCGAAAGCTGCGCCGAGTTCGATCCCGACAGCGATCCGCACTCTGAGCGCGACGCAAAACGCGACGAATTTAAGTGGCAACGCGTCCGCCATCGCCACCACCACCACGTCCACCACCGCCGCGTCTTCGATCTCAACGTCAACGATCAATTGTCCAACGACTATCGCGATCATCAGAACGGCGACGATCGCAGCGTCGTCTCTGCCGAAAACGCACGGTGAGCAATGTCTGTCGCCTAAAAAAACACAAGCACTGTGAAGTGTCGTGGTACCGTTTCGAAACGTCGTTTAAAGGGAGGCCTTGATTGTGGGATGATAATCACTGTTCGAATGTCCAAAGCGGGTTAATGGTGTTTGGAAATAGGAGCATGATTTAATTTTCAAAAATAAGCTTACATTTTTTCGCAGGTGTTTTTTTTTGTTCATTTTATTTCGCGAGCTCATTTCACATCCGTTCAAAATTATAATAAATCGGCGATGTGCTCTTATAATAATAATACTCAAGCGTTACATTTTGCTTTGTGTTTGGTCACCTGTTGCGATCGTGCGAATGGAAAAACAAAGTTATTGCTGGGTCCGCGGCCGCGGTCGTTGTGCTGGTGCTCGTGACCGGGATGTACGTGTGCTACAGGAGCAGGGTAAGTAAGGGGCGTCTTCTCGGCGAAGCACACGATTCACAGTGTCTTACGACAACACATAGACCAGGACAATTGTGCAGTATTAATGGCAATTTTATGTTTAAATTTTTCGTACATTTTCACTATTGAGATGGGGTTTTTTTGCGAGTCGAGGGCGGTGTATAATGCGCATTTGTGATACGAACATGATATGTAATATTGTGTAAGGTATACTGCATGAATCTATAAATGACACTGCATATAAAATTATTTGATGGTTGGTGATATGTCAATTTCTATTTTGCTCACATTAGACACATCATTACAAATAGCACTTACGATTTTAAGAAGAGGCTATGATAATTAGTATGTCTTTATCGTGTGTTGCAAACACATCATTTGTGTAGGCCTTCGTGACAAATTGACCCACTTTCCCATCAGTTAAATGCAAATTAATATGAACGGCGGTGTTTATTGAGACGACAAGCAATTTAATATCCGAAACTAAATATTATTTAATTGGTTTCAATGTTCAATGCTAAACAGCATGACGATTACTGCTCAGTCACTTTGGATTCAAATATATCTATAAAGTTAGTTGTTCAAGCCCAATAACTAAAAGCATTTAAACATTCTTACATTATACACGTTGTAAAGCATGCAACACGGTGTCATACGCATAACTGAAAATAATTTATATTTTCTATATGTAACATTTCAACTTGGCTTCGGAGATTGGGTTAGGTTTTCAAACCCACTTACATTCACACATGTGGAGGGTGTGACGCTTAACCCATCCGTGTGTTTGAAGTGTAAATAGTCTGCTGTTTGCCGATTGGTAAAAATTGATGGGTGAAGCAAGCTGGAGAATCCTGTTGCCAAAAAAACGCGCCACTCAGCCAATGCTCCCGTTGGGGAATAACGCAGAGGCATACGATCTGTGTCGGCTCAGCGAGAGGTCTCGTGGCTGCATCGCGTAAGGATGTCGTTCATGGGAACATTTGTAATATACTCGTACATTTAGATTTAAAGCTTTCGTGACTGCAGGGATTCATCTTCTTGGTTCTTTCGGTAAAGTCACGTGTTCTTCACCTGAGGACGGCTGCTTGCGTTGTGGCCGAAACGTCGTGAGAATTATTTTATTATGTTTTATTTTTTATTATTATTTCCCTTCTACGTGACTTTACCGAATGAACCAAGAAGATACTCGTACATGTATATACGCATTCACATACACTGGATTTACACGGAGATAGCGATGCAGTGTTTATAATTTATGTAGATATACTCTTGTTCACGTCGAGTTATCCTAATTTAGTGAGTTATCCAACACCTCCGATTAACACGGTTGGCTACGTACGGTGCCAAAGAAGTTCAACATACATACATTTGACCGAAATGTCCGTTGACTCTCCTGGATGCAAAGACGACATTCGCATTCAGAAAGGAATTGGATAACACTCTGCAACCACGAAGCATTTTCATGTACTTTATCGTAATGGAGCTTTCAAATTGAAAAACATATTGCACGTTACTTCACGATAGCATAGTATATTTTTATAACGTGTTTGTGTCTGTGTGTGTTGATTGTCTACGTAAATTACAGAGGTACAACTCCTTTTGGTTTCCCCGTGGAATGGATTCAGAACTGGGCATGAATGAAATGAATAGAAAAAACGGTAAGTCGCTTGAAGCGCGGATGTGTCCCTGATAAATGAATAATTTGTGTGGACGAAAGTTTATTTATGTTGATGATTAAAATACCCCTCCTCCCACTCACCTTATGAATTCGCACGTTTCAAACTTGGCAACACGTGGTCCCCCTCTCTCGGTTCTTGAAGGGAGGAAAAAAGTCAGCGCATAAATTGCGGCGATGTCTGTAGGAACAATAAGACCCCGATTTCCTTCGAGCCATAAACCAGGAACTTTCAAACTAACAACTCGCCCTTTTTTTTGTTGTCAAAATCACCAGTTAACTGTTGCGTCCACCAGACTGGCAGCAGAGTGAGCATTCTCTTACAAGGAGATGCTGTCTATTTCGGATACCACCAGTCCAATTATAATCGTTATACACACATATTAACACAAAATATTCCATTTATAAAGCACATTTAAACATCGAGCTCAAAGCAGGCTGTACAAGACACAGCAGCAGACACTGAACATTGAAGTAATTCATGAAAACCCCCCAAATAAACTCAAAATAATTAATGAATGCTGGAAGCCATTTGCTGAATTCCATAGCAGTCGAATTAATGGAGGTGTATATGTATAATGTGATCATGTACAGCCTCTACATCAAGCAACTGCTGAACGAGGGTCGCAGAGTTCCATTGACCCTATCTGACCATGCTCTTGCGTGCCAGATGGTGAGGGCGAGGACCATAGAAGCACATTACAACACTGAATTTAGCAGCAATGCCCCACTACCCACCACCACATAACCCCACAACCTACAGCAAACTTCTCGGCTATCCACGTCTTTCCATGGTCAAGCCTGCAGGCTCAAGTCTGCTTACCGCCTAAGATCTAATGAGATTGGGAATTTTTCCAGCTTTTATTTGATCATAGGCATTAACACATATATATACTCAAACATCACCTGATAAGCAACAATATTTTTTATATACCACATATTATATTCTTGGTTCTTTCGGTAAAGTCACGTAGAAGGTAAATAATAAAAATATAAAACAATAAAAAATTATCACGACGTTTCGACTGCAACACAAGCAATCATCATCAGGTGTGAAATCCACAGCAAGAAAATTTGTTAGATATTTTTTATTATTTTATTATTTCCCTTCTACATGACTTTACCAAAAGAACCAAGAATACGAATCCCTGCAGTCACGAAAGCTTTAAATAAAAAAAATATAACACATATTATAAATACTACGTATTTCCATCAATGTTTTGACTTTAAACAAAAACTTCATAGAATTGTTTTATTATGTTTTGTGATTACAGCTGTTAGTGCTCCTTTTTTAAAGTCAGAGTTCATTTTTATCTCACGACTGAACAGTGAAATATAACATTCCCACATTCAACAATTACCTTCGTTTCACAGCTTTCCTGCCACACAGTTGATTGAGCATAGTTATGTTTAATTTGATATATCGATTTTAAACAACGAAACGAATATACGAATGATGAGAAAAATACTATACCGCCAATCATTCAGGACAATTATGTGCGTATTACATTATCGTAAATGTCTTGGCATTTGCACTTTCCAGTATTTACATAAGTAATAATTTCTACGTATGGATTTTTTTTATTGTCTCCCTGAAATATTGAGCTAGCCTCTTTACCTCCATGAATATTTGATGGTGTTTAATCGTTGGGAGGCCTACGTTTGGGAAGCACGCTTGGGTTTTCATCGGAAATGCAATCGGCTCTCCTTACCACTTGCTTTTTTTGCAGACAACAGACCACACAGATGTGTCCATCCGCGAAAGAGGCTTACGTACAATGGTCTTACAATAACAGATCGAGTATGAACGCACGTAATTACAAATTACATCTGTATTACTTATTTGTAATTAGACTGCTTTTGCTTGAAATGTGTTCAAACACTGCCCCCACCCCCCAGAGCATCGGGGAGGCTGGGTGAGGATGTTCAAGATACAGCCCCTTTCTAAATGGGTATAGCCAAGCCAATAATTCCATTTGTTTAACAATAACCGTGTCTTGTTATTGCATGACCCCCCCCAACACATTTACAACAGATCATACTGCAGGGTTGAGTCCAAATACAAAATGCTGCTTTCCCAATCTAGCTTCCACACGTAATCAAATGTATCCGCTCAGAGCGAGGAGCGTGGCATGGCAAAGCAGATAGTTGTATTCCGGAGTAAACCTATTGACAGCTGTAAAAAAAAAAAAGCTTAAAATAGCCGACACAAAGCGAGATGTTTCGCCTGCAATCGAAAATAATTTATTTTTCTTAACTGCGGGAGCCAAAAAAGATCGAGGGAGTCGCCATCTTGCCCAAGTGGTTTACAAAGTTTCCATGTTCTGCAGCGCTAGCACGGGGCTTTGGCGGCCCCGATTAGTTTCCGCTGCTAAAACATCGCACGAGTTAGCGGGGTTCCATTGCAGTGACTGCCTTGTTTTGCACCTGAGTTTTACAATGCATCGCTGCGGAGTACAAATGTATTGTGATGGGTTTGGAATTGTTGTTGTAATTGTGACTTCATGTGCATCCTTGTTCGGCTTGCTCCACGGGCAAAGGGAGGAGTTTGTTCATTGCATTCACTTATTTGCTATGGCTGATGTTGATGTAGAGCGGCGACTATAGTTTTACATTGAGGTGGTTCATGAGCCAGGTAATTGTGTCAGGAGTAAGCGGAGTGCTGTATCGATGTTTATATGATGCCTCCTTCGTATTTGGGAATCGGGCATTGAATTGATATGTGTTCCATGCTTCTGTTTTGGGTGATCACAGTCTTCTATAGAGTAAATATGCATCTGCGCCTAAGACCAAATCACCGAAAATATGCTCGATCTAGTCACATGTTAGAATACAATAAGGGTTGATTCTGCTTAGTACTTGGATGGGTGACCGTCATGCCCAAACAGGTTGTTATAGGTTGCGCATGCAACCTACAACAACATAATACATATTGATGAGTATGCATATGATTAAGCAACGTATGCATGCGTTAAAATATATATTGAGCCCCCAAACTCATACAAGCATATGGTGCCATTCATCTGAATTCAAAGCCCTGAGTTAGTGGTGGAAATTCCACATTTCTGTGGCAAACTCGTCAGTAAGTTGCATTACCACTTAATGTGCATACTGCCCACATATACAATGCATCACAGCATCACGCAGACTCTATCATTCGTCACATGATGGAGCATTTAAGAAAATCTAATTTCTTTGTGCCAGAAATGTTCATAGAATTACAACTACAACTGAGAAGGAGCAATACGTCTACACGCTCAAGCGAGCATTGAGTCGTGCTCGTCGCCATTGTCATTCGTGAGCTCTTTGTGTATATTCCACATTCCTATTACGAGGACCAGGTTGTCAATTGGACAACTGCATTCGAATCCTATT
This sequence comes from Lampetra fluviatilis, assembly GCF_964198595.1. Taxonomy (NCBI): domain Eukaryota; kingdom Metazoa; phylum Chordata; class Hyperoartia; order Petromyzontiformes; family Petromyzontidae; genus Lampetra; species Lampetra fluviatilis. The sequence goes on from NC_136289.1 coordinate 6,909,715, forward strand.
AAGATGGTACTAATTTTATTGGCCCTATAGTGATTATGGGATTAGAGACAGCATGTGATATAATGATTAAGCCCTGTGGAAAATGCTTCGTATTGAAGTTTCTGCAGCCATTTTCCTCATGCGTAGCTTCTGCAAACAACATTCAATTCAATTTGAATGTCATTGTTCAGTTCTGTTTATACGTGGGAGTATTATGTGGGTTGTGGATTAACCGTGCTTGAAAAAAAATTAACCCGTAAAAACAAAGTTTTTCACTATAAATCTTTTATATGCGTGTTCGATGGGCCACAACCCAGCCCACATTGGTCTTTGAAACGGGCGGCTAGAGTCCTCTCGTCCACTGGCTTGAGATGGCTGCCACCTATGGGTCAGATGATTGCCTGCCACCATTAAGCAATTGGTAATTAAATATAAAAAAAAATTACCTAAAAAGTGTTAAATTTTGGGAAATTTTTTTTTCACGAAAATAAATTGTCACGCACAACGAGTCTGTGTGCAAAATGTCAGCTCGATTGGATCACCGGAAGTGGGTTAAAAAACGACCGAAAGATTTGCACGGTCGTAAGCGCGTAAGCAAGCAAGTGAACTTAATATAAAGGTTCATACTCTTAGTTCTTTCGGTAAAGTCACGTAGGTAAAAAATGAAATTAAAATTAATAAAAATAAAACGATAAAAATCACGACGTTTCGAGGGCAACACAAGCTTCCGTCTTCGGGTGAAACCGTCACAGCAAAATATCTGTACCTTCACCTGAAGATGGAAGCTTGTGTTGCCTCCGAAACGTCGTGATTTTTATTGTTTTATTTTTATTAATTTTTATTAAATTTTTTCCTTACGTGACTTTACCGAAAGAACTAAGAGTATGAATCCTTGCAGTCACGAAAGCTTCAAATCTAGAATTAATATAAAGGATTTAAAAATATCACCACTTTATTCGCACGACGGTTTCATTATTAGCTGATCCTCGACCTTCGCCAGTGACTCCAGTGTCCACGTGACCACAAACGAGCAGGCGCGTAAACATTTTGCATGAAGAGCCAATAAACACAGACAACGCATTCTCCGACCTCACGTCCCATTAAACAATCAATACGTTGTGGCGTAACACAATTCACTTTTGTTTTACATTGCCGAAGACTCGTTTGCGGTCACGTGGGCACGTACTCACCGGCCCTCGACAAAGAGCAGCTTTTAATGAAACCGCCGCTACGCGCATACAGATATTTTATTTACTTATTTATTTTTCAAGCACGGTTAATCTGCAACCCATGCCACCCCCCCCCATTATCCTGGATAATCAAGAAATAGATTTACGTATATATCTTCAAAGAACCTAAGTTCATCGTCGATACCTCTAGACAAATCTATCAATGTGAATTTTTCATTTAAATAAATAAGAAACTGTTTTATTTTTAAGTAACGTCATGGTCGAAACGAGGCTAGTGTTTCACTGCCACTGCTCGTAGTTGCACCCCTCTGTATTAGCAATACGACTGCCTTGAGCCGATTGCTATTTTCATATCGTTGGGAATTCTTTACGAGCCGTGCCCATCTGCTGTTAAGAGAATCCTCTGGTTCTTTAGGATTATCAGCTGCAACGATTCATGGTTTATCAGGCACCGTATACTTTATTTATGTATGGGGGGGGGGGGTGAGTTATTAAGTAATTCTGGAAATGACTAAAGCTTGACTGTGGATAAATGTGTTATTGATTGGTCACTAACAGTGGTATGTCCGGTGATATTTTACTTGATTTTTTTGGGAGATCATATGATGCAGCACTATCGGTGAACACTTTTCGAGTCTCGCAACAAGTATCGTTATGAGAGGAGGGTTGTGGATCGCATGTGTCACTACAAGAGCGCATGTAGCATGGCTGGCCGTTTTCAGCGCCATTTTCACTGTTAAATATTTTCTTGACTGCATCATTCCAAGAGTGTTATATTTTCGTTATTAATTTTCACGTGGCTGAATAATGAATAGCTATGCAAAATTATTATTTAAAAATTGATTACGTGGTGTCTATGAAACGCAAGAATGCCATTAACCCCTCCCGTGCATGACACGAGGCCACTGGGATAATTGAATCCGCTGTTTTTAATAAACTAATGAGACCTCCCGCTAGTTTTATTTACAATCATACGGTTCGCCTGTCTGTTGTTTGGGAATACTGCTACTTTGCAGACGTTGTTTTTTACGCAAACAGATGTTTGGAGGGAGGGCATGCCCCTCTAGAAATTCTCGATGCAGTATTAACATTCAATGACCACCTCCTAATGAGTGGGTCCCTTGATATAAGCCTAATTAATAAGACCCAAATCGTCATAATAATTTACGGGCTTTAATCAATCCACTAGTTTGATGAAGGCCAAATGCCTTCTCTTGCCATGTCAACCGTGGGGGCCAGGTGTTTGACCATACTTCTCCACGATGATGGGTGTGTGAATAAGGAGTGGGGGGGGCATGAGCTGTTCAGATATTATCACCCGTCAATTGTGTTAGCGGCGGTCGCCAATCGAAGCCAAATAGCCTCCTTCAGAGCGCAGTGTGCGCTAACCACTACCCGACCACCACGCCGTGCATTTTAATAGACAAATCACGAAGCTATGAATACATTGTTATTCTCGTGTACTTTCACTGGGGGTCGAGAAGCACGTTCGTGCGTGTCGTGCCTAGCGACGTTACGACGACGGAAGGATTTGTGTGTGCGCGTGCGAGGAAGCCAAATGGTTAGGAGCAATAACCCAGGGTGCACGAGCAGCTACCGCGCGGACCGTGCACAGATTGGCCAACGACCGACGTGCCTTACCGCCTCGTGTGGGGACATTGTTACCCGTTCAGTAACAGCGGCATCGTGTAAAGCTGCATCTTTGCACGATCCACCAAGCCCACCAAACGAGTGGATAGATTTGAAGCGCGCATTGGCCCCGCTTTGGGCAATGGCATTGCCCATGGCCGTGAGCTCCCAATCTCACTGGGCCCTTACGTAGCGGTGACTTGCCCTTCCAGCCCTTATTGTTCCTATTTATAGACAAAATACAGTAGGGCAGCGTGTGTCTGTGTCCCGTCTCATCCTCTCTGTGCATGTGGGGTGTCTCTTGCCCTCAACCGAGGCTGGTTGAGGACACCTGCTGGCCAGAATAGATCGCTTTGAGTGCCGTTGCGTTGGCATTGTCTCATAACGGTTGCAATTCCTCTAAGGCATTTGTTTCCCATAGACTGCATTTTGAAGGTAAGTGTACTTTGTAAATGTTCATATTTATTTTAAATGAATGCGCGTTGTAATAGTGTTTTATTCGCAAAACACATAAAATCCACAAGTGCTGTGTGTAAATTCAATATTGATTTCAAAAGTAATTTTGTTTCTCATACCTGTTCATCGGTGACTTTTGTGGTATCTCTTTCGACGTGGAAGTGTAACGCAGTAATAATGATCGCAAACAGAATGACAAATGGAATGTTTGAGAATTCCATGTCACTTCTTAATTTCCAGTCCATAAATAATTTGGTGGGTGGAGCGGCGATGGAGCAGCGTTCTGCGCCACTGCGCAGCGAATCGTGGCAAGTTCAATCCCTGGCTATGGCTAACGGCAGTCGTGAGTCTCTCGCCCCTATTCTCACAAACCCATCATCGTGAAGTATGGTCAAACAACCCCCATGGCTGACACTGCATGTGGGAGGCCTTCATTCCGTAAGCACTGTAGGTTATTATAATTACTCATTCAGATCAGGGTTTACATTTCTCAAAAATATTAATAATTATTTTTTCAGTGTCCGTTTTTTGGCTTACGTATTACCTAAGTTGTTGTTAAAATTTAACATCAATAAATAATAAAAGGAAATATATTCAGAAAACCAGCCCATCTTACGTAACCCTTTTGCTGTGTTATTATGTAACTCCATACAATATTTAACGTGCATATTATTGAACTATTTAAGCATTAAAACAAAACAAATATTCATCATGCACAAATCATGCTATCATTTGCAGCAAATATTTACGTATATTAATACAATTATATAAAATTATTTCTCATTATTGACCCGGCACAAATCATAATGCATAACCAACAGGTATTTTGGTTTTTAATAGTTCATTATTATTTGTGTATTTTCTACACTAATGCAGGAATAAGACTTTGATTTTTCGATTTAAAGCTTTCGTGACTGCAGGGATTCATCTTCTTGGTTCTTTCGGTAAAGTCACGTAGAATGGAAATAATAAAATAATAAAAATAAAACATAATAAAATAATTCTCACTACGTTTTCGGCCACAACGCAGGCAGTCGTCCTCAGGTGGAGAGCAGGTCTGTCGAGTAGAGTAGACAGACCTGCTGCTTGCGTTGTGGCCGAAACGTCGTGAGAATTATTTTATTATGTTTTAATTTTATTATTTTATTATTTCCATTCTACGTGACTTTACCGAAAGAACCAAGAAGAAGACTTTGATTTTCACATTGAGGGTTTCACAAGTGGATGCTCGATGTTATTCGAGATTGCGGCATGAAACCCCAGTGTCATTTGTCGCTTATTAACTCCGCGAAATGGCGGCGATGAGGAACACCTATCGAGCGCTGGTATTGGTTGCTTGACATCGCTGCCCTCACATGTAGGGTCCACACTTCAGCTCTCGGGGTAATGAGGGGAAGGCATGGCTCGGATCAAATAAAACGCGCATTTTAGGCTACCGTGAAGGCATAGAGTGGGGGTGAAAACGCAACATGTGTCGTCTGTGTTTTTTAGTTTAAGTGTTCGGTTTCGTTCAGAATCAGAAACTTCATTTATCCTGGAGGAGAAATCCGTTGAGCCATGAAGCTCTTTTTCACAGATGTCCATGTTTGTGGTCACATGGGCACCGAGTTTACTGAACGTCGAAGATTGAGGAGCGGTTCATCATTAAAATATCGCGCGTGAAAAGATATATATATTTATTTTGCAAGCACAGTTAATCTATGACGTGAAAAAATCTACCTCCGGATAATTCAACGGCGAAGCACATTTTGTAAACGGGAGGGGGGGGGGCTGTTTCGTGAAATGGCCGCGCTACTGCCCGGCTCAAATCCATGGAAACTGCGTCGAGCATGATGTTCCGACAAATTTCCCACAGCATACAAATTCCCACAGGCGCGGCATCTTCCCATCTCACGGCAATTTGTTTAGCACGTGAGATCTTTTATTTGTTGTTGAGTTTTATTGATTTCGTTATGGCATTCAGACTCGCGGCGGCAGAGGCAGTAGCGGTGATTCCGATGGACTTTTCCAGCGCAATTATGGAAATCTCATCGTTGGGAATTAATAAGTCGTGTCTCGTACCGCTGGTCTGGGTGAGGTTCGTATTCTGTCAGGTTTTCCACTCCCACCCAACACATGCAGGTGGTACAGTCAATTCATTTATGTGATGCCAATGTAAATTGTCACGCGTGTCTATAGTATGGGCATGCACACTAACCGTGGCTATATGAGCATGCGCTTGGTATAACACAATTCTGCACTCCCAACACATTTCTTCAAGTTGAACGAGCACAAGGCAATGGTATTGCAATGCTACTGCCTGGTGCTGGTGCACGTGTAATACTATTTAATTACAATTGACAGCTCTTTGTCAATCCAATTCTGGTTGACGGCTTCCCCAATAGTCAGTCAAGGTGAGTACGCGTTGGTGAAAGTTGGTGAATTGGGGCTAGGGGAGGTGCGAGAACCGGTTAATATCTCATTCACCACTGATCTTAGCCACTGATAGGCACCCAACTCAGCTGCTAAGTGTTCATAGCGCAGTTCACTATCCACATCACTTATTTTATGCTTTTTTCTCAATATCCATGAGCATTATAGAATACGTACTGTGGCAAGTGTTGTTAATCTGTATGCGTTCATGCGTGTTCATAATACAAATACACAGATGACCAGTTTAGCCATGAGAGACTGTTGAGCAAGTGTTTTTAGTGAACATGGCATATAAGGGCGTAGTTTGGCCAATGCCACACCTGGCCACCTTTGTCTCCCCAGTCCTGATGGTTTCGTTAATCAAGGGAGGCCAAAGCTGGTTCAGATATTACTAGCTCCTGATGTTCGGCATAGCCGGCAATCATACTTAGGTCACCGGGTTCGTAGTGCGGTGTGCTAACCACTACAACACCGCTTCCCACGTACACGCACGATAGTTGATCATCAAAACAACATCTTTGATCGCAACATTCTAAAAGTTTTATTGTCCTTTAATAATAGTAATTAAGAAAACTTACGATAATTTTTGAATAGGTTATAGATTTGACTGCCATTACTGTTTTAATATCTTCTTTGCAAGTTTTAAAAATGGTTTCACCCAGCTTTGCGCATGTAGATACAAACATATGTTTAGCGTGCAGTGGCTAAGAGTTTAGCTCACTGCGTAATGATCCTGGCCATCCAGGTTCAATTCCTGGTCCCTGTATACCAAGTAACAATTCTCAACCTCGTGTGGGCCTCCATTAGGTCGTCTCAGCCCAATGTAGTGCATCAACATTAGGGATGTAACGATGCATAAATTATTATTGATTCTTAAGATCACGGTATGTGCGTGTAAGAATAGATGTTTTTTTTCTTCCTATTTGCATATGTAATCGGGTTCATATGACCCCCACTACCAATCGTGGCAGCTACATTGGCCACAACGTTAAAGTAGTTTGTTTCTAGATACAAAATAACGATTCGTGGCATCGCCGGCGATGAGGATTGGGCTGTAAAATGATTACACCACGATGCAAATGCAACACAAGTAATAGGGGAGACAAATGTGGCTGTGCATGTGCGCTCTTAGCAGAGGTCGCAATCGGGTACCTGATACCCGTACCCTACCCGATACCCGGCTACCCGTACCTGGCCGGGTACGAGTACCCGTTTGCGACCCTGGTGCGGCCGGGTACGGGTAGGCCGTGAGTCACTGGTGAGTAACTGTCACTCATTTCGGGTAGGGTGAGTAACTGTCACTCATTTCGGGTAGGGTACGGATAGGGAACGGGTACCCGTACCCGGCCGGGTACGGGTGCGACCCTGGTGCGGCCGGGTACGGGTACGGGTAAGGAATCAAAACCCGTTTGCGACCTCTGGCTCTTAGCCACACCACCCGATTGCGAGTCTTACTAGTCTTCGTAGGTTCTCGCTAACAGCGCGAGCCTTCAAAGTACCTGTAGGAATTCTCAAGGGAGATCGCTATCTTTTATGTTTAAAAAAAAATGCAAACATTTTTTGCATCACACGCAGTGCACGCGCTACTGCGAAATAAGGGCCTCCCCGTTTCACAGGGCTTTTTTTTTGTTTAAATATAAATATACATACGAGACTTACATCCTCGTTCGCGCGCTCCTGCCTTAAATAAAAAAAATACATATAAAGTTCACTGCCAATCACGCGTTCGCGCGCGCGTTTCTCTGGCCTTCAACGCCCGTGCGTGTTCGACTCTGATATGGCCCTTGCTGTCACTCGATTGCCAGCCTGTGCGCCCACTCCGCCGCACTCTGGCAAGGCGCTGGTCAAGTAGCCCGCAGCACTTTCCATCCACATTAAAGGCTCTGGGGGCGTTGTGTATTGGACCAGCTGCGCGGCTTTGGATATTAATCTTCGTTAAACTGCGAGCGTTGCCGTACCCGGGCTCCATACAGCACTGCGGTATCTGCGGTCTTGAAGATCGCTTGTAATGCCACAGTTGTATGCACGTTTTTCTTTCCATAAACAATCGACCCTGCTTATCACTGAGATATGCTTAATGGAAAATTTAGGGGTTTTTTTTATGGGTGAGATGGAGCGGCCACTCAGTGGTTTAGCTCACTGCGATATGAGCCCTTGCGACCTGAGTTTGATTCCTGGCCATGGCTAACATCATCGCCGAGTTATATCTGAACTTGTCCTGGGCAAGAGGGCAGTCACACTGTGGCGATTAAGGGTGTTCTGCTAGGGAATGTTTCCCGGTGATGCTATCCAATAATAACTGTTGCCACATTAATTCTAGATTTGAAGCTTTCGTGACTGCAATGATTCATATTCTTAGGTTTTTTTCGGTAAAGTCACGTAGGTAAAAACATTAAAAAGTAATTTTTTATGTTTTTACCTACGTGACTTTACCGAAAAAACCTAAGAATATGTTGCCACATTATATGTAGACCTAACAAATGTTATTGAGCATACGTGTGACTTTGTACTTGTGAAAATACTGCAGTGTAAGCTTGTGAAAATGTCACATTTAAAGAAATGTAATGAGAACAAAAGCAGCAGAAGTTGCTCGATAAATTAAATTCCCCAAATCTCCCCTTTTCATTTCCATTCACGAAAGTCGCTAATGGTCTGAGAGATATATAAACGAGCTCCCCTTCCTACATGAGGGTTGGACTTTCCTGATCCAATTATCCATGTGCTATGAATAAGGACCATTGGCCAAAACATTGCCGATTATATATGTGTTTCATTTAAGGCAGCGATATCAACGAGTGTGTTGAGTTTTCTGTTACCCGCATTTTTCACTCCACTGAAAAAAAATTGCGGTAAAATAGGATGAATTTCTTGTTGTGTGCCTCTTAGCCATGAGAAATGTGCGCGTGATAGGAGAAAGCTGAGATGTTGTCTTGCCTCATATAGTAATGCATTCATTCATCAATGCATTTTTTTCTGAAAAAAACTCGCCCCCACTAAAGAGGCCATCGCAATAATTTACAGCGTACATTTAAACGAAGATAGTCCTACCTACAAAATCAAATAACATATCAAGATGATATCCAATTGAGGGGACGGGCGCGAGGGATTAGTGCAGGGCTGGCCAAGTGCGCAGGGCAGCGGGTGACCTGCAGGTCTACGAGGTTTGTGGGTGCCTCTCAGACAAATTTCCACCTCTGGGTGGTGTCCAAACACCCACAGCACCCCCCTGATCCCGAGCTCCCGCTTCACCAAGCCGCAATTGACCAGCGTAGTGACGTACGGTCAAACAACTTTAATTTATATATAAGAATAGGTTGTACCCTTTCTGGCAATACAACTGGTGTTAAGATGTTAAAACACCAAACTGAAGCATTTTGCAAGGAATCATGTCTGCATTAACCACATATACTTGTGGTGAACATGCAATAAAAAACACATGCTCTGGTAGAATATGATGATGCATTGTCTTTGAAACCGATTGGTCCACACCAGAGACAGCTTTCTTGAGAGCCTAGTCTCAAACAGTGTTAGACCAGAGGACACCAAAAGGCGAACAGCACAAATACTTTAATTCAACAGCAGATTGATGTTCCTACACTCGCAGGGATTAACAAAGCGCCGTACGTTACAGGAGATTTAATTTAAATCTGATATTTTAATTATATGTTGCGTATGCACACGTGCACTGTTAGACCTTGCTGGATGCATTACTTTTGTGATTGACGTGTTTCACACATTTGATTAAAGCTTATTAATTAGTTCATGGCTGCCCTTTGTCAATCCAATTCTGTGCCATGGGGGTTGTTTATCCATACTTCACCATGCTGGTCAGTAAAGATTGATGAAGTGGGGAGTTTTAGGATCGGTTCACATATAACTCAAGACAAATGTCAGCCGTGGCCATGAACCAAACTCAGGTTGCCAGGATCATAGTGCAATACATTAATCACTGCGCCACCACTCACCCTTCTAATTCGTGACACAATTTAGCAGGTATTCATTATTATGCAGGCAATTACACGTAATGTGTTGCGTGGCTTCAGGTATCAATTAGCGAGGATTTCACTTATCTGAAAAAGCACTTGCTAAGAACCCCGATGATCAGTCTGGCTTGTGTTGCATGCAGATTAGAAAAAACAGCGGCATTTTGATAAACAGCCTCGATGGGTGAATGTAAGCGGAACTCAGTGTGATGCAATTTTAATAAGCCAATAGACTGATATAAGGGTGCATCCTTGATGTAATACATTTCGGCTCCCGTGATTAATTTCCCTGCCCTTTTGGCGCAAGCGTAATTAGCGTGAAACATGCTGTGCGCCGGGGGTATAAGTAAAACTCCACTCTTGAACAAAAACCCATTTAATTTATCTTTAACCTTTACTGCATAAAGGTTTCTACTGAAGAATAAGAAGAAAATATCACCGTTTTTCATGTTTACCCACAAAATATATTGAGACAGATTTTGTCGGCTTTTGGCTGAAACACGTGGCCTCGGCGATTTACCCCCATCACCAGTAATGGTTCAAATAACATTGACAAAAGCCTTTGCAAATGTGACAAAAGGGATTTTTGGCATTGTGTGAATTGGGTGCCATGTGATTTGGAACCTAATGAATTAAGTCAGTAATTAAAAAGTAACAATCTTTTTAGAACGACTTCCAATTATTGTGGTACCGGTAGAAGGGTATTGCAAATTATTAATTCAATGTGATATTTTAAATTAAGGACGGAGATTGCAAATTCATACAAGCAACATCTTATGGAAACCTTAAAATCATACGAGGAATAAAAAAAGGGTTCAATGTAAATATGTATTGAGATAATTGTGCATACAATAATCCGTATCTTTACCATGAACTCCAGTTTATTTGAATCTCGTGTGCAATTAAAGTTGTGCTTTGCATGATAACTTCACAATCCAAGGCTCACTTAGTCACACAAATGTACTATTTCAGTCAGTGCTGGCTGGTGAAAATGACAGGGTGATGGAATATCAAATCCTATTTTTTCCCCCAGCTCAGTAAACATTTCTTCCAATATCCTTTTTCCCCTGATTCAAACGAGTAACATGAATTTCACGTACAGAAGGGTGACAATGAGTTTCTGTCTGCAGGGTCAAAAATAGCAAGGAAAATACTAAAAATAGCTGAAATGACGCTGGCAGATCGCCATCATCCAGAATTTCTCACTGGTGCGTACATTTGTTCCACTTTTCAACATCACTGTCATTGTATTGTAAACGTGTCAACTATTATGACAAGGACAGTCTTGAATTCACTTTCCCATTGGCGGTTGTTTCTGTTTGCGCATAAAAACGCCTAGGATTCATCTTCTTGGTTCTTTCGGTAAAGTCACGTAGAATGTTAATAATTAAATAATAAAACATTATAAAATAATTCTCACGACGTTTCGGCCACAACACAAGCAGCCGTCCTCTGCGTTGTGGCCGAAACGTCGTGAAAATTATTTTATTATGTTTCATTTTTATTATTTTATTATTTCCCTTCTACGTTACTTTACCGAAAGAACCAAGAAGATGAATCCCTGCAGTCACGAAAGCTTTAAATCGAAATTTAAACGCCTATGATATTCAGCACAGGTGCAATAAATACATAAATGTGTACAGTTTTAATTATTTTATCTTTTTGTTCAAAAGATATGAAACTACTATAAACTGCACCATTCATATATTGTACATTATAATGTTTATCAAAGACATATTGTAAACAAAGAATGTTAATGTGCGTGTGTATAGCAATATAAAGGGGAGAGGCAGTGTAGCAGTCAGCGTGCTGCGCTATGAACCCGGCAATCTGAATTAAATTCCTCGCTCATGGCCACCATCGGTGACGATTATCTGAACCGGTCCTAGACCACCCCTAGGTCGACTCAGCCGTAAATGAGTACCTGGTGCAGCGTGTAAACATCGCCACTGGCGCTGTGCTGGCCTTCATTGGTGCTCGCTCATGGCACATGCCCCAAAAGTTTGCTATGTCGAAACAGGAGCTCTTTAGAGCAATATGCAGTGGCCAGTAGCGGATTTTGCCTTCGTTTGTCAGCTTTCAGTCCGCACTCTATGAAAAGTGAAGTTTTTGCTTCACTGAATATGGGGTTTGTATATTTTTAAATGTTCATCACAGGACGTATAAGCAACTTAGAGTTTTAGGCTGACCTATCCCTATGACTGAAATCGATCAACTTCTGAGCTGTAATTTATGAAGACCTAAACTCTAAAATGCTCTGTTTTACATTTTCAATTAGTCTCTTAACCATATATAATCCAAACAGTTTACATCAATCAGTGTCATGATCGTATGTGTGTTAAATTTGTGTCATCAGTGTCTTAACGGTCAATGCAATAATTGTGATGCCAAACCATAGAAATCCGAATACGTGTATGCCCATCATAAATTATTTACTCATGAAATATTTTTTAAAACTGCAATACATTTTTTAAAATCTAGAAATGCAGTTTTAACAGTTTTCTATAAAATAGCATGATGAACATTTGAATCTTATGGCGGGACCCCGGGGTCCCATAAGTCCCCGTCTCTCACATAAACTGCGTTGCAACGTCATGTTATGTCTGGTACGGCAATCTATCCCTCTCGACGAGCTCTGCACGTTGCGCTAATCAAAGTTTCAAAGTTTCGTTTCTTCTGCGCATTCGTCCTCGCCGCTCCGCTTGGACGACACGACAGCAGAATGATCCGCGCCAGGTGGGTCACGGCGTTTATGTGCGCGGTGGGACGGAGTCGGCAAAAGTAAATTATTGAATTACGATTTTGAATTCCGTTTTTTCGGGACCCTGGGATCCCGCCATAAGGTTCAATTTTGCTTGTTGCAGAATTTATGTTACATGTATAAATTAGTTTTTCCATCAGAGACAGAAACATCTCGTTTATCGTAAAGCACCTGGGTATAGATATTTGACAATACGCGTGGTATAAATGTGCATTTTCCTGCGATGTGTGTTCGAGTTGTACCACGTGTTGATCAGCATGATGTGCGGCGGCGTTTCGCTCCCAGATGTACAGCGTGATCGCAAAGAGCTATACAGCGCAACAGCGAAAATCTATGCAATAGCACACACACACGTATCGTTATTCCATATGATGCGTAAATAATTTCCCAAATTAATTTCCACAAGACAACAATTGGCCATCGGCAACATGGAAATAACTAGAATACGATGGAAAACAATTGGACTTTGCAGTCCCACGTTCCTTTCGCTGCATCGATCTCATCGCTCGTCACTGATGAGTGTTACTTCAATTCTAAATTGGATTCTTGTGTGAGAAACTATACGAACGTGGCATTAATTATTAATTGGTACATGTCCAATCGTGTAATTTTATTGATTATGCCGTGGTTGTCATGTATTTTCATAAAAAGGTGTAATTCACTATTTTTGATTATGTAATATTGACATCAGAATTTTTTCGAACTGTGAAAAAAATCCACTGGTATGAAAGAATACACAATATGTTTCTCTTTTGATTTAAAGCTTTCGTGACTGCAGGGATTCATATTCTTGGTTCTTTCGGTAAAGTCACGTAGAAGGGAAATAATAAAATAATAAAAATATGAAACAATTAAATTCTCACGACGTTTCGATTGCAACACAAGCAATCATCATCAGATGTGAAAACGTTGTGAGAATTTTATAATTTTATTGTTATTATTTTATTATTTCCCTTCTACGTGACTTTACCGAAAGAACCAAGAATGTAATATGTGTCTCCTTAATGTGTAAAAAAATATTATTTAGTGCAAAATTTATTCGGATTCTTCATCAAACACTTGGTAAACCATACGAATACATTATGTTAATTGCTAAATCTATTTAAAAGTGCTTCACTTCGCAGGTCTTGAAAATAAGATGCTAAATTAGCGAAGTATATAACTTGTATTTCAAATGCTTTTTTTATTTTCTCATCTTATGCACGGTTGGTTACGTACGGTGCAAAAGAAGTTCAATATGTATGTATGTTGAACTTATTTCACACCGTATGTAGCCAACCATGCTAATTGGAGGTGCGGGGCGAATAAAAACAAACTAAACACAACAACTAAACACGTACAAAAGGTAAATACATACATTGTTTGGGGTTGCGTGTTGCAAAATCTGAACGAGCTCTGCCCCCCTTTCCCATCATCAGCCACCCGCACTGACCAGCACGGTGACGTATGGTGGCAGCCTTCATGCAGTATTACATTGGCAAAAGGATGTAAAATTAAACCTGTGAAATGTACGTGTTTTGTATATCAAATACATAGACATGATCCTGACTGAGTGATCGACGTAGCTTCTAATCGTGTTTCTACAAGGAATAGAAAGCTTACATTTGGCTAAAATAATGCTCAGGTCTACTCTTTTTCGTATTTTGGGCCACGAAAAGTGATGCCCTACAAGTCGATTGGTTAGACTTATTGGGCAGGATCAGCATAAAGACGGAAATTGTATCAAGGCTCGTGCTCAGCACAACGGCGTTAATGCTGATAGAAAGAGGGCAAAGCCCATTTCCAGTACAATTTGTTTACATATATGCACACAATTAACAAAAAAACTGTTGAAGATACAATGTTTTCTTTCACTAACATGAAAATGAAATCATAACGCGTTTTGCTGGTTTTCCTGAAAAAACCAAGCGGCCATTCTCAGCATTGATTTTTCTTTTCCTGTCAGCGACATTATGAAACTTCTGTTTCATTTGACCTAAATCAATACGGCTCCTACTTATTGTATGAGTTCTACTTATTGTATGAAGTGCATTCATATACTCCTTGTTTTGTTTTATATGGCACTCTATCCATTATCTATACGCACACACACCCACACCGCTAGTTTAAAACTAAATGGAAATCATATCACTATTTGTAGCCTAATGCACTTGGTAATATTGCTACTTTTAACGTTATAAAAGTGATTTGGTGTACGTGACAGAGCAAGCGGGTCGAGCGGTGACAACGTGGTTAGCGCGCTGTGCTATGAATCCAGAAGCCTCAATTCGATTCCCGGCCACGATTAACATCAGTGGTGAATTATATCGAATTATATCGAATGATATCCAAATAGGTCCAGTCCCCTCACCCCCCGTAACCAACCCGCACTGACCCTCTTAGTGGTGAAGTATGATTCTTGATTTGAAGCTTTCGTGACTGCAAGGATTCATATTCTTAGGTTTTTTCGGTAAAGTCACGTAGGTAAAAAATGTAAATTTAAATTAATAAAAGTAAAATAAAAATATTTTTTTATTTTTTACCTACGTGACTTTACCGAGAAAACCTAAGAATATGGTGAAGTATGGTCAAACAGCCCCGAGAAGTCTCCATCCAGTAGTTCATCGACAATAGGCCGTAACAAGTATATCATTTAACACGTAGTAGGCTTTAGCGAACAATATCATCCATAAAAGAGTTTTTTTGGGTTAGATCGAGTAAATATATAAATGTGTCAGATTGTAAATGTTGTGGCTTGGCTCTCCAACACACCGGTTAGTGCTGTACTCGTGACGAATTGGCCACGTTCTGTTTACGTGACAACCCTTACTAGTTGGCCGTGTCGGGTGGTGGCGGGTTTCAACGACACATTTATATATTTACGCGATCTAACCCCACCAAAAAAACTCCCCCCTCTATTATGGAAAATATATCGTCGATATATAAAGCAGAAAAAAAACAACAAGCTCTTATTTCTTGTCCACGTCGCTGCAATTCATTTCACTGTGGTGCAATGAGCGCCGTGAGTCACGTGATGCAAGAGGTCACGTCGCACTGCGAGGCAGTGACCGTGAGGCTCGGTGAGTCACGTGACCTCGGCGGCTTCTGTTGTGATGACGCCACAGGGGTGACGAATCAGACATTCGTCGTGAGTGGTGCGCGGGACACGTCACCGTTGATGTGAAACGCAACTCGGGAATTTTTTTTCGTTTGTTCCCGGGAATACTGCCTCGTCGAGGAAGGGGGGCGTGTGTCTGGTGTCGTGAGTCAATTTGAAACCACAATCACTGACATGTGTAATGGGTTTTTCGAAGAAACATTAAAGGTTGCAGCCCTGAGTGAAAAATATGACTTGTATATACTGTACTTGATTGTATATTTGAATATTTTACTTGAAATATTTTTTTTTTTTAAAACGTGTGTGTGTATATAGCTGCTACACATTGGAATGTTCTGTTAATCTGCAGGTGTCCTTTAATACAGACAGACCTCTGGTCTCTTAGTGGTTAAACATAAAGGGAACCTTTATACTTATGACTAAATCAACAAACGTGCCCTATCTCATTTGATTTTTAAAGCTAAGCAGGTTTGAGCCTGGACCATTCTTGGATGGGTGACTACTGTGCGTATAACAGGAGTTGTAGACTTTAGGGCTTTTTTGGTGCGCAACAGATGGTAGTGCAGCAAAATAAGTTGGATTGTACTTCTATGCTCTTACATCTATGCTCCCGATATTCATAAACGTACACTGACCAGCGTAGTCAAGTACCGTCAAATAATTCCCCAAAACCCACACAGTGTGGCGAGACCCTCGCTCAGCAGTGAATTGACAAAAGGCTGTACATGTACATCCATCTATTGTGTGTGTATATATACACAGTACAGCAAAAATATTCATCCTTTAGGAATGTTATAAATTAATTAGCGCAGGGAAACTTTTTTTTCGGATGTATGCAATCGCTAACGTCAAGTCATTACGCTCGTTGTCTTTGTAGAAATGTAAATACGAACGACTAATTGATGTTGTTTATGTTCATTTATGCGATTCCCATGTGCACACAACTGCCATGTGCATTTTGTCTCGCTCTAAGATTTCTCTAAGTGCGCACTGCTAATGCTCGCTCGCAAATCCCCAAGTACGGACTCGTTGATGCAAATGTTGCTCATCTTTGCCTTCCTCTTCAAAGCCCCCGTTTGACAGTTTGATGAATTCAGATGCAGCTCTCTTGATGGCACCGGTTCTCCCTGCATCAACGCACATTACGACGGCGATGTTTACATATCCCTTTGAACGATTCACCTCCGGGGAGAGGACGTTCGGAGGAAATCGATTATCTAAGCAGTTTGGCTTTACATATGTGTCATCTAAATATGCCTGCCTTGAGATTCGATAGTCAAGGCAGGGTGAAGTTATTTAAGGAAAGGCAACGCAAGTGAAGGTGGTATGAGATAAAGCGGTCAGAGTGGCGTAAGGCAATGCATATTTTCAGGAAAAAATATGCAGAGATGTATACACCTATACACTGTATGTACTGATAATGCTATACATGAAGGGAAAATAAATATTCACCCCCCTTGCAATTCAATTATTGGTCACGGTTCACAGTTGTGATTCGATTCAATCAGATGAAAGTAGCTGCCTTTAGTGTCACACAAACCCATTTCATACTGCATGTATCAATCTAAAACACCCTTGATTGTTACGTGATTCAATGCACACATTGATTGTTTAATAGGAATGAGCATTCATTGATTGCATTGATGCGTGGTTGCATGCCTCCTGTACACGATAAAATGCAAAGTTTGGTACCAACGCGTGATATATTCCAATTAAGTATCACGGAGCTAAATAAATGCATGCATTTCAATATTTAATGCCAGCAGAGGCTCGCACCCACCCAACCATTCACTTGTTTGTTGCTTCCTGACACGGACAACGAATGCACATTATTTATGAAATCGACACAAATGTTGAATTTGCTGCTCTGTGTCAAACCATTGCTTGATGAAGGCATCTCCATGCTATCTGTCACGTGAGTTGTTCGACCATACTTCACCACGATGGTCAATGCGGGTTGATGATGGGCGGGTGGGTGGGGTGGGATCATTCCCAGCTCAGAAAACACTCGCTCACTCATATTTGCAGAAGCAACATCTTTATTTATGCTGGAGGGAGGAATCCGATGAGCTATGAAGCTATTTTTCACAGATGTCAAGTTGGGGCGGGTCAGACGGTTACAACAATAAAAAAAAATATCAAAAACACGATAGGAGTGCCAAGTACAGGAAAGGTAATCAAATAACCAGTAAAGCCCACTGAGCTATTATCTTATTTTTCGGAAGAGGCCTGGCGGCAAATTACATCTCGACGAAGTGGCTTATCGTATTAGCCGTGGCTGGGACTCAAACTCGGGTCAGCGGGTTCGTAGCGCATTACGCCGACTCAAACTCGGTCCGCTTGAAGCGACATCAGCGGCAGCAGCAGCAGCAGCAGTCGTTAGAGGTGGAGCTGAATGGACGAATTCTCGGCTGTTGGCGATGCTGATGATGCTGATAGGGTGTGTGCAGACCGGGAGGGGAGAGAGTCGCTATCTCGGCTGACAGATCTTGCAACGCGGGCACTTTATCTGTGCCGGCACGCGGAGAGAATCGCATATCGCGTGGCGCGCTTATCGTCCTCGCACGAGGAAAGGAGGGGCGGGTTACACACTTCTGTGAGTATCATGTATCATGATCCCGGTCAGATATGTCAGCATCCCGACACAATTTACAGGATGTACACGACTCTACTGTATGCGTAATGGCAATGCTTGTGCGTGTGTGTGTAGAGCGGTAGTGGGGAGCGGTGGTGTAACGGTTAGCGCGCTGCGCTATGAACCCGGCGACACGAGTTCGATTCCCGCTCACGGCCAACACCAGTGACGATTATCTGAACCGGTCCCGTGCCTCCCCTAGGTTGACTCAGCCTCAAATGAGTACCTGGTGCGGTGTGTAAACACTGCCACTAGGGAGACAAAGGCGGTCGGGCGTGGTGCTGGCCACCCACCTCCTCGTGTACCGTTCCGGCCTTCATAGGTGCTCGCTAACAGCACTTGCCCCTACAGTCTGTTAAGGCTATAAGGGGGATCTTTGTCTTTGTAGAGCGGTAGTGTAGCGGTTAGCGCTGCGCTGCGCTGCACTACGAACCCGGCTGCCAGAGTTCGATTCCGGCTCACGGCCAACGCCAGCGACGATTATCTGAAACGGGAATGGGCCTCCCCTAGGTCGATTCAGCCTCAAATGAGTACCTGGTGCGGTGTATAAAAACATCGCCACTGGGGAGACAAAGGCGGCCGGGCGTGGTGCTTGCCACCCACCCCTTCGTGTACCACAGTGCCGGCCTTCATAGGTGCTCGCTAATAGCACTTGCCCCAATAGTTTGTTAAAGCATACGGGGGATTATTTATCTTTGTAGAACGCGCGTAATGTATACAGCCCCACATGTGTAATGTGCTGTATAAGTGTGTAGACCAACATGTATACCACTTGTGATATTGTATTTATAAATGATATGTGGGGTAGAGTGGTGGCACGGTGGCACAGTGGTTAGCGTACTGCACCGTGAGTTCGACTCCCGGCCATGGCTAGCTTGCAATCAGTGGCGAGCGATATCTGAACGAGTGCAAGGCTCTGCTTCCACCAACTGGCTCTGACCAGCATGGTGAAGTATGGTCAAACAACCCCCATTAATTATCACCACGTTATGGGGAAGCCTACATCCAGCCGCTGATTGACAAAGAGATGTAAACTCGTATTATGTTATCTATTGCCACGTTCACTAATGCAACTAAGAATGCTGTGGATTTTTAAACACGATAACGATTATTTTTTTCCTACTGCCTCCTGTCTCAGCAGTGTTGTTTCACCTGAAGATGATGGCTTGTGTTGCTATCGAAACGTCGTGATCTATTAGTTATTTTTCTAACTACGTGACTTTACCGAAAGAACCAAAGAGTATGAATTCCTGCAGTCACGAGAGCTTCAAATCAAGAGTACCGGTATTCTAATAATGTTTAACATGTAGGCTTTCGCGACCAATATTATACATAATAGAGGTATTTTTTGCGTTAGATCGCGTAAATATAAATGTCGGCATGCTGTACTAGTAACGAATTACCACGTTCTGTTTACGTAACAAACCTAACTTATTGGCTGTGTCGGTTGGTGGCGGGTTTAACGACACACAAAACACCCTCTATTATATTCTAGGAATGAATCAGTAGTTTAAACACGTTTTCTAAGATATATCTTTATTTTTAATCGCAAATCACCATATTCCCCCTCTTTTTTCTTCCTGATGACAAACGCTTGTATTGCGATCGAAACGTCGTAGTTTTTATTATTATTTTATTATTTTCTTTGAACCTATCTACGTGACTTTACCGAAAGACCCAAAGAAGATGAATTCCTGCAGTCACGAAAGCTTTAAGTCCAGAAATAAATCACCCGTTCTTGCAAAAGTTAATGATTCGAGAGCAATAAATTGACATCAACCTGTTGGCCCATGGGCCTCCGTCAGTATCGATACGGATGAAATGAGATGCCAGCCAGCAACGACGAGTGCCGATGTGGTGGTGGTGGTGCGCCGAGACTGAGCGCGCCACAGACTGCCCGACACGAGTCTGAAGTGACTTTAATGAGAACACTCAATTGACAAAATGTACACGGAGTATCGCAGTGATGTCCGTCGCTTCTTTGGCTCGAACCACAACCGCGTGGGTTGCCGCGTTTTGTCCATGGGGTTCAGCAACTAAGGCAACAAGAGGAGACATTTTTTGCGAATTCAGTCAAACAAACCAACAACAACAACGACGACAAAAAAACAACCTCGAGATTTCAAGAGCCGCAATGAATACGAGACGGTGATGTCCGTGATCAATAACGTCACGACACAGTCCTGAACGAGCCGCACGCGAACCCGGCTCGGGACATCACGCGGAACGACAGCAGCACGCGGCGCAAACCAAAAACGCATCGGAGGAGAGCTTTTGCATCGACTTGTTAAGAGATGATCGGAGTGATGCGGCTGTAAAGTAACCAGAGCGCTCCTGGCCGTTACTTGAAATGCTTAATAAATATATCAAATAGATTATTGTAACTACAGAGTTATGCTCTTAGGCTCTTTCGGTAAAATCACGTAGGTAAAAAATGATAATAATAATAATAAAATAACACTGGTTAACAAAAAAAACGTTTTTTTCTGGCCTGGACTTTTGCAGCTGTTTTAGACTAATTTCAGGGTGCTGATTCCAAATCTGATCTCAGATTTGCTCTATCACATAATTTTTATGCTATCGGCATACCCCATTTTCATTGATTTTACCCGAAATTAACTCTGACACTTATGATTGCAAGTTATTGCGAGTCAGTGACTGCTTTAGTGTTTTTAATATGGTGCTGTATTTTTAGGATAGTGTGTTTATAATATAATTTTATGTAGATATCCACATTTATTTAATATTTTTCTTCTGCAGTTTTTATTGAAAATGCAATATTTGATTTCTCGAAAAGCTGATGTGATAGACAAAAACTAATGCCAGATTTGGAATCAGCACCCCAAAATTACTTTAAAACCGTTGGAATACCTTATGCCAGAAAAAGTGTGTTGACCAGTGTAATAATGAATGAAAATAACTAAATTAAATCACGACGTTTCGGAAGCAACACAAGCCTCCGTCATCAGGTGTAACTGCTCCAGTAAAATTACTGTAGCGTGTGTAGCTTCAAATCTAGAGTACTAACAGAGTTTTTTTTATGCTGCTTCTTCCTTCGACGCAAGGGACTGTTTGCGTCTAAACAAAATTAGAACATCTATACTGGAGGAATCCGATGAGCTATGAAGCTCTTTTTCACAGATGTCCAGTTGGGGCGGTTCAGAATGTTACAACAACAAAAAACACGATAGGAGTGCAACGTATAGGAAAGGTAATCATATAACTTAAAATAGATCTACAAATAAAACTAAACTTTGTATATTACCAGGCAATGCCCACTGAGCTATTAACCTATTTTTCAGAAGCGACCTGGCCACAAATGTCGTCCGCATGCCTCCGATTTGTGTTGACAACCCGCGCCTCATGATTCATGCGCGCGTTATAATTCGGACTTACTGTTTTAACTGGTTTTCCGTACTTCTCTCAATGTTATTCCGATTGAGTTTTCTTTTATGTTATGAGACAAGAATATTAAAATTCCTTTGTCAAGGCGCCCTTCCTCCCCTAACCCAGCTTAAAAATACGCTGTGTTCATTCAGACGCTGACTTTCCGACAGACCTGTTCTTCAGTTCTTCACCTGAGGACGTCTGTTTGCGTTGTGGCCGAAACGTCGTGAGAATTGTATGTTATTATGTTTTATTTTTATTATTTTATGATTTCCCTTCTACGTGACTTTACCGAAAGAACCAAGAAGAAGACTATTCACCTTGCACTCTCGCAGAGCGGTGGCCACCCCCCCTTCTCCCATCCACGTGTTAAAAGAATAACCCCCAGAGGGAGACATCACGCAACTCCTGGACTACACTTCCGTGACACTAGAGGGCGCGCATTCTACACGTGGCAGTCAAACCACCGAAAGTCAAGATACGTTAAAAACATCCTCGTGATGGGAGTTTTCTTTTGCAGTCATTAGTGACCGATATAAGAGCATTAATCCACTACGCTTGAGAACGCAGTTTATCGTAAGTGGATGAATCCTGGATATGGAATCAAGGTTCACAGAAGTACCAACTATCCTCTTGCAACATCTTCTTGTCTCGCGTTAGTCCCTAAAACGATTGTAATTATAAGTACAGTACCAGGAGTCACATTTTGTCAATATATTTGACACTTTTTTTTAGTGTCCATAAGGACAGCTCATGATTTTCCCCAAATATTCTGTGACGTTTGTGATGCTTGCATGGATTGTGGAGAGGTGGCAATTGTTCCTGTGCACAGTTGTGCCCACATTGGAAACAACCGTCAAAGGACTGAGTGTAAATAGTTGCTGGGTCCTCTGCAGGTTACTACAGCCACTCGTTTTCCAGTTGGATTGAAGCACTTTAATAAAAAGTTAAATCTTGTGTTTATAAATGGGTTGTGGGATGACACGTGTTATTTTTCCCCCATTTATATTTCACCACATTTTTTTCCAAATGTGTTGTGGACGTCGTGTGATGACGTCAATAATCCATGTATAACTCACACAGAGCAGCGAATCACCCCGTATGTTATAGGACGACCTGCAGGATACAATATCAGACTTTCCCGAGATCCCTTCCAGTGGCTTAAATATGAGCGGAAATTACAAATAAATTAGACTCACCACATCCATCAATAATTATCCTGCCTTAAATAGACAACGTATAAAATGGGTGACGTTTTAGGCAATGGTCCTCTTCACAGTAAATTAGGGAGCACACTTTCCCTAAAGATATGTTCATCACATGCCAGTCAAACTAAGATATTTTTTACCAGCCCTATAGTTTAGCTAAGTTAAGCGAATGCCCACATTTAATAAGATGAGCAGTCTGAGATCTTCAACTCACTACAAAGTCTAGAAATTTGCTTAATCAAATGTGGTTGAAACCTGGATTCTAAACCCAGGTTCTCAGCAGCACAGGTTCAGTGGCCTGATAGCTGAGCCAGCCAGCCACCAAGAGTAATGTGCAAACTCTGGGGAAAAACACACGTCAATGCTTTCAAAATATATATATATATTTTCATAGTTTCACCATAAGAAAAATAAATAAATGGTAAAATATCAAAAACATTGTGGAATATTAACTGAAGTACGGTTATTTAATTATTATCATGGTATTTGATCTGTGAGCATTACACCAACTGCGTGTCCAGTTATTTCTGTTGAAAAAGTTTGCATGAAATACCAATATGTGTGTCGGGTTATGGATAGAGTATATGTATGCAATTCAAATATTTCAATTAAATCCCATCACACACATGGGTTTCCAGTACCAGAAACAACTCTTAGTTGAATAAAAATTTGTTGTGCATAAGTGGAGTAACTTGCCGGTCTCAAATGCTGAATTGTTTTTACGTAGCCGCCACGACTGGCATCGTGTCGTTGCCTTTATAGTGGCTTCCTTATTATAAACGTCTCTGATTGGATATTATATTATCGACGTGCGATTTCAAATGCGCTTCTGTGGCCGTCTGGAATTATCTTCCTATGTTAGGAAGCCACTGGAGCTATGCACTTTTAAATCCTCTAAATTGAAAACTCATTTGTTTAAAACTGCTTGTTGTGTTTAGTTTCTTGTCCTTCCCCCGCACCCCCATTTTTTAAAATCTACGTAACTTTACCAAAAGACACAAATAATATGAATTCCTCTAGGCACGAAAGCTTTACATCTGGTGATAGATGTTATCGGTTAAGATTGTATTGAATCAACAAGTCTCTTTAAAACGCGGGGTAGGTATGATCTCAATTTTTACAAAGCATATTCGTCAATAAATGTTAGTTTCATTTTCATGCGCAGATAATTTAACAACTACAGTATATGCAAATGTTGGCACACTTCCAAAATATGCGTACCGGTTCACCTCGCTGGCATTTCGATGCAGGTTTGTGGTTTCATTTGACGTTGGGTTTTTTGTTTGTTGACATTGTGGTAAATATAGCGGCCTCTAGTGTCTGCAACGGTCACGTGAATTCCTTACATATATCAAATCAATCACACAACATTCTCACGTGAGTTCAATGCATCGATCGTGTGTGTCAGAGTACATGCGGAATGAATAAATGCGCCGATGCATACATAGGTACAATGCGATACAGACATTAGCTTTCCAATGAATGCAATGGCATTGCATCAGCTGTAGGTGTCACTTCTTGATAAGCCCATAGTCACAGTCACACCAGACACATTTACCAAACGGCTACTTTTTTATTCTGAGACAAAACTTGCGTCTTGCACTCTGCTGATGGACTGGAGACTGTGAACTCCTATGAATCCACCTCAGCAGAGTTGTATCCACACAAGTGACAATCGTATATTCCAATGGATTATTCCTTTATTGGCGATGTATTGACCTTTATAGAACAAATTATGCATTGTGTGAGGATATTGTAAAATACATTACTCACATATTCCTATAACCAAAGAGCATTTTGAAATTATTGCCTTGAAAATGTTACTTTGCATAATTCTAATGCATACAAATGTTACAGTATTATATATTGTATCAAGGCTACGATTATTTGATATTCTGACGAAAACTTTGCCACTATTTAAAAAAAAATATCTACAACTTAAAATTTTTCCATGAACCATAAATCACAAAGTGCATTCTTTCTGTTTCAGTAACTATACTGACAGTATTGTACGCATGTTGGATCTTTGCTTGCTTTTAAGGACGTTTTTAAACTTAACATTTCCGTTGGAAGACACATGCGTCAACTATCGAGACCCCATTGCTCTGCACTGCAAAGCACTTTATTTTTCAAAGCGATATTAATTGTTCCATAGCATACACTACTATATCTCCATGAATTTGTCAAATAATATCAGATTTATTTATTCTTTCAAATGTAGAGATCTTAATTGTTATTGTAGCGATAAGAAATACCTAAGTCTTTGCCCTCCGGTTGAGGGGGTGAATAGTGGTGGAGAGATGTCTTTGCTCAATCCTGGCCAGCGTGGCTCAACATCTCAATAAACAAAGCGAGATGTCGGAAGATAAGTACATTTGAGCCTGGTTAGTATTTGCACCAAAAGACTTCCCAGGTGTTCTAGGCTTAGGCTACGAGACAGCCAGAAGATGGAACTACAGGAATAGATTTCTCGAACCTGTATGTATACTCTTATTTTTTTCGGTAAAGTCACGTAGGTAAAAAAAAATGAAATTAAAATTAATAAAAATAAAATAATAAAAATCACGACGTTTCGGAGGCAACACAAGTCTCCGTCATCAGGTGGGACCGTCACAGCCAGATTTGCTGTATCAAGTGATTTTTATTATTTTATTTTTAATAATTTTTATTTCATTTTTTTTTACCTACGTGACTTTACCGAAAAAAACTAAGAGTATGAATCCTTGCAGTCACGAAAGCTTCAAATCTCGAACCTGTATGTGTTGTGCTTTGAGTGAGTACCCGCCTCGTATTTGTGGGATTTCTCTGAGTACTCCACGCTTCCCCCACATGCTACACACTCGTTGGAATTGTGTTGAACATCCCAATGCAGGACCCACCTGATACAACAAGAGTCTTGAGATGCAGACTGCTTTTCCTGGATTAGAAAACGGTATTTCATTTTTTTTTTATAATAATTATTGGAACACATTGTGCTCAAGTGGTGGGCTTGCATGATCATTCATCGTCAGATCTGTTTCCGAATGCAGCTGGACGCATCACAAGGGGGGTGCTTAGACAAAGCCGACAAGTTCAATCCACGCAGCCTCATACATTGTGTGAAGCTCACCTCCTCCCCCCCCCCCCCGTGCCATCTGCAGCCTCTACAGCACAGTGGGTGATCCGCACCGCTGTGCAAAGGTCTGCAGTCGCTAAAGCTGGACAAGTGACACTTTCTTGTGCTGGGTGGTTGCGTGCGATAAGGCTGAGGTTGGGCTTGAGGTGGGGTTATGGGGGTGCGGCAAGAGCAGTGTTTTTTTTTTATCGGGAAGGGGTTGTGAGGTCAGGGGAGCAGTGGGACAGGGTGGGGGGAGGTAGGTTATAGTTTCCCTCCCACCATCACCATCAAAGTAAACCGATAGAATCAGATGCTGAAATTCATTTACCTCTCTCGTTGTCGATAAATGCTGCTTTGAAGCCTAAAATACGAATACCACGTGTTGCCCCGTATAATCAGCTAGCGTTATTATATAATTATGATTGCATTATTTATTATATTGTTTGGGGCGACGATTCTTGTTAGGAGCAGAAAAAAATTGGCGCTGCAGTTTTTATTTTATTTGATCAAATGAAAGACTGGCTCATTGGGTCACATGCCACCTTATTAAAAAGCCCACCCAGTTTCAAACCGATAAAGTGTTATTACTTAAATTTCGATTTAAAGATTTCGTGACTGCAGGGATTCATCTTCTTGGTTCTTTCGCTAAAGTCACGTAGAAGGGAAATAATAAAATAATAAAAATAAAACATAATAAATTATTTTATTATGTTATTATTTATGTATCATTATGATTCTGTTGTGTTGCTGTTTTTTGAGGATTGCTATTTGAAATACTTGATACTTTTTGTCGTTAAGAGTACGACAAAATAGTTTTCCTTTTCCCGTATTGTTATATTTAGATTTAAGTAACCGCCGCATTGCATTGTTATGGGAATATTGCTATTAAAGGCAATATCATCATCTTCTCCAACACCATCACAGCAATTTTGATTAAAAAACGTATTTTAGTGCCAGTATTACCTGTTTTAAAGATGAACTGTTCTCTGTTTAGATGAAGGCCTCAGTTACAAACGTCAGCTCCCACATACGTACCGTGTTGTAAATGTGCTGTGCTTGCAGGTGTAATTCATGGCATGTGTTTTGGCAGCGATAGCATTTATTCCATTGGAGTTTCCGACCATGAGTGGTTTTCTAAGGACTTCCCCTGCCAAAGGGAGCATATTATTGTTTGACAAATAATCTTACTCTACAAGGACACGATGACCGTTATTTTGCCAAACGGGTTCACGTTTGTCAGACAGCGTCCGCGTGTTTGGCGACGCGAGACAGCAAGCGAAAGCAACATCGTAGAGATCATTGTTTGTAATCCACTTCGGATAAACGACGTTCTATTTTTCGCCCAAATGGTGACGGCGTCGGTTGCGTTTAAGGTAACGCGAAGACGCGTTGCAGGTGGAGCCACCACGAGAAGCGGGAGACGAACGCCTCCCGCCCGACCATCCGTCTGAAGCTCACCCGTGGCTGGCAGACCTCGACATCGGCAATTGGATTCTTGAACATATTTGCCACGCGCAGGAATAGAGTAGAATTCGTCCAATAGCATTGCTCAAATAATTACGTGAAGTGAAGAGAAACATTGCCTCCGACATTAACGTAAATGCTAAATAATGCAAGTCACGCGTAAAGTATTTAATGTATGACTGTTCAAAATAGGCCCCAGTACAGATACAGAGCAATGTTTAATGATTATTTAGGAATGGTAACAAAAATAACTCAATGTCCTGTGAAACGTTGAAGATTTTTGCAAAAAAGATATCTGTTGAAACAATAAAACAATCCCCAGGTTAATGCATCTGGGACTTCAAGTATCCAGCTGGTGGAATCTAAAACGCAGCTCCCGTTTCCAGAGTTTCCCAAGAAGATTAAAAATGCAAAATCCCCTTCTCGTTGTCTGAGCCTAAATGCCTCTTAGAGACGAGAGGTCTCCCTGCAAACAGAGGAGGCTTTGATCAGCAGCAGCTTTTTAACTTTCTCATCTGTCTTTGCTTCCTTCCCTTTTTTGGAGGAAATTCTGTCCCTCTCTGTGTCTTATTGTTTAAACTCAGTGAACCCACAATGGACTAAAGTGCCCCATTGTGAAAGCTGAAAATTCACAGTATCCCTGGCTTACTTATTGATATTAATTACCATATTACACATGAGGAATTTTACATCGTTTTAAGGCTATGTACCTACCAGCCAACTGAAGGTGTAACGGTGCATCAATTGAGCGATTCATATTGATTATTAAGCTCACCGAAGCGCATGTGCAAGAACAAGGGTTCTAAACTTACATATTGAAATGGGTCCACGTGACTCCCGCAGCTACTGGAGGCATTGCCATTAATCGCGCTGTGAAGCAATTCAATTCTTGAATAAAATGTTGATCTGAATCGCCTCCCCCCACCCCCCCAACTCCTCCGGGGCTGAATCATTGCACCCCGACCTAGTTACCTGTCATGATTAATGTGCCTTTGGTCAGTTACTCATATCAAGAAACACTCTTTTCCTGTTGGGAAATTACGGCATCTGTTTATAAGAGAACAACATCGCTGAGAGAACGCTATGCAACCAAAGTTCAGCAATTTTTAAATGCTCATGCGGTTTTTTGTGTCCTCTGGAACAACACAAATTAATTATGTCCCACTTCTGTCGGTTCCTTGTTTTGTTTGTAAAAGGCCCACGTTCCCTTTGGACGACTTTGCTTTACAGTTGTGGAAAAAATGCACTGACAGATGAAATTTAAAAGCTGTATGATCATTAGCATCATGAGCCATGATATATCCATTGTTGGATCATTGTCTCCCCATGCTGCCTACATCTCTCAAAGCCTTGCGAATGGCATCCTGTATTCATAACCAGTGAGAGCCCCTTGAGACATGAGGCATGTTATTCAAGGGAGACCTGTTAAGTCATTCGAGGACTCTTCTGTGCATAAACTGCTCTGGGAGGACAAAACATTGTGTCTTGTGGCATCTTCTCAAAGAATGCATGAAACAATGAATACATTCCACCCGTAAGTTGCAGGAGAAAAGCATCTGCATGGCTCGGTACACAGACCGTCGTCAAGGTGTCCACTGCTGCATCTCGGTGTGCTCGCTCACACCTGGGTAAAAATAGGGACGTCAAATTTTCCGACCGAATGATTCCGTGAATCCAGCCTGACCGAGGAAGCAGGTGATGGACTGTGAGCGTGCATATCCTCCTGCGCCTTTTGTGTGCGCGCGCGCGCCCCTCTGCGTGCCCACATTGTGCTCAAGTCAAAGTTCGAAAGTCCTCGAGGACAATGCCGCACACGGCCGCTGCTCAATCGTGGGAGAAAGGGGGACGGCGAATTCCAGTCGGACGTGACACCTGGCGTACCACGGTCGTGCAGAGGTCAACCAAGGGTGAAGGTGTCCCTTAGACGAGGAGGCTAAATTCTCGGGCACCTAATACCCCGAAAGGAGTCTGCAGACCAATCGCGTAGCGTGAAACGCACCTCTCTCTTATCTCGTACGGCAATTTAATGACGTTTTGACAGGCTAAGTGCCCCTATGTTACAGCCAGGTGCCCGAATCAAAACACAAGGCTGGGGCGATTTCAACTCGGTGAATGTGTACCGAAGCAGAGGTTCGTTGCTAACGTTAGGTGAAGGGGGTCGGATCGAGAGGGAATGGGACGGCGCATGGAAGTGTACAACAATGCGTTTCATGTAGAGCACGGCATCGCACAACTGTGTGCGTAAACGACTGGCACGACGGTCGTGCTTGTAAATATACTAGTTTCCGATTTATTTGGCCAGACTCTAAGAATTTAGAAGCAAACATTCTCTCTCTAGCGCACCCCCATCCCGTGTAGATCCATGATAGATCACTGACCACGACCACTATCCCGCTCACACAAATAATAATCGAATGTGGATTTCATAGAACGCTTATGTATTTACAAGATTGAACACATGTCGATCCAGTAGATATGTAGCTAGAGCAATTTCGTAATTATTGTACGGTTTGTCCTGTGTAGACACGTGTAGAGGGTCTTGGTCAATCCACTGCTGGATGAAGGCCTCCCCCACCCCTCATTGACTGTGGGGGTTATTCAGCCAGACCTCATCACGCTGGCGAGCACATCCGTGGGAGCATAGGGCTACAGTACAACAGTGGAGTTTGCTTCGATGCCATCTGCTGCTGACCACCACGTGGCACGACCCAACGTCGCTTAGTTTGTGAGATCTGATGAGAGACAGGGCCCATTGCGGGTGGCGATTCGGTCATTAGGCGCAGATAGACGACCCTACGTTATTCTACGAAGCCATTTCAATTGCTGGCAAACGTGTTTGAAATTCTAAGCTCCGTTTTTTTTTTAATTAACACTTACTTTTTGTCGGAAGCGATCGATTGTTTCAAAGGGGACGTTGAAATGCGACGGGAGTGGCGGTGGCTATGGCTCCAGTGGCATAACCACCCAACTCACCCACCCTCCTCCAGGCCTCCTGCGAGAGAGAAAAGAAAGCGGAGGTTCGTAGCGAACTCACCGTGGCCTTCACGCCTGCTGGGTGGAGGGGGGGCTACACTGGGCGCGGGTGTTTTGCCCAGTGCTAGGGCTGAACGATTTGGGGAAAATATCACATTGCGATTTTTCTGACAGATATGGCGATTGCGATTAGATTTTTAAAGTCAAGCTTCAGTTCAATATTCACTGTGTAATAGATTTAAAACGTGTGATGGTGCATTTACCACATGATGCCATCAAAATGTGAACTGCTCTTTATATTATGATGCAAGGATGATAACTTAAAAGATATGAATTTGCTTCCAACATGTATTTATTAAAATGCTCTAATTGAAATAGAACAAAACATAGATCAATTGTTAAGTTAAATAAATAAAGTTATAATAATAAAAAAATAAAAAAATTCCAATACGAAAGCAATAGGACTTTTCAAAGCGCAAAAAATCGCAGCCTTTGCGATTTGCTAATCGCATTGTTTCAAATTGCGATTTCGATTTAAAATCGATTAACCGTTCAGCCCTACCCAGTGCCAGGGCCCACGTGTGGTTCCCGTGAGCTGTCAAGACCGCCCAGGGATTGGGGAATTTCTCTCTCTCTCTCAAAGCAGAGCGAAGGATATAAGGGGGGCATCGTGGACACGGCTGGCGGACACACCGAGGTGTGTGCGCGAAAAGTGTGACCGGAACCAGATACGATTGGTGTGTTGAACGGTATTTGTAGCCATCGCGAGCCCACTGAGACGTAGGGAGGGCCTGGCCGACAAAGCAATCCATCGCATATGTAAACCAACAGTCAAAACGACTTCGCAAAACTCATCATTGAAAGTCAACAATTACCGATGAATACGCAATGAATAGTGCCGCAATGAATATTGTAAAAATTTACTTATAAGATCAATACAAGTAAATAGGTTCAAAGAAAATAAAGAATAACAAAAACTACGATGTTTCGATCGCAACACAAGCAATCGTCATCAGGTTAAAAAAATACAGATACATTTTAACACTTACATTTAACACGAGAAGCCCCGTTTCACCTGTATAGCGTATAGTAAGAAAAATAACAATATATTTTACCCTTTGTGGCAATGAAACAGGTGTTAAGATGTTCAAACACCAAATAGAAACCTTTCGCAAGGAATCATGTACTGCATTAAGCACGCATGGTACTGATGGTGAACATGCAAACAAACATGCTCTAATAATTATTTACTCACTGTCTTTGAAACTGATTGGCCTACACCAGAGAAAGCCTTTTCATGGCCTAGTCTCATACTTTGATACTGGCAAAAAAGGTCCCATGATAGGGTATAATAAGTAAGCGCATTTACATACATTGAAATACATTATATCTTTATCGCCTTTACTGCACCTAGCTGTAATGAGACATTTTCAACATTAATTTAGACAGTAACATTAATTTGAGCCATATGAGGTATGTTATGTACAATAGGATACCGATAGGCTGTGGTATGGACTATTGCGAGCATTCAAAGTGGCCATATAACAAATCGGACTGCACATAAAACAAAACAACTCACCATATAGGAATAGTTTTTTCAAGTGTAATAAAGTTGCAGTGTCACGCCATGTGTGAGGAGGATTCATGACGACCATAAAACAAGTACGTTAATGAAAAAGTACCATTGGATTCATATGAATTTTTCATTCCATTCTTTGTGAAATTCGTGAATAATGCAATCAACCGTTATTATTAAACTGGCCTTGGTGTGAACTATTTTATAAGCATTGGTCTATGAATGAGTTGACTTTCAATTATATATAATTACCCTTGTTTTTTTACGATTAAATATTTAAATACAATACATGGCAGTGAATGCTCAGCAGGTGAGAATGATGACTGTCACAAGGTGCTAAAATCGTATGTTTTTGCCATAAACACACTGTATTATTGTCGTCACACAATCAATAATATATTTGCGGTGTAAATACAATGCGCGAGAAACGATCAAACACACGTCGTTGAAAACGGATAATGGAACGATTCAGCACCGAGGCTTTACACGAAAGCCTAAAGTTCAAATGTTTAATTCCCGACCGCGTGCTCGCGTAATCAGCACACATTAATCGTCGGGGTCACGTGAAAGGGCACAGATGGGGGGGGGGGGGTCCTACTTGACCCTGGGTGCGCACACGACCCTCTGCGGAGCTTGGAGACAGACGACAGCTCGTGTCGTCTCGGGCTCAAATCCGCCCATCGAGAATGAAGATGTACAGGGGGAGATAAGGATAATGACAGAGAGGTTCCAGAGAACGCGAGTCTCAGCCACACGCATGATTGCTGTTGGGCCAAATAGAGGCTCTCAGGAATTCGCCCATCGCTCAGCTCGAATGTGTTTATTTATTTATCTTAATTTAACGGAATTGACGGCCACGTCCGATTGTTATAAGAAGAAGGCTTTTGGTTGAATTTGTAGAAATACAACTTTATTTCGTAAAAAAAATGTACTCAGGGGCATTGGCACGGAGAGGCCTGCTCTTGCAAATTTAATTTACGTTTTTGTTTTTAAACTGGTGTTTTAAAACTGGTGTTTCTGTCCGTCACTCTATTCCGGTGAGGTCACGGTGAGGTCACCGGAATAGAAAATACAACTTGGTTATAGCACCTCCTTTCACTGCATTAGGTTGTCGAGGAACAAGCAAGGTTACAAACATCTCTCAACAATTGAATATCAGCGTCATGATTTTTCATAATGAAAAAGACGCCTATGACAAAATCACATGGAATGCAATCTATCTCGTCAGATCTTGCAATCTCGGCAGAATTGAGACTGGTGAGTGCTTTGATGGGCAATCACTGGGCACTAAACAAGTACCTGATGATGATTGCTTGTGTTGCAATCAAAACGTCGTATTCTATTATTTAATTTATTTTATTTCTACGTGACTTTACCGAAAGAACTAAAGAGTAATTCCTGCAGTAACGAAAGCTCCAAATCAAGTTTAAGTATCGTAAGCTGTTTGGGAACTGCATTATGGGCAGCAGAGGTCTCCCTCCCTTCACCAAGCCACACTGACCAGCGTGGTGAAGTATGGTCTAATAACCCTCGTGACTCGCACAATGTGGGGAGGTCCTGATCCTAGCGGTGGATGGACACAGTCGCTGAACGCATACAATAATACAGACGATGTATTTTGGGGGGGGGAGCAATAGTGAACGTATGAGTTGACAAAGGATGCGGCAGGATAATTGGGTGGTGGCGGGTTTAACGACACATTCATTTTTCGATTTAAAGCTTTCGTGACTGCAGGGATTCATCTTCTTGGTTCTTTCGGTAAAGTCACGTAGAAGGGAAGTAATACAATAATAAAAATAAAACATAATGAAATAATTCTCACAATTATTTTAATTCTCACAATTATTTTATTATGTTTTACTTGTATTATTTTATTACTTCCCTTCTACGTGACTTTACCGAAAGAACCAAGAAGACACATTCATATTTACGTGATCTAACCCCCCCCCCCCAAAAAAAAACCTATATTATGGATGATATTGGTCGCGAAAGCCTCTGCGTTAAACTGAAAACATTCTGTTTGCTTAAGGAAGAAACCTCCGTTTCACGTGACATCACAGGCTCCCCCCCCCCACAACCTCCCAAATGGTCAGCGCACCTCTCAGCCCAGCAAAGCGTCTCGTGACGTTGGCGCTGCGGATAGGGCCTTCTTGAAAAGTGAAGCAGTTATGGCAGCGAATCAGTTCGTTCGGTCTCTATGAGAAGTGCACCGAGGGCCACAATTCAAGCGATCGTGGCAAGCTATACATAGCAAAGTTGTTTGAAGACCGGAGGATTGCTCTTGAAATTTTTCGAATGGCCTGTAAATCAAGGACAGGGCCTCCATTTTTTTGGCATATCGTCCCAGACTAGTGTGGAGTTTACAAACCCAGAGCTTTGTTCTTTTACGAAAACAACCTCTCTCTCGCGTCTATCTTTCCCGCCGCTTCTTAAATCCGTTTTTTTTTCTCTTTTGTTATCACCCGCAAGGGTCGGGACACGCCCCCGTTCCCATCAGGTTGAGAAGGCAGCCGAAGGAGCAACTTGTCTTTTTAGTCGGCTCGAGACCACCTCAAGAGCAACTTTGTCTTTGAGGGGACATATCACGTGACAGTGTAATGAGGCGTAATTAGTGTTTGATATCCGCGGTTGTGTAATTGAACTCTCACGGACTTGTGAAAATGGGTTTCTTTGAGGCAATTTTCACGTTACGAAATGTAACGTATCATCAGCATTGGTTAGACGTACAAAATGTTTAATTGTAACGTTTGTATAAATACTTTATGTACCAGGACGAGTATTAAACGATGTTGAGAAAAGGCGGTAAAATCAGGTCACATTGGCCCTACTTTGAGTCATATATATTTATATATATAATAATAACAAAGTATGTGACTTTACCAGCGAAGAGCACATTGAGAAATATAAGAGAAAATGCAGCAATACATTATAATTAGGAATACAGGTTGTCAAAGTACTGGAAACATACCACTCACTTAGCAATCATATACTAGTGCGAATGTGTTAATGGCAGTGGGCTAAGGTATTTATCATAAATAACACAATATGTGCATACTTTATCCGATTCACAAATTCACATCCGATTTTTTTTTTTCAAAATTTGTGGAAAGCCCCATCGAAACGAGTGTGTCAACATACAACATGTTGGACTCCTGTTTGCAGTTCTGTGACTCATTGCCTACAGAATTGCCCCGGTTGAAAGGCTCATTTGAAATGCCAAAGGAACGATATCATTTTAATGGGCAACGAAAATAAATTTGCCGCCATCGCAAAGGGTGACAATGAAAGTGTTTAATGTTTGGAATAATTCCACTCCGAGCATAGCATAAGTGCGGCACAAAGAGCCAAATACCAGGATCCGCGTATCAATGCCTTTTTAATGAACGTATTCATTCATCAAGAACACGAATTGGCACTAACGCAGAGGGTAACACTTCACATTTCTATTCTCCGACTCAAGGAAAAGGGGTGAGAGATATCAAGTTCATCTTTGCAGCACAGCACATCACAGACAGACAGACGGCAGGATCGTTGTTCACCCCGACCCAGTCGAACACGCAATAAATGACTCGCGGATGACCGGCACCGTGGGGTCCCTGTGAGCTGCTGACGTTCCCCGCACCCCCACGCCACCCCCTCCGAAACAACTTGACCCACGGCCGCTTTGACCCGAGCACCGCAGCAGGAGTCGAGAAAAACTCGGCTAATATCCGCGCGCGTGTAACGCAAACAAAATCGAATTCGGTAGTTATTTTGTTACTGTAAATCTGCTTGGGGTATCCAGTTGGTTCCTTGACAAGATAATGCAGGGGTTAAGTGCCTATTTTGATTCACTCGCGCTCCCATTCTTTAAAGCTCTATTGCCATTCCTAAAGCGAAGCCAAGCTGCAAATCAGCCGACTTCAATAACACAACCCCGTCGCAACGATTCAAATACATATTTGTACGAGCCATATTTTGCGGGTGTAATTAATTACCGCGAGTTCACCGCGTATTCCTTGTGAGCGTCAACACTATACGTTGTTTAGTATTCACCGATGAAACAGGCACATGCAGAATATTAAACCTTATGGTATAAGGTGTGTAGCTATTTAATTAATGTTGGCACATTGGACGGGCACCAACCCTTCAAGAATAATAATAGTGTTACAGTTCTTACGACATTTTATAGGATATCCTTGAAATACTGTGTTTATTGGAAATGTTCATTTCCTATACGTGTAAATACAGTGTGCTTCAAAAAAATGTTAACACTTTAGAGAATTTGCAACAATACCACGAGAAATCTGCCTCCGGGCTCTGGAGACCACCTGGAGAAGATTCCAGGCACGTGTTGACAACGTTTGCGAATTGGTGGAGAATCATTGACTTTATGAAACTATTAACATACATTTGTTATCATGTCACAGAGTATTATCCGTTCTTTTTCCATTAAAAGATATTCCCATATAAGTGTAAAAACAATTTCGAAGCACCCTATATAATTTGTGAATTGCATGGTGGGAGCAATGTGTTTTCAACATGTTTACATCTGATACGCCATTCAGTAGCACATGCACAACCTTGAGCTCTTCAACGAATGTTAATGGTGCATGCGCTCATTCGCACAGTTACTGCTAGTGTGTGTTTGCGCGTGTGTTTTTGGTGCACCTGGCCTGACACTATCGCCGTGGTGAAGCCACCGTCACTAAGTGGCAAACGACAGTCGTCGTTGTTGTTGTCTGTGAGTATTTCGGGCGTAGTTCTGGCCACACCAACCCCCGTCGTTCGCTGTGGCGGCCTTCGTAGTTCTAGCTAACAGTACTCTCGCCCGAACAGTCGATGTGTCCTTTCTGTGGAGATGAAGAATCTTTTGTTCGGACCCCCCCGCCCTCCCTCGTTTCAGGTTTGGTTTCTCTTTTCTAGAAAGGCGACCGAGTAGTGAGTGTCTGAAACCAGATAAGTTGGGTCAAATACCTCTCTGCCCATACTTGGATACAGAGCTACACTTTTTTTTTAGTTTTACCTCTGGACAGGAGTATAACAAACAGCTCTCCCAGAAGAAAGGCAAATATGCACCTCATCTTGTCAGAGTTGAGATCCCAAAAGCAGTGATGATTGCTCGCATTTACCTGCCTCTACAAAAACACGGGTTCCGAACTTTAAAGCGCACCATGGGAGCATGTAGGAATGTAAAATTCCAATGTTGTCCTTGAGAGTTTCTTTCAAGGCTGAAGTTTATTTTGGAATAGCAAAAAAATTGCTCCATCGGTTATTTTAAGCTGTTGCTCAAGCTCCATGACCAATAGAGGGCAGTGCAAGGTACGCGGGCTTTCTCCTGCTTAATAATCATCGCCGTTTTGTAAAATAAAAATATGCGGTCATTTTAATTTATTTTAAAGAAGCATAATATTCAACATGCGACTACTGTCAATAAGAAAGGGTGATGTAATGTTGTATTCCTGGGTTTAATTAATTTAACTTCCACCTGATATTAGCTATACTTTTCTTGCATGTGCACATAGCAATTGGTATGAGGTGACAACTTAATACATGAACCCAACGAATAACAAAAGTATAATTTATTGCGGTGCATGATCGAGCAACACCATGACTGACAAAGTGTGGGAAGGGTTTCATCTAACAGTAGGTTAAGAAGGGCTAATATTTATTAAATAAAATCGTAATATTTTGCCGCACAAGCATATGTTTATGTTTTTTTAACATTAATTGGAGTGCTCTTTGAAAAAGGCGAACTTTTTTTCTGCTACCACTCACGATGACAGAGAGATAACAAAAAAGTATGTAAAATTTTGTTACAAAAATAACATTCTTAGTTTTTTTAAGCCAGCATATGCGAGTTGTAGTTTTGTAATTCAAGAATGTAATAGAACCCATAATTGCGACTGGCTGGATGCATCATAACACCGCAAGTGTTGTCCTAAAGGCAGACTGCAAGCTCATGGGCAGTCTCTCCCATGTTAATAACAAACGCTGACTTAGGACCGGGTTTGTTGGCCGTTTTGTTGACTTCAGGGCGTCAGAATGATGGCCAAACATCAGTGTTTCGCCATGGTGGCAATAGATCAGTCCGCCTGCATGCCTTCAGTAGGAAGCGTACCTGAAACCGGCCTCACACGGAACACTGATCCCCTATGCTTATTGCTATTCCTGTCCTCCATCCGTCCGTCTGTGCATCTGTGCGTATGTCTCTTTTTAACCCCGTCTGTCTCTCCATTCATCCTTCTGTCCGCCTCATCACCTATTTTTTTTACCGATATTAATTATTGGTTTCATCTACCCACCCACCTCTCCACATACCCATCCACCCATTCACCTACCTATTCAAGTAGCTATCGACCTACTTACCTACCCGAATATGTACCTACTTACCCATCCATCCGCCCAACCACCTACCTATCTATCCATGCACACACTCAATTACCTACTTACCGACCGACCTAACCACTCTTACCCTTATGTATGTATGCATGCTGAACGTCTTTCGCACCGTACGTAGCCAACCGTGCAAATTGGAGGTGCGTGGGAAGGACAACAAACTAAACACAAACATCAGTTCTTAACCACCTACCCACCTGGCCACTCACCTAACTACCTGCCCATCCACCTGGTCACCTCCCCGTGTATTCCCTACGAATGTCCTTGGCGCTTGTCAGAGGTCACAACCGGGTACCCGATACCCGTACCCTACCCGATACCCAGCTACCCGTACCCAGCCGGGTACGGGTACCCGTTTGCGACCCTGGTGTGGCCGGTTACGGGTACGGGTAGGCCGTGAGTCACTGGTCAGTCACCGTTTGTCACTCATTTCCCAACGTCTTGTCTCTTCTCACAATTCAAGTTCCTAGAATCAACCCACCTGCGCCTGTAACAACATGGCTTCATCCCAGAGGTCGCAATCAGGTACCCGATACCCGTACCCTACACGATACCCGGCCGGGTACGGGTAGGGTACGGGTACGGCCGGGTACGGGTACCCGTTTGCGACCCTGGTGCGGCCGGGTACGGGTACGGGTAAGGAATCAAAACCCGTGTGCAACCTCTGGCGCTTGTTGGGGAATCGCCTGCCACTCGGCGGCAGTCACCCCGATGCCCCTATGCTTCCGTAGGCAGACGTTACCCCCATGTTTTCCTTGTTTGGGTTTTATTTTTCCCAGGGGGAGCAAAGCCACCGATGGCTGCCTCAGGAATGCCCATAAATGTTGCGGGCGTCGTGCTGCCACTGTTTTGAGTTTCCGTCGACGTTGCCGGGCTAGAGGTGAGGCACGGCGTAGGCTTAGGGGAGGGGGATGCCACAGGTGAGCAGGCTGGCAGCCTGGGGAAGGGGACGCCTATTATATACTACTATTATATACAACTATTATATACAAGTATATACAACCTATAGTGATAGGTTTTTACCCTTTAAACTGGTATAAAAACTGACACCTTTATACAAGGCATCATGTTTGCTATAACCACAACACAAGCAGTCAAAATGCAAACAAAAAGAAACAACTCTGATGATGATAATGATATGTACTGTCCTTGAAGTTGATTGGTCCACACCCGAGACAGCTTTTCTTAGAGCCTAGTCTCCATTGGTGTTGGACCAGATGACGCAAAAAGGCGTACAACTCAGCATTTTGACTGCTTGTGTTGTGGTTATTGCAAACATGATGCCTTGAATAGAGGTGTCAGTTTTTGTACCAGTTGAAAAGGTAAAAGCCTATCACTATATTTTGCCACTGGTAAAGGAGGTCTCATAGTGTATATACAACCTATTATATACAACTCGGTGTGTGACGACTCAGTAAACCCCTGCCCACCCACCGACCCACCCAGGGGGTTTGATGAATTGTCACAATTCAGGAGTGGCCATTCGATTCGAGCGACGATTCATTTCAGTCTTAAATATGCTTTCGTTCTTTCGATGAAGTCACGTAGATAGAAAATAATATAATGAAAAAAAAATGTATTTCTTATTTTTTATAGAATTGATTCTTTTATTTTAGTTAATTATTTTTATTTTATTATTTCCTATCTACGTGACTCTACCGAAAGAAAATCATTTCAGTCTTGTTTCCGCCATCTCGTTCGTATTGTTTCTTGATCTTCATGTATATCGCTTGTGGCCTTTTGTGTTGTTCGTACATGCATATGTACTACGCACAGCACTTTAGCGTGCACGGTACAATTATTGCGACAGCTCATAGCAAACGGCACATTTAAAAATGCCCACACACATTGCATGTATAATGCACACACAACTTACACTTACACTATGAGATCTCTTTTACCAGTGGCAAAATATAGTAGTAGGTTTATATCATTTTAAACTGGTACAAAACTGACACCTTTATTCAAGGCATCATGTTTGCAATAACCACAACACAAGTAGTCAAAAAAGCAAAAAAAAAAGAAGCAACTCTGATAATGATAATAATATGCACTGTCCGTGGACCAATCAACTTCAAGGACAGTGCATATTATTACCATTATCAGAGTTGCTGTTTTTTTTTGTTTGCTTTTTTGACTACTTGTGTTGTGGTTATTGCAAACATGATGCCTTGAATAAAGGTGTCAGTTTTGTACCAGTTTAAAAGGGTAAAAACCTACTACTATAACTTACACTTACTTTAGATACTCATGGAACAAAGTGGAGGCCCACATCCGTGCCTGCTGTACACGTGTCACTGCCTTAGCAATTACTCAAGTCGCGCTCTCGCGTTGTACGCATGTCCAAACAAAATCTTATTACTTTCAATCATCGCCGTTGTTTGATTCCACGGCAGCGTAATTGTGACATTGACAAATCATCTGCTTCGACGTGGAGTTTCGCGGTTTGGAGTAAGTGACGGTAGAATTTGTTTACGTGTCTTGAAAGTAAACAAAATGTGTATTCGTGTTCATGTGTTTGGCATTATCTGCCGTGTGTTATGTCCGATGGAGGCTCACATCTTCACATCACCCACTCAAGTTGCTCCCTGATTGAAAACTCATTACGCTTTTGGATACATCATTTTCAGACACTGCTGGGATGAAGCCCTCCGTATGCTGCGTTGGTCATGGGAGCGGGTAGTCCGTACCTCGCTTTGTTAAAAAATAATCATCGCAGTCATTGTAGAGAATGCAGTGAACAAAATATGTAAGCAGGCAATGTCTCCTTCCATAATCAGCCTACGCGTCAACACGAAAGCCTATGTGTTCAACAGAATGTCGCCTTCATATAATACCTCGTCACAGAGGTGTTGTTTCTCTGTGTGTCTCTCTGTGTGTCTCTCTCTGTGTCTTTCTGTGTGTTTGTCTCTCTCTCTGTCTGTCTCTCTCTGTGTCTCTCTATGTGTGTGTCTCTCTCTCTGTATATGTGTCTCTCTCTCTCTGTGTCTCTCTCTGTGTCTCTCTCTCTGTGTTTGCCTCTCTCTCTCTGTGTCTCTCTCTGTCTCTCTCCGTGTCTGTGTTTGTCTTTCTCTCTCTCTGTATATGTGTCTCTCTCTCTGTATATGTATCTCTCTCTGTGTCTCTCTCTGTGTCTCTCTCTCTGTGTGTCTCTCTCTCTCTGTGTCTCTCTCCGTGTCTGTGTTTGTCTCTCTCTCTCTCTATGGGTGTCTCTCTCCGAGCTTGCATTCACACCTGATGACGGTTGCTTGTGTTGCAATCGAAAAGTCGTGTTATATTATTTATCTTATTTTCTTTCTACGTGACCTTACCGAAATAACCAAAGAGTAAGAGCATTTCCTTCACAACCCATCGGCCGCGTGGTCTTGATGGGTGTGTATTATTTCAGTAGCGTTGTCTCGGTGCAAGTAAACTCCGGACGGCTTTCGATATCTGGTGTCACCATGCTGGGTGAGTGCGGGTTGGTGATGTGGGGAGTGGAGAGGAACCCTCACCTCCGATTAGCACGGTTGGCTACGTACGGTGCGAAAGAAGTTCATTGTGTGTACAAATGTACGAGCCGTTGTGGCAATGCTAGCTTCTCCCGAAACATCTGATCATTGAGTGGCCTATTGGACTACAGGGACGCTTCCACACTGAGCATTGCTCGTCAAATATGGCTCACTTGCCAGAATACCGTGGTCTATTCTTACAAAGAGTGCTACAGACTCCTTAATATGTGCCAACAGACCAGGATTTCTACGTATTATACATTCCAAAAGCACAAAAGAACAAAAACTCAACACATATCAATAACTCTGCTACCTCAAAGAGAAACACACATATAATAAGCAACATATCAAGAAATAGTCTTTACTATGGAGAAGGAAGGCCCATAGGAAGGCCCATATCCCTAAATGTGACTTTTTTCCTTTCATGGCAATTGACAAATGTGACGAGTCTTCGTTCTTTGTCCTTGTGCACCACTTTCAGCGGACAATTAAAATATTTCAGTTGTATCTCATCAAAATTAGATTACCTTTGCTCGCTTAACGTCTCACGTGACACATTCACAAGCACCGAGGCGTTTGTTCCTTGAGAAGCTGTCCATTCGAATGGCACTGCATTGCAGTGTCCAGGCTTAACGGTTGCATCACCGCGAACAGGTGTGCCCTCCGCGTTCTTTTTGACGGAAAAATCAAGAGTCGGACGAAACGCGCAAGGCGCGAGCCCCGAGGAACGCGGGCGGGCTCAGTCGAGCGTTGCCGAAAAAAATGCCGTGGCTCATTCATCACCGCCGTGAGCGGTGGCTCCTCGCGGGGCCTGTCTAAGCTGCCCCTCGTGCTGAGAAAGGGAGGCAGAGTGGAAGCCACCTGTCATGACCCAGCGACCAGGCGCAGGTAGGCACATCGTCGTACGCTATGTTGAACGAGATGTATGTCAATAGTTTTTTTCGACGTGGGATCCGCTCCAAAGCAGGCATGACATGGGTGCTTTGTCAGCTGATGACGAGTGTGAAAATGAACAAATTTCTGACTATATTCTAGATTATGAAGCTTCCTATACTATGAGACACCTCCTTTACCAGTGGCAAAATATAGTAGTAGGTTTTTACCCTTTCAACTGGTACAAAACTGACACCTTTATACAAGGCATCATGTTTGCAATAACCACAACACAAGTAGTCAAAATGCAAACAAAAAGAAACAACTCTGATAATGATAATGATATGCACTGTCCTTGAAGGTGATTGGTCCACACCCGAGACAGCTTTCCTTAGAGCCTAGTCTCCATTTGTGTTGGACCAGATGACACCAAAAGGCGTACAACCAGTTTAAAGGGTAAAAACCTACTACTAAGCTTCCTATAGTTGAGGCAAATGCAGCGATATACTGACTTTTAATGGTTATTTGGACAAAGAGCCACTGTTAAAAGCACATGTAGTTAACATACATTATGCACGTACTGGATATACCAATATCACTGAAGCAGCATGAACATGCAAATAAGCGGTAGTCTGTTCTACTCGTAATGTTTTGTGCACATAACATTTATAATAACATAAATGCAGCATAACTGTCGTTGAGGGGTCCATATTGTGGCTGGTTGATGCTTTGTATATTGGGGAGCAGTGACACAGTGGTTTGCACACTGAACTACAAACGCATTGACAAGAGATGCATTCTCATCCATGGCAAATGTCAGTGGCACATGGTATCAGAACGTGTCCTGGGCTTCCCCTATTTTGACTCAGCCTTAAATGGGTACTCAGTGTCAAGTGTAGACATCAGCACTGGGATTTAAATGCCTAAATAAGTTCTGCTAACAGCACTTGCCTCAACAGTCTGCATTATCATATACCCGTGACCAACATGGCACAGGGAGGCATTCATCCAGCAGTGTATTGAATATGGCTGAAATATATTAATATTATTTAATATTTCATTCTCAGCCATGGTCAATTCACTGCTGGATGAAGGCACACCAAAGTCACCACCATCAAATAAAATCCTGCGGTGCAATAATCCACCTAGCGCTGGCACACAAGCTGATTTTATCATTCCACCTCCCCAGTGGATGCCCTCTTGGATGCGTTACATTCCTTGGCTGACACTGTCATTATCTTTGACCATCAGCCATCATCCCTTTTACCAGCGTGTCTTGGCCAAGCCCACTGACTTTTTTGAACTTGCATATGTTCTCTCATCCACGTGTCCCTCTTTCTGTCGCTCAACATGATTATAAACGTGAATATCCCCTTGCTTACGAGCACACCTTTGAGTTTTTGTTCCATTTTCATCTTTCACGACCGTGAGTGCGCAAATTCTGTGCATTCATTCTGCACCAGAGGAAGATTGCTTAATGCACCAGCCAGCTCGTGCCCCTTGCTTCTGTCACCTACGATCTCCACTCTCCCCTGAACTTCACTCTCCCCTGAACCCCATTCACCTCGGAGTGGCAAGTGGTTGGCTAAACCCCTGGCTGACCTTGTTAGGCCAAGGAAGATAGTATCTCCACGAGACAAATTCCTGTCCCGTCTGTCTACAATAATATGTTAACAATCCTTCCAGCTGCCCCTATTACCTTGTGTCACGCCTCTGACACCTGCTATGACCATCTCACCTTTTGCCTCACCGTCACACACACACGCTGCTTTTGAGACTTTAGGTGTTTGACATTCTGTGGATACTTTATTAAACACTGCGAGACAAACACAAAAAATGCTGACCTAAACACTTTTGGCGGGAGTGAGTGATAGAGTGTGTGTTGCTTAAATTTCGATTTAAAGCTTTCGTGACTGTAGGGATCCATCTTCTTGGTTCTTTCGGTAAAGTCACGTAGAAGGGAAGTAATAAAATAATAAAAATAAAGCAAAATAAAATAATTCTCACGACGTTTCGGCCACAACGGCTGCTTGCGTTGTGGCCGAAACGTCGTGAGAATTATTTTATTATGTTTTATTTTTATTATTTTATTACTTCCCTTCTACGTGACTTTACCGAAAGAACCAAGAAGATGTGTGTTGCTTGTTCAACAAGTCCTGTTCAAATTTGAGGTATGTCTTTCGAGTAGTCTGTAAATATCTTGTATGATAATAGTTTTAAAATCTACAGGTTGTTTATGTCAGATATCTCTATTTGGGTATACATAATCCATCTGTATACTCTCTTACACAGCACCGACAGTCACTTGTGAGATTTGGCCGTGCAAATATCAAAACTGGGTGGCGAAAGCTCAGTGAGAATGCGTTTT
Source organism: Lampetra fluviatilis (assembly GCF_964198595.1). Taxonomy (NCBI): domain Eukaryota; kingdom Metazoa; phylum Chordata; class Hyperoartia; order Petromyzontiformes; family Petromyzontidae; genus Lampetra; species Lampetra fluviatilis. The sequence continues at coordinate 6,954,672 of NC_136289.1, forward strand.
CTTTTTTACACGGAAGAATTGGAATGCATTCTTCGGTTAAAATACTAGAACACAGTACGCAAGGGTCAAGGATGGATATAAATGTGCAGAGGAATACACCAAAAATATTGAGAAAAATATGTTGTAATCACGAAAAACAACAAGATAATTAACAGTTAAGAAACTTATGAAAGGTGCATTCTTTGGGTCTTTCGGTAAAGTCACGTAGATAAAGTCACGTAGGTAAAAATATAAAATTAATAAAAGTAAAATTACTTTTATTAATTTAGTAAAATTACTTTTATTAATTTTAATGTTTTACCTACGTGACTTTACCGAAAAAACCCAAGAATATGAATCCTTGCAGTCACGAAAGCTTCAAATCTAGAATCACGTAGATAGGTTCAAATAAAATAACCTATCCACGTGACTTTACCGAAAGACCCAAAGAATATGAATTCCTGCAGTCACGAAAGCTTTAAGTCAAAGTTTATATGAAAGGTGGTCTGTGGCTTAGTGAAATGCACCATGAATCCGACTACTCGAGTTTAATTCCCAGCAATGGCCAACATTGGTGGTAGGTGATATCCGAACTGGTCTTGGGAATCCCCATTTAGCGCCCCACACGAACTCGTGTGGTGAAGTAAGGGCAAACAATCTCCATTGCTACTGACATGGCATGGACTGACTTTCATCCAACAGTAAAATACAAATCTACATGCCATTTTACCTCAGCATTTTCACACGGGTTGTTTATTTATGTTTCCATTCCGCAGACTTTTAGCAAGGAGAGTGAAATTAGGGTGCTCCGCATCATATTTTGGAAATGTTACCTGTCCGGTTATTGTTCTTGTGCCCGAACGACTATTACAGAGATAAGGGCAGCACAAGGGCTTTGTCGAACAAATTAACCAACTTTTGCGAATGCTGCGAATGAATGAGCGCATTCATGGATGTGGTTTAATAAACGGTGTCCCGAGCGATATGGCAGAACCCCGAGACACGGTGTCTCCAAGCCAACACTTTAATTACATTTTTTTTTTTAAACAAGGGCGGCAAACTGAACCTCAAATCACAAATGACTAGTGTTCGAATCGCTGACATCTTATCCAGATAAATCACCCAAATGGGTCTTTTAAAACCGTTTTGAACTTTTAAAGCTTTTTAATGTAGGTGAGCGTAAGGATAAGGGTTTTTGCATTTATTGGGTCCTTAAATGCCGTGGCATCTCAAAGTGCCTCACAACACACAAAGCCACAAAAATTCAAAACATGACCGTGGTAAAAAATAATATAAGAGTGGAACGAACGAAGCATGAAAGATAATTCAACGATGAACGAGAGACTATCACAGACATGAGCGGCAATCAACATCCCAAGCACACACAGAGGGTCAACGTTAAATAATTACGATGCTCAATATATTTGAACATAATTACGTACCGATATAAAATCATCAAGTCGGCAAAGTTTACAAAGGCTGGGGTGACAAGTGCTGGCGCAGTGGCTTGTTTCCTGCACGGTGAACTTGCCCTCCTGGGTTCGATTCCTACTCGTGGCCGGTCATCATTGGCTAGTGATGTCTTCATTGATTTCTGGTCCACCTCTTCACCAACCCCCCCCTGACCACTATGGTTAAACAACTCCCCCATGTCTTCTTGGTTCTTTTGGTAAAGTCACGTAGAATGGAAATAATAAAATAATAAAAATAAAACATAATAAAATAATTCTCACGACGTTTTGGCCACAACGCAAGCAGCCGCCCTCAGGTGAAGAACAGACCTGTTCTTCACCTGAGGACGGCTGCTTGCGTTGTAGAACAGACCTGTTCTTCACCTGAGGACGGCTGCTTGCGTTGTGGCCGAAACGTCGTGAGAATTATTTTATTATGTTTTATTTTTATTATTTTATTATTTCCATTCTACGTGACTTTACCGAAAAAAACAAGAAGATTAATCTCTGCAGTCACGAAAGCTTTAAATCGAAACTCCCCCATGGTTGACGCGGGGCATGGGGAGGCCTTCATCCGGCAGTGGATTGTCAAAGAGCTGTCCACATTGCAGAGGCGACCCATCACGTGTCCTAGGAGAAGGCGCTGTAAATATCATTGTTGTGTACACGTGGCAATTTCCCGGTGAGGTTCAAAATGCAGCATGACCTTCGAAACTGGGACGGAACGCATGAAAGTGACATCCATTTCCTGCTCTACGACTGTTCGCCCCTTCTTAAGTCACAGTCTCCCACATCAGCATAGCCAGCCGCTGAAAAAGCCATCCTTGGTGGCTGCGTGTGGGCCTGCTAGTGTGACACATTGAACTTGTGTGAAGCAATTCGGAGGTTTGCCGGGTTTCCCATTAAGCGATTCCCACTACGGGACCCGCAAGCAACTCTCTTTGCTGCCCCCCCTGCTCTCTTACAACATAACGCTTGACCTCCGGTATCCCATATGTCCTATCGTTTAATTAACAATCCCATGACGCCACAGACTGGATTGACCCCCCTCCCCGAGCCGGGTCGAGCGCGTTGACAATTTGTTTAACCTGCGGCCCACAACGAGGTGCCCTCGACGGAGGGTACCCACCGCCACGCTCGTCAAACCTGGATCCGGTGGCACCGCGAGACGGTGTCCCGTGTCGTGTACCCCCCCACCACCACCACCCACCACCACTAGCGACGTGTCTTTGTCGCCGAGGTCATTAATCACATTAGAGTAGAGCGTGCAACCTCGACGGAGAACCACCCTGTTGGCATTCGCCGCACAATCGCCGAGTGCCCCCACCCACCCACCACACCTCACCACCCACCCACCACACCACCCCACCCACCACACCTCCCCATCCACCACACCACCCCACCCACCACACCAGCCACCACACCTCCCCACCCACCTACCACACCTCTCCACCCACCAACCCACCACACCCCCCCCACCCACCACACCTCCCCACCCACCTACCACACCACCCCACCCACCACACCACCCCACCACCCCACCCACCACACCACTCACCACACCACCCACCACACCACCCCACCCACCCACCCACCACACCTCCCCACCCACCCACCTACCACACCACCCCACCACACCACCCCCACCACACCACCCACCACACCTCCCCACCCCATCCCACCCACCACCCCTCTCCACCCACCACACCACCCCACCAACCTACCACACCTCCCCACCCACCTACCACACCACCCCCCCCCCCCCACCTACCACACCACCCCATCCCACCCACCACACCTCCCCACCCACCCACCACACCTCTCCACCCACCACACCTCCCCACCCACCCACCACACCTCTCCACCCACCCACCCACGGCAAGGCACGCGCGGTATGAGCCGTAATGGGGTCGGCCGGCACGGCGGACCGTGAGGGGTTCTGTCCGTCTGTCAGCGAGGCCATTGGCTGGGCGCGTGGGACAGGGAGACGGACTTAGTGGATGGGGAGGGGGGGGGACAGGGACACGGACTTAGTGGATGGGGGGGGGGACACGGACTTAGTGGATGGGGAGGGGGGGCAGCGTGGAGGCTGAATTAATGCCGCGCGATAAGAAGCAGACGACGGAAATGCCCCTATTGGCGGTCTTCGATAAACACACGAAAATAACAAAAACACCGCCCATCACACCTGCTCTGCTCGGCAGCACGTCTCCCTGCTGCTGCTGGGGGCAGGTGTGAGAGTCTGGGGGGGGGTGGGTGTTTACGTTGTGTGTGGCCACTCTCACTGCCTGCATATTACCCATCTCTCCCCGAGTACCTCCACTCTGCGTGGGTGCCGCTCTCTAAATGCCGACCCTGTTTGTACATTTCGTTTCTGCGCCTCCATTAGGGACTAATTTGGCTATCAGTAGACCTTCATGTGGGGTGTGTTTAAAACTCTTATCTGACTGTGATGACTGTGAATGCAAGACATAGGGGTTGTGTGTTATCATGGAGGCTGTCGGTTACACAATTGCACGTGCTTGGGCCAATAGGTTCGAGCAAGCAACAGATGAGAGTAAATGGGTCTTACTCACAAGGGCGCAGATGGAGAAGATTGTGTCAAAGCATTGGAAAGCCATCTACAGTGTTAAACAACTTAGATAACTAGTGTTAACTCACCGAGTTATAGCAGGTTATTGAAAGTACACATTTGTAATTAATACATCGAATGGAACTTTAAGTATGAACCGCTGTCACCGCCCAATACTAAAAGGCACCTCAATCCCACTGTTTCCCCTAAGTGTAGAGCCCGCATTGCCTAATCAACGTAATCATCGTCACGCGTATCACTGCGGCAACAAACTAACAAACGGACACCCGCCTGCCCGTGCACAACACGATGTTTGTGTTCGTACGCCGAACTTTTTTCGCACCGTACGTAGCCAACCGCGCCGATCGGAGTGTGCGACGTCGCACGGAGAAACGGACACCGCGTTTTGTCGTTTTCGCGTGAACCCTGTCGCTCACGCTTGCATTTTGCCGACCCCCCCCCTGCCGCCGCCGCTGACCTCTGCCCAGCCGACGCGGTGTCGTCGACGTCGTCGGAGAGCTCCGTCTACTCCCCCGCCGAGATCGCCGAGATTGCCGCGCGGGCCAATGAGCTGGACCTCTCCCGCAAGGCCCTGCACACGGAGACGGACTCCAACAAGGATGACCGCGGTATGGTTGCCACCCGTCCCGGTTTTCCCAGGACGTCGTCTTTTGGAAATGTAAAAGTGCCGATTGCTGTCAGTTGCATAGTAATAATAATAATATGCCACTTTTTTTTTGTTTTGCCACGTTTTGACCTGCCCCTATTGGATATCTGTGAAAAAGGTCTTCATAGCTCATCGGATTCCACGAGTAGAACGAAATATTCTGATTCTGAAATAAATTCTGGTGACAATCCACTTAGATGTAGTTTTCCCGTCCCGTGTTTTTTTGTGGGATACCCTTCTTCCCGTGGTACGTTTCGGGGCTTTTTGTTCCTCAGAGTTGACGACTGAAAATGACGGGGAAGATATCCACCCAAGCGGCGGCAATGACATCGTCGAGAATGGAACTGACAACGGCAGCAGTGATGCCACCACTCACCTCATCGAGCAAGGTCCGTAACCCCCCTCCCCCCAACTGACTTTGTCCAACCCATGTGCTGCTCATTAAAGGGCCAGGTTAGCCTTAGGATGCAGCTCAATTCAAAATGCATTTGGATCAGCCAAATGAACAACACGAAATGGGACGTAAATCGGCCCTAAGTGGCCCTTTGGCATCGTGCATTGAATTGTGTCCCCTGATCACAGTGCCATTTGCGTGGTTGGCACGGGTCCTGGTGCGAAATATGAAATGGGGCCTCTTCTTGTCTAATGTTTTACCTCTTCATAACCTGGCATCTCGGCCCCTCTGGCCTGTGAGTTCCTGGCAAGTTGCACCACCTGCACACTCGCTAGCTACACTACATCCTGCTTAGTGTCAGGCTGTGGTGCAGCTACCGACTATGACTGCGAACTCCGATCATTCTCGCAGCGGCTGTTGGATAGCCACCAAACAAAGACTGCATCACGCACTTTCAGATGTCTGGAACGCTCTTCCTTCCGATATTAGGAAGCCACTGGAGCTATGCCCTTTGAAATAATCTAGATTGAACACTCAAATCTTTAGAAGTGCTTTTTGTGTTTAGTTTGTTGTCCTTCCCCCGCACCTCCGATTAACATGGTTGGCTGCATACGGTGTGAAAGAAGTTCAACACACATGTCTTAATGCACGTCCTTATTTACTGTACCGTGTCTTGCGATGCAATTGCATTTGGATGCTACGCGAGTCCAAGCTACACTGTGTCTTGTATTGACCATTCTGCTGTCTTGAGAAGGTGCAGTCTGAGTGCACAAAAGCACACTTTGGACACCACCCGGTCTATTCCAATAAAAATGCAGAGTACTGCGCATTCACGGAACATGGAGTGCAGTCCAATTGCCTCATCCAAATTAATTTAGACTGCCCCGGGCCTTGTTACTGTAATCAATCGAAAAGCGATATACATAGTATACCTTCCCTCTGCCCCAGGCCTTGCTGACTTATCTACTAACATTGCTTTCAGCAAGTCCAAACGAAAGCGCAAAACATCATCCCCCTCGGCCCCACCCTGGTTAGTACTTAGATTGATAACCCTTTGGGAATACCAGGTGAGTTAGGTTGTGCAAGCTGGCCAGAAGATGGCAGTGTAGCAATGGATTCTTGAATGTAGCTACGCATAGTTTTTGAGTATTACCCCACTGTAGGCATGGGTATTCTCCAGATACCTCAGTTTCCTGCCACATGCCAAACCTATTCACGGAATTTGCCACACATCCCAATCTATGTAGGCATGTTGAACTTCTTACGCTCCGCACGTAGCCAACCGTGCGAAGGCGGGAACCCTCCTGGTGAAAAAAAGAGACTTGGAGGTTCACTGAGGCTTTCCTGGGTAAATAAAGGACATGAAGATGCATACTTCACTGGCATACACAGCAGAGGTGACGCATTCAAATCTAAGTTTTTAAAAAAGCCAGTTCCTTTGCACTGCGAATTCCCCAGCGAATCGGCCATTATGCTTTCTCACTCACCGGCACGACTACTGTGCTCGCCGTGACATCTCTTTACGTTTATTTTTTTATTTTTCTTGTACTGCTGTCCCCGTAAATGTTGGCGCATTGCACGGCTTCTCTATGGGTCATGCGAGCCACGGCGGAGCTTAATGGGCTTTGAGCACAAAGACGCTCCCGGTTCGTTGAGCATGGGCAATTTCGAGCAAAACTCCCCGCCGCAGGTTTGCCGGGAGCCATTGGCAGTGAGATGTTTGTAAGATAGGCATTAATTGACTGGTGGGTTGTATAAAACGCCTTCTTAACAAGAGTGAGAACTTCGGATTTTTTGCCGACGGATGCCCCACCGAGGTTTTTGAGGCCCTTTCACAGGAGTGTTGCCATTGCATTGTAAAAGTTCGATAGATTCTTTGGAGGTATTCTTGTGCTTGTGGCAGGAAACTGGAATGCCTGGAGAAACCCCCCCCCCATGCAAATGACAGAAGAACACTCAAATTCCATATGCATAGTCTATCAGGACTCTGTTGCTGGTGAATGTCACCATAGATTGTAGACCGAGACTAACCACTTACCCTCTCACTGTTGAGCTGCTAGACCGAAGCTGGAGGGCATTTACTTGAACACGGTTGCCGTTTGCTCCACAGTGTGCAACCATTTTCGAAATTCAGAACATTTTTTGAACCAATGTTTCAATGCTGCATTTATGAGGGGCATTTGGAGGCCACAATCCGTGGAGCAGCTGTGACGGCGCACACGAGAGGGCATATTTGCCGCGCCACGCTTGTGGGAATTCACCGAGCCCCCGAAAGAACGCGTCGTGACAGCTCCTTCGTGTACGCACCCCTTTAACGGCCGCTGAAAGATGGCCGGTCGCAACTGGCTGCCTGGAACCCGGTCGCCCCAGCCGTCCTCGCAAAACTGCAAGAAAACCGACTGCCGGAGAAATGGGGGGGGGGGTGGTAGGTCAAGCGGCGTGAATTTCATTCCCCCCTCCCCAACTCGCCGTGCCGCAGGTCCTTCCGTGGTTCCACCTGCTTTGGGGAGCTGCGGAAACCCATGGGAGAGCTCCCCCCTGGCTGAGTGACGAATAGGCAAAGTCGCTCATTACTGTAGCAATGGCCTTCCCTCCCCGAGCCCGCCATTGATGCTGCGAAGTTGCTCCGCCAACAGATGGGTTTTTGATGACGGAGCTCTCTGTCAAATGAGCCATTTTGGATGCGGCTTCGCTCAGTGTCCCCGTCTCCTCCAGGCGGTGGCGACCCCACTCGTAACGAGAAGATCCTAATGGCGGAGAGCTGACGGAGATAAAGTGATCCATTATGTCCTGAGCACGGAGGATCAGCAACACTCAACGCACTCATCGTTAATGCAGCCACATACCAGAAAGATATACAGGGTATTGGCGCTACTGCAGAGCAGAGAGATGGTCCATTGCTCTGAAGAAAGGCCAATGCTTCAACATTAGCCTACGATATATATTTTATGTTACAAGGCAGTGTTTATGATTAATGCAGTGAGTATTTACGATTTGCGCACCATTCCCATTGTAAACCATTATTCGCAGGCAGTCTCCCATCCAAGTACTAACCAGGATTAACCCTAATTAGCTTCCGAGAATTGGTGAGTTTGGATACAGTCAAGGTCATTTGGTCACAGACAAATGCACTCTATGGTCCATTTTTGTACTTTCAGGTTTTAATGCATTTCATATCCACTATGACAGAAGGGGATACTTTGACAAATGCACCATAATGTTACTGAGATCTAAATAGTGAAACTGCTAACATGCCCATTGGGAAGCGCGGTGACCTCTCAGCTGCCTGGATCTGCTCAAAATACTGCAAATGCTTTTCTTCTTGTCTGCAGATTCTGAAGTTGATGGAGCGGTCGTTCATCCATAAGTCTTCCCACAGATGTACAGGGAACACATCATGCAGGTAACCAACTGAGCACAGCCACCACAATCCCTGCTCGAGCGCGCACACACACACACAGAGAGCTGTCCCACCGCGTGGCTGGCCCATTAGGAGTCACAATGAAATGTTTGCAGGGAAACTACACCTGTTCTGGGCTGGTGGGAATGTTTAGTAATGACATGCAGCTCTTTCATGACTCATTTACAAAGGTGGGGCCATTCTTTCCCAAAGGCTACTATATTTCAGACCCTACTGGACTGAACAAACATGCGTCATGTTTGGAAAATGCAGAGCCCAAACTCAAAATATTTAACAACCGACCATTGCTGACATTTTTTGTTGTTGCCAGTTCATGAGTCGTTTACAGTGCACGGTTCAATGGCAGAGGTCATGGCCCGAGCTTAGAGAAAGGTTTACAGTGAACCCTGATAAACTTCGGTTTGACACTCGCCTGTGAGTGGTGTTTAAAAAAGAACGGTTAAAAAAAAGAGCATGCTTATTGTGCACTCTGTGGGGCGTTCTGAGCATGTCAAAAGCAACTACGACGTCTCCGAGTAGAGAGACGCAGAGTGGTGGAGGATGCGTCCGGAGGTGGGGCACACACTGGACGAGGGTCCATCAGGCCATGTCGCCGATGCGTACAAAAAACACTTTCCAAATTCCCGCAATGAGTCCAGTCTCTCCGCATCAGTCCAGCCTCCCTGCATCTTTAGCGTTCCCCAGTCCCGTGCACGTTAAACAGTGGCAAGGGCTTACATCTGCTCACAGCTAGACTTGTGAATTAGAGGGTTCCTGTTTAGAAATGTGCTGCAAATCCTTACACGAGAACATACTGTGAGCAAAGTGACAGCGATTATATTAAGCAGTAGGGCTATTTCTTGTTCAAAAAGTATCTTGACCAAGTCTCCTTTTAAACATAAACCTATGTGAGTGAATTACATGGTTGTAAACTAAACTAAAAACGAAACCATTTTTAACTAAACAAAATTTATGTTACAAGGTAAGTCCCAACTCTATTTCAGAAGACACCTGCCCACAAATGATAGCTCAACGAAGTGGCTTATCATTTGGCAATTTATAGCAGCCAACTACTCTAAGACGCATGTTTCTAAATGTGGAGGAAAAAACCGGAGCACCCGGAGAAAAATCGACGTGACCATGGGGAGAGAGAGAGAGAAAGACACGCAAACTCCAAATACACAGCAGCAGGCGTCAGGGTCGGGATCGAACCCACGGCCTCCTGCACACCAGGCGAGGTAGTTAACATCTCCTAGCCACCGTGATGATAATGATGAGAGAGAGAGACACGCAAACTCCAAATACACAGCAGCAGGCGTCAGGGTCGGGATCGAACCCACGGCCTCCTGCACAGCAGGCGAGGGAGGTAACATCTCCTAGCCACCGCGGCGAGATGTTAACCTTCTAGATAATAATAAATGGTGTTTCCAAAGTAGCTCCTGACCTTTGAATTTTGACAACCAATTTGAGTGTTTACCCACGCTGAGGCTTAGAGGCCAAACGCCTCTCATGGCTTCCGGCCCTCGCCTCAAATAATCAATTTCCTCCGGCGATCTTTAAAGTTGTGTTTTTAGGGATTATGAGACAAGGGCTCACAACACTCACAAGATTACAACAACAAAAAACCCACAAAACCTTTCGTTTTTCAAGTTTGAAGGTAGATGTAATTATTAAGATATGTGCTGCTATAAAAAAAATCTACTTTTTTATGTCTTACATTAATATTTATATGAATCTAAAAAATGAAAAGCAATTTATGAATGATTTATCAGGGGAAAATGCACGTTTATACAGGGTACGGCAAAAGTCACGGATCACTCTCTCTTACAGTAAATTACGACACATGCTCTCTTGCAGTAAATGATAGCGTATTCTTAAGCCTCTGTATGACTTGCTTGGACACACGTCTCAATCCGCGTCATGCGGGCTGCTTTAAGCATTGCTCATTCAACAGGTCCACGTTGATCTTCGCGCACTCAGCTCATCTTTTCAATAACAGCAGCAATATGTGGAGAGCGCCGTTCTGAAATCGCTATGAATCCTGACTTTTGCCACACCCTGTGGATACGCGTATCTTGCGTGCATACCAGCAGGACATTTGTGTAGGAATCTGTTTTGATTAGACCCGGCTTCTAAAATAACTATGCCCGCCCATCAAAATTAAGGAGGGTGTGCTCCTGTTGGGAAAAGCCTGCGCTGTAAAGCGTGTGGGAGTCACCCGCTCCAGCCCCCAGTGGAATTCCTTTCCTGGTGAGTACACCTGTGATCGATGACACCGCCATGTCTGGCTTGTTCATTAAAGGTACGCATTTGGTCAGGGCGAGCTCTGAAAAGCTGCAATGATGAGCACTTCTGTCTGTTGTTTTAACGTCTCGTCCTCCCCTTTCATCGTTAAAATAACCAGTCGCTGCGCTAAAACAAATGGGCGCTGCTCTGTGATGGTAACGGGCATGCTATTTCACGAGCTAGAAATGCCAAAGACATGACCGGTGCCTCGATTGGCTTATTTGTACCGTGATATCGGCGAAAATTAGGGTTGGCAAGCCTTTCTTTCTCTTTGCTTTCTCTCTTTCTATTATCCATGTACGTATTCGAAATTGGTCTGGGCTTCTGCTATGTTGACTCAGCTTAATATGAGTAGCTGCTGCGGTGTGTCTACACTCTACACAATCAGGCGCACGTGCTTCTTGTCACGTGACACGCCAACAGAACTCATTCTGGCAGTGTGTGCAGATAGAAAGCATGTAACTTTGTTCCTTTTTTATGTACAAATGTTGTTTTATGTAGAACATGTAGGCAGTGTAATATATGGATTCTTTTTGGGGCTCACGATGAATGCGTACAATTGTGTAATTAGGAATAGCTGATTTACACTTCGTGAGAATTATAGGAGAAAATATTAGCACATGGACCTTTAGGCTAATCGAAGAAAAAATACAGAATAAGCAAAACAGACTAAACAAGACCGACGATCCAAAACAGTGGACAAATCAGACAAAAAGTTTGCACAAAAGCACGACTCCGGATCGTGACAGTCCATCGCATAACCAGAGTTGGGGGAGTGGGGACAAGGATCGTCACATGTCTAACAGCATGTGCACTGTGACCGCAAAATCCTGAGCCTGTAGGCTAACAAACTGACCAAAATCCCACCAGTAAATCATGTTTTAGCGGCCACAGGTGCTGCGTGCAATGTGTCGTACTCTCCTTATGTAGCAGGATCAGTCTGTGGCCCTCTCAGGCATGGGCCAAGCACAGCCTGCTCATCACCTGGACAAACCCTGCTGCTCCATGCCAAATTAGGGGCTTGTTACTGCCTGATTGATGGTGTCATAACATGCACGAAAAAAGCACGCATACTTGTGTGTATGTGTCGCCAGTTAATTTTAGACCGCTATGAAATTCATGAATGCCTGTGTATAGAGATGTGTGTTTCATAGCCAGGGAGGCTGTCTCTTTGAAGTTACGAATGAGAGTGAAAGTGCACGCGATGACTTCATGATGAAATGTGTCCCCGTGTATTGGTGCAGTGGTGAGCGCACCGTGCTGTGAGTCCCAACTAGCCGAGTTCAATTCCTGACCGTCGCTAACATCAGTGGTGAGCGATATCTGAACCGGTCCTATGCCCCCCTCCTTCACCAATCCATACACACCAGCGTGGTGAAGTATAGTCAAGCAACTTCATCACAAAGGGCTGTTTATAATTATTGTTATATTTCGATTTAAAGCTTTCGTGACTGCAGGGATTCATCTTCTTGGTTCTTTCGGTAAAGTCACGTAGAAGGGAAGTAATAAAATAATAAAAATAAAACATAATAAAACAATTCTCACGACGTTTCGGCTACAACGCAAGCAGCCGTTGTAGCCGAAACGTCGTGAGAATTATTTTATTATGTTTTATTTTTATTATTTTATTACTTCCCTTCTACGTGACTTTACCGAAAGAACCAAGAAGATGAATTATTGTTATATTTTATCACATGCACGTATAACGATCGCCGAAATTATATTACGCTTAATGGATGATAGGTTGGTGGCAGGAACAAATGTACGTCACATTTTCTCCAGGTGAATAATGGCAGCTAAGCATTGCGTGGTATGTGTACCTTCAGCCCTTTGGAAATGCTTTGATAGAAGAAGCCCTCCCCACACTGTCGGCCATGGGGGTGGTTTGGCCATACTTCACCACGCTGGTCAGTGTGGTATGCAGGACAATTTCGGATATCACTCGTCACCGATGGAGCCAAGGTTGGGAATCGAACGCAGGTCGCCAAGTCCATAACACAGTGCGCTAACCACTCTGTAAACATGCTATATATACACTCTACAAATACTATAACATGAACTTAAATTGATGTAGGTGTTATCGATCGGTAATATCCATGAGAGAATCGAGATGTGTATATTGTGGAAATTTAAACACTAGAAGGGACTTGAAAATGCTGACAACTCACGGAAAGCTGATCCAAAAGCTGATCGCAGCAGACCAGGGAGTGACCCATGTCCATCAGGTGAACCTTGAGAAGAGGTTTAGAGGGAAGCCAGTGTTTCCTGTGGCATATGTGCCCAGTGAGAGAATAGGAGAAGATTCAATCAAACAGGTTAGTACTAAAAACTAGGCCGAGCCTGTTAATGGTATTCATATTTTATCAAGTTGGGGTGAATAGTGTCAACATTCAGAGGTGCCTCCAATTCAACCAAGAGTAATGGGGCATCCGAATATATCCCAGTAGCTCAGGAAGACAGGGAGTGAGAGAGAGAGAGATTAAGTATTTTCCTTACACAGGCCGGACTTCCCTTTTGAAGTAGCAGCTGCGTCATAAAGTGTGGGCTCAGTGAAAGCTTCGACAGGGCGAGGCATGGCCGTGAGACATAAGTTGTCTACTCACAATTCATCCACTGCTGTATTTAGATGTGGGAAGAGGGTAGGTTTGGAGGGATGGGGGGGGGGGCAGATCTTGTAAATCACGGGTGGTCAGCTCCTAAACATGGTTTTGTGCTTCAGGCGATCCATATAATGCCGTGGGACAGTGGCCTCGTAATAAACTCTGAGATCACCGCAAGCCAGAAGGTATGGTAGGGTTTCAAGCGGGCAAGCTTTTTGCTCATCCCAAAAGCGAGGGGGCTTCACTGCCCCTCCCCCGATCCCATGCTGCAGGTGCTAAATGAACTCGATGTAACAGTAATGGCAACATGCTGTGTGCTTCATAATCAACGTTTTTGGGTTTAGATCGCGTTATTTATAAATGTGTCGTAACCCTCCACCACCCGACACGGCCAATCAGTAAAAAAGTGTCACGTTGACAAAAGACAAATAGTTCACTGCTTTAGCCCACCGGTGTGTTGAAGCGTGAAACCACAACATTTACAATTTGGAGGGTTACGACACATTTATAAATAACGCGATCTAAACCCAAAAAACGTTGATTATGAATAATATTGGTCGCGAAAGCCTACGTGTTAAACTGATGCTGTGCGCTGCTACTCTCCGTGATACCGCAATTATGATAAATGTCAGTTCAAGCATGAATGTGTTGGAGCCACACCTAATCTCTCGCATGCACACGTCTGCCGGTGTGGTTGACTAAAATTCGAATTAAAAACGGAGGTGGTTGATGATTCTCAAACATGCGGACTTGCCGTACCTTGTCAGCTCTCGAAAGTTAAGCGGGATGAAGCCTGGCTAGTACTTGGGAGACCGCCTGGGAATACTAGGTGTTGTAGGTTGGGGCTCTGAGTTGGCCAGGAGATGATAATACAGGAATAGATTTTGGAATCGATGTGTGTTGAGATTTGAGTGTTGTCGCTTTGCACGCTTGGGTTTTCTCCTCGTGCTTCGGTTTCCCCCACGTGCCAAACACTCCGTAATGGATTTGGTCAAACATTCCAATGCAGAACCCTCTTGGAAAAAATGGCATTATTACTGCATGAGGCTTTCCTGTATAAAGGGCATTTATTAGTATGTTCATTCATGCTTAGTTCACCCATCATCATATTATCATCACGAGCATCGTCATTGACCATTCTCTAGACACTGCTGGATGAATGCGTTCACATGCCATTAAATAAAAGCCAACAGGAATGCGCGATGCTTTATTTAGTGACGGCTGGGGATGTTTTCCCAGTGCAATATTTTTTACATTTCGGGGGGCAGGCCGTTTGTCGAAATTCACAAGCTTTAATCCTGGGGCGTGCCGTGAAAAAGAATACCCCATTATTGTCGTTTCGCAGTGCACCTGGGCCAGCAAAACCCTTCTTTTCTCATGCGACGCGGGCGCCGATTGGCAACGTTCACACATGTCGATGTTGGCGAGCGTGCCGGTGGGCGGCTTCAGGAGCAAGCCGGTGAATATCTGAAACACGCTGCCCGGCGAACGATCGAAAGCGTCAGGCGGCGGGGTCACTGTGTGGTCCACGGTTTGAGATTAGTGACCGCATTGGCACCCGTGGGCTTTTCGGCAGCGCCCATTTGGTCTGAGAGATGACCGCATCAAGCCGCGCAACTCTCTAACAATGGCGGTTCAATGCACGCCACGTCGTTTGTTGGGGGGAAGCATCAGGCCCGAGAGGGGTCAACGATTTCTTCACCTGTCACAGCCAAAACGCACGCGGCCAACCTCCCGGACGCTCAGTGCGATGAACGACTCAGCGTGGGCTGAAGACACGTGCGCACCACAGGTGCTGTTGCCTCTCGTGTGTGATCCTTACACGGCCAGTAGCTCCTTGACCCCCCCTCCCCCCGCCCCGGGCTGCTTGCGTAAAATGTGCAGCTGTCGCTGTGCTCGGGAGTCTGACCTTTACGTGCAAGTGCTGCTGTGTGTGCGCTTGAGTGTGGTGTGCGTATGTGTTTGGCTATGATGAAGTTGTGTGTGAGTGTACTCATTAGGGGTTTTTTTTTTCAACGGGAAAGTTCATTGAGACGCTCGGGTGTCCAGGGTTTCAATTTACACACACACACATATATTGGTATCATATAGCAATGTTATCTAACTTGACGCGTATCTAATTGCTACATTTTGTTGTGAGAGTCCTTCTTCGAAGTCGAAACAATAAGAATTGGTGCATTGTTAAACGTTTGTACACTACGCAACGATTTGATTAATTTCGCCATGTCGGGTGGTGGAGGGTCTTACAACATAAATTTTGCGAGGTCATTCCGTGTCCGAGCGCAAACATCTATTGTGAATTATTTTATCTAATACATATTAATATCCAGTTTTATATGAATCTTGACTTAAAGCTTTCGTGAGTGCAGGAATTCATATTCTTTGGGTCTTTCGGTAAAGTCACGTAGATAGGTTCAAATCACAACACAAGCGATCGTCATCCTCCTGATGACGATCGCTTGTATTGTGATCGAAACGTCGTAGTTTTTTTGTTTATTTTATTTGTATTAATTTGAACCTATCTACGTGACTTTACTGAAAGACCCAAATAATGTGTATGTATGTGCTTGTTTGTATCTCTGTTTAATTCAAACAGTCTAGTGTAGGCATATAAACATGATATATAAAGCGATATTGCTTTTGAATCAACAATATTTCACAGATTGATTGATTGCTTTTTTTGTCGTAATAGCAAAGCAATGCATTTATTATATGTTGGATGTTTTGGCCTGCTAACCGCCAAGCTACATATAAAAATACATTATAAGCGTGCACAAGAATATAAACATGATCAT
Organism: Lampetra fluviatilis; assembly: GCF_964198595.1. Lineage (NCBI taxonomy): Eukaryota > Metazoa > Chordata > Hyperoartia > Petromyzontiformes > Petromyzontidae > Lampetra > Lampetra fluviatilis. The sequence goes on from NC_136289.1 coordinate 6,970,816, forward strand.
CAGTGTGTATACGTGGGTGACAATAGTGTGTGTCTGAGTTGTGTATCATTGTATCATGAGCATTACATCATTGCGTTCATTACTCCTGTGCGTGCCTTTAAATAACTATGACTCAATACGCACTAGCTGGCTGATAAAAAGTAAACAGTGTAATCCCACTCTGCTTTCAAGGTGAATTTTACATGCAGGACTACAATGTGTGTATCTTAGATTTTTTTACCTTCTTTCCGTAAATATTATAGTTGACGGTCTCGTCGTCGTCGTCGTCGATGTTGTAAAATGCGTCTTTACGCAAAGCTTTGTTAAGTGCGGGGCGCGGGGACCATTTCCTCAATTGGTCCCTTTATCTGCAGATAGGCCACTGATTGCAAGTGTGGTTTTTGTTTTGCCGTTTCGGGTCTCGAGGCCTGACCAAGTTTCTGGGACTCCGACCCACTCGGGTTTCCTTTGCCCAGAGCTCGGGTCCCAATTAAAAGGGGGGGGGGGGGAAACTGGTGTCACGCCCCACCTCAAGCTTTTGGGCAGCTGTTGATGCTATGCCGTGTGTCAGCCTGCAACTTGAACGTACATATATTGAACTTATTTCGTAGCCCACCATGCTAATCGGAGGCAACCCAACCTCCCACTGCCCCCTTTAACTTGAATTCCGGTCTTTCTTTGGTTGACCTTGTCCAGTTAGCGGCCTCCAATCGATTTGCTTTTATCTCGCCATTTCTTCCGCTGTCTTCCTGCCGATTTGCACAGAGGAGGAGCAAGCCGCTACTCGAGCGGGTTTCCTTCGGCTGGTGAGAAAACCCATCGGCCGTTGTCAATATCATAGGTGTGGTTTACGTTGTGCTGATGAGTTCTAACGAGGGTGAAACTGATATACGGTTGAGTTATCGTATGCGCTTGCCTTAAAATGAAAAAGGCCATGTATATTTCGCTATGTGTGTGCGAAATAGACGCAGCAACTTTGCCGTCATAGTCACATGCACTGCATGTTCTGACTTCACGTTCTGCGTCTGTTGTCTAAAAGACACGTTTGACTGTCATATTATTATTCGATCGAAGCATTCCTCAATACAATCTCCCACACTCTCATGTTATTCTAAAGATCTCACAAGAAGTAAATGATGTTGTTGATTGCAACACATTTTAAGTTTATCTCAAGGACTCAATTATTCATGAATTAATTTATAAAACGAATTATTTATGTATTTTATGTCTCCATTGACTCAGCATTTTGATCACGTGACAATTAAGCTACACCTAATTAAGCTACACTTAATTGTAAATAATGATCACTGGCAAATCTAGAGTAGGGGGTGATGGGGGCTATCGCCTCTTTGTTTGAAAATGTGTATTTTATCGATATTCACCAGAGAAGATACATTCAGTATCTTCATTATTATCAATGTAGGGCTCTATTTAAAGAGTTTGACATATGGGACCACCATCTCCCCCCACCACTCACCCCTTGAAAAGTGTCTATATCTATATATACATGTATAGGATATCACCTTTGATTTGAACGAAAAGAACGTGATAGAAAAACGAACTACGTCCAAGCCATGTGGCACATTATTAATGAACTCTCCTTGCATTGTTCTTTGCTCATGGCGTCCCCCGTCCGCCCTCCTACTGGAACGCACAGCGGACGCCGGGCGCGATCTGCGGAATGCCCCCCCTTTGTTTGTGTTTGAAGCGCAGCGGGGAATTTGTTTCATGAATATCGTTGGGCACGCCCTGGAGGCTCGGGCGTGTGCGCTCCACGCCGCCTGCCGCTTAATATTCGCCTGGCGCGTTATTGACGCGTCTTAACCCACCCCGTGTGGGTTTGCAGCCTTGCTCACCTGTGGTCTCATTCCAGGGCGGGCGAGATAACATGGCCCAGATATGCCATCGGGACCTTCGTGAGGTGAGGGCAGGAATGCTGCCCGCTTAATGCCAGTATTTGCCCATTTGTCAATTTGGCCGAGGTATGCACTCGCGCTAGCTGTTATGCATGAAGCCCGGCTTGGCAGGGTATCACCAAGGTGTAGCAAGTGGGATTATCGGTTTATCTGTGATTAGTGTTACTATGAGAAACGGCTCTCCACTTTATCTCGCCAGGGAGATCTTAAAAGCCCATGTATGCAAGCAGCAACGCATACCACACAGCGTACGGCTTACACGTTTTGGTCAAATATGTACCCTCTTTTTGACCTGAACGCGTTCCATGGTCCAATTCTGGATTCGAACGTACCGTGCACGTGTCATTGACGTTAATCGCCTAATGTGCTGTCGTGCCATGTCATTCATGAATTAATACGCAGGGGTTTACATCTCATTTCACGTGGGTCTTTTCTAAACGTATCTCCTTCCCTTTTGGCATCACTAATTGATGGAATAATTTGCCTTGCGCCCCCAGTCTCGATACCCCTTTGCGTTAGGTCTGTGGTTCTATAAATACCGCACTGCTCTAATCTAACTGGCAGCCGCGTCTGGCTTTGTTAATGAGCTTCTTATTAGTTGATCCCTGATGCTTCTTTAGACATCTACAGGAAAAGTAAAAAAAAATTATCCATCTGAGCAAGCAAGCATCCTCACAAAAACTTCTTTAGGCATCTCTCTGTTCAAGCTCCTTATGACTCCTGGGGGAAGTGTGGACGGATTGTATAGCCATTGTAGAGGCACGTTGGATTTAACATATTTTTTAACCAAATATTCCAGAGCAGAACCTTCTTTTAAATGAGTCTTGAGACTCGGTGAGACATACCTGGTAAAAGTAAATTATGCATACAGAATTATTGCTAGAGTGAGCCTTGAGATATTTTTTTGAAGTTTCATAACAGTGAACAATGATTAACTTTAATTTCTAACTTTACTGTAATGACTAATTATGAAGATTACAAATTTAATAACCGTAATTTTTTAGGTATAGTGTTCAATAATTAATATCTATAGATAGGCAAAGTGACCAACATTTACTGGTGAAACCACAGTTTGGGACTGTGGGTTTTAATGTGTGTATATTTTTATAAGTATTCAAAAAATAGTTATCCATGCAGACTCTCGACCATTCTATGCTAGTTACATATTGAACAAACATTATTTAGAAGAAATAATGATCTTTTAGCGAGAGCCTTGCTTGAAAAATATATTTTGTTGACTCAATTGACTCTCCGACAGCAAATCGTCAATCCACTGCTGAATGGGATAGAAGCCTCTGGCACACTCTATCAGCCATGGGGGTTGCTTGACCATACTTCACCATACTGGTCATTGTGGGTTGAAGGGGAGGGGTGCCAGGACCCATGCGGACAGCACTCGCCACTCTCACCCGGATACAACGGTGCGGTTGAGTTTAGATGCCACGTGAATCCGAGCTGCACCGCACCGCTGCAAGGATTACAACCCATTGGCCGTTTATTGTGCCGGTAGCAAGGGCAGAGTGCGCGTGAACAGCACTTTAGACACTTCACAATGCACGGGGAGGCTTTTTGGCTACATTTTGCTTCGTGCTGTCGATTGAAGAGCCCCCAATGCATTGTTTGCGTGTCCTAACCACAACGCCGCCCCCACCGGCGTGTTAGAGGCACGCTGACTCTCTCTCTCTCTCGTTGGCTTTATTGTTGTATCTATTTTCATTGCCCTAAAGTCCATTCCAGCCAAGTCGCAAATCTGTCAATATGAAAAGGCGATTTGCAGTCAGTGTTGAACCCATTGCCCATGAGGAAAGAAAAAAAAACTCAAAGGAGGAAGACTGGTTCCTGCTTTGCTCTCAGCTACTGGTGCTGTTCGCTCTATGCCCTGAGAAGGCATGTTGTGTGTGTATGTTGAACTTCTTTCGCACCTTATGTAGCCAACCGTGCTAATCGGAGGTGCGATACTGTATCTATTAAGCATTCAAATATGACCCGCATCTCTCTATACCACGTCAAATTGGAGCAAGATGGGGATGGGATATTGGGCATCGATATAAATAAAAGACGAATTCATCTTCTTGGTTCTTTCGGTAAAGTCAAGTAGAAGGGAAGTAATAAAATAATAAAAATAAAACATAATAAAATAATTCTCACGACGTTTCGGTCACAATGCAAGCAGCCGAAACGTCGTGAGATTTATTTTATTATGTCTTATTTTTATTATTTTATTACTTCCCTTCTACGTGACTTTACCGAAAGAACCAAGAAGATGAATCCCTGCAGTCACGAAAGCTTTAAATCGAAAAAACTAATTCCTATGTGGGTTGTCGAGCATGAGCTTTGATGATATTAAGAGTCGAGGAAACGCCACAATGCACTGTGCGAGGCATTTAATGGGTCGGAGGACAAATGTGAGCGCCAATGCTGCAGTTGGAAAAAAGTTAAATGGGCAAAGCGACCCTTTCGTCCTGCAGTGGTGTCAGTTTTCTGGAGCGAAGAATATGTCAGAAAGCAGAAGCTGCCGTGCACAGAGGCTTCTATAGAGGGAGATGGTTAGCTTCCGAAGCTGTCTTCACAAGTGTGCGCAGGCACAGCTGGCTGTAACAGCAGCAGCAGAAGCTGGCGTGCACAGAGGCTTCAATAGAGGGAGATGGTTAGCTTCCGAAGCTGTCTTCACAAGTGTGCGCAGGCACAGCTGGCTGTAGCAGCAGCAGCAGAAGCTGCCGTGCACAGAGACTTCAATAGAGGGAGATGGTTAGCTTCCGAAGCTGTCTTCACAAGTGTGCGCAGGCACAGCTGGCTGTAACAGCAGCAGCAGCAGAAGCTGAAGCCTCATCGGCAGCCCCAGGGTTCACACACAGGCTTCCGCCAACCTCCGCCGACGGAGACACTCTCGTCACATCTTGTTCGTGTTTTGTCTAAATATAAAAGCCCCTCCTGCCGTAGCTCACGGCCACTAAAATATCAGCCTGCACGCAGAATCCATTCATCATTTTGAGCGGCGATTTTGATTTTTTTTTGGTCTCGCATTCCAGAGGGCGTACATACAGCGTTCAACAGTTTACATTTAAAATGTCAGGTTCGTTCAGAATCCGAATATTTATTTGTTACTGGATGAATCCGATGAGCTATTAAGCTTTTTTTCACAGATGTCCAGTAAGGGATGGGTCAGAACGTTGCAACAACAAACACTACAAAAACACGATAGAAGTGCAATGTTTAGGAAAAGTAAACAAATAACATTTTTACAAATAAAACTAAACTATTTTTTTTCTTACCAGGTAAAGCCCACTGAGCTATTCACTTATTTTTCAGAATCGACTTGACCACAAAACGATAGCTCAACGAAGTGGCTTATCACGTGGAAATGAATAGCAGCATAAACTATCGAAATAATACAAATGCATTTCTTGTACCCGTAATTTGATTAGATCAATAGTTGTGTGTACTCTTAGGTTTTTTCGGTAAAGTCACATAGGTAAAAATAAATAATAAAATAACAATAATAGAAATAATAATGGAAATACAATTATAAATCACGACGTTTCGGAGGCAACACAAGTCTCCATCATCAGGTGGGACCGTCACAGCTAGATTTACTGTATCAAATCTAGAATCAATAGTAGTGTGCTCAGGTTCCTCACCACCCTATGTGTATTTGTTTTTAATAGGGTTATTTTGTCTGCTACTTAACAAACATAAACATGAGAATAGGTTTTTTTACCCTTTAATCTGGTTAATGCAGACATGATTCCTTGTAAAAGGTGTTTTTTGTTGCCAGATAAAAGGGTAAAAAAACCTATTCTCATATTTTGCTACTGGCAAAGGAGGTCCCATGATGTAACATGAACATGTTAATCTGAGTGATGATTGCATGAGTATAGGGGTTTCGGCAGTGGCAGAGTGGTTAATGCAAGAAGCTATGAGCCTGGCTAACACGGTGGTAAATGATATCTGAACTGGTTCTGGGAATCCCTCCTTTCACCAAGCCATATTAACCAGCATGGTGAAGGATAGTCAAACAACCCCTATGACTGCGATGGCATGAGCAGGCCTTAATCCTGGAGTGGATTGACAGAGGGATGTCAATTATTGTATTATTTTATCATTATTACCATTACTGTTATATTGCTATAAGTAGTTCTGTAGAACCCGCATGGATTTTTTTATATGCCGTTACGTCTATATTTGGAGAACGTTCTTTATATAATTACCATTGGAACCCATTACTACAAAGCCACCACTAAAATGGCAATACAACTTCACAAAAAACTCCCACTTGAATATACTTTAGTGTGTACTAAACTCCGCTTTACATCACAAAGAACGTAAGGGACTTCACTGGCAAACACTTGCCAACACATTTCGCCACAATTATCGTAACAAACAATACCATACCTTGAAAATGTTGAAGTTCGCTGATATTTTGAGCAAAGGCCGCTCTTCAAAACAGTGCATCTGTGCAGCTTCTTTCAGAGCCAAACATCAACTGGAAATCCGGACATATTTTAAAGTAACAAATGACTTCTAGGAGCTGTTGACCTTTTCCTTCAGGCACCCCCGTTATTGCAGTTGCTTGGTGGGTGCCTCTTTAATTTATCAACAGGGATATCTAGCACCGTGAAATAACCTGGTGGGTTTTGTTGTGTGAAATAACACAAGAAGCATTGCCATTTTTATTATTCTCCAAGCAGTTACTCAACAATAACAAAACTAATGATTAAAATCTGGCTGTTAGAAAATGGCTCAGTTGGTAGTGTTCGCCAGTGAAGTCCCTTAACTATAAGTTTAAATCCAGACCAGAGTTAAATTAGAGCCATTATCATCATCATTAATTTACTACTGGCTTGCCACCACGAATTTTTATTATCAACACACAATGTTTGTCTAAGTAAGGGAGTGCTCTTTAAGATACAAATACGGTTGCAGGATACGTTTTTATTAGATATCAGTTAGTAAACATACTCCGTTAACTGCATTACTATATACATAATTTTCCAACAATGTAATCATATTGTAAAAAAGGAACTTTTGTCTATTTCTAGAGAAATACCTTTAAAAAGTAAGACAATTAAGAAAACAACAACCTTTGTCTTTATCTGTTCCAAAAGAGAAGGTGTATCCCATTTCAATGGGTCAGCAAATCTCTCTTTTCAGTCTTATCACTCTGCCATTGACCTCATCGGCCAGCCTGTTCATCCTCTCACTCAGCCGCACGTGGGAAACAGGCCGATCATTCATCCGTGTTTATTAGGAAATTTCATCGCTTCAATTCATCTTTGATCCAGAGGTGCTCGTGACCACAGAGAGCGATAAAGGGACATGCCACCGGCATGGACCAATTTGCCGTAAAACAACACTTGGCCATTACCGTGTTCTAAAAGCCAGACGGAAAACTACTCGGAATTTCCGCCCAAGTTTCAGATAATTTATTGGGTCTTCTTTGTTTTTTTTTAGTTGCTTCTGTCGATCCAGAGGTCACCTGCTTGGTTCGATCTCGTGGCGTGGCAGTTGAAACAATGGGCACGTTTCTTAAAATCCCCCCACCACCACCACTCTGTTCACTCTGCAGTATAAAACACGGCACCGCAGTTAGTCGATCGATGGTTCGCGTGTGGTGGGGTAAAATGTGGTGGGTGCTTCCACCTCTTCCAAGACATCCAGCCATTGTGGAGGATAAGGCCAGGGTTGTGAAATTATAATTGTAGGGCTACACCGTTGCCTATTTACCTTTGATGGCAGAATTGTCTGTTGTACAATCTGTAGATCTTTTGCAGAGATAATTTCTACCGTGTTTTTAGCTGTCTTTTTGTTGTTCTGAGTTGTGCAGTACTTAAACTCAGGTCTCCCTTGTAAAGAGTCGTTAAATTTTAATGTCCTGTTACCTGGTTGTAAAGAAAGAGCACATCATTCACATTCAAGAATGCGAGTAGCTTAAATTGTATTTATGGCATATGTCTCAAATTGTAGGGTTAATATCTTGCAAGTCATATATAAATCATAGTCACAGTCATAATGATGTCAATTCTATCGTAATATGTTTTGCTTATTTTTCACTTAAAATATGGACAATGTATATCCCGACTTAAAGCTTTCGTGACTGCAGGAATTTATATTCTTTGGGTCTTTCGGTAAAGTCACGTAGATAGGTTCAAAGAAAATAGCAAAAAACGACGACGTTTCGATCGCAACACAAGCGGTCGTCATCATGTTGCGATCGTAACGTCGTAGTTTTTTGTTATTTTGTTATTTTCTTTGAACCTATCTACGTGACTTTACCGAAAGACACAAAGAAAATGTATATCCCTTTGTAAATGCACTGCTGGATGAAGGACTCACCACACCATGTCAGTTACAGTGATTATTTTACCATACTTCACCATTGCTGGTCAATGGAGTTGGTTGCAGGGGTAGACTGCACTGATTAAGGTATCACTCACCACTGACACGAACCATGGAATCGAACTTGGGTTGCTGGGTTCACAGCACAGTTTGCTAACCACTCTGTCATTCTGCCACAATTCTTAAGGTACTCAAAACATCAATGTATTACTTCCAAAGCCAACTTGTCAATATTTACAAAATATAAAATTTACCTTCATAAGAGAATTCTAGATTTGAAGCTTTCGTGACTGCAAGGATTCATACTCTTTGGTTTTTTCGGTAAAGTCACGTAGGTAAAAAATAAAAATAAAAATTTAAATTAATAAAAGCCTACTACAGTGCAAGGGCATAGATACTTATATAAATGTGTAATGTGTGCGTGTAACGCGTGTGTGTTGCTAATGAATTTAAAACAACACTTTGTGCAGTTAACGTTTTAAATGCCCGCACGAGGCCAGGAGTTTTACTTCAACATTCTTAAACATGACTTGGGCAGATGTCCAATAATGGCAAAACAAACCACGCGAGCCGATGAATTACTCTGCCGCGATTTCCTCCCAGACGGTGGCAGCGCTCGAAGGTTTGGCACGGCGCACGGAGCTGGCGGCCTCCATACCGTTGGCTTAGCCTCCGGGGCGAACGCTGGAGCTCGTGCGAGCCGTTATTTATCACCTTAGCACTTTTAAGCGTATAAGGCATTCGGTAAGAATTATACACTGGTCAACACACTTTTTCTGGCATAAGGGATTCCAACGGTTTTAAGGAAATTTTGGGGTGCTGATTCCAAATCTGGCATCACATCAGGTTTTTGAGATATCAAATATTGCATTTTCGATAAAAATTGCAGAAGAAAAATATTAAATAAATGTGGATATCTACATAAAATGATATTCTAAACACACTATCCTAAAAATACAGCACCATATTTTAACACTAAAGCAGTCACTGACTCGCAACAACTTGCAATCATAAGTGACAGAGTTAATTTCGGGTAAAATCAATGAAAATGGGGTATGCCGATAGCATAAAAATGAGATGTGATAGAGCAAATCTGAGATCAGATTTGGAATCAGCACCCTGAAATTAGTCTAAAAACAGTTGCAAAAGTTCAGGCCAGAAAATAATGTTTTTTTTTGTTGACCAGTGTTATGAAATGCAAGGGGGGCAGGAGAGGTGGCACTCAAGCGGGCTAAGAACGTGAGCCTTCCCACTTTATTTGAGCAAGGCACCATCAATTTTTCTGGCAGCGTTCTAATCGGATTTCTACGGCAGCCAATCGCGTTTGTTAGAAGTCACCAAAGGTGGGATGGGGGTTACGGTTGTGTCTGAGTAGATGTCGCTTGGTGAGTCGAGGCATCTCTGGACTTGTGCAGTGTGTGTTGACATTGTAAAATGTCACGATACCATATTGCAGAACCGCACATGGAGGCCAACATTCAGCAGTCAATAGGTAATGGATGATGTTAATGATAATGGTAATAATAGTAATAAAACGTATTGATTAGGTATCATGTAATTTCCTATTTTGGCATGTTCTATAACATGATATTACATGCTAATTTGCATTCATACATTTAACGATTTATGTATGCACAACTTTCACATTATAATCACCACACTCTGGAATGCACTGGCTACACGTTACCATTTAATACGTGAAAATAAAACCCTCTATTTTAAATGTTTCGTTTGACAAATCATGATTCACTTGCGTAGTTGTGCACTGAATTCATAAATACAATAAAAACGTTGGCATTAAATAACTAGGATTATAATGTTTGTTCGAAACGATTATTCATTGTTATTAGCCAATAAAACGTCAATGTTACACTCCGCTATATTTAGAGTCAGGGTAGATGAGTAGATCTGGGAGAGTTGGGGGGGGTTAGCTTACTGCACTCTCAACCCGGTGACATGAGTTTGATTCTTAGGACATGGATCACATGAGTGGCGAGTGATATCCAAATCAGTCTTGGGCCCCCTTCACCAACCTGCACTAACCAGTGTGGTGAAGTATGGTCAAACGATCCACTTGACCTTTATCCAGAACTGATTATATATATAAAACTTGATCATTTGCCAAACATGTTGTATTGATAACACGTCTTCGTACATCTAAGAAAAAAATGTTAAACATTTCCAAAAATTGTGTTTTCATTAAAATTAAACTCTTGAAAGACTATGAACAGAATGTAAAAGCTTTCACAAGACCATGCATGCTTTTTAAACGCTTTGAGAAATCAATTTTTTTTCTCACAGAAAACAGAAAATAATAATATATTTTAATTGAAACAATCTGTAATAATAGGGTTTTTACCGTTTTTCTGGCAACAAAACTAAAACCTCTTTACAAGGATTCATGTCTGCATGAACCACAATACTTGCAGTCAAAATGCAAACAAAAAACATACTATGATAATATATGCATTGTCCTTGAAACTGATTGGTCCACACTGGTGTGGACTGTTACTGGCAAAGGAGGTCTAATGATGAAACAATCTGGCTATATGTATATGTGAAAAGGTTATGTTGAACTTTGTCACTAAGGATTACACAAGTATAGCAATCGTTTCGTAATTTAAATTATTGAATGACTGAATGAGTCAGTGAGCAGGGTCATTGAAAGCCAAATATGAAGGTCTGAACAAGGTCAAAGACTTTTCGATTTAAAGCTTTCGTGACTGCAGGGATTAATATTCTTGATTCTTTCGGTAAAGTCACATAGAAGGGAAATCATAAAATAATAAAAATTAAACATTGTATAATAAAATACAATTCTGACAAGGGAAATTATAAAATCATAAAATTTTACATTATATAATCCAATTCTCACAAGGGAAATAATAAAATAATAAAAACAAAATATTATATAATATGAATTTTATTATATAAGAATTGTATTATATTATGTTTTATTATTTCCCTTCTACGTGACTTTACCGAAAGAACCAAGAATATGAGGTCAAAGACTCCCATTGATTATCCACTGTAAATGTGGATACATTTGGCTCGGCATCCACTAAGAATTAAAAACTGTGCAGGGTCTTAAAGGAGATCAATGTCACAATTGTTTTTCAAATGCCAGCTAAACTACTTTGATTTTCTGAGCTGAATACGCAGTTGGATTAAGCAAATGCAAAGTACACATGATTCAGCATTCATTTACCATTGGTTACATCATTATTCGATATTTTTACATAAAATCCTTAAATCTCACGGATGAAGCTATTGTATCTATATTTTTCAACACAGTAATTAAGTAAAATACGTTTAAATGTTTAACATACGGCATGTAATCCCCTATTTTAATCGTACACAATGGAAACTAAGGTTACATACTTTTTCAAAGATGAAATACACGTTTTTTTATTTCATAATGCGACATTTTGCTTGTACACTATTACAGGTGATATTTGCCAAACAGTGAACAGCCCATATAACAAAAACAACACCTGCTGTTTGAACCACTACAGAAAGGAGCAGTGGAAATTGTGATGTGTGCATTTGCAACACAATCCTTTCATAATTTAAGAATACTGCGAGTGGTTGGCCTCTGAAATCTGACGAGACTGCAACTTCACAGAATGACCTTTGCTCCCTAAATCAAAACAACCATTCCTCATTGCAGGAATATAACTTTCCACAGAGGAGCACGGCTACTAAAAAAAGCCCAATCTCACAAGGAGTGTTGTAATAACAGCACGTTTTTGTTTTAGACTCCTCGCCGCTACAATTGATGTTACTGTTACGGAATCTCCCCGCGAGATTCCAACAAGCAAGACGCGGGGCCCACACCGAGCCCACGTTGATCGAACGACGTTCACACCGCATCCATCCCCTTTTACACTTTGGTGTTCTGCACCATCTCACCGGTGGATTGGGAGGGAACAGCGGGTGACTGACACAACTGGCCTTGCCCTGCCTCGCCAGTCGCGGCGCTGCGCTACAGAAACGTAATCCTCGCGTGGCCTGCTGCGAACACAGTCAGGATAACGGAGAGCGGGTCTCGTGCGCTCGCGGGCCCGTAAAATTATACTTTCAATCATCAATTCGGTTTCACACGCATGCGGTGGAAACGGCAGGTGGTTCGGTGGTTAACACGCGGTGCTCCGAACCCCGGAGAGCTGAGTTCGGTTTCCAAACACGGCTCAGCTCGGTGGAACGCGATGTCTGAATTAGTTCTGGATCACACCCTTGACCAAACTACACTGACAAGTGTGGCTGTGTATAGTCAAACAACTCCCGGCAGGCGATGGACAGAGAGCTGTAGATTAATAAATATAGAACGAATTCACCACTAAGGGATTTGTGGTTTAGGGGTGGTGTATCCAACTGGTGCCTCATAAATCGAGGTTCAGTTTCAAGAGTATTCAAAGTTTGTTTTTACATATACTCAGGGTAGAACAACGTATTCATAGTTTTATATGCTTCCATAAGTTCGTCACACATGTATGGAATTGCACGGTGAAGACTGGTGTTTTTACTCTTAGGTTTTTTCGGTAAAGTCACGAAGGTAAAAAATAAAATGAAAAGTAATTCAAAGTAATAATGAAAATAAAATAAAATAATAAATCACGACGTTTCGGAGGCAACAGAAGTCTCCGTCATCAGGTGGGACCGTCACAGCTAAAATTACTGCATCAAGCTGTGACGGTCCCACCTGATGACGGAGACTTGTGTTGCCTCCGAAACGTCGTGATTTATTATTTTATTTTATTTCCATTATTACTTTTATTAACTTTAAATTTTATTTTTTACCTACGTGACTTTACCGAAAAAACTTAAGAGTATGAATCCTTGCAGTAACGAAAGCTTCAAATCTAGAACTGGTGTTTTTTTAAATTCGTATATATGTTTATGCCAGCTCTGCAACTACGAGAGGCACTACCATTCATAACACACGCGAAAAAAGATGTATGCATTCAATTGCAGTGCTGAATTATGTCAATGCAGCAAATTGCCGCGGGGGTGAATCCTCCTCGCCCTGTAATATACCGGGCATACCTGTACATATAACACAACGGTCGCCTTCATACACGAACCAAAACAGTCCTTTGTATTCACACAGAGGGACGGTGCGTTGTCATCCACACCAACATGACGGTTTACATTTGTGGTCCAGCTGACTCATTGTGCAAGCATGCTCCAAATTTACCAAGATGCATTATTACTGTCACACTTACGTTGTTTTACAGCGCACGAGACATCCTCCGATGAAAGCCATTAATGTAGCCGTCCGTGTAATGTTGGGTTCTGAACGACACCAGCCAGCTAAAGTTTCACGACGCCAAGCGGTAGTTTGAAATTTCTCTCCGGACGTTCAGACATTTTTTTGCTCCCTTATCGGCGAACAGGATCAGATAAAGCTTTGGGATCCATCCGTACCTCCGTCAGCTGACCGTCTTTCAACCCCAGATTAGAGAACAGCACCTGATACGTCTGGAGCAGGGTTAAAGACCACCATCCTATCATCAGCGCTCGGAATTTTCGTCATTGCTCTCCAAGACGTCTCGCTCGTGATACATGACTTCATAGGCCGTGACCTTGGTTGACCTCACAAAAACACCATAGGTGTGTATAATGCTGTGAGTGCGTTTTTGCGTGCGTGTATGTGTGTGTGTGTGTTTGCGCACTGTGCTATGATCCTAGCGACCCGGGTTTGATTCCCGCTCATGACCAATAACAGTGGGGAATATTTGAACTGGTCTTGGGCCCTTCTCTGAGCTCGACTCATCTTCAAATGACTTCCTGGAGACAAAGGTGCTCTCTAACAGCACTTGCCCCAACAGTCTGTTAAGGCTATATGGGGGATATTTGTCTTCATCGTTGGTCTGTAAATATCAGCACCGGGGAGACGAAGGTGGCTGGGTGTGGTGATGGCCACAGGACCCTCTCGTGGGCCGTTTATCACCAGCAGCATCTATCTCAACAGCCTGTGCTGGCCACACAGAGGATCTTTGTCTCTGTGTGTCTCTGTTTTGTAGCGGTGAGCACGCTGCAATGTGAGCGGCATCTCAAGTTCACTATCTAGCCGCGCAAAACATCGGTGGCAATTGGTATCTGGAACTTAACCCCACAGCCTCCACCTAGCTTCACGTAGCACAATAGGTCTTTTTTCATAATGTCTGTGGAAATAGTCCGATATTTAAAGAAAAGACAAAGTTGAAGGGGTTAACGTAAATAGGCCGTTATCCCCCTCTATCTCATAAATAGTTTGCTTTGTAATTGCCACCAGCTGATGTCGCAATAACATACCTGAGGTGTTTAAGGGATATTAAAACAAAATCAACATATTTCGGTGAAGAGCATTCATTGTTTGACTGTTTTATCTTAGGACGTATGCTTGCCTCATGAGCTTAGAGAGAACTCTGTGGAAAGAAATTGATTGATTGATACATGCACAAATTGCGGCATTTAACTTTCCTATTGCTCTGTTTGTTTTTACTCCTTGAACCCTTCATTTTTGATAGATGATTTCACTCGATTCTTTTGTATTGAATACATGGAGAGATTTTTAGGGTATACAAAAAGTACAGTATGTGCATGAAGCACACTTGTTGATACCGCATGTACTTATATTATATTTGAATGTACTTTAGTGACTTGTTGAGTAAACATTTTACATTAATTACCTCCCTTAATGCATTCTGCTTTGACTGAAAAACTATGGCAAATTCAACTATGCAGGTGGCTACGGACTTCAGTTTGATCAGATGGTTTTGATTAGCATGAATATACGCGTACTAAAATAGGAGGGAGCGGAGGCACGGGGTTTGGCGCACTGCGCTATAAATTCGACAGGCCTGAGCACAATTCTCAGCCACGGCTAGCATCGCTGGCAAGTGACACTTGAACTGGTCCTTGGCAGCCATCACCAACCCGCACTGACCAGCGTGGTGAACAGGGGCGGTTTCTTCATTAGGGCGATTGGGCGACGCACCACCAATGTCATTCAACCACAGAGTCACGCTAGCCGTCACTGTGCCTCTGGATATAGTCCAATCAGCGTCATGTCACGTTCTGTGGAGTACCGCCTCTTATTGGGCGATTTCAGTCCGGCTGAGAATTGCCCCGAGTGGCCCCATAGACTTACATTCAAAGATGTTTTTTTTCGAACGGGGGGCGCTGCAATGCATTCTCTATGGCTTCTGGGAGGGCTCGCACTAACGTGCTTACGTCATCATACGTAAGCACGTTTCATCCAACAATATTATTTGTCGCCACCTAGTGGAATCTTTAATAAAAGAAACTTGAGTGGATTGTATTAATAGTGAGTATAGAAACAAACAAGATGTATTGTAAGAGTCACTTTATTTTTCATTAATATTAAAGAAGTGAAGTTGCCTTTACATGCTTAAGCTGTTAATTTATCCATTGCATGGGTGGACCTTATCCTTATCAATCATCCAGACATTTGCCCCCCCTGAGAGATTTTGCAGGAGCCGCCACTGGTGGTGAAGTATGGTCAAGCAACTGCCATGACTGACGCGACATGGCAAGGCCTTGATCCGGCAGTGGATTGACATAATGGTTGGAACTCATATGCCTTAATACTAACATATACATGATAATTATTATGTGGTTCCTGATAAAAACATAAGCGCTGATAAATTAATACATTTTGCTAAAGTAAGTTATATTTATTACCATACCATTTAAGTTATAACTACCTCCCATGTTTCGCCGTTCACATTTAGACGTTTCACTGGGTTATTACTTTCAGTTTTGCCGTACATCAGCATATTCTTTTTCAGCTCCTCACACACTCGGTCACACTTTGTCACTCTTTCTTTACTTTAGCCCCAAACACAGCCTTCGCGTCGTCACTGAGCAAGCAAGAGGGATGCGTTCACTCCCCATTTAGTGCGAGCAATTGCCGAGTGGGAGTTTTTTTTTTTTCCCGTGTGATTTACGTTGCCACAGTCTGCCACCGAACTGCTCACCTGAGCCGGAGAACAGGAAGCGCGGGAGACATTCTTGGGGCTCCAAGCGATCGTCTCGTGCCACGAGAAATGTCGCCGGTCCCACACTCCTGAAGTGATGAATGCTCGCACTTTCACCGACTCCCGTTTGTCTTGCAGCAATCCGTTGTGCCTGTGTGCATGTGTAAATATATAGATTCAAACACATACAGGGTGGTGTAGTACTGAGCACACTGCATTACGAATCAACTGACCTGAGTTTTGATTCACGGCGACGGATAACATCGGTGCATGGGTGTTAGCTGAATGGGTCTTGGACCTCCCCTAGGTCAACGCGGCCTTAAATGAGCAAACATCAGAAGTGGGGAGACAAAGGCAGGCGGACATGGTTATAGCCACACCAATTCCTCTCATGGGCTGTCATGAACTTAATAGGTACTCACTGGCAAGCATCTGCCACAACGGTCTGCTGAAAGCTATCAGGGATCTTCGATGCTGCCGTGGCCCAATTGCTCGCACACTGTGGACTCGCAATCCAGTGGTGGCCTCCGGTTCACTCTCCGGGCGTGGCAGTTGAAATAGAGGGCAAGTTTCTTCGCCCTCCTCTGTTCACCCCAGCAGTATAACTCGGACCAACCACAGTCGATTGGCAGGTCGTGTGTGTGTGTGTGGGGGTAAAGTGTGGCTACTCCAATCTCGTCCAAGACATCTGCCCAACTTGACAGAGGAGGCTAAATGCCAACTGGTGGGGCTGTCTAGAGCTGCATGGGGCCCAGGCCCCCGTATCGCGAGCGCAGGAATCGCTTTTCATCTATGAGCAGCCAAACTTCTAGTCTGCGCAAAGTGGCAGGTCAAACGTAGCGAGGGTCCATGACACTTTGTTTGATATCGGCTGTACGCTCGCCTCTGCCTCCAAAAACGAGGGTGGAGGAGCGCCGGTGTGGGTGACGAGCGGGGGGGCCGTGGGAAAAAGGCGGTAATGGAGGCCGCGTTGACGACGCGCCTGGGATCCCAGCTCGCTGGGCACGAGGGTCAGCGTGAGCCAGGCCCGGTCAGGCTTCCCGTCGCTCACGGCAGGTGACGGGGCTTAGCTTCACCGCACGGGGCCACCGGCTTCCACGGGGTCACGGGGGTCGAGTGGGCTGGGTAGGGGAGGGGAGGGGTGGCAGTGGCGGGTGGTGGCAGGAACAGGTGGAGAAGGCCAATGCCACGACTCCCAGAGCGCATGAAAGTTGAAGGCGCAGGAGGAGTAGCAGAGGGAGGGAGGAGAAGGGTGAGGACATGGGGAGGGCAGCATTATCGGGCTGCAGGGATGACGCACAGCAGATGAGCGATGCAGGGAGCTGGGGAACGTCGCAGGGTGAAGCACAATACGATGGCTGTGGAGTTTGTATGTATGTATGTTGAACTTCTTTAGCACCGTGCTTAGTTTAGACTGTGCTAGTCGAAGGTGCGGGGGAAGGAAAACAAACTAAACACAAAACGCAGTTGCGCTGCAGCATGAAAAATGTATGGAATCCTTGTGTTTTTTGGGGTATACGTAACATATGCTTACATGATTTAAGTAACACTAATTTTTCAGAGGTAGCAGTGATGTCCTGTGCTATAAGCCCGCCGACAAAATTACGTCTGAGCTAGTGCATGGCATGGGAGACTTTCATCTAGCAGTGGATAGACATTGGGCTGTACATTCATCATGATATGTATTCTATCAGACGGTGTCTTGGCCCCCTTAAGTGTGACCAACACCACAGAGTGCTTTGCTTGGTGTTATTAGTCTATCGGTCAAAATGCCACGACTGTGTGTCACGGCAGTCTCCTGCGGAGCTTGCCGTGTGCATGTTTATTGTGCACGCACGCTTATTATTATTATTGTGGCAACCCCGCATTGACGAGGAAAGTCGGGTAGAAAAAAAGTGACTGACATACGGATATTTGGGAACGGTCTTAGATTGTTGAGCTGTGAAACAACCTAGCCAAAATCCTGGATTCACATTTTGGGCATGCAAATATTTTAAACAGCTGTGTTAAGATGTCAAAATACCAAATTGAAACCTTTTACAAGGAATCATGTCTGCATTAACCACAATACTTGTGGTCAAAATGCAAACAAAAAACATACTCTGATAATATATGCATTGTCTTTGAAACTAATTGGTCCACACCAGAGACAGCTTTCTTTCGTACGCCTTTTGACGTCCACTGGTCTAACACCGTTTGAGACTAGGCTCGAAAGAAAACTGTCTCTGGTGTGGACCAATCAGTTTAAAAGACAATGCATATATTATCAGAGTATGTTTTTTTTTAATTCTTGAGTGCAGCAAGTAAGTGCATTGGCTGAATTAGTACTCTCAGCATGGTCACCAATGGCTACACACACACACATGTGCACGTCAAATTGTAATGTTATTGGTGATCTCCCATCTCCAGCCAGTGCAGGGCTGGCATGGTGTGAGTGTAGAATCGACGTAACCCTGATATTTGTAGGGCACCACGATGAGAGCGTAGCACAAAATGAAATTTCATCAGTATCAGACTCCGGAGAATTCTTGACGGCAAGTGTAACCAATTCTGCTCTCTCACTTGAACCCTCTTTCATCCTGGCATTTACGATGAAGCCCCCCCACGCCTTTGTAGATTTCTCAGACGAGATCATATTCTCCTGCAGAACAGCCTTAATTATCAAAATAGAGAGTCACAGGATCTCCCGACCGCCCCTCCTCAAGTCTCGGAGCCCTCCTACTTTCCCACACCCGATATAGCTGAGGATGTGTGCCTTGTTTACACTTTACCAGTAAAAGCATAACACTGCCCTGCCACTCCGCTAGACAAAACAGCCGGTCGGCCTTGTAAAAGTGCGTGCATCACGGTCTGAAAGCCTCTCGTCATAACCTCGCTTGGCTAGAACCCGCCTCGCGCAGTCCTGACAAATTCTTTGTCCATGCCCCGCACACGCACACACACAGAAGATAACCCATCGCATAGTCTCTTTTGACTGCCAGGTTAGTTGGTTGTATTGATCAATCGGTCCGAGGTGGGCAGCACACTGCCGCAACTGATGGGCAAGTGTTTGGTGGGATAAGCACACACAGGTGGGCATCGTGACTTTAAAGTTGCTCCATCTGAGAAGCTGCTTCAATAACCGGTGGCTGCCCATGTACACAACGGGGATTTTAGCGGTGCCAGCATCTACCAATCATAATCTCGTATTTTTACAAGTGCAGGCTGACAGGTTTGCTCAAGCCTATCCTTTGTTACAGACGGTAGGGGCCTTTCATTTCCACCAGCTACAATTTTATCCACCTGCCGAACACTTAGACACAGGACATATTTAATACAAATCTCAAACTGACAGATTATGGCAACTCAGAAGTTCAATATATCTACACACACATGACATCATGCTATACGTGGGAAAAGTGTGGATTGTATCTGATTACGCACTGGAGGCATTCCGCCCCTACTAAACATCTGTGAAAGAGAGCTTCTTACGTAGCTCATCGGATTCCTCCAGTCGGAATAAATATTCCAATTATGATTTGGGAGCCTTAGTTTCGAAGTTGGGTGAAAATTGTTAGTTGTGATGTCTGGACTATAATCGGGTTAAATATAAATTTTGTAATTATTAAAAAATGCGTAAAATGTAATGGTGGGCAACAGTGAAACCGTGGGGTTAATGTACTGCATTACGAACCCGGTGATCTAAGTTCACTTCTGGACCACGGCTAACATCAGCGGCGAGTGATATCTGGACCGGTCCTGGACCCTCGTTCAACAAGCTGCATTGACCAGCATGGTGAAGTATGGTCCACCAATCCCAGTCACTGACACAAGGTGCAGGGAGGCGTTCATTAAGCAGTAGATTCGTCAGACCGTATCAGATTTTCGTTGTGGCAATGAACACACCTGTAAGAGATGCTCATTGAAAATGTGGTTTCATTTAATTCTGCGCCGTAGACAATTTATGGATTATTTCAGTTTGTTAAAACGAGAGATCATTTTATTCCAGAGGTTTGTTTTAATCCATTGACGGTTACTTTTACAGCAACATCTTAACAGTACTCACAACATTTAGGAAAAAGTTGTATTTCCCATCCTTCGAAATGTTTTTATTTGTCATTCATAGAAGTGGTCATGGATACATTATTAAACGACAGATTTACTCTCAGGATATCCAATGCCCTGATTTGCCACGGATAAGGAGCAATCAAATGTGTCCCCAATTATATCATTTAGTGTATTAAAACAGGGAAAAGCTGTGAGATATATATTGTGTTGTTGTTACCAGTGCTGGTGGAATGAATGGCTGCATTTGTAGGGCGATTGAACAGATTCCTCAAGTGGCTCTTTCCCCAGGGTAGCTATAAAAAAGACCCGTGCCGCAAATATTCCGTGTGTTTAATGCGTGCAAGAGTTACGTCTCTTGGCAGGCGGTGTACTTAGAACATTACTGGTAAGCACGGACGTGCGGACATTCGAGAGCCAAACTTTTTTTTTATCGTGCACATTTAATATTTTAATTTTTTACGAGAAAGTTCACGTTTGCAATGAAACATTCACTACGGGGTGTGTTGTGTGTTATTTTACTCACGCTCCAGAGTGAAGTACTATAAATAAAACACGAGTAAGGGAAGCCGGGCAGTAATACAGAGCCAATTTGACATACAGGAGCATTGACATTCATTGCACTGTGGATATAACTACTTTACGCTTATGCTATGCCAAATTGTTATATTTATACATGCCTTCAGGATTTCGAAATGCTTAATGAGATATTGAGTTCACTTCAGCAGGAACATATCTATGTAATTGTTTTATTTAAAGTCTTTCTCAATCCCCTGCTGGATGAAGGCCCTTCCCATACCATGTCTGTCACGGAGGTGACGTGACCATACTTCACCACGCTCATCTTCTTGGTTCTTTCGGTAAAGTCACGTAGAAGGGAAGTAATAAAATAATAAAAATAAAACATAATAAAACAATTCTCACGACGTTTCGGCCACAACGCAAGCAGCCGTGCGTTGTGGCCGAAACGTCGTGAGAATTGTTTTATTATGTTTTATTTTTATTATTTTATTACTTCCCTTCTACGTGACTTTACCGAAAGAACCAAGAAGATGAATCCCTGCAGTCACGAAAGTTTTAAATCGAATTTCACCTCGCTCGTCAGTACGGTTTGATAGAGAGAGTTGGCTCGACCACGGCTCAGATGCCACTCACCAGAGGTGTGGACTCGAGTCATGTGACTTGGACTCGAGTCAGACTCGAGTCATGAATTTGATGACTTGCGACTCGACTTGGACTTGCATAACAATGACTTTGTCCCACCTCTGAGATGTGGACTCGAGTCATGTGACTTGGACTCGAGTCAGACTCGAGTCATGAATTTGATGACTTGCGACTCGACTTGGACTTGCATAACAATGACTTTGTCCCACCTCTGCCACTCACCACTGATGTTGGCCATGGCCAGGAGTGAAACTCGGGTTGCTGGGTTCATCTTGCGGCATGCTAACCGTCGCACCACCGCTCCATGCACTTACTGTTGTGTATGTTTCTCTTGAGAGACGAGGAACAGCTGAGGGGGGGGGGGCATGTGGCCCAGGAGTCAGAGGGTTCGAATTCATGTTCTTGGGTCTTTCGGTAAAGTCACGTGGGATAGGTTCAAAGAAAATAACAAAAAATAACAAAAAACTACGACGTTTCGATCGCAACACAAGCGGCCGTCTTCAGGAAAAGGGGGGTTAGCATCCAAGGCAAACTGTTTGTAAGGGTTCGAATTCTGTTGCATGAAATAAAACCAGTTGATCGCCTCGGTCTGCCCCACCAATGGCGCTATAAAATGTTGACTCTTTGCTTTAATTCCCGCAACAATGGGCAATCTCTGTGAGCCACACCTGAGAGAAAGTTCGCCCCCTAGTGTACGGATAGAATTAAGTCTCTTGAATCATGTATCGAGTTGCTTTTGCGTTTAGTTTGTTGTCCTTCCCCCGCACCTCCGATGAACACGGTTGGCTACGTACGGTGCGAAAGAAGTTCAACGTACATACACACATAAAAAAGATCGCAGTTCTATGAAACCTTTCCGACAGCTCTGTTCTTCACCTGAGGACGGCTGCTTGTGTTGTGGCCTAAAAGTCGTGAGAATTTTATTGTTTTATTTTTTATTATTTTATTATTTTTATTATTTTATCATTTCCCTTCTACGTGACTTTACCGAAATATCCAAGAATACTTCTGTGGGCAGTTCTGGAACATACAGGACATTATTCTGCTAAGCCAAAGTTCCACATGATTTCATCACTCCACGTCGTCAAATTGAAAGCACAGTCTGAATGGTGGAGTTGGTTTGGTGGAGTTGGTATAGGTGTGGTTAGTGGAGTGTGAAGAGATTCAAGTGTTGTGAGCGCATTGTTCTGTAAATGTAATGGGTGGCCATTGCATGAGGGTCAAGCAAGTAGCTTCTTGTATATCTATTTTCTCAGGTGGCCAGTTGCACAAATGCACCCTAAGCGAAGTTTTACTGGTAGGAACCTCCTGGTTACACCAGCCCACAGGGGATTATTGTGTCCGTCGTGCAGGGAGGGGCTGGGTGGGGAGGGGAGGGTGGGGAGGGGCTGGGTGGGGAGGGTGGGGCTGGGTGGGGGGGGGGGCTGGTCACCCCGTGGTGCCCTTATAAAACTCAACGTTTAACCTACTCGCGCCGGCTTGTGCCCGCCCTCACAGTCGGCCATTGACCGAGCAACTCAACGTTCCTACCAGCTCCCTCCACAGGAATGTGTTTTATATTTTTTCCTTAAAGCTGATTTCTTTAGGAAATTCAGGGACATTTTCTCTCGAGCTGGTGTTGTGTTAACCAACCACAGGGGCCTAAAATCCCAGGGCCCTGTGGAAAAAGTCTCGAGCCTCAGTGAGGTTATCGCCGATATATAATTCGACGTTTGTCTATACGAGTATATAAGGCAGGGTGTGGGATCGCTGGTATCATCTCTCAGCACTGCAGGGATCTGTTCCTTCTGTCAACGCTAGATTTGCCACGCGTTCACACCTGACCCTCCTCTCGATTCTCCCCACAGGACGCCCCCATCTACGATGAACCCTTAACCCCAGGTTAACAGGAGACGGTCAGCGAGCATCTGGATAGCTGTTCAACGCCTCGCAGAGAGAGAAAGAGAGAGACATCGAGCCACCACAGCGATCGGAAAGCTGATGATGGTACCAAGGTGCCCTCATTCTTCAACTCTGATCGCCTCCTCCCTTGTGTGTCGTGTGACTGTGTGGTCGTACGATGGGCCCCCCAGTGCGCGCATTTTGACATTGGCGTTGACTGCCGTGTGTTACAATGAACACAAAAAAAATATGGCTTTCAGAACAATAGATTTTTTTTATTTCATTGTTGGAGGGTGTCTCGTCTAGATAACAGTTTATAAGGTAGAATTAATATGAATTTACATACCAAGTGCTGATATAGGAACCAGTAAAATATTTTTTCTCGGGTCAAGAGGTAATTTACACGCATAAAATATTTTCCTAAAAAAAATTGTAATCCTATGCACATGTATATTTAAGGCTGAACATCACTAACATAGACGCGTGCTCACAATAACAGTCTTTGCGGCACAGGTGTTTTCCCATGTTAAACTGTGCAGTGTTTATTTTTCAATTAATACCCTCTTATAAAAAATGTAAATCATCAAACTCGCAGATGAATGGCATCTTTGCCCACTGTGTATTATTGAGCAGCCACATTTTAAAACACTAAATGGCATCTATATGAGTATATATCTCATTGTCAGAATATAGTGTGCAGATCTATATACAATAATACACAATTGAAATCAACTTAATGTCAATATAATTATAGATAAATGACCCAAAGTTTGTTTTTAAATAATACAGCCATAGCAGGTGTAAATTACTTAAAGAGGCCAGAAGCAACTCGTATAACCACTTCGTACGTGATGGTCCCGTGTATACCAACGCACATCCTACATGCGAACATTGATATTCGATCAAATTATTCAATCAAGCCGTCACAAATAACCCATCACAACACATCGGGACACGGCGGCCTCTTCGTTCGATCACCAAAACGAGAAAGTTTTGACCGCGGCCGAGGAGATGCTATCCATCGTAAAAACTAAAACTCTCACCCCACCGTTGCGAGAGGGTTGGAAACGGAGCTGTGTCCGTGACCTCTTTACCTCATTCAACTCGCTCCCCCTGCTCCCTTCAATGGGTGTTGTGCCCACTTGAGCCGGCCGATGGCTACGATGGGGGAACGTGATACTGGCGATGGATTTGCTCAGAGTCAGAATGTTTCTCTGGTTAAATTAAAGGCCGCATGAGTATTCACCTTTCAAGCCGTAACGTGTTGCTCCTGATTAGGTTTTTTTTATGTGGCGAAATAACAAAGTGAGGTTCAGTTAAAAGGTAAAATATGTACGAGTGTATGTGTGTGTGTAAATATACTGTATATGACACAGTATTCATATACTGTATATATTTTTTTACATGCTTATTGGAAAAGTGCAGTTTTATTTTGTTCAGGGTAAAGCAAACGAGACAGTTAGTCAATCAACAGATCGCATGTGGTCGGGTCAAGTTTGGGTGCTCCCACAACTTCCAAGATGCCTGGCTAGCAGGGAAGAGTAGGCCAAATTACCCTCCTTAAGCAATAAATTACAGGGCTGCACGTTATATATCTTAGAATGTGAAAAGAACATCATTATACATCTCAGGAATGATTATGGTCATGATCAAGTGAGACATGAGTGGATCAAATATATGTGGTCTTGAAACTGTGCATATAGCAGTCAATTATGTCTCCTTGGTTCTTTCGGTAAAGTCACGTAGAATTATTATTAAAATAAAACATAATAAAATTATTATGTTTAATTTTTATTATTTTATTACTTCCCTTCTACGTGACTTTACCGAAAGAACCAAGAAGATGAATCCCTGCAGTCACGAAAGCTTTAAATCGAAATTCAGTCAATTATGGTTAACATATGCAAATAGTGTATATGATTGCTGCTAAATAAATTTAATAAAATACGAGTACATACATAACACCCAATACATTCAACATTGTTTTGAAATCTCCACTGGTCACGTGCTCAAATAAAGTTTTTTGTGAACTTAACTTTCACGAATAATCACGATGAAAAACGTATCATTTGTTATCAGCAACGGCAACTGGGGAAAATTAATATATCTGAAATATATGTTAAAATAAACTGTAAGAATTACGTATGTTAATAAAAAGACAGCTATGTTGGATGAAATTCAACTAACTCTGTTACGTGTGCCCCTGGTGTTTATAATGATACCAAAATATGAACCCAATACAAACCTCAGTGTTAAGACTCTTGAGGAGGGAACCGCATTGGGATGCTTGGCCAATTCTGTTTTGGAGACTTTCTGATATATGGGAGGAGACTGGAATACCCGGAGAACATTCATACGTAAGAGTGTTAACACACCCAAACTCTGCACAGATTGATTCAACAATTCATTGGTGGAGTGCGATCTCCTGACCTCCCCACAGGCCGTGCCTACGACATCTGGCAAGCCCCCGTGGTCACCCATTCAAGCAGTAACCATGCGCAATTTGCTTAGCTTCTGAAACTCTGATTTGTTTGGGCACGTTGAGGGTCATTGTGATCACGGGAATGTCTATGGCAGTGCATCAGAGGCCCCGTCTGGGTGGCTATAACACTAGTCAACAACAAATTTTTTTTTTTTATGGCCTGGACTTTTGCAGCTGTTTTAGACTAATTTCAGGGTGCCGATTCCAAATGTGATCTCAGATTTGCTCCAGCACATCTCATTTCTCTGCTAACGGCATACCCCATTTTCATTGATTTTACCCGAAATTAACTCTGTCACTTATGATTGCAAGTTGTTGCGAGTCAGTGACTGCTTTAGTGTTAAAATATGGTGCTGTATTTTTAGGATAGTGTGTTTATAATATGATTTTATGTAGATATCCACATTTATTTAATATTTTTCTTCTGCAGTTTTTATTGAAAATGCAATATTTGATATCTCAAAAACCTGATGTGATAGACAAAACTGATGCCAGATTTCGAATCAGCACCCCAAAATTACCTTAAAACCGTTGGAATACCTTATGCCAGAAAAAGTGTGTTGACCAGTGTAATAAGACACCTGCTATGTGACGGTGGGACATTGGTGGACCATTAAATCAGTCGGCTCTCTTTCCAGTCAACTTGATTATTTCCAGCTCCAAAAGCAGGATTGTCCAATACTTTACCTCGATACATAGATAGAGTCCTTTCTAAATACGGACCAACGTAGCGTGAACACGTGGTTCTCCTTTGAGAACCACGTGAAGTGCTTAATTCTACGGTTCGTTATGACGATCAGTTTGAAGCTCTTATATTTTCCGGGTAAAGTTCAGACCGATGCAATGTAAGTTAAACATACATAAGTTAAACATGGCTATTTTTATTTTCCAAATGTGTTTTGTTTAATATAGTCATGTGTATATATGTGGCAAAGTCAAGGGTCGTGATCGGGCCAAAAGGGCTTTGTATATTCTTGGAAGAACAATTTACGATGAAAAGAATGTTTATAGTAAATGTCTACTGAAGTGTTTGCTTAAAGAGGGTCTATAAGTATGCTTGAGGACAGGTTAACTTTAAATTGTCTTGACTTCCCCAACCTCTCTTGAGTACAGACTGGCTCCACTTTCATTTCCATCAGTGGGTATTTGAGCTACATTATCATTGGCTGGTTGTGGCAGGGGGTGTGTTGCGCAGTGGTTAGTGAACCCAGAAATCTGAGTTCAATTCCCAGTTACAGCTAAAAATTAGTGGCAAGTGACATCTGAATCAACTCGACCATCACCAACCCACGATGACCAGTGTGTTAAAGTATGGTCAAATATCCCCTCTTGATGGATATGGCATGGCGAGGCCTTCACCCAGCAGCTGATTGATAATGGGCTGTAAATTTTTGACGCTACATTTTGGTCGTGTTTTTCACCGTGTTAACCAGTCTTCAAACAAGGCCCCAAAAATGCTGTAACTTGCTTAATGTTGACGGGAATATTCCATGGATTTAGTTACTTTGTAGTCACGTGAAAAAAACCTGATGTAACACAACTTGCGTTATGATAATTCAAAGAGTGTTAGTCGGGGTGTAACGATTCATCGATTGATTTAAATTCTTAAGCACAAGATAAGTGGATTCGTCCATTCGCTTGTGGTCAGATTCAATGTTTTGCCATGAGCAAGTTATTCACGTGACCCCGCTAGACGCTAGAGGTCCTTACATTCACCACGCCGGTAAACTAAATAATTGAGTCTTGAATTGAACCGTGGGTGGATCGTTACACGCCCCAGGCCTCACATTCAAAAAAGTTGATTTATTTCATTTTACAAATTGGATTTTTTTTTGTTTACTGGAAATGTGTAAAAGTGCTTAAGTACGCCGCTGAATCGTGGGGCAAATATTGTCGGCTAGAGTTTTGTGTATTGTTTAATGTCAGAGTAATGTTTCAATCTATGACCGTGAAAAGGCTTCGATATAAATGTATTCGTTTTCTTTTCATAAATGTCAACATGTATAATAGACCGTTGCCTTCATGTATTAACTGTCTAAAACGGAAAACTGTGGTCCCTAAGTGTCTCCTTTCATTAATTTACCCAATGCCCCAAAACCCCGTGAGATTTTTGTTTTTTATCACGGCATTCATAGTCATTAGCAACAAAGACGCATTTGTAATTTTAATTATGGTTCAGTACTTTATAATAATTTACATTTAGTTGTAAGGCGCCTTCCACTAATGTCTCAAGGCGGCTTGTAAGAATAAGGAAAGGTCAATAGAGAGAAAGAGAAGACAAGTAGAATAAATGAACGTAAGTAGATGTGTTTTAGACGAGACTTAAAATAATCCACATTAACGGATAAATTAATTAGCAGCGGGAGGGAATTCCACAACCGAGGCGCAGACAGAGCAAATGCCCGCTCACCCCAGGAACAGCTGACCCTTCCTTTTGTATTTTGCAAAGTACTATAAGTGGAACGTTATTTTACAACATATTGAGAGATGTTTTGACAAACTTTCTTTTTTTCCCATCACAATGAATGGCCTAGTGACTGCTTCATAGTTCCTCAACGCGTTGCATTTTTAAATCCTTTATATTAAGTTCGCTTGCTTGCTTAGGACCGTGCAAATCTTTCGGTCGTTTTTAACCCACTTCCCGTGATTCAATCGAGCTGACATTTTGCACACAGACTCGTTGTGCGTGACAATGCATTTTCGTGAGAAAAAAATTCCAAAATTTTACACTGTTTAGGGAATTTTTTTAAAATATTTAATTACCAATTGCTTAATGCTGCCAGACAATCATCTGACCCATAGGTGGCAGCCATCTCAAGCCAGAGGACGAGAGGACTCTAGCCGCCCCGATGCCACGCATATAAAGGATTTATAGTGAAAAACTTTGTTTTTACGGGTTAATTTTTTACGAGTCATTAACAGCAGTATCGACCACTTTTATTTGACGCCCAGATTTATGCAATGTCCATTAAAAACGTGACAAACGTGTTAACAGCCTACTGTTGTTAATGCAGTATATTCACAATTGACAGTTTTCAATAGCAAAGTCACTCCCCCTTCGTCTTGTTAGGAAAGTAATATTGTGTATGTTTTCCTCCCCACAATTTGCCATTTAAGATTTATAAAAGCCACCAATGGTTTTGTTTGTTTTAAGATATATTTTCATAGAAATGTTGCCATTTGTTCAAATCATACATATTTGGTGTATTAATCGGTTAAAACAACATGGTAAATTTTCATCATGGGACCTTTTTGCCAGGATCAAAGTATGAAAATAAGAAGAGGTTTTACCCTTTCTGGAAATAAAACAGATGTCAAGATGTTCAACCACCATCTAGATACCCTTTTCAAGGAATCAAGTCTGCACTAATCACATACAGTACTTGGGGTGAACATGTAAACAAACATGCTCTGATATCAAATCTGGCTGTGACCTGATGATGCCAGTTGTAATTACTGGCGAAACGTCGTACTCGAATTGTAAATGTTGTGGGTTTACTCTCCAACACACCGGTGCGCTGTGCTAGTAACGATTTGGCATGTTTTATTTGCGTGACAAACCTTACTAGTTGGCTGTGCCGAGTGGTGGCGGGTTTAACGACGGATTTTTTTTTACGCGATCTAACCCAAAAAAAACCTGTATTAAGGATGCTCTCATAATATATGCATTATATTTGAAACTTGATTGTCTACACCAGACAGCATTTTACTTTAAAAAAACTTTCACCCGTGCAACTAATTGTTTTGTCACATTATCAAAGTGTCAGTCTTTGAAGCACAAGTCATGTTCATAGCGAAATCAGTTTGTGATCTGGCTGCGTGGATCTCAGCTGCCATCACGACACTTTACACGTACAGCCCAGGGCAAGCCACCGTCTTTTTAAAAAAGCAATTCTTATATCACGTATCCATGCATTAGGCTTGCATACGTGTGTGTGTGTGTGCGTTTGGCGCAATAGGCTTATAATTTAATTGTGGCAACAACCTGCGATTAATTTCTAGACATTATATACACAGTGGCAATTGGTGTGTGAATATATTTTGTATCCATTACGCACAACGCCAGTGTTCGTTTGTATTTTGAATATGACCCGAGCCTTTATGTGGGTCGGATCAGCATAAAACAAATGCCTGGCGTGATGTGTTTGCCATTGGCGAGACAAAGGTGGCTGCGTGGAGCTAATCACATTGCTCACGTGTGTGCTGTGCCAGACTTAATAGGTGCTCGCTATGAGCATTTGTCTCACCATCATATGCAGGCCAAGCGGTGATTTTTGTCTCTGGCCATAACGCTTCTACACCAGACTCATGACACATAACCGTAATACTCTGAGCTAAGATTGGTTTATCTATTTTTGTGTGTGTGTGCATGTTTGCGTGCATGCATGTGCACGAACACACACGCAACATATTTCAGTAACGACACGTGTCTTTGGCTGACAGGAATCTAGCAACGTGCAATTTATTTAGTCGCCTCCCCCGCCACTTTTCCAACGACGGACAATTTGCCGATGTTGCCACGTTCACTCTTTCGTTGACGTGTAATTCACAGACTGGTCACATTTTTGCTGCAACCTGGAGAGCAACACAGATGACTATGATTACGTGAATTCCACATCAGATCATGATTGCGACATCAAATCCAACATTGTTTGTATTTTGTTGACATGGAGAAGGCAAATATTGTGGAAGTAGAGAGTTGGGGGGAGGGCACGGGGGGGGGGGCAACGCCATC
This sequence comes from Lampetra fluviatilis, assembly GCF_964198595.1. NCBI lineage: Eukaryota > Metazoa > Chordata > Hyperoartia > Petromyzontiformes > Petromyzontidae > Lampetra > Lampetra fluviatilis. The sequence goes on from NC_136289.1 coordinate 7,001,338, forward strand.
CAAAACTGTGCACCTTTATACATTTATTTTCAATAGTTTACAATGAATATTAACAATACATGAATTATATGAACCCGCAATTCCTAATGTGAGGGGACAAGCGCGCACTTTGATATCGATCAAGAGTAAAATGTTCAAGCATTGTCTTTTTTCAAAATTTCCATAAAACAACATCTAAGTTGAGCCAATATGTCACAGAGTCATCGTATATTGACCGTTACCAACATTAAGCGGGCTTGGGCGGGACACGTGTCGAGAAGGGTTTGATGGCCGGTGGTCGAGACTGACGGCTGAGTGGACACACATGAGATGACCCCCCCCCCTCCCGCGGAGATAGAAACGATGAAGTCATCTCGTGTGCAGGATGATGGGACGTTGCATCGCAGGACCGTAAGAGGTTGCAAGGGCTATGGAGAGGCCTTCATCCAGCGGTTAATATATCAAGGCGGATGACGTTAACGATGAATCTGTGAAAATATTAGAAGTAACAAAAACACATGTATACGAATCTAGGAAGTTGTACTTTGATTTAGAACTACTGCGTGGATACGGGGGTCCCTTGCATTCACGTGCACAAGCGAAAGAAGTTCCAACGTCCATAACCACAAGCCGTGGCTCTGCCAAACCTCCCAACTCTTCCAAAGACGCGCGGTCCGAGGTGCTTAACTGGGCCGGCGACGGGAGCTGGTGACGTGAACCGCGTCGCTGCAAGGATGGACGCGTCGAATCGACCGTGCCCGCTACGAATAAAGATCGATCAAGTTACGAGAAAAGCTTCAATTTCCCTAACCGAAGTCACCAAGCATCTGGGGGCATCATCGAGCGAGCGGAGGTGTTTATTTTATTCCTCCGTATGTCGTCATCCGAGGCAAGGGTCGTCGTTGTTGCTCGACTCGTCGAGCAGGTTTCGGGTGGTTACTTGCCATCATTAATCATGGAAACCGTCCGAAACTTGCTCGACGTCAAGTAACCACACCGACGCGCGGCGGCCAATCGCAAGCTCGGGCAGGGCTCTCCGCATGGCATCTGAACAACCACCACCACCACCACCACCCCCCCTGAACCACCGCCGCTCCTTGTCTCCAACAAAGCCAACTCGCCACCACCACCACCAAGGTAAAAAAAAATTACCCGTAAAAACAAAGTTTTTCACTATAATTTTTTTATATGCGTGGCATCGGTTATATTTTATTATTCATTTCTGTTTTTCTTGAGTAAGAGTTTCATTTTTATCACATTGGTATTTTAAATTAAATATGATTTTTTTTATTTTCCTAAAAAGTGGAAAATTTTGGGAAAAAAATTTTCACGAAAATAAATTGTCACGCACAACGAGTCTGTGTGCAAAATGTCAGCTCGATTGGATCACGGGAAGTGGGTTAAAAAAACGACCGAAAGATTTGCACGGTCGTAAGCGCGCAAGCAAGTGAACTTAATATAAAGGATTTTAAAACCACCCCTCCCCCGAACCACCGCCGCTCCTCGTCTCCAACAAAGGCAATTATTGCCACCACCACCACCAAGGTAAAAAGCCACCACCACCACCCCCCCAACACACAACAGCTCACGTTTGGGCTCAATGTGCCGCACGCTCGCTCATTTTAAACTGCCGCTTTGGGCATCTGTCTCTTTTAATGTTTCGTTGAATGTTCCTCACCAAACTCTGCGGCTGTTTGTGGTAGGGGCATCGGGAGGCCCAGTCGAGGATGCTTTCGTGTTTTACAAATGACCCGTTTGCTAGATTTAAAGTTGAAAAGAAAGTGTTTTTAATTTGTTTGAAAAATTGAGGGCTTTTTTGGAATGTTGAACTGTACGTCGCCAACCGTGCTAATCGGAGGTGCGGGGGAAGGATAACAAACTAAACACAACATTTATCGGAGAAATAAGACCTTTGCAAAGTACGAGTCACAGCTGTTGACTTTTAAGGAGTTTGCCTTTTGCTCGGGGTCATTAAATGTGTAACCGCCATTTTACAACCCGTACGCTTTGTTTATTCCATGCTGAGCTGTTTATTTTAGTTTTGGCTCATTGCAGCCGGCATCTTTCACGAATACAGATTAAGGGAAATTACTTACGAGAAAGAATGTAATAAAAGGACACAATAAACACAGCTGTCCTCAGTTTGAAGTACCAGACGAAATACTTTTAATTGAAATTGAGTGGTAATGCATGCTAATGTCCCTCTTTATTGTCCCAGGTGTTAATCATTTCAAAATACGCTTAGGTTTTTGCGGTAAAGTCACGTGACTTTACCGACAAAACCTAAGAGTATGAATCATTGCAGTCACGAAAGCTTCAAACCTAGAATCATTTCAAAATAACCAGACTACACACACGTGGAGTGAGATTATTAAAAAAAAAACAGGGCAAAGGGTGCGTGTAATATTTTAAAGGCACGTCAGGAATATTTTCATACAAAGTAGGGAACGTCTAAAGCGGAGCAAGTAGAGCAAAAATGTAAATAACAATTAGGGTCGGACTCGGGGAAAGCCGCGCCTATTTTTGGTTGCGGTCCGAGAGTGGCTGTCAAATGTAAATTGAGGAGCTCTCCGTCAACACCACGAGCAATGAAAAAAAACTATTTGACGATCAGTTCTGCGTTGTGTGCAACTGAATTCGTGACAGCTGTCTCCGCAGTGCTTTCAACGTCTCTGCAAACATGAGCGCGATCACTCTCCCATGCCGTCCTCCAACCTGTAACGTCAGCATCTCGGGATTATCCTTGCACGCTTTTCCCTCCCCCTGCCCTTTTTGCGGGGTGCCTCAGTCTTGGCATTTAAGGGCCCATTACATTAAATGGCAACGTTCCTGCCCTAAGCTCAGGCTGCTGTAAATATGCTTCGGATCTTGCACGCGATTTTTTTTTAGTTTTACTTGATTCGTGAAAATAAATAATGTTACATTGATTGAATCAGGCGATAAATGCGGGTATAAAGTTGCCAGATGTCAAATTACCCTGGGGTGTTTGCAGCGGCATGTTTTTTTGGGAGTTTTCACGGAAGGCAGACAGACGCAGTCGCAGAATTTGCCAGAGGCGGACAACTTTCTTGTCAGTATTGCTCATCCCAGACAGGGTCCGGGAAAGGAATGCCTTAAGCTTTGGCACCCAATAATTTAATTGTCAATGTGTTTTCTTCTTCCCATCAGCCCAGGCATCAGTGCCGCCTAGGACTTTGTTTAAAAATGAAGTTACCACAATGACAGCACGGAATTTTGTACGGAAGGCCAATGTGTTTTCGCTGGTTTCAAGTTTCCGCTTTTTTCTGCCTGTAGGTATCTGATGTTTTACAGGCAGACTCGTGCTTTTCAAGAGGTGGTGAAACGAGTGTGTGGATGGCAGATGATTTAAACGCTATCCACAACCCTTGTCTGTATCCACAATATGTCTGCGTTTTGCCTTTTGACATGGGCAAACATCTGCTCAAGTTGTTAAATCTGCGTCTACTTTTTTATATTTTAAATAATTTTGGCATTGTACATGTATAGATCATCTTGAAAGCTTCATGGGTGTGAGATACATTTTCTAAGTTTATAAAATGTTCTCTGCAGCATATCTGAAAGAACTTTGTAATATATATTGCATAGTCTCTCTTATATAAAAGCAGGTAATTTCAGTAACATACAGACACAATACTCGTCAAAAGTGAATTACGTGTCTCTAAGAAAATGCCACTGTATAATTACTATGAAGTATGAACACAGAATAAGTAACGCTTTTTCCATGACGACTCACAACAAAGCATAACATGAACGTTTGTGCTCTGTGTAAACATCCAGCGTGAACACGGTGGCCTGCTTTCGATGGCTTTAAAGTACCTGAACCATTGTGTCATCTGATGCCACACTTGGATTCGGCACCTTTTATCTGATATGTTACAGATGCAAAGATTGCTACACCAAGGTTGGAAATTAACACGTTCAACGTCTGTGAGATTGAACGGTATCGCTGTGGGCCTCCTTGGCATCATTCCCGATTCACAGTGCATCCAGCGGGGTGAAGTATGACCAAATAACCGACACTACCTGTCGGTTATTTGGTCATACTTCACTGCAGGTATTGCGGTCTATGCAAACATGACTCCTTGTAAAGAGGTGTCAGTTTTGTTGCCAGATAGAAGGGTAAAAAAACAATTATCATATTTTTACTGGCAAATGAGGTTCCCATACTGCGTAGGAAGGCAATGCGTGGATTGACAGGCAGAGATGGCTGTCAAAGATTCTCCATCTTGGCCACGAGGTGGCGCTGTGATGTTACAAATTGTAATTTCAGGACCCTGGTCAGTAACAAAACTCTGGTGATGAGGCGCTTCCTCGCTGCTCATGCAGATCAGCGAGGAAGGTATGATGCTGTTTGCCCCTTGCGAGCTGTGACCTGTTACTCGGAGATCCTCCAGATGTAATAACTAAATGTTAGTTCGCAATAAACTATCATTCCATAAGGCATTGTTTGTTTGTTTGTCTCTTGTTTCCCAGTGTGATTATGATTGTTGTGTTGATGGACTTATTAATTACATAATGGAGGGTGACGATGAAATTACGTGATAATGATGATGTTGGTGATGAAGGTGATGATGAATTAATTACATGCTATATGAAACCATTAATTGCATGATGCATTACGTGACGAGAGGGGCGTTAGAATGAAGATGATACATATGAAATCAGAGGATGAGAGAATAGATTGCATTTGCATTACAACTTCCACGATGTCAATCTTGTGGCGACGATGATGATGATGATAATGAAATAATAACTACATCACAAATATTAGAAACTTTATTAGAAATAATCTAGATTTGAAGTTTTCGTGACTGCAGGGATCCATACTTTTTAGTTCTTTCGGTAAAGTCACGTAGGGAAAAAATAAAATAAATAAAATCACGACGTTTCGGGCGCAACACAAGCGTCCGTCATCATGTGGGATAACCACAGCAATAAACAATTGTTTCAGGTGCGACAATCACAGCAAGAAACACTTAGAATATTATAAACTACTCCGTGCATCTATACACATCGTGCAACCTACAGCCACTGCACCAAACTCCGGCTTACCGGGCCGACCCAACATGTCGATTACGCACCAAAAAAAGAATACAACTGCCTGCCAAATCTCTCGACACCGTCTCGGGGGACAGTAATTTGGTGTCTCCCTCATTCGTCGCTCGCCTTTCGGCTCCCGCAGCCCCGTGGCCCACTCGGGGGGGGGGGGGGGGGTGGAGGAGGGGATTAAAGAGAGCTCCGTCTCGCTATCCCAGCCAGCCCCTGTGCGCGGCTCTGTCAGTGTGTCGGGGGCCAGCGTGCGGCTGACAAGCGCCGGATGTCAACGGCTCGTTCCGTGGCATGTGGGGTGCCCGAAAGCCGCGCGCAGTTAAATTTAACTGCATAGCTGCCGCGAGCGAGAGAGCGAGCGAGAGACAGAGAGAGCCAGGCGAGAAGGCGCGCGTGGAGGGGAGGGTGTACGTGGGGCAGGGGAGGAGGGTGATGGTTGGGGCAGATGATGATTGGAACGCCGCTTAATTTGGGAGAGAGTTCGAGTAGCTCCGATTAGCATTGTTGGTTACGTACGATGTGAAAGAAGTTCAACATTGATGCAGTGGAAAATGAATTATTATTGCAGGATGGTTCATTATTGGTTTCTTTTTGAGCTAGGTGGTTTAAAAAAGTGTGTTCCGTAAACCCTCCTCCACGCGACACAGTCAAGTTATAAAAGTGTCACGTGAATGAAATGTGCCAAATACATATATCACTCGATATCTGAGCTCTTGAGAACAACCTGCTGATGCTGGATGTAATCTCAAGCGAAACGTCGAACCCATTTAAATATTGCGAGATTACTCGCGAATTTGCTTCACGTGGCTTTCATTAATTGACCGTTGCGGGTTGAGGAGGGTTTGTGACACATTGTTTTTACACACGCTAAGCAAAAATAAGGAAACTGTGAATCATATTGGTCGTGAAAGCCTACGTATAAAAAAAAATAGTTCACAGGTTATAGGTATAAGCAACGTCTTCCTCCTATATCCATCTCTCCGTGTAAACAATAACAGTAAACAATAACATTATTCATCTTCTTGGTTCTTTCGGTAAAGTCAAGTAGAAGGGAAATAATAAAATAATAAAAATAAAACAAAAAAATAATGTTTATTATGTTTTATTTTTATTATTTCCCTTCTACGTGACTTTACCGAAAGAACCAAGAAAATGAATCCCTGCAGTCATGAAAGCTTTAAATCGAAATAACTCTATTGTTTAAACAACACGCATCCGACCCCACTGATTTCTGAGTGAATAACCTCAGCGGACATTGATTCAGCACAAGCAAACTCTGGGCCGGTTTCGTCACAGCGCCTCATGAGCAGTGAGGCTCTCTTAAATAATTAGGGCGAACGTTCAGATGTTAAAGACAAGGACCCTGTCTTTAGGATGTGGGCCCTCATCGTATGCAGGTGTGACGTACCCAGCGTCTGCAAATGCATCGATTAAAATTCATCCATGAGCCACGCCTTCGTCTGAATTATATGCCGAATAAATCTACGTTAACGGAGCAAACAAAACTGTAGGAACGACTCAGACCGATATTTAATCGATAAACACGAGACTGGTAACATAGCGATCAAATAAATCGTTTGCATCACCTTCATTCGAACACGTGACCATGAAACGTGACATTAATCGAATCGCTGGGAGGGCTGGTTGATACTTGCTTCTAGGCATGTACGATATCGTTGAATAATCATTCTACTGCAATCTAATTGCTTGGTATGTTGGACAATGTTTTTCAGAGAATTTATGCGCTCGGTTGTAAATTGGAACACCCAGAGAAAATGTCACACGTGGAAGAGGTTAACGTTCAAAAGATATACAGCAATGTATCGTTCAAGGGACCCTGCTTGGGATTGTTGTTGTTGGGGGGCGTCCATAAATGACGTCACGCGATTTTGGACTATGTTTTCAACCCCCCCCCCCTTCGTCACATGGCGTCATAACAAATCAGACGTCCCCCTCAAATATGACGTCACAAAGCTCTGCCCCCCCCCCCAAAAAATATAAAACATGTTTCAAATCGCTTTAAACTATTGCCATTGTAGTGCGTATTTAATGTGGCGCTGCACTCTGATGTTGTAGGAGAAAACATTTATTAAAACGTCTATTTAATTAAGTAGAACGTGTTGTCTATATTTATTTAAAGTTGCGCATTTTGATATGACGTCACATTTCTCATCCCCGCCCCCTCGTCACACATCTTTACAAATGTCTGACCTCCCCCTCTAGGTGCATGACGTCATTTATGGACGGCCCCTTGGGCTATTTATTCACTTCGTTTAATATTACATTAGAAGTGCTATATTTGAAACGCTGTATTTAAATAAATACGTTTTCTGGCTGGATTCCTGCTCGGATTCCTGCCTGGATTCCTCGCTGGCTCTCCCGCGAAGTGCGCGCGTGCGGCGGTGACGTCACCGCGCACACCTGCGTGATGATGTCGCCCGTCACGCCGAATCGATGAGCCGGGTCGGTGCGTGCTGACGTCACGGCTCCCAGCCCCTCCTCCCCGGCCGTGCGTTCAGCGGCACGTGCGCTGGAGGAGAGAGATCGAGAGGGAGGGCGAGGAGGAGGAGATGGAGGAGAGAGATCGAGAGAGGGAGAGCGAGGAGGAGGAGGAGATGGAGGAGAGAGGAAGAGAGAGGGAGGGCGAGGAGGAGGAGATGGAGGAGAGAGGAAGAGAGAGGGAGGGCGAGGAGGAGGAGATGGAGGAGAGAGGAAGAGAGAGGGAGAGCGAGGAGGAGGAGGAGATGGAGGAGAGAGGAAGAGAGAGGGAGGGCGAGGAGGAGGAGGAGATGGAGGTGAGAGGAAGAGAGAGGGAGGGCGAGGAGGAGGAGGAGATGGAGGAGAGAGGAAGAGAGAGTGAGGGCGAGGAGGAGATGGAGGAGAGAGGAAGCGAGAGGGAGAGCGAGGAGGAGGAGGAGGAGATGGAGGAGAGAGGAAGAAAGAGGGAGGGCGAGGAGGAGGAGGAGATGGAGGAGAGAGGAAGAGAGAGGGAGAGCGAGGAGGAGGAGATGGAGGAGAGAGGAAGAGAGAGGGAGGGCGAGGAGGAGGAGATGGAGGAGAGAGGAAGAGAGAGGGAGGGCGAGGAGGAGGAGGAGATGGAGGAGAGATGAAGAGAGAGGGAGGGCGAGGAGATGGAGGAGAGAGATCGAGAGAGGGAGAGCGAGGAGGAGGAGATGGAGGAGAGAGGAAGAGAGAGAGGGAGGGCGAGGAGGAGGAGGAGAGAGGAAGAGATGGAGGAGAGAGGAAGAGAGAGGGAGGGCGAGGAGGAGGAGGAGATGGAGGAGAGAGGAAGAGAGAGGGAGGGCGAGGAGGAGATGGAGGAGAGAGGAAGAGAGAGGGAGGGCGAGGAGGAGGAGGAGGAGATGGAGGAGAGAGGAAGAGAGAGGGAGAGCGAGGAGGAGGAGATGGAGGAGAGAGGAAGAGAGAGGGAGGGCGAGGAGGAGGAGGAGGAGAGAGGAAGAGATGGAGGAGAGAGGAAGAGAGAGGGAGGGCGAGGAGGAGGAGGAGATGGAGGAGAGAGGAAGAGAGAGGGAGGGCGAGGAGGAGGAGGAGGAGATGGAGGAGAGAGGAAGAGAGAGGGAGGGCGAGGAGGAGGAGATGGAGGAGAGAGGAAGAGAGAGGGAGGGCGAGGAGGAGGAGGAGATGGAGGAGAGAGGAAGAGAGAGGGCGAGGAGGAGGAGGAGATGGAGGAGAGAGGAAGAGAAGGGAGGGGAATGGAGAGCAGAGGGGCGGCGAGGGAGTAAAAGGGCAATGGCACGGGGACGAGATGTAGAGAGCACAACGAAAGGAACAGAGCGAGGGAAAGCGACAAGCAGGTGGCAGGGAGGATGAAGGAGAGAACCGAGAGAGATTGAGACGGGAAATGTAGAGGTGGGAATACGGAGAGTGAGGGCGAGAGGTTAGAGAGAGAGAGACTTTTTACTTTTTAAACAATTTTTATTGCCGCCAGCAGCAACAGCACTGGGGCGATTCCGATACGAAATGCACAAAGCCACCAGCAACACAAATAACAAACACTATCAATCCACGCGCTGTGGCGCTAAACGCGCCGCGCACAGCACAAAATAAAAGCCACGTGGTGGTGGTCATTGTGCACGTCACGGTGACGAGCGAGCGCTTCAGAAGGTGAACACCACGAGGTTGCCGTTCAAGATGGTACAGAGAGGGGCTTGTCCGGCCCCCCAGCGTTCGAAGAAGACGCGCTGCACATCACCGGCATGTGTGTGGTACATGACGTGCTCCAGCCCCTGAACACTGGAAGCGCAGAGCAGCGAGGGAGAAACAGGGATAGAGATGGAGGGCATGGTAGTGGGTGGGGTACAGGAGGGGGGGAGGTGAAGAGGAGAGGGAGAAGAGTGGACATAGCCACGGACACGGCGAGACATCGGGATACAAAGTGAAGAGAAGGCAAGAGAAAGGCGCAGATGGACACATCTCTTCTACAAAGTTAACAGTTTTGCTGGCTGGCTGAGAGCGATGGACGGTCAACTCCCACAGGACGTGTGGGTGGCGAGTTTATTGCCCAAATAGCTATGCAACCTATTTGCTCTACTGCCTCATACAAGCACCGCCGTTGCCCTCCAAACATTTTGCCCGATTCCTGATTGCTCGGCACCACGTCAGCAAAACCAACTGTGAAGGAAGTGGTGGGTGGGTGGGTGGGTTAGCGAAAGGCGAGTGCCAAAACAAAAAAAAGCACGGAGCGTGTGGAGCGATAGGAATTGATAGGGGAGGGTGGGGGGGTGACAGGAGAAAGGAGAGACGAGGAGAGGGGAGAGAGAGAGAGAGACAGGTTACGGTGGGGTTCAGGGGAAAAGAGGTGGCGAAACCTTTCAATCGCTCCCGGCTCCGTTTACATCGCGGTCCTGTAAACCAGGTGACGATGAGCGAATATGATGACACGAGAAGTAAACAAATGTCGCGCACAGAGAAACGCGCGCAAAGCTGCCCGGACCTACGATCAACAACAGCACCGCCACCGCGAAGTGTGTGCGGCTGACCCACGCCGTGCCGGCCTTCAAGGAGCAGTGGGCGATGGAGGAGGCCGTGTGCTCGGTGGCAGATGACGGGGAGCTCTGCATGCTGATATGAGCTACCCGTCGGAGGCCGTCGGACTGCGAGAAGGGCTGCGTGCAGAACGAGAGAGTGAGCGAGAGAGCGAGCGAGAGAGAGTGAGCGAGAGGTGGGGGTTTACATAAAGCAAAGTTAAAACATTTAAATAAATAAAAATACGAAATGATGAGCGAAGCAAAGTGCCGAATACACCGAGCATCTTCTTGTTTCCACTGATCGTAAAAAAAGAGAAGAAGTGTGTAGATGAAATACAACGTACTCTGCACGCGCGGCGCGTGTGGATTGTAATTCGTCGCTGGACGATGGGCTTCTCCGCGGTCTGCGGGTCCCGCGGGGATTTTTTTCGAGGCAACGCCTTCACCACGCTCGCTCCAAGCGCGAGTTGGTGAAGGCGGGGAGCGCATGGCTGTGGGAGCATAGAAGTGTAGCGTAACACCGAAACGGATTGTTTCTGCACTGTCCCGCAGGGGACACTTCGGACTGAAGGAGAATGAAATTCGGCCACGGATATTTGCGCAAAAGGAACGTTTTCCTATCGCGCTTTTACATACTTTACTCTTTGGTTCTTTCGGTAAAGTCACGTAGGTATAAAATAAAATAAATTAATCAATAGATTAAATCGTGATTTTTTTAATTTTCATTTTATACCTACATGACTTTAGCGAAACAACCAGTCACGAAAACTTCAAATCTAGACGTTACATACTTTGGTAACTGCGACTCGCACAGCCCCAGGAATTCCCCAAAGGAGAGATAAAAAACAGGCGCAGGAATGTCAATTTCAGGTGGGTGGGTGGGTGTGCTCTCCGAGCGGGCTGTTAAAGCTACAGCAAGAGCATCAATGAGGGCTGTAGTGAGAGCTCCGATCAGCAAAACCCAGGCCACTCCGTGGCCACGCTGACAGCTCAACAATGCACCTGCACGCAGCACTCGCTACCGCCCGGTGTATCGCGCACGCAACGGATTAATCGGCCGGCCCCGCGAAATTCTATCGGGTATTAAGAAACAACGGGGCCTTTGGGTGGCTCAGGGTGCTCAATGCACCGTGTCGGGGTGTTTGGGCTGACACCTTGACGGCTGTGCACGGGACGTAAAGAAACGCTTCGCTCGTTCCCTGCACTTGAACTTGGAGATAATTCCTTGTGGGTGCACTTATTTGGCAGTTGTTGCGCGGGCAAGTTTGATGGCCTTAACTTGGTCACCGCTCGCTGCTCCCCAAAGAAAGGGCTTCTCAAAAAACAAAAAAAATACAATGCCCGCTGCTTCATCTTGATTTTGTTTTGTCCGGTGGCGCTCAGCTATGCGGGAGTCCGAATGCGGCGGCAAGGTGCAACGTCCCCCCACACCAGACGGAGGAAGAAGCAGCAGCCGCGCCCGTGGCGAGAGATGCAGCCTGAGAATGCCGTCGTCGTATATCGGCGTGAGGCCCACGAACCAGAAGTTTTACGATCGTTTAGCCGCCCCCCAGGTGCTGCGTCTGAATGCGAGATCCACGCGTCTCTCGGTTTATCGGCACTTGTAGAAACACGTGTGTGGATGTGTGGGAGGTATGTAGTTGGCCGGCTGTGCAGCTTTGTTCCCGGTGACCTAGGTTCAATTCCTAACCACGGCTAGCATCAGTGGCGAGTGATATTTGAACAAATTTTGGGCCAGCAACCCCCTCCTTTTTCCACGTATGAGTGGGCGATATTATGTATAACGATGTTCTAAAAGGGCTAGAGAGCTTACATTTTGTATAACTGTAATCGAGACTTCAGCTCTATAAACGGACATCCAAATTATTGGATTATGGGCCCCCCCACAATTGTCAGCCGGAAGTTGATTCGTTTCACCAATACGCCAGCGGAGCCTACAAAACGCATTGCTTTAGTTTAATGCGTAGTGCTTGAAAGTTGACGATCCCAGCACTGAGCGAGTTATTGATATCCTAGGGAGAGTGATGCGAGCACTGATAGAAAGCGGGCAAAGTTACCAGGTCACACACACGGGCACTACGCAATGAGGCCAAGTTTGATGCCAATCAACGGCTCATCTCAGTGGCGAGTGACATCTGAACTAGTCCTTGCAGAAACCTCTTTTTTCTACATCCCCTCCTGGTGGTCATCCATCAAATTACGAACCGAGCTCCAGTCTGCTTAGCTTTTGAGATCTGATGAGATCTTGCGCATTGAGGGTGATTTGGTCGCAATGTTTTATCTGACCATGAGACCCAAAGTCTCGCACACATACACGCGCACGCAAATGCAAGCACTTGCGGAGTTCAACAATAAATCTCTGTCCAATACGGATCGTCCTTGCTGGACCGATTACGAACATCCCTTCGGTAGGAGACTCGCAGACGTTGGCAGGAGGAGGAGGAGGATGCTTTGCTGGGGCGAGCGAGTAGACATTGATGCATTCAAAAGCCCCATCTTTGGCCGCAGAAGTTGATGTCTCCAACCGTTCACAATTCATCACCTAAATATAATAAATAAATAAATATCGCCTCGTGTAAAGCCACTAAAGCCAACTCGCATATCGCTTAAGCTGGGACTAACCGCCCCACACCGCCCCCCACCCCCACGTACACTAAACAGAGGCTACAGGTTGCGCGCAGGCCTCCGCCAGCCACAAAGCGTTTTTGCAACGCCTTATCTAGCGTGTAGTTAAAGCGTGTCTGTCACGCAATGCAACGAGAGGGGAGAGAGGGGGGGTTCATGCGTGATGGACACTGATAACCCCGTGCAAGTACAGATCCCAATCGCACCGATTCATGCCCTTGTGATTTTGTCTCGTATTGAGAGGTTATCGGAGAGTGTCATTGTGAAGGACCGCGTGAGCTGCACAGGTTTGTGGACACCACGAAAGCGTGATTGTGCTTGTTGCTGGATTGTGGTTACGAATAATATGAACTGGGAAAAGCGTTGCCACGGTGGTTTAGAAGTCTTGCGCCAACAATCCCGCCAGCATTCATTCACAGCTTCAATAGAGCAGATTGTTGTCAACTAAATGCTGCGTGGTGGCGCATTTACTCAATCGTAAGTACACATTTAAACTACACTCAGAACTGCACTCAGTAGCTAATCAAGAGAAGCAACACCATTAATGTATATGTAACCCGACGATTCAATTGTTAAAATAACATGGTTCAATAATCGTACTAAGCAATACCGTCATATAAAAAAACAATACAAACCGAACCATTTTATAGGTAAGTACCTTTAACCTATTTGAAATGTTTTAAATACTGTTAAAATAGTTACCACTTTAAGACGTTTAAAAAAGTCAGGTGAAGTCCGTTTAAATGAATCTCTTTGAAAATATTTGCCAATAATTAACATATTCAAAGTATCCAGCCCCAAATTACAAATACCGTTAGCGCAAATGAGCCGTGTGGATGAGGTGGCGATCATTTGGCAGCTGATGATGTCATGGCGGGTATCGAAAGAGCAGAGACAGCTGGGGGAGCCCACTCGATGTATACAAGCAGGGTCACCTGAAGAAACCGATGAAGCTTTTTCAGCAAAACGTCGCGCGTATGTTGAATTAAAATTCAGTCATTAGAAGTTTTTGGCCACACCGTGAGGAGGAGCTGTATTGGTCGCACCTTTACGAACGCTGTGTATTTGCCACGTGTGCATTGCATCTTTGTAAGCGTGACAATGTCGCGTGGTGGAGAGTAAATGACAATAATTCTGGTATAAACCTAAAAACAATTATGAATCTTCTTGGTTCTTTCGGTAAAGTCACGTAGTAGGGAAATAATAAAATAATAAAAATAAAACATAATGTAAACAATGTTCACGACGTTTCGGCCACAACGCAAGCAGCCGTCCTCAGGTGAAGACTCTGTCTTATCGACAGACATGTTCTTCACCTGAGGACGGCTGCTTGCGTTGTGGCCGAAACGTCGTGAACATTGTTTTATTATGTTTTATTTTTATTATTTTATTACTTCCCTTCTACGTGACTTTACCGAAAGAACCAAGAAGATGAATCCCTGCAGTCACGAAAGCTTTAAATCGAAACAATTATGAATGTTTATAGAATGTTACCAAATGTGTTTTTATTTGCATTGCGTGAGTCTGAAGAATAAAAAAACACTAACAAAATATTTTGGTCGTGGGTTCATGTCAGTTTTATATATACATAGTGCGATTAGTCATGATGTGTTCTGCCGATGGGATTTTGTACATTCCAAGACCCTCATATAGTAACTAGGTCAGTGAATGTGATGTTTGACGGCGCCAGACTAAGTTCACGCTCTCAGATTCGTTTGCCGCATAAGGCACGTTCGGCTACATACGGTGCGAAAGAAGTCTAACATACATCATACGACGATGATGATGATGACAGTGTCCGTAGTGATGAACATTAGAATAATGTTTTTGTAGAGTTTATAGTGACGACGAAGATGACGTTGAAGATTCTCGGCAATGATAAAGATAATAATTGGGAGTGATAGGCACAAATACGGTTGAGATGACGACAATTATTGGCATAATGATGTTGAATAGGAACATTCTTTTCGAGTGGTGGTGACCGTCAACAAAAACGAGTTGCGAAAAAATGTTCGAGATGGCATGTTATTGAGCTTAGGATGATGATGATGATGATCTTGACTTGAAGCTTTCGTGACTGCAGGAATTCATACTCTTTGGGTCTTTCTGTAAAGTCACGGAGGTAGAAGAAAAAAAGTCACGACGTTTCGATCTTCAGGTGAAAAAATACAGCAGGCGAACTACTGAGGCAGGAGAAATATTTCGTGTTATTTTTCTATCTACGTGACTTTACCGAAAAACCCAAAGAGTACTATTATGATTATTATTAATATTATTTAGACATATTGCATGTTGGACAGCACTGCTGTATCGCTGCTAACATATACAAACTTTGCAAACACGAAGCCAGAGAGAGAGAGAGAGAGTTACGTGTCTGGCTCGAACTAATCTTCCTGGCTGACATTTAGTGCAGAAAATAATCGTGCGCTACCCCTTTCAGAAGAAAACAATTAACCCGTAAAAACAAAGTTTTCACTATAAATCCTTTATATGCGTGGTGGCTAGAGTCCTCTCGTCCTCTGGCTTGAGATGGCTGCCACCTATGGGTCAGATGATTGTCTGCCAGCATTAAGCAATTGGTAATTAAATATAAAAAAAAAATCCCTAAACAGTGTAAAATTTTGGAAAAAAAATTTCACTAAAATTAATTATCACGCACAACGAGTCTGTGTGCAAAATGTCAGCTCGATTGGATCACGGGAAGTGGGTTAAAAAACGACCGAAAGATTTGCACGGTCGTAAGCAAGCAAGCAAGCACGCAAGCAAGCAAGTGAACTTAATATAAAGGATTTAAAAAAAGAAGTCCCACGGGCTTCCCTATTTATAAAATCATATGAGCTCCTCAAATACGACGTTGACACAAATTGCACAAGCGTAGTCGCAGCGCAGGCTTATAAACGCGATATATTACTGCGATTCCACATTCCAGTGCAATATTATACATGTTATGTTTGAAATCTAATATGGGGTGTTTTATAAGCGATGTGTGTGTGTGTGTGCGTTACGTGGATGCCGTGGTGCAGCTGATAGCGCGCTCTGCTACGAAACCGGCGACCCGAGTTCGATTCCCTGCTTACACCCAAAACCAGTGACGATTATCTGAACCGGTCTTGGGTCTCCCGTAGCGCGACTCAGCCTCAAATGAGTACCGGGTGTGGTGCGTAAACATCGCCACTCGGGAGACAAAGGCGTTTGGGCGAGGTGCTGGCCACCCGATCCCTCGTAGGTGCTAGCTAACAGCACTTGCCTGAACAATCTGTCGAGGCTATACGGGGGATCTTTGCCTTTGCGGATGCACGGCAGTTACTTGCGTAGGCTTCATTGCAATTTCAAAGGGTGTCAACAAATGCTTCTCATTACAATAACTTTGTGCTGCAGAAGGGTGCGTTGTGTTGCTTTTGCGTGTCCAGGTAATGGTCGACTGCGGCTCATTTAAAAACTCCGCTTACATATGCCGAGCATTTCTTTTTAATTACCCACGGGTCCCAGCTGAACTTCATTGGCACGGCCGTGTGGGCACGTGTGCGCTAACGACATTGAAGGCCGCACAAATGAAATTGAAAACTTTCCACGTGCGTCCGTTGCATTGACTTGTGTGCGTGTTAACACGAACGGCCCTTTATTGGAGCAACTTACTCCTCCTGGAAGAGGGTCCGCATACGCCGTACTGGCCGTGGGGGTTGTTTGACGACACTTCACCCCGCGATGGTGTTTGTGAAGGCGGCGATCATAGACGTACAGGACAACGGTTTCGGTTTGTATGCACTGCCCTCTGCATGCACGGAGGCACGCAAGAGTCGACAGCAGTGGTTCGTGCGTGACCTTTTCTGCAGCCTTGCACCCCCCAATCGTTGCAAAATATCGCGATATTTATAAGTACAGAGGGTTTGATGAAGCAAAGTAGTTGTACTTATGTGTCCGTGCTAAATTTGTCTTTCGATGATTTACCTTCTAACAAGATCTGGCCATGTCTCGCACCCCCAGAGAGAGCATCTCGCACCCCCCAGATATAGAACCACTGCTCAAGAGCATCCCGTTGTGCATATCGACGAATCTATGACCGATGCAAGCGAGCAAAATGGGCCCGAAACTCGTCAGATCTCAGAAGCTCAAGCATGTTCGAGCCTGGATATTGTTTGCACGGCAAGTTGATATTTAATCATGAACCCGTTATAAAACGAATGTGTGGCAATTTCCTGCAGCTAAATGTAACAACAGAAGGGATCGTTGTCTCTAGCTCCATCCACAAGCGCACTGCGAGGTATACGGGCTGTGCGCTGACGTTATGCTCGTGCAGCAGGCACAGGTAACGCAACGCCAATGCTCTCGATATTTCCCCACGACAAGTCTGCCTCGCTCCACAAGGATGGAGGCAGCGCAGGTGAGTCAACTACTCCACTCCTTGCGCGAAATGTGGCTCCGCACACTTCCACCGTGCAGTGAGGGTCGTGGTAGGAGGAGGTCGGAGAGGGGTTTGGGGAGGGGGAGGAGGGTGGGGGGTGGGGGGTAGGGGGACCGAACTGGGTTTCTGGTGGGGTGGATGGGAGCTGCCCCAAGGGAGCAGCCCTCGCTCGTGGAGCCAATAGGGGAGATGCGGCCGCTTATGCATAGGGATCGCTCCCGTAGCCGGGGTGGAGTATTTTAGGAGCGGGGTTAACAGACGGCATTCACAGCGGCGGCGCTGCCTAGGCTCTTGGCGCTCGCGAGGGGCAGCTTTGCGCGCTGCGCGGCTCTGTGTTGCGTGCGTGCGCTCCGCGTCCAAGCCGGTGCGCGTCTCCTCCGCCAATGCGTAAATCTCGGGTGTCATCCGCTCTGAACTCGGCAGTGCAGAGCGCATTTGCGCGCCAGCCTGCGAGCATGGCAAACCGCAGTGAGCGCGGCTCGCTTCTGCTGCTGCTGCTCTCCCTGTCCGCGCTCGCCTGTGCGGGCACGGTGGCGGCGCAGAACGAGGACGCTGACCTCTTCTTCGAGCCCAGGTCGGGCCCGACGAGCGATTCCATTCTGGTGGCCAACAACGGCGTCCGCGTGCCCTTCGGACGCTCCGTCCACATCGACCCCATCAACGACCTGGTGGTGCAGCTGCAGCCGGGTGACCGGTGCGCCATCACGGTGCTGGAGAACGACCCCCTGTCGCAGCGGCCCGGCATGCTGACGCCCAAAAAGTTCCCGTGCGACTTCGGCCCCACGGACGTGAAGTACTCCCACTTCGGCTCGCGAAGCCCGACCAAGGACCGCGTGAAGCTGCAGCTGCGGTACGACACGGAGACGGGCACGGTGGTCATCCCGTTCATGATCGAGGTGGAGGTGGTGTTCCTGCAGCAGGAGATCATCACGCGCAACCTGCCGCTCAACGTCGAGAAGCTCATGGGCACCAGCGGTCCCATCGACAAGAAGATACTGGAGTTCACGTACAACCAGGCGGACGAGGTGTGCAGAATCACGGCGCTCGTCGGCGCGGGCAACCTGCCGCGCTACGGCAAGCTCGTCAACTTCAACGCGAACCACCAGATGACGAGCTGCGCCGAGTTCGTCGGCGCCGACATCCGCTACGAGCACACGGCGCTCACTAGCACCCCGAACCGCGACTACGTCCCCATGCTGGTGGAGCTCACGGACAAGGAGGGCGAGGTGCTCAAGCAGGAGTATTTCCAGATCATGGTGCGCATCAGAGAGGGAGCCGAGAACACGCCGCCGAAGCCCAGCTTCGTGGCTATGATGATGATGGAGGTGGACCAGTTCGTGATGACGGCCATCACGCCGGACATGCTGGCCGCAGAGGACATCGAGTCCGATCCGGACAACCTGGTGTTCAACATCACGTCCCCGCTGGGTCATCAGCAAGGCTACATCGTGAGCACGGACGATCGCAACCTGCCCATCACCTCCTTCTACCAGCGCGACGTCAAGGACCTGAAGATCGCCTACAAGCCGCCGTCGGTCGACTCGGACGCGGAACGCATTTTTCAGATCGAGATGGAGGTGGTGGACACGGAGGGCTCCGCGTCGGACCCCTTCGCGTTCATGATCGTCGTGAAGCCCATGAACACGCTCGCACCCGTGGCGACGCGCAACACGGGGCAGCTGCTCTTCGAGGGGCAGTCGCGGCCGCTGTCGAGCGCGCAGAACCTGGAGATCAGCGACGAGGACAACCTGGGGGACGTGCGCATCAGCGTCATCGACGGGCTCAAGCGCGGCGAGCTCACGGTGCTGGGCGCTCGCAAGAAATTCTTCACCCCGGCCGACCTCGACGCCGGCATCGTGGTGTACCAGCACGACGGCAGCGACACGTACAGCGACAACATCATATTTCGCATGAGCGACGGCAAACACGAGGTGGAGTTTCTCTTTCCCGTCACCATCGTGCCCACCGATGACGAGCCGCCCATCGTGAACGCCAACACGGGCCTGGTGCTCTCCAAGAACGAAATCGTGCAGCTGTCGCCCTTCGTGCTGAGCGCCACGGACATCGACTCCGAGGACTCGACCATCAGGTTCACGGTCGAGGAGCCGTACTCGAGCGTGGGCGAGCTCGTGCTGCGACACAACGAGCCCGTGGAGGACGCGACGTCGTGGACCCTCGTCGAGTCGGAGGGCGTCTACGAGAAGGTGGTGACCGAGTGGCTGCAGCAGGACATCCTGGACGGGAGGCTGCACTACCGCCACGTGGGGCCGCACAGCACCACGGCCGTCATGGACCAGTTCGTGTTCCGCGTTCAGGACGACAACGAGCCGCCCAACCAGTCGGGCGAGCACTCGTTCGTGATCAAGATCCAGCCCGTGGACGATCTGCCCCCGGAGCTGGTGCCGGGCACCACCCTGCAGATGACGGTGAAGGAGTACGAGCTGACGCACCTGCGCAAGAAGTTCCTGCGCTACACGGACCTCGACTCGGACGACCGCGACCTCAGGTACACGGTGATCAAACCTCCCACGGACACGGACGAGAATAACCCCGTCGCCTTTGGGCAGCTGGTCCTCACGGACAAGCCGGACACCGCGGTGAGCGAGTTCACGCAGGCGCAGGTGAACCACCACAAGGTGGCATACAAGCCGCCCGAACAGGAGCTCGGCATCACGCCGCACGTCGTTCAGTTCGCCTTCACGGTGGAGGACACGGCCGGCAACGGCGTGGAGGGTACCTTCATCATCTTCCTGCAGCCCGTGGACAACAAGCCCCCGCAGATCGTCAACACGGGCTTCACGGTGCCCGAGAGGGGCACGTTCGTGATCACGAGCCGAGAGCTGGACGCCACCGACACGGACACGGACGGCAACCAGATCACGTTCACGCTCACGCAGGCGCCCAAGCACGGACAGGTGCTGTACGTGAACGTGGCGATGGCCGCGGGCGAGGTGTTTGCGCTCGACGACATCGCGAACGGACGCGTCGCCTACTCCCACAGCGGCGCCGAGACGCTCGTCGACTCGTTCACGTTGGACGTGAGCGACGGCGTCCACGCGTTGACCATCACCGTCAAGGTGTCTGTGAAGCCGGTGGACGACGAGACGCCCACCATCATGCTGCCAGAGGGCACGCTCGGCTCGTACATGGACGTGCTGGAGAACGGCGCCAGCGAGATCACGACGAACGTGATCCGAGGCACGGACGCGGACACGGACGACACGATGCTCACGTTCATCGTCGAGGACGTGCCCAAGTCGGGCGAGATCCTGGTGAACGGCGCGCCCGCGGAGCGCTTCACGCAGCAGGACATCATCAACGGCGCGGTCCTCTACGCGCACACGGGCGGCGAGATCGGCGCGCAGAAGCAGGAGGACGGCTTCAACCTCACCATCTCCGACCTGTCCGACGAGTGGGTGGTGGGCGGCAACAACGTGCAGGGGGTGCGCGTCAGGGTGACCATCCTGCCCGTGGACAGCGTCGCCCCCGTGGTGACGATGGGCGAGCAGTTCACGGTGAACGAGGGCGACAAGAACGTCATCGCGCTGCACAACCTCAGGGCCGAGGACGTGGACACTCCCGACGATGACATCCTCTGCACGGTCATCGTTCAGCCGACCTCGGGCTACCTGGAGAACATCTCTCCGGCTCCAGGCTCGGAGAAGTCGCGCGCGGGGACGCCCATCAGCGCCTTCACCGTCAAGGACGTGCGACTGAGGCACGTCAACTACGTGCAGAGCATCCACAAGGGCGTGGAGCCCGTGGAGGACAGGTTCACCTTCCGATGTTCCGACGGCGTCAACTTCTCGCCCAGGCACTTCTTCCAGATCGTCATCCATCCGGCCAACGACGAGAAGCCCGAGATCTTTAGCCGAGAGTTCATCGTGATGGAGGGCATGAGCCTCGTCATCGACACCCCGATCCTGAACGGCAAAGACTCGGACGTGCCCCCCGATCCGCTCGAGTTCACGATCACGAAGAGGCCCAAGCACGGGCAGATCGTGCAGCAGAGGACTACGGGCACCGTGCCGGTCGTGAGGTTCACCATGGAGGACATCACGGGCGGCTCCAATATCGTGTACGAGCACGACGACTCGGAGACCAAGGAGGACGGCTTCGAGATCAGCCTCTCGGACGGGAAGAACAGCGTGGACAAGAAGATCCTCATCATGGTGCTCACGGCGGACGACGAGACGCCGCGCATGGCCATCAACGACGGGCTCGAGGTCGAGATCGGCGAAGTCAAAACCATCACCAACAAGGTCCTGAAGGCCACGGACCACGACTCGGACGACAAGACGCTCACGTACATCATTCGCTTTGGACCCGGCCAGGGCTTCTTGCAGCGAGTAAACAAGGAAGATGACGACTTTGACAACGTGACCGTCGGCATGAACTTCACGCAAGACGAAATCGACAAGGGCCTCATCCAGTACGTGCACACAGGTCAAGAGGGCGTCCGAGACCTCATCAAGTTTGACGTCACCGACGGGAAGAACCCTCTCATCGATCGCTACTTTTACGTCAGCGTAGGCAGCATCGATATGGTCTTCCCAGACGTCATCAACAAGGGGGTGACGCTCAAGGAAGGCGGCCGGGTCACGCTGACCACCGACCTGCTCAGCACGAGCGACATCAACAGCCCCGACGAAAACCTCGAGTTCAGCATCACGCGAGCGCCAATCCGCGGCCACCTCGAGTGCACCGACACGCCGGGCGTCCCCATCGCAACCTTCACGCAGCTCCAGCTGGCGGGCAACAAGGTCTACTACATCCACAACTCGGACGACGAGGTGAAGATGGACAGCTTCGAGTTCGAGGTGACGGACGGCTACAACCCGGTGTTCCGCACGTTCCGCATCTCCATCAGCGACGTGGATAACAAGAAGCCCGTGGTGACCATTCACGAACTGCGGCTCAACGAGGGCGAGACGAAGCTGATCACGCCGTTTGAGCTGACCGCGGAGGACCGCGACACGCCCGATCGCCGCCTGCGTTTCACCGTCACGCAGGTGCCGGTGCACGGGCAGCTGCTCTACAACGGCTCCCGGCCCGTGATGACTTTCACCAAGCAGGACCTGAACGAGAACCTCGTCAGCTACCGGCACGACGGCACCGAAACGAGCGAGGACAGTTTCTCGTTCACGGTGACCGACGGCACCCACACGGACTTCTACGTGTTCCCCGACACGGTGTTCGAGACGCGCAAGCCGCAGACGATGCGTATCCGCATTGTCGAGGTGGACAACGGCGTGCCCCAGATCCTGGTGAACAAGGGAGCGCCCACGCTGCGCCTCCTGCCCACGGGCCATCTGGGCTTCATGATCAGCGGCAAGTCGCTCAAGGCGGAGGATCGAGACAGCGCCAACCGGGTGCTCACGTTCACCATCACGCAGGGACCCGAGCACGGCTTCGTCATGAACGCCGGGCTGGGCAACGACAGCGTGTCCACGTTCACGCAAGGTGAGCGAGCGGGCGGGCGAGCGAGAAGCATTTCACGTGTTTTGTTTTGTGTTGTTTTTCGTCGTGATGTGATTCCAACTGTGCTGATGAGAGTCGTGTTTGCGTTACAAAGTGGAGGGGGAGGGTGGGGGGGAGGCGAAAACCATTAGGAACCCTCTCTGAAAGGAGTGCAAAACACCGAGCTCGTATACAGACAACAACTTTTGGAAGTTGACGTTACAGAAGTACTTTTGAAATGCCTACAATTGCCACTTTTTTCCACGTCAAGTTGGCGCTGCATTTCCCATGCGCCCTGCCAGAGCGCCGCTCGTCGCGGGACGAATCGAAAACGTTATTAATCATTATCCCTTCAAATATTGAATCATGAACACAATTCGGCTAAAGTCTAATTGAACACCGTGTACAGTATATGTGTTCTGTTGGTGGCCTGTGATGAGACCACCAACTCACTCCTCTTGAGAATCCGGTTTAATCATGGGCGGCTTTAACCCGCATCCCAACACAGGTGTCTCAGCTGTTGCAAGCTTCGTCGCTTATGTATTGTTGTGGCGTTGAGAGGGAGGAGGGAGGAGAGAGGAGGCCTTAGTTGCGTAAAAAACAAATGAAAGTTCAGCCCTTTGCCCCCCCCCACCCCCCACTGCATTTCACGTTCGGCGTCCCTTCTGTCGAGCTCTGAAGAGGTGCGCCCGATGATTGGCAGTGGGCGCGAGACGCGCTCGCCACACCTGCACGGAATGGGACAGGTGCTTTCAAATAAACAAATACAAATCTACGTCGGCGGAGCGGGGGGTCATCATCACGGGGGGGGGGTCATCATCACGGGGGGGGGTCATCAGCACGGGGGGGGGGTCATCAGCACGGGGGGGGGGGTCATCATCACGGGGGGGGGGTCATCATCACGGGGGGGGGGGTCATCCACACGAGCGTTAAACAGTCTCGAGCGCTCCATGCGGGGTGAGCGCGCAGCGGCGTGAACCGCGGGTGTTCAATTGAGCGCGTTCGTCGTCGGCCCCAAAGAAGGTGATGAGGCATTGCATCTGGCGAGCGTCTGCGTAACAATTACAGGCGTTTGGGGGGAATGGGTGTAAGGCGTTGTGATTGAGGAATTCGTGAGACGTACATAGAATGAATGGGGGGGGGGGGCGGGGGGGGGGACGGTTGGAGCGGTGGCACAATGATCTATGACTGTTTAGAATCTAAGTTCCCGCAAATTGAGAACGTTGTGCGGGGCAGGATACGTACGATTAAATAATGAAATCACATTCAAAATAACCTAATAGCGCCATCTATAGGAATTACCGAGGCAACGTGAACTCGAGACATCGAATACAACTTCGTCTAACCCCAAGGGTCGACAACCAAAATAATAAGGTAGAGCCGGTTTTTTAATTCTTGAATTCGGTATAAAAAACCGATCTCAAGAGCCGCAATGGCATGTGGCTACGAGACGGTGGTGCTGGATAAATAACGGTCACGATGCAGCCCCTTGAAGAGCCGCAGGACGCCGACTCGTGGGCTGTCACCCTCCCCTCTTCATCCCCTTGGTCAGCCCCGTAGCTTTGGGGGGGGGTCAGGGGGCGAGGGTGGCTGGGCGCCCCCTTTCCAACCTGCTGAAGGCTCACCCCCCCCCACCCCCTCATTCTAAATTCATCAAGTTTAACAACAAAAAACATTTTGGAACAATGTTTAACTGTGGTTTATTATTTTCAAAGTTCGTCAGTTCGGTGGACAACACCCACAACCATAACAAATATATGCGGTGCGTGCCTGCTTCAGTGAATCAGCAGACACTTACGGGCTTGCCTGTAAGAACTGTTTATACAGCACTGTATTTAACATATCGTGCGCACCCCCCCCCTCACTATGCCACCTCCGTCGAAACAAGATCACGCAACAGGGTTTCCCTTGTGGCGAGTTCCCGTATCATGTAGGGTGGTGAGGGCTGCCCCCCGGCGCCCCTCCCGAGGGGGGCACCACCCGAGCGGGCAGCCGATCTGTTGGCAACGAAGCAAAGCAGCAGAAGGACGGTGGCTCGGATTGTTTGACGGGCTGGTGGTGACGGCACCTTAGCAGCAGCGACGGCTCTCTCTGCCCCTTGGTGCTGTCAGCACAAGGATGTGGTTGACCAACGCCTAACCCTAGCTTGACTCTGATGAGCAGGTCCCACGAATAAATATGTATAGGGCAAGTTGTACGCCTTTTGGCGTCATCTGGTCCAACACCAATGGAGACTAGGCTCCAAGGAAAGCTGTCTCGGGTGTGGACCAATCAACTTCAAGGACAGTGCATATCATTACCATTATCAGAGTTGTTTCTTTTTGTTTGCATTTTCACTGCTTGTGTTGCGGTTATTGTAAACATGATGCCTTGTATAAAGGTGTCAGTTTTGTACCAGTTTAAAGGGTAAAAACCTACTACTATGTATAGGGCAATTTTAGCCCCTGGGAGATCCTGTGTGTGACACCACTTGCCTTTGCTCTTGGCGATGTGGCGGCTTCTTAGGAAGCCAGGGACTGAAGCCTGCCAAGATGGGTCTGAGTGATGTTGAAGGGCCGTGAACATTTTAAGTGGCGCATTTCATGGGATTAAATATATCCGCGTCTGTTATTGATTGCAACGGCGCCGTTCAGTTCTGCAGAGCGAGCCGGCTTCTAATTTACGCCGTGTTACGTTCGGAACGATGATAGCCAGCCATTAATATTTTTTTATCTCCAGACAGCGCTTGATGATGTTACACGACTCGGTTGGCTGGTGTGCCAAGCTTTGATTTGCACAGAAGCGCGTTGGCAAGGGAGAAGTGCCCGAGTGAAACTGAAATACCATGTGGCCAGTTCACACGACGGCCCCTGTGCATCAAGTGCACGCTTAGCCTTTTAAGGGCCAATCGATCAAAATAAACGTGGTTATATTGGCACATGTCAGACACGGATTGCAGTGACTCATCTGGTAATAAACACAGGACCTTGGGTGCTTGCTCACTGAATTTGTTTGATCATAACTGCAGAAAGCAAACGTGATTTAATTTTCACTTGGCTTAAATGCAATACAATTTGGATTATGTAGTCTCTCAACAATTAACCCAGAGTGCATCCGATCTCAATCTCATCAGGTTTTGGAAGCTAAGGAGGCTTCAACCTGAATGAGAGTGTTTCAACCTGAATGAGAGTGTTTCATGAGTGACCAGCATGCCACCAAATCATAGGGTGCGGGGCTACGTGGTGGGCAGCAGATGGTAGTGCAGTAAATTATTGTGCTGCACTTCTGTGCTCCCACCCACTTCCATGCTCCCACACCTTGAACAACCCACACTGACTAGAGTGGTGAAGTATGGCCAGATAACCCCCACAAGATGCGCTGTGTGTGGAGGCCCTCTTCGGGAAATGTATTGGTAAAAGGGCAGTGCATGTAATATCTACATTTTGCGGGTGACTTGTGTTGCATTTTTAATTTGTCGCATGACCTTTTGAAATTATACCACTGCCAACTGTCTAAAAGCACATTTTCCAGACCATCAAGCAATGTTTATTTTTTGTCCTCACTCTGACATATATAGAAAGTTACATTTGTAAGGCAATAGATTTTTTTTTTTACAAAAATATCTTTAAAAGTTATTTCCTACAAATATTTGTGTTGGTTAATATATTTCTTTACAAGCGTTTAAGACGCCGTATCAGATTACAATACATATTTTGACAAATCCTTTTGCTGTTGTCTGATATCAAACTATGTTTTATGATAGATGATAGATGCATCCAAGCAGCTTCATCACAGAAGCTTAATAGTTGAACGTTTGACCTTCAAGACTATTCGAGTATTGTAGGAAATTTGTTTAAAAATGCCAAGGCTAAATTACGTTACAGCAAAGGATTATTGACTCTATCTGTGTGGGACTTGAATCTTACTCTATCATATATGTGGGCTTTCACTGACTTACTCCAGTTTCCTTCCACATGGCAAATGCCCCTCAATGGAATTGGCCACGCTTCCCAATGAGACACCCAGGGACCCTCTTGGTTAATATATTCTCAGCATTGTTGTTGTTGTTATGATTCACCTCCATGCCATAATTTCGGTTGGCGCTCCTGTGAAGCTGCTTGTGCTTTCCGGTTCATACGGGTGGCATTATTCACTTGCAAGGAGCGTCCGTGGATTTTATTGCAGCGTGGAACCTATGGTGCAATCTCGCCCCCAATGGTTCCTGAAAAGACAACTTAGCAATGTGAACCAACCTGTCCCAGCCACATCCCTCTCCCCCGGATGACTCTGCGCCACTTGCAATAAACACAGCTGCTTTGCCAAGATTGCATGATAAGACATCTGTTTCTGGGTCAGGCAGATGCAGATTCACGGCATGCCACACACATAACGCACACGCGCGAACACGTATACAAATTGAGCCCCTGTTTTAGGAAACAACTAGAAGGCACGAGCCGGCAACGCACGGTCGCGATGTGGGCCCGACAATTGAACGTCTTTTGTTTTTACTTGGCCATGCCGCCACAAGCGGTGTGACGGTGAGCACACTGGCCCTGCAATCCAGAGATCGCCAGTGCCAATGGTGTGCACGTTTCTTAAACACATCCTGCCTCTGTCCGCCCAGCAGTACAAATATGGCACACCACAGTCTATCGGCGGGAAGCCTGCGGTGGGGTTAAAGTATGGCTGCACCCACCTCTTCCAAGACGTCTGGCCAGCATGAAAGAATGACCAAAGTTTCTTCTGGAGGGGCCGTCTTGAACTCCCTCCAGTGGGAGGCCCTTCCGCCGGCAATAGTGCGAGCACGACGTTTCAGGCTTGCACCTTTATTATGTTTTTGGTCGGTGCAAACCAGAACGCACGGGGCAGCACGCGGCCAAGATGTGCGACTTACAATTTGACGTCTTTTCTCTTTTACTCGGCGGAGCGAAGCGGTAAACTGCTGGGCTATGAGCAGGAAATCCTGGGCAAATACATCCCATCGTCGTAGTAGCACACCACACCAGAGATGTAATTGCTGTAGCTCAACTCTCTTTTTAATAAAATAATACAATCGCGGAGGAAATTGGTGGAGGCTAGGAATACGAACCACGTGCGGAAATGCTTCCTGTTGAAAAGAGTCTGCGGACGTCAGAATGTGGACGTAGGATTTTAGATTTCAGACCTTTTTTTTTGATCGAGTGATGATTCCACGAATTTAGGCTTCGGACGTTGAACCCTGCCTCCGTGTTGACGATGAGCATTGCACTTGAGATGCCTCGCCGCGTTCCCAGTTCATACGCTCGTTCATTGAACTTCTTTCGAAGCGTACAAATCCAACCGCGCTAATCGGAGGTTACGAAATTGGCATCCGCGATGCAACGCAACGCAACGCACCTTTTCTCTTTGTGCAATCCCATCAACCCGCTAGGTTTACGTGCAGTTGCCAAAAAAAATGTAGGAATTGTATTTGATGAGCGTGACACGATGAGCCAGTCGCTGGGGGGGGGGGGTGAGCGCTGTAAATTGCCGCTGGTAAAGGAGACAAAGGGTGGGTGAGCGCGGTTGTGAGAGGAAAGGTGGCGGTCCCTTCGAGCCGCACAGGTTCACCATGGAGCCATAGCTCTGGGCACAGAGGGTTAATTATTGGGAGGAGGTCGTAAATAAATAAATAAATAAACAAATAAATACTCTCACACATAGAAGCCCCCTCCGGCTTATATTTTATGTCCAAGCGGTATTCCCTTCACACCTGGCAGTCCACACATTGAGTGTGAGATCTGGATCTTTGTGCTGTGGTTCATGGGAGAATATATTTTATTATGCATATTAACGTTCAACGTTAACTTTACTTTTCACTGATGACATGTTTCGGATCCTGTGAGATTTGAGTGTTTTTTTGTAGAGGTGTTTTTTAATAGTCCTCGTTTTTAATTTGATTGCGTTCCGTATCTTGTCTACACAATACGTGTGCCTGCGTGCACGCAGTTATCTCTATTAAACGGCACGTAATGCGCTTTATTGTATTGTAGATGTAAGTGAAAATGCATACTTTTAATATCCCTTGTCTCGCCCGATGTCAGTGCCGGATTATCCTTGTAGCAAAAGTAGCTCCATATGCTACGGGCCCCACACTTTCAAGGGCCCCGCGCTAAATGCTTTCAAGCTATCAATTCCGGTTCAGTGATTCTGCACTTGCTCTATTACTATAGTACTATACCGCTTTCAACTTTTATGAACGACTGTATGTTTAAGGTTAGCGATTTGCCGTATTATCTGGCTTTACAGCAAATGAAAAAAACACAATTACGATGCAAATTAAAAATTTGTGTTTTAATATTTATGTATTTTATTTATTTACGGCCCCTTTTTAATATATGCTACAGGCCCCGCACTAGCTTAATCCGGCACTGCCCGATGTATGCACGTATCACGTCCTCATTCGCCCACAATGCACCATCGCGTTCAGCCGAGGTTATGTGCCAGCTACTGGGGTAGAGCAATGCCACTGCAGTGATTCGCTACGAGCCCCGTGACCTGAGTTCAATTCCCTGCCATAGCTCACATCAGTGCCAAGCGATAACTGGACCGCCACTAACCAGCATGGACAAGTATGGTTTATATAAACCCCCATGGATTGCTACGGCATGAGGAGGCCTTAATCCAGCAGTGAATTTGCCAAAGGGCTGTAAATTGTTATATTATAATTATTACGTGGCTAAACCCATGGCAGATTTTCCTCATGCTTCTATCTAAAAGAACGACCACATATGATGCACATGGGTGTAGTTTTCATCGTGCAGACAAACGGCATAAAATTAAATTAGCGGAGTTCGTATTTGTGTACGCATCAATCCTCATACGTGGTCGCACTGAAGGCCGCATCGTAATTAATTCATGGGTTGACTTGCGAGGTCAAAGGTTTAACACTTCGAACATCGATATCTTCTACTATTTCCAGCACAGCTTGGAGTATGATGTTGTGGCCGGAACCTCAAAGGTTAAGGCTAAAGATTGGGAGCAGAAATCTGCATTGATTTATTGATTAATTGTCAATTGTTAAGCTCACGATACATGCATCAAATTGTTTCCTGCTCGTTTACGTTCTGTTACTAGTGTTCACGTGACCCCTGCAGCCATAAGTGCCACTACCATTCGCCGTCAAGTTACACAAAACATAGATTCTTGAATAAAATCACACCAATTCAGGCTAATCGTATCTTACTAAAAATATGCACTCCTATTTCAGACTACTGCTGCTGCTGTAAGAGGGTAAATCGATGGAGCACAGTGGATTAAGTCCGGTCACGTGGCGCTGTGCTTACAGCGCTCCACTTACAATTACAAGGTCACAAGTTCAAATCCTGATTGGGGGGGGTTGATTTGGTCCCACATTTTTTGGAGGATCAATAAAATGAATGCCACTTTGTGGGAAGTCAGTAGAGTTTGTGCTATGGGATAAACTCATCCCTGCTATGGGAATGTGGGGTTTTAACCGCTTGCTCAGCGCTGCAAACAGACGCAGCAGTGTTCTGAAATAGTTTGAGCGGGAAGCCACATTGGCATTGTTCTGAAGATAAGCCAAGAAATCCACACGTGCTATCACTTTATCTCAAGATGTAAACTTCTCAGAATGCTTCAACGAGCTGCCCTGCTCCTCGTTAAAATTGCTCAGGTGTTTTGTATTTCTAACTTGAGCTTTCTAAACATCCTTGTTGCAGGTGACATCGATGAAATGAAGGTTTTCTACGTGCTCAATGAGGGGGACAACGCCACCAGCGACATTTTCCAGTTCTCCGTTGAAGATCTGGGTAAGTTTATAACTGTTATTATGCACGTGCATAAAATGTATATATATAATGCCATTATCCAAAAATGTATGTATTTGTGTGCATGTGACGATTACCTGAACTGGTCCCGGGCCTCGCCTAGGTCGACTCAGCCTCAAATGAGTACCTGGTGCGGTGTGTGAACATCAGCGAAGAAGAGACAAATGTGGCCGTGCGTAGTACTGGCCACACCCTCCACTATGCCCAGTGCTAGCCTTTAGTCGCTGTTCACGAAGAGCACTTTCCCCAGCATTCTATGATGATGTATTGTGTGTTTGTGTACATATATACTGGCTACAATTCCCCTTCATGTGCTGTACTGGTTGTCATAGGCGCTCGCCAAACAGCATCTTGTCGGTGTAAATAGATTTCCATCCTTTGCTTTGACATGTGAATTTAGATTTTAATTCACACAAATGGGACTCAACCGCTTGTTAGATAATAAGCTGACCGACTGATAAAACCTATAAAGATCTAGTCAGGCGTGGAGACTTATCCAGGAACGTCAAGTCACACACACACACAGATTACGGTTTAAATAAGCTCATCAAGACCTTGCTCCTGAGAGCACAATGAATCAGCCACTCCTTGAATCGTGGGTGTCATTCAAAAATTACCTAATTGGCACATTCCATACTCTGCCAAAAGCTGGCGAGAGCTCTGACCACTGCGCCATGCAGACGCCCAACCAAATCACCCTCTCCAATCGCTTCGGATCGGAAGAGCTAAGCAGGTTTGATCCTGGCTAGTACTTGGATGGGAGACTGCCTGAGGTTGCTGGGTATTGTCGGCTTGGGCTGGGGGGGTGGCCCAGAGATTGCAGTACAGCAGCACAATATTGAAGCGTAATTGTGCATAGTTTTGAGAGTCGCCTCGTATTCGTGGGTTTTCTCCAGGCACTCCGGTTAATTCTCACGCAGAGTCAAACACTCATTAGCCTCCTGAAAAAAAAAGATTTGGTGCTCACCGGGGCTTTCCCAGAAAAATAAAGAGCGTTGCTTTTTTTTTTCCCCAAAATAAAATTCATTCCATCCATCTCCACAGTTATCGCTGCCCGGGACGCGGTGCGACACGCGGAGCTTTGGCCAATTCCTCCACTCAATCCGCTGTTTACTTGTTGCCACGTCCTTTCAGAGCAGCGCAACGCATGGCTAGGCAGGGGAGCCCCGGGGGCCACGTGATGGTAATCGGACCACTGACCCTCGATCACTGAGGGCTGACCGGGGGGACGTGGACAAGACAGGATGGGGATGGTCCAGAGAGAGAGAGATTTATTTTTTTCTTCTTGGTGGTGGGGTTGTGAGATCGGGATCAATGTGGAAGGCCGGGAAAGCACAAGGGGCACTGTTTCTGTGTTTGCTTTAGCGGTGTTCCGGCTGAATGTCCAAAGGAGAAGGGGCGGGAGGGAAACAAAGCCCTTGTTTGCACATTCATTCACCCACTCGTTCGTTCATTCATCATCTCTCTGCCCAGCTATTTATTTGCCTTGCAGCAATTTTGGCCGAGATGAAACCCTTCCGCGGTAGCTCTGCGGAAAGGCCCTTTACCCCTGGCAAGCGTGTAACGAATGGGCCGTCGTTAATATTGTTTGGCCAGATTTGAATTTAATGATGAATTGTACAATTACAGCACCAGCGGTGGCTTTTTTTTTCTCTTCAAGAATTCCAGTCAAAGTAGTTCACTGCTCTGACGGCGTCATTCATTCTCATGGAGGAGTTAGCCCCATCCTTTCATTTGTCGCACAAGTACCTGTTTGCTGTTAACGCTGTACTTATTCTTACCCACGTTTCCCTTGAAACAGAGACCTCTGGTCTTAACACGCATTTACACGCTCCTAATATTAATCATCTACATCACTTTCTCAATCCGCTGACAGATGAAGGCCTCCCTCACGGAAGTTACCTGACCATACCTCACCATGCTGGTCAGTGCATGCTGAAGAGCGGGGGGGGTCCCAGAACCAGTTCCGATATCGCTCACACCATGGGCAAGAGCCAAGCTCAGGGCTCAGGATTCATAGCGCAGTGCGCGAGCAAGTGCGCGCACTGCCCCCAACTCTTACGCGGTGTCAATGGAAATTTAATTGAAAATTGAGTGCTGCGGTACCTCCCTAACCACTTTGCTTTTTGGAATGACCCCACTTACAGCAGCAGTAGTAGAGCCAGGTGGCCCGCAATAGGAGAGAGTGTGTGGAGGGTGGGTGGGGGGTGGGGGGGCTGCGATAGAAGCAACCGTCAACGGTGCTCAGGCTGACACTTGACCACTGGGTGGTCAGTTGCTGGGTGCAAACGAGGCTGCTCGGGTTCCTCTTCCCATCATTAGGATGTTTACCTGAGCCTGAAAGCTACCCGCTCTCGCAAACCGAGCCCATCGGCTTGCCTTCAACCAGCAACCGACTGTGGGAGATTTCCGAGTTGATGTGTCACTGTTTGGAATGCGACTGTGAAGATGGTAGTGGATAGACAGACGGGTGCAACGTCCTTTGTGGGCATCCTCAACCGCGTAAGATGCCGACTTCGCCACCGTGTTATTCAATTGCCTCTAGGTGTCAATTCACAAAGGTATTTTGGCTGAAACATTTTCAATTTTTTTTTGTTTAGTGCCATTTATTCATGACGCCATTCAAACAATCGACGCACGTTGTACATGTGTGATCCAGAAGAAACTCTCTTCTACCACTTCGCCATTGCCAATTCGTAGAGGGCCTCAAATAATCCTGCGTTGCGTACATTGTTGGCTTCAATTTGTGAGAGATGGCGTCTTTCAATGTAACATCAGCTGAATGTGAAGTCCATGGGTTGCAGTGGTTCCCATACTCCAGGTTTCGCACTCCACAATGGCCCAGGTTTCCACGTTTGCTCGCCGGTGTGTCCTTTACGTGAATGCTGCACTCGTGCCCAGTAGGAAGTGTCACCTATTCTCTATCGGCTTCAGTGGCACACACCACAGGAGGGCACATTGCTTGGTTCACTCATTATGGGGATCATACATTTGTTAAGTATTTTTCGCAACACTTAAAAAAATGTACCACTTTTTGCCGGCCCTGTCCTGAGGTCCCAAATTCAAGTTTTCTGATTTTGTTTTTGTTGCAAACGTAAACTAAATAATATTTGTGCTAAATTTCAGGTGTATAGTCCTACTTGGACATCAGTAGTATCATTGGGTCAGAACACTCCGTATGACTTAACTGATGTGAACCAATGGAGTGTGTGCTGCAGTACAACAAAACCCTATTGTTTGAGATTAATTGAAAGAGCCATAGAGAGTGCGGGGGGGGGGGGCAGGTGGTGCAGTTTTCTCTTATATCCTCGGATCTGAGGGGGCCTCAGAAAGAACTGAGGGGTGCCGCAGTGACGACCGCATCTGGCATTTTGCCCCCATGCCTCCATAAAATGTTCGGCGGCCATGCCCACTGATTAGCGAAACAGCAAGAGGCATCTACTGGAAAAGTTATGGTCGGCAGGTGGTTAAAAGTGCATATGCGACCATCTGCAACGGCCATATGTGCATTTCGGGAATTACAGTCGTTTTGTGAAGGGCTAACTCCGCTTGATGTAAATGTGGGCAGCCAGTTTGGAGGTGCCGCATTGCTCCTCCGGGCTCTTGAACTCAGGCGGCCCGGGGCAGTTCATCAATCGAGAGCACTCCGAGATGAATCGCCCGGTATTTATTCGGTGCGAGACAGGCCCATTACTTATGAGTCGTTGCCCCATTCCGTGAGCAGCAGCAGCAGCAGCGGTGTCGGTGATTGGCGACCTCTTGCCGTTGTATCCTGGCTCAGATGTTGAAGGGATATGGGATGGCGGTTCAGGGCATGCGATTATACACGCGGCTTTAACCGGTCAGGAGGCTAATTCCTGTGTGGCCGCACGTATGACTTTGAATTGTATTACACAAAAACACATTAAACAGGCAACTTTCCATTCCAATATTCACTTACTGTAGCTGTATTTTTTTTACTCTTTTGATATATTTAATACTTTATTCATCAATGTTTATGAATAAGAATATAGAGCTCTTTGCTTATCTACTGCTTGATGAAGCTGGGCGACAATATGGCGGAACGCCCGATGCACAATCCCAAGGTAGCGAGTTCAAGTTACAGTTGGAGGCCAGCTCAGCCCATCATGCCTTTTAGGGGGTCAATCGAGCACTTTGTGAAAGATATCAGTAGTGGGTTTTTTTCTTGAGGATTCTGGTTCCTTCCACGTGAATGAGGAATTTCCACCGCCGACTCAACGCAAGATGAGCACCGTTCACATCGTCTCTGTGTATGATGACGCTGGTCAGTATTTTTAGGATAATTATATTAATTTTGCATTCTCTTTTTTACTCCACTGCTGGATGAAGGCATCCCCACACTGTCTCAGCCATGGCGGTTATTTGTCGTACGTCGCCATGCTGGTCTGTGCGGGTAGGAGAAGGGGAGCACGAGTTCACCAAAGAAGCCACTTTATATATACATGCGAAATACATGCGTACGTACATATAACGTGCATGCATTACATAACGTATGCCACTTAACGAATGCTGAATAAATGGAGTAAATGTGAAAATAGCAATCCTCTTACCAGAATAGAGATACTATCATAATCGGTTAGTCTCCTTTTAAACGTAATGAATAAAAGATGCATTGGGCAAACGCAGATATGTCCAACGCCTTTCCACAGAGCTCCTATGCGTGCGAGATTCACAGTGTTTGACAAGTAACACGGAAGTCTGCTTTTCTAGCGCTAATCTCGCAATCCTCGCTTGACTCAACAGTCATTCCCCCAAGGGTGGGACATTTCCACTTTGCCTTTAACCATTAATGCTGAGCCGGCACGGAAGAGAGGAAGGATTACAGACGATTTTGGACTTTGAAACATCATTTCGTTGCAAGCACATCCCCGGCATTGAATGCCGCTGTGTGTGTGTGCCATTTCAAGAGGCATTCGGAAGTGATGGTCTGAGAATGTCGGAATGGAAAGCCATCAGAAATCATCGCGAAGAATGTCGATGCTAACTAATAAAATGAGAGTATCGTTCAGACAATGCTAAGAGGCGAGCATTTCGAGTAACAGAAGTTTCACTCTATACGGCGCACAATAAACAACAACACGACAAACATATTTTGCAAATCTACATAAATTGCAGTAAAATAACCTTCACATTTTAAAGTAAACTCTCCGAGATATATTTTTTTTCCCTTCTTTCCAACTTTTTTTCCCCCTCTCACACTGCCGCCAGTGAATATCGGCCCAAAGTGCGCAAGCGAAGATAATATACCACGGTGCAAAAGGATAATGGACTTATCCCCATAACAACCTTTAACCCCGTGCGATGTCGGCGCTGTGGGTCAAAGGGCAGGCCCACGGGTCAAGTCACATATCCAGTCGTGCAAGGTTTTTTTTTTTACCTCTCGATGGCTTTTCAAAAGATTTGCTGGCGCCTACGGAGACCCGTAGGTGGCCCGTGCAGTGGCGGGCGGCATCCGTGGGGCTCTTAGTGTGAACACTAAAACCCTGCGCCCGGTCACAAAGCCACCGGCGCAAGGGGTTGCTGCCATTTTTTTGTGGTTTGCGTGAAGATTCGCCGTTTTTAACTCGTTAAGTTCATTGAGATGGGTGACGAGCGGCGAGGACAATACCCAGCTTGCGTTGTGTTTGACGCAACGACAATGCGACTGAAATATGGCATAATCCAAATGTTTAGTTTAAAAAGTGTGTGTCATGTTCATGTTGAGTGCTGAAATATGATCAAATCACACCGATTTCTTCAAATTCCAGAATCGAAGCAACTTTGAGCCTGGTTAGTATCTTGGAAACAATTGGGGAGACTGATTGGGAATACCAGGTAATATAGGCTTGAATGGCAAGGTGGCCAGTAGATGGCAATATAATGATTGAACTTATCTGTGCCCGCATCTATGGGCTGACAACCGAGAGCATCTGCGTTTGGCTATGCGCGTCTGTGCGTCTGTCAATGGGTGGTGTAGCGGTTAGCGCGCTGCGCTACGAACCTGGCGACCCGGGTTCGATTCCCGCTGACGGCCAACACCAGTGACAATTATCTGAACCGGTCCTGGGCCTCCCCTAGGTCGACTCAGCCTCAAATGAGTACCTGGTGCGATATGTAAAGAACACCACCAGGGAGACAAAGGCGGCCGGGCGTGGTGTTGGCCACCTACCCGCTCATGTGCCGTACCGGCCTTCATAGGTGCTCGCTAACAGCACTTGCCCCTACAGTCTGTTACAGGCTATACGGGGGATCTTTGTCTTTGTTAATGGGGTGATGGCGATGCGTGCTTTTCAGCAGCAACCTCGTTGCTCACTGCACCAGTGCCCCGGGGGGCATGGACAGGTGGCTTGGGAATGCCGCCACCACCGCACTTCTGCGCGTGAGGAACCTGCAAGGTGCTAATATGCTTACGCAGGCACTTGGCATGTCCGGGGCGCTTAGCAAAGTGGTCCAGTGTCATCGTAGGTGTCGAGTAGAAGTCCTGAAAATATAAACAAAGACAACTACGTCTTCGTGGGTGTTTGTGTGGCACCGCAGGTCTGGGTAGCAAAAGGCTTGAAATCTACTAATGGTTGTGTGTTTGATGATTACGTCCCTGTCTGTGCTCGTTCTCTGCAATGTTGACGGGATTTTTGTTTTGTTGTTAATGTGCTCACGCACCACGGAAACTTCCTCGTCAAATCGCGGGGCAGCTGCATGAACGGAATCAGCCGTGTAACAAATCTAAGTTGACGTAAACAAGAAACACTTTTTTCTTACCCCCCCCCCCTCTCTCTAATCATAATAAACATGCTTTTGTTTTCATCGACGATTTGGGAGCATAAGGTAAAGCAATGCAATGACAAATGCGATGCACATTTGCTTTCGTAGACGAGGTTTTTGTTGATTATTTAAAAGTCAAAATTTGGCGTGCTCATTATTGGTTACAGGGGTCAGATTTTTCAGCATTCACAATACCTCGTGAACAAAAAAAAGGTTAGAATGCAAAGTGGCCTATTGAAAACCATGATAGAAATATTATGTAAAAAAGACGCGCTGTAAACCCAGTAAGCTAGGTTCGATTTCTTGCCAAGTCTGATGTCAGTGGCGAGTGAACTCGGAACCAGTCTCGGGCACCCCTTCCCCAACCCACACTGACCACCATGGTGAAGTATGTTCGAATAACCCCCCCCCCACCCCAATGACCAACATGGTGCCGGGACGCCTTCATCCAACAGCGGATTGATAAATATCTGTAAGTGGTTCGATGGATTTCAGAGAGGCACTGGGGCACAAGCCACGTGGGAATTGTGGCACAGAGCAAAGTTTCCTCGTGTGCCCTTGCCAGAGGTGGGACAAAGTCATTGTTATGCAAGTCCAAGTCGAGTCGCAAGTCATCAAATTCATGACTCGAGTCTGACTCGAGTCCAAGTCACATGACTCGAGTCCACACCTCTGGCCCTTGCTCTGTTTGCTTGGCAGCTACGTGTGTCCAACTACGTTAGCCGGTTTGCAGATTACCTGTTTTGGTTGAAGAGTGGCACAAACCCCACATCTTCAAATCTCTTTGGCGAACAAAATAAAACAATGGTTGAGTTCCATCTGGAAGAAAACGGGCCAATGCCTGCATAGTTAAAGCACATTGCGCAAGACACACCTTCAATCAATGTAATACCCATTAGATGGTGATTTAAAATTGGTCTTTCTGTTCAACATATATACAGGGCGTTTCAAAAAGATGGACCCGATTTCAGAGACATAGCGATTTCAAATCGGGTCCATCTTTTTCAAACACCCTGTACATATAGCTGGTGACCACTGTGACGTATACACGCATACGCACTCGCACCGGTTGACTTGCCCGTCTTTCGGCAAGAATAGAAAACAAGAATCTCTTCAGAGCAAAGTCCGAGACGGCACCTGCGCTTGCGGCCGGGACGCGCGGAGGAGTTGTCGGAGACTTTTAACCCCCCGCGGGTTCTCGGCGCAGCTGCTACCGGAGGAGGGGGGTGAGAGAGAGAGAGGGCCGAGTGTGCAATTGAACTTTTTTTTTATTTTGACTGTGGAGCTGTTTGAGCAGAAGCTCTCGGAGGCAGGCGAAGACGTGGACAAGTGAGGCCACACATAGCTGGAGTGACGGCTCATGGCGAATTGTGCAGGTGGTTGAGCACGAAAGGCGGCGGAGGCGGTGGTGGTGGTGGGGGGTCACATTTTTTTTTTTCTAACGTTCAGTTTTGCCTCTTTGGCGGCGTGTGACGCGAAATTCGCAGCACGGCCATTCCCCACCGATGCTATTTGCTTTGTTGAAAGAGAAGTTGAAGTTGTGTGAGGTATTTGTACATGTCCTTTGATTAATGGGCGAAGCATTTTTTAAGTATTCAAAGGGATTTTTTCTTCTTCTTTACGGTTGGCTTCATGTTTTTGGTTTCGGCTTTTTTGTCCACACAAGTACCAAACTTTTGAAAATAATAATGCCCCCTTTGCAAGTCAGTTATTCATGTTCACCTTGTTAAAATAAAGCAAATTGCAATTTAAATCAGATACGTGCTCTCAAACACAGTGAAGATGATATCGAAACATTTATTTAAAATAAATAATACCACGAATGGTAACTTATATGAGATAGATTTTAAATAATAATAATGTTTAATGTACATTTGTTATTAAATACCATTTTGTGTGGAAGTTAATGCACGTGTTATATTTGACTGTATGCTCAACATTTGTAACACCCTACTTAAATGTACATTAACATGAATTTTGATCTGAGCTAAAGTTCACGGTCAGTCTCATCACCATCATAACCATCAGCATAATCATCAGCATCTTCTCTACCTAACCCGCAATGATCATCGAGGTGGCTTTCATCTCTCCCAACGCCTCTCTCTCTCTCGTCTCTCAAACCCGTAATTAGCACCTCGATTCATTGTTTAAAAGACATGGCAATACGTGCACGCTGTATATAGCATATATAGTGATTAGTTCATTAATGACATGCATCACTCAGTTTTACTGATGACGACCCTTTCAGATCAGGACATCAGATCATCAGGTTTATGGGGGGGGGAGGGGACAAAGATGCCCCCACGTGGGCTAGTACTCAAGCGTGTTGCCAGACAAGAGAGTGAAAGCCAGACTCATTAAGGCAACAATGGGACCTGTGGGATGAATCCCTGGGTCCTTTGCGTTCTGCGGTGTAGGGGGGGGGGGGAAGAAGGCTTAAGCCAGGGCAACGTGACACTAAAAGGGGGCTCTTAAAGGTGTGTAACGTGAGCGTGTGGATCAAGGGACAAAATCGTGCACCAGGTGGTCTTCATCTAAACTTACCGCTGGGGAGATTAAAGATGGTGATGTAGGCTCCATGTAAATAGACAAGTCACAGCCATCGCTGGGCTTTGTCCAGAATCAGGCAGCGAGGCCCGCATCTGAGCTTGGAATATAACTCGGACGAGGTGGACGGGTGGGTCGCCCAGGGGTCAGAACACCGAGATGGCGTCGCTGCGATCCAGGGCTCTGATGCAGTCAGCCACCCGTGATTTGAACTTGGTTTCTGGGGTGTAAGCGAGCTGATGGTCTCAACCCGGTCAACCAATAAGTGCACGCAACCTATACGGTTATTCCCACCTTCAGAGTGATATTTCAGTGTGTATTGACGTGCAGAAATGTCTTTGCGTGCAAATGCGAAAATCGTGCCTTGGGTTTGGATGAAGAAATCCGTTTAAGTGACTTCAGAAAGTAGTTCTGTGAAATCATCTTCTCTGACACGGGGCATAGGTACTGCAAGCAGCAATAGCTCCGAATGTAAAAGTATTGATCTCAAGACATGCATGCAATATCGGAATTGGCACATAATTGGGGAAAATATGAAACGAATAGAACTCAGATGTGAGCCCCAGAGGTCTCGAGGTAGCAGCACCCTTGTGTAAACCCAGGCTACCCCTGAACACCTTGAAATAAACTGATAAGCACTGAGACAGCTGTTCAGGTAGCATACCCTATGAACCACCCACCCTTGTTAGTTCTAAGTATCACACGCTCAAATGATTCCTGGTAGTACAATGCACATTTGCCGAGTGGCACCGTTGAATGTCGGCAAAACATAGATTTACGAAGTCTGTAATCTTTGCTCGGCTATCGACAGCAGTATATTGCCTTCTTAGAAACGAATATAGAACAAGAAGTGGAATGCCGGACTTCAAAGCTCATTGCCAACACGTGTGCTCTCTCATAAAGGCGGCCGCTGTTCACAGGTGTGTGTTAGTAGCAGCGGGACACTGTGATTTTTCGTAATTTATTACCGCTCTCTCTCTCCGTTTCTCAAGCTACACACTCACAATGTCTAAGTTAACCACAGTACAGTCTTAGTCGAGAATTAGTGCTGCGGGTAGACACGTGGTGCCACGTAGGAGTGACTCTGAAGATCAGGGCTAAGGTAGGGTTGGAGGGGGGTGGGTCTTTTGAGTAGCCAATGTGGCCAATGAAGCGTATTAATTTAGGTGGTACAATACTAATCAATAATAATACGGATAATAACGTACTTCTTTTGTCCCAATGTTGGAGGAGCATCTGTCCCACCTGTCCCTGTACGATCCAACGCCCATGTTCGTTCGAGGTCTCTTTGTTAATGCGTCCTCTCTTGGTGACCTTCAGCTGATCGGCTCACTCAAGCGGCACTTTGCAATCATGATTTCAACTTGTTGCAAGCGGAGTATTCGCTCGCTCTCGTAGAGAGTGAGTGGATTTTTTTGTATGAATCCGGAATGTTGTAATGCAGCACAGCGTTCGGGAGATTGGCGTATTCAATAAAGAAAGCAATGACCGCATAGACGATTGCCATTCACGCTTAATGTGTGTACGTGCATTGCTTCAGCGATCCCAAAAAAAATCGCATCAAAGACGGGGGGCGTGGGGCCTGTTTTTGTTTTTGTAAAATAATTGAACACGCACAACATTTGGCCATCTTCAACGAGTTACATTCTCGACAAAAAAAAGTGAACTTCTAAAAAGAGTGGCACTCCATAAACCATCGCCTCTGCTACCACTCCAGCTCACGGACCTCCTGTCCGAGGACACAAATGTTGGGCATTACCTGCGGAATGCTCCACTTGCTCTTTATTTTAAGAGGGGGGGATTTGTTAGAGCAGCGTTACTGGGCATTCAAAAGTGTATAACCCACGGCCACAAATGTATGCGGTGTTACATTTATGTGCGGGAATAATATTGAAAGTAATTTGTATTTGATAGTAAAATGTTGTTTGATTCGTGCGTGCGTGTGTGTGCGCACACATCCGTTTGAATGCATTGCATCAATCACCATATCACCTAGTGGAATAATGATGTGTTTGGTGTGTGTATTTTTCATATAAGTGGCGGGGAGTAGTTTCAAAGTGGTCCGCGCACTCTCCTATGAAGCCGGCGGCGATATGAATTTGATTATCGGTCAACGGCCAACTTGAATCATTTACGGCCAACTGTTCATCCACTGCTGGGTGAAAGCCTCCTCGTGCCTTTCCATCACGAGGGTTGTGTGATCATGTTTGACTACGTTTGTCATTCTGGTTTGGTGATACGGAGACCCCCTAACGAGTTCAGATATCACTCGCTCCTGATGTTAGCCATGGCTGGGAATCTCACTCTGATCGCCAGGTCCATAATGCACTGCATCAGCACTCCAACGCAGCATCGCTGTTGTGCAATATTATTTATTTAAGTGTCAATTGGCATGTTGGTGAATGGTTGCCCTCGGTGTAACAACATATGCACATCAGCTGTCGACCCAGACACGAACTGGCATACTTACACATAACTGTGTTACTATACCTGTCTGTCTGTCTGTCTCTCGTAGGAACAAACCAGCTGAAGAACCAGGTGTTCCGTCTGAACTGGGCATGGATCTCGCTGGAGAGGGAGTACTACCTGGTGGACGAAGACGCCAAGTTCCTGGAGGTCACCCTGCGTCGTCGTGGGTACCTCGGCGAAACATCGTTCGTCAGTGAGTGGCCGGCATCCCACAGTGTGAACTTGTTGTCTGAATGGAACGTACTTCTCCCCTTAATCAGCGTCTAATACACAAGTAATGGTATCGTTTACCAAGGAAAGCTTGAATAAGTAGCAGACTCATTTGCAGATTCATTGGGTTGTGCTCAAGATTTATGGTACATTTTCTTTACGTTAATTTATTTTCTCTTTTCCTAATTTCTTTATAATTGCACTTCCGGCATCACGTCATGAAACGATGTCACTGTCCAAATTTGACAAATTAGAACATTACCCCCAAACTACTTAATTGGGAATATAAATACCTATCATCGACTCCTACTGGCAGACGAATGCCCCAGGTCACCCTTGCAAATGAGACTCATCCTGGTCTCTTGACTTCTCAACTAGTTAAACAAAATAAACTCGACCTTGATGAAATATTCATCATCCTGCGAAACTGTTGCAGAGCAGTGCATCACCTTGTGTTAAAGAATGGGACGCAAATGTTGGTATCATAGAAATACTTCTCAGATTATCTTATCAAGTGACATCTTATCCACACAATGGAAACCGAATGTTCCTACCTACCCTGCTGTAGAAATTGTTTTACAGTCGGCAAATTTAATGTTTTAAGTCTCCAAACTGGAACCTTGACGAATTTAATGAAAACCAAACTCGACGTGATGTATTTTATCATAATTTCACCACCAACTCGCCACACTTGAGAACCCAATTTAATCACAGGTCAGAATCTCAACTATGCTGCCTCAGTGCCCTGACCTGTCAGAAAACCGGCCCCCTCTTTTAGAGTAGAACACATCCTTCACAGACAGGTCAACAACCTACTTTCTGCACCAACTCCTACAGGCTCCTCGACCCCTTTGTACGATCTGCCACCCCCCCGCCCCCGCGCGCCCATCCT
This sequence comes from Lampetra fluviatilis, assembly GCF_964198595.1. Lineage (NCBI taxonomy): Eukaryota > Metazoa > Chordata > Hyperoartia > Petromyzontiformes > Petromyzontidae > Lampetra > Lampetra fluviatilis. Next base: position 7,044,529 of record NC_136289.1, read on the forward strand.
CCCTGTCCGCCGGCAGGCATCAGCACGAAGGACGGCACAGCCGAGAAGGACAAAGACTTCAAGGGGAAGGCCCAGAAGCAGGTGCAGTTCAACCCGGGCCAGAACAGCGCCTCGTGGAAGGTGCGCATCTTTGCCGACGCCGAGTACGAGACGACGGAGACGTTCGAGATTGTGCTGTCCGACCCCGTCATGGGAGCCCTCGAGTATCCCGACGTGGCCACCGTGGAGATCGTGGACCCGGGCGATGGTGAGACACTCGCGCGCCGGGCCAGAGTGAGACGGAGACAGGGAGACGACGAGAGAGCATGAGAGGCCGAGAGGCTGAGAGGCTGAGAGGCTGAGAAGAGAGACGGTGAGATGATGATGAGAGAGGCAGAGAGATGGAGTTGGTCCTGTTCTCTCGTATGGACGATGCAGATGCCGGGCAACGACCACAATTTCACATTCAGGTGGTGAAGCACGACAGCCACGTCAGGAGTTTGATCATCGCTGTGATGTCTCCTTCGTATTTGTGGATCGGGCATTGCATCGTTATATGTTGTATGGTCTGTGGATGACCAGTCGCTTGATGTGTCTAATGTGAAGCTGAAGGCAACACAGAGTTATCTTCTTTTAGTTCCACAGGGAACTCTAACCAGCAAGATCCATAATGGCTTGGACAGTAGTCCGTGCCTGATTGAAACAGCTCGATACCTTAATTCTAGATATGAAGTTTTTCGTGACTGCAAGGATCCATACTCTTTGGTTCTTTTAGTAAAGTCACGTAGGTGGAAAAAAAAACAATAAAAAATAAAATAACTAAATAAAATCACGTTTCGGAAGCAACACAAGCCTCCGTCATCACGTAGATCCTGTGTCCTCTTCCACCCTCCAGAGTCGACTCGATACCTTTTCATTGATTTCAATATTGCAACATCGGAGACCCTTCCACAATGGTGGAGGCCAGACTTCAACATCGGGAAGTCGCGCCCAGGAATGTGTCCGGCCTCGTTAGACAAGGAGGCTATAACGGACGGTGCCCCCCTGTCTCTCCCTCGATCCTGTGTCCTCTTCCCCACCTCCAGAGTCGACGGTGTTCATCCCGCAGGACGTTTACCGCGTGGAAGAGGACATCGGGGAGCTTATAGTGCCGGTGCGTCGCTCGGGAGACACCAGCCAGGAGCTGATGGTCATTTGCTTCACGCAGCAGGGTGAGCAGGCGCGGGACACACTTGGCGACACAGCAGCCCTGTCCGTCACACGCCAGTCCCACCACCCCCATCCTCCTCCGTCATACCCAAAGGAAAAGAAAAATATGAGAATATAGGCTTTAAACTTGATTTGAAGCTTTCGTGACTGCAGGAATTACTCTTTGGTTCTTTCGGTAAAGTCACGTAGAAAGAAATATAGTCTCACTCTGGCCGGCAATACAACGGGGGAGGTGTTAAGATGTTCAAACATCAAATAGAGACCTATTGCAAGGCATCAAATCTGCATTAACCACACATACTGAGTGGCAAAATATTCAAACAAACATGCTCTGCTAGTACATGCATTGTCTTTAAAAGTGATTGGCCTAAACCAGAGATTGTTCTCTGGCCTAACATTGGTCAAAGACATAAAGAAGGATGTGTCTCTGGTGTTGGCTAATCGGTTTGTGTGTATGTTGAACTTCTTTCACACCACACACAGCCAACCGAAAATGCATCAGAGCATGTTCATTTTCATGTTTTGCCACAAGTATGTGTGGTTAATGTCATCATGATCATCGTTGTCACAAGGCAAATTATATCCTGTGTAAGTTTGGCTTGAACACAACTCCTTCTCCTCGTCCCCCACTTCATCATCACAGCGACATTCATTTCCAGCGAGCTTTTAAATTAGGGGCAGCCTGGCGATTTGAATGATTGAAATGTCTGTTCCTACATCGACGCCCTAAAACTGTTCCGAAAGAGTTTATGACGACGACGACGACGATAATGCTGATTCTAGATTTGAAGCTTTCGTGACTGCAAGGATTCATATTCTTAGGTTTTTTTCGGTAAAGTCACGTAGGTGAAAAATTCGAATTAATAAAAGTAAAATAAAAAATAAAATAAAAATCACGACGTTTCGGAGGCAACACAAGCTTCCGTCTTCAGGTGGAACCGTCACAGCACGATAGCTGTATCATCGTGCTGTGACGGTTCCACCTGAAGACGGAAGCTTGTGTTGCCTCCGAAACGTCGTGATTTTTTTTATTTTATTTTACTTTTATTAATTTAAATTTTTTACCTACGTGACTTTACCGAAAAAACCTAAGAATATGATAATGCTGATGATGCCTGCACGATTGACGACACTGCCCATCATAATAGAACTCGACTGCAAGCATGGATGCCTGTTAAGAGTGAACAATTCACGCCTGCCACCTAGTTTGCCTGCGAACAGGCCATCCGTGCACCCCTCGTCATGAAAGAAACCCCGCGAGTGCCATTCTCCGCTTTCACGTGAAGCCGCCGTGTTCTGTGCACCTCGGGGTGTCGAGCAAATCGTTGTGGGTGTGTGTACAGTAGAACAGTGGGTGTGGAACAGTGGAACAGTGGGTGTGTGTACAGTGGAACAGTGGGTGTGTACAGTGGAACAGTGTGTGTGTACAGTGGAACAGTTGGTGTGTACAGTTGAACAGTGGGTGTGGAACAGTGGAACAGTGGGTGTGTGTACAGTGGAACAGTGGGTGTGGAACAGTGGAACAGTGCGTGTGTATACAGTTGAACAGTGGGTGTGTAACAGTGGAACAGTGGGTGTGTGTACAGTGGAACAGTGGGTGTGGAACAGTGGAACAGTGGGTGTGTGTACAGTGGAACAGTGGGTGTGGAACAGTGGGTGTGTACAGTGGAACAGTGGGTGTGTACAGTGGAGCAGTGGGTGTGTACAGTGGAACAGTTGGTGTCTGTACAGTGGGACGGTGGGTGTACAGTGGAACAGTGTGTGTGTACAGTGGAACCGTGGGAATGTGCATACAGTGGAACAGTGGGTGTGTGTACAGTGGAACAGTGGGTGTGTGTACAGTGGAACAGTGGGTGTGGAACAGTGTGTGTGTGTACAGTGGAACCGTGGGTGTGTATACAGTGGAACAGTGGGTGTGTGTACAGTGGAACAGTGGGTGTGGAACAGTGGGTGTGTACGGTGGAACAATGGGTGTGTGTACAGTGGAACAGTGGGTGTGTGTACAGTGGAACGGTGTGTGTGTGTACAGTGGGACAGTTGGTGTGTACAGTGGAACAGTGGGTGTGTGTACAGTGGAACAGTGGGGGTGTGTACAGTTGAACAGCTGATGGGAAGCAAAACCCCCATTCCCTTTGCAGCTCCCACGTCCCCCACTCCTTCACCACCCATCACTGCTCCCATCCCCGTCCCTAAAAAAAACCCCATCGCAGACTTCTCGCTGCCAGCAATGCCCAAGCGCTTTGCCCATTGAGCAAAGCGCTGCCACTTAAGGGCAACTTTTAAAAGCCGTCGAGAATTCAAAAGAGGAACGTCGCAAACTCGCAGGGCGCCCACGCTGTTGGGTGGCTGGGGGTTTTAAAACAAAAATTGAAAACATAAATAAATAAAAATCGGCTGCCGGCGTTGATTTAATGCCGACGACTGCGAGCGCCGCTATCGTCGCTTTCCACGTGTCGAGCGATGTCGCTCCGTCGCTGCGACATCCACCCACCCATCATCTCCGTCCTCTCACGGTGAGAGGATGGAGATGGTGGGTGGGTGAGAGGACGGAGATGATGGGTGGGTGAGTGGGAGGACGGAGATGGTGGGTGGGTGGGTAAGGGTCTCACCCACCCACCATCTCCGTCCTCCCCCCCACCCATCATCTCCGTCCTCTCACGGTGAGAGGATGGAGATGGTGGGTGGGTGAATGGGAGGACGGAGATGATGGGTGGGTGAGTGGGAGGACGGAGATGGTGGGTGGGTGGGTAAGGGTCTCACCCACCCACCCACCATCTCCGTCCTCTCACGGTGAGAGGATGGAGATGGTGGGTGGGTGAATGGGAGGACGGAGATGATGGGTGGGTGAGTGGGAGGACGGAGATGGTGGGTGGGTGGGTGAGAGTCTCACCCCCCTTCCAGCCGTCTCGCTCGACTCTCACACATCGCCTACACAGTCGGGGGCCCCAGATTGAATGACCCTCCGTCCTCCCGCCCCCTGCAGTCTCACACCAGTTTGCCACGCCGCCCCGGGCTTGAGATGTTGCTCTTCACAAAGGCTTGCACGCGTCCACGGAGTTCTAAAAATAATGGCAATATGCGGTTTGCCGCGTAAATCAGACGCGGAATGTTTGGATCGGCTGTATAGGATACGGTGTTGCTTATGTTGCCAATTCCACCCGTTCCATCTCGTGTTTACGCAGAAACGTACCGATGATTGACATTTTTAGCATCGCTTATATTTGTAAGCCTAAATGCGGATGCCCGTATCCGATTCGTTGCCAAGAAATGAAAGTTGTATGAAAGCTTTTCGTGGCAGAAGCAATGTCGGGTAACGGGCCATATCAATGCGCTTCACGGGATAACTTGCATATGCGACGGATACTTTCACGCACTAACCGCTCTGACAATACGCAACATACCTTAAACCCTGACGTAAGAATTGTGAAGGTACCAGAATGCTACGAACTGACTACTGCTCCTGTCAAACACCGAAACTGCGGCTTCTCAACCAACGTCAAATTCCCACCCCCATTCGTCCCTCGTCTAAACCAATCCCTCGTGTTGCCATTGCAAAGGCTGCAGCAGAGTTACCAACCGAAGCATGTCACAACGATTAATCGTTGACGAGCATAAATGGTTGATGATGAACACGTTAAATTTCGATTTAAAGCGTTCGTGACTGCAGAGATTCATCTTCTTGGTTCTTTCGGTGAAGTCACGTAGAAGGGAAGTAATAAAATAATAAAAATAAAACATAAAATAATTCTCACGACGTTTCGGCCACAACGCTGCTTGGAAGAGTAGGCTTGCGTTGTGGCCGAAACGTCGTGAGAATTATTTAATTTTATGTTTTATTTTTATTCTTTTATTATCTCCCTTCTACGTGACTTTACCGAAAGAACCAAGAAGATGAATCCCTGCAGTCACGAAAGCTTTCAATCGAAACCCAAAAACCTTTATTATGAATAATATCGGTTCGCGAAAGTCGACGTGTTTAACTGATGGTTCTTGTCGTTATCATCGCCGCAGACACAGCCACGGGCACCATCCCCAGCTCGGTGCTCTCCTACTCGGACTACATCAGCCGCGCGGACGACCTCACGAGCGTGCTGCGCTTCGACAAGGGCGAGACGGAGAAGCCGTGCCGCGTGGTCATCATCGACGACTCGCTCTACGAGGACGAGGAAGCCTTCAACGTCACGCTGGGCTCGCCCATGGGCGGCCGCATCGGCGCGGAGTTCCCCTCGGCTCGCATCGTCGTCCTCGCCGACACGGACGACGGTAAGCCGGCGAGCGGGCGGGCGGGCGATCGAGCGATCGATCGAACGACTGAGCAATCGAGCAAGTGGTAACCGCACTGCCGCAGTGGCAGACGGCAGCAGCAGCTGCGAGGTGAGAATCTGCGACGCCGCTCAAGTGCGATGTCACTTCCCGGCCCCCATTCTGAAAATAGGGGTATAGGAGGAGAGATAGGGTGCTTGCCTTAAGCACAATTGTTAGCAGAATGGAATTGCACTCCAGAGGTTTTGGCATTTGAAATAGAAGGGAAAGTTCATTTATTCGACCACAACCCTGCAACGTAAATCTGTGCAGCACAGCTTTTTGGCACGTGACACTTGGATGGCGTAGAGTGTGCGTACTTTCACCTCTTCCAAGATGTATTTGCAGCGTGGAAGAGTAGGCCAAATACCATCTATAAGGGCTCTTTAGAGCTCCTTCTGGTGGGGGCCCTTCTGCCAGCGGTGACGTGAGCAAGAATTCGCAGGGCTGCACGTTTACCTCTTTACGTGAATTAATTAATTTAACTGATGAGCAGGCAAAGATTTACACCGTTCAATTGCTGCAATTACTCTAAAAACGAATCAAACTTCTTGAAAAGAAACCTGGGACCCTGCCGGTTTTATTTGTCGCCGTTAATAACGAACTTCAAGACCAGAGCGTGCAAACAAATAGCCCAGTCGCGATGACGTTAATCGTTTAAATACATTTCGTGAAACAAAATGGTTAAAATAGCATTAAAAACAACGGTCTTAATACCGAACTTGTCAAAGTAGGCCCGGTCGCTTGCTTCTCAGTTTGAGTTTAACGCTCCAGTGGCTCTTAAAAACAGACTCTCTCGCCCTTGCCAAACTGTTCGGAGCATGTGCTGAGGTCCTGATGGATTGGGGCTGCTGTTCCATTTTCCTTCCAATCGAGCGTTTTAATTGACTTTAACAATCCGCCGCGGCTGTGCGTGTGTCAACAGTTAAACGGCGCGCGGCTTAGAAGGCAATCTGCTGAAAGAGCGTCCCGTTCCTAATTGTTACAGCCCACGTCCATTCCCGTTAGACTAAAGAACACAAAATATCAATTTAATTGAAGTTTTGCGTCGGGGCTGAATGTGATTTGCCAAAATAGCAGTAGGGGGCTACGCATTTAAGGTCACGTAGCGTAACCTGCTTTTGCAATGTGCAAGGTTTACAGGAAATCGCGTATCAAGTATTTTTCTTTCTTGTTTCGTTTTTTTTCGAATATGTCCAAAGTTCAAGCCACTAATCCTCATTCCTTTAAGTTCACAACCTTAAATCTATGCCGAAACGCTTCGTAGGAACTTTCAAACATGTGCAGATTCTCAAATCGTATGCATGGATAGGATTATGTTTAATGCTCATGGTTTCTTTGTATTTTCCTTCTCCATGGTTTGTCCCTGTTGAACCCCAAAATATAGATGATAAATACAACCTTCATTCAGCACGTGTTTACACACGGTGACTCGATGAGGAATATAAATTAGCATGGGGTCGTGCTAATGGCCTTTTTGCAGCCCTGTGCCAGGCATTCAAATTATAGTTATAATAGCTAAATTATTTTAAAATGGGACATTTTTTTGCCAATATCAAAGTATGAAAAAATAAGACTAGGTTTTACCATTTTTAGCAATAAGCAGGCGTTAAGATGTTCAAATAGAAACCTTTTGCAAGCAACACCTATTCTTATTCTTTCAGAAAAAAATGAAATAAAAGATTCTCACTCTACTTTTCACAGGACATTTTGATTAGCATGACTAAAGCGATGTAAGTTTTAGAATTTAACACGATTTGGCAACATAAATTCGCTGATCAATACAAATTTTGAACTGGCAGACAAAATAATCTTGATAGAGGTCCTCTCCGCCGCACCCGATGGCAGATTCTGGCCTCATGTGCCTCAGCAAAATCTCCGCTGATGATGTTCTCCGGAGAAATATCAACGTCGTCGTACAATACAATTTTAACTTTCCACATCCAGCCAAGAGCTTTGCGCGAGAGGCGTGTAAATTAAAGCGTGAGAAAATTAAGTCGTGAGAATCTTAGGTGAAAGACTTAAGCCCCGCGATAACATACCGCAAGTACTCCATGAATTACGTGCGATGTTTTTTTTCCGCTGGCACAAAAAAAAAAAACCCCCCGGGGGGCAAACGTGAGTGATGCCCCGTGTAACGCTAGCTGCCATCCTGGGTGCCAAAAACTCCTGGTGCTGCCACGGCCCCTGACGAGTAAACACTGACGCGGAGCCAGGTACCACAGTGGTCAGGCTGCCATGAAATGCCGCAACTGGGTCACCCTCGCCAGCCGCTCTGGGAGCACGTAGCGGTCAGTAGCGTCATGCCCGCCATGCTCTCGCAATAACGCTCTCTAGGTTTCTGTTCGCGGCTGCCGACTACTGCGTCGCCGTCGTCGCTATCAACATCATACTGAACCTCTCACGTTGTCTCGCCTCTGTATTAAGCCAAAACAAAGATGGGGCATGCCAAATTTCATCCTGCTCTGGTTTGGTATTTGTGTCCTTTCAATTCGTCACACAACTCATGTCTGTAAATGGAGGCCGCCTCGTTGCATCGCCTCTGTGATCCTCGTTTCAAGCCCTTAGGCACCACAAGGGCCAAGATATATATTGCATGACAAATGGCTGACGTGCATTGTATGGCCTCATCCCAACCACAGATAATTGATAAAATAACACGTGGCATCCTTGTTTGGAGTGCTGCATTTGTCGACTTTGTTCTGCTCTCTTGTCATTTTATCGACCCGCGGGAGCACTCGAGCGAGACAGGAAAGAAGCATTGTGAGCAATAAAGTGTTCTGGAGTCACGTGACCGAGCCCTGAGCCTCCACACGAGGGAGGCTTTCGCAGCTTTGGCTCGCGCCCTTCGGAGAAAGTTACTTCGCCGAACATTCCCAGCGCACTTTCACATGGGACCCATAATCATTACTTTGTTTCATTTGTGTAAGACACGTAAAGGGAGCTGATAAATTGAGTTTGCAGGCTTCCTTCCAGTAAGTTTCCATTTGCCCGTGGCCTAATTAATCGCAATGAATGGATGGCAGGGTGTCACTTTTCTGCTCTATTCATTTCTCCTTGGCAGGCTATAATTAACTTATTTGAGTCAGCTGTAACACAAGCCCACTTTAAAGCGTCCTTGCCTCATTGCCCCATCCCGCTGTCGTCAATAAGCCCTCGACTGCAAAGAGCAAAAAAACGTTTTCTTTTATCAATCTGTTCTCCTTCGCATCAAACGCTAAGCCGTGCGGATACCACCAAACCACATTATGGAACTGTGATTTTTTTATTTCAGCAAAAAAATACGCGAAAGAGGGCTTGCTTCAGGGAAAAAATGTTGTAACCACAAACCCACGGTGACAAGTCCTGAAACTGTCGTAGGTCAGGCATTGGAAATACTTCTCTTCATTCCAGAGTTTTACTTTGAGCCATTGAGACGTGGGGTGTGTAATTAACGAAAAAGTGTTGGAGTATAACGGTGGAAATTACTTTTTGTGTAGCCCCAGGGTACCAAGTTCATCCCGAAAAAAATGTCCCAGGCGGTCCTTCATCTGGCTAATCCTGATTGGAGTTTGTGGCTGTGCACGAGAGTTGACTCTTAAATAAATTGTTGGGTTTCTCTGGAAGCTTCTGTCACGGCAAGCGTTCATGAATAGAATCAAGTGAGATATATGGATGTCATAGGATTCACATTTGAAGGCGCATTATTTTTAGTTCTGATTATGATTATTTTTTTAAATCAAAATGTAAGATGTAACAATAATATTAGCCTAAAACATGCTTCTTGCGAAATAAGAGTGCATGTACATTCTAAAATGAAGCCAGTATTAAAAGTACCACGAGTGGAAAGGATTGGTGACATTCTATTTTTAAAGGTATATAATGAATCTGGAGGCCATGTATTTGTTTAACCCTCAGCATACAGTCGACTTAAGCTAATACAGGCACATGTGACATTGTTTTCCTATTATGCTGGTTGATTTTACAAGAGTGTGTCACACATTCGATTTTTATCAAAGGCAGAACTACTCTACCCCTTTAAAGATGGTATACCCTACAATTAATAAAGCACAGCTGTGCACCTTCGCCTGGACCGGTGGCGTGTAACGTGCACAGGTGTAAAGCATAAAGCGAGGAATGCACTCTGGGCACGTGCCTTAGTTGGCTGCCCTAATTACGAACCCAAAGTTTGTATTGTGCACGCAGTCAGAGACATAGCGCAACTTAGTCTAATCACAATTGGCTCATTTTCAGTTGTATTCCTATGAGTCACTTGCCATGTTCAGAACAAAGATGTTTCTTCTCAGTGAACTTATTCAGGTATTTGTTGTATGCCATGCCCTCCTGATTCGAGTTGTAATTGGATGAAATTTTACGTGTGTAGCCAAATGTCTCTCGTATTTCTTGTTCACTACAATTTACTCGATTGGGATTGTACATGGTTGTCATTTCCCCCTACTGGCTTACTAATGCCCTATGTCACTCTTGCAAATGAGACGGATGCAGGTCTCTTGATTTCTCACCCGGTCTAAACTGATATAAAATGCGCGAAACAAAACGTAAAGCTTAAATGATCATGAGTAGAATATTTAGTTTTTAGAAGGACGTAAAAATGTATGTCACAGTGGTTCAGCGGTTAGCAAATGATGCTGTGAACTTAGCCATCTGAGTTTGATTCCGTACTGTGCATAACGTCTGTACGGTCGCAGGGTTCCCACGAAACAGGGCCTAGGAGCTGATTGGGCCCCTTCCCGTTGAAATAGATACAATCTATTTAATTCATAACATCTATCTTATCTATCTATTCCTGGCCACCGCTATCATCGCTGGCTATCGGTGATCTATGAACGAGCCCTTGAACTCGCTCCCCTCTCCCCCTACTACGTCTCCCCCTACCCCGACTTCACCAACACACATTCACCAGTGTGGTGAAGTATGGTGAAACAGCCCCGTAACTGGCATGGTGATGGGGGAGCTCCATGTTGCAGTGGGTCGAAACAGAGCCGTATGCTATTACATTATAACATGTAGTTTTTCTCATTAAATTTACAAACATTATTTTTCAAACTTATTTAAATTAAAACAGTAGATTGAAGAGTAATTTTGGAAAACAATTAAAAGTAAAAGCTGACCCGACCACTAAGTTTAACAACCCACAATTCAGATTTTAAAGAAAAATTGCTCCGAGTTAAGTGAAATGTCCAATAAAGAACGGTCTCTAATTAAGTCCTAATTACAGACAATTGCCAATACAACTCCCTCCAGCTGATTCCTGCAACAATGCGGAATGTCCTCCGTGGCTCGTTGCTGACAGCAGTAGATGAGTGGACACCCGGGGTGTGTAAGTGCCATCAAACTGACGTGGCAACACTCTCCACGATTCTACTGATCGATTGCACAATCGGCAATAACTGTCGTCAACATCCGTTGCACAATCATCAATAACTGTCAACAGGGAGAATGATCAATATAGTTGTGCTTGTGAATTAATAAGAAACAAACAAAAAACCCATATATAAAGCAAACGCTAATTCGCTTTTACGTTTTTTTTTCATTTGTAAATATATTTACACGTTAGCAGCAAGATCGTGCTTATAGTGATAATTAATCAAATTGCCACGAAGAGATATCAACACATCTTGATCTATTTTTCGAAGACATGATTTGACCAAGCGGAGTAATGGAAGGAAAGTGTAACATTTTCAATGTTCCTTTTTCAACAATGCTTGCACTCGATAGTTAGCAATCGGTTCATTAAAAAAAAGTGAAAGTTAAGATGCAGCCCTAGCAATTACTTGCCTTGCCGTACCCGCGCGTGAAGATTGTGCGATACGGCCGGCGCAGTATCCCCGGGACCTCGGGCCCGAAGACCTGGAACCAGTCACCGGCAGATGTTCACAATCCATCCTTGGGTCTGAGCCAGTTTCGCAAGACTTTGAAAACAGTGTCATCCCAAAGGGCTTACACTCTGTGTGACCAGCAGGCATTCGTGATGGACTGGACTCGTTAAGGGTGCACCATACCAAACGGTCACACTTTACTTGCACGCCACTGCTGGTGGAAAGGCCACCACTCGATGGAGCTCTAGAGAACCCCTCTGGAGGGCGTTTGGCCTACTTTTTCACACTGGCGACAGACATCTTGAAGCAGGTGTTGGTGCCCACACTTTACCCCACCACACGCAACCTGTCAATCAACTACCTCTGTGCAGCACCAATGTAACCTGCTGGGTGGATGGACAGAAGTGGGAGAGGGGGTGGCGAGATTTAAGAAACTTGGCCCACCGTTCCATCCACCGTCGCGGAATATTAAGTCCGGTGTGTTAACGATTACAGCACAGCAACTATCCTAACCCTCGATCTATGAGCATGTACGTCATTGATTCGCTTGCCTCTTGCTTGCTACTCTTGCGCGACCAGAGCCGTCGTTTTATTTTGGCGACACCGAATACCACGTGGACGAGAGCGCGGGCTTCGTGGAGGTGCGCGTCTGGCGGACGGGAACGGACCTCTCCAAGACGGCGACGGTGACCGTGCGATCCCGCAAGACGGAGCCCGTCTCGGCTGAAGGTAGCGGGGCGCCGCGCTTCGTGGCGATCGGTTGTCGGCGGGGAAAGTTAAAAGATGGCCAAGGGAATTGACGTCACGATGGTTGGTTGAGTTGCATAACAAAGCGAAGAGTATTTGCGTAAGGGAATAATATAATGCAGGGCCTTCGATTGAAACCTACTCATGACCCAATTTGGACAGTGCAAAATGTGTATATCATTCTTGTACGAATCGATGATGATGATGGTAATTTTGAGAAGAGTGTGGTTGTGGTCATGATGATGATGATGACAGTGTTGCAATGATAACGTTGATCATCAGAATGATGATGACTCTGAAATATAATTTTACTTCTGTGCACCACCCACTTCCCTGGGGGGGAAAAAAAAAACAGCTGGAGTGGACTATGTAGGAATCAGCCGGAACCTGGACTTTGCGCCCGGCGTGACGATGCAAAACTTCCGCGTGACGATCCTGGACGACCTGGGCAAGCCGGTGCTGGAGGGCGCCGAGAGCTTCGAGCTGGTGCTGCGCATGCCGCTCAACGCCGTGCTGGGGGAGCCCAGCCGCACCGTCGTTGTCATCAACGACTCCATCTCCGACTGTGAGCGTCACTCCACGACAGATTTCCACATCAACACCACCCCCCTGACCCCGACCTCACGTCAGAGTGAATGAATCGATGAATGTATTTTTAAATCCTTTATATTAAGTTCACTTGCGTGCTTGCTTGCTTGCGCGCTTACGACCGTGCAAATCTTTCGGTCGTTTTTTAACCCACTTCCCGTGATCCAATCGAGCACACAGACTCGTTGTGCGTGACAATTTATTTTGGTGAAAAACTTTTTCCAAAATTTTACACTTTTTAGGAAAAAATAAATTATATTTAATTACCAATTGCTTAATGGTGGCGGGCAATCATCTGACCCATAGGTGGCAGCCATCTCAAGCCAGAGGACGAGAGGACTCTAGCCGCCACGCATATAAAGGATTTATAGTGAAAAACTTTGTTTTTACGGGTTAATTTTTTTGCATTGTGTTTGTATTTTATTACTTGGAATGAAAGGCCGTGGTCAGTTAGAATTATTTGACAATCGATCACTTTCATGGGGAAGCAATTTATTAAGTACAATTAATTAGATAGAATTTAATTAACAATTTCCCAGTGTGACATGGTCAACCACTGGCGTGTTTATCTCGAATCGTAGAGGTTCCTGGTTTGAGCCCTGCGGCGACTCTTACTAATACTGTGGGTGTATGAGACACAAAAACATATTCTTGCCGTTTACTTTACAATTCGACGTTAAAGATCCAATGACGGCATAAAAAAAAAGGCCATGGGCAAAAATTTGCCAAATTACCTGAAAATTATTTCATTGGTAAAAAGAAAGCCCACGTGGCAACATCGCACCGAACTGGCAGACCTTTCTCGTCTGTGAAGCAAAGCGCCTCTGTGACAGCCTGGCGCTACGAGAATCACGTGATACCAAACGCACTCAATTATTATGATATATTCTTAGGTTTTTTCGGTAAAGTCACGTAGGTAATTTTTTACCTACGTGACTTTGCCGAAAAAACCTAAGAGTATGAATCCTTGCAGTCACGAAAGCTTCAAATCTAGAATTATTATGATCATTTACACGAGTGTGGCTCTGCGTTATTCGTCGCCCTCCCGTGTCGCCGCCGGCCCCCCGACAGTGCCGAAGGTGCAGTTCAAGGAGGCGTCGTACTCGGCGCAGGAGAACGACGGCACGGTGTCGGCGGTGGTGTACCGCAGCGGCGACGTGAGCCACCGCTCGTCCGTGCGCTGCTACACGCGGCAGGGCAGCGCCGAGGTGATGGCCGACTACGAGGAGCGGCCCAACACCGACGACTCGATCGTCTCCTTCCTGCCAGGTGCGGCCATGGGACCGCCGGGGCCAGTGTGTGTGTGCATTATGGTTCTACGGGGGATCTTTGTCTTTGTTAGTGGGGAGGGGTAGTGTCGCTACAAACCCGGCGGACCGAGTTCGATTCCCGCTTACGGCCACCGACAGTGACGATTATCTGAACCGGTCCTGGGCCTCCTGTAATGAGTACCCGGTACGGTGCGTAAAGATCACCACGAGGGAGACAAAGGCAGCCGTGAGTGGTGCTGGCCACCCACCCCCTCGTGTGCCGTGCCGGCCTTCAAAGGTACTCGCTAACAGCACTTGGCCCAACCGTCTGTTAACGCTATATAGGGGATCTCTGTCTTTGTTGGGTGGAGATGGAGGTACATTAGCAAGTGGACTACTTTTTAAAGCAGAGAGCCGCTTCTTGCTTTTCCAAGTATGCACCAAATGTAATATCGATGTCATGCCATGAGATGAAACAGATTATTGCAGATAGGTATGGCCTTGGAAGTTGACATCACAGAAGAATTTCTGAAATAGTTATCTCTTCAATAATTAATTCGAGGCATGCCAGGGTCACACCTTTTGCGTGTCGTGCAGAAAATGTTTGTCTGATGTGTCACCAAAACCAAAAAGATCATTTTCAGAAAATGTAATTAAGTTCAATAAAGTGAAGAACTTTAATATCATGGGGTTTTATGAAGCCGTAGATATCCTGACTGAGACCATAAACTCAATCAACATCAGAAGCTGATTTAATCGTGGGCAGCCAAAACCCATATCCATATTTAGAAACATGCATTTCGAGCATTTGGCTGCTATACATTTCCACATTTTAAGCCACTGCATTGGGCAATCATTTGTGGTCACGTCGTTTCTGCAAAAAGAGCTATATAGCTCAGTGGACCTTACCTGGCAAGACAAAAAAAAAGTGCAGTTTTTGTTTAGATTCAAACCGCCAGGGTCTGAGCGAGCGGCGCCGACTCGTTGCTGTGAGCCCCGAGCCACGCGGCCACACTGAGCTCCGCTCCTTCGACGCGGCTGCGTGATCGCCGCCACCGCCGCCGCCGTCTCCCCGCAGGCGAGATAGAGAAGCCGTGCACCGTGGTGCTGGAGGACGATCAGCTGCACGAGGAGGAGGAGGAGCTGCGTCTGGTCCTCGGCTCGCCCAAGAGCGAGTCGCCCTTCGGGGCGTCAATCGGCGAGCAGAATGAGACGGTGATCAAGATCAAGGATGACACCGACAGTAAGTGGCGCCTGCTGTGATGTCGGATTATTAAAACAACTAAAATATCATTGGACAGAGCTTGGGGTTGCAATTGTTGGAGAACAAAAATCACGCATTTTATGAAGTTCATTTAAAATCTCTGAAGCTGAGAAATAATTGGGTGAAATATGGTGACGCTCATTAAACTGTAATTCCTGCAGGTAGACATTCACGATGAATGTTTTCGCAGAAGTGTCTGTTCGTCAAAAAAAAGTCAGTGGTTGGCAGCTCCACTAGGCACTGCGTAGTGATCATCTCCTTTTTTAGAATCTTGAGTGAGTGGTGGAATTGTACATTGAGCGAAGCAAGAAAAATATCGTACAATGCTTTGCTGTAACTCTGAGGATTCCACATCTTAGCCGATGCGTTTGCAGAGATTTTCTGTAAACCCATCGTCACCGAGTTGTCTCCGCGCGTCCTCCCCCCCTTCCCCACCGCTCGTCGCAGAACCCATCATCAGGTTCAACGAGACCAAGTTCAGCGTGAAGGAGCCCACGGAGGCGGGCGGCGTGGCGGTGGTGCGGGTGCCCGTGGTGCGGGTGGGCGACGCTTCCAAGCTGTCGGTGGTGCGCGTGCACACCAAGGACGGCTCAGCCACCTCTGGGGAGGATTACCACCCCATCTCCGAGGGTGAGTCCCCCAACCACGCCTTTAACACAGCATGTGTGTGTGTGTCCCCTACCCTCATCCACGTGTTCCTCTCTTGCTCTCTGAACTCTCGATGTAAGTCCTAGCGTTCGGTGGGAAATGTTAGACGGGACTGTTTTCATGGAGCTTACAACGTATGAATATTGCAAACTCGTGATAAAATAGGTTTTAAGCGTTGCGCATTTATAAATGTACGAACTCACGTACTCTGTGCTTTTCTGTGTACTTTCATGTTTTTGTTCCATCTACTTTCTTTGGCTGTGATTGTGAACAATACCAATGCTGATTGTGGTAGAGAATTGGCAATGTGAGCTGCCTGTTGTAAAGTGGATGTTGGGCATTATGTGACGTATTTGGACCACCACCACTACTCAAATTTTTTTTTACAATTACCTAAAAATGTCCTCCATAAATATGATTGTCGTGATCTGTATTGCATAAATACCAATGACTATTAAATAGCTTTAATGTATTCTTGGTTCTTTCGGTAAAGTCATGTAGAAGGAAAATAATAAAATAATATTTATATAAAACAATAAAAATTCTCACGATGTTTCGACTGCAACACAAGCAATCATCATCAGGTGTGAAATCCACAGAAAAAAAATTTCTTTCTTGTTTTATATTAATATTATTTTATTATTTCCCTTCTACGTGACTTTACCGAAAGAACCAAGAATATGAATCCCTGCAGTCACGAAAGCTTTAAATCAAGATTTAGCTTTAATGTGTTGAAATTCATTAAATGCATTCCATTGAAGGTAAGTGATTTTGATTAGGTATGGGACTGAACTTGTAAATCATCGTCATTAGCATTGATATAATTGTCAAGTGGTACTGTCTGTTGCTGATGATGCTGCTGATGTAATTCGCTGCTGCTAGAGCTGGAGTTTAAGGAAGGAGAGACGCAGCACTTTGTGGAGGTGGAGATCCTGTACGATGGTGAGCGGGAGATGAGAGAGGCCTTCACCATCCACCTCAAACCGGACGAGAACATGATCGCTGAGACACAGGTAGCACCTCATCCACCAACACTCCACCACCACAACCGCCAACACTCCACCACCACAACCGCCAACACTCCACCACCACAACCACCTACACTCCACCACAACCACCTACACTCCACCACAACCACCCACTGCTTTACCCTGACCACCAACATTCCACCACAAGCACCAACACTCCACCACCACAACCACCAACACTCCACCAACACAACCAACACTCCACCACCACAACCACCTACACTCCACCACCACAACCACCTACACTCCACCACCACAACCACCCAATGCTTTACCCTGACCACCAACATTCCACCACAAGCACCAACACTCCACCACCACAACCACCTACACTCCACCACCACAACCACCAACACTCCACCAACACAACCACCTACACTCCACTACCACAACCACCAACACTCCACCACCACAACCACCTACACTCCACCACCACAACCACCTACACTCCACCACCACAACCACCAACACTCCACCACCACAACCACCAACACTCCACCACCACAACCACCAACACTCCACCACCACAACCACCTACACTCCACTACCACAACCACCAACACTCCACCACCACAACCACCAACACTCCACCACCACAACCACCTACACTCCACCACCACAACCACCAACACTCCACCAACACAACCACCTACACTCCACTACCACAACCACCAACACTCCACCAACACAACCACCTACACTCCACTACCACAACCACCAACACTCCACCACCATAACCACCTACACTCCACCACAACCACCCACTGCTTTACCCTGACCACCAACATTCCACCACAAGCACCAACACTCCACCACCACAACCACCAACACTCCACCAACACAACCAACACTCCACCACCACAACCACCTACACTCCACCACCACAACCACCTACACTCCACCACCACAACCACCCAATGCTTTACCCTGACCACCAACATTCCACCACAAGCACCAACACTCCACCACCACAACCACCTACACTCCACCACCACAACCACCAACACTCCACCAACACAACCACCTACACTCCACTACCACAACCACCAACACTCCACCACCACAACCACCTACACTCCACCACCACAACCACCTACACTCCACCACCACAACCACCAACACTCCACCACCACAACCACCTACACTCCACCACCACAACCACCAACACTCCACTACCACAACCACCAACACTCCACCACCACAACCACCAACACTCCACCACCACAACCACCTACACTCCACTACCACAACCACCAACACTCCACCACCACAACCACCAACACTCCACCACCACAACCACCTACACTCCACTACCACAACCACCAACACTCCACCAACACAACCACCTACACTCCACTACCACAACCACCAACACTCCACCACCACAACCACCTACACTCCACTACCACAACCGCCAACACTCCACCACCACAACCACCTACACTCCACCACCACAACCACCTACACTCCACTACCACAACCACCAACACTCCACCACCACAACCACCTACACTCCACTACCACAACCACCAACACTCCACCACCACAACCACCTACACTCCACTACCACAACCACCAACACTCCACCAACACAACCACCTACACTCCACTACCACAACCACCAACACTCCACCAACACAACCAACACTCCACTACCACAACCACCTACACTCCACCACCACAACAACCAACACTCCACCACCACAACCACCTACACTCCACCACAACCACCCACTGCTTTACCCTGACCACCAACATTCCACCACAAGCACCAACACTCCACCACCACAACCGCCAACACTCCATCACCACAACCACCAACACTCCACCACCACGAACACTCCACCACCACAACCGCCAACACTCCACCACAACCACTAATGCTTTACCACAACCACGATGTGAAACCACCAACCACCAATACTTCACTATAGCCACAAATGTTCCACTCCGACTGCAAACACAACCACAACCACCATTGTTCTGGGAAGTCTAGCCACATGTTTATTGCGAGTTGCAACCATCGACTACCATTTAATAAACAAATGCCCTGTGTTACGTTAACAGGGCATGGCAAATCCAACGTATGCGCCAATGATTTACTCTCCTACGTGAAGCCACGAGCCAGTGGAGCTCACGGCGTTGCGCGGTTTGGTGCCTTTGGTGTCCCCTCTCCTCCCGGCGGTGCTCGCGCGCAGATGAGCCGAGCGATCGTCTACATCGAGGAGATGGACAGCATGGCGGACGTGACGTTCCCGTCGGTGCCGCAGGTCGTGTCGCTGCTCATCTACGACGACACGTCGCGTAGCAAGGAGAACGCCCACCCGCACGCCGGCTACCCCGTCGTCTGCGTCACGGTCCGTGTGTTGTTGCGCCCTTCGCGCGTTCACCCGATGGTTGCAGGGAAGGTTGAAGGAATTAATCGAAGGCTCTTTATTCCGAATGAACAGGCGCTTTGCTGAAACGCACGACTCGGGGATACAGTCTCCATGCCCACCATATGCCGCACTACCGCGACCCGGAGGCAAACGCACATAGCCGATGCCGCCCCCCGCCTTGATTCCGAACTGTCCTGAATGATGACTGATTTTAAATCGGGTGCCTGATTTGTCAGCGCGCCGTTCCACAGCGCACGTTCGTTTAGTCGCCACTTTTTATTCCAGTCACAGTCTTGTGGCTCCCCATCTTCCCAGACCCAGGGGCCACGCGATTTCTCAAATTAAATTTAATTGACCACCGTGTTTTATGGATATTTGTTTAAATATATATTTGTATCTGCAACGGTTCCACGGTGGGGGCACTTCCCACGGCATTGTGGACGCCCGGTGGTCCGTCGAGCAGAGCATTAAGCGCTACGGCTCTAGCCGACGACAACCTCTGGATTTTTAGTCGAAGGTTTTCTCTTAGTCTGGTCGACTAAAGCACTCAAACGTTTCGTCGACTCTGAGTTTATAAATGTTGGTGTGAGGGGCGCGTTATTTTTCCTACCCCAATATTATCAGCCAACCAGTGAACTTGGTAAAAAAAAAAGTTACTAAATTATCTTAGTCCACATCTTCATTTAGACTCGTTAATTTTGTCTCGTCAAAGTCCGTATTACTTTAATCCCTGGTGGGCAGCCATAGGCACCGTCACGCTTGATGATTTTCGCCCACTTGTGGTCATCGGTGACCAAAATAACGCACACTTTGTGGTTGAATATTTCCATCACTAATGTGAACAAAATAAGCATTGCTGCAGCCTTGTTGCACTGCGAACGCTGTTTCGCAGGTCTCAGCCAAGTATTCTGCATTTCCTGAGACCTGAGAAGGTTGGTGCAGTGCAACCGTTGCTATCTGTCGGTCGTGATCGGCGATTCCATTTGCTCCCCGTTTGCACGCCCCGCTCCCCCACCCCAGGCGTGCAACCCCAAGTTCTCGGAGTACGACAAGACGGGTTCCATCTGCTCGGTGGAGAACATCAACGACACGCTGACGCGCTACCGCTGGCTCGTGAGCGCCCCGACGGGGCCCGACGGTGTCACGAGCCCCATGCGGGAGGTGGACACGGACACGTTCTTCACCAACACCAAGAGCATCACGCTCGACGCCATCTACTTCGCCCCGGGGTCGCGCGTGCAGTGCGCCGCCCGCGCCGTCGGCTCCACGGGACAGGAGGGCCTCGAGCTGCTCAGTCCCATCATGATCATCAGCAAGGAGGAAGGTGAGGATAGATGGATGGATGGATGGATGGATGGATGGATGGATGGATGGATGGATGGATGGATGGATGGATGGATGGACAATCACATAGCCAGATGGCCATCCAGACAAATTTGACAGCCAGACAGACGGAGAGGTACCCAATGAGACAGCCAGCCAACCGGCCGTCCATTTAGTTGAGGCCTATTTATCAGTTAGTGACGTTCAAAATGCTCAATGTTGAGCCTACTTTGGTCAATGATAAATCTATAAATGGTCCATCAAAATATAGGAATGGTAACTATAGCAGCTCTGTATCCAACAATGTAACTGTTGTAACTGTTGCTCTGTACCCTGTAACCCTATGCCGTGTACTTAAATGAATACATGACAGAGCCCTGTGGTCAGTGTTAACATTTACTTAAAATAGGCCCTGCGATTCAAGCCAGTCAATGAGACAGACAGACAGACAGCCAGCCAGATTGACAGACAACCATCCAGATTGCCATCTAGAAAGCCTTACAGCCAAATGGATACATAGCCAATCAGCTATCTAGGCACCCCAGCCAGACTGACAACCAGTCACATCGCCAGCCAACCACTCGGTGAGCCAGATTGTCGGTGTGACAGCCAATAAGTCAGTCAATCAATCTTTCGGCCACCCACACAGCTAGCGAGCGTTTATTCTCGTCGTCTGAAAGTTATATCCAGCTTCTACTATTGACTGAGAGATGGCTGTGTGTTGCTTGGTAATGTGAAAATATTCCTCCGTGGCTCTGCGGCATCTCGATTCCGACAGGGCTTTGCCAGCCGCGAATTCCGGGCACAGTGGGGGCCGAGCCCTTCTCGGCAAAACTGCGCTACACGGGACCAGACGACCCCGACCACCCAAACCTTATCAAGCTCACCGTAACCATGCCCCACATTGACGGTGAGCACTCGCCTCGTAGCAGCAAGCACCTGGGTTCGATCGCCCGACCCAGGCGCCTTTCTGCGTGGAGTTTTTTTGTGTTCTGCAACCTGTTTTGTGTGGGGTTTCCTCCACATTCTCTGGCTTCCTCCCATAGCTAAAAAATAAACCAATGCTGAAATGTTACCTGTTATTTACCTAGTTAGGTGTACACACGGCCGCAACATCGCCCCATTTCCTCCTCCAAAAACTTGGCAAGACCCTGCGAAAAAAAGGGTTCCGATTTAAACATGTGTAATAAAATATAATAAAATGCGAATAAAAATGTACATTCAGGCTTCACTGTTTCATTCTGCCCCGCTCCCCACAACAACTCTATTTGTGTCCAGAATGTTGACAAGATTTATCTTAAATTTTCAAAACAATAAATCATATAAAGCTTATAATTTATGCCATAGGTCTCTATGTTCTCCTGATTGGCGTGCTAATCAGTGGTCTAAGCAGGACATTTGGACAATTCCTTGTTGAGTGTGTTTGTGCATTGGAGAAAATCGGAGTGGCTGGAGAAAACTCATGCATACGAGGAGATAACAGTCAAAACTGCCCGTACGTCGGTCAGCAACCTGTTGCTGTTCTTCCATCTCCTGATCACCTCACAGACCCTGCAGACTGGGTGTCTCCCGGACAAGACAATCTCTATATTCTTGGTTCTTTCGGTAAAGTCACGTAGAAGGGAAACAATAAAACTCTGCCTCCAAAATACTGAACGGCGCCGCACTCAATGTCCAATTGAATCGAGGCTCTCCAACCTACCCGTCTCTCTCGCACGCAGACGCCACAAATCGGGCCCCCATCCACGCAACCGAAGCTGCAAAGTTTTAAGTAGCCCGCACCCCAATCAATGATCCTCTCCGCAGGAATGCTGCCCGTCATCTCCACGCGTCATCTCTCCAACTTCGAGCTGACCCTGAGCCCCGACGGCACCCGCTCGGGCAACCACAAGTGCTCCAACCTGCTGGACTACAACGAGGTGCCGACCCGTTACGGCTTCCTCACCGAGTCCACCAAAGACCCGTCGGTCATCGGCGAGACGCTGCCCTACCAGTACAGCAGCTCCCTGCGGGGCGCTCGCACGCTGCGATTCTACCGCGGCCTCGACGTCGAGTCGTGCCTCTGGGAGTTCAACAGCTACTACGACATGTCGGAGCTGCTGGCTGACTGCGGCGGAACCATTGGCACCGACGGGCAGGTTCGTCCGTTAGTTTGTCCGTTAGTTTGTTCGTTAGTCTGTCCTTTTTGTTCGTGCAGCGGCTTCAGATTGTGAAGAGGTTAGGATTGGGCTGGAGGACAGAAGGCTCCATTTAAGTCTTTGCCCCAAATCCATGCCAGCCACACGAAGCATAAGTCAATGGCATGAACAAAATGCATTTTTTTTAAACATATTTCTGCCTATCCCTGAATCTGAAAACGAAAAATACTGGTCCGATTGTTTCGTGATTAACATTCCACAAAGTAGAATGGCACTTCACAAGGTGCTAGTGTTGGGTGCATGCAAAGAGGCCTGTGTAAGTCAAGAAGTTATGCTCTGTGAATGCTGTTACACCACTACACGGTGCAACGTGATAGAATAATGATGCCGATGTGTAACATTGTGTTTGATGTTCAAGCATTCATAACAAAATGCAATTGTGGAATTCATAAAAAAAATTGCTAAAATGCCACATTGAAGGTTGCGCATTCACGAGTGCAACTATATACAGGGCTAATTAATATAGTGCTGTCCATATCTACCAAACTTAATGCATCCATGTCTACCGAACTTAACACATGAGTCTCACTGGAAGTGCTGAACAAGACTTTATACAATGCACATAAGCACACGACTCATTACATTTTTACTTTAATAAACACTCTTATATCGAGCATTCAACAGATTTTCTTCCATTTATAAACCTTAGCCCGTCTTTAAAATCTATCCATGGCTCTGTTTCAGTCTGTGTGCATGTGTTTAGTCTAGGTTGGAAGTATTGGGGGCTTTATGTGATTATTTCTTTGAAGGTGAAAGGAGCACCTGGTTTGTGTGTACGACGCTTAATAGCAACCTCAAAACAGCACGCGAAAAGAGATAAAAAAAACTTGAAGGGCAGCTAACTAAGATCACAAATGTCAAAGGCAACACGAGATCATAAAAGGAGACTTCCAATCAATTGTAGGAACTTAAAAAGAGACCATGTGTTATTTAGGTCCACTTAAACATTTGTTTTCACTTAACTCTATGTGTTAATGCTATCAAAAGGAATCTTTGCCCATTGTACACTTGTTTTCCCTGGGAATTTTCAAACTCTTGGACAAAAAAAAGTAAAAAGGGTGGAGAATTTACCCATAACACCTCCACATCTGTAGCGGGCATAGACATTGTGGAATGTCGGGGACTATTTTGCCCGAGGCGACATTTGTGTATAGAGACCTGGGCTGAGCCTGTTTACAGGCCTCAGCCAACACAAAAGCGAATTCTTAAAGTGTGCCTTCCTAAATGAAAAGACATCTCGAGGAAAAAAGCCACAACAGAAACAGAAAAAAAAATGAACCCAGACGACGCAAACACGGGGCAGAATTCCAGCTCGCAGCCGGTTTGTTTTAGGTTTCCAAGACCACTTTTTATTTGTTGGGCCCGGTCCTAATCCCATCAAACAGACGTGGAGCTCCTACCGGGTAAACGTTACTGAAAGAGGAGTCATTGTCACTGGCAAGGGGGGGGGGGGGGGGAGTCGGTGGGAGCGAGGTGGGGGGAGGGGGACGGAGCTTGTCCAGAACTTTGTTTGGCTTTATGAGCGAGTCAATTGACACACGTGTGGGCATCTCCAAGCACTTCCTCGATTGGGGGTCAAGAGGCGAGTGACAAAATATTTACAGGGCACGTTTGTTTGCGATTGTCCATCCCAGGTTTGTGTGCAAATTCCAACACTGCCTTCTCTCTGCTTGTCCTGGAGAAGTGGAGTGCATTAATTGTACTTTTTATATATTCAACCAATATCTATAACAGATTATTCGGTGAATACATATGTATATGCAATTTGCTAAAACATGAGGATTGACTCTTTAGGAAAAAAATGCAGTTGTATAGGCAGACATAAATATTCAATTTGCAATCTACATGGCAACTGTCTGAATGTTACATGGCTTAACTTGCTGACCCGCCCCTCCCGGACATCTGTGAAAAAGAGCTTCGTAGATCATCGGATTCCTCCAGTGTAAATAAAGATTATGAGTCTAACTTTTTCAGATAGTCATGATTCATTTTAATGCGGTTTGCCTGGCTTTTGAGTTGTCCTGAATTCGAGCCAAACTCATGGAAATCAATAGATTTGCCCCAGTTCTATTATAATCCAGTATATAAGTACTCATATTATATTAATTAGTTTCAAGTATAACATACTAATGTTGTGTGTACAAGAGCAAATGCTTGTGGTGCTTCCGATTTAAGTGTAGCATTTAAAAAAAAAATGCAGACATTGCGCCCGTGTGCTGCACATGTACCTAACGCACCCACCCTCTCTCACTGCAGGTGCTGAACCTGGTGCAGTCGTACGTGACGCTGCGTGTGCCGCTGCACGTCTCCTACGTGTTCCATTCGCCCGTGGCCGTGGGCGGCTGGCAGCACTTCGACCTACAGTCCGAGTTGCGCCTCACCTTCGTGTACGACACGGCCATCCTGTGGAACGAAGGCATCGGCAGCCCTCCCGAGGCTGAACTGCAAGGTGAGCTCAGATATAGATACCCCTTTTTCCACTGGCGTAACCGAGCCGAGCCGAGCCCAGTGCGAGGCCCCCCTCACACATGATCGGTGGTATTCCATTGGCTATTTTCTGTGCCGATCCGGAACCAAATTGTGCTACGCTGGCCTTACGAGACATCTGAATTCGTCTCGAGGCCAAGCAGTGCAAGGGATGTGCACTTTCCCACCTTTGCAATCGCTTGTAATTCCCTCCACTGCCAACGGTCTTGGGCGGTGGCGGTCGTCGTTTTGAGAGAGCTGCTTAGCTCAACGGGGCCTCACCGGCTGAAAGTAAAAAAAAAAGTCACGGTCTGCGTTTGGGTTGGGCTGACGAGGCTTTTGTTGCGCGTCACGTCAGTCGGTACAGCTCAGCCACGGCGTCACCGTGTCACCTGCACGTGCCTCAACTTGTTCATCGCACGCGATGTCAGTGGCATGGCTCAGCTTCTGCGGCGTAAAAGAAAAATCAGTGCGGCTGTGCGGCGCCTGCGAACGCAGAACAACGGTGCCAGCCAGCATTGTCCGTCGGTCCAAATGTAATGGAGAGAAGACACGTTGCGACAGGAGTGATATTTTCTTGGTTCTTTCGGTAAAGTCGCGTAGAAGGGAAATAATAAAATAATAAAAATAAAACATTATAAAATAATTCTCAGTGAGAATTATTTTATTATGTTTTATTTTTATTATTATTATTTTTTTTTTTATTTCCCTTCTACGTGACTTTACCGAAAGAACCAAGAAGATGAATCCCTGCAGTCACGAAAGCTTTACATCGAAAGGAGTGATATTGCTTGCTTATTGGACGTTTCCATTGCCTGGATCTGTAATGTTCCTGCTTGATGTGCTCTTCCGCAGGCTCGCTGTATCCCACCAGCATGCGCATCAATGGCGAGGGACGCCTGGTTGTCAACTTCCGATCGGAGGCTCGATTCCGCGGGCAGTTTGTCATGTCCCACGCAGGTTTGTGGCGTCGCTCCAAGCCAGAGAGTCTCTTCTATACCACCCTGTTAGCTGCGACTTCTATTATCCGCTATGAAGATTATCCACCAATACTTTTATATTTCTATTGTCCGAATCAATCCACGGAAACTCCCGTTATCCAAGGATGGATTCTTCCTATTGTCTGCATTAATCCGTGTAATTCATCCCATCGTCCGTGTTTAGCCAAAGACGAATTGCCCAGAAGTGGTCTCCCAGGAGCGTGAGGCTCGTCCGATCACCCGGGTTATTTACTTCGCATGGAAGTGGTGCAAATATATGTTGGTGTTCATCTGTGGGTGAACCGCATGGATATTTTTGAAGATAGGCACAGAAAACGAACATGTACTGCTCCCATTTTTGTTTTTGTTTTACAATCGACACTATGTGGGTGGTGGGGGTTATTTGACCATACTTCTCCATGCTGGTCCGTGCGGGTTGGTGTACAAAGGGTTACAAGTCGTGGGACCCTAGAAACACGCAACAGTAGATTTTGTGGAACTTCCTCTGCTGGTCACCATGTAGTCCCGCAGCGCCGTGGTCATCCTTCCAAGATGCACAGATAATGAAATCCCCTAACAGCGCACCTTGATAAGTGTCGAAGTATGGTGATGGCATCACCGGCAAGATAAAGGCAGGCTTGGTGTGAGTGGTGTGTCCATGTCACGCCCCTCATCTTCCGCGTAGACCTTACCTTATTCTTATTCAGTTTTACATTCATAGACATAATTTCATCAAGGTGTTTAACATTAAGAAAATATATAAATGAAGAAATTATTTATATGGCGGGGGCATGGAAGAGATGAGGGATGGGTGACCATGATGAAGGGGCGGGGGGAGGGAAGAGGGAGAGAATTGGAAATGGAAAATAGGTGAGATTCATAGGTGCTCGCCAAACAGAAGTTTGCCCGTACCCTCTGTAAGGCTCCGTCTTCTTACGTCACCCGCAGGCACGTCACTGTCGGCCATGGTGATGTCGACGGACCACCCGGGCCTCACGTTCACGCTGTCGCTCGTGCGCAGCGAGGCCACGTACAACCGCCCCGAGCAGCAGTGGAGCTTCACATCCGACTACGCGGTGAGGGCCTGCAGGAGACCTGCACTGCACACACACAGGCAGATAGTGGCTGGCACGGTGGTGGCAGTGGTGATGGTGGCTGTCGTGGTGATGGACGTGGTGGTGGTGATGGTGGCTGTTGTGGTGATGGATGTGGTGGTGCTGGTGATGGTGGCTGTGGTGGTGATAGACGTGGTGGTGGTGATGGTGGCTGTCGTGGTGATGGACGTGGTGGTGGTGGTGATTGTGAAAGTGATGATGATATCAGTGGATGTGGCGGTGGTGATGTTCCCAGTGGTTGAGGTGTTGGTGATGGTGGCGGTTACAACGGTTGTGCTCGTGGTTGTGGTGCTGATGACATTGGTGGTGGTGATGACAGTGGCGTTTGTGGTGTTGGTGGTGGTGGTTATAGTGGTGACACTAGTCGTGGTGGCAGTGATATTGGCCGCATCAATCTCCATGGAGATCAGTCGTATTAATAATTGTAGATCTGTGTGATGCCACGGCAGTGTATTGTTGCTTTGACCGCATTTACTTTTAAAATAACTGTGCGATGAAAAATCCAGCGCAGCTCATTGGGAGCAATGGCTCTTCCTTAAAGCGGGGGGGGGGGGGGAGGGCCAGCGCCAAAGCTCAGCTTATGTCAAGCTTATTAGATTCCAGTTATAAGACACCATTTATATCCATGATAAACTCGGTAATGTGAACGGTACAAGTGACCCAACAGACATTTATTTATAAACGTTAGACATAGAGAGGGGTAAATAGATACATTACACCGAGTGAGCCAGACAGACGAAGAATGCCAGCGAGCAAGTCAATAACTCGCAAGTTGAAGTAGTGAACAATTGCAGGCGATTGTGCATCATGCAGCGTGCACACAGAGGCGTCGCTATAGGCTGTGCACAGCCGTGTAACTGCACCGGAGTCAATGGGCCAGAGGTGCCCCAAGCACTGTTTTCAGTTTCAGTTTTCATTGATTAGGTATAGCCCTGTGAGCCATTCGGCTCTTGAATCGGGTGCAACCGCAACTGGGCTGTGAAGAGAGGGACAATTGGAAAGGGGGTGAGGAGGGGGTCCCCCTTTAATTCCTTGCACCGCGGACCACGTTGCACCACCGCGTGTCTGCCCGTGTGCGTGTACGTGCTGTGCGTGTCTGTGTACAGGTGCGCGACTACTCAGGCACCTACACGGTGAAGCTCATCCCGTGCACGGCGTCGCCCAACCAGGAGTACAGCATCCCTGCCGTGTGCAACCCTCGCGAGCCGATCACCTTCCACCTCGACATCCGCTTCCAGCAGGTGTGTGGCTGGCTGGTATCATCAGCATCGCTATCATCACCCCAGTGTCATCATCACAGCAGTGTCATTGCCATCATCGCTATCATCACCCCAGTGTCATCATCACAGCAGTGTCATTGTCATCATCGCTATCATCACCCCAGTGTCATCATCACAGCAGTGTTATTGTCATCATCGCTATCATCACCCCAGTGTCATCATCACAGCAGCGTTATTGCCATCATCGCTATCATCACCCTAACGTCATCATCACAGCAGTGTTATTGTCATCATCGCTATCATCACCCCAACGTCATCATCGCCATCATCACAGCAGTGTCATCATTGCCATCACACAAATGTCATCTTCACCATCCTCATCGTCGTTGTTTGCCATGCGTAATTCACAACACCGGTCGCAACATTCAACCTCCGGACACACGTTTGCTGTTTCACCGGATAGCCAGTGTAGTTTCATGTCCTTGGGAAAAGAATGATTCAATACAAAACAACGACAAGTAAAGATTGTAAAATCAAATGTTGAAAATCCCCCAGTATAAATGCAATATATATCAAATGATAATCGACAAGATCCGTTAAATGTTTTATATCGGATTAAGGACAGAATCAACAATGGTTAATGCTTACAGGATGTGGTCATACACATGGATTAACAAACACGTGTTAGCTGAGCTTTAGAGGCAACCGGGGAGTTGTTTTTTCCTCCAAGTTTTGGAGGCAGAGCGTACCGCACGCGCAGAGCTGCACAAGAGAAGCATTTGATGCACATTCCCATGGAGTGCAGAGGAGCTCAGCAGCTCCTGAGTCTGCTGGCCCAACGGGTGAACAGCCAGAGGACAAAAAACGTGGAGCCCTACCATGCAAGATCCGGGCAGTCAGCAGATGTCCACGCAAAACTCCTGCAAGAAAGGGCAGCGTGCAGGGCAGCAAGTAGGCTGCCCGATGATCCTGTGAAGAGTATTTTTTTGCGTTATCCCCTTGTACGTATTACGCTGAGAGATGGGATGAGGAGCACATCGATGAGGAAACAGATTGAAATTGAGGACCTTGTATGGATTGTTATGAAACGCGGGTGGGATTGCGTAGGACTCGTTGCTAGAAGGGATGGATGGACGTCGATGGAATGGCAGGCAAACTTTATAACACACCAGACAGGACAACACACCATGAATATGTAGCAATGAGATCAGTTCATACAGATGTAATGCGGGCGTAAGCGACCTTCCGGAGGTGACGTCACGGGGGGTGGAGTCATGTGACGTGGGGGTAAGGTTCGGGGCTTTAAGCGGGTAAACCGGAAGGGGAAGGTAGTCGGGGTGTGAGCGGAAAAGAGTGAGGCCACGCGGGCAAGTGTGGAGAGGGGGGGCGCCGACGGCGATCGGGAGCCAACCCCGAAGATAAGAGGAAGCTGCGGAGTGGTGTGCAGCTGGGGAGGAGACAGCCAGGAGGGCTGCGTGTTAGAGGCAGCGGTGTGGCTGCCAGGAGGAGCTGCGGAGAGAGAGAGAGAGGGGGCTGCTTGTTAGAGGCAGCGGTGTGGCTGCCAGGAGGAGCTGCGGAGAGAGAGAGAGAGAGAGCAAGAAGCTGTGAGAGCTGCGGAGGGAGAAGAGCAGCAGAGAGTACAGCCAAGGGGGGCTGTGTGAGAGAAACAGCAGCGGAGCTGCTGTTGTGGATCGGGCCGACATTGGAGTCAGCACCGTGGAGAAGCTACAGAGTAAAGACAGCCGTGTGGGTGTACAGCACGAACCGAATAATAAAGGACACTGAGCCAGACATCGTGGTCCAGTCGTTTATTACACTGGTGTCAGAAGTGCAACGGCATGTCGAAACAAGTGAGGAAGAAAGTTAATCCGGCGCCTGCATCGGCTTCTTCGTCCGACGACGACGAACTCCCTCCAACCGCGGATCCTGTTGGGGTGGTGGAGGAGAGCCCGGCTGAGGAGACCACGGGAACGGGAGTGGAGGATGTTGGCGCGGTGGCGGGTCCGTCGACATCATCAGACGCGGATCAACGATGGCAAGCGATGGCGGTACAACTGGAGGCACTTAAGGACGTCCTGGCGCATCTATGCCATCTCGTCGCGCCAGGGACGATGGATGATGCAAGTGGTGCTCCGCGGGCCGCCACGTTGCCTGTCCTGCCGCCGCCATTGCCCACGCGGCAAGAGGCCGCCATTTTGCGCGCTCCGTGGCGCCAAACCGCCATCTTGGCCACGCCGCGGGCCGACGCCATTTTGAATTTGCCATCACAACCACCACCATTGGAAGACGGCGGGAAGAGGAGTCGGAGTCGCCACCTTACAACAGTTAAAGAATTTTCCGTCGGTGGGGACTGGAGCGCGTTCGCCTGCCGCTTCTTGGCGGCGGTACGCACAGCAAGATGGACCGATGCGGAGGCTTTGGAGGTGTTGCCGACTCTCCTGGACGACGAATCTGTCCGATTCTTCCGTTCCATAGCGACCGATAAGAAGGCAACTTTACGTGGTGTTTTTCAAGAAATGGCCGATGCTTATGAGCCACCAGATGATGCGCATCGGCGATTCGCTCAACGACAACGAGCACCAGAGGAGTCGCCCGTGGCGTTCAGGGGTGCGGTGCTGGAGCTGGCCATGGCAGCTTATCCTGAGACGCCACAGGACCTGCTGGAGCCTCTCATATTAGGGAAAATGTTGGAGCTGTCTCGGGATCTAGGGATCCCCATGCCTGTGTGTGGGCATGAGAAGCTAACTTCCCGGATGGCTGCTAAGTGTCTCGATGCGCAATTCAACCTCCGTCGCTGGAAACAAGTGACGGCGTGGACGGGGGAGCCCGTCAAAGAAGAGGAGGCGCTGGGGTGGAACCCTGCGCAGGCCGTCTATGTTCCGGATGACCGGGGCCCTCAACAACTGACGGCCGCCTCCGCTCCATGGACGGGACGCGGCGGGCCGAGACCGCGCGCGGTGCTACCAGAACGGGGCCGTCAGGAGGCGAGGCCTGCGCTTCGGCGCAACGAGGCCGAATGTTTCCGCTGCGGGCGTAGGGGCCACTACGCCAGAGACTGCTGGGCCCGCTTCCCGGCTCCGCCGCAGCAGGAGGCCTCGGCACCGGTCAAGTCGGCTAAAGATCCTCCGAAACAGGCATGTCGGCACGCACCAGACACTCGGCAAGGCTTTCCACCTCACCCACCACCTGTGTTGCGCGATCCTATTGTTGTTGTTAAAGAAAGGCCATCGACGGGGCCTTGTCATTCAGTTACGCAGTGGCGCAAATTGGCACGGAGAGTTGTCGCGGCCGCTACGGGTTCGTCCACTGTACCGGGGTCCATACAAGGTGTGGACGTGCGCATTTTGGTCGACTCGGGCGCGTCTGCGACTATTATATCGGATGTCATTTTCCATCTGTTGGGCATTCCGTCGCGGGCTGTGCGTCCGGTTTATGGGTCGTGCGTCGCTGCGAACGGGGGTAGCATGGGTATCGTGGGTCAGGTGGATGCTAAGATATCTATTGGGGATGTGTCGGCCTCGGGTGTTGTGTTGATATCGAGATCTTTGGCGGTTCCTTGTTTGTTAGGCACCGATTTTTTGGCTAAGATGCCCATTTTGATCAAAATCAATGAGAATTGTATTGAACTGCCGGGGGGCCGTCAAATCTCGTTTCTGCCGTCGCCCTGGGGGCGACCTGCTTCGGCCGTACAAGTGCAGGCGCTGTCCGTCGCATCTGTGGACATCCCACCTGGTACACAGATGCTTATACCCTTGCGGTATCGGAAGCCCCTGCCTGATCGGCTAGGAGCAGTAGGGGTCTTGTTGTCACCGTCCGCCACGATAACAACCGGGTTGGCGTTAGTGGGGGCACAGACCATCGTCCGGCCGGATCAATTACCGTTTTTACAGGTGCTTAATGCGGGGGGAGAAAACGTCCGTGTCCCGGCCGGTACGGTTGTGGCACATGCCACTACGGCGTTTGCGACCCATGATTGTCCACATAGCCGGGGAGTTGTTGCTGGGGTTTCCGAGCCAAGGAGTTCGGATGATCGTTGGGTTGCTCAATTATGTGACGAAAATTCTTCCCTGTCCATGGAGCAACGTGGTGCGCTGCGTAAATTGTTGTTGACATATTCCGACGTGTTCAGCTCCGATGATTTGGATTTGGGCCGCACTTCCTTGCTTTACCATCACATTGAGACGGGCGATGCTGCCCCTATTCGATTAAATTCGCATCGGATGAGTCCTGCGGAGCGAGAACACGTACGGGGGGCAGTGGAAGACATGTTGGCTGCGGACATTATATCGCCATCTAACAGCCCATGGGGCGCTCCAGTCGTCTTGGTTAAGAAGAAGGATGGCAAATTGCGATTTTGTGTTGATTTCCGCAAATTGAATAAGATATCGGTGGCAGATGCGTACCCCCTGCCGCGTATGGATGACTCCCTCGACGCATTGTCGGGGGCTAAGTTCTTTTCCACACTGGACCTCTCTTCGGGATTTTGGCAGCTTCCCCTTGACGAGTCCTCACGGGAGAAAACCGCATTCCGTACGCCGCAGGGGTTATTTCAATTCAACTGTCTCCCGATGGGATTGAATGCGGCCCCTGCTACATTTCAAAGATTGATGGAGCTCGTTTTGACGGGGTTGCAGTGGGAGACATGTCTTATATATTTGGACGATATCATTGTCTTCAGCCGCACATTCGATGAACATTTGACGCGGCTGGAGACAGTGTTCACGAGGATGCGTTCTGCCAAATTGAAATTCAAACCAAAGAAATGTCACCTACTGCAACGGTCCGTCCGCTATTTGGGGCACATTGTGAGCGCTGAGGGAGTGTCCACGGATCCGGAAAAGACGGCGTGCGTCCGGGATTGGCCGACTCCGGCCACCGTGGGGGATGTTCGGCGGTTTTTGGGATTTGCCTCGTATTACCGAAGATTCGTGCCGGGTTTTGCGACGATTGCGAGGCCTTTGCATCTCCTTACGGGTAAAGGACGGAAGTTTGTTTGGGGACAGCCGGAGGAGGCGGCCTTTCGGAGTCTGCGTGATCTATTGGCCACGGCCCCAACATTGGATTATCCCGATTTCGATCACCCATTCATTCTTGATACGGACGCGAGTGACACAGGTATTGGGGCGGTGTTATCACAGTCTAAAGGGGGTGTAGAGCGTGTCGTGGCGTATGGTAGCCGAGTCTTGTCTCCTGCGGAAACCCGCTACTGTGTCACTCGCAGAGAACTATTGGCGGTTGTTTTTTTCCTACGGCAATTTCGACCATACCTCTACGGTCGTTCTTTTATTGTGCGTACGGATCATGCGGCCTTGCAATATGCCCTTAAAATTGACCAGCCATCCGGACAGTTGGCACGTTGGTTGGACACGCTACAGGAATTTTCCTTCCAAATTCAACATCGGAAGGGAGTGCGCCATGCGAACGCTGACGCACTTTCCAGATTACCGCGGCGCGCCCCTTGTAAATGTGAGTCGGGGACGCATAGGTGTTCGCCGATTCCAAACCCCCCTCAGCCGCTCACGTTGGCCGTCGAGAAGTCGGACACTCCGATGGAACCGGGACCGGCTGACGGGGTTTTGAATCTGCCGCGGTCTGTCTGGATCCGGGAACAGATGATGGATGAGTCATTGGTGTCCTTGCGGAAGCGGTCTGCTAAGGACGATGGGAGTCCGAGTACGGCTGTGGGGCCGCAAACCGCTCTCCGAGATGGTCTGCTTATGTGGCGGGAGGGGTTCCAGGAACGTTGGCGCCTGGTGGTACCAACGTCCTTGCGGTTCGAGTTGATTAGAACCCTCCATTGTGACACTCTCTTACATTTAGGGGTGCAGAAGACCTTGTTGACGTTGCAACGTCATTATTTTTGGCACGGCATGGCGACAGATGTCGTAGGGCACGTGCGCGCGTGCCCTGCGTGTGCACAACGTAAGCCGCCGAAACATCCTTACGTGCCGCCTCTCCAGTCGATTCAGGTGTCTCGAGTCAATGAATTGGTGGCACTGGACATATTGGGACCTTTTCCACCATCGGCGAGGGGTAATAAATATTTGCTGGTAGGGGTTGAGTACCTCTCCCGTTGGCCGATGGCCTGGCCGTTGCCCGATCAGTCGGCCGCGGCCATTACCGACGCCTTTTT
Organism: Lampetra fluviatilis; assembly: GCF_964198595.1. Lineage (NCBI taxonomy): Eukaryota > Metazoa > Chordata > Hyperoartia > Petromyzontiformes > Petromyzontidae > Lampetra > Lampetra fluviatilis. The sequence goes on from NC_136289.1 coordinate 7,079,176, forward strand.
GTTTGGGTATATTATGGATAAGGGGGCGCCTGAGAGACTCCTCACGGACCAGGGCAGGAATTTCTCTTCTAAATTATTGGCGGAAGTGTGCGCGGGCCTTGGGACTAAGAAAGTACGGACATCCCCATACCATCCGCAGACGGATGGTATGGTTGAACGGCTGAACAGGACATTGTCTGCCATGCTTTGCCACACCGTGAGTGAACAACAATCAGATTGGGATCTGCACATCCCCGGGGTGCTTTCGGCGTACAGGATGACGCCTCATGCGGCTACAGGATATTCGCCGTTTTACCTTATGTATGGTCGGGAAAACGTGCCGCCGGTGGATGTGCAATTGGGAACTGGGGTGAAGGGACCTCGTAAACCACTTCCTGAATACATTCAGGACACGGTTCGCCGAGTCACGGAGGCGCGGGAGAATGCCCGCGTGGCTACGGCCAAAGCCCAGGCCCGGAACGAGCGATATGCGCGACGGTCTGAGGGGGAGTGCCCTTGGAAGGTTGGGGACCTAGCCTGGCTTCATTGTCCACAGGTACGTCCGGGGACCTCGCCGAAATTGCACAAACCCTGGCATGGTCCCGTACGCCTCATTGCGGTTCCCAACCCACAGACAGCACGCGTCCAGATTGGGTCTCGTCGCTGGGTTGTGCATACGTCGCGCTTGAAACCATATGTTGCTCCCTTACATGATGCGTCATCCCCCAATGTTGCCTTGCCGGGGTCTGTTGCTGCTGACTCTCCCCTGCCTGCGTCCATTGATCTCGCTGGAGCGCCTGTCGTACCTGTTCCAGACAGGCCGGCCGTGACATTGCGGGGGACGAGGGGCCCTGCTCGGAGGACGCCTGCCAGGTCTGCGGGACCTTCGAGCCCTGCAGCCCTTCCGACCCAGCTGCGGGCACGGTCACAGGACAAGCCCAAGACTAACTCTTTAGGGACACGGGACGTCGGTGGACTTCCAGCTGCGACAGGGGGATTACCCCCTGTCATTCCTCGACTTTCATCGCGTTCCCGTTCTGCGAGTGGGCCGCCGACCGTCCGGGACGGGCCGGCGACCCGCACACGTTCCAAATCGCTTACGTTTCGTTGATTGTTGCTGTCTTGTTATTTTTTTCTTACAGTTGTATTTATTGCATGCTTTTGTACGATCGTTGATGTTCATTGCGTTGTTGTTGTTCTTGTTGTTACATTATATGCTTAGTGTCCTTTAGGGGGGGAAGCTCGGTTCGCCGCATTACGATTTGCTATTGGTCAGCCGAGGTCGGCTGGGATTTTTCTACGGGGGAGGGTGGTGTAATGCGGGCGTAAGCGACCTTCCGGAGGTGACGTCACGGGGGGTGGAGTCATGTGACGTGGGGGTAAGGTTCGGGGCTTTAAGCGGGTAAACCGGAAGGGGAAGGTAGTCGGGGTGTGAGCGGAAAAGAGTGAGGCCACGCGGGCAAGTGTGGAGAGGGGGGGCGCCGACGGCGATCGGGAGCCAACCCCGAAGATAAGAGGAAGCTGCGGAGTGGTGTGCAGCTGGGGAGGAGACAGCCAGGAGGGCTGCGTGTTAGAGGCAGCGGTGTGGCTGCCAGGAGGAGCTGCGGAGAGAGAGAGAGAGAGAGCAAGAAGCTGTGAGAGCTGCGGAGGGAGAAGAGCAGCAGAGAGTACAGCCAAGGGGGGCTGTGTGAGAGAAACAGCAGCGGAGCTGCTGTTGTGGATCGGGCCGACATTGGAGTCAGCACCGTGGAGAAGCTACAGAGTAAAGACAGCCGTGTGGGTGTACAGCACGAACCGAATAATAAAGGACACTGAGCCAGACATCGTGGTCCAGTCGTTTATTACACAGAGGAGAGAGATGGAATTCGGCTTTGCCGGGCCATCATCATGGATGGTGAAAGCTTGGAAAGGCATTCATCCGGAAGTGGATAAAGCATGCGCGTTATGGTGAGGGTGATTTGCGAGCTTTCTCTGGCCACTGAAGTTAAAACTGAACTTTGAGGTTCAGGACAATGGAGTTGTTCTCACCGCACCTCCGTTGAGCGTGGTTGGCTACGTACGGCGCGAAAGAAGTCCCAACATAACGTACATAGTTTAACACGTAGGCTTTCAAAAATTGTAAATGTTGTGGTTTCACTCTTCAACACATTGCACCGGTGGGCTAAAGTAGTGAACTATTTGTCTTTTGTCAACGTGACACTTTTTTGCCGATTGCCCGCCGTGTCGGGTGGTGGAGGGTTACGACACATTTATAAATAACGCGATCTGACCCAAAAACGTGTATTATGAATAACGTACATACACAGGCGTCGTTGCGAATACGATAGCAAAGGGCCGTGACATGCCGTGCTGTGTCGTCTTGTAGGTGAGCGACCCTGTGGCCACAGAGTTCAGTCTCAACACCCAGATGCACCTGCTTTCCAAGAAGGCGCTGTGGCTGTCGGACGGCTCCATGGGCTTCGGCGAAGGCACAGACACGGCCTTCACGGAGGGTAAGTGTCTACCGCGGCCGAGATCCCACACACATTGGCGGTACGCGGCTTAGTGTTTTTGTTGTTGCGCACGCTTACTCGTGTCTATGAAATATAACCACATTGTGAGCGGTGGGAAAATTTTTTTTTTTTTTAAATCTACATAAAATCTTGACTTTTAAAGCTTTCGTGACTGCAGGAATTCATATTCTTTGGGTCTTTTGGTAAAATCACGTAGATAGGTTCAATTTTTTTTTTTAAACTACGACATCGATCACAACACAAGCGGTCGTCATCAGGTGGAGAGAAAAAAATACTATTTTTGTAAAAAAGAATTTTTTACCTATCTACGTGACTTTACCGAAAGACCCAAAGAATACGACATTCTACATTGTTGAAGGTCTAAAAGCTGACGTTTGTAGACAAGGCAGATCGTAACATTATATGACGCTAAGCTCCCCACCGCTCCCCATGCGTGTGTGTATCTGTGCTACGAACCCAGCGACACGAGTTCAATTCCAGCTCACAGCCAACGCTAGTGATGATGATGATCCGAACCAGTCCTGTGCCTCTCCTAGGTCGACTAAGCCTCAAATTAGAACCTGGTGCGATGTGTAAACATCACTACTAGGGAGACAAAGGTGGCCAGGCATTGGTGCCGGCCACCCACTTGCTAGTATGCCATGCAGGCTGCTACTCGCTAACAGCACTTGCCCCAACAGTCCGTTCAGGCTACAAGGGGGAATCTTCGTCTTTGTCGTTGTCTGTGCCGCTTACAGGCAGCACGATATACGGCCGAGTGATGGTGGACCCGGTGCAAAACCTGGGCGACTCGTTCATCTGCACCATCGAGAAGGTGTTCCTGTGCACGGGGGCCGACGGCTACGTGCCCAAGTACAGTCCAACGCGCGCAGAGTACGGGTGCCTGGCGGACGCGCCCTCGCTGCTCTATCGCTTCAAGATATTGGTGAGCGCTGGGTCCCGGCTGACCTCGGCATTAGCAGGACTCGCCGACTTTCCCACCGAGTCAGGCCGTAGGCACCAGATTTTGAAACACTGTTTTACCGCGCACCGCGATTTTTGTTGCGTTGTGGAATGAGATTGTGTTCCTCTTGCGTGCGAGAGGAAATTGTTATCCGAACCGCGCTTAGATAAACTTAGCCTACAAAGAGTTCATGATTTGATAGGGCGAGCAACATTGTGTGGGGAGACAAAGGTCAGCGAGATGTTCGTGGTGATAGCTGCACCACCTTCTCTTACTGCATATCGAGGCAGCATTACTGTATGATCACGTGCCATTGTACACAAACACGTGTTCCTCCCTATATATTTCCCCCAAGAAAGAAACATACATTCCTGCTCGCAACCAATGTTTGAGAATAATGGTTCCTCTTAGGAATATTTGTACCCACTTATATTTTTGTAGCAAAGCACTCTCTCTCTCTCTCTATTTGCATATTACCCTATATCCATGCATTTTGAAATGGAGCCTTAATTTTAAGACCCTTTTTCAAACAGTTGCTTGGTACATTTTCAGTATAGATTTAACTCTTCATGCAATCGCTTTGGTAAAACTTTCCCTAACCTTAACCCACGGGTCCAAATAAGTAATGTGGGTGCGGACAAACATTATTTCCACGAGAGAACAAACGTTTGTGGGGAACCAATATTCATTTTCATCACCCTATTTTTGTTTAGTATATTGTCCGCCACCCCCGTACCTCCGATGAGCGCGGTTGGCTACGTACGGTGCGACACAAGCTCAACTTACCGTGCACTCAGAATCAGCACTGGCCTCAGTGTGTAAAGCGGCGGTCTCTGGCTGGCTGCGCTTGGACGCGTGCAGGACAAAGCTCAGCCTGAGACGCAGGCCACGGTGTTTGGGAACGTCCCGTTCAACTCCCGCTTGGCTATCGACGACCCGGAGGCCCTGCCACTCGTGAAGCAGCCGGGCTCGGACGGGTTCCGCATCGACTCCACGCCACTCTTCCAGGTAGGGCCGATTCTGCCCGCCCAGGCCTCGTGCTGGAGCCCTGCGATGGATGAGCCACACAATGTCCATTTTGAACTGGATGTAATCAAGGACTACTGAGTTGTTTTAAATCAGAATATTTATTTATGCTGGAAGGAATCCGATGAGCTATGAAGCTGTTTTTCACAAATGTCCAGTAGGGGCGGGTAATAACGTTATAACAACAAACAAAACAAAAACACTATAGTAGTACGTGATAGTAGTACATGATAGTAGTTATGAGGTTCTTGGCCTGATCTATAGAAAGTTGGTGCAAAGGTAATGCTGATATGCAATGCTTGGTCCTATGCAATGATGTGTAAATTCATTAATGGAGGTGTTCTGGAAAATAATTTGCAATCCACTGAATATAATCGTCAAGAAACGATGCTTTTGTGGCAGATTAAGTGGATGAAAATCGTTAATTATTACGTTCATTACATGGCCATCTGCGAATCGATGATACGATAAAAAAAACCCAGAGTGGATCGCAAGTGTTCCCGTGAAGCTGCCAATACACGTGGGCTATCAAAGCATTTCCAGGGCACCCACTCAGATGCTACGCGTTTCACCCTCAGGTGTCCTCGGGCCGCGAGTGGTACATCCACACCATCTACACGGTGCGCTCCAAGAGCTCCGCCAACCGCGGCATCGGCAAGCGCAGCGCCGAGCGCACGCTCTTCCGCTTCCACTCGGTGTCGTCGGCGACGAGCGGCGGCGCGGCCGCGGGCGATGTCGCCCCCCTCGCCCGCCCGCTGCGCCACCGCAGGGCCGCGGGCGACTCCGGCGAGCCCTCCCTGGCGCAGGACATCGGCGAGGAGAACAGCCGCGGCACCAACATCCAGCACATCTCGCTGGAGCCCGGCGCGGCGGCCCGCCTCTCCGCCGGCCTCGACCAGTCGCGCTCGGCGGACGACCGCGGGCGACCGGGCGACCGCCGGGGCGGGGGCTCCCGGGATCGCGGCGGCGACGACGACGGGGACGCCGGGGAGGACGGGGGGGCGGCGCCGTCCGTGCCGGCGATCGTGGGCGGCGCGGCGGCCGTGCTGCTGGCGGTGAGCGTGGCGCTGTTCGTCGTCCTGGCCGCGTCCCGGCGGCGGTGGCGCCGCGGAGACGGCGGTGGGGGCGGCCGCCCGGCGGGAGGGAAGGCGGGAGGCGCGGGTCACCGGCCGCACGGCGGCGGGAGCAGCGAACCCATGATGCCGCCGCAGCCGCAGCGGCTCTACGGAGGCAGCAACAGCAGCAGCAGCAACAGCTCAGAAGTGTAACTCTCGCGCCGCTCTGCGGGTGATCTTGCGCGAGTTCGCGTCGGGAGGGCTCGTGCTCTCCACCCAGCGCATCGGTGCTAAACGTCACGACAGCCGAAGCACTCACCCTGTGGTTTCTCCCTTCCATTTTTTTTTCATTTTATTGGTTTTGAGTTATCTTTAATTTTTTTAACATTAATCAGAACTTGCAGTAATTCATTATTGGTGCTTTATATAAAAGTGAAATAATTACTGTGATAGTATTGCCTTTCTATTGAAATACATTTTTGTATGTGCTTGTTTAGAAATGTAGCCTATAGGTTTTTGGGTGTGTTTGATGGCAACTTTAAAAATGTAAAAAAAATAGCATGTAATATTGCAAGGAGTGCCGCCTGAAGATAAGGCACTTCAACATGACATTTTTTTTTTAAACCACTCCAGAGTTTCTTGACTTTATTTCATTGCTTTGTTCTCTTTGGCTTTTCTTCTTTAAAAATAAATCTATCACAGTTGACTTTCAGTATCCCACTAATGTTCTCAGGGTGACATAGATGTCACCGTGGTCTCTTCAGCATCGGGAGAAGTTGCAGCGAGTTTTCACATTTGCCTCTCGTGCCGTGCTTCTTGCCAAAGTGAGACCTTGACTTCGTGCCTCTCACGTCATGTCATCCTCCAGTGGTGCTACTCAAGTGGCTCAACGGTTTTCATGGGGCCCCATGATGGAAATATGAAGAAGAAAAAAAACGTTTATGGTTCCCAAATCACGATTTTCTACTGCTTTCCACGCTTACCACTAAACGCGACAATTGATCATTGGCCGTGGATATTCACGTTGAAATAGGCTGGATTTGTTTCGTAATTTGCAGATTGGTTGCTAGACATGATAAGCTTGGCCACAAGGAATGAAGTTGGGAGATCATTGCTTTAAGAATCATTTAAAGTTGCATGCTGCATGGTAATGGCCATCGGTCATTCCAGGCAGAGTTAAATGCACTTCACGATATCTCTTCATGGAGTGATTGTGCAATCGTCCAATTGTTCTCTCCTCAGTGCCTCTCAGTAGCTCAATGCCAAAGCTGTGTGCCAAAATATTCTCACAATTTGTAAGATAGGACACATAGAGACTGCTTTTAGATTTATATTGAATAACATACGTAAATACGCATTGTATTATTTTATTATTATTATTTTCCAGTGTAGTTTAAATATCAGTGCTTTGGCTTGATTTTTTTGAGTAACATTTGTTTTCTCTTTGGGTGACAGTGGGTTAATTTAGTGTAAATTCAGTTTTGGACTGTTTTTCTCTGCCGCTTTAAACATTTTTTTACTTCACATTGTGCTATGGTTTCTTTAAAATTACCCCAATCATTAAAAATGTTGTTAAACAATCTTATTAATCTGATGACATCAATTTCATCAACAAAAATATCCGAATAATGATGTACAGTTGCCCCCACGTATGTTGTAGAATAAAGTGTTGTGAAATGAGAAGTATGGTTGTGGAAATAAAAACTAATAAAAGCGTGACAAAAATAAACAAATAGCATTACTGAAATTAAAAAGCAACGTGCCGATAATTATCCAACACACACAGCATAATCAACTAATGTTCCACATTGAGGAGATCTGCCACCCATCTAACAAGCATGGCCGCCATGTCAGATGGCGGCCTCTGTATTGTGTAAACACCACGTTCAGCAATTGCTAGTACATCGTCACAAACAGTGACTTGTGCTTTGTTGCTAGTCTGGCAAACATGCGTCTCTAACACTGTGGCAGTGTGAAACAAGTTCTAGAGTATTCTATGGGTCTTTCGGTAAAGCCACGTAAATATCACGACGTTTCGATCGCAACACAAGCAAATCGTCTTCTATCGCTTGTGTTGCGATCGAAACGTGATATTTTTTATAATTTTCTATCTACGTGGCTTTACCGAAAGACCCATAGAATATGTATTCCTGCAGTCACGAAAGCTTTAACGTCGCAAATGTATTAACACCGCGACCTGGTTTGCGTCGCCTTGACCGCACACTTGCGTCGTTGACAGCATCTTCCTGTCTCATTATCCGTCCCTCCTGAGCCTTCGCCTCCACCTGCCACCCTATAGAACGCTTTGATTCACGTCGTGGCGATATTCGTCGCCGCACCTTTCAGGAACGCATCCCGCCGGCGTAAACCAGAGTATCACTGTACGTGTAAACGCGTTGGGCCCCACACGGATAATGTAATTGGACTGCTCGTATGTTTCGTGGGCGAGCGGACGCGGTTTTGTGTGCGTGTGTGCACTCGGGGTCCCGTGATCACTGCTTCGTAGCCGGCTAACCGACCCGTTGCCACTTGCTGATGCCTTTCCGTTCCTCTTGAGCAGTGGGTTCGTAAGCTTTGCTGCAGCCTTGCTGCAGCCTTGCAAGCCCGTTGGTTCTCGATCGTTACAACTTGTAAAGGGTTTCAGTTTGGTGTTTTAACATCTTAACACCTATTCTTGGTTCTTTCGATAAAGTCACGTAGAAGGGAAATAATAACATTTTCTTGCTGTGGGTTTCACACCTGATGGTGATTGCTTGTGTTGCAATCGAAACGTCGTGAGAATTTTATTGTTTTATTTTTTTATTATTTCCCTTCTTCGTGACTTTACCGAAAGAACCAATAATATAAATCCCTGCAGTCACGAAAGCTTTAAATCGAAATCTTGACACCAATTTTGTTGCTAGAAAAAAGGGGAAAACCTATTCTCATATTTTGGTACTGGCAAAAGAGGTCCCATGATGTAGCTTCTAACCCCGAGCTCTCATTACTCTGATAGTGCATTGTCTTTGAGCTGTGTACGCCTTTTGGCGTCCTCTGGTCTAACACCGTTTTGAGACGAGGCTCAAAAGAAAGCTGTCTGGTGTGGACCAATCAGTTTCAAAGACAATGCATATATTATCAGAGTATGTTTCTTGTTTGCATTCTGACCACAAGTATTGTGGTTAATGCAGACATGATTCCTTGTAAAAGGTTTCAGTTTGGTGTTTTAACATATTAACACCTGTTTTGTTGCCAGATAAAAGGGGAAAACCTATTCTCACAACATGTATGATGTTAATAAGTACATAGGTTTGATGAAACAAAGTAGTTGTACTTACGTGCCCATGCTAAATTTTTATTTCCATTATTTATCTTTAAAAAAAATCTGGCTATGCCTCGCACCCCCAGAAAGGGCATCTCGCACCCCCCCAGTGGGTGCGTGCACCCCAGGTTAAGAATCGCTGGTCTAGAGGCTTCCACTCTACCTGCTTGACAAATCTATTTTCTAAACCTCTACAACACATGCGTGCAAACAGCATGAAAGCAGTAAAAAAAATGGTTTTAGAGCAGAACAGAACACAAATCGTATGACTCGAGTTTTTTCAATGTTGTGGGTGATGATACCAGATGACTGGAATGATGCGTTCCAGTTCATGCTGACTTTTAACGTCATTTAATGCCATCAACGTTTACCAAATGTCATGCATCTGAACAAAAAAATGTCTACAACTCTACCGAGTTCTGTCAAGAAAAGCAGTCTAAACTTTTTCATTGCCTTAGGCATGAAGATTTTCAATGTGTCTTTTTTACGTCTAAGAGCTTGAAGAATGTGCCTTAACGTCGATGTGAAGGTTATAACGTGGTGCTGTTAATGTTTAGAATTACATGATAAGCTAAATAAGATCTTGCACTTGCACAAGGTAAACCAACGCGCGTTTTAGACATCACAGATGGCAATGTTAACGTAACTTGAAAGCGTCATCAATAAATGCTGCCCAGTGCCGCTGTTCCTAACAGTGCAGAACAATACACCTATTAGTCAAACCAAATTGTGTTAAAACACCCATTGTACTCCTCTCACAATTAGCGTGTTCTCTTAATAAGCTAACATTGATCAATGTGTTGTCAGCCGTGCCTCGGCTCTAAGTGGGCTCAGGATATGTCTGCAAGAGCATGCGAATCGGATGTTCTCACCAAGTCGCACTCTTTGCTGTGTTTACACGCATGCCAGACTCGACTGGTCAAGAGTCAAATGCAGGGTGACCCGCTCCCTAGTTTGTGGCAAACACTGCCGTTTAAATGTGCTCTCAGACCAAATGTCTGCAATATTTTACTTCTTTTTTTTACAAATACGTTTTTAATCCAGACGTATTACTTATCTGTTTTAAGGCCATTGAACATACATTGCGACAAACAATTTCTGGAAAAGCAATTCCCGTTCGGAATATCAACAAACAACAGATTATGGTAAAACACTTAAAGGTTACATAAAGGTTATGTTTTAATACCGAACTCTTTGGCCCTATACGTGAACATGTATCAACCATATAAACAATAAGATCATCCCTTAAGCCTGATTAGACTGAGTAAACCTCCTGTTAGCAAGTGCCTATTACGAACAACAACACAAAGACAAAGATCCCCCGTATAGCCTTAAGAGACTGTTGGAGCATGTGCTGTTAGCGAGCACTTATGAAGGTGTTCACACGTGCCTCTTAAATGTGTTTAGTACCAAACTACACTTGCACACATTTTTACATTTGTAATTATATAAGGTCAACTATTTAAACAAACTAAATGACGACTGAAATACTGAAGATCATGGTGAGACATTGGCAGCCAGCATTGAGTATCATTGTGTCCATGTCTAATAATTATCTTTGTACGAGCATTTCTTAAAAGAAGCCAAAGTTTTATGAATTGTACGTTCTCTCGTTCCGTGGTCACGTGGTGAAACCCTGATGTTTGAGACGTTTTCCACAGTGTCAATGGTTTTATTCATTTGCTGCGTTGACAACTTGTTGCATGAGTTTGTGGGCTGAACGCGCTGTCGTATGGCGGTCATAATAATGAAAATCGCCTGCTAAACAACGCTTGTTTCTAGAACCTAGGCCAGTTAACAGTCGTGCTACTTTTTTAACTCGAGGTTGTTGTTTTTTATGGGGGAACAGCATAACAAAAACACAATGGGGCTCAGTAACCCTAACTGTGTTGACTTTATACTATTGTCTGGAGTGTAATTTTCCAACAATTAAGTTTGTCAATTTGTTTTTTCATTCACAAACGCTCAAATCTCAATGTCTGCCCGTGTGAAATGGGCAGTGTTCCTTTTTTGACACACGCGCGTGGGTGTGTAATTTATAGCCTCCCTCAACACGTACATATATAGCGGCTGACGACGCTTTTTCTCAACCGGCGACGATGCAAAAGTATATCTGCTTAAAAGCGGCGTGCGTGAGCCTCGCTTATAGACAACGTTCCGCAGACTGCATTTTTTTTGTACTTTGATCCTTAAGTTAAATCGTGGGCAGAATGACTCTTTGCAGTGACTGGTTAGGTGCATATTTGAAGAGAGTGAGAGAGAGAAATGTAGAAGCTCGTTCGAGTGTTTTGTTTTGGCCTTGTGAGCGTCGAGCACTCCACAGTAAACACGTTACATTTTACCCAAACCACTTCGCCGTCCCCCCGTGTTTCATTGCCTCGTTGTGTGCACAAACACTGCAGGTGCAATCACGTGCGCAAAGTCATAGGCTCGGAATGACTGCAGTTAATGAGAGTGGCAGAGCTGTCGGTGTTGAGGCTGTGAGTTCGGTAAGTTGAATCAAAAAGAAATCTTTTTTTTTAAGTGACGTTCGAGAATTGTGTGCGGGTGGCTTATATGAGTGAATGCAAACATAGCGAATGCACAAGAGAACACATACAAACGTGGAACAGTGGTATCTGAACTTGGCCTCCTCTAGATCGACTCGGCCTGAAATAAACATCTGCTTTGGTGTGTAAATATCGGCATTAGGCAGACAAACGCAGCCAGGAGTGGTGCTCGCCAAACCACTGCCTCCATCTGCTGTGCCGTGCTCGCGAACAGCACCTGACCCATCAGTCTCAATGGTTATATTGGGGTCATCTTTGTTATCAGTGAGTGGAAATCTGCAAGACAATCAATAAACACGTGTTGGCAGTGGCTCAGCCACTGCGCAGGTGTCGCGTGACGACGCTGATGATGACTTTGCATTACGACTGGTGACGAGGATGCAATAACACGGGCGCACGACCGCCTCGCAAACAAGGACCGAGCACCACCAACATCTCACCGCGTAAATCTGAGACCAGTTACACCCCCTACGACCTCGCCCATCTCTGCCCCAGGCCAGACCTCCGGGCCCATTTTACTTGTGACCCCAACAAGCTGTGATTATAGGATTAAACTGGGTGACCCCGAGGCATGGGATTCACAGAGCTGGGTTAATTACAGGGCACGTGACGTGCGTCACATGCCCTGGCTCGGAGGAGGGGAAGACTGCTGCCATAGCTGGAGAGGAGAGATGGTGGTGGTGGTGGCAGTGGTTTTCTGGGCCAGGCCTCTGTGTCTCGTCTGTGCTGCAATGCGTTCTCGGCATTTAGCGGCCCATTTTACACCCACAATTGTGATGTCCGCTCGTAGAGTGTGAGAGATGCTAGGCTGATATGCGTCTGCATAAACTGTGGCTGGTGAAGTGGGTCCATTCCTGAGCAGTGCGGTGAAGTATTAGCAAATAACTCCAGAAAACGGTACGACGTTGGGATACCTTCACCCAACAGTATTCCTAAACAGCTGTGGTTGCTCTTCAGCTATTACTGGAATTAGCAATCATGCCTCTGCTTTGCACCAAGCCTGTCAATGCTGCTGCTATATCCATCATGACGTTATTTCGCCATTCGTCATGCAGCGGTTTGGAAATGTTTTATCCGACACATCCCGATGCCACGCTGGTAATTACCATTTCCATGCCTCCGTGCTTGTTGCACTGATTGACAGATAAACAGCCTGTAGAGCGGACACAGTGAGACCAGGCAATTGTCTGCAGGCGCCTTTACAATGTTAGGGCACAGCGAGCGCTGCGCTTTAGTCTGATTTTGAGCTCCAGGTTCCAGTTGATGGTGAAGCTTTGCTACGACTGCAAGATGCAGGAATTAAACCACAAGATGGAGAGTGGCATGAGATGCGGACTGCAGTTGCCCCTTCAACAGAGAATAAAACATTTATATCCAAGAATTCTTGTAAATTTAAGAGAAATCTCATCGATAACATGCAGGAATTAAACCACAAGGTGGAGAGTGGCATGAGATGTGGACTGCAGTTGCCCCTTCAACAGAGAATTAATTTGCACCCAAGAATTTTTGTAAATTTAAGAGAAATCTCATCGCAACAGGGAAATGCGTGCACGATGGAATAAAATATATTTCACAAAGGGAGCTGTGCCTTGCTCTTGCTTGTGAGAACTTCTTTGTGAGTTGTTAAATCGAAGACAATCAAAAAGCTGAAGTGTACGTGAAATTAAAGGAAAGTGTAAATGTGGAAAGTCTAAAGATTAAATGAGAAGCAAGACGCGTGCAATTGTCCAGAAGACATATCCAGACTTCCCACATCATGTCAATTGCTCATTCACGTAAAAATAACAACTCTAAAAACAAATGTTTAATCTGCGAGAAAGACAAATACAAGTATTTGTTTCAAATACAAATGTACCTTAGTAATAATACAAATTAATCAAATGTTTTTGTTACTAATGTAAAAGTTTATGCATGACATTGATAAAAAAAAATGCAACAAATATATAGATTGTTTACTTTCATATCATGTGCATAGGAGATATTTCAAAAAATGTATTCAACAATACAGTAGTTGCATATAAACAACAGTCAACCCACTATGTTTTACACTGTTGGGGTAAGTGCTCTTAGAAAACACCTATGAAGGACGGCACGGTATACGAGGGGGTGGGTGGCCATTACCACGCCCGGCCGCCTTTGTCTCCCCAGTGGCGACAGCACCAGGTACTCATGTGAGGCTAAATCAACAGAGGGGAGGCCCAGGACCGGTTCAGACAAACTCAGGTCACCCGGTTCGTAGTGCGGCACCCTAACTGCTACACTACCACTCCCCATATTGTATACAATACGCACACACACATATATATTCCATAGATATTTTTAGCAGAGATATTATTAGAAAGACATCCTGACCTCTCGGTGACAACAAAAACGCGATACACGTTTGTGGATGGTGATGGGAGATATGTGTCCATCTGTTCGTGTATCTCCTCTCCGAGAAAAAAATGTGCAGACACAAAGAGACACATCACACACACACAGGAGCATTCCAATCAACCTTCCCATTGCTGCCAGATGAGGTGGGAACTGGTGGTGTTTCCTGTTGGCGTTCCACAAATCGGTGCGCTTTGTTTCATAACACCTGCTTTGTCGTGTAGAGGATACGTTTTATAATCTGGTGTCTTAGGTTTACAAAAAAAAATACAATGGTAAATTTATATATATAGCATTGTATGGGCAATGGGGTTGACTGCAATTTTCTTTGACAGACGTTTGTTAATGTCGCCCTCCCTACGCCACGTCGCTCATGGGCGTTGCTTGATCATACTTCGCCACGCTCGTCAATGCGGGTTGGTGAAGGTGAGGAGGAGCAGGAACCGGTTCAGACATCACTCACCACTGATGTCAGCAATGGTAGAAAACAAAAACTCAGGTGGCCAGATTCACAGCGCAAACCACAGTACCAATGCTCTCCCGATTTTTTTTTAAGAGATGCCATTTGACAATTGCTTCCTGGAAGGAAACAAAGACATGATCTCTATCCAATAATAATGCCCCTTTATTTACACAGAAAAAAACATCATTGAGTCTCAAGACTTTTTGTTGTCAGGAGGACCCTGGATTGCCAATGCCATTGCTTCGATGTGGTAAGGAAACCAGAGGCCCCTGGTGAAAGCCCACACATAGGCAGGGGTAACACTGAAAGCCTCACACAGACAGATGCAATCCGTCGATAGTCTACGCTGCTGTTATCTCCTGGCATCCTCACAGTTGTGACACTCAGGATTGGAAATAAGTAAATAAAAGGCAGAGTGTACGTATGCATGTTGAACTTTTTTCGCATCGCACGTTGCCAGCAATACCAATCGGAGGTGCGGGGGAAGGATAACAAACTAAGCACAAAAAGCACTTCTAAAGAAATGGGTTTTAGATCTCGATGTAAAATTGCATAGCTCCAGTGGCTTCCTTCCTCGCGTGGAGTGGACGACATCGTCCCCTTTGAACTGAACTGCCGCGGAGTGATCACCGTGAGACGTGGCCAGTGGCCAGCAGCACGAACGGACACGCGGTCGCGGGGTTCTGATGAGACAACTCAAGGGGGAAGCAAAGTGGGAGGAGTGTCGCCACGTCGGACACAACGAGACGCGAGGGCACCCACAGGGAGAAAAGTGGCTTTGATGTATCACCCCTTTACGATAGCCCATTAATTTACCTGCCGAACGACAAAATAAAAACTGCAAAAAGTTGTTCTTTGGAGGGCCTCTCCAACGAACAGAAGCCCTCTGGGGTAACCGCTTTGAAGGCAAGCTGAGCGAGAGAGACGTTGGTCCGTGTGAGATCACAGGCACGCCGGCAGAAATCGTGTTTGAAGGCACCAAGTTTATTTTTTTGTTACAATTCCCTGCTATGTTGGTTGGTTGGTTGGAAGAAAATAAAATCGGCATTTTTTGCATACTCAACGCAAATAAACGGTGAACAAAAATGAAAGAGCACTTCGAGGGGAATTTAAAATAAAAAAGTGATTCTTGTGCGAATTCACGCAGGGAGGTTGGCTTATTCTCGTTGCATTCGTTTGTGTTTGCGACTGGCAAAGTTGCGAGGCTTGTTTAGACTGCATGTGAAATCTACACATGAACTGCTTTAAGATTCTACTGCAACCAAAGTGGATCGAGCCATTTTAACAGCGTAAACTTGTAACCCGAGTTCAATTCATTTCCACGGCTAACGTCATTGATAACTGAACTGGTTCTGGGTTATTCATCCAACCAGCAGTGACTAGCAAGGGGAAGTAAAGTCAAACTATTCTCACAACTGACTTTGCATTACATAGCAGTGGGTTCACAAAGGGCTGTACATTATACCGAAAAGCCCTGTCTATTTATTTTATTGTATTATTGCATTTTGTACATTTAAGTTTAGAATGTACAAGTAACAATCGGAGGTTGAGAATTGACTGAGCCTATCATTCCACTTGGGCTGATTAAAAACAAGTGCCGCTTTTGTTGGAAGTCGACAGTCGTCGTCATTCCGTCGACAAACTGACTTCTTCATAATATAGGTTTTTGGGTCAGATCACGTTATTTATAAATTTAGAAATAAATAACGCGATCTGACCCAAAAACCTATATTATGAATAATATTGGTCGCGAAAGCCTACGTGTTAAATTAAACTGACTTCTTGCCATGAAATGCGGAAATTCCACCACCGGCTCAGCACCACCATTGGAATTGTGGACCTTCCGTTGTTCATTCGATGTACTGTTCATTCGACGACAACTTTGCTAAAAAATGCAATGCTTTTCTTCACACAATGCGTATTTATGAATGCAATAAAATGTCAGCTCCCGCGTGTTTATTGCACGCCACTCATAGCCTCGCACACAGGAAGGTAGGACATCTGCCTCTGTTATGACCAACCACCCCCCCCCAGAACCACCAGGGCATCTCCAATTAGGCTGTGTCAACCAGACGGAGGTTTTAATGGGTACATTGTGCTGGAATGAAACCGACTGCACTCGACAGCCGATGCCTTCTAAATTGCCCGTCAAGTGTTCACTTTAAAAAATAATCATTTTCGGACATTGCGCCGTTTTGGCTGATTGCAGGTTGTCAGTGTGTCACGTGAGCAATTGGAAGTGTTTTAAGGACGGGCTATATTTTACAGGATCATTATACCAGGAGGCAAGTAGCACTTTTCTTTCTGCATTTGCTAAGCGTGCCAACTATTTTACAAGGTACTGTGACAGATTGATGTGTCTTTGCTGCCGTTCATTGAGCGTGGTGGTGCCACAATTTTACAAAATCCGCAACACGACTGAACGTTACCGTATAACATTTTGAGCATGTGAAAAATACAAAACTAAACTTTGTTTATTTTACCTGGAAGGCCCACTCAGCTTTTTATAGCTTTTTTCAGAAGTGACCTGGCCACAAATCATTACTCAACGTAGTGGCTTATCATGTGGGAATTTGTAGCAGCCAAATTCTTTAAACGCACGTTTCTAAATGTGGAGGGATAAACCGGAGGACCCGGAGAAAAATCCACACAACCAGGGAGAGAACATGCTAACTAAAAATATACAGGCGTCAGGGTCGGGATCGAACCCACGAACCTCCTGCAAACCAAGTAACATCTCGCCACCGTGGCACCCCAATACAATGCGAATATTAGAATATAATCAGCGACATTGATCTAAAACATTCGGAAAATATACACGAATAATACCAATTCACGCAAACTATGATTGCATTGTAACACTGTCATCGTAATTTTCAGGCAGCCATGATTTATCCACAGCTGGATCAAGGCCTCCCCCGATTCGTCACCATCCCTCACGGTCTAGTTCAGGGGTCGGCAACCTACGGCTCCGGAGCCGCATGCGGCTCTTTACGGGCTGCTTCTTGACGATATGTACGTATGTACATAGATGCATTGCGGCTCTTGAAATACTGAATTTTGTACCGAATTGGAAAGAAATGGCTCTTCTTGTTATTTTGGTTGCCGACCCCTGGTCTAGTTCCTGCAACATGCGCCGATCTCATCGCTCCATGTCCACAGGAGTCTCCGTCGCAGGTGTGCACACGCCTTTGGCTGCCACTCCGTCGGCAGTATTGGAGCGGCACCTCCAATGGGCACGGTTGGCTACGTGCGGTGCGAACGAAGCACAACACAGAGTATCGGCCGTCTTGTCCATCGTACCATCCGAGCGACGCGCCTTGTCAAGACAACACATTTCTAAACAGACAATACGATGTCTCTAACTTGGGATTGTTGTATGAACCATGCGTTCCTCTTTCTGCCTCTCAGCGTGATATCAGGAATGCACCTCCCTGTGCTGCTTTGTGTACAATATTGTTGAATCTTGACTTAAAGCTTTCGTGACTGCAGGAATACGTATTCTATGGGTCTTTCGGTAAAGCCACCTGAAGACGATTGCTCGTGTTGCGATCGAAACGTCGTGATATATTTTTTTTTCTACCGACGTGGCTTTACCGAAAGACCCATAGAATATGAATAAATATTATGGTTGAATAAATACATAGGTGAAGGAGAGTGCTTTCAAAGTATATCCCATGGTACAATAAATATCTATTTTGTTGAAATAGATTTCATTGACATATATATTTTAAACCAGACAGATATGTTACGTACAATGGTATACAGTATGTGTTTATTTTGTTAAAAACAACCAGAAATGTGGAAGAAAACAAACTGACAATTAACAAACAGAATACAAACCTGTCAACCCCTTGTCAGTGCCTACCTTATTACAGACCAATTCAGACTTTATTGGTCACCCTGTGCCCTTATAAATTTAAACGTTCATCCTAGAAAATTCAATCACAAGGGAGAAACACAAAAAATAGACGAAAAAATGTTGCCGGAATTGACACGGCTATACGCCGTATGGACCTGAAAACTCAATTTCCTTATACAAGAATACGGGATAGACCGTATGGGTTGACAGCTATGAGAATATCTAAATTCACATGAAATGAAACACCATGCATAATAGTATAAGCACCACTACTCGGACTGGAGTACACTTTCGCAGTCTTGTGGTTTACACATTACACATGGCCATTCATTGCATGGATAGGAAATCACAAAAATGTTGAAAAATGCACGGACCGCGCAAACAACAAACGGAGCGGCTGAATGATGTCACCGCTGGACGGGGCATCTAAGGATGCGGCTGCATGTGTTTGTTCTGGCATCTGAGTGCTTTATCCCTTTTTGTGTGTTTGTACAAATTAATGCCCTTTTATTTTCCCCGTGACACCCTCTTTTCCCCAGCGAGCACGGCAGCTTCAAAGCATGCTTCGCTAATTGTTTAAAAATGCATTCTCGAACTCGTGGAAAGTTGCGATATTTCAGCTTCGGAATGTATCTTTAGTTTTTTTTTGTAAAACAATAAAGCTGAAAGTTTATTCGTCTTGTCTTTTCCCAGACTCAGTGAAGTATGAATTTCGATTTAAAGCTTTCGTGACTGCAGGAATTCATCTTCTTGGTTATTTCGGTGAAGTCACGTAGAAGGGAAATAATACAATAATAAAAATAAAACATAATAAAATAAAATTCTCACGACGTTGCGGCCACACCGCAAGCAGCCGTCCTTGCGTTGTGGCCAAAACGTCGTGAGAATGTTATTATGTTTTATTTTTATTATTTTATTATTTCCCTTCTACGTGACTTTACCGAAAGAACCAAGAAGATTAGTGAAGTATGGTCAAACAATCCTTGCAGCCAACATGGTGCGCGGAGGCCTTCATTCAGCAGTGGAATTTTCAAAAGGCAGTAAATTAAAACAATGTTTTTACAAATATATTAATTTAGGACGATACTTCTATTGACCGTGGATCTAATTTTAAATGAGTATGGAACTATTCATGTAAAAACGTATATTACATTGTCACATTTCTGCAGTAATTATTTCATTGAATGTGATTGATTGGTCCGTGCTACTTTGATTAATTGATTTGTGGTAGATTATGTGGTAGTGGGAGAAAGTGGTGATCAAATTTTGCTCGGGCTTTAACTTGCTTTCATTATTTGGCACAATATATCACACTCACACATTTTCTGCAGTGATGATTTTTCATCAAATGGGATTTATTGAACGACAGATGATGGATATTTCGAACCGCGTGAGAGCCCACTGAGATAACACGCGGTCGTGTAAAATGCATATCTGGGACAAACACAAAGAAAACAATACGGGTGAAAGTTCATCATCAGCCGTTATCTATCCACTGCTGGATGATCGCCATCCCTCGTGCTCTATAGCAATGGAACAATCCATCTGTCTCTTGAACACGAGCTGATCTTACCACTCGATCTCTATGGCCGATGTGTTCTTGAGGCAAGCTCCGACCTTTGGCTGGCACTCCATCGCTAGTCTTTATCGGGCGTCACTCCTTCCACGTCTCTAATTTGGTGCACAAGAGTTGTGACCACGGTGGCTGGGTGGCTCAGAGTTCAGGGCACTGAACAGGCAACACTGAGACCTTGGGCGTGAATCCAAGCACACAGGCTTAGTGTTGCTTGGAAGCGAATCATAAAATAATACATTGTTTAAATGCATGCCTATACAGGCCACCATACATCAATGGGGATCACCTGTTCGCAGACAATAACAGGCGCTGCTATGTTATTGCACGCAAACGACAGGAGGTACAAGAACAACGTGCGTGCATGATGTGCGTTGATTACCACATGAATACGCCAAAGACAATTGATACCTATTGTCTATTTTATGCATTCATTTATCTCCCCCCCCCCTTTGCACAAGAAGGGCTCTCAAGTAACGTCGTCACATCTACCCTTTTATTTAAGGAACGAAACAGGAGGCTTTCTCCACGAATCTGGCTGTCGCCTGATGAAGCTAGTTGTAATTACTGGCGAAACGTCGTACTCAGATCGTAATTGTTGTGGCTTTGCTCTCCAACACACTGGTATTAGTAGCACGTTCTGTTTACGTGACAAGCCTTACGAATTGGCTGTGTCCGGTGGGGGCGGGTTTAATGACACATTTATATATTTGCACAATATATGATGAAATTTGCTTCTCAAGTGGAGCAAGTTGATGGCGTCATCATGGTAGCCAAAACTATTACATTCAATTTGGCTGTGCACTTAATTTGACTAAATTACAGTTCTGAGAATTAAAAATATTGGTCCCACTGTCATGTGACTAACATTCTCAGCACATTTTATGGGCAAAATGCTACCCATACTGTGTAATTAATTTTTTAAAAGCTAATTTGATGCATATTTCGGAGAGAAACCCTATTTTCCTCCATGGCCATTTTCTGACAAACAGGGTGCACTGCTCTGTAAGATTGTCAAATTGATTAATAAATGACCAAAATACTGAAAGCACAGAATAAATATCTGGGGAAAGTCCCCCCCAAAAAGAAAAAATAACAAACGCAGATGTCCACCTGAGGCTTCATTGACTCACTCGATTGCCACAGCCTCATCTAAAACAAACATTCATACCAGCCAGTGGGTGTGATTTTTTAAATCAACTTTTTTGTTTCATCAACTACTTTGTATAACTTGCCTCAACATTCATCGTGTGCTTTCAGGCGACAATCACATCAGGCTTTTAGCCGTGTCAGTTGTTCAATGGAGATTTTGAAAGCAATGGTTTTCCCATTAGCTAATCTAAGTAGTTGATTTTATAATGATTGGTCAATGGTCCGTTTCATTGATTGCTACAACAGGCAGCCAATAAATGCTTTCTTCCCATTCTAATTGGCCCAGGTGAGCTTCAGTCGTGTCGCAATACTGTAATTGGACCAGTCGCAATGTGTTAACCCAGTGCTTGGTTAAATCGTCTAACACATATATAACCAGTGCAGGCAGTCATTCCTTGTGCAGGATTTCAATGAGTAATTACTGCAGTCAAAGTCATTTGTTAATTAAAACTCAAAATGTAGTATTTATGTATAAAGTAATACGGTCGACTAGATTTATTATAATCAACGCGTAGCATTGATTTGTGGCATTCTATTGCGAGGAGAATATTAAAACTCGAATATAAAATCCAGCTAGGGTTGGACTTTATGCTAACAAAGGCCCAGAGGGAGGCGGACCGATGGGGTAGTTGCTGTGAGTGGAATTTCACGAGGCTTTACCGATTGAAGAGACGCAGGGCATCCTCCCTCACACAGGCCTAAGCTGACTTCAGCCCAACGGATCAAACAAGTCCGTGCTTTCTCTTTCCTCTGTTTTTTTGTGTGTCTGTGAATGTTAAGAGCTCCCAAACAATGCCCGTGCTTTCTCACTGCGAGTCTCGTGGAGAAGGGATTGGTACTGGAGTTCAGGGACGTGGAGGGGGGGGTGCGGGATGAGGCTGGGGCTCAGACTGCTGTGTGTGAGGGTTACGAAAGGTGACGGTTCAAGCATGGTGCTGGGACAAAGAAAGCCCCCTCTGATCTGCGCAGCTGTGCCAGTTTCCGGGGCCACAATCTATGATCTTTGCACTATTTCAAGAGGCCAAGGTCATGTTTTAAACGCGTCGAATGCCTCTCTGCCCACTCTTGTGCCAATCTTTCCTCGCTGCAGCTTGCAATACCAGTGGCCTTGTGTTACAGATGAGTGACCGATGGTCGTTATGCCACTTGTATAATCATTATTCGTGTAATCATTGTGAGTTTCTTAGGCACCAACGAGTGCATACTATACAGAAACTATTGCATGCGGTCACTGATAATCCTGTCTGATGTACTTTCAAGACGATGTAATAATTTGGTTTGAAATTTTTGCACATACACAAACGTTTTACACCATTAACAAAAAGTCTGTTTTAAAATCCTAGTATTAATTGTTATTTAAACACATTCCAATGCCCAGAGTGGCAACACTGATCACATAAATCTTCTTGGTTCTTTCGGTAAAGTCACGTAGAAGGGAAATAATAAAATAATAAAAATAGAACATAATTAAATAATTCTCACGACGTTTCGGCCACAACGCAAGCAGCCGTCCTCAGGTGAAGACCAGGTCAGATGCTGTCTCCCCGACAGACCTGGTCTTCACCTGAGGACGGCTGCTTGCGTTGTGGCCGAAACGTCGTGAGAATTATTTTGTTATGTTTTATTTTTATTATTTTATTACTTTCCCTTCTACGTGCCTTTACCGAAAGAACCAAGAACATGAATCCCTGCAGTCACGAAAGCTTTGAATCGAAATTTGTTCACATAAACATTTGCAGATTTTGTTTTATATAATTGCGTTGCCATTTTTAATTTTTCTATAATTTTATTGCAGTCACGGTAGTTTTTCCATTTATATAAGATTAAAATATTCACACAAGCACCACATGTGATCGAATCGACTGCATAGCGTACACATTATTGGCCTTGTTTCTCACTAAAATACCTCGACACAAGGAAGCTTCTGTTGCACTGAAAACGTGGCAGTTCTAAAGAGGCGCTGTTCATCGTGCGTAGCAAGCCTTGTTAAAGGTGGAGGTTAATTTGGACTTATGACCCGGTGACCCACTCTTAACAAAAGCGTTCCATCAAAGGCGTACGGAGATAAGTGGCTGAGACAACCAGACTAATCTCATCTCCGAACAACGATTCGTTCTGATGCTGCTGTGCATATAGTTTTAATTCCTCCCCCCCCCAACACATAAATATGAATGATTGTGTTCATGTTGTTCACCTTTCCCAACGCCGTTTGATTAAGTCAATAAATACATGTTTTAATAGGTACATTCTTGAGTTTGAAATGCTGACTGCACACAAAACTCTTGCATGGTTGACCCATTAACGTATCACATCTCCTGGCTTATAAGTACATTCCTTATTTCACTCATAAATGAACTCTACTGCACGCACATAGCTAGCTCTTGTTCAGTCTGTTTAAATTTCATGTGAAATTACATTGGTGAACCTTGTAAACAAGTTTCGGCTTAAATTGGGTTCCCTCCCGAAATAACTGCGTTTGCGGTGTGCTTTCATTTTATTCTTGACATTAGCACATCGCGATGTTGGAGAAATCCTTTTCAGCTACAACAGTGCAGTTCCTGCAGGCGCGAGCGATTGCAGCTTTGGAGAGAATCTGCGCTCCGATAAAGGAGCCTGCACAGGTATCTGCCTTTTCAATGTCATAATCCTGTAATCCACGGCCGTGCATCAGAGGACATTCATTTGATAAGCCCTCGGCTTTGGCACCTGTGCCTATTCGTCTCCTGTCCCACGACTCCAGTCGTGATCCGGAGGCATGAGAATGTGTGTTCCCAAGAGGATAGAGTCATTTTATAATTGACGAGAATTAAATGCTGCCTCTAAGCTCCCGGTTAATTTTACTTGCCACCAACCAGGTGGCACTGCTGAAAGACGTTAAATCAAAGCGCACCAGCATCGGATAGGCACTCGTGTAGGCCTGCTATTTTTCACACAGGTCAAATGTTACAATTGTACAATTGTAGATGTAAATTGTCAATCCGCTGCTAGATTAGGGCCTTCCCATAGCGTGCGGGACATGGAGGTTGTTAGTTCATCTTCAGCTTGCTGGTCCGTGTGGGTTGGTGAAGGTGAGGAACATAGGGGGGGGGGATAGTACAGCACAACAATGAATGTTGTTGCACTGCCATCTGCTGCCAACCACGTAGCCCCATCGTCTATAAAACCCGTGCAGTGCATGGTGGTCGCCCATCCCAGCGCGATCTCTGAGATCCAGCAAGATCATTGGGCATTTTGGATGACTTGGTCATTGACACATTTAATGAGACGCTGCGCTTTCATTTTGGCGGCCCCGTCTTGATTGAACATATTCCAAACAAATAAACCAATTGCAACGATGCTTTGTCGAATTTTTGGATGTGGATATTTCTGCAACGTAGTGTTGGCTCTCAATGTCATGCGATGACAACCGAGTTGGCAGTGCTTGGCGGGACACCTGCTTGACTCTCACACCGCAGCCCGTAATCCCAGGGCGCGCACTTACGTACACACAATCAAACGCACATAGGCACGCACGCGCGCGCGCGCAAACGTACCGGGTTTTGGCCACACCACGTTTGCAGCTGCTTTCTCTGCAACGCATTCCTCTCAGTGGCAACGGGATTACACATTCCGGCAAATCGCGAGATGCGACTGCGGCAGGACAAAATGAACTCAGCGGGAAATGCAGCAGATGGTTACTACATTCAAAACTACGCATGGCAATGCATTGTGGGTCTCTCCCATAGGCCATTATAGGGATTCTGGGGCTTACATGGGGAACCAATGAAGTGCCCCAATCCACCGTGTGTGTGTGTATATATATAGTGTTCCTTCATACCATTCGCTGCTCTATAAAGATTTCACGCCGACACCAACCTCGGCGACCCCCTGCGGCGCAAGTCCGTGACACAGCAGCCACCGTCTTTGGTGGCGTCAAAAGAGTGACTGAAAGCTGGCAGCTGCACTAACGCCCGGCCCATTCTGCTGACTGGAGGCCCTCTCCCGTCTCGTTGTGCCCTCCCCGTGCCGGTCATGTCCCAACCACACCATCTCACACATCTTGCCGCCGTGAAACTATAAACTATGTGTATAAATAAAACTATTTTATAACGTAAGGCCCACTGAGCTACATAGCTCTTTTTTCAAAAGACACATGGCCAAATATTATAGCGCAACAGTGGCCTTACGTGGAAATGTATAGCAGGCAATTATATTCCAAACGCATAATTCAAAATGTGGAGGGAAAAAACCGAAGGACCCGGATAAGAATCCACGCGACCACGGGGAGAGACGTGCAAACTCAAAATCTACAGTCGGCGTCGGGGGTCGTGATTGCAGCCACGACCTCCTTGTGTCCCGGGCGAGGTAGTTAACATCTCCGAGCCACCGCGTAACCGCCACTGTCGTCGGCCAGGACCCCGTGCCAGTCGCAGCAGCCTCGCACCCCACACTCCCTGAGAGCCGCGCATCCCAACGCCGGTGACAAGGAGTCTAACGCACGGCGAGGGCATAGGCGGGAGGCGGGCGGGGGGGCAGACGACGGTAAAAATTAGCACGGCGTCACCCAGCGTGAGATTGATGGGGAAGTTCGCTGTAACGGATCAGGTGCTAAGCCACGGGAAGCTCCTTTTATTTTTCGGCAAGATAAATCTGGCAGCACTCGATATCGCTCGCTTGCAGGCCTGTCTGCCTTGCCTGCCGCGCTTACATTGGCCGAGAATTCACATGGCCTTTTGATCCAGCTCCTCCTGGGTACATACGCAAAAGTGTGGGGGGGGGGGGGCGGGGAGGCGCGTAGCAACCAAAACCTTGTGTCCCGTTGCACGGCAGAATTATTGCATTGAAAAAAAAACCGGGGCGCATCGTATCGTATCGTGCGGCGCTGAATGGAGATGGATCACGTGGGAACGCCGGCCATGGGAACGTTTGGCGGGCGTTGGCGCTCAGCTTGGGGGTGCTGCCCTTTCCTCGTTTCTATTTCTGTTGCGTGGCCCTCGAACGGCCTCAACCGATATATCCTGGCACGTGACTATGGCCAATGATGGTAGCAGGGGGCCCCAAACATAATTTTACAACAACAACAACAAAATCAACTCGTTAGTCAAGACACGTGGGCTTGCATTCGAGCGTTGGCCGCAGGGTCTCTGTTGAGCCTGCAGTGCCACAATAAGTGGCTCAATTAATATTCAATGAGTATTACTTTTTTCAACGGCTTTAGCTCAAGAGTTTTTAAACCATGCTGTGGTCATCTCACGCGTGTTATGGTGCTACAATTGATTCAACAGATGTATTTTAAATGGTCGAGATGTATTGCGATACATTTGTTTAACATGGTTTTCATTGGGTGGTTTTTTTGTTACGTTTTATTTTAATGTTTTCCATTTTATTGAGTGTCGCACATGGTGAGCGTCTGAGATCTTCTACGCATTTTTGCCACAATTCTTCTTAAAGTGCAGTTTCTCTACTGTAAATATTCCTGCTTGACTACATTTAATTGAGTCATTGATTGACTGAGAACTCGCCAATTTCAATTCAAACAAATGGCCGGAGCGTTAACGTATGGCGTAGTAACATGAACTCACATTGCCGTTTGACTATCATGATCTATTAGCTTGTTGTGGCCTTGTCTCCTTGTTTCCACTCTCATGTGTTAATCTAAACATTATATGATATTGATCGGCACGAGAACCATTGTTCAGCCATACTTCTCCCAGTCACGTGAGGTTGTTCACATCACTGCCTCCAATGATTTCATGGTCATTTTAATTTGGGTTAACATTGAGCCCCTGGTTATAGCGTTCAAACTAATGGTAGAGAGAAATTCGCGTTTGGCCTAACATCGGTGTCAGGATGATCAGCGTTAGTGCTAGCCTTAAGTGTAAAGAGTAGCAGCAGTTAAATTTCGATTTAAAGCTTTCGTGACTGCAGGGATTCATCTTCTTGGTTCTTTCGGTAAAGTCACGTAGAAGGAAAATAATAAAATAATAAAAATAAAACATAATACAATAATTCTCACGACGTTTCGGCCACAACGCAAGCAGCCGTCTTCAGGTGGAGAACAGGTCTGTCGAGAAGGCAGAGTCTGAATGGACATTCTACGTGACCTTACCGAAAGAACCAAGAAGAAAACAAGTAACAGCAGTGTTAGTATTATTGTTGGCATTAGAGTTGGGTTAAGGATAGCTTAAGCGTTGTTATCAATGCCGTGAGAGGGAAGGTCACGGTTCGAGCTTGCGTCTTGTGTTTAGTACATCGCTCGCATCACAATATGATTGCGTAACGAGATGAATTTGCAACCCAATGCTTGTGAGAGAGGGTGCTACAAACATTGACGGGGTAATCGCGACGGGGATGAAGCCCTTCGCTTCCGACGGCGAGAGGCATGGACCCAAGAACACACGCGTCTCTCGTACCGCACGGGCTACAGTTTCTAACAATGAGCCCAATTAACACATTCCCTTTGTCAGCGTGCCTGAGTGATGTTTGCATCGCTCCCAGTAACGCTCGCATCACTCACGGACACAGCCCTGTAATTTTTGTAAAATAAAAAAATATATCTTGTGCTTTGTCAAGTTTGTGGCAACGTGGAACGTGATGCAGTTTTTCAAATGGTACGATAAATCACGAATGGTATTTTGCCAACTGAAATAATACAAACGCTTAACTCCTAGAAAATGTACATGATGACTGTCAGTATTTGGTATGCGTGTTTATATGTGTGTATGTATGCTACGTTATTTTTAGGTGTTTTTACGTCCTAAATTTTTTAGAACTAATGCTACGAGAAAATGTGTCAAATCAATAAATATGTTACGACCATTACCATGAACAAATACAGTCTTATGCAACAGAGAACTCCTCTCATTCTAGATTTGAAGCTTTCGTAACTGCAAGGATTCATACTCTTTTTTCGGTAAAGTCACGTAGGTAAAATAATAATAATAAAATAATAATAAATGAAAATAACTCAATTAAATCCCACCTGAAGACGGAGACTTGTGTTGCCTCCGAAACGTCGTGATTTAATTTAGTTATTTTCATTTATTATTTTATTCTTTTTTTTACCGACGTGACTTTACCGAAAAAACCTAAGAGCAGGAACAATTTTCCTGATTTTGACGTTTAATTCTTAATCACGGAATCTCAAGTTTTCCTTTTCGTGCAAGTCTATCCTGCCCACGATTTCAAATGATCGCACTCGCACGGACTTAACAGTTGCTTTTGCTGCAACAGTCACGGCTAAGCCATTCGATCTGTGGGGAGAAACTAACCCTGTGACGCACGAATGACTGCCCTTGGTGTTGCTTTGTCATTAGTGAAGAAAGAACCTGAGAGTCTGTCTCGTGAAGTGCAAGGAATTGCTGACTGACGGACGTCGACGATGATGACGATCGCACAGGATTCAACATCGTCGCTCTGTTTGCGTAAACGCTGATGGGCAGCGGGGCCACTGACCTCGAGCTCCTATAGATTCATCTTCTTGGTTCTTTCGGTAAAGTCACGTAGAAGGGAAATAATAAAATAATAAAAAATATAACGCAATAAAATAAAAATAAAATAACAAATAAATTAAATTAAAATTTAAAAAACTCCTATAGATTATTGCGAGCCCGAGGCTTGCGCGTGCCGTCAAGACGCCCTTGTCCGTGTGTTGAACTTCTTTCGCAACTTCGATCGCACCGTACGTAACCAACCGTGCTAATCGGAGGTGCGGGGAAAGCACAACAAACTAAACACAAAAAAGCAGTTCTGAAGAAATGAGTGTTCAATCTAGAATTAAAAGTGCGTAACGCCAGTGGTTTCCTAATATCGGAAGGAAGAGCGTTCCAGGCGGCTGCAGAAGCGCATCAGAAAGTGCGTGATGCGGTGACCGCCGTCTTTGTCCGATGGCTTGACTACAATGTAGTCGTTCTGCAAACGTAAGCCAATGCAGCCCTGCGAGAACTGAACCTCACATTATGTACGTGTTCATGGGCGGGGGGGGGGGGTTGCATAAAATGAAGAATTGTGTGACTTTGTGTTGCAAACACTTCTCCAACAGATTAACATAATAACAATGATAACGATGTCTGTTCATTGCCCAGGAAGGTCTCGCGGAGTCTAAATACTCGTTTTCATGAGGGTCCTGCACTTGGGCGCTACTTTCGGGTGGTATGCAGCAGCGTTATGCCAACGAAAGCATTTCTTTAAAGAAAAAAGATTGCATTTTTTTTCAGAACAATAATACATATATACAATATAGTTACCGCCAACATATTATTGTAATACGGGTTAAAACCGTCCTTAGCTATTTAAGTAAAAGAGAGTCGAGAGAAAGGTGGGGGGCACACAAAGTCGTATCTTGCACACCCCCCCCCCCTCCCAGCGTTGAAATAGGTCGATGCGACCCTGGTCCTGCATATTGGGACTTTTGATCGACCCCAGAGTTCCCAGAGGTGTCTCGTAGATTGTAAACATTCCATTACTGTGCTGCCATCTCCTGGCCACTGTGCGGCTCGTATATGTGAGCGCTTGATGGTTTCATTGATTCATATTGTTATTGATATAAAGAATAATTATTTAAAGTTGTTCTTAAATGTAAAAACAAGTAAAATAAATCAATATACTCTGATCTTCTTCGATTTGTGTTATTGCTTTGTTGTAAACCATCCAAATGAAATCATGCTAATTAAATGGACCAAACTCCCCAAGACACTAATTCTAGATTTGAAGCTTTCGTGACTGCAAGGATTCATACTCTTAGGTTTTTTCGGTAAAGTCACGTAGGTAAAAAATAAAATAAAAATCACTTGATACAGTAAATCTATCTGTGACGGTCCCACCTGATGACGGAGACTTGTGTTGCCTCCGAAGCGTCGTGATTTATTATTTTATTTCTATTATTTTTATTTTTTATTTTATTATTTCTTTATTTTCCCCCCAAGACACTGCTTAAGTGTCTACGTTAAGGCTTTCACGTGCATATATACATGACCTACATACATTTTAAATGTAAGTATTAGCTACAGATTTACCTTATTTTGATATGGAATCATTAAAATAAAAGGAAATATATGTACGCTGTGTACTGTAAATTTGGATCCAGTAAAGTTGCAAACGACCAGCAATTTGTAAACATTTTATTTGCAAGGACAACCCTGTTTCACCTCTTGCGAAAGTCGCTTCATCGTTTTGCGATGACAATGCACACAATGGCTTTCGCTTGTTGACAAAGTCACGTGGCCTTCGGTGTTTGAGAACCCAAGTTGACAAGTGAATTAAGCTTCCTTCTGAAGGATGGGGGTGGGGGGGGTGCATTTGCGTCGCATGGATTTTTTTTTCCCACAGCCCCCAATGTAATTAAGGGCTTTTTGTTCTCTGGGTAGTTGGAGCCCGCAACGTGTGGAATAAAGAACGTTTAAAACAGCGTTCAGGCGTTGCACTGTTTCGTGAGAGAAGCGAAGAGCGGCATCCGAGATGTTTCATAGTTCCAAAGTCGTTGTGTTCTAAAATTCTGATCTATCGTACTCGTACACTCTTAGACACGCTCTTAAATTTTGATAATCAAAATGTCTTTGAAGATTTGATTTGGCGCTTTCGTGACAGCAGGAATTACTCTTTGGTTCTGTCGATAAAGTCACGTAAAAAGAGAAAACTTAGTAATAGGTACTAGGTTTTGTTTTCTCTTTCATTTGTACCTGATGATGATTGATTGTGTTGCAATCGAAACGTCGTATGGTATTATTTAATTTATTATTTTCTCTTTCTACGTGACTTTACCGAAAAAACCAAAGAGTGTCTTTGAAGAGTTATTTTTTTTTGCCGATTTGTGTGCATGCATCGGTGGAACAGTGGTGCAACTGTGCACTGCACTATAAACCCAGTGACCTGGGTTAAATTGCTGCCCATGGCTTCCAAAAGTAACGAGTGATATCCGAGCTTTCCCCGGGCCTCCACTAGGTTGGTTCAGACTTGAAATGAGTACCCGGTGCAGTGTGTAAGCATCGTCACTGGGGAAACAAAGGCGACACCACCCCTCATGCACAGTCCCAGTCTCCATTGGCGCTCGGTAATGGCACTTGCCCCTACAGTCTGTATGGCTATAGTGGAATCATTGTTTCTGTCATATTCGCAATATCATTTGAACATATTTTCATTGCAGATTTTTTTTTTTACGATGAACATCCTCTACGGGAGAGTTAAACAACATGTCCCACAGCTATGCATGCGTGTTCACCCTGGACATGCTCGTCTTGGCATATTCCCATACCGGTTTGGGCACTTGTTTGTTTTGGGCTCCAAAAGAATTGGTGTAAACTACTCCCCTGTCTAAATAAACCATGGCCAAAGCAAAGCGAAGGTTGATTTTGGTGACAGCTTTGTCCCACTTTGTTTCCAAACAAACAGACGCTGAGCTAGCATTGCTGACCCAGACACATCCATTCACACTCAAGCATTTCGCATTTCAACTCAAGAAAATGGTGGTTGGTGAAACTCTGCCCTGTGTATCAGTGAGCCCTCTGGTATTTATTGTGGTGAGACATCCACGTTTGCTTTTTTTGTCGCAGCAGGAGCAGCGATATGTATTTGTTCAGGTTTCCAAATTGGGAGACAATCCGTGTAACGTTTGTTCGCTGGCGGGTGTAAAACGGCAAACAAATAGACGGCATGTTGTGAAAATACAGAGCGCTGTTAGTGGTCGAATGGGCTCAATTGTTGGGGTGGCACGTTGATGATTGCAAGGATGGGAGTTCAAATCCCGGTCAGAGTTGTTTAAAGCCACCATTCCTCATGGGTGAGTTTAATATGCATGACCTGATTAAACTAAGCCACAGACATGACATTTTATAATGCCTCTCATATCACTTCGCTGTGTATTAGTCCCAAAAAAATTAACCTGCCTCGTGAGTTGATCGATTGTGATATTTCAGGATCGAAATTCAATTCAAGAGGAAATTATTATGTATTTCATTTTTCGTGAATGTACCTGGTGCAGTGTAATGAGTCCTGTGAACCCATTATATGCAAGGTATATGAATGTGTACATAATGGGTTATCGACACACACAATATGGATCGTTTCAATGAGTAATCGATATCAATCCATGAATTGATGCATCGCCTCGCACCTAATCAATAACGCATTTTTCATCAAACAAAAAATGTCGGTACTTTAAACAGGTAATACTGGAGAGGTAGATTCGGTGTGTTATGCAGAATATATTATACACATTGATACGAGACTCTGCACTATGCTGCATACAAAACCGAAGCACCATCGTCGGTACAACATTCGATTTCTAATCGGGGTTAAACGATAACCGGTGCACCGCTGATCGTCTTCAGAATCTATCACCGCTTCCCAAAGACAGGAGTTGGAAATTGTTCCCAGCGGAACGTTAGTAAGGAACTTTTAATAAGGAACTTTAATAAGGAATTCATTCGTTGGCACGCGCGGACGATTAAACGGCACCCGTTGCCCTAAGTCACCACGTGGTACAAGTCCTGTTTTCTCAGTTAAAAGTTAAAGGTGCAGCACTGCACTTGCCCGCTTGTTAACTGCTGACAGAAGGGCCCTCCGCAAGGGCGGCATGCGTAGCGACGTGGTATGACGTGTGCCTCGCAAGCAGGAAGCACCTCGGTTCGTATTCACCAACTGGGACGCCTATGTGTGGAATTTGTATGCTTTACCTCTGATCTGCGTAGGTTTTTACTCCGGGTTCCCCGTTTTCCTTCCATACCAAACAAAACCACATTTTAACTGATCATGGCCAAACTTTCCAGTGTCAAAAAAATGACACTGCGATTTACTCCGTAGGCATTACGCGTGGCAACATTGTCCCCGACTGCCAAAACTTGGCAGGACCCTCCTGAAAGAGTCTTGAGACCCGGTAAGGCGCTCCTGCATGTAAAAATAATTTACTACTTTAATGAGCCAAGAATGTCTGTGTGTCCCGTGCGTGACGTCACTCCACGTCGGCCAGCCCCCCCTCATAAATAATGATGAACAGGTGACATCCTCCACATGGACCCCCCCCCCCCCCTCATTAATAATCATGAAGAAGTGACGTCCTCCAAATGAACTCCATTAATTAAAATTAGCGGACGGGGGGGGGGGCGAGGTGCCTCCTCCCCCCTCCTCGGCGTCAACTCACAACCCTCACTACAAAGGCAGAACCCTCACGTCATCACGTGATTTCCGTAACGCTGTTGAGACATCGAAGTAAAAAGGACGTCTTGATGAACAAGGGATTATAACCTTTAAATTAAATAAGTCTGTGTCATCGCGCCCTTACAAATTGCAATGAATATCACCTCGCGGTCTGCTTTTCGCTTGCAAGTTTCAGATTAACCACAATACACCCATCGGATGGGAAAAAGGCTAGTAATAAATAATACAACAATTAAAGGGAGTTGTCTACGGCATTTTCCCGCCTCCTTCCACGCTGACGAGACGCGTTGTAAGAGGTGGACGTACCCACATTTTACCCCACCACACGTGCCCTACCCATTGACTGCAGGTGAACTCGTTCACACTGCTGGGTGAACAGAGGCGGGGAGGATCGAGACACTTTGGCCTCTTTTCTTTTGTAAATAAAAATCCGGCTTCCCATTTGGGGACAGAGCACCCAGCCGTGTGAAGGCACTGGCGAAAGTTACCGACGGAAAGTGTCAACCCCCATACAGAATCACAATATTTATTATGCAGGAGGAGGAATCCGATGAGCTATAAAGCTTTTTTTCACAGATGTCCAGGAGGCGGGACGGTCAGAACGTTACAACAACAAACAATACAAAAACACGATAGGGGTGCACAGTATATGAAAGGTGAACAAATCACTTAAACATATGTAAACATATTATTAATTTTAATTTAATTTTTTACCTACGTGACTTTACCGAAAGAACTAAGAGTATGAATCCTTGCAGTCACGAAAGCTTCAAATCTAGAATATGTAAATAAAACAACACATTTAGTTTTTATCTTAACAGGTGAAGCCCACTGAGACATAGAAGTAAAAATGAAGTCATGATGAACAAGGGATTAATCAAATCAAGATTCCCACTGAGGTATTAACGAATTCATCAGAAGCGACCTGGCCACAAATGACAGCTCAACAAAGTCGCTTATCACGTGGCAAATTTAGAGCAGCCGAATAATCGACACAATCTCAATGCACGTGCCCTAAATGTGGAGTTGGGAAC
Source organism: Lampetra fluviatilis (assembly GCF_964198595.1). NCBI lineage: Eukaryota > Metazoa > Chordata > Hyperoartia > Petromyzontiformes > Petromyzontidae > Lampetra > Lampetra fluviatilis. The sequence continues at coordinate 7,113,128 of NC_136289.1, forward strand.
CACCGGAGGACCCAGAGGGAAAAACAATCCACGCGACCACGGGGAGCGCACGAATCCTGCATGCATCTTCCCTCCCCTATCGCGGCCGCTGTGGAGGAGGAGATGGGAAGGGAGGGGGGGGCGGCGTCGTCGTTCTCTTGAGACCCCCTCGCTTTAACCACTGACGTGGGCCCCTCTTCCAGCCGAGCTTGGAGACACAGTGAGGCCCCCCCGTGAAGAGTTGCACCCCCCCTCCCCGTGTGTCCATTAGCGTGGTGTGCGCAGAGGTGGCTGAGCGGGCGGGCGGGCGGGCGAGCGGGTGGATGGACATCTGAGCTGGAGCGGACGAGCGAGAGAGCCGCGTCTCCCGCGGCATGCGGAGGAGAGGCTCCCCGCGAATTGACAACGACGACGGAGTGGGAGGCTGAGCGGAACCGCGTAATACAATCTCGCCGCTCGGCGGCTTTAATGAAGCAGCAGGCGTTTGGCTGTCGATGTACACGCCGCGCTGATGGCTGCGGAGTGCGTGTGTCCACGTGTGTGTGTGTGTGTTGGTGGGGGGAACGGTAGTGTAGCGGTTAGCGCTACGCTGCGCTATGAACCCGGCGATCCAGATCCTGGGCCCTCTCCTAGGCCGACTCGGCCTCAAATGAGTAGCTGGTGTGGTGTGTAAACATCGCCACTGGGGAGACAAAGGCGGTCGGGCGTGGTGGTGGCCACCCACCCCCTCGTGTACCGTTCCGGCCTTCATAGGTGCTCGCTAACAGCACTTGCCCCTACAGTCTGTTAAGGCTATACGGGGGATCTTTGTCTTTGTGTGTGTGTGATGGTGGGGAGCGGTAGTGTAGCGGTTAGCGCTACGCTGCGCTATGAACCCGGCGATCCAGGTTCGATTCTCGGTCACGGCCAACACCAGTGACGATTATTTGAACCGGTCCTGGGCCCTCTCCTAGGTCGACTCGGCCTCAAATGAGTAGCTGGTGCGGTGTGTAAACATCACCACAGGGGAGACAAAGGCGGTCCGGCGTGGTGCTGACCACCCACCTCCTCGTGTACCGTTCCGGCCTTCATAGGTGCTCGCTAACAGCACTTGCCCCAACAGTCTGTTAGGACTAGACGGGGGATCTTTGTCGTTGTGTGTGTGCGCGCGCGCGTCCGTGAAAGCGGTGGTCTAGCGGCCCACTCGCTGCAGTTCGATTCTCGGCCACGGTCAACATTCACGGTGAAAATCTGTGCCGGTTCTGAGGGGGGCGTGTTAGACACGTCCCCCTCAGTGAGGCAGATGTGATAGCTGCCTCCCCTGGTGCTTTATCATTGCAGTTTCATGACGAGACCAGCGAGCCTAAATATCTTTATACACACACGTGAAATAAGTTACCTGGAGTGTGGAAGGCGAGGACATGAAATGAAGGGGTCTACAAACATTACATTGGTGACATACTGAGATAGTAACAGGCTTATTGCCCGCTCTCCAGCTCTCCATTCAGTTACTGAGGGGTTGCGCAATCAGAGGGGAGGCTGAGCTCGTCGCTGCCTCACCTCTCGTCTCTTCCTGTATTTGCAGTGGAGCTCCGCAAATTTGGCGATATTGACTATTAAAATGATTGTAATCGTACAGAAATTACATTTATAACACAGTTCAGTGGAAAAATCTTAATATTTATTTTATTTTATTATTCTTTGTTTTTTACTTTTCGTAACAGCTATTTGCATTGGAGTATGGCAGGTGAGGCTCTGCCTCCCCTGCCTCCCCTGACCGCACGTCCCTGGCGCTTTTTAACCATTGTCCTTGCACACTGAAACTTTCCACCAGTAAATCTGTGCACACACTAAACATGCCGTGCTTAATCTGAGCAAGCATACATTACAAGTGCAAAGTGTCACATGCATTACGAAAATAAGCAGGGTTTTACTACTGTAAAATATATTGCCTATATGACTGTGTGTTTTTTTTGTGTATATATTTTAGAACAGTCTCTCTAACAGTGTCTCGTTGAATGGACCGCTGTGCGTGCCTGAGACTTGCTGACGTATTGAAGGCAGTGGTTGAGTTATATGGCTCTTTGATGACTGCTCCTCACAAGGAAAGTCTTGAAGGATTTGTAAACACTGCACGTGTGTGCTTGTATTCAAGTCAGTATAACGATTCTCTAAAATAAACACGATGTATAGCATTGACCCTTTTTTTTTTCTCCGTAGTAAACTATTGAACGCGCCTCACGCGGTTACCTGAGGGGCATGTTTTAGGAACCTATAGATTTGAAGGGTTTTTTTTGGGTAGTTTTACGGAACATTTTAAACAGTAGCCCATCTGCGCATGAGAGTAATGTAAACCTGAGTTATGGGTTGTGTTTAAAGGTTGCACGAGGGGACCACACGCGCACGCACGTGTGCAAGAGTCAAGCGTGAGCGCACGTTGTTGGACAAGTTTAATATGTTGGCCTCTTAAATGTACCGTATTGATGGATTTCGACTGCACGTATGGTCGCGCTCTCTCTTGCGTTGAGCAAGAGAATCGCGTTTTTTCACGCTCGTCCGACAATTCAATGCGCCGCTGTCTGCACTGCGCGTGGGTGAATGTAGGCATCTCAGAACCTTCGAGTGAGGAAAACGATTTAATTATTATTTAGCGAATTTTTTTTTTTTACCCAGATAAGGTCCACTGAACTATATAGCTCTTTTTTTCAGAAGCGACCTGGCCACAAATGATCGCTCAACGAAGAGTGGCTTTATCATCGTGTGGACATTTCATAGTAGCAGTCAAATACTCTACACGCATGTTTCTGAAATGTGCAGGGGAGACGTGAAAACTCCCAATATACAGCAGCAGGCGTCAGGGTCGGGATCGAACCCACGACCTCCTGTATACCGGGCGAGGTAGTTAACATCTCGCCACGGTGGCGTCGCCTCAAAGAGACCCATATGTCACGCACATTTGAAGGTCACGTATGAGGTGTGTATATGCACACAAACACGAAAACCCAAGTGGCCTTCTAATATATTACCATGCTGATAAGCAACAATAAATACGGCACATATATTTAAGCGTATGTATATTGTATGTGATATGTGCTCTTTTTACGACCGTTAAATGCCTCGTTTTGTTGTGCATTGTTCCTCAAGGACCCATGTGCTCGTTCTCTGCAATATTGAAGTGTTTTGTTGTTACTGAGTTGCCGGGCAAATGGCTAAACGGGACCATCAGTTTACCAAATAAAATAAACGTAAACTTGAATATGTAATTTAGTCATTGTTTACATGCTGGGATTCCATTTCACATGTTATTTTGAATACATGTCATTTATCTGATTAACAATGGCTTGGAATCTCGATATAGAGGTAAGGAATGTATACTTTGTTTTGCTGACAAGGGCAAATTTCACTTGTTTTAAAGTTTAATGATAACAGACAACTTTGCATTACTAATAACTCCTGTTTAAAATGTTCATGAGGCAAAGATATTTAACTCATGGAAATGTAAGGTATTCTATACAGTTTGTTCAATGTTATCTGACTGAATGAAAGGCAGAATTGTGTTTTTAGAGTTGTTCGCGTCTGCCTGAGTGGCTTATATTTGGTTACATTGTCATTTTAAAAATAATGGTAATTGTGACAATGAAAATTGTTTTATAACAGTGTGTATTTTCATGTAACTTTTGTGGTTAAAAAAATGTCAGAAGGAACTATTGGCCCCCGGGCATCTTCACTCTATCAAATTTGGCCCTCTTTGCAAAAAGTTTGGACACCCCTGCAATACGTCATTCAAATTACACATAACATTTTAATTCCAGTAAAACTTGGAAAATGAGTGATTGCTTAAAGTTCTAATTATTATTACCACTAAAGTATACGTGTTTATTTTGATAGAAGCAGGACTGACCATAAAAGCATTTTACCATTTTGTTTGTTTTGACAGATAATCTTTGTAACTTTGCCAGTTGCATCTCATCACACAACAGATTCCAACCTTTAAATCTGCTTGTTCCATCACCTATTTACCTTTATACAGAACTAAATTCCACTGAAACGAGCCCAGCTTTTTTCGCCCTCGCACACTACAGATGCACATAACCACATTCCTACGAAACATTATGGAGCCAGAAAAACGCACCTCCAGAAAGGTGCTCTGAAATTTCACACTCCTGAATTTCAGGTTTTGTTGTAATATTACCACTGAAGCTTGTATTCATGTATGTTGCAAACATGCATGTGCGATATATGCACTTGCTAACAGCAATGTTCATTAGTGTAAACCACATGTTAGTGTTGTTCCACGCATTAAAGTTAAAAGTCTTAATATGACGTAAACAGCCAAACAAATTTAACGTCTTGCCTGGCGGAAATTTTAGTTGCACACACACACACAGTCTGCGCATTGGGGCTTGATGTACTAGTTTGATAGTGGTATTATTCTGAATTCCATGTGAATACTGTATACCAACGAGTTCCTATAATACTAAAGTTAGTTAATATTTTGCTTCATGTCATTTAAATACATTTCATTCCTTTTGTCAATCCGCTGGTGATTGAACGGCTCCCCATGCCATATTGGTCACACGGTGATTTTTACTTACTATACTTCACCACACTGGTCAGTGCACGTTGGTGAAGGGGGGGGAGGCAGGACCAGTGTAGATATCACTCGCCAATGATATTAGCCATGGACAGGATTTGAACTTAGATCGCCAGGTTCATGGCACATTTCGATGACCACTGCCCCACTGATTCCCCAAGACGTGTTGTTAGAAATCACTAGCCATTGTTCCATGTTCTTTATCAGTATTCATGTTTCCAATTCATATTTAATAGATGGAAAAATGCACTGGATCGCGTTATTTATAAATGTGTCGTAACCCTCCACCACCCGACACGGCCAATCAGTAAAAAAGTGTCACGTTGACAAAAGACAATTAGTTCACTGTTTTAGCAGTGGATGCAATTACCAGCGAAACGTCGTACTCAAATTGTAAATGTTGTGGTTTCACGCTTCAACACACCGGTGGGCTAAAGCAGTGAACTATTTGTCTTTTGTCAACGTGACACTTTTTTACTGATTGGCCGTGTCGGGTGGTGGAGGGTTACGACACATTTATAAATAACGCGATCTAAACCCAAAAACGTTGATTATGAATAATATTGGTCGCGATAGCCTGCTACGTGTTAAACCCTCTATTGGTGTTACACGCACTCAACATGTCTCACGGGCCAATGGCTGGAACTCTGAAGGACCTCTGATATTCCAGCGATCCCAGTGGTTTCTGCTCGGCGAAAGGGGCTGGTGAGTGAACGAACGGTCAAGCGGCCACCCGAATGCTTTATGGAGCAGAGTGTGGATTTTTTTTTTTTGCTGGATCTGGTGTCAACGAGGATTAATCCGGGCCGTTCCGTTGGGGCGCCGCGTCAGCTGCTGCTCTCTCCCCGCCACCCAGAATGCAATGGGTGGGAAGCATTGATTGATTAATTAAGCACATTTCCAAGCGCCCCTCCGCTTGAAGAGAGATCGCGTTTTGCGTTTGAGCCGCGCTGCCAGGCCTGGAAGGAGCGCGCGGAGGGTTGCGCGTTTCCACCGTTGTCTGTGTGCGCGGCCAGGCCGTGTCACGCTGTGCAGAGAAATGTTATTAATGGTCCATTCTCCGGCTGCCTTTTCCATAACCTCTGCTACTCTACTTTATGCCCCCCCCCTCCCCTACCATTCTCAATAAAACGAGTCGTATTAAATGCGTTTTAAACCTTACACGTACGTACTATAAGAAACCTCGGTGTATCATTATTATTATTGCTGTCTAAGTGAGAATAATTCACGTAAGCATAATTCACCTTGAGATCTGTGGAAAATCCCACGTGATATATTGTACCCGATGAAACACGAACACTTTTCGGAGTAATTTTATACAAATTACTTAATTCCTAGTTTTAACATGTGGTTTGATTTGTTCTTATTAAATTAGGGTTACATCGCTGGAGTGTTTTTTGCATACAGATTGATTCTCCTCTATAGGCTTTTATGAATAGTTGGTGTTACATGTATCTATGTGCGTGGCTAATTTGTAAAGCCCTCTTAACAAAATGTTAATTTAGAAGACAACATTTTGAGCAATTAATTTAGTTATACTGCTACATAGCGCCCTCTGTGAGAGTTGCTGTGAAGCGAGGGGTCGTTCTGCGGTGTAATCCCCCAGTTATTAGATTTGCCACGATTCGAGATCGTTACATGATTTAAGAATCAATGTTCTGTAATCGCATTTTCACGATCTAATTTGTATTGCAACAGCATTTTTTTCTGTCTCGTTTGTACCACGTTTAACACGTAGGCTTTCGTGACCCATATTATTAATAATAAAGTTTTTGGGTTAGATCGCGTTATTTATAAATGTGTCGTCACCCTTCACCACCCGACACGGCCAATCAGCAAAAAAGTGTCACGTTGACAAAAGACAAATAGTTCACTACTTTAGCCCACCGGTGTGTTGAAGAGTGAATCCACAACATTTACAGTTTTTGAGTACGACGTTTCACTGGTAATTACATCCAGCATCATCGGGCAATTCTGTGGATTCACTCTTCAACACATCGGTGGGCTAAAGTAGTGAACTATTTGTCTTTTGTCAACGTGACACCCTTTTGCTGATTGGCCGTGTCGGGTGGTGGAGGGTTACGACACATTTATAAATTAACGCGATCTAACCCAAAAAACGTTTATTATGAATTGTACCACGTTGTTTGGCCCATTATCATGAACATAATAGCGTATGATGAGTTGTAAATTAACACTTCTTACACGGACAATTTAATGCATTTATATCATGGGCATAACAATCGCTATTAATCAAATAATTGTACATAAATGGTAAGTCAAATTAGAATAACCTAGGCTGTGGATCTCAAGCTTTCTGAAGCAAGTTTTATTCTCCAGATCAAGTCTTTCAAATCACGGTCCGATGCTCCTTCATAGCAGCCACAACATTGCCATTCATGTGCCTTGATGCAGTGTTTTTTTCTTCCTACTACGGTAAAACCCCTATATTCTCTATGCTTATAAAATTGATAAACGTGTATAGCACGTTATTTTAAAGATGCATAATGATAACGTCGTAATGATATAATTCCCACTATGTAGTCACGTTATCTAGTGCATGCAAGAGCTGGAATCATTCTTTGACCTTGAGGCTGATGACCCATGACCCTGCGAGTTAGGGAGGTCTCAAAACAACGTGGTTCCGATGGCTGGGTTCCTCTGCATTTGTCCAGCCCTGGTGGTCAGTGTGGCCTTGACAATGGCAGATGACCGCTTGCCTCAGCCTGAGATTATCTCTTGGCTATGGCTACTTTCCCCCAGAGGTCGCAATCGGGTACCCGATACCCGTACCCTACCCGATACCCGTCCGGGTACGGGTAGCCGGGTATCGGGTAGGGTACGGGTACCCGTTTGCGACCCTGGTGCGGCCGGGTACGGGTACGGGTAAGGAATCAAAACCCGTTTGCGACCTCTGCTTTCCCCTGGTGTGGACAATGCGATTGGACTCACATTGATATCATGAGGTCACCGAATGCACGTTATAGGTTACAACGCTTGGGATGAAGGGTATGGGCGATATTTGGGTTATTTCACACTGTAGATTTATGTTGTAATATTTTTTGTCAAATATAATGATCAATATCATCCAAAATGTGCTATCGACATCGTGTCGTGAGACGAAGTATCCATTTGGGTCTCTCCCAGGGCAGTCCAACCCTTAATGTTAGAGAGTGGCCCACACAAGTGGATATCATAGCGCTACCTCTGATCTAACAAGAGACCTCTGGTCCACACATTAGAGGGGCAGCACTTTCCCATCTGCTCTGCAATATGGAGTAATCTTGGTCACATGACACTCAGAGCAAAATTTGTATTCTCACAGCTGTAATTTAGCAAAATTCAGTGCGGAACCAAATTTTACGTGATTTTTGTCGTGCCCTCTTTGGAGACAAGGCTGAGACCATCGACTCTATGTCCGTGGGGGCCCGGTTTCTTCACAGGCGACTGTCTGAATTCGAACCCAGGATCTCAGCAAAGCCGGCTCAGCGCTCTGACCTCTGAGCCAACCTGGACCACCTCTGATGATTTTTTTTATTTTTATAAATTCACATTTTGAGAGTCTCGTATAAGCTTTCCCTTCCAGCTCTACGGCCCAACGAGCAAGGGGGGCAGCCTTCCCCAGCCCAAGACACCACTTGCAGTCACCAGGTGTTGGTATTAAAACAGGAATATAAAAACCTTCACGTGTATTTTTTCCCCATGGCCCGCTTGTCACGGGTCCAGGAGGAGATGTAAATAACAGCGGGAGATCAAAGCCGTGCCTCTCAAATGAATGGACGATTGTGTGATCAAACAAATGGAATGCGTTGTGTGCCCATGTATGCCTGTGACAACTTGTACACCCATGCAGATATCAGTGGTGTTTTTGGCCAGAGTACACTTACTACACCGAGCTGTTGAGACCTTGCAGGTTTCAACCAAAGCTGTAGATTTTGTTCTTGGACAAATACATTGTGTGTGTGAATGTTTATACAAGGGGGTGTAACAATTAAGTCCTCCGAATCACGATGCTTTGAGTAATGGTCGCGATTCGGGGTTGTGATTTCATTCGAAAACTATTCTAGTTTTTATTTTTTGACAATGCTCGAGAGAGGTAGGCAAGTGCCAATCCATGGAGGTTCTTGAAGTTTGCGAGGGCAATGATAAAATTGGTCCGGGAGTGAATTAGGAGCCAGTGGTGATGCGGTCTCATCTCAGGGTGCGGGTGGCAATACAGAAGGACAGCATTGAAACTTGAAACGCGCGGGGATTCATTTGTTAAGACTGGAGCTATCCAATGCATTTTAGAAACGGCGTTTTGGTGAACACATCTCTCTTACCTGTGCTTGCATTTTAACGAAAATCTACAGAAAATTCGCTCAATTCGCTACTAGTTCTCACGTTCCCCTCGGTGACAGATGATTCACGGCGTTGTCTCTGACCCCTGATTGTCGGGGCTTTGCCGACGGTTGAAGACTTCTTTCATGGGACAATTTTTCCTCAAGGCCTCTTTCTGCAATTGCTTTAAGTGCATGCCGCCCGATGCAGCTCGAATTTGTTTTTTGTTTTAAACCCATCCAACGTGGCCATATTTAACCGCTTAAAGGCCCTTTAAATTATCTAAAAGATAACCGTTGTGTCTTTGCAGTCTCTCGCAGTGAATACGCATTGGCCTTAGCACTTGTCTTCCATGAAGTGGTTTCCACGTGAACATTGCCGCATAGACTGACCCTGTACATTTGTGAACGCTTTAGTCGTTGTGTCATGTGCATTGTCTTTTTTAATGTCAAGTCCTCACTGGAAGAATTACGTTGACGTCAGCATTCAGATATCATTACATTCAGTCCACATAAATGAATACATTAATGAATTCATTAACAAGCAACCCATGATAATTGAAATTCTAAACCATTCATAACACATGATTGACAACGTAAAGAACACATCACACGTCTAAATAAATGTAATATCAAAAGGTGAAAGCCTGCTTTTCGAATACGAAAGCTAAATGTTGAGGTGGCCGGGTCGACTCAGAAGTCAGAGCGCTCAACTTGCATGACTGAGATCTTGGATTCAGGTCCAGACTGCCGTCTTTGATTAAAAACCCATCTCCCAAGCTTTCGTGAGTTGATGGTTTCAGCCCAGTAACCGGTGACGGCAGAGAAACACCCGTCCGCATAAAAAATTCGGTGAGTACCTCAACTTGGCTACATTCCAGCTCGGAGAATGAAACATGCTTTTTGATCATCATGCAGAAATCTCATAGTCGAGTATGGGAACATGTAACCCTTATGCTAGCTGGATTATATTTTAAAAAATTAACCCGTAAAAACAAAGTTTTCACTATAAATCCTTTATATGCGTGGCGGTTAGAGTCCTCTCGTCCTCTGGCTTGAGATGGCTGCCACCTATGGGTCAGATGATTGCCTGCCACCATTAAGCAATTGGTAATTAAATATAATATTTTTTTTCCTAAAAAGTGTAAAATTTTGGGAAAAAAATTTCACGAAAATAAATTGTCACGCACAACGAGTCTGTGTGCAAAATGTCAGCTCGATTGGATCACGGGAAGTGGGTTAAAAAACGACCGAAAGATTTGCACGGTCGTAAGCGCGCAAGCAAGCAAGCAAGTGAACTTAATATAAAGGATTTAAAAATAAACCCCACTTGAAATGTTTTTTTATATTTATTCCTGCGAAAAATATCTTTCACAGCCATTCTCTGACACTTCTCTGTGAGACTTCTAAAATGAATTAATCTTCTCAAGATGCCAATCACATCGTGTCGTGTGGTTCCCGCTCAATTGAGACTGAATGTTGACAAACACACATCGTTGGTTTGGTGCCAAACTCTGCCCAATAAGTCTTGACGAGCATCTGCGCGACAGCAAATACGCGTTTCAACAATACCCCGTCAACTCTTCACAAACAAGTACTCGTATTTACACCATTGGTACCTCATTTGCCAGTAAAAAATATGATAATTGGTTTTTTACCCTTTTATCTGGCAACAAAACTGACACCTTCTTTTACAAGGAGTCATGTTATCATATTTTTTACTGGCAAATGAGGTACCAATGGTATAAATGCTTACCCCGAGCTCTCATACTCTGATAGTGCATTGTCTTTGAGTTGTGCACCTTTTGGCGTCATCTGGTCCAACCCATGTGAGACTAGGCTCTAAGGAAAGCTGTCTCGGGTGTGGACCAATCAACTTCAAGGACAGTGCATACATTATCAGAGTTATGTTTTTTGTTTGCATTATGACTGCAGGTATTGTGGTCAATGCAAACATGACTCCTTGTAAAAAAGGTGTCAGTTTTGTTGCCAGATAAAAGGGTAAAAAAACAATTATCAAGTACTCGTATCCCTATCCTTCTTCGCAACAAGCGGCTACCAACATTTTCATGCGGATGAATTGCTTCCCACGTCTGGGGTGGTCTCGCGCCATCAGACAGAGGCCCTCTTTTTTTTCTCAACGGTAATTGAATTAGCCTGGCAAAGTGGCTGCTCCTGTAGCCTTTCCACTGAGATCCCACGGGATGCTATTCGCGAAGCCTTTCGTCAAACCACCCAACCTGCCTCCGCATCTCCTCCACTTCCATTCAAGCCGGCTAACCAAGTTCGATGATTTGATTGCAGAATAAAAGGCCCTTATGGAACACACACACCGCAGAATGTGTACTGGTTGGTGCTAACGTTTCTTCCTTTGTATTATACAACATTCAGATTAATGCGCATGGGATATCCCGAACAAGCTTAACCGTTGGCAAACTCTGCAGCGGCATACACACATTCACATGTGAGCGTGTTTAATCAAGAGTGAGTTTATTTAATCTCGCCCGATGTTATATTACCATGGCTAAAACAGGCATGCCGAATTCTAAAGCGCAGCTTTAGACCGTGTACAAAAAAAACTTAAACAGATGCAGACATACAGACGTGAACCACCGACAAAGAGGGGCAGCTGTTAAGATTGTTTGAATGGATGAATAGAAATATTTGTTTTAATCTTAAAAGGCCCACTGAAGTTCACCTTCCCATACAGAGCACGTGGCCATGAATGGGCCAAGGATAGGTCACATACCCTTAAGCCAGTCTGCACGCACAACCTCATCTGTCTGGCACACATCAAAGTTGGTTTAAGCCATAATTAGTTGAAAAGGGGGAACGTCACCACAATAACTCGTGCGGTTTCCTCCAATCCCCTGCATACACCGTCTCCTTTCGCTCACCAACCTTTGCCCTTTGGCCCCACAAATAGCTCCCTCATCCCAAGCCTGTCCCCTTTCCCCATCTCCTGGAGCTATCGTACAGGGTGCAACGTCAACCACTGACAAAGATGTCTGAATTTACTGCCAGATATTTTACGAAATAGCAGCTCTCTTGAAATGCCTGCTCATGATTTATAAACGGAGCTTTGTTTTCCACATTTTTTTTGGTGAAATATGCTGACGCTGCAGTCTGTTGACCGGTGGAGATTGTTATTCAATCCTTCAAACGTTTGCTAATAAGCAAGCGAGAGCCCACTGACACTAAAGGGCGTTTTTATTTTCAAGGGACAACTTGACTAGAAACCACAACCGATTATTAAAGCAAAACTTTAAAATACAACAATTAACAAGACCGGCACGACGTAGTGCATGCAACGGAAAAGGTGAAGAATAACATTTTCTAAACACAGGATTCTGGAAATAGCACGTACGTTGTATTGTATGTGTGCACATCAACATTAGCGCAAAGCGAGAAGGACGTACAGCCTTGGGTTAAGCCTGACGTTGCTGAATTTAATTATGTCAAAAGTTCAATGTGAAGTTGAAAATGTCACCGTGTCACCATATGCTGCGATCTAAGAGTCCATGCGAAGAAAATGAAAAGAAACGGCGAGTATCTGTGGCTCTGCCATGATCCAGCGCCTGATTATTCAGTGATCACTTTGCAGCTCAGCCTCTGGCTTGTGGGCCACGCATGAGGGCCGATTTACTCCCCGCACTGACACATCTGCCGCACGCTTCCCGAAGCCACGCACGCACCCTGGAAGTGCGATTAATGCCTCGCTGTTTGCTTGACCGGGTTAATCTCCAGCTGTTCAGGGGGGACACTGATGACTCTACCGAAGGATTTCCTCAATTTATGTTTTTCTGCCCCACTCGGGCTTACAGGTGATCGTGTCGGGTGTAGCGGGGCATGGATCACTACAGATGCGGTGGTAGTTCGGGGGAGATGCGTGAAGGATATCGTAGTCGAGGGGGGCACCGTATTCGCTAAGCCATTGCCTTAAGAGCCTTAATCAGGGTCAAGTCCCTTGATTTAATTTGGAAATGCCATCCGTGGTTGAGGACGCTGCAGCGGTGTGACGAGTAGCACGCTCTCCTGCTGGGGCAGTTGGGTGAGCTCTTAAATCCACCCGCCTCTGTCCAAACAGGAGTATAAATGGTAGACTGCCACCGTTCATCGATCGCCAGATCCCATATGGTGGGGTAAAGTGTGTGTACTCCCACCCAGTCGCGTAACGAGCCTGGGGGCAGGGGGTGCTTGTCCCCCCCCTCCACCAGCGGTGGCCAACGACAGTGTAAAATAACAACATTTTCATCTTCTTGGTTCTTTCGGTAAAGTCACGTAGAATAGAAATAATAAAATAAATAAAAACACAATAAAATAATTCTCACGACGTTTCGGCCACAACGCAAGAAGCCGTCCTCAGGTGAAGCAGCCGTCCTCAGGTGAAGAACAGGTCTTTCGGAAAGACAACGTCTGAGAATTATTTTATTATGTTTTATTTTTATTATTTTATTATTTTCCTTTTACGTGAATTTACCGAAAGAACCAAGAAGACGAATCCCTGCAGTCACGAAAGCTTTAAATCGAAACAACATTTTCATTTAAAACGCGGTTTATAATTTTTTTCATGAAACTGCTTTAATTTACGTTCCACCTTTAATTTCGATTTAATTAGAGCAGTCGCGTTTGGCTTCGGCAAATTGCGCATCGCATGTTTGTTTCTATGTCGTTGTCAGAGTGTTACCGGCGCGAGCGCAATAATGCGATTAGCCGAGAGGATCCTCGCTATCCAATGGCCTAGGTGCGACCGTGGAGAGACAGCTCGTAGATTGACATCCCCACCTGACCCATTCACCGCACACCCCCTGAGCTGATAACGTAGTTACACCGCTGCTCCCAGCTCCGCCTAAACGTCTGGGGTCAGCGTGGAAGTGAAGCTAAGTGACATCGTGAGGAGCTCTCTTAATCTCCCTCCAGTGAAGCCCCTTCTGCCCACAGTGGCGTGAGCGAGAAATTCGGGGGCTACACTTTTACCTTTAGCCCCTGTGCTGCTTGTCCCGTGGGAGCCATGAAGTTGTGCGTGTTCCACCACTGGCCAACGTGCCGGACAGCTGTCACGCAGAGGTAAAACTGAAACCCTTCACTGCCCTACCCTAGTCTTGATCCTATTTCACAAACGTAGTTTGAATTCGTTCCAATTTTTTCCGCATTCGGTCCTGAAAACCGTGACCTTGTCACCGACCCCTTTTTTTTGCTTCGAAAATAACCTTTTTTTTCGTGTGAATGCCAAGAAACGCGTGCACACGTTGACATGCGCACTTAAATTAAAATGTTTCGTATCCCACGAAAATTGCTGACGTGCTACTTTATCCCAGTGGGTAACAGTAGTGTCCCTAATGTACAGCTGTCGGTGATAAAAAATAGAAACGAAAGCCGGCTATTTTTGAGGGTGGTAACACAAGGATAGCCGCCGTGTGGTTGCGATCAACGTGTCTGAGTGAAGTGTTGCTTGAAACCATCGAGGGGCTTGGGACTTGTGTTGGGGCCCGTGTGTGTGCCCTTTTACAGGCAACAGCTGACCCCCGGATCTCCAGGTAGTGGCATGTACAAAAACGCGCTCTCTGCAGTGTCAGCGGGAAGCCAGTCACTCTTGACTGCCGCTCGTTCGTTTGCCCCAAAGTCTGTGACGAGGGATTCAAGGGGAGTGCCGAGAAAATGACAGGCAGCGAGTGGCATATTCTTGGTTCTTTCGGTAAAGTCACGTAGAAGGAAAATAATAAAAATAAAACATAATAAAATTATTCTCACGACGTTTCGGCCACAAGGCAAGCAGCCGTCCTCAGGTGAAGGGCAGAGCTGTCGGAAAGACAGCGTCCTAAGCTCTGTTCTTTACCTGAGGACGGCTGATTGCATTGTGGCCGAAACGTCGTGAGAATTTTATTATGTTTTATTTTTATTATTTTATTATTTCCCTTCTACGTTACTTTACCGAAAGAACCAAGAATATGAATCCCTGCAGTCACGAAAGCTTTAAAGCGAGTGGCATTTTTAACATTCGTTAGTGGATTGCATTGTACTTGAGAAATATTACAGGGTCCAATGTTTTAAATAATGCGTGCATTCTGCACACGCATACTTTGGGGACAGTGGTGCCGTGGTTAGCACACTGCGCTATGAACCCAGCCACATGAGTTCTATTCCCAGTCACAACTACGCATTGGGGGATAGTGATATTTGAACTGGTCCTGTACCCCCCCCCCCCCCCCCCTTGCTTTCAGCAGTCGGCATTGGCCAGCATGGTGAAGTACGGTCTAACGACCTCCACAACCAATACAGCTTAGAGTGGTCTTCATTCGGCAGTGAATTGACAAAGGGCTGTATATATAATCATCATCATCAGCAGCAGCAACCATTATCAACCCACTGCTGAATTAAGATCTCCCCAAGCTGTCGACATCTCTCACGATAACGCATACGCATGCAATGTGCGTTTCAGAGATGGGTGTACCCACACTCCACCTCACCCCCTGTGATCCGACAGTTATTTCCCCTACCCAGTGGAGATGGGTAATGGAAGGGCAGAGCACAAAGACAAACAGACACACACACAGACACACACCGTCTGAGTATGCAAAACACTCCCGGGCAATGTGATTCACGAGCATTAGAGCAGCTCCTGGGATTGTAACATCTATCCATTGAGCTTCATATAGCACAGTGCCACCGCACCAGCCAGTCTCCGATTTACACTGTGAGACACGTGGCACGCATCCACTGGGCAAAAAAGCCCATATGATAACACGGTGGTATCTAATTGTGTGGGAGACGCGCCAAGGTCGTTTCAGTTGCCATAAATACTGCTCGCTGGACGCATCGCGGATACTTTCATGGGTTACACAGGGATCGCTCCAATGTGGCAAAGCAACCTTGTCACGCCTGTAATGCTGCACGATATTAATAATGCAAAGTTTCACGTTTCATATTGCACAACATAAAATGAGATTTAGTAGTGCGGTGCATTAACTGCTGTGCCAACGCTCGCTCGCTCTCTCTCTCTCTCCTTGTATGTGTGGCATCATTATCAACCGTGATCGCGTCACTGCGAGGTGAACGCTTCCCCAAGCCACCGTCACTTCTCACGAGCATGTGATGGAACAAGTCACTTAGAAACGCGAACAGATTTCGTCGCTCCGTCTCCTCGGTGGACGTCCTCTGGGATGCGTTCCGTCCCGTCAGCTGCAACTCCCTTCCAGCTATGATGCAGCATGTGTGTTAACACCTATTACATATTGATGAATCAATATTTGTCTATGACATGCATACGATTACAAACCGGTCCTTTGAACAAAATAACGCTTTTAATTAAGTGTGTTCCTATGCATCCGGGTATACGCTGAAAATTAGGTCATTACTTTTTGGACATTCCACCGATTGATATAAATGAGTCGAAACTCTTTGGCAACCCACCAACCCCACACATCCTGTGAAGGTTTCCTGGCTTGACTGGGAAGTTGGAACTGTGGCCTGTGATGTGTAGTCGACCTCACGGACTCACGTCTTGGTTGTGATAACTTTGTTGATGTTTGTGCTTTTTGTTTGGATGCTTTCTTAATTTGTTTATGCATTTTTTATTATGCTTGTACGTCGGGGTTTAATTTGCTCGGTGGTGGCCGTATCTTGGATTTTGTCCTTAAATGTAATTAATGTACAGGGTTATGGGATGCTATTAGCATGAATTACGCTCACCAAAATTAAAGTATTATTATATACATTTGTAGGTATTGAAAACATCTGTATATTATAATTCACTATACACATGCACTATGTGGGATCAAATGTATTGACAATGGGATTCTTTAAAAAGTCTCATTACCTGTTCGGAATATGTGTATTCACGCGCTCACATTGCGCAGTATGATATAAGTTGTGCTTCCATGTGAGGTATCACCGTAACATTTTGGGACAATTTGCTTTTAACATTATTTTGAAATGTTTTGGAAAACCTCATAAGTATGCATGTTATGTGTGTGTGTGTGTTTAATAATGCAATAATAACATTTACAACTTTTTGGCCATTTTATTACTGGACGAAGGCCACTGACACATCAGTCAGTCATGGTTTGTTTGACCATACTTCACTATACTGGTCAATGCTGAAGAGGTCGTGGTGGTGGTGGCCCAGGAAGAGCCAGAAATCAAACTCAGGTCACCAAGTTCATAGCGCAGCGCACTAACCACTACACCACTACTATTATCTACTATGGATGCATGCATCAGTTCACAAAACCACATGTCTATTAAATGCATTATTGATGTTACTTCTGCAATGTATGAAGCACCCATACTTGCATGTAACCATGCAAAAAATGAAAATAACTATCCATAGCTTTATAAAACACCATTATCGGGTGCGTCTCTGTTTAGCTTTGCATAGAATCCGGGTTACACAAAGGTTCAGCTACTTTCGTGAGAATAGTAATTATAGCCGGCGCTTAAATTCGCCCTGACTCAAGCTCCATTGGCGTAACGTTGCAATGTGTCATGGGACTTTTCAGTAGCCACTGGCAGATGGGATGTGAGAGATGGCGTGCCATGCCATGCCAGGCTGCTTGGATCGGGTTTCAGACTGGCGAGGGCTTGCGTGGTGAGAGTGCCACAGCCCCAGAGCCCGGCATGTAAGCTCCATGTAAATCCATTTGCGAATGATGTGCGTCATCCCGGAGACCTAGACTTTCTGCTGCAGGGATTGTATTCTTTGTCAGTCCAAGAAAGACAATATTTTTATTTGTAATTGCTCGATGTGTTTTAACGTGAATATGCTTCATACCCACAGGCGTATGCTGTTCTTAAATAGTGTCGGAGTATCCTATGCATGCAATCCGTTCGCGCTGCAGATAATTGCATCGTTGGAAATGTTACCGCCTGAAATTGTGAAACAAAAGATCAATTCCAGCCAATTTTGACCACAAGCGGTGTCAGATGTAAGTAATTGAGTGCTCAAAGGAATGATTTTGAGCTGATACTGTGAGCTCTCATATAGGTCATTAGAGTATGCAAGTGCCTCGCCTAGGTCAAATTAGCCTGAGTGTGTGCCCATAAATATATTAATAGGACCGGTTTGGAGAAATGGAACTCATGGTTGGTGCAGACTGCCCATACCTTTACTCTACTAACATTCTCTCATCAATAATCCATTAAGGATGTAAATGCAGTGTGGTGGCATTTGTATACCACGACTTACGTTGAACAAAATGTATGCTTTTGTTTTGTAAACATCTTGACACTAATTCAATATTCCGCACACTGAATGACAACCTCCACCTCCGTCTGTGCATGCATACGACTTTAAAGGGAACAGCTGCGTGGCAAAACGTAAATCTTGTGGGATTAGGCGCTCCTGTGTTTATTGCCAGGTGTGCATTCACTTTGCTTCGGCTGGCCTCAGAATCCGAGGGACTCACATCCTGCCTGGGTGGTCTGTTGTCTTGCTCTTTGTTTTCGTCTCCCACGCACACAATAGATGCACTTTCACCAATGGATGTTTTTAATTTTCCTCATTGACCTTGCGAAAATAATCGGCGCACCACAGACGTGCAGACTTTGACCCGGCCAGCAAGCGAAGGCTGGAATGCCACCTTTTATCCCATTAAGGCCTCGTTAGTTGCCCCAGCGGCTCAGTTGATTTAGGGCCGTTTTTGAGCTCCTTAGGATCGCCTTTAGAGAAGGGTCTGTGCCATCCACTCAGCGACTGAGCAACGACTGTTTGCCAAACGACCGAAAGCGACATCAAAGACTTGATGCGTGGATTTTGTTTTCTTTTACCATGACGCCTCCCAGTGCGACGTCGCAACCGATCCAATTTCTCACTTTGTGGGATGAAAGTTTGAGTGTCCACAATAAGACTGACTATTGGCTTGCAGGCTTTTTGGACACCATGTACTTTTGTCAACAAACGCATAATGGCGTGTGATATGATATCGATGTCGATGGTCTTGAATGGCTGAATGAGTGGAGTAATTTCTAATTATTATCTAGAAAGGTAATCGAGCTCAAATTTGTCACAATTATGATGGAATCTTTCCGTTTAACAAAGAGATTCCAAAATAATATATTTTTTTTTATTTTGGGGCTCAAAGTTTCAGAATAAAAATGTTGACCTTTTAATTTTAAACCTATGCCTATAGAATGTTGTACCCTGAGGAGTTTAAAATGGAGTTGAATTCAAATCTAAAATAAAATAAATTCCAAAAACCTCGATTTCTAATTTAGATCCCCCACCCAACCTCTGCCAATATTTGAGATACACATTTTTAACCTGTTGTTCTTTTTTTACTTATTTTAGGCCTACATGATGTTTTGAAAGCTACTGAATTCAAAATATGAAATCATATTTTCAATACTATGAGATCTCTTTTACCAGTGGCAAAATATGATAGTAGGTTTTTACCCTTTTAACTGGTACAAAACTGACACCTTTATTCAAGGCATCATGTTTGCAATGACCACAACACAAGTAGTCAAAAAAAAAAGCAAACAAAAAGAAGCAACTCTGATAAGGATGATAATATGCACTGTCCTTGAAGTTGATTGGCCCACACCCGAGACGGCTTTCTTTAGAGCCTAGTCCCCATTGGTGTAGGGCCAGATGACACCAGAAGGCGTACAACTCAAACACAGTGCAATATCAGAGTATTGAGAGCTCGGGGTAAGCATTTACACTATGAGATCTCTTTTACCAGTGGCAAAATATGATAGTAGGTTTTTACCCTTTTAACTGGTACAAAACTGACACCTTTATTCAAGGCATCATGTTTGCAATGACCACAACACAAGTAGTCAAAAAAAAGCAAACAAAAAGAAGCAACTCTGATAAGGATGATAATATGCACTGTCCTTGAAGTTGATTGGCCCACACCCGAGACGGCTTTCTTTAGAGCCTAGTCCCCATTGGTGTAGGGCCAGATGACACCAGAAGGCGTACAACTCAAACACAGTGCAATATCAGAGTATTGAGAGCTCGGGGTAAGCATTTACACTATGAGATCTCTTTTACCAGTGGCAAAATATGATAGTAGGTTTTTACCCTTTTAACTGGTACAAAACTGACACCTTTATTCAAGGCATCATGTTTGCAATGACCACAACACAAGTAGTCAAAAAAAAGGCAAACAAAAAGAAGCAACTCTGATAAGGATGATAATATGCACTGTCCTTGAAGTTGATTGGCCCACACCCGAGACGGCTTTCTTTAGAGCCTAGTCCCCATTGGTGTAGGGCCAGATGACACCAGAAGGCGTACAACTCAAACACAGTGCAATATCAGAGTATTGAGAGCTCGGGGTAAGCATTTACACTATGAGATCTCTTTTACCAGTGGCAAAATATGATAGTAGGTTTTTACCCTTTTAACTGGTACAAAACTGACACCTTTATTCAAGGCATCATGTTTGCAATGACCACAACACAAGTAGTCAAAAAAAAGCAAACAAAAAGAAGCAACTCTGATAAGGATGATAATATGCACTGTCCTTGAAGTTGATTGGCCCACACCCGAGACGGCTTTCTTTAGAGCCTAGTCCCCATTGGTGTAGGGCCAGATGACACCAGAAGGCGTACAACTCAAACACAGTGCAATATCAGAGTATTGAGAGCTCGGGGTAAGCATTTACACTATGAGACTACTTGTGTTGTGGTCATTGCAAACATGATGCCTTGAATAAAGGTGTCAGTTTTGTACCAGTTAAAAGGGTAAAAACCTACTATCATATTTTGCCACTGGTAAAAGAGATCTCATAGTGTAAATGCTTACCCCGAGCTCTCAATACTCTGATATTGCACTGTGTTTGAGTTGTACGCCTTCTGGTGTCATCTGGCCCTACACCAATGGGGACTAGGCTCTAAAGAAAGCCGTCTCGGGTGTGGGCCAATCAACTTCAAGGACAGTGCATATTATCATCCTTATCAGAGTTGCTTCTTTTTGTTTGCTTTTTTTTTGACTACTTGTGTTGTGGTCATTGCAAACATGATGCCTTGAATAAAGGTGTCAGTTTTGTACCAGTTAAAAGGGTAAAAACCTACTATCATATTTTGCCACTGGTAAAAGAGATCTCATAGTGTAAATGCTTACCCCGAGCTCTCAATACTCTGATATTGCACTGTGTTTGAGTTGTACGCCTTCTGGTGTCATCTGGCCCTACACCAATGGGGACTAGGCTCTAAAGAAAGCCGTCTCGGGTGTGGGCCAATCAACTTCAAGGACAGTGCATATTATCATCCTTATCAGAGTTGCTTCTTTTTGTTTGCTTTTTTTTTGACTACTTGTGTTGTGGTCATTGCAAACATGATGCCTTGAATAAAGGTGTCAGTTTTGTACCAGTTAAAAGGGTAAAAACCTACTATCATATTTTGCCACTGGTAAAAGAGATCTCATAGTGTAAATGCTTACCCCGAGCTCTCAATACTCTGATATTGCACTGTGTTTGAGTTGTACGCCTTCTGGTGTCATCTGGCCCTACACCAATGGGGACTAGGCTCTAAAGAAAGCCGTCTCGGGTGTGGGCCAATCAACTTCAAGGACAGTGCATATTATCATCCTTATCAGAGTTGCTTCTTTTTGTTTGCTTTTTTTTGACTACTTGTGTTGTGGTCATTGCAAACATGATGCCTTGAATAAAGGTGTCAGTTTTGTACCAGTTAAAAGGGTAAAAACCTACTATCATATTTTGCCACTGGTAAAAGAGATCTCATAGTGTAAATGCTTACCCCGAGCTCTCAATACTCTGATATTGCACTGTGTTTGAGTTGTACGCCTTCTGGTGTCATCTGGCCCTACACCAATGGGGACTAGGCTCTAAAGAAAGCCGTCTCGGGTGTGGGCCAATCAACTTCAAGGACAGTGCATATTATCATCCTTATCAGAGTTGCTTCTTTTTGTTTGCTTTTTTTTGACTACTTGTGTTGTGGTCATTGCAAACATGATGCCTTGAATAAAGGTGTCAGTTTTGTACCAGTTAAAAGGGTAAAAACCTACTATCATATTTTCAATGTCTGAATTCTGTTGGTACCTTTTTCCGAGTGTGACGCGAATGCTGATATAAGGCAAGCAGTCACAGCCCCCTTCCCAGAGGAGTCTCCTTGCACCTGAACTTCCTTTAAACATTACAGCAGAGGTCGCAACCGGGTACCCGATACCCGTACCCTACCCGATACTCAGCTACCCGTACCCGGCCGGGTACGGGTACGGGTAGCCGTTTGCGACCCTGGTGCGGCCGGGTACGGGTACAGGTAGGCCGTGAGTCACTGGTGAGTAACCGTTTGTCACTCATTTCGGGTAGGGTACGGGTAGGGAACGGGTACCCGTACCCAGCCGGGTACGGGTACGGGAACCCATTTGCGACCCTGGTGCGGCCGAGTACGGGTACGGGTAAGGAATCAATACCCGTTTGCGACCTCTGCATCACACTAATAGTAAGAGGGGATTGGGTAAAAGCTGTCACTTGAGAAAATAAAGTGGTACGGGTCTTAAAAGTGCACCTTGGCAGGAAGAGGTAGTTGGGTGCAGGGTGGCTCAGAGGTCAGAGTGCAGAGCTGGCACCGCTGAGATCCTGCGTTCAAACCTTGAAAGCCACCGTGATGAAACCGTGCATCACCCTGATTGCACCTGAGGATCAGGTGATTGAGCCAGAATCTCAGGTGAAGTAAGCTGGTGGCAGCCTTATGGCATGACCTTGCTTTGGGGGGCTTACAGAAACTCAACAGGGTGGGGGGGGGGGGCACGACAAAATCTTAAACAAATTTCAACCAACGTTACACGCGACCAAGAATGAATAGCGATACCATCTGCATTTGCCGAGCATGCATTCTGCTTCATCCCCCTCACCCCATATCAGACCCCCCCCCCCCCCCGTACTACGACTGCAGACAGTTCGTATGTGAAAAAGCAATACATGCAATAATACATCGCTGTGGGAAATCAGAGTATGTGGCCGTATAGCCAACCACTCAGGGCCACCAACAGAATGGGAACTGCCCCATGTTGGTTGAGCAAGGGGACGCAGAGCCGTTGAGTTTGTTGCATGTTTATTTATTCGTGTATGTTTTTTTTTATTGTTTTCAGACTTGGTTGGCAGAGGTCGCAACCGGGTACCCGATACCCGTACCCTACCCGATACCCGGCTACCCGTACCCGGCCGCGTACGGGTACGGGTAGCCGTTTGCGACCCTGGTGCGGCCGGGTACGGGTACGGGTAGGCCGTGAGTCACTGGTGAGTAACCGTTTGTCACTCATCTTCTTGGTTCTTTCGGTAAAGTCACGTAGAATGGAAATAATAAAATAAAAATAAAACATTATAAAATAATTCTCACGACGTTTCGGCCACAACGCAAGCAGCCGTCCTCAGGTGAAGAACAGGTCTGTCAGAAAGACAGCGTCTGAATCCCTGCAGTCACGAAAGCTTTAAATCGTTTGTCACTCATTTCGGGTAGGGTACCCATTTGCAACCCTGGTGCGGCCGGGTACGGGTAAGGAATCAAACCCCGTTTGCGACCTTTGTTGGTTGGTGGTCACCCTGGGTTGATTCATCACACAGCCGGCAGGGAACTTCACTGCTACTGCAGTGCTGTTGAGGCATTCTGCTGCCCTCTGCTGGTGATTTTATATATAGTATTGTCGCAATTAAATCCACTCGCGTACGTGTACTCTGCTTCGGAAACAAATAATGAATCTGATTTATTTTAAAGCAAGTGACCTACATACCTGTCAACCCATGCGGTTTACTCGGTATTCGTGTACAGGGAAATTGAGTTTGCAGGTCCATACGGCGTGTACATCCGTTTCAATGCGGGCAAAAATGTGTCTATTTGTTTGTGTTTCTCCCTTGTGATGGGACTTTGTAGGATGAACTTTACAACTTTTATGGGCACGGGGTGACCAATAAGGTCTGAATTGGTCTGTAATAAGGTAGGCACTGATAACGGGTTGACAGGTTTGTACTTAAAACTGAAAGCACAGACTATAACACTCTAATTATTTATATTACAATCTCATGTGCTGTGAAGAAAGGCCATCGCCCAAACAGTTGCCGATTATGTGCATTATCTTTTATTTCAAGGTGGTGCAGTTGATGTTGTTTGTTACTACAATCTGTGTTGAATGTCCCCGCTATACCATGAAATGGGGCCATTGCCAGAAACGTTGCCCGTTATATTCTAGAGCAATGCCATTGACGTTTTACGTTGTTTGTGCTTGTGTGTCACTGCCAATGCAGTAGCACAGTATACTTTTGAGTTTAAACAGGTTAAAAAACGTGTACATATTGTAAGATACTAATATCGTTTGTGATCTATTTCGTTTTCGCGTTGGCTGTTTGGTGAAACCCACGTGCTTTTGCTTGAGTTTCTTTGATTGAACATATACGCATATGTGCTGAACATCTTTAGCACGGTACCGTAGCCAAGCGTGCGAATCGGTGGTGCCAGGGATGGTCAACACAAACAGCGGGTCCCCGCGGTTGATTTCGGTCCCAAAGAAAACCGCAGCGGTCCTCCTCCGCTGCAGAAGAAGTCGCGGCTGAAGCTTTTGCACCACAGCCGCGGACGCGTGCGTGTGGGACGCGCGTTAAACTCGAGCCGCAGCTTTGTATGGCAAACCCCGCTGTGATCACTCCGACCCGCGGAAAACCTCGGGGTCCGCTTTTCAAATTGGAGGTGCAATAAATAAATATCGCGACAATAAAAGAGCGTGTAATGGTAAATCCACCGCATACTTTCCACCGATCATCACAAATACCTCGAATGATTTATTGGTCGAGAGTGAACCCGATATGGACATGCAATTTCTAGCCAGGTTGTTTTTTTTTCTTTTTTACCCCGTACTGCTCAGAAATGCCCGTCTCTTTCCCACAGGGTTCAATGTTCAGCGATTACCGGGGCTTAGACTAAACAATTCTGCAGTTGTGACACATGTCATCGAACGTATCTGTGTTAAAATGCAAGTGTAACTTGGTCAAGAGAACAGTTAATTGCATTTATTTGCAACCTGCGAATTAGCGCTCTGTTTGTTCGGCTTTCAATGCTCCCACAGCCTGTGCTGGGTGTTTTTAATAACTTCTGTCTCGTGTTCTCCGATTTCTATTCTCATTTTATATCGAATTCGTTTAAAAGGTTCCGTGTATGCATTGTTTTTTGCTTAGAATCTTCATATGCCTTTTTATATGTGTCCTCTTTCCCAGCACGTCATTTGTGATTTTAAAAGAAGGTAAAGAAGTCGACAAAGTTGGCCTCTAGATAGATATCAGCAAACGTGGAACACGCATGCGAGTATTAGTGTGCAGCTAAATGTTTGTTAAGGTGGACCTGGATCAAAATTACGAAGCAATGAGGTGGACGGGAGCAGAATGCAGAGCTTTTGTAACATTGAACTTAACAGTGACAAGCAGCACACCTATGTGTACAAAAAATGTAGTTTCAATATATATTACATGCTGTGACGTGTCCATCAGAAACATGGGCATTTAAAAGATGAAATGGAACAAAAGCTGAAAATTGTGCAAGAAACTTCGAGAGGTGGATGCCTGAGAAGGAGGAAATCATCGCTCAGAGAAGACAGGCAAGAGACACCATATTGACTTCTCTGAATGTTAACGAGACTTTGGCAAGCCATGTCACTCGAAGGAAAGCCGGCTGGCGGTTGAGGCTAACAATGGAGTGGCATCTTCTTGGTTCTTTCGGTCAAGTCACGTAGAAGGGAAATAATAAAAAAAAACATAATAAAATACAATTCTCACGACGTATCGGCCACAGCGCAAGCAGCCGTCCTCAGGTGAAGAACAGTTTCCGACAGCCATGTGGCTGGGTTCATAGCGCAGTGTGCTAACCACGGCAGCACTGTCCCCAAAGTATGCGTGTGCAGAATGCACGCATTATTTAAAACATTGGTCCCTGTAATATTTCTCAAGTACAATGCAATCCACTAACGAATGTCAAAAATGCCACTCGATTTAAAGCTTTCGTGACTGCAGGGATTCATATTCTTGGTTCTTTCTCGGTAAAGTCACGTAGAAGGGAAATAATAAAATAATAAAAATAAAATATAATACAATTATCACGACGTTTCGGCCACAGCGCAAGCAGCCGTCCTCAGGTGAAGAACAGTTTCTGACAGCCCTGTTCTTCACCTGAGGACGGCTGCTTGCGTTGTGGCCGAAACGTCGTGAGAATTGTGTTTTATCATATTTAATTTTTATTATCTCATTATTTCCCTTCTACGTGACTTTACCGAAAGAACCAAGAAGATGAATCCCTGCAGTCACGAAAGCTTTAAATTGAAATTTAATGGAGTGGCAGCCAAAGGAGGAAACCCCCGAGAGGATATCCACTGCAGAGACAGAGAAATGACATTAGCTGGTGTACCGGAGTTCTAAGAATTGTTGGCATCATGATGCCATGAGAGATCGCGATAGCTTGGGACGGAATTTCGTACTGCAGAGGATAGATCATGGCTGATGACAATGACGATGTATGTATATTGAACTTCTTTCACATCGTACGTAGCCAACCGTGTTAAACGGAGGTGCGGGGTCAGGACAACGGACTAAACACGAAACGCAGTTCTAAAGAACTGTTGATGATTTTACAACCTCAAATAGACCCATCCAACTATTATTCCAAGGGTCAATTGCGCTCTTTTACTGAACAAACCACAAATGTTAAGCACTGACTTTGTGTGCAGTGTGTGCAGACATGACAAATGCAGTGGTGTCAAAACATTTTGGGTGCGGGGAAAGTATGTAAAATCAAAAGTTAATAACATATTCTCCCGATTATAAATGTGCTTCGGAGAGTAAGTCCTACCCAAACATTCATTTCCGGTTAAAGTTTCAGGTGTATTTGTTTAACCGGGTGAGATCTCAAGAGTCAAAGATAGCCTCAGTTGCAAGAATGATCTGTAATAATAAAGTTATATAAATCTAATCACACACACCTAATGGATTATAAGACGCAATCCAAACGTGTGTTGAATTACAGGGAAATAGAAGTGGGTATCGTGATCTATAGAAATATAGTAATACGTAACAAGAGTTAACTTATTCTATGACTTCACAAGATGTTTTATCTGACAAGCGGCAAAAGTAAATGAAGGCAATTAAGTGGGAACACATTTCAAACGGCGTGCTTGTTAAAGCTGCCGCAGGGTGGAGGAGTGGCGCAGTGGTTAGTGCAGTGGTTAGTGCAATGTAGTGGTTAGTGCACTGCAGTGGTTAGTGCAGTGGTTAGTGCAGTGGTTAGTGCAGTGGTTAGTGCAGTGGTTAGTGTAGTGGTTTGTGCAGTGTAGTGGTTAGTGCAGTGGTTAGTGCACTGCAGTGATTAGTGCAGTGGTTAGTGCAGTGGTTAGTGCAGTGGTTAGTGCAGTGTAGTGGTTAGTGCAGTGGTAAGTGCAGTGGTTAGTGCACTGTAGTGGTTAGTGTAGTGGTTAGTGTAGTGGTTAGTTCAGTGGTTAGTGCAGTGTAGTGGTTAGTGCAGTGGTTAGTGCAGTGTAGTGGTTAGTGCAGTGGTTAGTGCAGTGGTTAGTGCAGTGGTTAGTGTAGTGGTTAGTGTAGTGGTTAGTGCACCGCAGTGGTTAGTGTATCACAGTGGTTAGTGCAGTGGTTAGTGCACTGCAGTGGTTAGTGCAGTGGTTAGTGCACCGCAGTGGTTAGTGCACCGCAGTGGTTAGTGCACCGCAGTGGTTAGTGTATCACAGTGGTTAGTGCAGTGGTTAGTGCACTGCAGTGGTTAGTGCAGTGGTTAGTGCAGTGTAGTGGTTAGTGCAGTGGTTAGTGCAGTGGTTAGTGCAGTGGTTAGTGTAGTGGTTAGTGTAGTGGTTAGTGCACCGCAGTGGTTAGTGTATCACAGTGGTTAGTGCAGTGGTTAGTGCACTGCAGTGGTTAGTGCAGTGGTTAGTGCACTGCAGTGGTTAGTGCACCACAGTGGTTAGTGTATCACAGTGGTTAGTGTATCACAGTGGTTAGTGCAGTGGTTAGTGCACTGCAGTGGTTAGTGTATCACAGTGGTTAGTGCAGTGGTTAGTGCACCGCAGTGGTTAGTGTATCACAGTGGTTAGTGTATCACAGTGGTTAGTGCAGTGGTTAGTGTATCACAGTGGTTAGTGTATCACAGTGGTTAGTGCAGTGGTTAGTGCACCGCAGTGGTTAGTGTATCACAGTGGTTAGTGTATCACAGTGGTTAGTCGCTGCGCCACAAACCCGGTGGTCCGAGTTCGATTCTCGCTCGCAGGCAACATCGGGGGCGAATATCTGAACAATTCCTGGGCCTCCCCTCGGTCGGCTCAGCCTCAAATTAATACCTGGTGCGATATGTAAATATCGCCACTAGGGAGACAAAGGCGGCCGGGAGTGGTGCTGGCCATCCACCCCCTCGTGTGCCGTGCCAGCCTTCATAGTTGCTCGCTAACAGCACTTGTCCCTAACAGTATATCAAGGCTACACAGGGGATCTTTGTCTTTATGACCCAAAACCGACTTGCGGTTAGACCGCTTGCCAACAATGTAATGCCTGTAGTTGTTCAAACGCGAATATAATTTTTTTTTAGAGCGTGCAACATTACAACGTTAAATGTGAGATTTGCAACCCAGCTGTGAAAGCAGAAAAACAATCATCTCTTCACAGGCGTTCAGATGTTTAAAACTTTAACAAGACAATATAGTTTACTGGATATCAATTTTCAACGGTTTAAAATAATTCAGCGTAATGGCTGCGCGAGAAAAAAAATCTATTCTTAATGTAGCCCTGGATTGTCAAAGTGAATGGTTTATGTGTGTACCTTGCCACTAAAATCCAACATAATGTAATGGAACACTGCCAGCCACTGTTGCTATTATTTTTAACCTTAGAGTGCTGACGGAGTTTTTATTAGAAATACCAGCCCAGCAGGAGTCCGATATATTATTATTGGTCTATATGACATGCATTGCATTTCAACCTTGGCGAGCAGAGCACAGCACAAACCACACTCTGTTTGGAAGGAGAAAAAAAATAAAAAGTTGAGGAGCCAGTCAGCCTCCTTATATATTTGGAACATGTAGGAAGGGTGGCGGCTGTTTAACTTATTTTTTGCCGTCGTGCTAAGAATGACTGCTAACATTTTTAATTATAGACAAAGGAGAAATGTTCGTGCACTTTTATGACTGCCGCACTCCACTTATGAATATCTATGAATAGGGCGATGTCATTTTAAATGCTACTACTTAGCGATTAACAAAGCTTCGTCGAGCATTTCTGCTGTTTCGGCAGATTTCTTCTACTCGTTTTGCAAGAAATGCCCCGGAGTAATCCCTGTAATGGTGTGCACCCCGCGTCGCTTTCAAATCTATTTTCTTAAGAGTCTTCTTTTTAACTTCATTTTTCAACAGTTTCCCCCCCCCTTCCCCCGCCCTTCCCCCACCTTGTTCTAGACACACTCTCTCTCTCTTTCTCTCTCTCTCACTGTGCGTTGGTGGGTTTCATCCTGATAATGCTACAGCCAGTCAGTTGTATCCTCGGCAGAATTCCGACCGTCACTGGAGCTGACGAGAAGGTGACATGAGGGAATGTGTACGGAATTCAACGCGCCAAAAAAAAAAGAGTGAGCAGCAAGCCTTGGCGTCAAAAGCCACATGATCTCTGCTAGACAAAACAGCGATGGATTGCTTTGCCATCGAGGTATTACTCTTGTCCAGCGATTTGGAGAGTTGGTCGGGGGGGGGGCAATTGAACAAAACTCTCTCTTTTAGACACCGAAGAATGTTGTTTGTGGTATTCGTAGGCTCATTGTCCTAATTATCGACACCCTGCCGAATCCAATTACCCTCCTATTTTATGTTTCGTGCTTTAAGCGTGCCACGTCCTTTTTTGTAATTTCTAAACAAGCTTTGAAATAAAGCGAGACAACGATTGCAAGCGAATTACATCAGCTGACCCCGTCGCAGTAAGATATCTCCGTTTAAGTCGTGCGCTTTCAATCGGGCTATGGGTGTCACGTCTCCAAACACGGCACGTTCGTTCCAAAAATACGGTGCACTCACTCCCGTGATAAAATAAAATAATATTGACACGCTCATTGTTTGAAGAAGCAAACAAAATGTTGCAGTACACATGTCTGTCATGTTATTCTCAAAATGAAAAAATATTTTAGTCACTAAAATGTAAGACAGTGTGTTTTGTCCTTTTTTTGTTGCCAAATAGATTTATTTTGACTGATCGGTCTCGTAATTATGTATGAGGAATACCGTATTAATGTGACATGTGCTGTATTTTTTTTTTATGGAACAATGATGCTTTGCATGCATTGGCATCCCCTGGCTGGACTTAATTTAAAAATGTATACGTAGTTAACACGGCTCGTACAGCAGGCTAAATTATTAAAGTTGTTTAAAAATTTAAACCTATAGAAGTTAAGTACATTATACAGTGTTAACGATTTCTACGTATAATATAACTTCATGCATTATCTTTCTGTTTTGTTTGCGAGTTTCCATGGCAACTGGCCAGTGATGAAATGTTTTAAAGTGTTCTGCTTATCTTTTCAGCATCTCGTCGGCTCACTGGCAAGTGCTGACTCAACATTGTATAAACGTTCGCCCCATGGCTGCATTGTGCGTGGAAGTCGTCTTAATCCCGAAACTTCATCGCGACATAACTGCTAGTCCTCTGTCTGTATATATACATCAATATGCCACAATTGTGAGTAGCAAATGTGGATAATGCATTAATGGGGATTATTCACACTCAACTGTTGTTGATCATTTCATATAATAACGTGTTATTCCTTGAGAGTTGTACCGTGACAAAGAATTTAAGTGGATTTCTGTCGTCGAGTATATGATTTTAAAAGAATAGTCTGTTAAATTGCAATTTAATTATATCAAACAAAGCAAACATAACTGTATCCTAGACCAGTCTGTGTTTTTATAATGTACGTATTAAAGTTGCTAGAAATGTATACCACTACTTTATGGAAATGTTTATGAAACAGTAAATATCCGAGTATAAATCCACCGCTTTCAAATATTATTTTACTAGCTTTACTACCCGGCTTCGCCCGGGACTTGGATTCACCACGCCCGGCCGCCTTTGTCTCCCCAGTGGCGATGTTCACACACCACACCAGTTACTCGTTGGAGGCTGAGTCGACCTAGGGGAGGCCCAGGACCGGTTCAAATAACAGTCGCCAGGTTCGTAACGCAGCGCGCTAACCACTACACTACAATGCGTTACGCTTCCACATGCGCGGGTCACATGACAGATTTGACGTCACAGCTCACTTGCCGTGCAATAAATGTATGCATTATTGAGCTCCCCCCCCCCCCAAAAAAAGTGTGTTTTTTTTTCATTTCTGCATGGTGTACAGTCTGGAAAGTACCCACGTGGCAAATCTCAAGTTTGTTGCATGTCGGGAAGTACGCTAAACATTTTGAACAGACACATAATCACAACTTTGCCTTTTACATATATATGGAGATGTACCGCACTTTGTCACAACACCACTGCTGGATGAAGGCCCCGCGCATGCTGTGTTGGTTGTGGAGGTTGTTTGACCCCCCCCCCCACCCCTCTTACTTCACTAAGATGGTCAGAGTGCGAGTTGGTGCAAGCGGGGAGGAGTGGTGGGGAAGACACAGGGACCAGTTCCAAAATAATTCGCCGCTCATGTGGTTCAAGTTTCAAGTTTCATTTATTTGGTATAGCCCTGTGAGCCATGCGGCTCTTATGTCGGGTGCAACCGCAACAAACAAAATATGAACATGAACATCTTAAAGCGACGACGCGTAACAGAAACATCCTGGAATAAACCAGCAAACATTCCAAAAAAAAAACGTATGAAAACGCTGTGTGCAAAAATCCCAATGTGGTGCAAGTCAACAATAACAACCATAAGACAATTTAGATTAACCATGTTTTCGAATCACCAAAATAAAGCTATAAAAACAATGTAACAACAGCAATCATAGGAAGTGTGATTCAAAATTAACAATTAACGATATACATAACATGTACGACCAAACTTGCTGTGGCTGTGGTGGATAATCAAACTGATGCAGCTGTGCACGGAGTGCGAACCTCTGCGCCACTGCTGCCTCCAGGAGATCCTACAGGAGCCCCCAATTCTGTCAGAAACGATGTTATTGAGACATTGCCCTGTCCAGGTCGAAAGGAATCGCTGAAGCTGTGTCTACACGTGTTACGGTTTGTGTACACAGCTTAAACATTGATGCGGCACACTTTAAGCCCAACCGCTCGGAAATGTTTTAAATTGATCGTTCACTCATCAGCACTGCTCTGTTTGTGGCCTCTCGTCAAGGGACGGGACACACCGCTAAGTGCGTTACGTGTTATGGAAACGGACAGCTGACAATCAGCGGTTGCTAACCGGGATTACGTGACAAAAGGATGCTCTGTACGATGCAGGCTCGAGGGATGTAAAAGTCTGTTTCTCTTCCAGACAAAATCCTGATATTCCTGCCAAATATTGTCAGGTATCTGTCGCGTATCTGTGTCAAATCTGGTCTCGCACCCACGAGCAGCCGGCACGATAAGCCACCCTGAAGACGGAGGCTTACACACACGCCTGACTCCAACAGCCGGAGGAGCATAGAGGGCGGATGTCGTCAAAAAAAATGTTGCCAGGGTACTGAGCAAATGAAGCTTCGCTTTATTATGTCGATCGAGCGGCGCACTTGTGGCATCGCCTGGGTGGCTGACTTTGAATGCAGGCAAAATTTGAGTTGATAATTGATTTTTTACCCTTCTATCTGGCAACAAAACTGACACCTTTTTTTTACAAAGAGTCATGTTTACATAGACCACAAAACCTGCAGTCATAATGCAAACAAAAAAACATTACTCTGATAATGTGCACTGTCCCTGAAGTTGATTGGTCCACACCCGAGACAGCTTTCCTTAGAGCCTAGTCTCACATGGGTTGGACCAGATGACGCCAAAAGGCGCAAGAAAAAAGGTGTCAGTTTTGTTGCCAGATAGAAGGGTAAAAAATCAATTATCATATTTTTTACTGGCAAATGAGTTTCCAATGGTGGTAACTTTGAGTTGTTGAGATGTGAGCCTGGGGAGGTCTTGATATGAATGAAGGAGTCACCGCATGATTATATTTCACTATTACTGATATTTTCATTCTACCAGGTAATGCCCACCTGGCCACAAATGGTAGCTCAAAGAAGTGGCTTCTCATGTGGAAATGATTGTAATGCATTGAAAAAACATTAAAGGTATCGATGCACCGATATGTATAGCAGCAAAGTATACACTTTTTATTATTTAATTCTAGCTCATTGAGTTAGCGAGTACATTGAAATGGCTTTGGCACAATAGAGCTGATTTTTTGTGTCTGCCTCAACGGATCTTGACAAATTTCCTCAGCACCTTCCTAAATAATCCCCTTTGCAAATCGACGGATTGTTAAAGAAGCAAATGAGGATTACATTTAATAGAGAATTTAATCCAGAAGGACACTGTAATTTTTTTACATCATTTTAAAGTTGTATAAGAAAGTCCTGTATGACTTACACCATTTTAGTCACCATTAAATAGCTTTTTGTCAATTTTAGCTGCTATATTGTGCTAAAGCCATCTCAATATACACACTTGAGACAACTCTGCAGTACATCCAGACTTGCTTTTTAAATTAATTATTTGCTAAATAATAGTGAATAAATGTAAGGCAGTGCTACTGATGAATATGAGTTGTTTCTTTATAGCACCATTAATAATAATCGGAGGTGGGGGTATCATAATTTTATTTAGAGAAACAGAAGAATCTGTGATATAATTTTACTCTTCAAATAATGTATTTTGGGAAATACGCTTGAATTTGGTAAGAATAATATTTTTACTTTTATCAAACTCTTGACTACATTCTATTGCAGTTACTTTACATTTCCCTACCTCAAAAACTTGGGAATTGTTTCATAACTAGGTACAGGTGCCAGATTTTCCCCAACCCCCGAGGTAGACTCTCGAGAAACGGAGTGTTCATAATTCATCTGTTGCAAAGCACTAAAATCACAGCTCCTGCCGTGGTAGATATTTCAGGATTAATTCTAGATTTGAAGCTTTCGTGACTGCAAGGATTCATATTCTTAGGTTTTTTCGGTAAAGTCAGGTAGGTACATTTTTTTATTATTAAATTAATAAAAGGTGGAACTTGTGTTGCCTCCGAAACGTCGTAATTTTTTTTTATTTTTTTTTATTTTACTTTTATTAATTTACATTTTTTTTTTTACCTACGTGACTTTACCGAAAAAACCTAAGAATATTTCAGGATTACATTTGGCACGTCTTGACCAGGACGACCGAACCCCCGACGGGACAGGCAGCCCCGGGACATGAACGACTCTCGTGGAAAGTGCTCAGCTCAAAACGTGACGAGACGAGTCATTGGGCAGGAGCAGTCGGAGGATCGTAGAAATGCCCCCATCTTGACGCACCTGACTTAACAAGTGAGCCTTGTTACGCTGGTGGACGTATCGGTGGCATATCCAATGCGCTCTGCCCCCTTGACAAATTGCCATGTAAGGATCCCGCAGTGACATATCCAGTGACGGTACAATTTTGGGCAAATGGGCTTTAAAAGCCGAATCTCAGGGGAGATGGAGTACAAGCAGCTTAACAAATTGACCCCAAAGTTTGAACCATAGCTAACATGTAGAATTAAAATACCAATGTGGGTATATCGCTTTCAGAGAATTGTGCATGTTTAAGTTTTATGGAGCGTGGGTTTTTTTAAATTGTGGCTTTACGTAACTAAACATTTCAGTGTCGAGTGAACGGTTGTGATGTTTATTTCATCAAAATACATAAACGCATGTTTACCTGGAAGTCGTAAAGGACAACACATTTATGTAAAATTAATGTGTCGGGCAGGAATGTTGACTTAAGTGGCAAGTGCACTGCGCTTATGCACCCAGTGGCCGACGTTTAATTCCCAGCCACGGCTGATATGAGTGGTGAGTGATGTCAGAACCAGTCCTGTAATTCAACCCCCCCCTCCACCCCCCTGACCAACGCACGCTGACCAGCATGGTGAAGTATGGTCAAATCATCCCCATTCCAAACGTGGTGTAGAGCGGCCTTCATTCAGCGGTGAATCGACAACCGGCTGCACATATAGACCATAATATTAATCAATCAGTCACATTAATCTGAAATACTGTTTAGATTGTATCAATAAACCATTTTGTACGGACACTATTTTTTCAGATTGTGTCGGTTAGAAAGCTGTACCAAGATGACCTTAACAGGTGTCCACTAATAGCATTTCACCCACCAGCACATATCCTAAACGGGGAATGTATGCGCACATGCGTGTGTATATCAGGCAGTGCATGCCTACTTGATGCACCCAATATAATACAACCTTTGCCTTCAGTCTGCCTGTGACCAAATCACCCAGAATGCACCCTGATCTCATCTCAGTAACTCGGCAGAGTTGAGCATGGATATTGCTTTGATGGACGACCAACGTGCATAAGACGGGCGTCGAAGGCTGCTGCATGGCTACGGCCTTAGTAGAGGGCAGTGCAATAATGGGTTGTTGTACGTCGGCATGTGCTCCTTGCCTTCACCAACCCGCAGTGACCATGACCAGCGTGGTGAAGTATAGTCAAATAACCCCCTCCCCTTGACCCGCGCGGTGTGGATATTCCCTCATTCGGACCTCTGATTATCACGGTTGGCTACCTACGGTGAAAAAGAAGTTCAACATACATACAGCAGTGGATTGACAAAAGGGTTTTGCATACGTCTCTTGAGTCCCGATTTTAACAGAGCTAGTTTTTTTTTTAACGCACGAAAAATGTATAATTGACACGCTGAATTGCTGCATTGTTTATCCCAATGCAAGTAGTATACTTAAACACCATGTATTTCCAGCTGTCATAACATCGTGAACAGTGGTGAGATGGGCCCACTTCTTGAAAGCCACAATTTAAACATGCGGCGCACGTGACAGCCAAGAGTAGCCAGGGGGCACATGGGTAATCCTCGGCACTCTGAATATTCTTCGTTGTTGTTTATGCTATCGCGAAGCACGTGCCGGCCAATAAAACACGCATTGCGTGGAATGTATAACAACATCCTGTCGCATCATGGGACCTGCCTTGCCAGTACGAAAAGGCTGTTCGCCTTTTGGCGTCCTCTGGTCTAACACTGTTTGAGACTAGGCTCGAAAAAAAGCTGTCTCTGGTGTGGACCAATCAGTTTCAAAGACAATGCATCGCATCCTACCAGAGTATGTTTTTGTTTTGCATGTTCTCCAACAAGTATGTGTGGTTAATGCAGACGTGACTCCCTGAAAAATGTTTCTGTTTGGTGTTTTAATATTTTAACAAATGTTGTATCGCCAGAAAGGGTAAACCCCTGTCCGTATAACGTCGTGCCGATTATCTTTCTGCTGATTCACAAGGTCGTGTCGGTTAGAAAGCTGAGATGGGCGCTTTTAACACTTTACGCAATCACAATGTTCCACCAAACACCCTTGGCCCTCTATTCCGTTCTGCAACCTTGCACCATTCCAAAAACCCACGCAGCACTTTGGCGTCAACGAGTGGGTGGTGGTGGGGGGCGAGGGGGTTCGACAGGGAGGTCAAAGCTATATGCCATTACCAGTCATCATGCCCCTCGTCCGTTTCACTGTGTGCGTGCATGTGGCGATGGAAATGAGACGCGTTTGAGAAGTCACGTGGCCTCTTTAGCTGAAAGCATTCTGGGGCCCCAGGGCTCTGCACGCGCCAGGGCGGACATGGGGCCCGGCTAAATGTGGCCACGCGTTGACTCCCTTGAACTCTTTTGATTGTTTAGTAAAAATGCTGCAATTGCGTGATTGTGAATTAATTAACTCGCGCATGGAGATCAGATGGACGGTTGTCTGTGTTTGTCGCGTGTCTATGAATTGCGCAGAGGATGGTCACATCTGCCGTACTGGATTGATACCCTGCACGATACGAATAGGGAGACATTTAAGCGAAAACCACATTTTATTTGAGAACATCTGCACGTCTCTCACCACCAATCTCAACACACTTACCGTATTCTCCGGATAAATGGAAGCCCCAGAAAGTAAAAAGCGTCCTCAAACTCTGGTCATGCCTGCAGACCATATCGGTTTATAAGACGGACCCCAACCTCTACGTTAAAATGCAGGAGGGGAAATGCATCCTGTCATCCGGAGAGTGCTGCATTTACGTCTTTTAACGCTTGACACTGTAAGATACAGTGCCATCGCTTACACAATATTCCATCAGCCATTGGGAAGAAAGTAAGAGGGGCATTAGAAAGCAGTGGATTATCTCTACGAATAGATCACAGTGTGTCTGTTTGAAGGCGGTGAGGAGTGTGTGTCTGTGTATTGCATCAGCCAGTCATCTCGGTCATCTCGGTCAGTCGACCCGTGGTACCTGGGTCTGCCCCGTGACCTCCTGCCAGCGGGCGTTCGACACTTCACGTGGCCTCAAGGTGCACTTGGCCTGGCACAAGCGTCGTGGTGACGTCACCGCCACTTAGTGGCGAATGGCGGTTGTTGTTGTTGTTGTTCAATGAAATTAAGTAAATTAGGAAAACATGTCTTGGTAGCATCTGACCCCAGTGAGTTAATTTCGAAACCACGGCTAACGTCATTGGCGGGTGATATATGAGAACCCGTAAAACAGACGGGAATGGCCGATTGTCTACGTGCGTACATTTAACTTAGGCCTTGCCCAATAACAGTAATGAGAGCTTGATTAATTAAATGCATGTCATGTAAATAGTCAAATGCCCCCCCTCCCCTCCACATTCGGGTTGTGGTAGTGTGTATTCTAAATTTGAATTTTGTTTTCTTTTTTAACCTACGTGACTTTACCGAAAAAACCCCAAAGAGTATGGTAGTATGTATGTTGAACTTCATTTGCACCGTACGTAGACAACCGCTGACCGTACTTCACTGGTCAGCGCGGGTTGATGAGGGCAGGAAGCTTAGACCCGGGAGCATAGAGGGACATTTAATTTGCAATTAAATACTTAGACACCTTAACAGTATTTTACAGTATTTTAAATAAAATACGTTTTGATTCTGATTTCAGTGCTTGTTTGCAGTTGAAAGCGTTGCTACTGAATCCTATATCCATCCTTTTGTAGCAATAAAGTAAAAATAGTATAATCCTACTGTAAATAAAATCACAAAATATGAAGCACGCATGACGCTCACGAGCTGAGAGTTTTGGTCTTTAGTTCCATCGAACCGCAGAGCCATTCTTCAGTCGAGGATTGTTGAGTCCTGCCCCGTGTTTGGTCGCCACCTTGTGGCCGCGAGACAACGTCGCTTGTCCGTGGACGAAGCCTCACTTACTCTTTGTTTTTTTTCGGTAAAGTAACGTAGGTGAAAAATAAATAAATAAATGCTAACAACTAAATTAAATGACGACGTTTCGGAAGCAACACAAACCTCCGTCATCAGGTGTGACTGCTCCAGCAAAATTACTGTAGCGTATAAATTACTGTAGCGCATACATGAATTACTGTAGCCTCACTAGCCTCACTTGCTCCTGTCAGATGACTGGCAATTATAACGCTGCAATGCCCCGGCGGCGCGATGGCGAGATGTTAACTACCTCGCCTGGTGTACAGGAGGTCGTGGGTTCGATCCCGAGCTTGGCGCTTGCTGTATATTTTGAGTTTGCGTGTCTCTCTCTCTCATCATCATCACAGTGGTTAGGAGATGTTAACTACCTCGCCTGGTGTACAGAAGGTCGTGGGTTCGATCCCGAGCCTGGCGCCTGCTGTATATTTGTAGTTTACGTGTCTCTCTCTCTCTCATCATCATTATCACGGTGGTTAGGAGATGTTATTTCCCTCGCCTGATGCACAGAAGGTCGTGGGTTCGATCCCGAGCCTGGCGCCTGCTGTATATTTGTAGTTTACGTGTCTCTCTCGCTCATCATCATCATCACGGTGGCGAGGAAATGTTAACTACCTCGCAAGGTATACAGGAAATTGTGGGTTTGATCCCGATCCTGACGCCTGCTGTATATTTGGAGTTTGCGTGTCTCTCCCCGTGATGGCGTGGATTTTTTTCCGGGTTCTCCGGGTTTTCCCTCCAACACGCGTTTAGAGTATTTGGCTGCAATAAATGTCCACGTGATCAGCCACTTCGTTGAGCTTTCATTTGTGGCCAGGTCGCTTCTGAAAAAGAGCTATATAGCTCATTGGGCCTGGTTAAATAAAAAATAGCTATATTAAATGTCGTATTTCGCAGTTGGGCTGTGTAAATCAAGCCGAGTGGAGGTCTACAGCACAGTTACGTCATCTATGGTAATCATGAGGCACATAGAAATCCAATCCCCCCACTATAATGGTTGTATGGTTTGGCGTCAGAATTTCATATCGATAAATGTTGTACTGTGTCGTTAGTATCTCTACTCTCTCTCTGTAGCGTCATGTGTTAGCCGACACGCAACATGTTTATATATTCTACACGTGTGGAAAAACATAGCTCCTTACACGTGTGACTCATTGCATGTATCGCGAGTATACGATCAGATTATAAGCGATGAATCAATTAGTTGCTATAGGGTTTCTAATTACTTGTTCCTGTTAATTAATGGTGTGACCGTGCTGTTAATTACACGATTGAGATGCCAATTAACCCCAACGTCAAACGGAAAACGCAACGCACTCAATCGTACCCAACTCAGCCTCCAGACTGTTCCAGAATGGCCCTGATTAGGGCGTCAAATAATAATAATAATAATAAATCAATACAAATCTATTTTAGCGTTTTGCTTGTGGGTCGAATTCAGGTCACCCAGAACAACCGTGCTTAGCACACAATAGGATCATTTTTCTACACTATGGGAACCTCATTTGCCAGTAAAAATATGATCATTGTTTTTTTACCCTTTTGACGTCATCTGGTCCAACACCATGTGAGACTAGGCACTAAGGAAAGCTGTCTCGGGTGTGGACCAATAAACTTCAAGGACAGTGCACATTATCAGAGTTGTGTCTTTTGTTTGTATTATGACTGCAGGTATTGCGGTCTATGCAAACATGACTCCTTGTAAAAAGGTGTCAGTTTTGTTGCCAGATAGAAGGGTAAAAAAAAAACAATGAGGATCATTTTTATGGACAGGTGATCAAATCGATGTTTCTGTTCTGCCCCCTACTGGCAGCTCGATGCTGCTGCACGTGAAATTGTCGCGCACGTGATCTCCGCGCGAGCCACCAACCCTGTCAAGAACCGCTGCGTGGCGGGCGTGCGTCGCGAAATTTAAAATGAGCAGCGTCTATTAATGGAAGCAGTAGAAATTAAAAATTCCTCAATGAAAACTGTCAACTCATTACGCGGGTATATGAATGAGTAAATGCATCTTCTTGGTTCTTTCGGTAAAGTCACGTAGAAGGAAAATAATAAAATAATAATAAAACATAATAAAATAATTCTCACGACGTTTCGGCCATAACGCAAGCAGCCGTCTTCAGACTCTGCCTTCTCGACAGACCTGTTC
Organism: Lampetra fluviatilis; assembly: GCF_964198595.1. NCBI lineage: Eukaryota > Metazoa > Chordata > Hyperoartia > Petromyzontiformes > Petromyzontidae > Lampetra > Lampetra fluviatilis. Next base: position 7,153,473 of record NC_136289.1, read on the forward strand.
TCCACCTGAAGACGGCTGCAGAGTCTGCCTTCTCGACAGACCTGTTCTCCACCTGAAGACGGCTGCTTGCGTTGTGGCCGAAACGTCGTGAGAATTATTTTATTATGTTTTATTTTTATTATTTTATTATTTTCCTTCTACGTGACTTTACCGAAAGAACCAAGAAGATGAATCCCTGCAGTCACGAAAGCTTTAAATCGAGATTGAATGCATGTCAAGGTGAGTGCAATGATTTTCGCCCAGGTCGCTCTCCGTGGTGCTGAAATGCTAATGCTAGGTGAACATCGACAATTGTAACGTAACGCACATGTACAGGTACACGGCTCAATACGAGCATTTTTCCAATGTATTTATTTACAGCAAAAACCAAACCACGCCGTCCGCGTGATGCACGCAATCCAAATTGCGAGCTCGCGGTCCACTCGCTAATTTTCAAGATATTACTCCTCGCGTACATACTGTGTACATTGTAGTGTGCTCTTATGTATTTACTTGTCTCTTGTATGAAGACGTGTATTGCAAAACGAGAGAACGCATTCACAACAAAGCGTATAATTGTGCTAGACGGTCAAGCATACAGGAAAACAAAAGCTTTGCAGTGTTACGAATGGCGTATCCTCAAATTAATTTAAAACAGCACCGCTGCAAACTTAAAAAAAACATACAAAGTGCAAGAAAATTTACCTTGTAAAAATGTAACAAAATAGTCCGCGCTAAAAGAATGTAAAGGTTAACGATGAACAAAGTTTGATTGAGAAACACAAGGCATTGTTTTAAGTCCATGCATTTATCTACTTGGCTTGTAATATAACACCGAAAGTCACACGTATAAACCCTCTCCCAAGACAATGCAAGCATCAGGTGAAACGTGATGCTCTGCGTGTACTAACGGCCGGTTATTATTATTTTTTTACACAGAGGTGTATAGTTACAACACGATGTAATTGGCGGCCTCTGTTATTGACTCGTGACTAGGAGCTCCCCGCTCTCTCTCTCTCTCTTCATTATGATGCAGTCAATTTTGACTATGTCGATTAAGTAGACAAACACACATAAGCTCAATCATTACTCCCTCACGTGCAGCGATTGCCTCGTACGTCTATGCCACGTGTCCGGGGCCCCGGAAAAGAATCTTGTGATATTGGTGGTGCTCCCTCTCGTTGATTATCAACACTGTAGTGAGCCGTCACGCATAATATCTACACACGGTAGACTTACAGAACAAAGATCGCCGTTTGTGATTCTTCATTTCACGTGATGAAAACACGCAAGGATTAATCATGGCCATCATAAGTCTTCTCAGCACAGCCCCGTAGGGGTTGGTTTGAGTGTCGTAACAGCACGGCTGGAGTCCGTTTGTCAGCTCCACAATATGGAGTGTGCACAAACTCCATTGGAACCTCCTTTGCCGGTAGCAAAAAATGCTAATTGGTTTTTTACCCTTTCATCTGGCAACAAAGCTGACACCTAAAAAACAACTATCATATTTTGCTACTGGCAAAGGAGGTTCCAATTGTGTAAATGCTTACCCCGAGCTCTTATACTCTGGTGGTGCATTGTCTTTGAGTTGTGCGCCTTTTGGCGTCATCTGGTCCAACACCATGTGAGACTAGGCTCTAAGGAAAGCTGTCTCGGGTGTGGACCAATCAATTTCAAGGACAGTGCATACATTATCAGAGTTGTGTTTTTTTGCATTCCGACCGCAGGTATTGTGGTCAATGCAAACATGACTCCTTGTAAAAAAAGGTGTCAGTTTTGTTGCCAGATAAAAGGGTAAAAAAACAATTATCATGTGCGCATACTTTCAACACGAAACTTCTGCCATAGCTTTCGATGTACTGTTGGCGCAACCATTGGAGAGTGCAACGCTATGAGTGGGCAAGAGAAAACACGTGCAATGAACAGTGCATACTTATGCTGAGTTCCTGTATTAGTATGCGCATTATCATACACGGTTATATTAAGTTGATTCAGCTACACTGTTCGTATAATACACCTGTATCAGTTACCAGCCTATATTTCTATTCACAGTGTGTTTTTAAGTTTGTGAGAATGTAAATTTTAATTGATCAGTATCATACCCAAATCATTTAACTTTCGATGTCATCAGGATTACAAGCGAATAATAACCCGCAAATTACTCAATTGGAATAGACACAAGCAATCATAGCCTGCTACTGCGAAAGCTTGGCAGGACTTCATCTTCTTGGTTCTTTCGGTAAAGTCACGTAGAATGAAAATAATAAAATAATAAAAATAAAACATTATAAAATAATTCTCACGACGTTTCGGCCACAACGCAAGTATCCGTCCTCAGGTGGAGAACAGGTCTGTCGAGGAGACAGAGTCTAACTCTGTCTCATCGAGAGTCAGACGCTGTCTCCTCGACAGACCTGTTCTCCATCTGAGGACGGTTACTTGCGTTGTGGCCGAAACGTCGTGAGAATTATTTTATTATGTGTTATTTTTATTTTGTTATTATTTCCATTTTACGTGACTTTACCGAAAGAACCAAGAAGATGAATCCCTGCAGTCACGAAAGCTTTACATCGAAACTTGGCAGGACTCTCCTGAAAGTGAGTCACACGGGGACTCTGTGAGCCTTGCCCGGGTAAACAAGCGTAGCGATGATGTTATGGGAACTCCCTCCACAACTGTAACGATTGGATCTTTCTGTGACAGTCATAGATCCAGGTGGGAGAGATTATATTCCACGACAGTCTTCACAATACACAGAAAATATATGAATGTGCGCTCTCTAAGAATATAACATTTTGTCATTAAATATCAATTTCAGTTTTCTTATGCCAGTGGCTAAGACAAAAAAAGTGATGACAATTGGCTGATTTGTTTGCCCTGTCAAAGCAAAACGTCTTCCTGCGGCCTGGACTCTGAACATCAGCGTGAGTCTGTATTGGATGTAAGATAACATGCCGATGATACATCGTTTAACTGGGCAGAGTCCATAGCTGCCACGATATTAATATCAGAAAAACACGTAATTGCACATTGATAACGGAATTGCAAACACAACGCATCGGTTGAAAAACACTTTGACAATGGTGGCAAACGTATTGCTGGGTAACGGAGGGATAGTTACTCGTAACAAGTTACGACATTTGCCTTTATTTTACGTTTTTAGCGTTCTACTCACGAAAAAGTGTCCAAATATTGAATCAACGTTAATTTTTTATTGATATTTTAACTCTGCATTTCTTGAAATAATCGAGACACCTTTCGTAGGCCGGGTCTCAAAACTAAAGTGGTTACATTTCTACCCCCGACCCCTTGCAAGTGCGGAGACCAACATTCCCACATTGTTTTCGGATTATTCTGTGTACACTTAGAATACTCAAAAGTCGTGCCAAACTTCAGAGCTTCATAGCCCAGCTAGATCAGTATTACAATGTTCACCGGTCAGTCTAGATCGGCTTCGTGTCGGGGAAACTGACGTTTGTCAACGTCCCTCCTTCAGAGCAGATGCATACAACCTTTGGCAATGCAGTTCCATGAAGTTCACGTATCGTCAGGTCATACCTGTGGTTGAAGATGTTGATGTAAATTGTTCGCCGATGACATTACAATGCACTGCAAGTTGGATTTCATTGCACCGAAACGAGCTCTTGAATAACTCTGCACTGTGCGCTTTGTGTTGCAATTTCGTTACCATATAATTGGTCGCAACGTTGTGCTTATGTTACAGTTCACGTACAATAATGTATCTGTGCGTGTCTATGCGGGGCCGTGTTATAACGGCCCCCTAATGAACACGCGCAAAAATGTACTTTCAATTAAACATTCCCCTCCCAAAAATGTGCTTGCCGCTGGAACGCCGCCGATTGATCGCTATAAGCTGTCCTGTACACACACATCACCACCATCACCACCACCGGCTTTGCCACGCCGATATGACAGTGCTACGACGCACCAAGGCGTGCTGCCCTTCACGTGGGCAGAACGGCGCGCGGCGCGGGTCTCAAACCGCTTGATGGATGCAGAACTCTGGAGACTCGTGACATTGGGAGCAGCAGAAAGGCGGGTACGCGCCTGCCCTGCTCCAGCTCAGCAGGGCCGCGGTCGGGGTCGCCTCTGCCAGTGGCGCCTCCGTCCACAGGGCGCTCTCGACCAGCTCCGAGTGTCCGTCCATTCTGTACATCCCGTGCGCGCTGGGCATTGAGGCCAACGTGAGCTCCCAAGTCCTCATCTCGTGCAGCGAGCCGTGCGGCTCCTGGCAAGGCGGTCCCAAGTTCATGGGCTGCATCGAGGCGGCTGTGGCGACTTCGGCGTTCAGCTTGCTTTGCTGTTCCGCGAAGAAATCTGGTGTGTGCATGCCTTGCTCGGCATGCTGCTGCTGATGATCGTGCTGTTGGTGTTGATTGTGTGCGAATTCGCCCGCGTCCCAAACGCCACCGTCCTCGGCCTCCCACGCTGACCGTACGTCGGCCTGCTGCTGCTGCTGCTGTTGATGGTGGTGGAGGTGATGCTCAAGTTGGTCGAGGTGGGTCACGAGCGCCGCCGGCTCGGTGAAGAACGACGCGGGCAGATTGCGGTCCCTCAGGGGCAGCTGCCTGCCCCGCGCCACGGAGCGAGACGGCCTGGGCCTCTTGTCGTTCGGGGACTTGGCGGAGATTTTTCGGAACTGAGCCGCGTGTCCCTGCAGGGCATTGCCGTCCCTCGCCGCCTCCGCGAGCGACGCCAGTCCAGCCCCTTCGCTGGCCACATACACCCGATCCAGGTGATCGTCATCGTCGTCTTCCAGGCAGAGGAGTCCCCTGCTTCGTTGCTGCTCGGTGCTGGCTTGAAGAGGAGATGGAGGAACGGCCGGTGGTGGTGGTGGTGGTAGCAGAGGAGGAGGATGATGATTATGATGATGATGAGGTGGGGGTGGCACGGGCACCGCAGTGAGTTGGGAGCAGCGCTTGATTTGCTTCTGCAGGTACTTCCTGTGGTTGACTTTTCGCTTGGACTTGGCCGGCTTGTCGAGCGCAAGTTTGATGTTGCTGGAGGCCGTGTTGACGAAGCTCAGCAGGTCGGTCGTGTCGGCCAGCTCCGAGTACTCGGCGTAAATCTCGGGCGAGCCCTCCGGCCACGACCCTCCCACGGCCCCGCGGCTCGCGTCTTGGTGCGCAAACTCGGGGTAGAAGAAAAATGGGTTTATAAAAGTCGTCTCCACAGGCATGATCCACAGCCGACCAGGAGATGATGATGAATGACGGCGACGGCGGCGGTGGTGGTGATGGTGGTGGTAGTAATGATGGTGGTGGTGGGACCCTCCCCACCCAATCACCCGCGCACAGACGCACGCCTGCGCCGCCAATATCCCACCACCACCACCTCCTCCTCCCCACCCCGGCAGCCGAGTTTGCGCCTTAAGTAACTTGGACCGCGCGTCGCTGTCGCCTCCTCCTCCAGCGAATAACGGAGACGTTTAGTGTCGCTCCCCGCAGGCAATGCGCGCAGGGCGGTGGGACAGACTCTCTCTTTGTTTTTTGCTGCTGCTGTTGTTGTTGTTGTTGTGTTTTCTGAGTGTTTTTGTTTTGACAGCCGCCTCGGCTCGCTTTTAGCGGCGTGTGACGAAGCTTCGAGTGGAGGAGCTGCGCGCGCTGTGATGTCTCATCGTCCTCTCCGTTCAAGCGGCCGCTCCATGAGCACAAAGCCCATCCCAACCCCTTCGCTCAGCCCTGATTGCGCCTTTATATAGCGGGGGGGGAGGAGGGGGTAGGCGCGCCAATGATTTACCTACGGGCTGATCCCAAGCCCGCAAGACGGGTGCCGTTTGAGGGTAAAACGAGGGGGTGGGTGGGAAGTGGGGGAGGGGGGGTTTGAGGGTAAAACGAGGGGGTGGGTGGGAAGTGGGGGGGGGGGGGGGTTTGAGGGTAAAACGAGGGGGTGGGTGGGTGGGAAGTGGGGGGGGGGGGGGGTTTGAGGGTAAAACGAGGGGGTGGTGGGTGGGAAGTGGGGGGGGGGGGTTTGAGGGTAAAACGAGGGGGGTGGGTGGGAAGTGGGGGGGGGGGGTTTGAGGGTAAAACGAGGGGGTGGGTGGGTGGGAAGTGGGGGGGGGGGGGGTTTGAGGGTAAAACGAGGGGGTGGTGGGTGGGAAGTGGGGGGGGGGGGGGGGTTTGAGGGTAAAACGAGGGGGTGGGTGGGAAATGGGGGGGGGGTTACCCTCCCCCCCCACATCCTCTTCGGTGGCTCCACGCTTCGCTAGACGCAAGCGAATCGCCGCTGAAGAGGGAGGCGCGCTCCCCCCCCCCCCCCCCCCCCCCCACAAATCGTACGTGTTGCATGCGACCCACGGGGAAGGAAGGGTTTTTTGGCGTGGTTTCCCGCAGCCGCTAGAGGCCGCTATATTCACCGTTGCGATTCGTGGAGGCGTCAATCGCAATGCTGGTCCCACTCGTTTTACCCCCCCCCCCCCCCCCCGTTATCCTTACACGAGAGAGCCGGATCAGATCTCGCATTCGGAACAGGAGAACCATTCACACGGACTGTAGGTAAACTTTCTGAAGCGGTCTACTAAACCTTCATTATTAGTCTACGTGTTTATTATTTGACCACGATTGCAAATCATTGCCCACCGTCGTTTAAAATTGCGTGGTATATTTATTATCAAAATAATGTACTGGACAAAAACAACAATATGTAATGCTACTATTAGTACTGTAGCAATAAAAACCTACCCAAGCATAATCCTCAATCACTCATTAAGCATTGTAATTGGAGCATTCAATTGGAGAGAAATTAACCTTTGAATTGTAGTTTATCGTACTACAGTACAACATAAATGGTTGTATCTTCTCCCAGACCTGTGTGATAGGTGAATTTAATCAATAATATATACACGTGGAGCCATATATAAATATAGTATATTACACCGTTGTGGATTGATGATAGGTGTGGATAACAAATATGCATTCAGCAATACTTCAGTGGCCAATACGTGTACATATACAACATAAAGGTGGGAGAGTAGACACACATACCTCCGACGGAGGATCTCTAAAGCTCTCGATAGTGGCATGAGCAGGCAGTTGCATGGGCTGCACCACCACGTTTGCACATACGGCACGGTACTAAATGTACGATTTGGATGGAATATTTGCATTTCTCCTATGAGATAACGTTTTTGTTTTGTCTTTGGGGTTATTGGTCATCGTTCTGACCCAGGTCAATCTTACAGGTGAGGCTGAGTTATATGCTCCTGGAAACTTCAATTCCAGTATAACACAATCCATTAATTACATCTCAATGTTGGAGACAACCATTACATCGCTGCAATGTAATTAATAATTCATCATTTACAGCTACATCGTCAGTCGACTGGATGACAGCTTCCCCCACGCCACGCCGTGAAGATCGTGGGGATTATCTTACGATGGGGGCCCATCCATTGAGTAGGATCGCAAAAAAATCTGTCAAAACTTGACCCCTCCCCCCCCTTCCCTGTACGCACGCGGACTTTTTACCCCCCCCCCCCACCTGCGTACGTTCGCTTGACCCCCACCCCTCCCCCCCCCCCGAATCTTATAGAACGGCCGGTATTTAATCCACGCAAAACGATCAAGGATGAATAATATTAACGTGTTTAAGCAAACAGCCCACACCGCCGGATTATCTAACTCAGTTGCAGGCCAATGTAGACAAATTATCATCGAGGCTTCACCCCCCCCGTTCCCTATGCGGACACTGTCAGTAGACCCCCCATACGCAAGCGTACGCATTTGGGTTAACGCCCCTCCCCTCTCCATGCGTACGTACTAAATGGATGGCCCCTTACCTCACCACAGTGGTTGATGACGGAGTTATAGGAGGTGGGGGGAGAGCGCCAGGATATAACGCTCCACTCATGTCAGCCGAGACCTGGAATCTCACTTAGTTCGCCGACTTCATAGCGCGATGCGATTAACCATTGCGCCACCACTCCAACAACTGCACATGTCTGTAATGCAACTTCTTGGTTTTTTCGGTAAAGTCACGTAGAAGGGAAATAATAAAATAATAAAAATAAAACATAATAAAATACAATTCTCACGACGTTTCGGCCACAACGCAAGCAGCCGTCCTCAGGTGAAGAACAGGTCTGTCGGTAAGACAGCGTCTGAAGAAGACAGCGTCTGAAGATGAATCCCTGCAGTCACGAAAGCTTTGAATCGAAAAATGTCCGTAATTGCTCAGCTGGTGCTGTGTGTGTATACGTGGGATCGTGACTGTATACGCATACATACATACATGCGTACTTGTTGACTTAAAGCTTTCGTGACTGCAGGAATTCATATTCGTTGGCTCTTTCGGTAAAGTCACGTAGATCGGTTCAAAGAAAATAACAAAAAACTACGACGTCTCGATCACAACACAAGCGCTCGTGCTGCGATCGAAACGTCGTAGTTTTTTGTTATTTTCTTTGAACCATCTATGTGACTTTACCGAAAGACCCAAATAATATACGCACTTGTGTGTGGGTGTAAATGCGGGAGGCGGTGGCGCAGTTGGTAGCGCACTGCGCTACGAACCGGGAAACCCGAGTTCGATTCCTGAACTCACGACCAAAAAAACGAACCTCCCCTAGGTCGACTCAGCGTTAAACGAGTACCTACTGCGGTGTGTAAACATCAGCACTGGGGAGACAAAGGGGGCCGGGCGTGGTGTTGGCCATACACCCCCTCGTGCGCTTCAGACGTGCTCGCTAACAGCACTTGCCCGAACAGTGTGTAAAAGGCTATACGGGGAGAGGGGGGGGGGTGAGCACCTTTGTCTTTGTATTAACGCGCATTGCCTTTTTGCTCGCTACACCGAGATGCGCACTCACTCACTCACTCCCACGCCCCGGAGGCTCACACGCACACACGCAATCCCCATCTTTAGCGCGGTGCGAGCCACGGCCAGGGGAAGGCGGCTCACACGCAGTGAATGCTAATGACCGGGTCGCTTTGTGTCCCGTGTCAACGGCACCGTGGCTCGCTTTCAATCAATGAATGGCCCAGCTTCTAGAAGCAACAAATCTCTCTCCCTTCGTAGGGTGAGGTTTTTATTTATTTAAAAAACCGTTCCCGCTCCCTCCCTCTCTCCCTCTCATCTCTCTCCCTCTTCTCTGCCACGCAAACCCCCGCGCCTTGCAGCGCGCACGACCTTTTATAGATCGGCACTGACGTCATTTCAGGTCGTCGCTTGTTTTTGTTTGAGCAAGAGATAGCAACCGAGGCGGCCGAGGAGGCATACATCACGTTCCAGGACACGGGAGGAGGTCGTGGGTTCGATCCCGACCCTGACGCCTGCTGTATATTTGACGTTTGCGTGTGTCTCTCTCATTATCATCACGGTGGCTAGATGTTAACTACCTCGCTTGGTATACAGGAGGTCGTGGGTTCGATCCTGATCCCGACCCTGACACCTGCTGTATATTTGAAGTGTGCGCGTCTCTTCTTCCCGTGGCCACGTGGATTTTTCTCCGGGGCCTCCGATTTTTTTCCCTCCACATTTTTTAATCAACATGCGTTTAGAGTATTTGACGGCTATAATTTTCCACTTAAAAAGCCACTTCGTTGAGCTATCATTTGTGGCCAGGTAGCTTCTGAAAAAAAGCTGTATAGCTCAGTGGGCCTTACCTGGTAAAATAATATCCATATATAGTTTAGAGTTATAATTTCAGAGACGGGCATATGTATTTACGTGCCCCTGCCTTGCCTCTCTTTCTCTGTGCAGTCTTTAGCACCGTCCGTTGTGCTGAAGCCTCCGGTTAATTCCCGATAATCAAACCGTTGTCTTTTTGGGAATCTATAGCGATGTATATTACGTGTAAAATGTCTATCATGTGTGTTGTTGCTATAAAGGTTATGGCGTCACCACATCTTGGGTTACTTTCTCCATGTATTCGTATGCATGATCTAAATGTACCCAATGTGGTTATCGACACGCTGTATGCAGAGTCCTGATATCACTGTTGTCTCCCAGGGCTAATTCACAAAGGGGGTTTTTCATCCAAAATCAGAATATTTTTAGTTATACTGGATGAATCTGATGAGCTATGCAGCTCTTTTTCACAGATGCCCTGTAGGGATGGGTCACAACGTTACACCAACAAACAGTACGAAAACACGATAGGAGTGCAAAGTTTAAAATGTTGTTGCCGTTGTTTACATTGTTGTTGTTGTTAATTTGCACAAGGTGAGAGAGAGCGACACGGCAACAAAGAATCTCACTGCCATGTACTTCATGTATGCATGGGCATGTGATCAATACAGCTGCCTTTACTTGCCTATAGGAAAGGTCAACAATCACTTAAAAAAACAAATAAAACGAAACTTTTTATTTACAAACCTTTAGCATGAGACTTGGAGCGATTTTGAACTTTAGACTCGTGCTTTATTTCAGCTGTAAGACTCACTGAGCTAAACAGCTCATTTACAGGGATGGCCAGGCTCACTCTGCCCTGTGGGTAAACCCAAACAATCTTCGAGGAATCATTTCTGGGACCCAAATTCGAACATTTTGGCTTTCGGATTATTCTAGTTCTAAGAATATTTGTAGGGAAACAAATCATGTGTATGGCTTTTCTACATGTGTACATTGTACATTTAAATTAGCAATACTACGATTCATAATGACAGTTTTGTTTAAGAGGATCCTGATTATAGATTGTTAAGCAATTACTTGGAATGCTCATTGTGTTTTTTTGTTCGCCACCATAGCAAATGAGTGAATGCAGCTAATTGGAAGTGCTCATGTGATGATGGTGATGATGGTGTAATTGAAAGTCTTGACGATGACAGCTGATGAAGTTTAACTTGGTGAGGACAAACAGCCGCACGGACCCATTTCAGTAAAACACTTTTTAAGGTCGGCAGTATAGTGTGCTTTCACATTTCAATTAAATAAAACGCGGTTTGTAATAATAAGCAATTTATGAATGTAAACATCTAAATATATAGCTATAAACTATATATCAGGTAACAAAAGGACACCGCTCTAGCATGTAAAACTAATTATTCGGTGATGCTGCTTTGGCAGTGCTGCACAAGCACAATTAACAAAAAGAAACTCAACACGTTCGTCGATTAAAATGCCCCAAAAGGGACCTGCATCAAACAATAGGTGAGGCGTTGGTCAATGGGCCTCATCTATAGCACATACATGGGCTATGGAGTAGGGCCATTTCCCGAAACGTGTTATGTGTTTTCCTTATGGGACAGTGTTATTGACGAATGCGTTGACTGTTTCACTTTGCCATGATTCACCAAGCCCCAGCGATTCCATGCATTTTCGCGATAATCTTTTTTTCCCGCACAGTAGTCAAATGTGTGGCTTTAGGGGTGACGTGACCCAATTTTCGTATGCCATATACGAAGCCAAACATCGATTCTTACACGTGGAATTCCGTGCATACCCACCGTGGAGAGGAAATGAATTCGTGTATTTTGCAACGTAACGCCACCATAACAACAGCACTGGTTGCACTGGCACATTAACGTGCACGCGTGTAAGCAATCTGAGAAGTACGTGTGAGCCTCTGCTTTTGTTTACACACACAGATGCGCGTGCGTGGTCGTGTGTACGCTGGGGTGTGTGGTCGAGGCTGTGTGTGTGTACGTGCTTAAGTGGGGAGCGGTAGTGTAGCGGTTAGCGCGTGACCCGGGTTCGATTCCCGCTCACGGCCAACACCCAGTGACGTTTATCTGAACCGGTCCTGGGCCTCCCCTAGGTCGACTCAGCCTCAAATGAGTACCTGGTGCGGTGTGTAAACATCGCCACTGGAGAGACAAAGGCGGTCGGGCGTGGTGCTGGCCACCCTTCATAGGTGCTCGCTAACAGCACTCGCCCCTACAGTCTGTTAAGGCTATACGGGGGATCTTTGTCTTTGTGCTAGAGTGTATGTGCAGGGTGTGTGCCCTCCAAATCGTGTATGTGCGTGTGTGTGTTTGTTGGAGTGTGCGTGCGTGTATGTGTATGCTCGATTGTGCATGTGCCAGTGTGAGCTGGAGTGTGTGTGTGGGTGTGTACTAGAGTGCGTATGCGCGTGTACTGGAGTGTGTGGGTGTGTGCGTGTTTGTGTTTGGCTTCAGTAATCTCCCCATGGCAGCCCGCAGCTATGTAATTTAGGGGGAGGGGATGCGTGGCCACCCAGTGCCCCAAGCTTCCGACCCTGATGCCCCGCAAGGCGCTTCTGCTGTTTAAGTCTCTCATCTATTTTAACCGCTCTGAACGCCGACGGTCCCCTGCACAGACGCCAATTATAGCCAGCGTCTGCATCTCCTACGAATTCCAGATCCTACGGTCAACAATTGGGGGGTGTCGAACGGCGATATTTTGAAAAAGTTGGACAAATTCAAAACGGCGACATGGGCAATTCTGCAAATACGTTGCCCATGGGTCATTTCGCCGTGCACGCTTTACCGTAATGTTCAAGTGTACACGCCAGGCGCGCAGGGGCTAGCGAGATTCCAAAGCTATACCCACACATTGTGTCGGCAAGCAGCTGTGTAAAATCATATGGCACCTTGAGTCTCTTGGCTCACAAGGATTTGAGTGTATTATATGAGCACAGACTCTCTACGCTTTGTCCGTGTATACTGTCTATGCATATTCTTTCATGTATTCCATTTTGGGGGGGAAATATATATACGATTCGCATTCTGATGTTTACGTTTGAGTTCCGCTATTTTAAAACGCTGATAATTGTCACACTACGTTTGTTTATAACCGAGATCTACCTTGAAATATCCACGTATTACTCGATGGGCACTCACCTGATTCTAACCACAATTTATTGACGTATTTAGATCTTTTTCTTTACGACTCCCATCACGACCACATTGTTTGTGACAACAATTCATTATCGCCCCCGAGGCGTGTTCGTTACACGCTGGTTGTGCTGTCCGGCGTTGATTGAACGTCGCTGTAAAGTAATTAGCCGCCGGAGTAATTACCGGTGCGTTTCACGGCGCGTCTTGTGTGCGTCTCATTGGGAACACTCACACCGCTCGCCTGTCGCTCTACATCTCCAGTGGATCGTCGTGGGCAAACAAATGTTATCACTTGACGCGCGTGAGTTTGTGCCAGTCGCTCCGTCCGTTAGCCTCCCACTCGGAAGTAATCCACGCTATAGCTTGATTTTTTTCCGTCTCAGAGTCTAGAGTAACGTCAATCATTCATGATGTACTGCACAGAGTCGAATAATTGATCATTCTCCATGGAAGGAACTAGGGACGTATAGTATTGATGATGAGCTATGGAACCTTTGAGCTGATCAAATGGTTTCAACACGTGAAACGTACGGGCGATCAGACACCTGTAAGATGTTGTAGTCATTCTTTTTGGTTCTTTTGGTACAGTCACGTGGGTATAAAATAAAATAAATCACGACGTTTCGATCGCAACACAAGCGGTCGTCCTCTAAACGTCGTGATTTATTTTCTACCTACGTGACTTTACCGAAAGAACCAAAGAGTATGGATTCCTGCAGTCACGAAAGCTTCAAATCAAGATCGTATTCATTCTTGATTTTAATTGGGACCTGGAAATATACAAAAACAACGAATCGTTGAAATATCGAGGGAATTTTCTCGTACGAAGGAATTCAATTGACATCCCAAGCAACACTCTCCAGGAAATGGCATCAGACTCCGGTGTACGCTTTGCTCTGTAAATGAACACTATTTCAGTGCTAGTCATTCAAGTTTCAAATTTCATTTATTAGGTATAGCCCTGTGAGCCATTCGGCTCTTGAATCGGGTGCAACCGCAACAAACAACAAAAAACAAAAACATGAACAAGAAAACATCTTAAAGTGACTATGTGACTATGTGCAAACAGAAAATCCAAGAAAAGGCAGCAAAATATTGCAGAAAAAGCACCGTACACCAACATGATCATCAGCCACGATCACTCCACTATTAAGACGAAGGCCTCGCCACGCTCTCGCAAGCTATCTCGGTGCGAGTCGTATCGTGACGCCACTTTAATGATCTGATCAGCAACTCGGATGGCGCCCTCTGAGTTTGTGAGCAGTCGCTGCGAGCGCGTGGGTGTTTCGGCGCACGAGGAAGTCCACCAGACAATAACGCGTAACATTGTTCTCGCGGTAATCCCAAACAGCAATGTGTGTGCATAATTAATGAAAGCCACCCCCCCCCATTTTAAGGGATTGCTACGTTGTTCAAAACAAGAAAAATAATAACAAAAATAATCCACAAATATTTTGCATTGTGAAACATTTCTTTATCGGGCTTGGCAGAGGCTGCGCAAGCCATTTGCATGGCGAGGCGCGCGTACGTTTCAGAGCGCGATAAAGGGCGCCCGCAAATCGGAAGGCGGTTTCAGAAGCTCCCTTCGGCAATTGTCGAGGGCTTTAAGAGGCGCTAATGCGCTTAATGGCTTAGAGAAACGATACACCTGACTTAATACTCACCACTGACCCCTCCTCCTCCTCTCCCCCAGGGCCCCACTCCCCAGTAGCCTTCCCTTCTCTATGCACCACCCCCAACACCACCAGCCGCCCTTACCCATTATCCTGTCCTCTTCTCTACCCCACTCCCACCCCCGATTCCCTCGCCGAGTGGAGGCGATGACGCAGGGAAAACAGCTGCGGCTGCCCGCCCCCCCCCGCTTCTCCATCCTCATCCTCCTCCTCCTCCACCCGGGATAATCCCTCTTGCCAGGGGGGCCCGGCTTCCCACGGCTGGGCTGCAAAGGCAATAATGTCCTTTTGATCGCCTACCTCACCTAATACGGCCATTTGCCGCTGTGTTGGTCGGGCTGTGTGATGTTTGCTCCCTGCGGACGGGGGGCGAGGGGGGGGCATGTGTCTGCTGGCCATTTATTTATTCATGTTGCCTCTCCGTAGTGCTCGATGTGTCGTGGTGGTGCAACTGCAGTAAGAAGACGCGTTCCGTACGTACAAGTGCGATGAACAAAAACTCAACACTTTCGTCAATAGCACTGACCTAAAATTATATTGATTTTTTTTATGAACACGCGGGGCATTGCCCCAAATGTCGCCTGTTGTAATGTGTATGCTTCTTTGAGGGCAGTGTTATTGGCGAATGTGAGCTGTTGTTATGCCTGCTTGTGCACCACTGCCTAAGAAGAATCTCACACAATAAATGTTACGCGCAAGTCCATTGCTGTATGCACAACATTGCAATGAAACGTCCAAGTGACCGCATTAGTATCGGCTTAATAAAGCTTAAAATACGGGTTCCAGTCGTAAATATATTGATTCGTGTGAAAAACAGGGTGGAGAAGTGGTGAAGTGATGAGCGCGCTGCCCTATGAATTGTCTAAATGAGTTCCATTCCCATCCACGGCCTACAACGAGTTTAATCAACAACCACCGCGGCTGATACAGCAGTGCTTAGACAATTGTTCTGTAAAAAAAGTATTATTTTTAGACTTGCCAAATTCAAAACGTTTTTGACAACGTTCCTTTTCAAATGTTCCTGGCTCTGTTTTTAATAAAGGCCATGAATCAAAACGTGAGTTGCGTTCACCTGTATATATAATTACGTTTGCGGTCGTTTCGAGGATAGTGAGGTTTAATCTAAATTAAAAAAAACATGCCATTAAACGGTTTTACTAATTTTCGATTTAAAGCTTTCGTGACTGCAGGGATTCATATTCTTGACACTTTTTTACTGATTGGCCGTGTCGGGTGGTGGAGGGTTACGACACATTTATAAATAACGCGATCTAAACCCAAAAACGTTGATTATGGACCAATAGGGGGGTTGGGGAGGGGAGGGTTCACCTTGCCACTGTCTGCCGCAACCGCAATGCACTTCGAGCCATCGCCGCAGCTCGGGGTCAAATCAACCTCGCCCGTGTCCCACATTTCTCGGAGCTCTGAGCAGCGTGCGAATTCCAGCGGCGCCAGCATCCGCAAGCGAGGCGCGATGGTTTTGCAACTGCGAATCCCAACATTGGCCGGACGGACACCACAGTCTCTGGCCTCCTCCACCTCCTCATCGGTTCAAAACAAAATCTAAGAACCTCCCGCAGTTGTCTCCAAGCACTCGTGTTCCCCGCCTGACTCCGTCTATTAATTCCAGATTTGAAGCTTTCGTGACTGCAAGGATTCATACTCTTAGTTCTTTCGGTAAAGTCACGTAGGTAAAAAAATGAAGTTAAAATTAATATTGTTTTATTTTTATTAATTTTAATTTCATTGTTTTACCTACGTGACTTTACCGAAATAACTAAGAGTATCCGTCTATTAAAACTATTGCACTTTTTTATTTCACAAGATAAGGCCCACTGAACTGTGTAGCAATTTTGTTTAGAAGCGACCTGGCCACCGCGAATGAGAAGGCTCAACGAAGTGGCTCATCGCGTAGAAATGTACAAGCAGTACCAAATACCACGGGGAGAGAGACACGCAAACTCTCCCCCCACCCCCTTCTCGCTCCAACGCCAACCCCTGCTGCTCACTCTGCACTCCTCTCCTCTCTGTCCACCTACCCAACCCGCATCTCTCTTAATCGCCTGCCTTTGTTGGTGCTGCTCTGTTTCAACCATTAGGATGTGTGTGTATGCCGAACTTCTTTCGTACCGTACGTAGCCAACCATGGTAATCGGACGTGCGGATCAGGAACATCAGACAGCAGACTACACTGATGACCTCACCGTAATGCATTGCAGATAAGTCCCATTATAGCCAAACAGCGCTCATGGGAGACAGCATATCGCAATGCATATCTCATCCAACATCCCTGACTAATGGGGTTATCCTTCTAATTTACTTGGCTGATATTTGCATACCCCTTGTAGCCCCCCCACCACTCCCTTATTCTTGAATAGGGTTACCGTATTCTTTAAAGGGACTTATTTATCCGAGTTATCTTTCCAATTCCTTGCTCGAGCATCAGTTGCTACACATGCGCTTATAAACAACTATCAAAGTAATTGTTAATCTACGATAGTTTACTTTATTTCCCGACAACGCCTTAGACTCATGACATTTAACTTTCAGCAGGAGCCTGCTTGGGCCCACTGGTCAATTCACTCCCCGACGGTGTTTTGCGAGAGGACAGAGAAACCCCCCCCCCCCCCCCACTTATACGAGGGGTTAACTCCAAATCCGTTCTACAAATGTGATGCCGACTTGCTAGACTGCCTCTTAAGTTACCGACCCATTTAAATAGTTAGTCAATTGTCTGTTAAAAGTTCCATCGCAACTGATTAGGTGTCACTGTTCACATTACATGCGAGTGATGGCATACAGGTTAGCTAGCACACCTTGCTCTGAATCCAGTGTCCCCGAGTTAGATTGCTGGCCATGACTAACATCAGTGGCGATATCTAAACCGGTACTGGGTCCCATCCTCCTACATGACATGGTGAAGTATGGTCACCAAACCCCGCATGACCAAATTCGGCCAGCAGTCATTTGACAAAGTGCCGCGCATAATTATTTTCTCTTAGCCACATCCTACATTCCAACTTGGGTCTTGCACGTGCGTAAATGTAACGTTGATGCAAACCAAAAATTATGCTGTACAATGTGCTATCTCAAAATTGTCACTTGGCCACCGAATGCATTCGCATTCTGCTCCCGCGTGTGCTGCCGTACACAACGCGAGCAACATGACATCAGCTGTGGTCCGCTCATTGTGTTGAACGCAAAAAAGCGGACAGGAACTGCAGCCAAGGCTGTTAAAGAGCATCCAGCACAGTTTTCAGTTTCACAATCCAAATAAGTTATGGTGGCGAGTGGTGCCAATGCATAACAAACGCCGGTAATGTTCTCCAATAGTTTTCACTTGTGTCTTCCCCTGCACCCAATTTCCAAATCACATCACACCCCCTCCGCCCAGTAACAACCCAGCACTCTCGCAGACACTTTTCCCTTCCGAAAGCCACCCTCTCGGAAAACACCCCCCCACCCACCGCTCACCGCCATCACATCCCACCCACCCCCCCCTTCGCCCACTGAACCATCACCAATTCTGTCCGCCTCAGCGCCCCCTTTTTGTATGCCACTGCTCCCATGCCTGTGAGAAGCCTTGGCTGTTTGTTTGGGGGTCAGAGTCGTGGGCCTGGAACTGAGCACCCCATTCATTGCCCCGGCATCATTAAACGGGGACAATCGTGCAGGCCTTGTCTCTCTCCCCTATCTTCCCCCCCCCCACCCAGAACACCACCCCCATCACGCACACGCAACACCCCTCCGTCATTGTGTGCCAGCCCCATTCACCGCCACACAAGAGTGGCCCTCAACATCGGCCGAGACGAGTGAATGCGCGACCACCAATGCTTCCAAAATCCCCGAATCTTGCAGTAATGTAACCCTGATAAATGATCTGAATGGTCTCATTTACACATCCTATGTCCGCGCTGCAGTTATGTCAACCAAGTGCTTGTGTGTGTGTGTGTGGGTGCACGCAAACCCCCCCCCCCTCCCTTGTTATTGAGCTCCACATAAACACTGCAATTGTACACAAACTTTATTAACTTGTATATGGCATACCTTATAGCAAAGAGGACTCTTTTAGTTCTTGAAACGTCATACATGTTGAAATTAAAAGGGCACGTTAAGGCGTATACGCAAATGAAACAAGAAAAATGAGAACAAATAAGCAAAACAGTAGCTTTACAATGTACACACGTCAGATAACACTGCTTTGTTTTATAAACAACGAGTCGAATTACAGGTGCAGTTTTTTGAAAGGGAATGTTAAAATTATTTATTTGCCTCTTTCCACTTTAAATAAGTGCTGTTTTTTTTTAATCTAGTATTTTACCAACAATATAATAACATCCTTTGGATGTTAATTAGTAACATCATGATTGTTTTAATATATTTATTTCATAGAATTTTTTTAAGCTAGTAAAAATATATGGAGATTTAAACAATAAACAGAGAGAAACACATGCAGTGTACACGTTGATGCTCTCTCTCTGGTGAATGTTCTTAATTGACAGCGGTATTTTTTTGGAGACAATTAAACGATGATGTCAGTTTTTTGCTAACTATGGTTGGAGTATACCAGAAAAGATGTGGCAGTGCTATCAGACAATGATTAGGTTTTCACTTTCTTGGCTCCCTTCTCCTCCACCGGTGATTCTCCCTTCCTTTTCTGTGGACAGAAATGCACAAAGCAAAGATAAAGGCCCCCCCCCAATAGCCATAACAGACTGTTGGGGAAAGTGCTGTTAGCGAGCACCTATGAAGGCCGCCACGGTACACGAGGGGGTGGGTGGCCAACACCACGCTGGTCCACCTTTGTGTCTGCAGTGGCGATGTTTACACACTGCACCAGGTACTCATTTGAGGCCGAGTCGACCTAGGGGAGGCCCAGGACTGGCTCAGATAATTATCGTCACTGGTGTTGGCTGTGAGCGGGAATCAAACTCGGGTCGCTGGGTTTGTAGCGCGGTGCACTAACCGTTGCACGGCCGCTCTCCACACAGCAATGCACACACACACATCCACATTGTAGAGTCTGCTTTTCAGACGGCAGGTTAGCAATACATGCTGATTGTCCCAAACCACAGAACATGAGTTCAGCGATTGAGCATAGACACTTGCACTCTTATCAATGAAAACGTACTGACACATGGAACCGGTTATTAATCTCTGTTAAAATCACTTGCCAGTTTCTTTGGCACAAACTTTGTACCCCAGTCGGGCTCAATTTGTTCTTTCAAGAAGCTATTTGTGCCTGCTCCATAAACATTATCGACCAGCAGTGACTTCATAGCAATTTATCTTCCAATCAAATAACTCTATGACCCCAGATTTCATGACCTTCATAAGCCACATGCAATCCTTGAGTCATCATTCAAATCATTCCACGGTGACGGAATTACAACATAGGAGAAAGGACCTCATTGCCACAAAATTGAGCATAAGGATAATTTGGGAATTTGCATTTTCTAAACGTTCTTACACAGCAGGCTGGTGCGTTACACAACAGAGCCCATTCCACCGTGATGTCTAATCTGCATGTAACATACTCGTAATTCTGTTACTGTGACATAACCCACGAAGCCAATTTATGTGAACACTCTATACGTATTATTCACTCAACATTCAGAAATTCATCTTCTTGGTTATTTCGGTAAAGTCACGTAGAAGGGAAGTAATAAAATAATAAAAATAAAACATAATAAAATAATTATCACGACGTTTCGGCTACAACGCAAGCTGCTTGCGTTGTAGCCGAAGCTGCTTGCGTTGTAGCCGAAACGTCGTGATAATTATTTTATGTTTTATTTTTATTATTTTATTACTTCCCTTCTACGTCACTTTACCGAAAGAACCAAGAAGATGAATCCCTGCAGTCACGAAAGCCTTAAATCGAAACATTCAAGAATTGTATGGCTGGTCGTGGTAAAAGGCTGGATCATAACTAATCTACGGAAATGCTTTTCTTTAGCAGCTTAGCCATGCATTAAAGTTCTTCCCCATAAGTTTTCTGCTCATCCTTTTCTTTTTGTTCGTTAACAATGGATACGAAAACAAAAGTAAGCTTGCATCAACGTTCAGGTCACTGGCCCCAACACCAAGTGTGGCAGGCCGTGTAACCGTTTAGTAACCTCTTGTTTTCAGCTTAAAAGTTAATTTAAAAGCAAAACGGAAGCGATGAGGCACGGTGGAGAGAGGATAGCAGCTAAGCTTATAAAGGAAATGGAACAGGTGCCTATTTTGTATCTATGCTTGATACATTCCCATTACTTAGAATTCCCATTTCATTTTATATTCTGAAGCTTAACGTTTTCTTTCTCTATACATTTAAGTGACAATGATTAAGCAAAGTTTCTTAATCACTGTTCTAAACAGTTTTTCCGCTGTCATGTTAATCCATCTTGGTGCGTTTTCCCTTGTGAAGAACAGACACTGGACCTGGTAACAGAGCACCGATTTGTCCATTCCACTTGATCCAGGAAAATAAAAAAATGTAAGATGCACGCAAGATAGAGAAGCAGTTAATTTTCACATGCAATGGATGTTATGTTCTACTAACATATTTTTTTCTAAGAGTGCCTACCAACCAGTGCTGAAAATGAAGGGATGAGGACGAATAAACATAACAGTTTCATAAAATATCACCTTCCTACAAGCACGATACATGCATCGAACCATGTGCAAGAATAATATTTTACGTAAAATAGATGCATGTTAATTTCATTTAAAAGGAATGAGAAAGATTGAGAAACAAACAAAAAAACTAATAAAAAAACAAATAAAAAAACAAATAAAAAAACAAATAAAAACAAATAAAAAAACTAATAAAAAAACTAATAAAAAAACTAATAAAAAAACTAATAAAAACATGATTCTTGAATTGAACCATAACCTCAGTTCGTGACAACTCACTGAATCGCAAATTGGAAGTAGGGTGGGGGGGTGGGGGCGAATCGTTATATGCGAGATGTTAACTACCTCGTTTGGTATACAGGTCGTGGATTCAAACCCGACCCTGATGCCTGTATATTTGGAGTTTGCATGTGTTCCCCATGGTCGCGTGGACTTTTCTCTGGGTCCTCTGGATTTTCCCTCCACATTTAGAAACGTGCGTTTAGTGTATTTGGCTGTGATACATTTCCACGTGATAAGCCACTTCGTTGAGCTATCATCTGTGGCCAGGTCGCTTCTGAAAAATAACTATGTAGCTCAGAGGGCTTTACCTGGTAAAATACATTTACAAAAATAGTTTCATGATAAACAGTGACCATACCGTGCCAGGCTTGGGGCCTCGTTTCTTCTTATCGGCTTTCTCCTTCTCCTCCAGTTCCATGTTTTCCCTTTCGATGAGGGTAATTAGTGTGTTGCAACGCCGCTGCAGCTCCTGCACGTGTGAACATTGTCATCCTTCAGTTGGGAATGGATCAGCACCATAACCATCATGTCATAATTCACATCGTTGCTCATTATTGTATTTCCTAATGGCAGCTGAGACAAGAGAGATCCCTACATAACTTATCACCAATGTTTTTTTTGTTCTGCCACGAGCAAGCTAGCAATATTTCAAATCAGTAGCTCATTGTACTATTCCAGTTTTTCCCATAGTATCACGTACTAGACTATGCTTGGAAATCAATAACTCTGAAATCTACAAAAAAAAACCATGCTTGATAAAAGTCCCACAGTACAATGTCAGGCAGATGACGTTTAATTTGAACTCGTGAACCCTGAATCCAGAGGCAAGCGCATAAACCAGAAGGCCACCCAGCCATAAAAACACACACATTCACAACAGAGTACTTTCTTGTTGTTTTTTTCAGTAAACACTCTGCGTGGGGACTAATCAAAGACACTTGCGCTGTGAAAAGTAGAGCCAAGGTTCCTTTAAGCAGAAACAACTTTGGTTTTGTAGGCTTGTTGGGGGTGACTAGAATGATGGAACAAGGCAACTAGAATAGTGTGTGAAAGTGCCAAAGACCAGTGCTCCTCTAGCCATGATAAACAGTTTTTTTATGGCAAGAAAACAGGTGCTAAGATGTTAAAACACCAAACTGAAACCTTTTACAAGGAATCATGTCTGCATTAACAGTGCAATGTCTTCGTGCTGTACGCCTTTAGGCGTCCTCTGGTCTAACACCATTTGAGACTAGGCTCGAAATAAAGCTGTCTCTGGTGTGGACCAATCAGTTTCAAAGACAATGCATATATTATCAGAGTATGTTTTTTGTTTGCATTCTGACCACAAGTATTGTGGTTAATGCAGACATGATTCCTTGTAGAAAGTTTCAGTTTGGTGTTTTAACATCTTAACACCTGTTTTGTTGCCAGAAAAAAGGGGAAAACCTATTCTCATATTTTGGTACTGGCAAAGGAGGTCCCACGATGTAGTCTTGGCTCATCTTTCACAGTGCATGTCTTTCAAAACCACGTTATAAAATGCCCTATTGTACCGCCCTTTTGTCAATCCACTGCTGGATGAGAGGCTCCCCATCCCATGTGGGTCATGGGGGTTATTTGACCATACTTCACCATGTTGGTCTGTGGAGGTCGGTGCAGGCGGGGATCATAGATGTGGGAGTAAATAAGTACTGTACAAGAATAACTTTTGCTTCATTGCGCTCTGTTACCACTGTGCATCTCCAAAGCCTATAACGGACTATCCAGGCTGATGCCTGCTTGGCTTCCGATATCTGATATTGGGTGCATTCCCAGTAACTTAGCAATAGGCAAAGAACATTTTCAATTAATGTATACCATTAAATGTGACATACTTGTTCTTTGGACACTATCTGGCTGGGTTATTGAGAGCGGGGGGGGGGCAGGGGTGGGCTGAGTGCTATGATGTGATGTGCAAGCCAGGCACCATCGCCGTGCGGGACTTGATGAACCAGTCGAAGCGGAACTGAGGCGCGTTGCGGATGCACTGGCGCAACTCGTCGTAGACGCTCTCCTTCTCGAAGCCCAGCCGGTGCACCATGCACACCAGAAATCGGTCCTCCTCCTCCGTGTAGTTCTTGCCCTTGTTAGTGCCATATGAGATGCGCAGCTGGTAGAAGGGCGCCCGGTACCGTGCAATCTGTAAAATTGCAAAGACAGAGATCCCCTCCAATGTAATCGTATAGATTGCTGGCGCAAGTGTTGTTGGTAAGCGCCTATTAAGGCCCAGAATGGCATGTATGGGTCAACGCTATTCTTGGCCATATTTCTCTTTCATACTGATGTTAACACACCCCATCAGCTGCTGAATTTAGACCGAGTTGACATAGAGATGAGACCAGCTTCAGTTTCCACTACTACTTGTGATGCATGTGGCATGTGCAAACAACGTTACTGGTTCATTACAAATATATCTGCAAATGTTTTCGTTAACGCATTGAGACCTGCGTTAATGATACTCTGGAAAACTATGCTATAACCCATATTGCGCATGTGTGTGTGTATAATATGCACCTGATACAACACATAGTACAGAAGTTTGGGTGGTGTGTTGAAGGTATTGCTAATAGGTACTTGCTCTTGTTGGCACAGCATATACAGTCGTGACACCGCACTAAGCTGCCCTAGATACATAAAAAGCATATACAGGTGGTCCCTGAGTTACGATGGTCCGACTTACGATATTTCGATCTTACGATGGCGATACAACAAAATTGCCATCAACAACCTAACATCGTTCAAGTATGCAGTACAGTACAATAAGATACGTTACGATAGGTTCAATGCATGTATGATACGTAGCTTTAGCGATTTAATTTTAGGGTTACCACGATACGTTCAATGTATGATAAAAGTTTTTATAGCAGATAGGATTGTTTCCTGAAAAAACTTTCTATTAAATTGCAGTTCATATAGGTAGGCTAAGAATTGACCTTGTTTTTTTTACTTTACATTTTACTGTGCAATACAGTATTGTAATTAATAAATACATACAGTATATAGTTTATACAGTAAATTGCTCTGTTTTGCTAAATTATCACCATTCTTTAAGACTCCTGGGTAGGCTGGGCCATCTTCGACTTAGGATATTTTCGACTTACGATGGGGTCGTCGTAAGGCATCTCCGTCGTAATTAGAGGACTACCTGTACACATATGCACATGGATGAGGTAGCAGCAATGTTCACAGGACAGTCACCTTGGCATCCAGAGCCTTCTTAATGCTGACCCGCCGCTGGATGCGAGCCTCCCCACGCTCAATCTGGGCCATGATTCGCTCAATGTCTTGCAGCTCATTACACCTCTCCCAGAACACAGCTGCACGACATGAGGCATGGTTACACATCACTCTCGGCACTTACGCTGCTAAACAGATTTCAACAAGTGATTAATTTTATTTGGGATGTTACAAATCATCCCAAAGCAAATTGGTGAATTGTTACAATTCACTCATGCATTCATGATTTCATTCAATCATCAATTGCTTTATTGAGATTGTGGTCGTGTACAATCTCCCGTGGCTGCTGGGTTTCTGTGAACCAATCTAATAAACCGTGCAGTAGCCCGGGGACTCTCCCAGTACTCTCCGACTGCTACGTTTGCTGTGGCCATGTGGACTGTGGACAGTGGGTGGTAATGGTTTGGTGGGGGGGGGGGGTGTTGAGATTGTTGGTTGTTGCCAAACTGTTTGGGTCGCTGTTTATCCTGACGTTGGTCAATATGTCTTTGTCATTCGTCGTGTCTTTTCGTTCTCTATTTCTTTCACTCCGCCTCTTCCACTTTTTGCCTTGATGTCTTTTTCACGTCCTGTGTATCCGCGAGTCACTTCGACAAGCTCTGGAATTTGTGCAATGATACGTGCAAATCCTCACTATTATGTGTTGCACAGCACTTTGTGGGATGGTAAAGGTTCCATAAGTACCTGAGTATTCCATGACCTCCTCAGGAGTTTTCCCCTCTACCTCCTGAGAAATGTTCTCAATGTCATCCCGACCCCACTTCTCGTTGGCCTTGATGAACTGGTTGAAGTCTCGCTTGGTCCAGTTTGTAAAGCCCTGCTAAGTTCAAGATGGCAAATAAGGTTAAATATTAATGTGTGTAATAGAATTATTGGCACAGGTAGCCTATTGGGTGGGTGCCTGTTGTGTGCAAAGTATTACATTCGATACAATTGCTACACCGCTTGATTTTCCAATCCTAAATGCCTTTGCTAAACATCCCGAGTACAAAGTTAAATAGAAATACAGAAAAATTTAAATAGGGTTCTTTATAGAAATTCCATGCCTCCATTTTACCTAACTTAAAAACAATTACAAATGGTTGTTTGTGACGTCCCTTAACTTAACAACAGAAACTTTAATCGATGATGGTATGAACAAAGATTGCCACACATCAAGTAACAAATGCATCAAATTGTTTAGGTTAGGCCAAAAAACTAAAATCTGTTGTGAATCAAAGCGGATGAGAAACCTATGCGTTATTTGAACTACATAATTGCATTATTGAGTCACTGCAGAGTAAACAAAATCCGACATGAAAAGAGAGGCAGGTGCTTGCTCTCAATCAGTGGATCCTTCATTCTGGTCAGCCTTTAGACTTGCAAAAATGCATGCATAGAAACACACACACACGCATAAACGGGCATACATGTTAGTCACGCACTTACACCCACAGAAACGTGTTCTAGCGTACGCATAACTGATCGGCAATATTTCACAGCTTAATGGTACATTTTATTTTCAAAAATCACTTTTTTTTTTAAGTTGTGTTTTGGGAAAGCATATGAAGTGTCCTCAAATAACTGGACAGATAGGCAAACTATTTTACGGGCATAGCAACAGGCAGAGGATCCAGGTGTGTGTGGGACCTGCGTCAGAAGTTTCTCTTTCTCCTCCGCCTCCTCTTCATTCAGTACGTCAGCCTCGTCAATCTTGCGCTGCTCCTCCTTTTGAACCTGGGCGGCGTTGGGGATGTCTGTACTACGCGGGACCTGCACGCGCACACACACACACAAATGGGAAAACGTAAACACCCTTCTAAATCGAGAATGACTGCTAGGAAAAGTGCCGTTAAGGAGCACATACTCTAATCGGCACGCGATATTATATTGCGGGACAGGTGGTAGGGACAACACAATATCACTAGCTACATCGACATTATGCCATGTTCAAAATAATGCTCGCATGCAATTGACGTAGACACGTTGAATAATTCAAATGTACCAATGCACCATATTTCACCTTCCCTCTTTGAGTAGTGTGTGTATGTGCATGTGTGTGTATGTGCATGTGTGTGTATGTGCATGTGTGTGTATGTGCATGTGTGTATATGTGCATGTGTGTGCATGTGTGTGTATGTGCATGTGTGTGTATGTGCATGTGTGTGTATGTGCTTGTGTGTGTATGTGCATGTGAGTGTATGTGCATATGTGTGTATGTGCATGTGAGTGTATGTGCATGTGTGTGTGTATGTACTTGTGTGTGTATGTGCATGTGTGTGTGTATGTGCATGTGTGTGTGTATGTACATGTGTGTGTATGTGCATGTGAGTGTATGTGCATGTGTGTGTATGTGCATGTGTGTGTATGTGCATGTGTGTATGTGCATGTGTGTGTATGTGTATGTGCATGTGTGTGTGTATGTACATGTGTGTGTATGTGCATGTGAGTGTATCGCGTTGCAATGCCTTGTAGCCGATGGTTTTTCGGTAGTGCAGGATTTCTTTCTCCAGGAGCTCAAAGAGGCGAGGAGGGAAAAATTGGAAGTCCTGGATGCTTGGCTGCTTTGGTGGCCGGGGGGCCTGGCCACAGGAAACGCACAAGAAGCAAGGATTGTAAGAAACTCTACTCGAGTGTTCGTCCAAACTGAAACGGGTTACGCAGACTCTTCTGCCTGCCACACAATCTAGGTATTCAATACATATCACTGATGAAGAGTGAGTAAATGATGCAAATTCCAATGATGTTCTATAAGGCATAAAAAAGCTGAAATATGGCATAAATATAGGCAAGTCTATGCATATAACTCGTAAAATTCTGAAACAAAACAACAATGATTTTGCACCCCCCAAAATTGAGGAAATTATTTTCCACCTCTTTGTTTTTGAACCCATACATTTAAAGGTTTTAAAGAGTTCTGAATCCAAACATCACATTGTGTCCAATTTTATCAATATCTCAATTACAAATTTGTATGGCAAATATTTAGACATTTGTTTGTTTGTTTTTGAATGCATTGCTATGAAGGTTTGTGTCTTGAGATTATAAAGCACGCTGAATCCAAATACGGCATCGTATTATCGATAACTACATTTTTCGTTTGAGTGCGTGACCAGAAAGCCAATAGAAGGTGGGTGAAAGCCAGTTACTAATTTGAAATTACCGGCTCATTCAACACAATTCTGTAGTATGAAGGCTCGGTCTTCTTATACAGTGCACCCATTGTTGTAACCAAAACACTGCAGAGCAATTACACTATGAGACCTCCTTTACCAGTGGCAAAATATAGTAGTAGGTTTTTACCCTTTAAACTGGTACAAAACTGACACCTTTATACAAGGCATCATGTTTGCAATAACCACAACACCAATGGAGACTAGGCTCTAAGGAAAGCTGTCTCGGGTGTGGACCAATCAACTTCAAGGATAGTGCACATTATTATCATTATCAGAGTTGTTTCTTTTTGTTTGCATTTTGACTACTTGTGTTGTGGTTTTTGCAAACATGATGCCTTGTATAAAGGTGTCAGTTTTGTACCAGTTTAAAGGGTAAAAACCTACTACTGCAGAGCAAATCTGAGCCGAACTGAATGTCCAGATTTGAGGAGCACCCTCAAATATCAGCAAGCGAATTGGCCGGTGCGCAACGAAAACAGGGAAAAAGCGGAGTTGTGTGACTGACGGCACAGGTGCGAGAGGTACTTTGGGTGCCTTGGGCTCGCTGACTCGCAAAGCCTCGCGGAAATAGGCGTCCACAGCATAGTTCGCCTTGCGCTCACGCTTGGGAGGTTCAATCCACTCCGTCAAGCTCATCTGAAGGAAAGAGATTGGAAATGTTGAAGTCTCGAAGTTATACATACGTGTGCAAACTTTGACAGGTAATCGTCATCTTTCAATGTCACCTAAAACTTGTATTAAAAAAAATAAAATTAGAAGTCGGGGTCTGTTAAAAATAACACATTCCTGCGGAGAGAGCTGGTAGGAACGTTGGGTTGCTCGGTCAATGGCCAGGGTCAATGTCGGCGTGGTGTATTCCGCAAATATGGCCAACTGTGAGGGCGGGCACAAGCCGGCGTGAGTAGGATAAACGTTGAGTTTTATAAGGGCACCACGGGTTGACCAGCCCCTCCCCACCCAGCCCCACCCCTCTCACCCCCCACCCAGCCCCACCCTCCCCACCCAGCCCCTCCCCACCCTCCCCTCTACACCCAGCCCCTCCACACCCTCCCTACCCAGCCCCTCCCCACCCTCCCCTCCCCACCCTCCCCTCTCCACCCAGCCCGACCCCTCCCATTTTTGGATGCACGACGGACGGACACAATAATCCCCTGTGGGCTAGTGGAACCAGGTGATTCCTACCAGCATTATTTAAATCTTACAATAGTGGATTACAACGATGTACATTTTAACGCCCTACTTTTAGAAAATCCTCACGTAAACCATACATTATTTCAAGGGTATATCCATTATTAATGACCATGAATAGTAACTATACTGAAATCAGCACATCATGACTATATAAACACAAATGCACTAAGCATCCCTACATAAAGTAGAACAAAACTGGAAGCACGTCAAGTTTTCGAGCTGAGCACTGGGCGCACCTTTTGCTTCTCTCTGTAGTCCTCCCCCTCGAACGTGTACACGCTGCTCTCCGAGTCCATAGTGAAGTTGCGCAGGGAGCTCTCGCCCAGGCTGCTCAGTTTCTCATTCATCTCGGCCGTCTGCAACAAAAGACGCAACGCGATGAGCAAGGAACTGCCTGCTCACAAGTGTGTACGCGGGGAAGTATGGAATATAAACTGCTTGTGTCCATGTAATACAGTTTCATAGTCAACTCCGTACACCTGCTCGGTGAGGTATTGTATCTCATGAAGCCGAGTTTTTGTAGTTAACGTTCTATGAGCTGGATGCAAGGCAAAGTTGGTCACTGCGTCGCGCACTTTCAGATGCGTTTCTGCAGCCGTCTGGAAAGCTCTTCCTTCCGATATTAAAAAGCCACTGGAGCTACGCACTTTTAAATATAGATTGACAACTCATTTCTTTAGAACTGCTTTCTGTGTTTAGTTTGTTGTCCTTCCCCCACACCTCCGAAAAGCACAGTTGGCTACTTACGGCGCGAAAGAAGTTAAACATACGTACGTACAAGGCCATGTAACAAGTCGTTAAAGCGTATACCCTTTTCTCTCCCCGCTCCAGGACAACGTCGATCTCCTCGTCGGTTATCTCGCTGTCGCGCGACGCGAATACGTGCGTGGCGCCATGCCGGATCATCTGCAGCATCTCGTCCTTGCCCAGTTTGTTGGCCTGCTGATCGATCAGCCGGCCTGCGCACACAGTGAGATGTATGTATGTTGAACTTCTTTCACACCATATGTAGCCAACTGTGTGGAGGTGCGGGAAGATGGCAAGCATTTACCTAGGTTAGTTGAACTCTAAAGCATATATGCTTACACACCCTACATACAATAGTCAGTAGTATCTGCACACATGGGGGGGAGTAGGAAGACGACATCAGTGGGAGCGACCGGCGAGGCGCCAAGAAGCCCTCCGTAGGAGCTAGAATAAGGCCGCCAAATTTCTAGTATACTCTTTGGTTCTTTCGGTAAAGTCACGTAGGTAAAAAAAAAAAACATATCACGACGTTTCGATCGCAAGACAAGTGGTCGTCCTCAGGCGGAAAAAAATAATCCAGCAGTGGAACTGCTGAACCAGCGAGAGAGCTGTTACAACAAGAGGTAATTTATGTGACGATGGGCTTCAAATCAGGATTAAAATATAGCACTTTAAAGTTACAGTTCATTCCATTATTAAAAGTTATACAAAGTGCACCCCCCCCCCCATATGTGGGGGTAAAAAGTTGCTCCAACAGGTTTCCAAAAATTGTCAACCCCCACCAACCTCCCCAAAAATAATCTTCGCTCCCCTCACACATTTTAATACTTCAATGCACATTACGATGGTGCTATGAAAGAGCGCCTGACTTTTGATTTTAAAGTATTTTCTTCTCTTCAAAAAATCTTTCAATTCACCTCACGCAGCCCAGGACATGAAAACTACGAATGTTCCTACAAGACTAGAGCGATTTGTTTTTGTTGTTGCATCTTCCTTTAAATGACACCACGAGCAAGAGATGATGAGATGGGAGGTCAAAGGAGCGACACCTTGCTGTATGACGATAGAGTCAAGGCGCAGCTTCATCTCTGCCCGCTCCACGATGCGCTCTTCGACCGTGTTCTCCGTCAGGAAACGGAAGACACGCACCCTCTTCGTCTGCCCAATGCGGTGAGCACGATCCTGATTGGCAGTGTGGACAGAAGATAAAAAAAATATTTAAACAAGCACACAAGTGGACTATACACTGCTTTCCAACATCCGATTGTCCTTAGTTGCAATTTCCACCTACATAATGAGATATCACATGGCACATAGCGTTACGAGATGATGTTACCCATGATGCCATGCATGACGTCACGAGAGGAGGCGTGGTACACGCATTGTATGTGATATCATCATCGACTTGACCAAAAATGATTACCAATTATCGCTGCTTTTTTTGCCAAAATTTGGGTAACCCTTTCATCAATTTGGTACGTTTTCAATCGGGAAAGTCCCTATTAGGAATGCAACTTTACACTAAAACTTTCTTCACATTGGGCGATCTTTACGAGAGTTATCGTGACCCCGTGTTACAGACGGAAAAAGGAAATGCATTAACGCCTTCAAATTTAGTTGTAGAGTGTTACGTATGCCAGTGGCGGGAGCTGGACATGCAATTAATGTCCAGGGTGTGTAATCGCTCCACCTCACCATGGCCTGCAGGTCGACCTGAGGGTTCCAGTCTGAGTCGTAAAGGATGACCACATCAGCTGTGGCCAGGTTGATGCCGAGGCCACCCGCACGCGTCGACAGCATGAAGATGAACTTGGAGCTGTTGGGAGCATTGTATGCTGCAATGGCCTCCTACAGCACCACCCCAACAACGCATAATTTTAACATCAATATCTTTAACTGGAGTGTCTTTGGCAAAATCAACAAAGCATTTACTAACACCTGGGATGTGAGCCAGACAATGGCCATAATGGCACGGTCAACTGATAAACAGCTACACGAAATTATAATAAATGCCATTTGCTTCCCGAGGAAAAATCAAGGATTCTCAAGACTCATTTTCAGCAGGGTCCTGCATTGGAATGTTTAACCATTACCAATAATGAGTGCTTGGCATGTGGGAAGAAACTGGAGAAAACCTATCCGATGCATACGAGACGGTGACACTCAAGGCTCAAACCTGTCTGTCTTCATGAGGAGTTTGTCCATCCAGACGGCAGTACCCATAGCCTTTCCACATGCAGTAGTCCTCCAAGATATCAAGCATGCGCGTCATCTGACTGAAGAGCAGCACGCGGGAACCTACACAAACACACCCATAAAGACACATTCAGAGGACCATCCCCCGACTATCACCATCCATTCAAAACCAAAGCCTTTGACAGAAAGTTGCTTGTGAAAATCCTGTATCATGGAACAGTTAATAGTGCACAACCTTCACAGTTTAACATCATGTCACCACCGTTTACGCTCAAGACTTGGTGTACCTGTGCATGATGCGCACATTGTCACAAGGTATACTCAGCCATCATGACACAAAGTCAGTCGTGACTCTGACCCTGCTCCTGCAGCTTGGGCAGCAGCTTGTCGAGCACCACCATCTTGCCGCTGTTGTTGACCAGGTGGGTGTCCGTGGTGTAGGGCGGCCCAGGCTCAGCGCCGTCAAACAGGTACGGGTGGTTGCAGCACTTGCGCAACTGCATGAGGATGTTGAGCAGGCGTAGCTTGTCCATCTTGCCGGCCGAGTTCAGGATGTCGATGTCCTTCATCAGGATCCTTGTGTACCTGCAGAGGTCAGAGGTGGCAGCTCACTGGATGAACCATGCTGCACCACGTGTAAAAATTACTGCATGCTTGTTTATTTAAGTGCTGAAAAAAATCAGCATACAAGCTTTTACGCATCATCTCTTTCAGCATGAATTGTATTACAGGCAGCCTGTGCACATGCTTGCACTCGCATAGTTTCATATCTGCATGAATTACCAACATGTAGTGTATATTATAACAAAATGTGAGCATCGAAACATTACAATGAAAGTATTGCTTAAATCACATTCCCTATTAATAATTTAAATGTACACACAATAATACAATTTATGACGCACGCAATGTTCCAGACCGAAGACGCAATTCTGAGGCGCGGAGCCAAACTCAGTGTCAGATGGCGTTGTGCGGTCCGGTGAGACTCGGTTAAATGTCGAGCTGAAGAGATGCGCCATTAGATGGTTTTTGAACGAAGAAAATGATTGATCGTTACGGATGTGAATAGGGATGGCGTTCCAAATGACGGGGGCTGCGACGGAGAAACGACGAGAAGCAATTACAGTCCTTGTCTTGGGAGGTTCAAGTAGGTTCTGCGTCGCACTGCGAAGTTGTCTACGATTCATTAAAGTGTAAGGCATCAGCAGAGAACTTAGGTATGGTGGGTAGCTAGATTTTATGGCGCGGTAGCAGAGGCAAGCGATCTTGAAAGTAATTCTGGTCTAAATGGGCAGCCAACAAAGGACACGAAGGATGGACAGGGAGTCAGGGCGAGAGTTGCAGGGGCCGTAGACTGTTTTACAAAAATAATGTGACCTAAAAATCCAGCATATGAAATGAAAACGGTGACACAGAATAAGCTGGAAGAAGTTTTACACATTAAAGCATTTAGCGAGTAACTTACCACTCTCTCTGCATTTTGCTGAGGCCAATGTAGATTTTGACTTCCTTCTTTGGCTGAAGACTCTTTTCCACATCAGCCTTGATACGGCGCAGAAGGAAGGGCCTTAACACCTGTGTGAAAGTGTCATTATCAGCCCACTTAAACACAGACATACATGCAAAAAGTGATGATTTTTCAATCCTAGGTTACCTGAAATGTAATTGTCTTTTTGTAAGTTGTGATCCCAATCAGGCAGATTGAATACCATGTGTAACCTACCAGCCCTTCATGGACTCACCATATGTAGACGTTCCACCAATTCCTGGTCTCCCAAGCAGTTGTTTGTGTCAAACCAAGAATCAAAATCCTGAAATAAAAGAAACATTAAATGTATTGCTGTATCTACATATATAATAACAGCCGATATATTAAAACATCCAATGATTTGCACATTTTTACAAGGTTGGTGAGTAGGTAGTGCATTTATTTCTCAATCTCCAATGTATCTCAGGTTTTATTGAAGATAGTGAAAAATGTATTGAATTTGGTAATTTTTCTGCCACATTACTTTTCCTGACCTCGGATGAGTTGAAGACGTCGGGCAGCAGGAAGTTGAGCAGGGACCACAGCTCGTGCAAGTTGTTCTGCAGAGGCGTACCCGTCAGCAGTAGTCGGTTCGTCGACTTAAACTCGCGCACAATGTCCGAAAGCTAGAGAGAAGGACCAGCGCACTGTCACCAAACCATTACATTCACTATATTTATGGCTGTGAAAGTCAATGAATTCATAAGAGGTGTTAAAGACACTGAGTTGACTGAAGACTACATTCAAGGTGTCTCCTTGTTCAAATGAGTAACAAGATGGCACTCATTCATATTGGTAGCCAAAAATCTATTATGGAAATTGCACATTCCCATGGTGAGGATTAATTCATTCTTGGAACAAATACTGTAAATTTCCCACTGAGCAGTGCTACTGATATTAACCCCGGAGGGATGATATGCTGAGTTGGCCGTTAATGGAATTGAACCCACAATTTTCTGCAAGTCAAGTGTTCTAATGATGGTAGGACACTAACTGGCTGGATGAGTTGATTGTAAGTAAACTGGTGTTCCCTGGGATAGCAGCTGACCTTGGATTTCTCATTCTTGATGCGGTGCGCCTCGTCAATGACCAGGTATCGCCAGTTGAACTTCTTGAAGACGGACTTCTCGCGAATGACAATCTCGTACGAGGTGACACACACGTCCCACTCTCCCGGCATCATGACATCCCGGATGAAAGCCGACTTCAATGTAAATCCAACAAAAGGAGTCAACAATATAACAGAATTGTGAGCACACGCTCTTTTAACTTGAAAGTGGCATGACAGTGGCAACTTGTGAAACCCTTGTTTTCAATGTCACAACAAGTATTTTTTTTTAATCAGTAATTTTGATTATACTTTTTGTGTACACAATCTCATTGAAATACTACAACCTGACTTTTAAGGACATGTACAGGCATTCCACTGCTGGATGAGGGTCTCCCCATGCCTGTGGGATATTATACCAAACTTAACTACACTGGCCAGTTCCGGTTCAAGGCGGGCAGAATAGACGTGGGAGCAGCTGTTGGCACCACATAGCCCTGCAGCCTTATAGCTCGATTCTGATTGATAGTCACCCATCACAGCACTATCCAGACTAAATCCTGCTTAACTCCGTGAACTAACGAGATCGGGCATATTGTGGGTGATTTGGTAAATGGACTGCCATTTTTAACCTCCCATTATCCCATAAAATCCGATTTTTTTTTCGTAAAACAGGAAAGAACAGTCAAAGAAAAAAAGTATGACACTTGGGGCACACGTGAGAGCGCATCCTAAGTCTCCCGCACTTTCAGTGGCACACCGAACTTGAAGCTGCCAACCGACTCAAGGGAACGCACCCGCTGGTCCTTGCTTCCAATGAGGCAAACAGCACGAAGCGATGGCACCCAACGCTCAAATTCAATCATCCAGTTGTGCAACGTGGACTTGGGCACCAGCACCATGTGTGGTCCCTGGATGTTGCGGTGATGCTTCATGTAGCCCAGCAGGGAGATGGTCTGCAGCGTTTTGCCCAGGCCCTGGAGACAAAATCAAGGCACTTAAATATACAAAATTGCCAAAAAACATATTGCGTGATCTAAAGTGTTGGATTACGCGTACAGGAAAGAGCACGAGCTATCACAGGAGATGGACCTTCGAGTAAAATTGGAAAATGTCCAAGGCAACATAAAATCGAATGTTATTTTACATATTTGATCAACTTAACCTACTAATGACAATGTTGTAATTATACATTTTGTAAAAGCTACATGTCCGTTCAATAAAAACATGTAAAACTTTCTTTGAATTCACATGCTGAAATCTGTTCCACGAGTGCAACTTCAATTTGCCTGTTAAGATACTGGTTTTCAAAGGAACATTACAGCAATTTAAATGAATAAGGTTGATTACTCTTGTAAGCAGAAACATATACATATAGTTGCACATGCCAATCTATCCAAGTCTCCTAATTTCCTGTTATCAACCCTTGGCAAAAATACTTCTTGTGCCTATTCACTGTTATGCACCCAGCGATCAGACAGCATTGCCAAGTACCATATCCAAATCATAGTTCTGTCATAGAGCTGAGTGCATCGGAAACATTACAATATATCATACTGTTAAGTGTAATCTGGTGATGTTGCTATTATTTTGCGTCTAAGCTCACGGTTTGATTTTGGGAGTCTACAGTAAAACATACAGGCGGAATCGTTGGTGTTTGTGTGACAAGGCCAGGTACCATCTCGTCAGCCAGGATGCCATTGATTCCATTCTCATAAAGAGAGATGAGCCAGTTGAGGCCCCGCACTTGGTAATCCCTCATGGTGCCACCCTTCACATCTGCAAAAACGGATCAAGTCAGTCAACACTAAAAACATGCACGACCTTCACTCGACAGGTGGCTAAATAATAGTTTCCATAATGAGAACTGAATCAAATAGTGCCTATTAGGTAAACAAAATATATAACAAGAATGTTCAGGTATCAAAGAGAACCAATGGCTCCTGTTAAGTTTATACCAATTATAAAGACTCCACAACAAATCTTTCTATTGTAGGTATAAACTAAAAATAATCTTCCTTTAAAAATAAAAAAAATGGGGAAAATATCGCTATTGTTAACCAAACATTTAAACCTTATTTATTCAGCCACGCTTACCATCTACCACTTAGTGTTGTTCTTAGCCAAAAAAGACAGGATCATCATGCATTGTTAAATGTTTTTTTTATCATTTACATCATTAATGTATAAGCTCTCACATTTGTTTTTATCTTTGTGAATTACCAAGCTCCCTGTTAAGAATGTGCAAGGATTGAACATTTCTCTTACTTGCTCCATTTCCCAAAAAAATTGTTAAATAGCAAGTAATATAACTAAAGATTTGGTTAAAAAAACATTACCCACTAATACTTGAATACAAATTATGACAAATAAAATAAATATCCGTATATTTGTTCAGCGAATTGACACTATATTCAGATCACATAGGCTCCCTTAAACTGAGGATTAAAAACAACCATATTAACAAGTCATCTCCATTGAGTATAAAAACGAAACTTTTCATATTTTACGAGGTAAGGCCCACTGCGCTATATAGCTCTTTTTCAGAAGCGACCTTGTCACAAATAATAGCTCAACGAAGTGGCTTATCATGTGGAAAATCATAGCAGCCAAATACTGTAAACGCATATTTCTAAATGTGGAGGGAAAAACCAAAGGACCCCGAGAAAACTCCACGCAACCACGGGGAGAACGTGCAAACTCAAAATATACGGGTGTCAGGGTCGGGGTGGTGGTCGAACCCACAGCCTCCTGTATACCAGGCGAGGTAGTTAACATCTCCTAGCCACCGCGGCACGAATGTACCCGTTGTGAGTGGCACGTACAGGTGGGTGACTCTTCAAAGCGAGTGCAAATGTTGGTCGCCTTCTTGCTCTCTGACAAAAGCTCCTCATCCTCTTCCTGCTCTGTCCTCCGGTGGCGAAAGCTACAGTTGTGGGAACAGCAGCAGCAAAACACTTGTAATTGTTTTTTTTATTATGCAACTGTCTCATCCAACACTAAATAATGGGACTACTGAGTCTTGGAACAAAGCAAAATCTGGCAACAGCACTGGGGAGTGACAATTGTGATTGAGTGTGATTGTCGGGATTATTTGGCCATATTTCACTATGCTGGACATTGCAGGTTGGTGAAGATGAGCCTGCTTCGATTCTGAGATCTGATGGGATGCATCCTGGTTAGTTTGATCATAGGCACTGCAAATTAGAACCAACCTTATAGGTACTCTTTGGTTCTTTCGGGAAAGTCACGTCGGTAAAAAAATAAAGCAATAAAATAATTTCTTTCACCTACGTGACTTTACCGAAAGAACCAAAGAGTATGGATCCTTGCAGTCACGAAAACTTCAAATCTAGAATGAACCTCATAGGTACTTACTTTTTTAACATTTTGGTAAAAATTATGACACAAACAAATTTACATAATTTCATGTAAAAGAGTATAATCCGCATCACTTAAGACGCACATCAGGCATTAAATGGTACCGCTTTTAGGTCAAGTACAATTCACTGTACATCTGTTTTATTGTTGTGAGTAAAACGCTGCATGAAGGGGCCACTGTGCTGAACGTTGAGCCTCTGTGCAGGTTTAAGTGTGTCATTCCAGAGTCGAACCACTGTGCTACTGCACAGGTGTAAATGTGCGCAATATTTGTGTGAACGGCTCCACTGACTCTCCGACGGACAGCAGGTGCTGCTTCTCATCGATCTTCTGCCGCGGTCGTCCCGGCTTAATCTTGAGCGGCGACACGGGCGCCTTCTGCGCTGCCGGCTGGATGAAGTGGGCAAAGAGCTCCGTCTGCTTGAGCAGGTACTCGAAGCGGTTTGCTCGATCGGATTTCTAGAGACGCAGGAAGCAAATAGACCTCCTGTTATGATATACAAATAACACACATTGGAAATTTAAATACGACGTTAGATTATGATTAAGGAAATTTATTCAAAGGCATTTGTAAATTACATACAATTTTCATGAAATTGGGCACCATTCAACCAAAACCGACATATGTAGGAACACTGATTATGAGGAATGTAATGATTCACCACCTCAAAATTATTTTAATGAGCTACAAGTTGGGGTCACAATTCAATGCCAGATATTTTTTTTCCATTGTGTTGAATATAGAATCTCTAGTGGCTATAGAGTTTACAAGGACCCATATCAAATACAACATATACAGATCAAAATCGATACATTTTCAGATGCACAATTTTAAGCATTATAATTTAATAGCACTGATGCATCGTAGCATACCTAGCCATTTTATTTAGCATTTTTTCAATATACTGCAGGATAAAGGCCTCCCCATGACATAGTGGTCAAGGTGATTATTTGACTATATTTCACCACGATGACCAGTGGACTGATTTAAGGGAGAATCAAACCAGTTATCACACGTCACTGACGTTAGCCACTGCCAGGAATTGAACTCACCGCATTCATAGGGCAGTGCACAAATCACTGGCACTACTCCACCCCCGCCTAGCTATGAAGAGGAAAACCTCACCGATCACGGGGGTTACATTCCTGGCAAATTCCATTTTGGGCAAAACTGGGTTGGTCAAATAAAAGACCTCATGGGAAAAATAAGGTAGTGTTCCTGGGTCAAAAATATCACCCCCTCCCTCTTTGATTAATAATTTGCGTCCACTTGGTATCACATAAAAACGGACAGAATATGTTAACGAAATTAAATACATTAACACATAGAATGAAATAAAAGTGAAACTGATGATTTTACTTACAATGAATGCTGAAGATGATGTTGGAGGGATTGTAGGGCCTCTCCAGGCTAATCAGGGTCAGTTGGTGACCCCTGGGAGCATTCAGGAGAGGCTTGTACCAACCCCTTCTCGATACATTTTTTCATCTTGTCCAGGAAGTTCTTTGCGATCTCGTGGTCAGCTGATGCCGATTCCCCCATCAATTTCATGTTATGGAGGCTGAATCTTTTTCAAACATTCTCAGACCAGCCATTACTGGCCTTGAATGTAAATATACTGGTACTTATTTTGATTTGCTTTAAGTGTTCGTAAAGGTGGCTAGCCTTCTCCCTTATAACTGCACCCCTGAGAGGCACTTTTCTTTGTGTCGGGTCCTCGATCTACAAAGTGCCTTTCCCATTTTCTCTAGAAATGGATCACGTTGAGCAACATAAGTTTAGTGCTGGCTGCGGCGTTGGCAGAAACACTGGCCTCTATCTTTTCCTCTGATGTCTTAATCGTTCTCAGTCGATTAAATGACACCATCGTACCGTCCAACGGATGCAGCACTCCCACATCTTGCAAGCCTTTTTGCACTAAATTAATCAAATTTTCTCTGCTTCTTCTCACTGCAATTATTGCCTGCCGCCACTCACCTTACGCTTAGGCGCCGTGATTAAACAAGTGAGCCCGCATGCGCTGAATGTTGGGGAGAGAAGATGGTACCGAGATGTTTATCCGCCGCCTCTACAGTAACTCTTAAATACTATCGGACAGATCACTACTTTTCGACGCGGAGATGCAAATTCGTAGCAGCGTCAACCCACGTATAGCCGAAACATCACCCTCGTGTTCCGGAAAAACATACCTCATTAAGTAAACCGTGTAGAGCAGTGTATCATTCGGTAAAAACGCGCTCGCCGAGGTTTTTTCTTAATTTATCAGTCAATTCTAGCCCTGCTGTCAACTATTTCAAATATCGCACCCAAGCCACTCCCAATGTCCTCACCTTGCCCCGTATCGCTGTTGGCTAAAGGGGGGCTTAAAGCCTGCCCTACTGAAGTCCCAGCCCTCTTTTAAATTCTTATACGGAGTCACTAAATTCGTATACGTAGTCAAGTCAACAATTTTGATACTATAGTTGAATACCAGTAGTCCTTTTCTCTTCGACGTTGAGTACAACATTTCGCTTGATCTGCTGTGGTTTCCTTTTAATTTGCAAACTTCGTTGGTTAATCAAACCGTGAAATGCCTGGACAAAATGCTAATAATGGTACAATTACGCCAATGGGCACCCTCTCCTCCTGCACAGGTGGGGTTAGAGCTATCGTCGACTGAATGCACAACAGACAAAATAAAATATTTTTATTCTTCGTTTTTTCAGAACTAAAAAAACGTCACGCTATATTTGTTTTATACTCACCATCTTGTACTCGTAGTCCGAGTCTGGAGGCTTTGCCTCTGGGATTGAAGTGTTGGGTGAAGCTGTCGGATCAGCGCTGGCCTCATTGCTCTGCGCGGACAGCACGGGGCGGCAGCAGACACGCAAACGCGGGTGAGCACTTGGGCATAAACATGGAGCACAGCTTTTAAAAGTAAGATTAAGTCATACGCTTCGGTTTTTTCGGTAAAGTCACGTAGTAAAAAATAAATAATAAAATTAATACTTTTTTCTTTATTTTTAACTACGCGACTTTACTGAAAAAACCTAAGAGTATGAATCCTTGCCGTCACGAAAGCTTCAAATCTAGAATTAGAATTAAGTCACTTCATTGTAATTCCCCGACACACGAGGCTCTCCCTCGTGTAACACGTGCGTGTGTAAATTTCAATTTAAAGCTTTCGTGACTGCAGAGAAGACGTGTGTTTGTGTGTTGTACACACAAACGTTGAAAACAAGATAAAATAATCGCTGTTTCCGCCCGGTTTCGAACCGGGGACCTTTCGCGTGTCGGGCGAATGTGATAACCACTACACTACGGAAACTGGCACGTACGCATGCGACTGCGGTGCACCTTATATAGGATAGACAACCCCGTGTTATCAACTTTACACGGGCAATACATGACGCGTGTTGTCGATACAAGCTGAGACGCTGTTCACGTTGTTGCCTTTATACGTTTATCAACAAGTTTATGATTCTCAGGCTTCTGCAATGTAAGCGCAGCTGCGACTGACGCACTCTTAAACGCGACACGGGTCAGGTGGGTGCATTTGCAATGCATCAGTAAATCACGGAGAGCGATAGAAAGGAACTTTTGAAAGCAAGGCCGTGGGTTTTATTGCAGAATTGTGTTGTTTTGTCGTAAGCGACGTCGACGCACGCTTAACACTTTGCTGCCAACACGAATACACAAGAACGGTGCATTGTCAGCGCTGGGGAGTACAATTTAATGCATTAGCGCTTTAATTGGCGACATCTGCAAAGAGTTTTAACGTGGCGAATACGTTCAGGGAAAGTTGACGCAACATCGCATATTGCGATGTTTAGGCCGGCGGGAGAGGCGCTTCACATATTGTAGACCGCACGCGCGGCACTCGGAGAGAGGGCGCACGCGATTGGTCGAGACGCGCGATTCAAGGCGGAGCTCCTACAGAAAAAACGCCCACAAACAAGCGCCGGCCAATCAGGGACGAGCAATGTAACGTTCGCTGCGCATCTCCTCTGGGAAATGTAAAGCGGGACTAGGCGCGGGCCTAACGCTGCGAGCCCCGTTACCTCTTGCTTGGCAACGGGCGACACGGGCTCGCTTTCCTCGTCCGACATCGCCGCTCGGCTCGTTTAGTGACAAACAGAATGATTATTTTAAAAATAACAATCGTTAATAATCGATTAAAATAGCGCGAGGGCGCGTTAAAAATAGCGATAAAAAGCGCAATGCAGAAATTGCGCGAAAGTTGGCGCAGGGACGCGTTTTGATTGGCTGAGACGTCAGGACCTCCAATGGCTGTCTTTGGTGAAGTGCCGGTTAAAAAATGACATAAAAATATATATTTATATTACTTTATTATTTCCCTTCTACGTGACTTTACCGAAAGAACCAAGAATATTAATCCCTGCAGTCACGAAAGCTTTAAATAAAAAAATTAATGTCGACATGTTACCCCCAAAAAATGAGTAATAATACATTTAAATAAATGACTGCAGGCACTGAGGCAGGGTTTGTGGACGGCTTCACACCCCCCCCACCCCGTAGCTGGGGTCCTTGCTCACCGGAGTCGCTGCTCAGCTGATCGCAGCCGGAATGAAATTGTCGCGCGGGCTTCGTCCCCGCGTCTTTCTCATCTCGTCGCCTCATTCCTCACCTTCATCACCGCTGCTCTTTGGTCTTACAACGTTTGCATTATTCGAGTCGTGATCCGCGACTTGGCCGGCGAATGCTGGCGAGAGCCGCCGTGTGAAGGAATCCGACACGAGGTAATGGAGGGCCCCCATCCGCGTGTGTATGTATGTCCCCTATTCGGGGCTCCTGTTGAATCGTTCGCCAAAATGCCTCATCATTTATCAGTCATCATCGTTGCCGTCCGATTGTTATTGAGACAATTGTCGTCTTGAGTTCCTGTAATCGTTACAAGCGTGTAAGGCAGACGTTAACACCGTAACATTAATTAATCGTCATCATCAGACCATGGTCTATCCGCAACTGGATGAAGGCCTCTTCGTCCGCCGCCAACTCCCGCGGTCATCCGATGAGATGATTCATCTGGCACCTGCACACGAGCTGATTTATTCGTTCGGTCGTCTTAACTGTCACTCCCTCATCGTTCTCGTTTACCGGCCGGTCTTCCCTTATCGTTAGTAACGCATCGTGCCAACCCGGCTTAGTTTGCTTAACTGGTAAAATGGTGCCTGGCTTGCATATGTTATCGGATTCAAGTTTGAAAATTATGTATAATTACGAATGCAAACTTTATTAATATGTTCGTCATCTACATCTTGATTATCAACATGATCGCTAGCAATATAAATTTAACCCATATTGTCATTGTCACTATCATTAATATTATAATGTTTATGCTCAACGTCATAAAAATATCTGAGAGCGGTGTTCTGCTTTATTATTTGGGAAAATTCCTCATTCCTGTGGCGGGGAATCAGATCAATATAACAACCTCTTTCGATGTACCTGAAGATCGTTAGTGTTCGTGAACCTGCTAGAGCATCATCGGAAGACGTTAACAATAACGTGGTCATATAAATAGGTTTTTAAAGGAAATATCTGAAGGGGAATATCTAAAGACGGTGGTTGTGACAGCAAGAGCCGTCTTTTAAAGACACGTAGACTTAAACAAAAAGTTCTAAAGCGAGATTATGCATAGTCAACACCAGAGCGGACGGAATTAAACTATTATGAAGCTTCATGGTATCACCGGCATTGCCCGTGATGATGACCTATTGATTTTGTTAGCTTCCCACAAATTGTCTCCCTTAATCAATGAACTACTAAGTCATTACTAGCCTTGTTCTACCATTGTTAAATAAGAGTACGTATATCTATTTACATAGAGTTTTGATCATAATACCTACTGTTTGCCTCGGGAAACGTCACCGAGTC
Source organism: Lampetra fluviatilis (assembly GCF_964198595.1). Taxonomy (NCBI): domain Eukaryota; kingdom Metazoa; phylum Chordata; class Hyperoartia; order Petromyzontiformes; family Petromyzontidae; genus Lampetra; species Lampetra fluviatilis. Next base: position 7,197,168 of record NC_136289.1, read on the forward strand.
AAACACATTGATGTGGGCCGTGAATTGTATGTTTCTTGTCGCCAGTTTTTCCTTAACAGCATAGCCATAAATTTAACACTGTCAAAAAACATCTTGAAGTGAGGCATTGTGCTGTGTAAGCACAGCACAATTTTGTAGAATATTTAGAAGCCAATTGGTGGATTGTACAAGGGTGGTTCAAATAATTCCTGGAATTTTGCTCACAGAAAATAGATTTTATCATGGCAGGTCATCAAATTGTCAACATGTAGGTTAAATCCACATCACTTCTCTGACCAAGTTCCTGAATGCCCATAGCATAGTAGGTAGTGTCTCTGCTTGATCTATTTCAGGACATAGGTCTTCAGTTCGTCATCTAATAGAAAATGTTTCCCACCAAAGTGCAGATTCTTTCGAAAGGGAAAAACAGATGGAAATCTAGACTGTATATGGGGTGTAGGAGAGCATCTCCAGCGCTAAGTGTTTAATTTGGCTATGATAGCATTAGCATTTTGGGGTTAAGCATTGTGGTGCAGAAAAAAATACTCTTCTTGACAGTAGACCTTTACGTTTCTTTCAAATGTCTTTATGTACATCCTGGAGGATGGTGTTGATGATAGCAACCTTGGCTAAGGAATGTGCATTATTTGTGATCCCAGAACACTGATGCCATCACCTTACCAACAGAAGAAACCTTCCAACAATTCTTGGGTGGTGAAGAAACCTGGAGTGTTTCAATTCCATCCTAGAAAGTTTGATTCTGGAGTGTGTTATTGAATCCATATTACAATGTATTCCAGGAATATTTTGCTCCCAGCGATTTACACATTTGGCCCTTTGAAGGGCCAGATTCCAGTAAGTGTAAGCAAATTTGATAATTGGTTTTTTACCCTTCTATCTGGCAACAAAACTGACACCTTTTTACAAGTAGTCATGTTTGCATAGACCGCAATACCTGCAGTCATAATACAAACAAAATACATAACTCTGATAATGTGCACTGTCCTTGAAGTTGATTGGTCCACACCCGAGACAGCTTTCCTTAGAGCAGTGGTTCTTAACCTGAGTTCGATCGAACCCCAAGGGTTCGGCGAGTCAGTCTCAGGGGTTCGGCGTAGGTTAAGACACACACCCGACTCGTATGATTGTGCACCAGTAAAAAATATACCTATGTTTTTAATTTGAAAAAATCATATTTTATTTTTACAATTAAGAAGGGTTCGGTGAATGCGCATATGAACTGGTGGGGTTCGGTACCTCCAAAAAGGTTAAGAACCACTGCCTTAGAGCCTAGTCTCACATGGGTTGGACCAGATGACGCCAAAAGGCGCACAACTCAAAGACAATGCACCATCAGAGTATGAGAGCTCGGGGTTCCCATAGTGTAAACAGAAGGACACTTCCTTGTATGCTACGGGCATTCGGGACCATTCAGGCACTCGTGCATCATGAATACGAATTCTGATAACATAGGCAAGGCAAAGAACACACATTGATTATCTTAAGTAGATACTTATTAGAATTTTAATAATGAATGTAGTGGTCCATTATCCAAAAGTAACTTTGTTTTGTATTTTTCAGTTTATCGGTGTTAATGACAAAAGTGCTAATATTTCCAGTGTATGTTTTTCTATATACATTATACACTAGAAGTAATATATTCTAGAAGAGCGAAGGTCTTGTAACATGCAGTAAAGTATAGATAGAATCAGAATGTTTATTTAGACTGGAGTAGTTTGATGAGCTCTGAAGCTCCTTTTCAGAGATGTCCTGTTGGGATGGGTCAGTAAGTAACAACAACAAAAACTATACAAAGCTAAAACGATAGGAGTGCAAAATAGGGAAAAGGTAAGCAAGTCACGAAAAGTAACTAACGTTTCTAAGTGTACATAATCGCCCGACGATTTTTCAACACAATACACGCTTGGCCAAAGCAGCAAAACAACAACAAAAACAGTCCCAGATCACACCAAGACAACACACAGTCCCTCAATAAAATTGCATGTAAAAATGTAACGTGATTCACGGGTAAGAATCACAGTTGTAAATGTGCTTTGATCCGACACCAATCTTCTGCTTCAGGATAGTTTTTGAAAGAAGATTTACGATGTTAAGGGAGAAATCAAGGTTGTTCAAAATGTTGGTGCTGCAACGACAAAGGCTTTGTCACCTATTCCAATTCTTGTTCTAGGGATAATTAAAAGGTAATTAGATGGGCGTTTTAGGTTTCTTGGTTTTGACAATGGAGTTAATAGAGAAGGTATGTCACAAGTCTACATTTAGACGAAAGTATTAACCTGCTAACATGAACAGCACTACTGGGATTCTCAAAGCAGAATTTCCTAAGATTAATTCATTAATTTCTTTGGTGCAGTAAAGCCGCGTACAATAGCATCAGCTTCTATTTCATTCGTATGTTTAGATTAAAAGTGTATTGGCATGTGTTCATTGTAATGGCATGTGATTCCATGCCATTGTCAAGAGTATGCTGTCAACAATGTTGTACCATTGCTGTTATAATTCAGTAGAAATGGTTAAGTTAAAACACAGCAACGGGTGCAACTTATTTCTACTCTGCACAAGAAGAGCCACATTGTACAGTTCATATCGTTATGGCTGCACCCGGGCTTGGCTGTGCTCATAAATGTATAATGTTTCTCTGAATATGCTAGCCTTGAGTTATGCACAATAAACTCTTTCACTTTGAGCACAAATTACATTGATTAGCATGTGGGGGTTTGTTGCATGAGCATGAACTACACAGACATCTGACACCAATGTGCTCACAGTTGCATCTCCACGTCTGTCTTGTGCTTTAATGAACCACTCTTCCTCTCGACCATTTTTTGCCAGCAAATATTTAGAAAGCCTGCCACCAGTACACAGCTGTGCACGCTACATTAGAAAAACAGCCACCCTATGGCCTCAAAACATTACATCGATTACACACTCGCAGGCATGGCTTTTAATAATGCTTCATTTTAAAGAAGTTTACCAAACCATAGTTCTTGGTTTTGATAGATGCATTCTTTTGCTCCTAAAATTGTCGATCAATCGAAAATGCAACATTGGCAGCAGTGTAAATTATTACATTATTTAATAATTTGGTGGGAGCCCGTTTAAATACTAAAACAGGTATGTATCAGATAGATGCACAGGTTGGGTTGTATAGTTGTACTTGTAGTATAGCATTGTATAGTTTCCAAAATGCTGTTGTTATGACAAATTTCCCTTCCTCTCCATTCTGGGTGCTCAGCCTTAAAAATGCATGCTTCCCCATCACTAATGAGCATTTTGAAAACCCTTGGCTTGAAGCCTCATGTGTGGAAGAATGATTGAGTTGATGCAAGCAATACTGTCATTCCGTATGAACAGGCAGCATACAGAATTGAAAGGTCTCGTTTTGTGCCAGCACTGCGTAATTCATCACCGTTCAGATTTCATAGACTTTTCGTTGTCAAATGCCAGTGCTTTGGTAACTAGCACAGAGCCACAGTTGTGCTGTATTGCTAACAAACATCAGTTTTTTTACAATACACTTTTTCTCCTCTTGCATTGTATACTTTACTCTAAATAAGTGGGAATGCATGTACATTTCTTATTTTTGGTCAACTTAATGCTAGACTAGGGGTCTGTAACCAAAATAACAATATTCGGTAAAAAATATATTTCAAGAGCCGCAATGCATGTGAATACGAGAGACGGTGGTCCTTAATAAATATCGTCACGAAGCAGTCCTTAAAGAGCCGCAGGATGCCGACCCCTGTGCTAGACTGAGACCAAATCACCCATAATGCACGCAAATTTATTCAGGTCTTGGAAGCTAAACAGGGTTGATCACCTTACATAACTGAATGTTGTTGGCTGCAGGGCCAGGTTGTGGGGACCCGAGAGGGCTATGCAGCAACGTACGTTGTTGTTTCTGTACCATGCTCCAATGTCCGTACAATGCTGCCATCGTTGACATAGGTGGCAGGTGATATCTAAACCATCCATGGCTCCACGCCTTCAACCTGCACTGAGCATGTGGTGAAGCATAGTCAAATAATTCCCATGACGGGATTGGGTAGGTCTTCATCCAGGAGCGGACTGACAAAGGACTGTGCATTTTTGATTACGTTTTACAGAAGTGGCCGTGTACCACGCAGCGATGGACAAGATCCTGGAGGGCCTGCTGAGCTCATCGCACCCGCTGCCGGTGAAGCGCAGCGTGGTGAAGAAGGTCCTTGAAGCGGCCGAGGGCAAACTGGATGGAGAGCAATGCCAGGCCATGTTCACGCTCGCCACACGCCTCACTCTGCTCAGTGAAGATACCTTCCAGAGACAGGTACAGCTACATGCTTGACACATCAACAGGGCAGAACGTGGTTGGTACAGACAGCCTCTTTGGGAGGTTGCTTTTTCCCCTCTGTTGATCTCAGTTTGAAATGATATGCAATTTCCTCAATACTGGCCAGCTATACTGCTTACCCAAGCTGAAGTTCTTTTCGTTTACGACCCGCTGTTGACTTTGCTTTATATACATAACCTAATCTTATTTAATTGTGTTATCGTTAATGCTGTATCTCACCATATACTTGTACTCGATGTGCAAAAATTCTACTACGATATATAGTAACTGAAGTTTAAAATTACACAAGTCCCTCTACTTTGTCAAGCCTTTACAACCAAATTGTTAGTGTCCACCTTATTGGTCTCGCCCTCCAACCGATGTCCTAGCCGACTTGTAAAGGTCCTTTAGATAAAACTGCAACAATACTTATTATGAATATGTGTCACTTTTATCATTGGTGATGATAATAATTTAATGATTATATTGAATGGCTATTTATGAGCAACTATTAGAAATTCAGTTAATCATTTGGTGATGAAAGGTTGCCACTATTTGAAGCACCAAACTGCACCATCAATACTCTTAGTTCTTTCGGTAAAGTCACGTCGGTAAAAAATGAAATTAAAATAAAACAATAAAAATCACGACGTTTCGGAGGCAACACAAGTCTCCGTCATCAGGTGGGACCGTCACAGCCAGATTAGCTGTGACGTTCCCACCTGATGACGGAGACTTGTGTTGCCTCCGAAACGTCGTGATTTTTATTGTTTTATTTTAATTTTAATTTCATTTTTTACCTACGTGACTTTACTGAAAGAACTAAGAGTATGAATCCTTGCAGTCACGAAAGCTTCAAATCTAGAATGCACCATCAATGACACGCAGTTATTTCACTGCAGTTACTTTAGACAAAGCTGCTAGCATCTTGGACATCGCAGTCACCGTAACATTGACCAATGAACGTCCACTTCGGATGCGCGACTGACGGCGTAGTTTATCATTCCTCACGCAGGTCGGCCAGCAGGTGCTGGATGCTTACGCGCGCTGCCACCGCGCCCAGTTCGGCGAATTCTTCAACAGCGAGCTGGTGCTCGGGATGCTGCGCCAAGGCTACGGCTCACTGGGCCGGCGCGACGCGCGCCTCCTCGACTTTGTGCAGCACGGCCTACGCCTGAGCCTCAGCCTCCCGTCCGTGCTCGCCGTGTACGCCTCGCTGCGCTCCGAGGCCCTGCGCATGGTGTGCGAGCGCCTCCGACCGTCCACGGCGTGCAGGTGAGGAGTTTCATCTCGACAAGACGCAACTAAAAAAAAAACAGTCCTCGTCCTCTACACACTTGCCAAGTAGGAATGCACCGTTGCATCGATTTGTCAATTAAATATACATTTGTACGCTTACGAAAATGCATTGTAAACTATACTTGTGTAGTGACAGAGAAAGGTCACTACTGTGTCGGCCCGTACGAAGGCTGGGGGCCCCAAGGGGGTGCCTGGGGGGTCGCGTGGTGGAGGGATCCGGACCCTCCCAGAGGTGGGGGAAGTGAGGCGTGTCCTGGGAAGGGAGGCGTGGCCTGAAGAGAGCCAGCCACGCCGGGGCGGAGCCAGCCACGCCAAACCAAATATAAGCGTGGTGTGAACGCAGAGCGAGGCTGCTGTTGTACTGTACTCCAAAGTGAAGACATCATCGGTCGTCAAGTCCCGAGTCGTCGTCCTGGGCCAGGCAGGCCGTTGCCTGCCTGGTCCAGTCTGTGTCGTGTTCCAGAGTGTTAGTGAGTTGAGGAAGGTGGTCACCACCTTATGTACAGTGTTATATTACTTACCGTTTAATAAATAGTGTTGCCTCCAAGCTGCGTGTGTGTGCACCTAATTTGAACCTACTACACTTGTAATATTTTATTGTAATGTGTATGTTGTGCGTAATTGGTTCATTTGACCCCTATGCAGCCATTGCATCACATAGGAAATTAAAGATTTATTCTAGGATAGAAACATTACTCAAAATCGTGACAATTCATCGAAATCTGAGGGGTAGTTTGGGGCGAGTTGACATCCTTTGGACACACAGCCTAGGTAACTACCTGGGCTGTGTGTCCAAAGGATGTCCAAAACAGGTGGGAATAATCTGTCTTTAGAAAATAGCCTTTAAAATAACATTTGACCCACCGCCATAATAACATGCTGCATTGATGTCACTGCATTGATGTTTCTTTTCACGGGATTAGTGATGTCACTTGACTGTAAATATCAGCTGATTTGTGAAGCTTCATCCTCATGTCAAACACCTCGGGACATGTAGCCTAGCTGTATATAAACCTTTAATATACAGTTTAATTAAATAATTCTTACATAAAAATATAAATCCCCAATTCCTTTCTTGAGTGGGGTTTTTTTTAAGTTGCGGAGTATATATGTATGTTGAACTTCTTTCGCACGCCGTACATAGCCAACTGTGCTAATCGGAGGTGCGGGAGTGATTAACAAAGTTTGCACATGTCTATCCCTGACAGACTCGGTGAGCTACTCATCGAGTTCCCGCAGTGTCTGCCCAGAGAGGGGCAGCAGGCCATTGTCTTCTGCAAGCAGCTTGTGCGGACCATCGGTCACTTTGCCTGCCCGGCGGCGGCAGCAGAGGGGGACGGTGCCGACAGCGAGAAGGCCATCCGGGAATTCATTGGGCAGGTGAATCGCGTCAGCGGGCTGCTGCCCAAGGTGTGGGTGTCGGAGCCGGCCGCCCTCCTCCCATCCCTGCAGGAGGTGTTTGCCATCATCTCCACTCCAGGTAACGAGCTACTCAGGAAAATGCACTGTCTGTTAAACGATGAGCGCTTGTTGCTTAGAAGGCCACATGCCTGTCGGCTCGGCGTTTCCCTTGTAAAAGAGAGATTGCATCGTTAGCTATTACAATAATAATAAAACATTGAATTTGATTGAGCTTTGACTTAAAGCTTTCGTGACTGCAGGAATTCATATTCTTTGGGTCTTTCTGTAAAGTCACGTAGATAGGTTTAAAGAAAGTAAAAACTACGACATTTCGATCGCAACACATACGGTCGTCATAAGGTGATGACGACCGCTTGTGTTGCGATCTACGTGACTTTACCGAAAGACCCAAAGAATCTGATTGAGCTGTTTTAAATACTATTTTGAGATTAGAGAGTGGAATACTTGATTGTTATTATTTTTCATAAAGACAACCCCCTCTTAGTAAAGTTTGTTTTTGTCCAGAAGGAAAATTAAATTTTTATAATCTATATCAGACATTTCATATTTATACTGACTGTCCTCCAGTATGTTATTGTAATTGTAACCGATAATGGAATTTTAGGCTTTGGACATTTTCATAACCACAGAATTTAGTACAAATAGTAAGGTTTGAAATTATTGCAAATGTCTAAACAAAGCAACTACTCTTGTTGCAAATGAGACCCATCAAATCAATATTGCTAGTTGAGTAAGATGGATAATTTAGTCAGTGTTGGATTAATTTGCATATACATGCATAAACCGCTCAAAAGTGCTTACACATTTTGTCTTTAATGGAAATTATTTTATTTAAAAATAATTCTTTGAAAAATAATGGCATGAACAAGTATGCATGCGAGTATCAACAAATGCATTTTGGCTCGGAGCTCGGCATTGAGCTGGTATCACTCAAACCCTGGGTTCGAATCCACCTGTGGTTAGACTGAGTTCGCCAGTTTAGTGAGTTGATAGTTTCAGCCCAGTCAGTGGTGACTGCACAAAAACCCCATTCCATAAACATTGTTTCTGCACTTTATTTTGCTAAATTCTGCTCTGATAATTAAAAATATTGGTTTAACTGTCATGCACAAGCATTGCATTACTGTCAGTGGTAGAAGAGGCGCCCCCTGCTTTGTGCAACAGCTTGCTTGAAGCAATCTCAGAAGTAGTTCTGTGATATCTATTTCAGTGAGACATTTCCTAATTCAGTGATTCCGCTCTGCGAGAGATCGGAATGGAGGCTTTGTATCGTGACATGACGCCGGTAGCAGCATTTGGATAACATTGTCGGAGTTTTATTTTGTTATTCATTTTGGATAATTGATTGGCAGTATGATCATCTTTTATATACAGCTCCCTAAGTGTCCAAAGCATAAGAGATTGATTTTATGCACGTAGCTACATATGGGACAATGACATTTGGAAAATGCGAGTGAAATTATTGTCCATGCTCCAGACGTCCCCGCCGATCCATCAATCGCGCTTGCCAGCCTGGTGCAGTACATCCCCCTGCAGATGACGAACGTCATCATCCATAGCCTGACGACCGACGCCAATGTCCACGACGCCAACATGATGGTGGCCCTGTGCAGGTAAGTTACCGCGGCCTTGCCCATTAACGCACCACAGCTGTCCTGCAATTTGACCTTTCACTTTGTCTCCCAAATGATTTAACCTCTCTAAAGAATGGCATGAACCGAAAAAAGGAATGGCTGTCATCTTGTAGATAATCACTTAGACTGTGTCTTGGGTTGTCCGACACGAGCGTGATGGTTCATTAGTAAGAAGATGTACTGTAAAGTTAGTCAGTTGCATTTTACTGGTAGGAACCTCATGGTTACACCAGCCCACAAGGGATTATTGTGTCCGTCGTGCAGGGAGGGGCTGGGTGGGGAGGGGAGGGTGGGATAGAGGAGGGGCTGGGTGGGGCTGGGTGGGGGGTGGGAGGGGTGGGGCTGGGTGGGGAGGGGCTGGTCACCCCGTGGTGCCCTTATGAAACTCAACGTTTAACCTACTCACGCCGGCTTGTGCCCGCCCTCACAGTCGGCCATATTTGCGGAATACACCACGCAGCCGTTGACCCTGGCCATTGACCGAGCAACCCAACGTTCCTACCAGCTCCCTCCGCAGGAATGTGTTTTTATATTGTGATGTCATTTTGACGTGATGACATTTCAGTGTAGTCCAATGTCAGCAGTGCAGTGGTGTCATTAGAGAACTCTGATGGTCCACCTTGCTGGGATTTGAAAGTCTTTTATATTTGATAATGGCGCTCCAAACTTGAGTTGGATTGCCCAGAACACAGCCTTCGTACATATCGACACGATAAGGACTGCATGACTTGAGTTACATCATCCTTATTTGGTCTTAATTCTAAAATATTGAAGAGTTTGCCAAATCACGCATCTCATATCAATATTTATTTCTTTGAAATGAGAGAAATGCATATGGAAAGAGTCAGATGGAAACATATCAGCCATTCTTCTAATCAAAGCTTAGCACCACACATGATAAAAATCCTTACTGTGAAAAGAATGTATTTGTACCCTGCCCGCAAAGATTCTGCCAGAGAGGAGATGCACCCGCGCCACCCATAGTTGGAGGACCCTACACTGTTTAACCCTTGTGCGGTACGCGTCCGTGCCAGGATGATTGACTGGCTGTCGTGGCCTTTGGCCCAGCGTGTGGACTGCTGGGTGACAGCTCTGCTCAAGGGTCTGGCTGCCGTGAATAAATTCACCATCCTCATCGATGTCACCGTCCTCAAAATCGAGCAGGTCGGCTATGGCTTTGGCGCTGACGTGGTATAATGCAAAATATGCGAGCTGAGTTTTTTCTGCCCATGGTGTGTGTTGGTGAATGGACGGTTGTGCGTGTGGGCGCACGTGCTTTTCTGCTGCAGGTGCTGAGTCGGCTCTGGTTCCCGGTGGTGCGAGCTGGTGCGCTGTCCGTGCTCTCGCACATGCTGCTCAGCTTCCAGCACTCGCCTGAGGCCTTCCACCTGGCAAGTCATGTCAAAGGCTCGAATCGCCCCAGATTCAATGCAGGCACCATTCATTTTTTTTCTTTTGCCAATGCTGATTTCAATTACGAGATGACCTTCCAAGAGCTCGATCAACTATCTTGCTAGTGAGAGACTGGTTTGTATGTGGCATAGTTTCAATTCCCTGTTCTGTCAACCATTACACTCTACTCCTCGTGTGTGTGCGACGATACGTAGCTGCTGCCACACATGCCGGGGCTGGTTACGGATTTGCGCAAAGAGGCGTCTCCCACCAGCATGGCGTGCCTTCGGCAGCTGTCCCGCCTCATGCAGTGCATGATGTATCAGTACTCCGGCTTCCCTGACCTCTACGAGCCAATCCTCGAGCTCTTCAAGGTGAGGGCGGTCACACTTGTCTCGCGCGCAGGTTATCGAGTCATCATCGGGTGAACGTGTCGAACACGCGAGTCGCATCGTTTTTGCCCGGGCTCGCGTGGTGCACAGGACTTCCCCTTGCTGCACGAGGACGACATCAAGCGCACGCTCACTCGCAGCGCGTGGACGTCGCAGCGCTCGGCATCCCCCACGGGGCCTCTGCGGCGGGCGGCGGACAGGTCGGAAACCGGGAGGACCGGCCTCGTCAACCTGGGCAACACCTGCTACATGAACAGCATCATCCAGGCCCTCTTCATGACCACACAGTGAGCGTGCACACCTCGGCATTGGGAGAGGAGCTTGAATGCGCTTTGTTCGGTGTGTTCAATTCAACTTGTGCAGTGATTGCTGATTTAGAACAGATGGTGGCGTTGTGAGCACGTGTGCACACACACCAGTTACAATTCCTTAGGTTACCCAGATATTGGGAGTACCTTTAGATTTGAAGCTTTCGTGACTGCAAGGATTCTTACACTTAGTTTTTTCGGTAAAGTCACGTAGGTAAAAAATTACATTAAAATTAATGAAAATAAAATAAAATCACGACGTTTCGGAGGCAACACAAGTCTCCGTCATCAGGTGGGACCGTCACAGCCAGATTTGCTGTATCAAGTGAGGCAGGCTGCCTTGTGTTGCCTCCGAAACGTCGTGATTTTTTATTATTTTATTTTTATTAATTTTAATTTCATTTTTTACCTACGTGACTTTTCAGAAAAAAACTAAGAGTATTGGGAGTACCATTGATGAGGGTTATTCTATTTTTGTCTGTTTTACGTGTGTTTTTTATTCAAAGTTTACTTATTTTGTAAACCAATTGGGAATATTATGTACAATCAGTTTTCACGTATATATGAACGGGTGAAGGAGCAACGTGTCGCCTGTACCTGACGCAGCCACTTTGCCTCTTTGCATTCCCAGTTTCCGCCGAGCGGTTCTGTCTCTGAGCCTCAACGGCTCACGTCCTCTAATGGGAAAACTGCAGCTTCTCTTCGCCTTTTTGGCTCATACACAGGTACGAGCAGCTTGACGTCTCCGCATGAGGTGCCCCTCTGTGTCTGGTCCCTACTGTTTTGCTTGTTCAGTTGTTGCATTATTATCATTAGGTTCCGTCCACACCAGACTGTAATTTGTCATAGAATTTATAATTATGTAATTCTTCTATGTGTATATCTATGTTAAACTTTTTACGTACCGTACGTAGACAACTGCGCTTATCGGAGGTGCGGGGAGTTGACCAGTGGCACAGTTGTTAGCGCGGTGCACTTTGAGCCCGGCGACCCGAGTTCAATTCCTGCCCATGGTTAACGTCCGTAGGAAGCGATATCTGAACCGAGCCTGTCCCAGGCACACTCTCAAAGTAACTGGTCAAACGTCCCGCAGTGGAAAAATGAAGACTGAGGCTTTCCTAGATAAATAAACTCCCGATGTAAACAATACCAAATCCTTGCCATATTAAACCGAGATGTAAAATAAGTATAACCCGTAAAAACAAAGTTTTTCACTATAAATCCTTTATATGCGTGGCGGCTAGAGTCCTCTCGTCCTCTGGCTTGAGATGGCTACCACCTATGGGTCAGATGATTGCATTGCACCATTAAGCAATTGGTAATTAAATATAATATTTTTGCCCTAAAAAGTGTAAAATTGTGGAATTTTTTTTCACGAACATTAATTATCACGCACAACGAGCCTGTGTGCAAAATGTTAGCTCGATTGGATCACGGAAAGTGGGTTATAAAAAACGACCGAAAGATTTGCACGGTCCTAAGCAAGCAAGCGAGCGAACTTAATATAAAGGATTTAGTAAAGTGCCTGCCTCTTGACCCTCCCCACACAACCCCAGCGCTCTGCGTTTGAGCCGAGGAATTTCCTGGAGGTGTCGCGCCCCCCGTGGTTCACGCCGGGCTCCCAGCAGGACTGCTCCGAGTACCTCAAGTACCTCCTCACCAGGTGGCGTGCGTCTTTATCTCTTAGGAGAGAATTTAAACAACGCGTCGTTTGGCGCGGGAATGTGAAGCCGCATTAATATTCGCGCGCAGAGGTTTTTATTGTTGTATTGGAATTGGTTTATTTCGAGGTAATAGCAAGGGAGCATGATTTACTCTCCCACTGTAACACCCCCCCCCCCCCCCCAGGCTCCCCAGCAATTAATTGTCATGGGGTCACAATTTTAACTCTTTTTTTTGCCTCATTTGTATTGTTATGTTTTCTGTCTCACTTGCACAGTTTCGTTCCCACCATTAGCCTGTATGTAACATTAGCTTGTTATTGCATAATAATTATCATAATCCATAAATTGTGTTAAAAAGATACAGAAAAGCTGCATTTGGACTCGAATTACGTTGGTTAATTTTTAATTGTCTATTTGTACATATAAATAGGAGGGAAGCAGTAGTACAGTGGTTAGCGGTACTGTAATATGAACCCAGTGATCTCAATTCGATTACCAGCAACAGCTAATATCAGTCGAGAGAACAATAACTGAGCTACTGGTCCTGGGCAACTCCTCACTGCCTCTTGTGCTGACCAGCATGGTACAGTGGTATCAAGAAAGCCACGTGATTAAAAATGATATTGGGATTCCTTCATCTAGCAATTACTTAACACAGGGCTATAAGTAATTACGTTTCGATTCTTATGAGAAATGTCACGAGATTAAGTTGAACTTTGGCTGTGTGCGGTGTTTGATTTTATCCATCAGGATACACGAAGAAGAAAAAACTCTAATTCAGCTCCATAGGAATGCAAAAGCAGCAAAGCAAGGTGCAGAGTCTAGCGGGATCTTGCTGACGGAAACACAATCCGCCAGTGGGAATCCACAAGACTGCAAAAAAACAGGTGCTGACGCTCTAGAATCACCTAAGGAGGTTTCTGAGAAAGACGAGGAGAGGACGCTGGTGGAAAAAATGTTTGGCGGGAAGTTATTGACAAGGATCTCCTGCAAGAATTGCCGAGGCGTGTCGGAGAGGTTCGAGGCGTTCACCGACCTCTCCTTGGCTTTCCCGACGCAGGGTGTCGAGTCCGCTGGAAAGCTTGATTCGACCGCCACGACGGTGCAGCCGGTCACGAGTTCGCACTTGGCCAACGAAATAAGCAGTGTGCCAAATGTGACACAACACTCGGCACTGTCTTCGGGCTGCGCGCAGGTGCCCGAGTGTCAAGACGTGAACGTAAAGGATCCCACGCAGCTTGGCATCAGTGATGAAGTGAGCGAATCGGCGTGCACCTTCCGCAGCGAGAGCCCCACAGGCTCAACGCAAGCCAGCGCCTCTACTCCGGCCACAAGCGTAAGCGATGACAGTCGCTGTTCCCAAGAAGCGGAAACGGCAGAAACATCTAACACCAAAGTAGACGCCGCCACGATGACTATGCCGAGCGACGGAATAGAACATTTCACCGACGTTGCGGTAGAAGTGCGGGCGGGACCCCACGTTCTAGTCGGCGGCGACGGTGTCTCCGTCTCGAGTAATGAACGGCCGCCATCAAAGCCGGAGGTCGTCGTTTGTTCACCGGACTCTGACACAGACAGGGAGTCGGAAAGCGTGCCCGGTCTGATCAATTATTTCCTAACACCAGAGACACTGAGCGGGGAGAACCGGTATTACTGCGAGGCGTGCAATTCCCTGCAGGACGCGGAGCGTGCCACGTTGGTGGCCGAGAGCCCCGAGTACCTGGTCCTGACGCTGCTGCGGTTCTCCTACGACATGCGGACTCACTCCCGCCGCAAGATCCTGCGCAATGTGCACATCCCTCCCAGCCTCGTCCTCCCAGCGCGGGCCAAGATGAAATGTGTTCCGCCACCGCCGAAGAACCACTGCTCGCAGGACTGCAGCTGCCACCTAAAGGTCAACTCGGGGGTGGACACCGATGACTCCTGCAATGCTAAGTCTCCGCTCTGCAAAAAAATGAAACATTCTGAAGCGGAGCTCGAATCGGACGGGTTTTGTGACTCAACTGTGCCGTACGTGCTTACGTCCGTAGTGGTGCATTCGGGGATGTCTTCGGAGAGCGGCCACTATTACAGCTACGCCCGGGACTGTGGGAAGCAGCGCGGGGGCACGAGACGCTGCCACAGATTCAGCAGCAACAACAACAACCTAATGCCAGAGGGCACGGCTGCATCTCCCACCGGCACGACCAGCGACCTCGCCGATTCTTCAGCTCCTCCGCCTGATAAAGACGTTGACGATAGAGGCCCGCCGAGCTGTCACCTCCCTTGTGCCACCGCCTCAAAGGTTGACCAGGAGGAAGAGAAGACTGAAGATGAGTCGGAGGAGGAGCAGGGGGAGGAATGGCTTTTGTTCAACGACAGCCGCGTGTCTTTCTCGTCATTTGGCTCCGTGAGCGGCGTTACGAGCCGCTTCCCCAAGGACACGGCGTACGTGCTGATCTACCGGCGAAGGGACCGCCGGCCGGAGGGAGAAGGCGCTGCCTGCGAGCGACTCTGCTTCGAGCCGCCCCTCCGCAAGGAGCTCATGGAGGCTGTGAGCCGCGACAACAAGCTCTACCTCCAGGTCAGGACTCGGCATTGGCTCCTTTTTTCATTGGATTGTTAACTACCTCGCCTGGTATACAGGAGGAGATGGGTTCGATCCCAACCCTGACGCCTGTATATTTGGAGTTTGCATGTTTTCCCCGTGGTCGTGTGGATTTTCCTCCGGGTCCTCTGATTTTTCCTGCCACATTTAGAAACCTACGTTTAGAGTATTTGGTTAGCAAAAAATGTCTTCACGATAAGGCACTTTGTTAAGCTATCATTTGTGGCCAGGTCGCTTCTGAAAAAGAGCCATATAGCTCAGTGATTCATACCTGGTAAAATAAAAATAGTTTAGTTTAGTACCAGTGCAGAACCATCCTATAAAAGTGAATTGAAATGAAGGCTTTTTGTAATAAAGGATGTTATTGTTTTTGTAAACAAAAAAGACGAGTATTTTAGTAGAGTTTGAACAATGTGCTTGGCCATGATGTGAACAATTGCGGTGTTTTCTACATGTTTTACTCTGTACAGTGCCCTAGGTAGATTTTTTGCCGGTAGATTTTTTGCCAAGGGCTCTATTGCAGATTAATCATGGAATATAATTCTATGTTTATACCAAAGTGACAAACCCATTTAGACTTAGTATATTTCAGCCAGGGGCATAAACAAAATGTATTATAATGATTGTTTTAGCTTTGCTGTGTATGTGCTTTGATGTGTGTGTATCTGTGTTATATGTGTTTCTGTGTTGTTTGTGTGTTTTGACGTCCCTGCGTGTGTTTTGGTTTTTTTGTGTGTGTGTGTGAATTTTTACATTTCTATATCTGCTGTGTGCGTTGTGCGTGCATGTTATGTTCATGCGCTGGTGCCGTGTGCAATGCAGGAGCAAGAGCTGGAGGCACGGACCCGTGCTCTCCGTACCTCCTCCTCATCCTCGTCATATCACCGCCGCGATGACGATGACAGCCACTCGCCTGGGAGCTGCGGCCCTGGGGGTGGAGGCAGTGGATTCAGCTCCATCAGCCGCCTAGTCTTTTGACCCGAACTTCATCTGCACGTCTGAGCCCAGTGTAACATCCACCTCACTCCCCAAGCCTCCCCTCCGTGACCATCCCCTTTAATCCAATCACCCAACAACTCAGGCTGCATGAATAACTTTTTGGCCAAAGTGGTTAATGTTTGTGTGTTTTTTCATGTGCGCTTTTTTCTTAACTCAGTAGCTTGAAAGGCATAACCGCTTGCAGGCTGCAATATGAATTTCCCAACTCCGATATTAGGCAGTTGGGTGGATCAGTAGTGAGAGCACTGGCTATCGGGTCAGTTAGCAACGAGTCCATAGCTTCATTCCCACCACTTGGCAGTAATTTCCTTGTAACGTTAGCATAGCATCCTGTGTGCTGGAAGTGGGCGTTACAGATCTGTGACACCATTCTCTACAGAAGACTATATTGTGTGCCATAGGTGAAATATATTTTTTTTATTACCCTAAACTAAGTTATAAAATATTTGCACTTTGCAAAGACATATATTCACATCTTTCTTACAATTCGATACTTTCATTTGGGCTTTTGTCTATGGGGAAAAGGTTTGTGAATTAATTTTGATGCACATTAATTGAAAATCACATGGCGTACTCTATATATTCACCACTCCAGTTAGTAAATTCCCAAATGTGTTACCAGTTGTGTTTAGAGAAACTTGATAATAAAATCTTCACTTAAAGCTTTCGTGACTGCAGGAATTCATATTATTTGGGCCTTTAAGTAAAGTCACGTAGATAGAAAAAATGATAAAAATAATAAAAATATCACGACGTTTAAATTGCAACACAAAGCAGTCGTCATCAGGAAAAGTGGGATTCGCTTCTAAAGACAACTGCTTTAAAGGTTTTAATTAACTGGTTAATAACCAACCACCTTCCGATGTTCTGATTTTTTTACAAAACTGAGCAATCATTGGAAGGACGTTATTAACCAGTTTAAGTCATAATGGGCTGTGATGTTCCCAGCCTTACCACCTTCCGATGTTAGTTATTTTCGGCTCTATGATTTTTTAAATTAACATAATAAATGTCTCACTAACGCAGCTACCTCGTGCGCCATCCTCAAGGCTGCTGCTTCACGATCTCCCATTAACATGCTAATCTCTCACATTAACATCGCCACCTTGGCACACTCGCTGTAGAGGAGTCTTGATGATCTCCCATTAACATGCTAATCTCTCACATTAACATCGCCACCTTGGCACACTCGCTGTGGAGGAGTCTTGATGATCTCCTATTAACATGCTAATCTCTCACATTAACATCGCCACCTTGGCACACTCGCTGTGGAGGAGTCTTGATGATCTCCCATTAACATGCTAATCTCTCACATTAACAGAGCCACCTTGACACACTCGATGCTCGGCGATCTTGCATTGACATGCTAATCTCTGCCTGGCAGCCCTGTGATTGGTGGAAAGGCCACCACCGCCGCGGTCGCTGCCCACCACTTGCATTGGCATTGGCTGCTGACATTTGGGCTATGCCCATTTGAAACCTTTATAAGCAGTTGTCTTTAGAAACGAACCCCACTTTTCCTGATGACGACCGCTTTGTGTTGCGATCGAAACGTCGTGATATTTTTATTATTTTTGCTATCTACGTGACTTGACCGAAAGGCCCAAATAATTTATAATAAAAGCATCGACCCCGATTTAAATATTCTAGATTTTCAATATTCCAAACGCTTTTTTTTTTCAAGCTGAGAAAACCAGACTTGCATTAGTGTCCGTTTGTGTTGAGTTTAGCTCCACAGTATTTCCTTTACTCTTACATACTGGGTGGATATTGTGATTTTGAGCAGCTAATGGCATCAAATATGCAGGGGGGGGGGGGCATCTTTTTTCAGGTATGTGTAAAACACTACTGTGTGTACCATATCAGGGAATGGATGTGAAGCCATAATGCTTTGTTATATACCGATAGAATGTGTCGAAATTAGTTTTAAAAATGGCGTACATGCTATGTTGATAATGCTGAAATAAAAATGTATGGAGCATCTACATTTAGTTTTCCAACGCAGCCCTTGTCATTTTTGTTTGGTGCATGATACGAGATCATTGATAACTTTGAAATGTTCAGGATTGCGAGAGATGGCGACCGCTCTGGGGGGATGCTTTATAATGCAGGGGTGGATTGATCATGGTTGATAATGAAGCGGCTAATGTTAACCATATTTACATCGCACATTTCTTTACCACCACAGGCTGTGACTCGACTCAAGAGGATGCCTTACCAATGGTATGCAGTTCATAAAGGGGTGTGCCCTTTGTGAGTGACAAGTTTACCCTAATACAATTACTTCTGATTGGAACAATCAAACATTTGACATCAACCGTGGCATGCTGCCCAGGAAATGTGAATGGGTAAAACTGCTGTCAAGAGCACTTTTGGGCAAGTGCTCCGTTGACTACGAATGCTTTTCATCGGGTTACATTTAAGTGGAGTGATGGGATCTTCAAAGAGCTGGTGGTGGTACAGGCAGCTGATACACCCTTGCGTTTTAACCACAGACCATAGACCTCACCAGTGATAATAATTTTGATGGAATTTGTAGTGGAATGCATTTTTTTCACGATTGTAGGAACTGATTGGAGTGAAGGAGACGGCTCGTGCATACATTGTTGTGCAACAGTGTCTTCACTCGTGTGTGTAACCAAGAACACGTGTATTTTTGGGAATAAATACTATTCATGGTGCAAAATATTTTGGGCAACTTTCTTTTGACTGGAAGATTTGTGATAACAATATTGCTGTTGAACAATATTGTATGCTGGGTCTCCAAATGCATGCTTCGAAAAGCCTGCAGTTGACCTCAAATTATCAACCAGAGGATTAAGAGCAACTTGCTTAAATCCCAGGTAATGTGCACAGGATAATGACAGCAACCTTGCTCGTGCAATATTAATTTTGGGAGACCAGTATTGAAGAGGAGCTATGGGGGACGACGGATGTGAGTGGTGAGTGCTTCGTGTTGGGTGCTGTGAGCATGAAGTATTCAATCGTGAATTTATCCCACTGACTACACTGCGATCGTGCTTTAATGTCGCATGGGCAGTGTGTAGTTAGGGAATGTTTGCACACTCGGTCGACTATCATTAATTTGCTTTTTATGATTGCAGTGCCATGTCTCTTACTGTTAAAGCTTGAATTTTATTATATTAATTTAACACATTTAATCGCTTTAATTCAAGTATATTCTTAATGTATTTTTAAATAATTAATTTCAAGTACAAATTTAGATGTGAAAACAGAACATACGAAGGTGACAGCTAAAATCGTGTGGATTCTGAAGTCATTCACTTACACCTGCATTATATGCAAATGCATTTGCTTGAAACTAAATCTTCAAAGATAGATTATAATTTTAAAATGACGAAAGTGACAGACATTAGGCTGTCGGTTGGAGCTTTAGCCCCATTTTTTCGGGGCAAAACTCCCAAACTGTTTAAAACCATAGTTTCAAAATATTTGTTTGTGGAGGTTTTGAAAGGTGCTGATTCCTAAGATAAAATCAGACTTTATTGATGCCATTTTAAATGACCAGACACTTTAAAGCATGCATCCAAAACAATGAGATTGTTCTTTAAAAAAAAGCAAACATTGCATTTTATTGATGGCATTATTTCAGCTTAATGGCAACACATCAAAGTGGACAATAAATATGTAACTGCATACATGTGCTCAAAGTATCTTAAAAAGAAGGCAACTCGTACATAAACAACTCAATTACCATCAACAATATCAAACTCTGCACCTATACCATAATACTGCTCACCCATATCCAGACAAGCTTTTCCAAGCTCAGCGCTAATAAATTCATTGCTGTTCGTGTCTCTGTGGCAATCCCTTGGGAAGCTTATCTTGATTGCTGGGCAAGGCTGGAATCATTTTGACAAGTTGTGCTATCAGCAAGCAGGCATCTCAGCACATGTGCAAGAGTCTGAAAGCAGCTTGGGAAAGCTGCTGTTTTGTCCACTGCTGACCATAAAATGTTGAGTGTCACCGTCGAAGGCTTGCTAGAGTTAACATTCAAACTTCGTTTAAAGAGTGGTCACTCCATCTCTGCTGCTGCCCCCACTGTCAAACGCATCTCTGTCTGCACTGCTCACTCCATCTTTTCAAGTCTAGGCTGAAGACCTTCTCTGATGATTTATCATTGATCAGTCCCACTTGGATGAATGCCTCCTCAAGCTACCCCCATCTTTCATGGTCTTGCGATGCAGCGATCCATCTAGCACCTGTACAAGAGCTGATTTCGTATCTCCTTCATGGAAACCCTCTGGAAGTTCCATCCCTTTATACTTGTCCAAATGTTTTGATCAGCACTGAAATCACTTTCCACAGCTTGGCTTTCTCCATAACTACATCACGGAACAAAAATTCATCATCCCTTTCCCCACAATATACTAACATGCACGTGTCGGCATTTTGTACGTCGTCTTGAGGTGTGGTCACATTTAGACACTTGTTTGTTGCCCAATGTTTGCTTTTAATAATAAAGTGTTCGTCACCACAAGCCAGCCTTTACAGAAACCTATCGGGATCATTCATGTCAAGGCTGTTGCACTATATTTCTGGACAGAAAAGTAAGTTCCCTTAACAACAAAACATTTGCAAACTGCACCAAAAGCAAACTTCATACACCGGCAGCTCAAACCGCTGGTTAACTACCGTACACCGCACCCTACACATCTGCAGAGTCATGCTGCAGTAGATTTGGAGAGAGCGTTGTCTTGGTAAGGTCACGTGTGTGCCTTTTGTGGCTTATAAACGTTAGCACCCTGCCCGGACGAAGAATAAGAAATCGTGATTCCAGTTTTATGTTGCAGAGAAAACACTTCAAAACTCGTTTCGTGCATTCTGTTGTGGATATGGATGCAGAGAGTGAGCTGGACAGAGAAGATGATCAATTAAGAGATCTTGAATGACATCAACAAAAAGAACAATGGAAGTTCCTCGGAAGGAGAAAGAAGAACAGCATTCGACGTATGTATGTACTATGTTGAACTTCTTTCGCACCGTACGTGTCCAACCGTACCCATCTGAGGTGCCCTTGCATTCAACCCGTGCCCTCGCAATCTCCCGATGGCACGGGGGTTGATGAAGACGTCGTCGAATGAAGAATGGAAGGGAACACGAACAAAGAAGATTGCCGAAGACTGGGATGTGGGGAGGAAATAAAGGAGGGATTTGTGGGCATGGGGCCAGATAAGTGTGGAGAAGCCAAAGGTTAAAGCAGAGCACCAAATAAGAAACTTAGTTAAAGCGTATAGTGACTCCTACCAGAATTCAGATTAGTCTGTCCATCATGAAAGAATTAAATTTCGACTTTACCTGTAATGCTCTACAAGCCACCATTATCAGTCCTGCGCTATCGTCACGAACGTTTAGTATTTAAGTTGCAGCCCTCTATGCCACTGGCACTGCAGGCCGCTTGTACACAGTTATGAACACAGGAGTGAGAGGAAACACGTGTATAATTCATACGACACCCAGGACTCACACGACCACTAATCTTGTATCACAAGTAGCATGATCTAAAAACTGTAAACCTTCAACGTTGTAACATGCGTGAGTCGTGACATTTCCCACAAAACTGTAAGTGTAAAAAGACATGTTTAGTGCTTAAGAGGCTGTGCTTTCACTTTCACTTTTTTATCTTTTCCTTTTAATATGAAATATTTGAATGTGGTTAAATATCAACAATCAATGTCAAGCTGATATTCACCACATTCATAATTTCGAGTTATAACACGCTGCACAATGTTTGCTCACTCGCGACAGAAGATAACGACTCCCGAGGCGCTGCCAAATTCCCTCCACCCCAAGCTCTGCGGTCCTTTATATATGAAGGTGTTATCAGCCAATTCATGAGGTTTTTTTTTAATGTGGGAGGAAACCGGAGCACCCAAAGCCCACAAATGCGAGGGGGCAACGCTGTATACCACACAAAGGGAACAGGTGGGGTCCACAGTGCCTGTACAGGGTCTCCTCTACTTATGAATATTGGACTTACGAACTTTCATAGATACGAACAAACCTGTCCCGTATGTCATGTAGATGCCACATGAAGAACCAGTGGCGTCTACATCTGCAAAAACATGAAGAACTGGTGGCATCTACAAGAGATTATACAACTTTTAAAGCCATTCCCCGTGTTTAGCGTACATGCTGTTCAACATGTTTGGAATCGACAGGAGTAAAGTTGGACTTACGAACAAATCGACATACGAACAGACCTCTGGAACCGAACTCGTTCGTAAGTCTGATAAATCGATCTATACCTCATGAACCTGTTTTAAATTATGCATCGCATATCCCTTTAGATGTACCTGGGTCTCTATTTAAATAGTGACTGGGTATGTAGTTACACAAAATAGCTTTTTGGAGTTGTCCACTTTGAAACAAACAAAACGCACAGAAACACTTTAATTAGCAATCAGAAAAAAAAAACATCGTTAGCGAATGTATAGCCAACACGTGACTGGCATTGCCTTATGATAGTTGCCTCAACATAAAGACAATTCAACAAATAATTAATCTCCACTCCAATACTTCGCGTTTGCTACTACGGCACCATCATGTCTCAACTCGGGGGATAACAAACCGCATGGAGGTTACAAAAAAAAATCCACAATCTTCAAACTTTTCTCATAGAAAACAGGGGGGGGGGCAGATTCATATAAAATGAAAAATATTCCCCTAAACGTCTACGCAATGCACACACGTTTACCATGCCATAATGGAAGAGTGATAGTTACATAAAGGGCATTTTAACCTTCATTGAGTAGCAAAAACAATAACCGTCGTGTGTTGTCGGGCACTGCTAAAGTCTGTAAAATTGAGGCACCCTTAAGTAAATGCATTGCTATTATTTAATAATTACTAACACGTCACAACGACCAAAGATATTCAACCATCAATTAAAAAACAAATTATTTTCCCCCCCTTTACTTTTATTCCACAATCTGTTCCCGATGCGCGAATAAAAATGAGTTCCAAAATAAAAGTTGCAAAAAGAATATGACAACGCCTTTTGCATATGTAGCCGGTGTAGGCTTACCTGTAATCAATCGCACGTATAATTGTGCACTCTACACCATATGGGAACCTATTTTGTATTATATTTCACAGCTGTCATAGCTAGGGGAGTAAGCCAGGTGCGTTCTTTTATTTTAAGGGAAGTCAATGGTGTTCAGGGGATTAGGACCAAAGGTCGCAACCGGGTACCCGATACCCGTACCCTACCCGGCCGGGTACGGGTAACCGTTTGCGACCCTGGTGCGGCCGGGTACGGGTACGGGTAAGTAATCAAAGCCCCACGTGCGCTGCAGAGTACAGGGCACACCCCCAATTAAAATTTTGGCGAATTCCGTTCTGAGAGATTGAGCTGCGGTGTTGTGACGTGGAGGGCATGTCTGGTCATTATTGCGGATACGCAATTTTAATGCCCTTCGGAAGAACACTTTGAAATAAAGTTTTGCCAATTCACGAACCTCTTGGGTGCTCGGCTGTTGTGGAGTCGCCCACTCCTCAGGAGGACGGAACAACAACGCGGAGCATCTACTCATCGTCTTCGAATTGTATTATTTGTATTGTCTATTTAGCTGACTTCGTTAGGATTCGCGAGAGGAGAGGGACAGGGTGGATCAGGCTACACATATCTGGTTGGAGAATACTTGGCAGTGGTTAGTTTAAAACCAGGACTCAGCGTGCAGGTTTAATTGTTTAGTTCAAGTGCAGAATAAAACCTACCAATCTAAAGTATGAGTAAAGAAAAAAAAATACTCACGGTACCAGTTATATCTCCGATGGTCAACACGAGGTCGATTCTTTCCATTGGGATGAGTATATTTTCGCACTTTAAAACCGTAAATAACTAAATTATATAACCACGAGTGGATTTTTTTTTAAACAGTATGTCTGCGTGAGAAAGTTACCTCTTGGGCATTGATTTGTTGTCTTTGCCTCTGTAGACCAAGGCTTGTGTGCGATGTCAGGCCAGTTGACTTACTGTAAAAGTCCTTCGAAGGAAAAACGACCTCCGTATTAAAGTTCAAGTCCAAGGACTCTTTTCCTCAGCCTCCCAAACACCAGGACAACACATCTGAACAACGCAGAGCAAGTGGCTCTAAACTCAGGTCAGACACCACCATTCATAGCCTCATGGACAACGCGTAGTCTTTAAGGCAAGGCCACAACTTTCAGCTCTGATCGGCCTTCTCTCTCGCTCGCTCAGCTGTACGTCCTGCCACTGCCGCCCTCTTCCCAAGCTTCCTCGCCCTCTTCTACAAACGGCAGTGCTGTTAGTTTCCAAGTTGAAGTAGGAGAAGGCAAGAAACCACACGGCTGCGGGCTGGCCTTCACCGTCGGCACATGCTACTTGCTGGAGAACGCTTTGGCGGGCGTCTCCGACTCGGACGACTGCCGCACGTCGGTCCAGGCCTGGCGCGTGCTCTGCAGCGCCCGTGTCTTCTCCTGGTCCACCTCCACGTAGTCGACGCGGCTCTCGGAGGGCACCACGGCCACCATCACCGTCGACTTTTGCTGCGGGGAACGCGAAGGCGAGCGTGAACGCAGGTTGAACCGCGACGATGGACAAACGCGGAGCTCGATTCCACCACCGAGCATCCAAGAACCAGATTATAGGCTCGTACTGCTGTGGCAAAGAGGTTAAAGGTAAAGGGTGCAGCCTGCAATACTTGCTCACACAATTACTGGCAGAAGAGACTCTCTATGGAGGATATCTCGGCCTAATCTTTTATGCTGGCCAGATGTCTTCGAAAGGGATGCTGCTATGGCTGGCTTTACAATATAAAAAAAAATCACAGCCCTTTGTACATTTTTTGGCTAGCTATCGAACAAAGACGGTCACTGCATTGCGCGCTTTCAGGTGCGCTTCTGCGGCCGTCTGAAACCCTCTTCCGATATTAGGAAGCAACTGGAGCTATGCACTTTTCAATCTAGATTGAAAACTTATTTCTTTAGAACTGCTTTTTTGTGTGTAATTATTTGTCCTTCCCCCACACCTCCAATGAGCACGGTTGGCTACGTATGGTGCAAAAGAGGTTCAAAATACGTACATCCAATACGCTACTAGATGAAGGCCTCTCCATGCCATTTGTGGGGGATTTTTTGACCACACTTCACCATGCTGATCAGTGCAAACTAGTGAATGGGGGAGCCAGGACCAGTTAAAATATCACACATATCCAAGATTCAAAATCCGGATGCAAGTTCGTAGCGCAATTCTGCTAACCACTCCGCCATGACTCCATCCCCCTTACCTTGCGTGGAGGATTAGGTGACGTGCTTCGCTGTAGGTCCAAGGCCAGGTATTCCACCTTCTTCATTCCGGAACAGGGAGCAATTCCATCAGTTGGAGGAGCACACACCACTGCAGCCTTGGAACCCTGTCCGACACAACAATCAAATGCAAAGACACACGCATGTCAGACTAAATCAACACTGCATTGTGTGCTTTGCTGGCAAATTGGAGCATTAACGCAGAGCAGCAGTGGCGGCAGTGTTCTTCACTTTTACAGCAAACAAATCGATGCCGAGAGATCACAATTGGACACACTCTCACCACTTAACCGTCTCCACGGACGCACTGCCCATAAAAAAAAAAATCCCCAATTTTCTTTGAACGAAATGTTACACTGCACGTGAGCCATCGATGATTGCAAACATTATGCCGTGCCAAAATTCCCCAGTGCTCGGCCTTCAGCGAAGCAATATAGCAGCATCACGACCGAGGGGGTGGGGGGGGGACTTGAATGCGACGAACTGCAAGGTTTTGGCCGTACTGTAGGAACCAAAGTGGGCGCTTAATATTACGCACTCATTAAACCTCAATGAGGGTCTCTCGCTGGGTTCTTTGCAGGACAGCGATTTTCAACTGTCAGTATTAATGCCACAGGTGACATTTTGCATGTTCTAGATTCGAAGCTTTCATGACTGCAGGAATCCATACTCTTTGGTTCTTTCGGGAAAGTCACGTAGGTATGATGATTGATTGTGTTGCGATCGAAACGTCACGATTTATTTTATTTTATACCTACGTGACTTTACCGAAAGAACAAAAGAGTATTTTGCACATTCTCTCACGGATTTTTGCTGAATATTCCCCCCCCCCCCACCCAATTGTAAAAATGCCACTCATCTGAAATTATTGTATTTTAAATAATGGCAGGATTATAAGGATAGTACTATTTATTAAGTATACCATGCTTTAGTATTTTCACATGCTGGAGGAAACCAAAGTTCCTTGATAAATCCTAAACAAAAGTGGACAATAACAATAATAGCAGCGAATAAATCTACTTGCTGTTCTCCCTCCTACATTTGCCTCCTTCCATTGTAGGCGAGTGCCTTATGAAGGAGAAATGTTTGCATGATCTTCTATTTTCGCATGATGCACCAAAAATAACCTCACAAACATTTTTCCAGTTTGTGTATGTATGCACACGAGCAACACGAATGCAAGAGAGACAGAACGAGGAGCGTATAATCAAGGAAGTGGCCTTGTGTAGGACACGTCACTAGATGGGACAATGGTTGGTGGCCAAGACTAATTACAGAATGGCAGTCAAAGGAGCGAATGTGCCTGACCATGACATCCACGTGGAAGGAGGAGTGATGAAATTCGCTCGTGTCCAGGTGCCAGGTGGATTGTTGCATTGTGACACCGTGAGAGATGGCGACAGATTGGAGAGAGGCCTTCATTCAGCAGTGAATACATCTCAGCTGATGATGATAATATAGCATCGGAGTGCGTGGGTGACGTGCGTTTGTAAGTGTGCGGTTGAGCATGCCTCGCTACGAATCCAGTGACCCGAGTTCGATTCCCGCTCACGGCCAATACCGGTGACGATTATCTTAACCGGTCCTGGGGCTCCCCTAGGTCGACTCAGCCTCAAATGCGTACCTGCTGCGGTGTGTAAACATCGCCACTGGGGAGACAACGGCGTGGTGCTGGTCACCCACCCCCCTCGTGTGCCGTTCCGGCCTTTATAGGTGCTCGCTAGCAGCACTTGCCCCGACAGTCTGTGAAGGCTATAACTGAGGGATCTTCGTCGTTGTCAGTGCGCTGGGCATTACCGCGCTGGGCATGGTATCCGACGGCTGGTTTGGTCGCATGGGCACGTAGTTCTCCTCGCTGTCCTGCGAGTCCGAGCTGGACGTGGTGCTGTGGGTGGAGGGCGGCCGCGGCCGCGGGCTCGAGGAGAAGCGGAACGTGCTGCTCGAAAAAACGCGCGTGCACCACAACACACAAACAAACATAAAGATCCCCCCGTATAGCCTTGACGGACTGGCGCGGCAAGTGCTGTTAACGAGCACCTATTAAGGCTGGCGCGTCACACGAGGGAGGGGGTGGGGGTGGCCAACACCACGCGCGGCCGCCTTTGTCTCCCCAAGTGGCAATGTTTACACACCGCACCAGGTACTTATTTGAGGCTGAGTCGACCTAAGGGAGGCCCAAGACCGGTTCAGATAATCATCACTGGTGTTGGCCGTGAGCGAGAATCAAACTCGGGTCACCAGGTTCGTAGCGCAGCGCGCTAACCGCAATGCCACTGCTCCCCACACGCACGCACAGACATGCGTTGAACACGCAAGCACACGTCGCACACGCACATTCATGCAGGAGCTTCCAGGAAACGCGTCATCTCCAGGACGCTCCGAGCAGACACACACACACATGTACTATGGCCGAGCAGTAGAGCGTTTTGCTTTTTTATATTCTTAGGTTTTTTCGGTAAAGTCACGTAGGTAAAAAATTAAAATTAATAAAAGTAAAATAAAATAAAATCACGACGTTTCGGAGGCAACACAAGCTTCCGTCTTCAGGTTTTGCTTTTGTTGTGGAGCTTCATGATTTGAGCACATTGCAGGCATATTAACCACACAAAAATTATCTGACTTCATAGTCGACGTCAATGATCCCATGACATAATTCGAAAATACTAAGTCACGTGTGCTTGCGTCACGGTCAAAATTTAGCTAATTTAATAATGACCCACAAATTACCTCATTAAACAATTGGGTAAAAGAACATAACATCACCCCCTACTGGTTGACAATACCCGTGCGTAAGTTAGCATCTTATCGATAGCCCTAGACTATAAAAATATAAGAATGAAGAGTAAATGTACTAATCATCATTGTTATCATAACAATGTGCCGATCGGGAATCAGCGTCGTTGAACGTACTCTGGCCGAGAAAAGCTCTTGGATTCCGGGGAGTGAATTGGAGCCACCATGCACAGATCTGGCAGATCCACAGGCGGAGGCTTGACTGCAACATAGAAGACACAGGGCACTGTAACGAGCGTTACAACTTCTTTCATCCCAAGAGATGTTGATGAATGAAAGCTGCGATGCATTGAATATTGCATGCCGAAGCTCAGTCCGATGCATGCATAAGATATCTGGAATTGATGCGTGTGAATATTTATAACACAATCACTCTCGAGTCTCCGTGAACAGCTCCTTTTGTTAAAGTCTGTGTGGGTGCAACATGATGAATGAAACGTGTTAATAAAAGATTGGCCGTGCTGATTAAATAAGTAACTGTAAAAGATACAGAAAATGTAAGAAATAACGTTTCTCAACTTTTAAGAGTGAAAATCCCCAGAGCATTTACGAGTATACAATTATTTTCAAAAGTAATTTAAATTATCCAACCATGGTATCACCACCATAGCTAGAGCTCCAGACATAACGACGAGGCGTTAAACTGCTCCAAATAATTGACTGAACAAAGTGCCCACTTCAGCTCCCCACAGTGTGGATCAGCAGGTTAAGCCATACGCATCACCAACGTTGCAAATACTGGAGGAATTCGATAGGCTATAAAGCTCTTTTTCACAATGTCCAGTAGGGACAGGTCAAAATGTTACAACAACAAACACTACAAAACATGATTGGAGTGCAAAGTATGGGAAAAGTAAGCAAATCACTTAACAAAGTATACAAATAAAACGAAACTATTTTTATCTTACCAAAGGTCTAGCCCACTGAGCTATTAGCTTCTGTTTCAGAAGCGACCAGGCCACAAATGATAGCTCAACAAAGTGGCTCATGTTGTGGAAATCTACAGCAGCAAAACAATCTACGTAACCGAAGTGCACGTTTCGTCGCGCAAACCAAGCGGCGGCTGCCACCAGCGTACTCCGGCGGTCGTCCAAGCAAGTCACCTTTCCTGTCGGGCTTGAGCTCGCGGTTGACGGGCGGCCGCTGCATGGAGAGCACGGGACTCGACGAGCTGGCCGCCCTCTGCTGCTGGGGACTGGGGACGATGCTGGGCAGTGGCCGCAGCTGGAGGGGCGGCGTCATCGTCGGCGTGGTCCGGGGATGGTGCTTCAGCGACGGGGAATTCCTGCCCAACGGCGACTGCTGCTGCTGCTGCTGCTGCACGTGAGCCGGAGGGGTCGCCGTGCGTTGGTTCGGGATCGTGGAAGCGGGACGCTGGGGCAGCGCCGTCGGCGGGGGCGGCACCCGGCGAGGGAGCGTGGAGGAGAGGCCGGGAGGGAGCGAGGCCGACGAGCCCGCGGACGACGACGAGGACGAGGAGGAGGAGGACGGCGTCGCGGAGCGAAAGGCCGTGTGCACCGGCGGAGGGACCTTCGCGCCCAGCGACGCGCTCACCTCCCCCAGCCCGGGGCTCATGGGGATGTAGTTGTCGTGCGGCGAGTCGAGCAGCGGAGCGGCGAGCAGGGGCGAGGGGGCGACCCCGTTGTCGCGGGAGGTGCGGGGAGGAGTGGGCGAGCTCCCGCTCATCGCCACGTAGTTGTCCTCCGAGTCCGAGTCGTCGTCTGCCGGATATTTACCCTGCGAGGGAGGGGGGGATGGGGGGGTGGGCGATGTGAATATCGCTGCTGGATACTCCGGTGTCCGAGAGCTGCATGTGAAACGAAGTGTGCTTGTGCCGCTGTTTCATCACCGACCTCAGCTGGGTCGGCAAATGTGGTGACGTCTCTGGGCAACAGATCTGAAACACAATTCATTGGCAAGTGTTATTTCATGATGACAACGACTACGACGATGATGACAGTAATAATTTACTTCACTTTGGCTAATCGCTGTCGAATGAAGTGCTCCCCATGCTCGTCAATTCAAACTTACTTGCTAGTCAAATACGAAATTGAGCAGTGTTCATTTCCACTGGCACTCTTGAAAATTATTCCACGTTCCCATGGCAGGGGCCAGTCTCCATGGAGTGAACACTTTTGACATCCAACAAATTGGTACTTCATAATAAAGGTTGGAACTTCCTTTTAATTGCGGGTATATTCAGTAACCATGAATACTACGCGCCGTCCGCTTCATAGTGGGCTTTAAGAATACCGTGACGTCATTCAAAAAAAGAGTTGGCCATATATGCCGTCGTCATGGTGTAAATTTGGCAATTTTTCTAATTACACAATTGGGTAAAACCACGTCGCAACATTGCACCCCTACTGCCAAAATTTACACGTCTGTGAAATAGAGAGGGCATTTGTGAGTGCCCTGTGCTCGAAGAAATCTCCTCGACTATCATTATTATGATTGCGAACAAGGCTTCGAGTCTCACCGCGGTTGCCACCGGCACGGTGCGCGCGCATGTTCTCCATCACGGAGATGGTGTGGCTCCTCTGAGTCGCGGTGCCCATCGGCAGCGCCGGGGCCACCGACGGGAAGGCGTCTCCGTCCGACGCCACCCTGTGGCCCCGCGGGTCGGACGAGTAGCCCGACGAGGAGGACGAGGAGGACGTGGACTTGGGCGGGCGCGGCGGGGGGGTGTGGAAGCGCGACAGAGGCCCCACGCCGTTGGAGGAGAAGGAGGCGGCCGAGTGGTGGGACGCCACGTTGTCATTGCAGTCGGTCTCCGAGCAGCCCTTCCACTGCTGCTCCGAGCACGCGCGGCTTTGGCGTGCAAAAGTATGGGGGGGGGGGGGGGGGCGGGGGGCACACACAGACTGCACTGTGAGCCACAAAACTCTAAGGCGCTTGTTTTTAAAAAATTCCAGAAAGTGTTCTGAAAACGGTTGAAAGACAAAATCTGATCTTGGCTCGAGCCCTTGTTTGTTTGATGGTGGAGAGAAACAGCAACATTTTTCTCCCACAATTGCACTCCATTTCTCCCCACTGATCGTACGATATGGAACTTTGTCCATGACGGCCACCAGTGCCTCGACAGAGTTAAACTGTTTCCATCACAGAAATTCCCCTGCCTGATAACCTCAGGGCGGTTCTGCTACGACTGTTTGCTCTTTCGCATGCCCGGTGAATAAACTGAACCTGCCGTGTATTGTTTGTTTTTACATCTATCAATTATGGTGATTATTTGCTTTATTTTTTTATTCACGGATTAGTGAATATACCATCAGCCTATGAACGAAGGGGAGTGCTCATTTCACATCACGACCCCAGGAATAGAATGCAGTAGTCCATGGAATAAATTCACCCCCATCTAGGTGGCTAAGCTGGCAGGGCGCAGTGAGCAAATGTGCGCATTGATCACCTCCAGTGAAGTGTACAGCTTTGAACGGGGGTGACAATTGGACATTGAGCTGCCCCCCCCCACCCCACCTCACCCCCCTAAGGTTTGCAGGACCACGCGATAATGGAAACAGTTTAGTTCCTTCGCCTTTGCTCGTTAAAATTCCCAGCCATCCCCCGGGTCTATACTCGTGTTCATATTCTGTGGGGGGATAAAAAAAAAAAGACTTGAAGAAATGTACAACAACAAGAACAGTTCGTGATGCACTTGAAATTTACAGAGTGTCCATGAATGTAAAAATATAAATAATTAAAAGAACAAGAAATTAGACTTCGCTTTGAGCGAGGTCGATAACACACGCTGGACAGCGATAAGGTATTAT
Organism: Lampetra fluviatilis; assembly: GCF_964198595.1. Taxonomy (NCBI): domain Eukaryota; kingdom Metazoa; phylum Chordata; class Hyperoartia; order Petromyzontiformes; family Petromyzontidae; genus Lampetra; species Lampetra fluviatilis. Next base: position 7,229,028 of record NC_136289.1, read on the forward strand.
CGTACTTTTTTCATCCGTCTAACCCTCCCCGCAAGTCCACCAAGGTATTGGAGGCAGACATTGTATCGGGATTTCAGAGTCCCAAGGTGGCCGGCAAAATCTCGGCTGTAGTTGTTTTGAAGGTCACTCAAGCTATTAATTATTTTGCCAAAAACTTGCTATCCCAACAATCGACCACAGTTCAAACAGATGTCTAATTATAATGACTTTGTGATGGACACACGTTACTCATAACACACCATTATAATTAAACATTTCAATGTTAAATGCAATTTTAGGAAATAGGTTTGAAATGGAAAATAATGAATAATTTAAACACTTTTTTTTATCAAGGTCACAATAGTTGTGTTTACTCATTGGAGGGGGCTGGCCTTTTAACGACACCATTTTACAAATACTTTCACAACTCCACGTAAAGAACCAACCACACAGCTATTAAATGAGAGAAGCAACATCAGCAACAACCAGGAATTGAAAGAGACCAAACGAGGAACAAAGATTGGTCAGAAAAAGACTGCAAATAACGATGAAGCTGGAGCCAGTGACACCACGAGTCAGATCGGCTTAGCCGGAAACCACCGCTGAAACAACAGCGCAACACCATCAGCAGGCAGCGGACGAGGGACAAACACACGCTTGAAGGCCACCGGGATATAGAAAAACAAGTCTGCATTTGAGGCTGGTAGCGTGTTTTCCCGTCAAGCGGCCGGGAAGCGTTTGCACTGAGACACGGATGGCAAGGCTGCACACACAACAACAAAAAGCAGCTTGTAAATTTAGAGAGCACACTCCAAAATCAAATAACATGACATACCAAGTGGGTTTTCGTGGTCGTGCTGTCTTTATAGATTTTCCGATGCGTTTTTGGGTCATGCCACATATTCATCTTCTTGGTTCTTTTGGTAAAGTCACGTACAAGGGAAATAATAAAATAATAAAACATTTACATAATAAAATAATTCTCACGACGTTTCGGCCACAACGCAAGCAGCCATCCTCAAGTGAAGACAGACCTGTTCTTCACCTGAGGATCATCCTCAGACAGACCTGTTCTTCACCTGAGGATGGCTGCTTGCATTGTGGCCGAAACGTCGTGAGAATTATTTTATTATGTTTTATTTTTATTATTTTATTATTGCCCTTCTACGTGACTTTACCGAAAGAACCAAGAAGATGAATTCGTGCAGTCACGAAAACTTTAAATCGAAACATTCCTCTAGAGCCGTTTTGAGTGAAGATCTCATGGGTAGGGACTCAAGATGCAGTTTATCCTTAGCTTTTTTCGGTAAAGTCACGTAGGTAAAAATAAATAATAATAATAAAATAATGGAAATAATATTATTATTTTTATTATTTATTAGAAAAAATATTATTTCTATTATTTATTTTTATTCTTTATTTTTACCTACGTGACTTTACCGAAAAAACCTAAGAGTATGAATCCCTGCAGTCACGAAAGCTTAAAATCGAAAAATGCCACGTATTGTTTGGGCACGATGCCTGACGTTTCGCTTCAGGTGCTGGGAGCATCTCAATTCCTGAAGAAGCTCCCAGTACATGGAGTGACAACGTGGCAAGAAACATGCGGCACAACCCAAAAAACGCAACAGACCTTAGGGAACCAATTATGGAATCCTTAAAATTAAACAATTTCCTGAGTGCAAACAAGGCAACACGCTCCCCACCACAAACTGCAGCCAGTTACTCTTTTTGATTCTTTTGGTAAAGTCACGTATAAAGATAAAATAATAAATTAAATAATAGCATACGACGTTTCGATTGCAACACAAGCAATCATCATCAGGTATAAAAGAAATAGCAACAAAAATCTAACCAGAAAACTATAGACAGACATATAAGCAGACAGATATCACAAAGATACGTAGAGAGAGAACACACATCGGCACACTTTGTGATATCTGTCTGCTTATATGTCTGTCTATAGTTTTCTGGTTAGATTTTTGTTGCTATTTCTTTTATACCTGATGATGATTGCTTGTGTTGCAATCGAAACGTCGTATGCTATTATTTAATTTATTATTTTATCTTTATACGTGACTTTACCGAAAGAACCAAAGAGTAATTCCTGCAGTCACGAAAGCTACAAATTAAGATTGCAGCTAGTTAGTAACCCAGGTTTTTCCGGAGGCCCTGGTAAATCGTCGAGTTTTATGAAAGCCCACGGATTGTGAAGCGAGCGAACACCAGTTGGACGGCGACACGGAAGCGAGCCACAAGCCAGCGGCAACCTCGCAACTCACTCTGCTTGCCCCTCGGGGGTTTTGGTTACAAAATCTTCCAGCAGAAGGTAATCGTCTTCCTCCTCTTCCTCCTCCTCCTCACTATCTGACGCCCCATCCGGATTGGCACGTGCGACGCTGATTCATTTCGAGGGGGTTATACGGGCAAAGACTTACTCAACAAAACATGCAGTTTGACAGCAAATGAAAAGAAATCGCTGCATATAATCAGCCAAAGTTTAAGCCGCGTACAGGGGGATGATGAATTACATTCCGTTCAGAGTCGCTGTGCAGAAAGTAAAACAGGTAATGAAAGTAGGGCAAATTTCCCTTTAAAATATGATGTCCAATGAATGTTTAATAATTTGTAATAAAGACTTGAAATAATTTGCATTGCAAGCAGTTGTGATAATGTATCAAATGAAATGCAAAATAATTACACGTAAAATGTAGCAGAGTGCACTCAGATGAACTTGTTAAAATATGTGCATATGAAATAATTGTATGTGAAAAAATTGATATTAAATGCACCACTCACATGTGAAATTGAAAAAAAGGAAATGCACTTAAATAAACTCGGCGCGTACAGCTCTTGTGTAGAATTTAATTTGTGTAAATCCACCGGAATGGCGATGACGCGTTAATGTGCTAATTAAAGTCATTAGCGCAGCTCTCAATTATGTTGCCTTATCGCGCGATGCAACGAGGCAGGTTTTCTCCGCTAACGAGCGATCGTACAATGAGGCCCTTGGCCTCGAGCATTGATGACGCACATCTCAGATTCAACAAAAAGTTACAAAATGCTGGATAACTGCATGAACAAAAAAAATGCAGATGACATTTGTGTTTGTCTGCACCACTGTAGCCACCAACCAGCCATGAACATTAATTAAACCAAGTTACACAATTAAAACCAATTGGCGCATTCGTCAGGCCTGTGATTATGGGATTAATGCTTGGGTGTTTACGTAGGGTTAATGCTAAGCTGATAATTCACCGCCATAACACCACCGCCCCCATAAAGTTGAAAATTTAAATTTAAAGAATTTTTCTCCAACTTCCACTGTCTCGTTTGTATTTAATCGATGCATCAAAGCATCGCTACCTGTCTAAATAATGCCTATTTGTCCCTATTGAATTCAGGAAAATGTACGCAGTAGAGTTTTGGAAAATACTCTCCTGTAGTAAGAATTTGACTGAATGTTTATGAGCGAATTCAGCACTCACAAGATCACAGGCAGCAAAGCCTGGGAAGAGGCAGAATAGAAAGTGGTGGGGCTTCCCCAAATCATTGCACTTATTACAATTCGTTAAACTCATTACAATTAGTGACACACTAATGAATAATTTAGGAGAATTGGGTCGTAAATTATATGGTTCAGGAATAACTCAATTACTCAATTATATTGTAAAAAAATATGTAAACATTGCAATTAATTCCATTGCCATGTTATGGTCTTAACAGCCTCAACCAAAATGTCAAGGATTAGTAATACGCTTGTAACTCCAAATTTCTTAAATGAAAAAGTCATCCAAACATGTCCTAATATTAAAAAGATTCGGCTCATCAAACACATTTGGTGAGCTAAACCCGAATGATCTGAGCTGTGGTAATTGAGTTAAAATTGATTTCGAGCATCACCACGTTTCAACTTGAGACAGCGAAAAGTTCCCTGCCACGTGTTTTTTACAAAGCTGGGAATGTACGACGTGTGTTGGATACACTTTGAGATAACCTTGTGCAGCAAACTGCAAGCAATGCCCACTACAAAGCAAAACAGGTAAAAACATCAACTTCACAGATGCGTGACGAACATGAAATAAACAGATGTTTTGCTTTGTGATGAACCTTGATAATAATGTGTGTATGACTTGAGTCATGGGGGTAAAATAAATCTCGTCGTGAAATGACTTCAGCCAGCAGTGGATGGCATCGACTCGGGGAATGAGCCTTCGAAGCAGGCTAACGGAATGACCTCCTGGATATCTGTGGAAAAGAGCTTCATAGCTCATCGGATTCCTCCAGGATAAATCAAGATCCTGACTTCTGGAGTCACTCCTGCTCACATTGTTGCAGCCCATACTGTACTATGGCTCCTTCATTCTCTGTAATTCTTTGTCCATAATCCACTATAACATAAAAGCTCAAATGAAACTGCTTTATTTTACCAAGTAAGGTCCAGTAAGCTGTATAGACACGCAAACTCCAAATATCGAAATCACAACATCCTGTATACCAGGCGAGGTAGTTAACATATCCTAGCTACCGTGATGATGATGAGAGAGAGAAAGACGCAGACTCCAAATATACAGCAGGCGTCAGGGTCGGGATCGAAACCACAACCTCCTGTACACCAGTATTCATTAAAGCCTTTTGTCAATACACTGCTGGATGAATGCCTTCCCACGGCGTGTTGATCATGGAGTCCCATAATTCATCACGCTGGTTCGTGCGAGTGGTGGAATCGGAGGGTCAGAATCAGTTCAGATATCACTCGCCACTGATGTTTAGTTGTGGCCAGGAATCAAACTTCCAGTTGTTAGTTTCACGATGTAGTATGATGACCACCGTGCAAGTGCTCCACCGCGCGTCCGATACACTGACACCATTCAGCCATCAACATGGGCCAAGGCGAATTAAGCGACAACGTCAATTCAAAAAAAGGGTTTTGTTTGGTTTTCGGTGTTTGGACCGAGACCATAAACCAACAACCACAGTTAATAACCCAATTTTAACCGTAAGTGTTTCTGATCTGACACGGACATTATGAGCCCTCTGAGCCACCTGGCCACCTCAGGCCCCAACTAAAATCTTTTAACAAGTTGCGGTTATTGAGATAGATTGCTTTAGATCTCTGTCAGCTTCAGCTTGGACAACGAAACGTTCCTTATCCTGCTACACTGCTCTCAACGCTATCGTTGGTTTATTTAGAGAGGCTGCTGGGATCCTGGGTTTCAATCTAGGCTGCTACTTGTGATTAAACCAGTTTCAAAGGTTATATGGTCTCAGCACAGTCACCAATGGCTGCACAAAATAACATCACATCACATTTATTCTGTACTTAATTTGTATACATTCCAGCTCTGAGAATTATAATATCATCATCTGTTGCGTGACGAACGTTACTCTCATATTCTGCACGGGTGGGAAAGTACTGCCCTCTACTGTGTGCACCAGAGGTCAGTTGAAGAAGGGATCTCAGAGGTAGCTCTGTCATATCCACTTCCATGGACTGTTCTCTAACACACAAAGGGTTTGCACTGCTCTCCAAGAGATGCGGATGGATTTTTAGTCTCGTAACCTGATGGTGATACAACCATTATAAAATCGGGGGGAAATAAAAAAAACAGAATATCGTTGTGACTCTCATCACCACTTATACCCCAGGATGCAGTAAGACACGGGCAAAACAAATCAGACAGAGCAAGAGAAATGGACTCTGCCGCACCTGCGCTTGGCCGTCTCAAACTCCGTGAGGCACAGGTAGTCGCTCTGGTCGTCGTCGCTTCCTGCGCAGCCGCGCGGCGGTGGCTGCACGGCCGTGGGCCACCGGTCCCCACGGGCCCCGCCGGCGAGGGCCACCGGCACGGGCTGCGGGGCGTACATGGGCGGCAGGGACCCCGAGAAGGCCGATGACGATGACGATGGCGGCGGCCCGTGGGAGGAGAAGCCCTGCCGCTGCGGCAGCAGCCGAGGCTGGGACGCGAGCAGCGAAGGCGGCGGCGGGCCGCCCAGGTGGTGGCCGTGGGGGCCCAAGCCCGACGGCGCTGCCATCGGGTGCTGCACCTTCACCACGTCTGCACACCAAAGCAGCGGGGGGAAGAGTTTGTTAGGCACACCTTGGGGCTTCCCTTGCGAAGTCAGAAGTCAATTAGTTTATGAGAATCGCAGTTTAAACTGTTAATTGATTGACTGAGCATTGTGTCCGGTGAATAGGTAACAAAACTACAGGTGCAGCCCTGAAATTACTTGTACTCGCCACTACTGCTCGAGGATATGTTGGCCTACTCTTCTACGCTGGCATGACACGAGTACCTACACACTTTACCCCACTGTCACAACAGGCTGCAGTAGGGACATAACCCATCGTGGGGGAGGGACAGGATGGGAATGGACCAGTTATGAACAGAGAACCAATTCCATAAAAGCCCTGCCTCGATGTCTTTCTAATATTAGCCACATTCTCTATCAAAGCTCCCAGTTTTTAAAAGGAGACATCAATGGTCAACGCAGCTGTGCGCGAGCAGCTGTTTGCGGTCTGTGTTTTGTGCACGTGTGTGGAACTTAACTTCCACCCCCTGATCCCTCCTCCAGACGCCACAACAGCATTTTAAGACAGAATGGCATTTAGTCGCACGACAAATGCAGATGGTTTTGCGCTGTGTAGTGTAATGTGTTTCTGTCGTCAATTTGGAAACATCATTTGTTACGGTTATAGTCAAGAAACTTGACGACGACTTATCGTTTCGATTTAAAGCTTTCGTGACTGCAGGGATTCATCTTCTTGGTTCTTTCGGTAAAGTCACGTAGAATGGAAATAATAAAATAATAAAAATAAAACATAATAAAATAATTCTCACGACGTTTCCGGCCACAACGCAAGCAGCCGTCCTCAGGTGGAGAGCAGGTCTGTCGAGTAGAGTCTGAAGACTCTGTCTTCTCGACAGACCTGCTCTCCACCTGAGGACGGCTGCTTGCGTTGTGGCCGAAACGTCGTGAGAATTATTTTATTATGTTTTATTTTTATTATTTTATTATTTCCATTCTACGTGACTTTACCGAAAGAACCAAGAAGACGACTTATCAATGAAGTACTGACAACAGAAGGGCATTCGAGAAGCAGCCTGCATGAAGTGGGTGAGCCAAGCGGAGACGGAACCGTTACATTTGACCGTCCCGTGAGGCATAGGACGGATTCCAGCGACGCAGGATGTCATGACAATGTAATTCATAAAAAAAATCGTAACTTAACGTGAATGCAGATATTACTGGGAGAATATATTGTACGGGCCAATCCAAGCGGAAGTGGGGGCTTCAACAGCAACATTCAAAACAAAACAAGATAAATCCCAATCATAAGGGGCTAGCAATCAACCGCGCGCCTCAATAAAGGCAAGCTGTGGACAATATAGATAAGGGGCCAACACGACCACACAGGAAGGTGTTCAGCATCCTCAGTAAGCAAGGGTGTGCCCCCCCCACCCCCCTCCTTACACGGTCCCCGAGTTTTGAATTACAACTCTGCTCGGCATTCGTTGGATTAAAGAAAACATTTTTTGCACAAACAAGAAGCGGCGGGTGCAGGAAGGCCGCGTTTGTCACGGACTCGCGATGCAAACGACGCGGCGACCCGATCCTCGGGCTCAATCTTACGGCGCGGCACACGGGAAGCGGCGGCAAAATCGATTGTGGCGGACCTCGGGCGGCCGCCTATGAATAGCCGTCCGCGCGCGGCAAACAGGAAAGCGTGCGAGCAGCAACACGCGCACGCGGGAAGAGGCGAGGCAACATCTGGGCCGGCCGACGACCCCCCAACCCTCCCTCCTCCTCGGCCAGGAAACTGATTTGTGCATCACGAGACGAGTCGCCGCCGATGATGATGATGATACACGATGATGATACACGATGATGATACACGGTTTCAAGGGAATCGGTGAGCGCCGTGCCGATGGCGAGCGCTGGCAGAGCTCCTGCCCGGATGGACGCGCGCTCACAATCGTGTGTCTTGCTCTGTGCGGTATCGTGATTGTTATTTTTTTTCCCCCCAGAAGTGTTATTCTTTCTAGATTTGAAGCTTTCGTGACTGCAAGGATTCATATTCTTAGGTTTTTTCGGTAAAGTCACGTAGGTAAAAATGTTAAATTAAAATTAATAAAAGTAAAATTAAAATAAAATTAAAATCACGACGTTTCGGAGGCTTGTGTTGCCTCCGAAACGTCGTGATAATTTTAATTTTAATTTTTTACCTACGTGACTTTACCGAAAACACCTAAGAATATGTGTTATTCTGATTGTGATATCGGCATCATGTGAGGAGGTGAAAAATCCATTCGGATCTCTGACAGAGCATTACAAACAACACCCTGTCACTTCAAGCGACCTCTCATCCCACACGAGGGAAAGTAACATTCATCGGATGACAGTCAAACTGATATTTTTAATTATCCAGAGCAGGAAACTCGTCAAATGAAGTGCAAAACCAAATTAAGTTTCAGTGCTTTTTTTGCAGACACGGTTAACTACCCTAGAGAACCCGCTATAATCAAGGGGTGCATCCTCCGCCTGGACTTGAACCCAGCGCTCTGACCTCGGAGCAACGTGGCCACCTCCATATCCTGCCGCGTGTGACTTACCGCTCGTGCCTCGCGCGCATACTCTGTACGATGTTTTGACATTTATTTATTGAATGAAAGTTGCGTCATTATAGACTGTTTGTTTTAAGCCCCCGAAATATGATTAGATGAGTGCGCAAGTAATACTCGCGCAGTTTTGTAATTTCAACTGAACACGCAAATATGTATTGCTTACATCAATCCACCAAATTTATGTTAATGTAATTAAACTAGCGCTGCTCCGGTAAGCAATGAATAACCCATAACAAAATGGGGCTTTAACGAGGGCCGTGCATTAGGATGACACAACATAACCAACTTAGGATTTCCAATGTATAAATACACCACCTCGGTCATACGGATAGCAATGCGTGAGTCAGCATGGAATGAACTGAATGTAATCGCACGTTGATGATTAAACACAAACGCATGACCCACGCCTGCTCGCATGAGGCATCAGCCACACATTTCACACGTCTGCGCATCCCCTCTGGGTGTGGGATGGGGTGGGGGTGGTGGTGGGTATCGGACCCATCATCATGATCATCATCATCATCAAAGCGCGCCGACGGCACGGGGAGACGAGTGGCGGCAGGCGCACACTCGGTGCCGATTACAACGGGGGAGGAAGTGGCGGCCGACACCGCCCTGCCTCCTCCGGCTCAGGAAGCCGGGCAGGTCCGGCACAAAGACGAAAATACGACGAAAACATTCGCGGATGGACGGTTTAATGGATGGACGGACGGACGGACTGCCCGACTGACAGAGGGGCAGCTTGACGGACACCTGGACAGCCGAATCGACGGAAAGATGGATGAACTGGCGGACGAATAGACTAATAGCCACAGGCATGACAGACGGAGGGACGGACAGAGAGATGGATGGATGGGCACAGTCCGCATGGGTGGTGACGCACAGAACAGCGTGAGCAAGACGTGCGTACGGCTCGAGGTATACTGGGCACTCAGTCAGGGAGGCCAGCACCGGAAGCAGCCACATGTCACACAAATTCCCGAAGCTAGGCATCAAAATGCATTACCTCGCCCAATGTGATTACGCAGTGTTTATTATTCGAGCCAGGAAACTGGGCAGCCTGAAAAACATTTGCCCTCCGCTGCAATGCCAGTGTTGGAACAGTACGAGGGGTTCGAAGAAACGGGGGGCAGGCTGCGTGTGACGCTGGTGGAAAAATGTCGTTAAGATGGATTTCATTCATCTGGACCTGCCTGCGATTTAGCACCGCAGACAATCGTTCGATAAGTACGACCCTGGCGAGTTTGATGCAAATAAGAAGGAGTGGAGCTGATTTGTGAAGCCTGCATTTATTCCTCTATAATGTTACAGAAAGGTGCGAAGCTGCTCATGAGATAGCTAGTCTAAGCAAACCGCAATACATCGTCTGCCAAAAAACTAGACAGAAGGTAATTTTAGGAAAAGCAATTGTGTGTGTGCGCGTGCGTGGGTGTGTAAATAGTTGGAGGAAATATTTAATTCAAAATCAGATTACTCTCTCCCAACATCCATCAATTCTGCCAATGTCCATCCCACCCCCCTCTCCCCACAACCCAAACCTCCCTTTCTAAACTCCCAGTGGGGTGGTTGATTTTTTAATGCACTAATGCACCACTTTTTCTCCCTCCCGCTCTCTCTCTCTCCCCTTTCTGCCAAAGCTGGGGGGTGCCCTGTGCCCTTCATGCATCGCTAACGTACCTCGCGCATTTATTACGGACCCGCCTCTCACTGCATCAGGCATTTCAAGCCCTCGCTCCACTTTTTGTGAGAGATTGCCCCATATGCAATGCAGCCTGCCCATTGCTAATTCCCACTTGGGATCGTTAACCCTTCAACCAATGGCTTTACCCCCTCTGGACTGGGTTGCCCACGGGAGGTGTTCCCTTTAAGTGCTATTACGAGTGTGTGTCTGTACGTACGTGTGTGTGTGTGTCTGTTCGTATGTGTGTGTCCGTGTTTGTAGGGGTACATGACAATTCACTTCACCCCAAGATTCAACGAACTCTCGTGATTCTGGGTCATTATTCGATGCAATCGTTGATTGTTTTGTGCCCTTGTGGTGTGCACAGAATCCACAGCCTGAATGAAACAACCACATACAACATGTAAATGCATTGTTAATTAAGAATGCATGGCCCTCTATCAATCTACTGCTGGAGGAAGACGTCTCCATGCCGTATCAGTCACGTGGGGGTTGCTTAACCAAACTTACCCATGCTGATCAGTGGCGGCTAATGAAGAAGAGGCACAGGACAAGTTTATTTAACAATTTAAATGCCTATACTCTTTGGTTCTTTCGGTAAAGTCACGTAGGTAGAAAATAATAGATCATGACGTTTCGATCGCAACACAAGCAATCGTCATCAGGTGGGACAACCACAGCAAGAACAAACTGCCGCTAGTGATGGGCAGAAACAGAAATCAAGTTTCATCATGGGACCTCTTTTGCCAGTACCAAAATATACTAATGCATACATTATCAGAGTATTGTTTTTTTTGCATTTGACTGCAAGTATTGTGGTTAATGTAAACATGATTCCTTGCAAAAGGTGTCAGTTTTGTTGCCAGAAAAAAGGGGAAAAACCCTATTAGTAGAAATCAAGTTGTCAGAGTCATAGTGCAGTGTGCTACAACTGTGCCCCCATTCCAACCATGCAACATACACGCTCGAAAATTAACTATTCTTACAGGGTCCATTCCGTACCAACATTTCTTGGGGAGTCGGAAAAGATTTTGCTTCACGAATCACCGCATGCGTAAAGTCTACACGAGTACGATTCCGCGTCTGGCTTGTGAAATGGAGAGGTAAGCACTGAGAAGTGGGCCCGCAACAACGCACCACATTCCCCGTGATCCAGGATCGATTCAACAAACCATGGTACAAACTACCCGTGAGCATCTCGGCCCTGGGGATTCCTGCAAGTACCTCGTGCAGTGTGGTCAAAATCAGCAGAGGCCATTGACACATGGCAAGATGTACACGTTTTTCCGACCATACCAACCAGTTCGTCATGTGCCGTGTTGGCCTTAATAGGCTTACTCGCCAACAGCACTCGTCCCAGCAGTGGCAAAGCTTGCCCTGTGCTCAACTACAGGGTTAACGGAGCAGTTAGACATCGAACATGCCCTCATTTCACAAATGGTACCATTTAATTGTAATTAGCACAACTTGATAAGGAAGCAGCGCGTTCCGTACGCCTAATGCTAATTGCATGTCGTGTTAGTGGTCCCAGGGTAGCGTGACCATGTTTGAAGTCAAGGTTCGCCCATTTAAATTCTCGCAAACATTTTCACAACGTTGACCCATGTGCCGACTGAAACGGGGGCTGTCAGAGCCTCTTAGCAAAAAATACAAACAAAAGTTAAACGAAAATTGAACGATGCCGGTCAGTATTTTTTTGGCTGCAATTGCCCTGCAGCAAGATGCATCGCTGTTCAAAGGACCGGCCTCTAAATTTTCCATTGCCCACTGGAGTACTTCATTATTGACGCCATTAGCTCCACACGGTTTAGCAGCCAATTTTCATGAGTGTTTTCGCCCACGACTGCACACGCACGCAGGCAGGCAAGCATGCCGCTCGCACATAAATACTGCGGGGCAAGCTGGGGGAGACACAGGTGTTAATAAGCCCCACCACACTCGTCTCCCCTCACCGCTCACGTACTCCCCACTCAATCCCGGCAGTGGCATTCCCTCCCTCTCGCCGCTTTGCTCGATGGCAAGAGTCTTTTTTTGCTCCTCCAATTCTCCTAAGGGAGCTCAGGCATCGATCACGGGTGTGCACGCACGTACACTCTCCCCATTTGTTCAAAAGGCAGGCAGAATAAATTAAGCCATTACCCCGACTGTCACCGCAACTCCTGCCATCACTGCCACCCACAATATGACCTTCGGGCCCCGAGACGGGCCTGCATTATTCAAGCTACGTTTTTTTTTTTTCGCGGCAGCAGATTGGCCTCGTTGTTTATGGCGCCCTAGACGCGCTGGGGGATAACTGCTGCCCAGGCGGCTGCCCCCCGCATCATCGCCGCCAAAGCAGCGCGCTCCGAACCGCAACTCGCCTCGCAAAAAATGATCACGCCGACCTTTAACCTTGGCGTCGTGTATTTTTCGGATGTTGCGAATTTCATACAAAGCATGAAGAAGGAAAAAAAACCGCACGTGAGCCAAGCGCGCAAAGATTTACAACTGCGTGGTCACAGTGCACTAGGTTTTTGGTCAATATGCCAACTCCTAGTTACAATGCTGGTTCGGTGCCAGGCATAGTTTAATGCTTTGTTGTCGGTCATAATTTTTCCCTCCGTCACATTATCGGCCATCCTCGGGCTGGTGCGTTTGTCTAAGCTGAACGGGGTTGTTTTTTCTCTCCCCGGCCGGCGGAGCGAGGGTGCCTGTTTTTGTACGGGATGCGCTCGATGAAGGAAGAATAATAATATACCCACATTCATTGCTTAGGAATGAACAAGTCACGAGCGCAGTAGAGTGTCCAAACAGAACGAGGTGGGGTCACGTGAGAGCCTCGTTTCCCGTTGGGATCAGTGTAAGGAGATTTGGCCACGAAGCACGGGTTGCCAGTGTGCAAATATCATCGAGAAATCGGGAATGCAGTGTCCTCCCACTGCCGTCTCAAACCAATATTGGATAAAGGCCACCCCCCCCCCCCCCAGTCTTTAGTCGGTAATGGGGGTTGTTTGATTATTCTCAGCTACGTTGGTCAGTGCAGGTTGGTGAAGGATGGGGGCCCAGGACTGCCACAGATATCACAGACCACTGATGTTGGCCGTTGCTAGGAACAAACCTCGGTTGTCAAGATTCACCGAGCGTGGCACTAACCATTGCACCATTGGAAAATTCACACTCCGCTTAAAGCCTTCCTCTGGCAAACAATGGCAAGAACCAGTACACGGCAGTGGGCGCTTTTCTAAGGTTTTTCACAAGCCGGCATTTGACGATAACCATCAGCTGTCATTTCTTCAATGCTAACATTCACCCGCGATACCAGTTCATCTTAAACTAGGCGAACCCAGCGGAAGCAGTTAAGCAAAGTCTTAATTTTGGAGCTTTCGTGACTGCAGGAATAACCCCTCCCTCTCTCTGCCTCCACCCCCCTCTGTCTATTTAAGACCACCCCACAGAGACGATCTCCCTCTCTGTGCCTGTGTTGCTCTCTCTACCTGTGTTACTCTCTCTATGTATCTTGGTGCTATCTGTCTGCTTATATGTCTGTCTCTAGTTTTCTGCTTAGATTTTTTGTTGCTATTTCATTTATACCTGATGATGATTGCTTGTGTTGCAATCGAAACGTCGTATGCTATTATTTAATTTATTATTTTATCTTTATACGTGACTTTACCGAAATAACCAAAGAACACTTAAGCAAAGGTTCAGTTCTCTCGAGCTTTGAACTCATTAACCCGAGTTTGATTCCTGCCCACGGCTGATACCAGTGGCAAGTGATATCTGAATTAGCCCTGGGACTGCCCCCCCCCGCCCTTCACCAACCGACACGAACCAGCATGGTGAAGTATGGCCAGAGAACTCCCATGACCGACATGGCATGGGGCGGTCTTTATGCAGCAACGGACTGACTAAGCAATGTAGGTTATTATTTCATTGTTAAGTTCCTGGATACAACAACATTTACGCCATGGTGACAAGACGTTCACTACCTTGCATGGTGGGCAGGCGGTCGTGGGTTCGATCCCGACCCTGACACGCGTATAATTTGAGTTTGCATGTTCTCCCCGTGGTCACGTGGATTTTTCTCTGGGTTCACTGGGTTCTCCTGTCTTTCCCTCCACATTTAGAAACAGGGCATTTAGCTGTTAGACATTTTACACATGATCAGCTATTTCGTTGAGCTATCATTTGCGGCCAGGTCGCTTCTAAGCAAGAGCTATGTAGCTCAGTGGACCATACCTAGAAAAATAAAAAAAATAACAATTGCATATATATATGCGGATAGTAGTGAGTGAGGTCAACTCTAAACGTGTTCTAAAGGGCTAGTAAGCAGTGCATTGATAAAGGGCTGAATAGTATCATTTATATGATTGTAACCTATGGAAGTCCAAGCCAGGTTCAGAAAGCAGTTGCCGCAGCAGTGTGTGTGTTTATACTGGTAGGAACCTCCTGGGGTGGGGCTGGGTGGGGAGGGGCTGGTCACCCCGTGGTGCCCTTATAAAACTCAACGTTTAACCAACTAACGCCGGCTTGTGCCCGCCCTCACAGTCGGCCATATTTGCGGAATACACCACGCCGCCGTTGACCCTGGCCATTGACCGAGCAACTCAACGTTCCTACCAGCTCCCTCCGCAGGAATGTGTTTGACTGAACTCAGGTCACTGGGGATGTAGCGCAGCGCTACTGACCATGAAACCTCGCACACGCTCACACAAACACGCAGACCGCGCGCGAACGCCATTCTATCGCGACATAAACTGTGACAATAGAATCCGTTCTGTAGCGGTGTCTAAAAACAACCCCCCCCTTCCCACCACATTTGCCCCTCGCAACCACGAAATTATTGACAAAGATAAAACCCCTCCATCAAAACTTTCCTCCCACTCCCCCCTGTAACTGCCCAGCCCCCAACCGCCCTTCCACCGCGATCAAATCCTCACCTCAACAACAGCAACATATTTTTTTTTAAAACAGGAAGGTGAATTTATCCACCGATGTCGCTTATTTTTGTCACAACTGCCCCCACCCCTCCAGCGGCGTTTACGTTTAAGAGGGGAAAAAACATTTGAGGGGAAAAATAACAATGTTAAGGTCATGTTTTTTTTTAAATGCTTTTGCTTCTCTTTTCACAAACGACGCCCGTGAAAAACACGGGCGTGCTCGGAAAGGACATGGACAACACATGGAAGCAAGGCCGTAATTATAATATATATATTCAAATATATATTCAAATATGCTCAAAATGTCCCCCTCAATATATTGCTATAAAATAGATTTCTGTTTATATGATTGTGGTTATGGTTGTACTTTATTAATCCCTAATCTCTTTACATACAATGAAACAAGAAAATGTAAAAAAGAAAAAACAGAGCAATGTAATACAATACACTATTAGACATTACTGTAAGAAATAAATAAAAAGTCCATCCTATGTTTTTTTACATTTTAGGCAGGAAATTCGTTTTCAAATTTCGACTTTTTTTTCTGGGGGGGGGGGACCCCCAGACCCCCTAAAAGATTTGGTCCCCCCCCCAATTTTGACTCCATGGCCACGCAGTAGGCACGGTGTCCTCTTAAATAAAACATAAGTTGTGCGTGATTAAAAAGTGGTTAAAAATAGATATGCATCCTAGTGGGACCTCACTAAAGGCGTTTGAGATGCAAAGAAGCATTTCACTTTGGGCAAACTGCCAGGTGTCAATACTTGGCACTTGAATAATATAAACACTAAGGTCATCTGATGATCACGAAGCAAGCCGAGGGTACAGTTGGTGGCTCTCCAAGTAATTAAACAAATTAGACCTCGATGACAACACAGCTGATCGGGTTTACTTGCCATGGTGGTTAAGAGTTATTCTTTGAGGCCTAGCAAATTGCTGGCATTTGCGATACAGCGAGAAAATAGGGCTTTGGTTTTGGCCTCATAACCAATCCAAAGCATGCGCTCACCCGTACACGCGTCAACAGATTAGCGTCGGTTTTAATATTTTCCAAATTTCCATATCGTCATGTTAAAATCGATTTCAATATGTTTTAATTATCAGTATGCTCTGTTGATGCACGTGTCTTAAGTTATGCCTGTTAGATTTATCGGCTACAATTTCCTTGTGAAAGGCACTCGTGAAAGTGAAAATGAATTTGTATCTTAGTACCAAGACTGTTTACAGCAACACGTGATGGATTTTTAAAACGCTGCCGGTCCCGCAGACGCAATTACCGCTGGCAATGGAGCAGGCACGCAAATCATACGCAAGTGTGGTAATGCACTGCCAGAGCGTTATGGAAAATGTGAATATGAATCAACATGCAGGGGTTGCAATATTACATCGTAGTGGAATAGTATAATGCACCTTTTGCTCGCTAATTGTGCAGGGCATTAGACAAAGATCAGGGCGTGTTGTACACTGAACATGACATGCCCTATGACGTTATCCCTGTCTGGTTTTCATTAAAAGGAGACTGATTATTCTGATTTGCTGGTGTCATGACCCAAATGGAAAAATGGAGAAATCACCTGCAACTAAATTACAAAGGCGGGCCAGCGGTGGCCCAGTGGTTCATGCACGACACTTTGCACATGGAAACTTGTGTTCGATTCCCAACCATGACTCACACGAGGGCTGAGAGATATCTGAATCAGTCCTGTATAATCAAATAACCCCCATGACTAACACAGCATTGGATTAAAGCTGTACTCATTTGTATTACTATAAATAATCAACAGTTGACCTCCTATACAACTACCAAAGCTTCCCTGAATAGAAGTGATGAATACAGTACAATGTCGCATGTCTGAGTCTCTTAGGACTCAGGTATAGGCATATGTATTAAAGGTTAGATGAGTGAACATCGAAAAGAAACAGTTAAACAACTACAACTATTTTTATTTTACCAGATAAGGCCCGCTGAACTATATATATTTTTTTTCATAAGCGATCTGGGCACAAATCATAGTTCAACGAAGTGGCTTATCACGTGGAAATTTATAGCAGCCAAAAACTCTAAATGCATGTTTCTAAATGTGGAGGAGAAAACCAGGAGGACCCAGAGAAAAATCCACGTGACCACGTGAAGAGAGACATGCAAACTCCAAATATACAGGCATCAGGGTCGGGATTGAACCCACGTCTCCTGTATATCAAGCAAGGTAGTTAACATCTCGCCACCGATGGGTAGACGTTGTACTCCACCGACAAGTTCTCATGATGCCCTATAAAATAAACCAATTGTTGCTCATGGGGAAACAGAAAAGTAGGGCATGCAGGAGACCTGACTGTCCACGATGACGCACGTCCTTGGACAGCTCACAGCGGGGAGTTTTTTTTTTGTCAGAAAATTTGTATCCAGACTATGAAATTGCGTTATTATAAGAACCGTCCCCTTCTCAGTCTCAACGCCATCCCTCAAATTGGATTTCAAGCCAATCAAACGATGTGCGGCACGGACTATGGGGGGGGTGGCGTTGGGGGAGAGGGGGGAGCGAGATTGGGTTTCCAATCGGCAAAAACCTTGAAATCTGACGCGAGCGCTGCCGCTTCTGAGCCTCCTCTGCCGCGGTGGCAACCTTTGGCTTGGGGGAGACTCATGTTAATGTTGCTGGCTGTGTTCCGCTGATGCTCCGACAGATTTTTCATCTCAATTCAAATGAAGCATGAAAAGTAGCCAACTGGGAATTGGGTCAAAGGAAGTCTTATTACACCCCCTATTTAACCTCTGGGCTCTCCGTACGCCTGCAGATTGAAATTGAATGTTTTTGTAGTGTTTTTACGATGATGTACATGTGTTGAATAAGAAGGTAATAATGTTATTATTTTTTGCACATGTTACAGGGTGAAGCGGTGCCGCAGTGGTTAGCGTGCTGCAATATGAACACGGCGACCCGAGTTCGATTCCCACCCATGGCAAACATGAATGGTGAGGGATATTTGAACTGGCCATGGGTCTCCTCCTATCGCCAACGCACACTCACCAGCGTGGGGAAGCATGGCCAAAAAACTCGCATGACCACTAAGGTATGGGGACGCCTTCATCTATGAGTGGATCAACAAAGGTATGTAGATAATTATTTATTTACCGATAGG
The DNA here is from genome assembly GCF_964198595.1 of Lampetra fluviatilis. NCBI lineage: Eukaryota > Metazoa > Chordata > Hyperoartia > Petromyzontiformes > Petromyzontidae > Lampetra > Lampetra fluviatilis. The sequence goes on from NC_136289.1 coordinate 7,247,375, forward strand.
CAGCATACTGCTTGCACGTATAAACAGTTGTGAGTGAGTGGCGTGAATTCCCACGTGCCCCATTAATTAATTATTTAATGAATAACAATGTTGTTGTTTTTTTACATTGAGCCCCCTAAAAGAGAACAACATTTTACATATTTAACCTCTGCCTATTCCCATTTTTCCTCTCTAGGTTTCAAAAGGTGCTGGATGTTTCATAACAACATCTTCAGATCCTAATTGTGCTGTTAAGCCAATAAAAATCCCACTACCAATTACCAGAACTGTACATAGAAAGGACAAAGACCTCCTGTTTACCCTCTATATACTTGTTGGGATAAGTTATATGCGAGAGCACCTATTAAGGCCATCACAACACACAGTGGTGAGGCCAGCACTGGGCTTGTCACCGGTCTCCTGTTTGTTGAGGTTGATGAACAACAGCAAGTACTCCTGTAATGCCGGGTTGACTTACGAAAGGCCCAACATCGATTGCTATGAATTTGTTTAGCCCTTAGCCTGTCCAAAGAATATTAATATACCGATAAATTTTTTTAACAACTAATTTATTTGTTTGCGTTTTAGAAAATCAAACGATAATAAGTAAATGGAAGAAAATCACTATAACGCATTTTACAAATGACTCTGCTGTCACAGTAAACATTTTAAAATCTAAAGCAACGGCTGGAGAGGCTGCAAAACTCCGTGCCGTCACAGTTTCATCGGCGTAATATAAATGAGCTCTGGGCAAACACTGAAAGAAAAGGAGTGAACCGACAGCAACGTTGACCACGGCCGCTCAGTCAAAGCCGCTAAATTTAATTACCGACGTGCGGCACGCTGCGTGAAAAAAATGAGGTTTCTTTTTGGAGACCGTTTTTTTCCCCCGCTCGCAAATTCCCAGAGAAAGGGGAGAAGCTGCCAATGTGCACGGACATTTGCACGGATATTTGCACGGATAAAATGGTGACGTTCCGGTCAGGCTCGTGTCTGTGTCTGCAGGAAGGCCCGGCCGCCTTAATTACAAAGGCAGACCAGGCCGCAGCGCCTGTCAAGCCACGTTATCGACCCCCCATCACCCCCTCCATATACGAGCACTAAGACTTACTGAAAACACTGAACAATATCACTAATATGGACAAACATACACTTGAAATATCTCATAATAGGACTAATGGGGGGGGGGGGGGGCCGTGGTGGTGCAGTGGTTAACGCACGGTGAGGTATATCTGGACCGGTCCTAGGCACCTCTCTTTACCAATCGGCATGCACTGGACTCGTGTGGTGAAGTCAAACAACCATCATGAGCGACACACCATGGGGAAGGCCTTCATCCAGCAATGGATTGATGAAAGGCAAAACATTATTGTGCATTCTTATTGACTAAAATATGCCATGAATCATAAGGTGTAGAATAAATTACGGACGGTATTGACAATGAAAACTGCAGTTTATTTTAACTTGGCAACCTAACCCCCATGAGGCATCCAATGAAAATTGTGTTTTGTAAACCTTTTCAAAGCATATTTAAATCCACGTCTCAGGGTCTCCATCAACATCATCTGCAAAACGAAGTTGTGCGAGGGGGTTTTTGCATGCATAATGTGTCCTACATTATTCGCTCGCCACACTGCTACTTCTCCTCCACACCGATAAACAAATTCATTGCGGAGCCCCAACAGCTGAAACGGACACTGAACTTCTCGCAAGAACAAAATCCCATCCGAACGTCAGAGTGTAAACTAACAGCGGCACACTCTTATCCGGTAAAATAAAAAGAAATTAACTGAGTAGGTCTAAATGTATGTGATGTCATGAACTCCTCTCAAACTCGACACGCTACGGGGTTCATTTTAATTCGTAAACTAAGTAAATAATGTTCTTGTATCTTTTCGGTAAAGTCACGTAGAAGGGAAACAATAAAATGATAAAAATATAAAACAATAAAACGCCACTTTTTTCTAATTTTCTTGCTGTGGATTTCACACCTGATGATGATTGCTTGTGTTGCAGTCGAAACGTCGTGAGGATTTTATTGTTTTATATTTTTATTATTTTATTGTTTCCCTTCTACGTGACTTTACCGAAAGAACCAAGAATATGAATCCCTGCAGTCATGCAAGCTATAAATCAAAAAGTAAATAACGTTGGCTTTATACACCCTTGACGCAAACACTCGACAGTAACTATACATTCTCAAATGGAATCTTTAGAAATGAATGCTTAAATCCAGAGCTGAATATACCAATGCAATAATTGCACCTAACATTAAACAAAGAAAATAACACTTGAGTTACAAGGCACTCGTTTCAGGAGGGTCCTGCCTTGGGACATTTAGAATCACGAGTGATTCACCCACCGTGCAAATATAAGAGGGTGACACTCAGCGCTGACTTATTCTGGGCTCCTCGTAGCCCCATGCCTACAACACCTGGCAAGCCCCCGATAGTGAGCCATGCTAAAACTCACCAGGCTCAACCCTTGGCTTCAGGCTCAACATTTAACCGACGAGACCGGGTGCATTCAGGGTGATCCGACCGCAAGTTGTTCCTTCACATCGCCGCGCGCACAGACGCACAATCTCATCTTCATTATTATCACCGTTATTACGCGCAAGCAGGAAACGTCCCAGGCCAACAAGCATCTGTTACTTAAATCATGACCGTGTCATTCTCATTCCCCCTAACCGCACGCTGCGCACAAGCTGCGCAGTTGCTATTAAAGCCGCGTGATCACAGTGATGTAAGTAAAATTGCCACCTGCTCGGGGAAGGGATTCGTAGTTAGCGATAGATATTTTTCGTGACTCAGGGCGTCATGCGATATATAAACAATGTGCCCGATTGCCATTGATTTCTATTCAAACCGTGCGCCTTTCTCTGCCAAGCAAATGCATCTGTCAGCGGGAAGTAATGAAAAGTGACTCCTCATTCTCCTACCTTGCGGTTTGCACACAAATTCCCTACGCAGAGCGCAAAGAGCTTTCATCGGCCATAATATACCCCGAGCACATGATTATAAAGTGGCCTCGGGAAGACATTTGTCAACATCTTGTAATATATTTAGACAAATAGTGCTTACTATCAAATATCCACTGTAGTTCTTGTTTACATTGATGTGCTTTTTGCAATGGGTAATAATCAAACGAACAGATAATAACAATATTGAAATGAGATTAACATAGAAAGTGCAAAACATTAATTATACAAACCCTATTCTCGTTTCTTTCGGTAAAGTCGCGTAGATAGAAAATAAAATGAAAATAACAGATAATTAAATAAAATACAAAATAAAAAAAATTGAAAATAATAAAAGCAACACAAGCGGTCTTCATGTTATTTTTATTTTTATATAAACCCTGTTTGAGTAAGTCTGTTTGACTAGCACACATCTAGATAATCATGAAGCCCACTGGACAAAACATATGAAGCAGGGCCTTTGTCGATAGGCCTTTCCTGCTTTACCTCCCTGTGATTTTTCGAATTATACCGACTCAAGCATAGATCCTTCGTTTAACACTTTGGTGAATGTAGCAACCTCTTGTGGCTGCAGGGGTCACGTGGACCCATTACATACAACATATATAAATCGAATATAATCGTTGGTTATATGAACGATTTTATTTATAGTGAGCGTAGGAATCGATTTCCCCAATTTAAATGATGCCTTTTCATGTGCCTGCCCTCTTGCAAAGTGACACAATGAGACGTTCCTGCTGCTACAGATAATGAGGATAATGACAGGGGTGCTCTGTGTGTCAAAGAAATCAATTCCGGCGATGTAAGTTGAAAATGCACACATATTTAGTATCCACAAGAAGGTGGTGATGACAGTGGTGACGCTAGTGATGAGAGGGGCTGGGTATTGGTGGTGGTGGTGCTGGTAGTAGAAAGTGAAGTGCTGATAGTGGTGATGGTGGAGGTGGGCGAGCGTTGATTTACCATCGCTGTCCGTGGGGTTGAATCCGCAGACGTCGCAGATGCAGCGCACCCACTTATTCATGTCGTGCTCACTGTCGGCCACCAGGTAGAACGTGCGATCGATGGTGCGCAGATCGAAGATGTAGCTCTTCTCAAACTCCTTGCGATCGAACGTGAGGCCCGAGTCCACCTGAGAACACACGCGGGTGAACCCATCAGCAAAATCGCATGCACAGAAGCCAACGGGCGTGCGAGCGGCTGTAGCGGGGACTGGACTGAACCGTCCACTCCAAGCAAACTGGCTGAAATTGAGGGATGCAACCAATCGTCGGGTTATCCATTCTCTCGTGCGCTTGCGTGAAGTGGAGTAGGTGATGTTGGGGTGGTCCCACTGCTTCACGTTTCCAGCGATCCACATTGGATTCCGCCACCCACGCATGCGCCTTGCCAGCATTAATAGCCACTTGTGAACAGCGCCAGCCACACAAATCTATATGGCTAATTGAGAGGTCCTAATCCTGTTATGTGCACGTGCATCCGCGTATACGTGGGTCACATTTATATGCGTGTGTGCAAGCACATCGCTGGGTGTGTGTGTATATGTGTGCATGCATGAATGTGTGGGGAGCGGTAGTGCAGCGGATCGCACACTGCGCTACGAACCTGGTAACCCGAGTTCAATTCCCGCTCATGGCCAACATTGGTGACGAATATCTGAACCGGTCCTGGGTCTCCCTGAGGTCGACTCAGCCTTAAATTAGTACCTGGTGTCGTGTTATAAATATCAGCACTGGGGAGATAAAAACGTCCAAGGGCGGTGTTGGACTTCATAGGTACTCGCTAACAGCACTTTCCCAAACAGTCTGTAAAGACTAGACGGGGGACCTTTGTCTTTAAAATGTATTCATCGCATTAAAAATACTGTAATCCACTCCGAAACGCATCATCCAATGCATGCACTCCAAGCGTACAAGTCAATGTCAATCGATCCATTGCAAGTTGCCCAGTACGTTTTGCTCTATTCCAGAGGCCACTCTCTGAGTGCAAGGCTCCTTATCCCTCGTATGGATTATCTTGAACTTCTTTCGCACCGTACGTAGCCAACCATGTTAATCTGAGGTGTGGAGGAAGGACAACAAACTGAACACAAAAAATCAGCTCTAAGGAAATTAGTTTTCAATCTATATTTAAAAGTGCATAGCCCCAGCGGCTTCCTAATGTTGGAGGCAAGAGCGTTCCAGACGGCCGCACGATGCCCCGCGATGCGCCGGCGCTGGGTACCTGCTCGCACAGGTTGAGGTTGATGATGCGGATGGGCTTGCGGGCGCTCTCGCTCTTGTAGTACTCGAGCACGTCCGCGTCCCCGCTCAGGCGGCCGCTGCGCAGGACGAACCAGCGCTTCTTCCACGCCTGCCCGCGTCGCACGGACGGACAAAAAAAAAAGGGGCAAGCGGCCTTAAAACGTGATGGGGCGATGGGAGGGGGGGGAGTGCATCGCAGAGCCATCGACCGCGCCGCGTTAAGCCGGGAGTGGGGGAGAGCAGCAATCATCGTCGACCGAGAAGGATTGCAGAGACGGAGGAGGGAGGCTCTGTACGGTGACCATTGCCCTGTGAAATCACCGGAATGTGTGGTCTTCACTCGGCCTTATGTGCATTGTTTACTAAATTATTGTTAAAACGTAAGATTTCTTTATTTATGTCTGTGCACTTAAAATGAGATGGAATTAAATTATTTACTGCCGACACCACGTTGACAGTGGTGCACAAGCACTAATAGCACACAAACAATCGACACATCCATCAATAATAACAATGTGGCCTTAAAACGAAAAAGTATACAATAGCCCTTCTTCATAGCACATAGAGAGGTCAGAGAGGAACAGTGGATGTAACCCCAGGTTGCCCTTTGCAAAAGGGGCAATGCGGTGTCATGTGTCTCTATGGAAAAGGAAACAGACTGAGCGTAGCTTCACCGGTGAGGGTATATCAGAAAGCGTCAACAATTTTTTTTCTTTTAACGAGATAGAATGGGATAAAACATAAACAACGAGAAACCAAGAAAAATCAACGTTCACTCCGTTAGGACATGAAGGTCAATATTTTCCATTACAACTGTTAAACAATGCAGAAAACGGATGTCAATAAAGCAATGCAAGCCCAATGGCCAATGAGGTCGGTAAACACGTTTTATTTTTATATGCTATATTTACATTGCAGGAGCGGGGCTGGCATCCAATATTATTGCCACTAAACCCTGGTGTGCTTCGGCAAGCAATGTCCAAACTCCTCTGACACAATACATTACTCAGTCTCCATAACATTTCTGAAACGTTTTCGTGAGGTGTGGCAGACGTGGTGGCCGGTGGGTAATTATATTTGTGGGGCTTGGAACCCCACAGAGGTGGGGGAAGTGGGGGGGGGCAGTGAAAGAGGAGGGATGGAGTGTGTCATCATCAGCCAGGGTCAATGCACCGACGGATGAACGCCTCCCAAAGCCACCGCAACCTCTTCTTGGTTCTTTCGGTAAAGTCACGTAGAAGGGAAATAATAAAATAATAAAAATAAAAATAATAAAATAATTCTCACGACGTTTCGGCCACAACGCAAGCAGCCGTCCTCTTCACCTGAGGACGGCTGCTTGCGTTGTGGCCGAAACGTCGTGAGAATTATTTTATTATGTTTTATTTTTATTTTTTTATTACTTCCCTTCTACGTGACTTTACAGAAAGAACCAAGAAGATGAATCCCTGCAGTCACGAAAGCTTAAAATCGAAGTTTTACACCGCAACCTCTCACAATCTGACGATGTAATAATCCACCAAGCACCTGCACGTGAACTTATTGGGGGACGGGCATGGTGTATGCAGTTTAGAATCTTTACGATGAGACGGTAATTCCGAAGGTTTTTTTTTCCTTATTACTTTTTTTTCACGAGTGGTGCCGGGCCCCCCCACTGGGCCCTAAATGACGAGCTACCGGTCACTCGTGGCAGGAATATTGAGCGGCGGCCACTGAAATGTGAGAATGCGTAGGGTGTCCCTTCAAAACAACAAGCTAGAAGCACTTAGAAATGCATCTAGCTCCACTGTCAGCTCACGTGTAAACATTAATTCACTGGCACCACATCACCGATATGATTTGTCCATCAATTTTGCATGCCACTAAATGAATAATAAGCACTGATACCACGTGTTAAAGATTTCTGTGCATTCGTACGCGCTTCTTTCCTCGGCATAAATCGTATTATCGTGTTTCATGTGTCCATGAAATATTTAAAAGGGCCTTGAAGGTCAGAATCCCTTCGTGAGAAAGCCCTGTGGGATCTACACCTAGCGAAAAAAGGAATATTGTAACCGCTATTCGACATGAGTGCGAGCATGCTCCTCGGCTCAAGTTTGAAAAATACATCTTATTTTTTTTCTTGGATGTCACATGTCACAAGATGAAGAAAATTCCATTCGAAGCTCTCACAACGAGCAATGCACCACTTTGTCTCAAAAAATTACCCTGGAAGATGACAGCTTAGAACGATCTCGTAAAGTCACTTCAGTAGACTTCGTTATCCACACGAGGGTTGCAGCACAGCATCTCAGGGCTTGGAGATGACCAGATAACCAAATTGTAGACAGCACGCTCATTTTTTCATTGCAACAAAGACAATGAATTCCATGTTTATATATATAAATAAACTATGGGGGAGAGTGCTGTCAGTGGGCAACTATTAATGCTGGCATGGTGCGTGAAGAAGTGGTGTGGCCAGCATTATGCCAGGCTGCCTTTGTTTCCCCTGATATTTGTACACTGCACAAAATACTCTTTGAAGACTGCGTTGGCCTAAGGCGGGGCAGTACAGGCCCATATATTCCTCTCCACTGATATTAGCTGTGGCCAGGAAGAAAACTTGGGTTGCTGGGTTCATAAAACAGCGCGTAATCCACTGCATCACCCCTCCCATATTAAAATCAAGTGTGCGCACGCACACACACATGGCACACCCAGTGTAATCCTGCACACGCAGCGTGACAGTTCAATAAAATTGGGAATCAACACAGATCCAGTTTCTGTTCGAGATATGCGGTGGGGATCACAGTTGTTTTTGTCCGACATAAACCTCCCTAACACGACGCATTATTAACAAACACCAGCACACGTGGCCCACACGATCGCGGGAAGGCGGAAGATGAAAAATGAAACCACCGCAAGGCTTTCCCTTCGCTCCGCATAGCCAACTCAAGCGTGGAAAACGAATCACTGCACCCTAATTTGAACCGTGAAGACCCGCTCCGATAATGTGACCCAGATAATGGCACTGGAAGAAAGCTGAGCCAATAACGCGGGCCCCATCTTCCAGCCAACGCATTAATACCATCGGCATTCCATTAGGCTAATGGGCTCCTATTGATTCCACGCAGCACGCGAGGATTCGTGCAGACGTAAACAAGGTCCCAAACAAACGTCGCTTCACACCCATGAAGTGCAACATGTTCTCAAGGCGTACGTCATCACCGTGTAAAAAATAGATAATCTCACAATATTCAAATTGTGCTATTGGTTCAATTTCGTCGTGGAATGTAGAAAATGTCCACTCGGAGCTCTGCAGCGAGGAGTGCAACACCCTGTGTCAGAATAGCTGCACAAATAGACATCATGGAACTACTTTTTCGAGATTAATTCAATCCATCCACACTAGGGGCACAACGCTTACGTGCCTCGCAAAAGAGGGTCACAATTGCATGTCAATCAAACCAAAATGTTTTAAGTGCAAGCGCTGTAATTTTTGCATTAATCTGTTGACCGAGCTGACATCATCAACTCACGACACATGAGAACTCAGATCGGAGCCCTGGATCTCAGCAGTGCCAGCTCAGCTTTCTCACCCAAGAGCCATATGGCTAACTCGTATGCAAATGCCTTAACAGATGCACGTTTGCAGAGGCGTAGAATCCGGTGGTTACATCCAGTTAATGATACGTCAAGGTGCCTCTCTGCTGTGAAATGCGGATCACAAACGATGCACGTTCATGAACGTGGCACTAAATAAACAAAGTCATAAAATAAAAAATATTAAAAAATACCGTAGTAAAAAAAATCTATCGTGTGTTTTCATTGGGAATAAAAAAAGTTGTTGACGTGTAAAATCAAACACAAAATTGATAAGTGCTCCATTTACCAACCTAACAATTTAAGTATTATTCAACACATGGTTTGCTTTGCTAAGATCGGCATTATTTTTTATTCTTTAGAATCAGTTGCCGAGCACAGGGCCCAAAAGCCGAAAAATTCCAAGTAGCCAGCAACAAACAGCGCTCCTGAAGGTGACATAGGCAAGAGTTAATACGTTCTTGAATTGAGCGAGATCATAATGGAAACGGCAATGCGAGGGGATTGCCAAGTCAAGCCGGGCAAGGGAGGAAGCGAAAATGAATGCAAAACAGTCAGCGTGGTGCTAATAAAATCGCGATAATAAATGACAACTTGCAATAGACTACAACATGGAAGAATCAAAGAGTGATGTTTTTGAGAACAGTAACCAACAAAAAAATATAAATGCTAATAATGACGAGTTACAAATGCTGTTTGATATAGACCCAAGTAAACACGCTGCGTGAAAAATGGTTACATCATCACCATACACTACCTTAACTCACTCAAGACTGCCCTTCCAGAACATTTTCAAGACATACGCAAGACTTGTTTTATTCAATATTCAATTCTCATCCTGCCCAGATAAACGTGAGTGAAAGCAGCAACGTTAATGCATTATCTCTGCCAATATCTGACGAAATACTATGGGGAGAGATATGTCAGCCGTAATGGCAGAGGTCCATTTGTCTCCACGCTGGACATGTACGAAGAGCCGATGCCAACTGTCACTCACGCCCAGGTCCGATGAGTCACGCATACCCAATGTTAAGCGGCACGCCACCCTGCCCTCTCAGTTCTAGATTTGAAGCTTTCGTGACTGCAAGGATTCATATTCTTAGGTTTTTTCGGTAAAGTCACATAGGTAAAACATTACAATTAATAAAAGTAAAATAAAATAAAAATCACGACGTTTCGGAGGCAACACAAGCCTCCGTCTTCAGGTGGAACCGTCACAGCCACGACAGCTGTATCAAGTAAATGAGAGATTGCAGGAGCTACCACTCCGTTTATATAATGGTTGGAGAGGGGGGAAGGGGGCAAGTGCAGCACACTTTTTATTCATATGGTAAGATGAGGCTTAAGAGGGTGAGCCTTTGTTATGGAGGGGTACGGTTTGTGACTCAACCTGGCCTACCTAACAATAGTGTGAAAAGCTTTGCCCCTCTCGAGACATTAGACGCATCTTGGAGACACACTGGGCAGTCTCTATTTCTCCAAGATGTCATTTTAATGTTCCAGAATTCTAGATTGCAACCATAGACTTTTGAAATCCACAAGATGTCCGTGTGAGAATTGACTGAATATACTCATGTATTTGTAAACCGGCGTTTGGTTCAGTGGTTACCGCACTGCACAATGAATACGGACACCTGAGTTCATTTTCTCATCCACGGCTAATGGCAGTGGCAGGTGATATCAGAAACGGTCCTGCCCCCCCCCCCCTTCACCAACCTGAGCTGATCAGCACAGTGAAGTATAGTAGTGAAACAACCCCCCCCCCCCGACTGATGTTCGTCATTGCCAGGAATTGAACAGAGTTTGGCAGGCTCACAGAGCATCGCACTAACCACCTTGCCTTTAGAAACGTCACACGTCGTTATATAACTACCACCGGGAAATTGTGACAAGAACCAGGGCAGGCCGGTAGTATGGGCACTTACGACATTTTTGTTTTTAAAAGCTAGCACTTGACGATAACCATCGGGTGTAATGTCCACACTGCTGGCAGTCACTCGCAACAACAGGAGTTCATCTAAAACTACGTGAACATAGGAGGCAGCAATGATGGTTAATTCTCCAACTATGAACTCTTCAACCCGAGTTTGATTCAAGGCCACGCCTGATATGGGTGGCAAGTGATATCTGAACTAGTCCTGCCCCCCCCCCCCGCCGCCCCTTCACCAACCCACAGTGACCGACATGGTGAAGTATGGTCAAAGTACCCCCATGACCAAGAAAGTGAAAAATTAGAATCGTTTATGATCTACGCTCTGGAACTGCTGGTCTCATTTCTAGATTTGAAGCTTTCGTGACTGCAAGGATTCATATTCTTGGGTTTTTTCGGTAAAGTCACGTAGGTAAAAAATTAAAATTAATAAAAGTAAAATTAAAATAAAATCAAAATCACGACGTTTCGGAGGCAACACAAGCTTCCGTCTTCAGGTGGAACCGTCACAGCACGATTGCTGTATCAAGTAAATGAGAAATTTCTCATTTGCTGGTCTCATCGCTGCGTTCAAAACGGTCAATTCCGAAGAGCGCATATCCTTGGCAATGATAACAACTTGTAATCGTATTATCATTTGCAATGAGGTTTAGCAATGTAATTGTCAAGGCTGGGAGGTGGTAGCTGGCAAGGTCACGTGCTCGCGTGCTGGCTACACAAGCCACCAAAGCGCCGTACGCCGCGCGGTCAATTTGCCCCGGTACATCGACGCAAATCGCAAAATAAGCTCACCCGCCTCTGCAGGACGTGGCCTAATCTCCCGGCAGTGATGAGCGAGATCGCGAGGCTTACACCGTGAAAACCCTCGTCAATATTGCGCAATTAAGCTAATTACCGCACACGGAATCCCTCCCGTCGGAGCACAGAGCTGATCCTTTCCGAACGGCACACGGAGAGCGCTCCTGCGCCACTGTGCTCCCGTAATAATCAGGCTCCCCTAAACGGCGCTAAGTGCTTCCGATTTATGCATCAGATGAGCAATTTCGTTTAAATGGAAAGAGCTTTAGCCGCACACGAGGTTTGGCAATTTGTATGCGATTGACAGTCTGCCGAGAAGCATTCCCTTGTTTGTGTTTAAACGTTGGTTTAGCCGTGAGTGCTATTTGATACAGATACGGAAGACATGTAATGTGGCATAAAATTGGGTTGTTTACAGAAATTCCTGATTGAATAACTGCATTTCTACTTTAAGCAAATATTTTTCAATTGTAGGCAATGGTATGTGTGTTAAACTTCTTTCACACCGTGCGTAGCAAACCTTACGAATCGGTACATCACCGTACTGCAGGGGAGTGGCAGAGTAGTGATTAGCACACTGCGTCATGAACCCAATGTGAAGCGAATTCGAATCCCGCTCACTGCGAACATCAGTGGCGGAGTGGATATCTGAACCGGTCCTAGGCTCCCCCCCCCCTTCACAAGCCCATAGTGACCATAGTGGTGAAGTATGGTCAAGCAAACGTGACCAAGATGGCATGGGGAAGAATTAATCCAGCAATGGATTGACTCTAATTGATTGCTATTATTACAGGAAGGTGTCGTTTGTTGTTGAAATAAAATAGCTATAATTGTATGTTGAACTTCTTTAACACCGTACATAGCCAACCATGCTAATCGGAGGTGTGAGTACATTTAAATATGTTGAGTGTTAAAAATTAAGTTTAAACTATTGTTTGAAAATGTAAGCGACACACAGTGTAATCTTTGACATCAAGCAGCCATAGAAGAGACGATTAAGACACCGCTCAAACACTCGTGTCGGTGAACAATAAACTTCTTCTGGAACTCTTCCTACATTCTAGATTTGAAGCTTTCGTGACTGCAAGGATTCATATTCTTAGGTTTTTTCGGTAAAGTCACGTAGGTAAAACATTAAAATTAATAAAAGTAAAATAAAATAAAAATAAAAATCACGACGTTTCGGAGGCAACACAAGCTTCCGTCTTCAGGTGGAACCGTCATATCCACGACAGCTGTATCAAGTAAATGAGAGATTACAAGAGCTACCACTCCGTATATATAATGTTGGAGAGGGGAAGGGCCAAGTAAGGCACACTTTTTATTGCCTCCGAAACGTCGTGATTTTTATTTTTATTTTATTTTACTTTTATTAATTTTAATGTTTTACCTACGTGACTTTACCGAAAAAACCTAAGAATATCTTCCTACATTAATTTGCTGTCAACGAACATTGCCCCAGCACATAATGAGGCACTATATATGTTGGGGTTTTTCCAACTTGGATAACAGTGCCGTATCAGGATTAATGATTCACGTGTGGTCATGACAACAGCGTCACGAGTGGCGAATTTAATAAGCCCTAACTCGCACGTGAAAGCTTAATCTAAAAATAAATCCATCAGCTCCACAAGCAATTTTATTGCTCAAATAAGCACTGAGGTGGTGTTTATCTCCTGTTTACAGCCCTGAGCCAGTGGTGGACGATCGACGTTCCTATGGCGGGAGCGAGTCTATCCACAGGAGAATCACTGTTGACTTACATACAAAGTGGTACTCATTTTGTTGAACCCTGGAGGGATGACGGGCTGAGTCAACATCCAAACCAGGATTTTGAACTTGGAACCTCAAGAATTTCGAGCCACTCATTCTGACAGCCGAGCCTTTATTATTAAAATGTAACAATGAGCCGAGTTGATTTTAATCTTGATTTGAAGCTTTCGTGACTGCAGGAATCCATACTCTTTGGTTCTTTCGGTAAAGTCACGTAGGTAAAAATAAAATAAATCACGACGTTTCGATCGCAACACAAGCGACCGAAATAACCCAGGAGTACGAGTTGATTTTGTTTTTAGTTTTAACCTTGATACTATTTTTGTTGTGGTTGTTGTTGTTGTTTACATTGTGGATCCTGTTTTTACTCTGCGTATCATGCTTTACTTTTATTTATCTTGTGTAAGTTGATTAACTCTGCACTTCAAATTTGTTTGCATTGAGAAATGTGACGTCACTGTGATAACATTTTCTGCCCTAGGCGTTTCTGCAGCGTTTCTTGTCATGAGATATTTATTTCTATCCAGATCTGCCGTGAAAGAGTGACTTCTGGTCTCAATGCACCCTTACCTTGTCATAAACTGAATAATTGTATCGCATATAAATAGTGCTGTCAATATTAATCATAGTGACCCGCTGCTAGGGCAGACTCTGAATGACCCACGACTCCGATGCAACTGAACACGGTGTCTTCACCTGTACCAACTATTGCACCTATCGCGATGAGCCATAGCTCATGCAAAAGGTCTCGCTTTACTGAGAAAGAGCATAACACGGCACCGTCGCTTAGCATCGCATGATACGCCACTAATGACCTACCCCAAATGCTGCAAAACACGAAATCATACTTTTAGAAAAAATGTACCGCGTCTTTTGTTATTGTCGATGCTTAGGTTAAAACAAGATTTGTCTGGATGCGTCACAGAAGTCACCTCTACCTGTAACTGCGTATACATGGCAAGCGACGACGCTTTAGAGGCTTCGCCCGACTAAAAACGGGTGTCAATGAGTGCTAAAGAGACAAAGTGGTCAGCCACACCATACAGCAGTTTGGTCAAACTCCCGTACAGCCAATCCCACCCCCCCCTTCCCCCCCCTCCAACCTTCCGCTCTGCTCCGCGGGACCTGTGGTCATGCTCCCACGGATGTAGACGGCGATTAAAACAGACCCTGGCGCAGAGATAGAATTTCAGAGCTTGCCTTAATCGTATTTTTTTTTGTTCCTTTGTGCAGATGCCCTGGGCACTTCCCTATTAACGTAACACTTTCCATGGAAATTACCGCCTGGAAACGCACGCGTGGGATGTCTGCTCCCCCCTTCACAGACCGACTCTCCCCGCGACCCAATTCACCTGTTCACCATCTCGACTGAAACAAGGACAAGAACACTCCGTGTAACAACAACCGCGTTTTGACCAACAGCGCCTTATTTTCCTTCCCCCCCCCCCTCGATGAATGCAGTAAGGCCACCAAGGTCAAATACAACTGTGCACTAATTGAGGATTTTGTGTTCCGAGTTCAAAGGTTCAGTCGCAATGCGAAGTCACACTCTGCTCATTTCACCTCGGGAATCTTTTGTCCTCAGTGCATTTCAGTCTTCACTCTAAAGACGCAATCGTGTAAATACCCAGTCATGTTTTATAGCGGGCCCCGTTCGCTAAAATTACCCCAACGCGACATGTTTGCAGCATAATGAGGAGATCGTAAATCAGAAGAACATAAATCGAGCAAACACTTTTTTTTTCCTAGAACAGGTTGTTTTCGCTCGTCTGGCCAAGTTCCTTAATTCCGGGTAAATCCCCGACGTGTTATGTCTGCATCTTGCCCAAATGGACGGGACAGCTGCCGTGGCGGCAGCTCGTTTTTCCCAAGCCTGGAGGCGTCAGGAAGAAAAAAACAGCTGAGGCTTAGCTCTCGACATGGAGCGGGCGAGCGAGCGAGCGAGCGCCCTCGGCCGTGTGACACAGTCTCGTCACGACGTCCACTCTGCGTCACCGTGGCCAAGAATGTTCACGCGTCGCTCCGCCACGGCGCGATACGCATCTCGCGGCTCTCGCCTCGATGTCTTTCGTAATTACATCGGCAGCCGACGGTGACGATGAAAGCAAGGACGTGTTTCCCCTCTATTCTCACTCGACTGCCCTCCGCTCGCCCTCCTCTCTCTCTCTCTCTCGTCTCACTCTTCTCCACACGCTCTCCCACCTCTCTCCTCTAATCTCACTCCACCACCATGTCACTCTATTCCCCTCCTCACACTCTCCTCCCTACCTGTTCCCTCCCGTCACATTGTACGCACTCTCCTCCCCAGGAATCAAGGATTTTCTATCGAAGCCACAAGTCAACCATTACTCAGTGGGAGGTCGCTCATTCTCCTTTGCTGCCCTCAAGGTCTGGAACTTCCTTTCCCCACCAGTGAGGTGTGCTGGCGACTCCCTGCCACAGTTCAAGTTCAGGGCTCAAGATCTTCCGTTTTTCTCCAACTGTCTTTGACTGACTCTTTAACAAGTAAACATGCCCACCGTTTCTGTACGCTATTTTGAGATGCGTTCACATTAGACGCTAAATAAGTACAACTTGTATTGCATATCTGTATAACCCTGTTTAATATTCACTGCTATCCCTGGCACACTGCGATATGTGTCGAGATTGTGGTTTCAATTAAAGTCTTATATTGTAATAACAAGAACACATACGTCAGCAGAAAAAATGTCGCTCAACTCAAATACGAGCCAGGCTTTGCTCCATATGTCTTGCCAAATGATAGCGACCATCCCCGATGAGCACGAGTTCATCTTAGGCAGCAAAATCAATTTATTTTGGATTGACTGATGACGCTAATATCACCAATCAATTTCATTATAAATGAAATTAGCTCTCACATTCATCCGCTTAACATCCATTAGCCTATCTGCATATGCATCGGTCCGCGATGCGCACGCACATCCGTCAAGTCCACATTTCCCATCCACATTCGCATCCATCACAGGCAGCCTGCCGACACAGCCGCGATCGCATCCATCCAAACACTGACGACGATAAAAACAACAACAACAACAACAAACAGAATCCGCCTAGGTTGTGGTCAGTTGTGTTCTACACTAAAATGTATACCATTTTCCCGCTCGCTCATGAACGTGCTTACTTACTCAGAGTGCACAGAAGAGCAATGCCTGAACAGCGGCGGCAGCAGCAGCAGCAGATGCGGCGGAGGCAACAGCAGCAGCAGAGGCAGCAGCAGCAGCGGCTCAGATGAAGAGGCAGCACTGGCTGGCACGGTGGCACCTGCAACTGCGTCTCACGGAGACTGCGGGCGCTTGGCTCCGACAGCGGCGTTTCATTGCCGTCGTGTTTACGGAAACGTGCGGGGGGCTTAGGGGAGGGCGGGACGAGCGGTGGGGCGAGGAAAGCTGCTGCTTGGTGATGGTGGTGGTTGTGGTGGTGGGGAGCGGTGTGATTGTGCTGGTGGTGGAGAGGTGGGGGGGGCGGACGGAAAGGAGAGCAGGGATGCGTGGTGGGGGGTTGGGGGGGACGTGTGTGATGGAAATGGGGTCGTCCCAGGAAATAAGTTTGTTCATGCGCTTCCACGGACGTGAGCATTTCACTAACGGAGGAAGAAAAACAACCTGGAGTGGGCCGTCAGCTAAATGGTGCGTGCACAAAGATGAACCGACGTATGGCATCATTAGCCATTCCCGATGTAACGCTGGATGGAAGACATTGCAATACAAGTACACTTTTACCACGAATTTTATAAGGTCATCCACGCTCAGTAGAATGCAGGACAGTTATCGTCAATGTTGAGTGGGTGAAAGGAAATTTCGCATTCATATGGCAGGAACCAGTCTATCCAAAGGGACACAACTGTTGACCTAACAGGTGGTGTTCATTTTGCGAACCCCACAATGATGATGATGATAATGATGATGATGATAATTGATGAGGACTGACGATTCATAATGACGGGGGAATGATGATGATGATGATTTCGATTCAAAGCTTTCGTGACTGCAGGGATTCATCTTCTTGGTTCTTTCGGTAAAGTCACGTAGAACGAAAATAATAAAATAATAAAAATAAAACATTCTAAAATACAATTCTCACGACGTTTCGGCCACAATGGCTGCTTGTGTTGTGGCCGAAACGTCGTGAGAATTGTATTTTATTATGTTTTATTTTTTTATTATTTCCCTTCTACCTGACTTTACCGAAAGAACCAAGAAGATGATGATGATGGTGGGATATGAACTGGTATTCGCACTGCTGTACCAAATGACCAACACCCCAATCCACTCCCCTGCGTCCTTGGTAAAATAAACGTTAAAATAAAAATACACACAAGTACATACATATAAATGTGCACATACTGTATATGCCAAAGAAAACATTACCATTGCCTAATAATGCCCTAGCAACAAATTAATTGATCAATAATAGGTGATGTATGCGTGAACCAAGATTTTTTTGTTAAGTATAAAATTCAATAACATCTGTTTTATTACACACAACTACTTTACAGCAATGGCATTTCCCTTTGTGAAATGTATTCAATAGGCACTTTGTCACATAACCGCCATCCCACGTTATACACCGCAGACTTTTTTTTTTAAAGCCAACGATTACTTCTTTATTTATTTACATATTCAGCATCTGACCTTGGAGCCCAAGTTAAACGGCCTTTAACCGCACGGCAGTAACGGGCATTCAGCCATCTCCGATGCCAAAATGCCCAAGGTAGCATGCGTTGTAGCGCTTAATGGAAACACTCGACAAGAGTTCAGCTAAAGGGGCCTTCCCTCTCGGACAGGAAAGGCTCACAGCTATAAAGAGCAAGAGAGAGAGAGAGAGACGGGAGGAGGGGGCGACGGTGTGACTCAACAGTCATACAGAGGTCAAACCAAAATAACTGGCAAATTAGCACTCTAATTAAATTCCAGCGACCACCGAGCGCACAGGACGTGTCAAAGTGAACGCACCTATCACAAGTGCAGGTGACTCACGGTGTGAGGATGCTCTCCCTATGTAGTGTGAGTGGGTGGCGGTGGGAGAAAAACATTCAAAAATAGGTACGTAATATTGCATGTCTTTTCCGTTGTTTTCATGTTAATTGAGTGAATATTATTTATCAAATAAATGTTTTGGAAAGGGTGATGTCGAGCTGGTAGTCATGACGCCAGAAATGACAAACACTCCCTGCAAGCTGCATTTATGTGTTTGTTCACGCAACCTAATATGTTCCCCTGCTCCATATAATATTACTGCTTTTGCACATCTGCACTGGCGGAGCCAGTGGGGGGGGGGGGGGGGGTGGCACGTGCCCCCCCAATGATCCAATCGAAATCCCTAATTTCGATGGGATCATTGGGCTTTATTAGTAATACATCGGCATTTTGCGACCCCCACTGCCACTGTGTAGCATATTATTACGTGCCAGAGACTCTATGAGATGATAGGGCAATTGTCTGAGTCCATTGGCAATAAGTAACGGCAAAGCGGTTATAAGTGACTCACAGAATTGTGCGCAGTTGCGTAAACAGCACGCGACTTACCTGAAGGCATTCACCTTCAGCGAGCGCGATGCCGATCACACAACGCGGTTCGAATTCGACCCTCGATCGATGGCTGTGCCATCGCCGCACACGCGTCGAATAGAAAGCAAGGGACAAGTCCTTACTCACTAACAACTCCTCGATCATTTGTAATTGCTGGAGGGGTTGCCCCACCCCTACCTGAAAATCCTGTCTCCGCCATTGCACATCTGTGTGATTTTTTTGCGAGAAGTGCTTCATGTAGCATCTGCGATATGCATTTTTAAAAGGTTGCTGCGATGCATAATTTACTATCGCATCGTGTCGTGTGTATTTGCAAGCATTCATCGTTGAAGTGCGCCCACTCAAAAAGATACCTGTTGTCTCGGTGAGTTTTTACCTGAAAATCAATAACTCGTGGCGATGATGATGATCTGCGACACATGCTTTAATATCATACGTGCATATCGATGTATGAGATGCTCTAACAATGCACGGAACACGAAGAAGTATTCCGTATGGCCACTATACGTGCGCGTCAATTTACTAGGCACGAATGTCAATTTACCGACTCGAGTGGAACCTTCGAATATCGCCGTTCATCATTTCCACCGTCGCCAGGATACTTAATTGCCCCACATTTTAACGAGCTCGACAATTCCCGGCCAATCTCGTTTTTCTCTCACACGTATCAATTTTATTGCCCCTAATAGCACAGAATTACCCAGAGATCACCCATTGCTTAGGGCACTGCGTTTATTAATATACGTTACACACACTCAACGTATCACGTGTCGCATATGCTACATACATTGTGGCTCTTGGCGAGTGCCGGTTTTTTTGCGCCCCTTAACACATTTGTGCAGCTGCTGTTTGATGTGGCGAGAGACAGCTGTTGCCCGATGCCCGGCCGCAACTCCAGCGCACGACTCACTCGGCACGATCACAATTAAATTGGAGTTACCGTCTCTGGACTTTTAAGATCAGACCAACAAAAAGAGAGGAGGGGTGAGGGAGGGAGGAAAAACATTCTACCGCCAAATTAACGGGGGGGGGGGGGAGAGACCCTTACCGTGGAAGAAACCTCAGCCCAGAGAGAAGCCACCGGGGCTCCAACCCTCTTTGGATGTCAGTCACGAAGAAGAAGAAGAACAGCTGATAGGACTCAGAGCTGTAACCGAGCACGGGACGTCATCCACAGCTCTTGAGGCTACGTCGCTCAGCTGCTGCGACAGCATCCACACAGACATGCGCGCACGTGCACGCTATCGCGCTCACAGCCAGACGGAGCCTCGCTCTCGTATCGGCCCTGACGCCGTCTCTCTCCCACCCATCCACAGCGGAAGAGACAGGAGAGGGTGTTCTCTACAGCTGAGCTTGGGCATATGGGGTACAGACTGGCTCGGGCAGCCACACATAAGACAGGCGCACACACACAGACAGACAAACAGACTTACAGATGGACAGCCTTTTGTGCAGTTGCGCTGCAGTATGACATCACCCCCAGCACACTTTCTCGACCAGACAAGAGATACAGGCACATCGCCGTCTCAACAACAACTGCTAAATTATTCACAGGCGCTAAAAAGAAGAGAGCGAAAAAACTCAAGGCACTCAGGTCTGCAAGACTGCTTACCGATGTATTTGACAAAGAACCATCCTTGAAGCTGCACTTGCCAATTAATGCATTATCTGACCGACCAAGTAGCCACCGCGCGGCCAATTGCAATTAGCATATTTATTGCATGGGTGGAGAGGCTGTTGATAATGCGCTGCCTTGGTTACAGCTCGTAGCGAGGCAAAAGCAAAGGGCATATCGAATTGTGCTTGTCAAATTATCAGCGCGGAAAATGCAATGAACCGTAAATCGGGACAGGGAAAAGCTTTTGTTTTATTTTTATAGACTGTACCGTGTGTACAATTTGACGCATCGATTTTCACCGTACCATATTTGTACCCGATATCCATTATTTTTGGCACATCCAAAAAAAAATCTAAATCTAAAATCTTAAAGGTTGACGTTGCTGCAATTAGACGCACACGGCACATCATACGCGAGCCACTTAAATTCTATACGTGTTTTTTTACCAGACGTTTTATCATTTCAGCAGGCTCAGTTAAAGCTGTAAAGTGAGCGGGTAAGTGACGTCCTCTTGTGCGCACACGCGGGACCCTGGCATTGTTTTTTGTTTCTCCCTCTCGGTTTCCTGAGATCGCCAAGTGGGAGCTGTGGGCACAAGGGGGGGGGGGGGGGTTCCAGCGCCCCCGCTTCTGATTGACAGCCCGCGGCTAAGGTGTCGTCACTTGTTCCATTGTTCCATCCAGACGTAAAGTCACGTAGATAGAAAAAAAACAAAATAAAAAAATACTAAATAAAAATAATTAATTATAAAAAAACAAAATTAAAATAGTAAAATTAAAATTCTAAATAAAAAAATGTTAATTTATCTACGTGACTTTACCAAAAGAACCAAGAATATGAATTCCTAGAGTCACGATAGTTTCATGTCAAAATATAAATTATCTTTACAAAAAAATATTTACAGTTCTTTGCCATTCCATTTCTGGATGAAGGCCTCCCCGAAGGCACGCCCGATCGTGAGACTAGTTTGACTTTGGGGGTCACCATGCGGATCCATGTGGGTTCGCGAGAGGGGCGTCCAGGACAGGATTAGATCGTCGTGACTGGGAATCTAACTCAGGTGGCCGAGTTCAGAGCGTGCAGTGGGGAAACCACCGCGCCACCCAAATATATAAGATTTACAATTGTACAGACAAGAATGTATACACGCACACAATGAATAACACCCGATTGTAATTCAACAAAGTAGAGAAATTAGGGTTGTGTTGGTTCTACAGCATAGTTTGTCTGATCTATGGTCAGGAAAGGCTCATTGTTTGACACTAAAATAAACGAGTGGACTTGTTTACACAAACATACATGGAACATGGTTTGTGTTATGCATTTGCAGGCAGTCTCCCATCCAAGTACTGACCGGGCTCACAACTGCTTCATTTCTGCAAGCTGGCAGGAGATCAAAAGCATTTAAGGATATGGGCATCAGCACAAACTGTGTTTAGGACAATATACACACGCTGGCGGGCAGAACACACGTGTGCTAAACAGCACACTAAATATACACATGCAACGCAATGCGTAAATTGTACTCATCATGGTCACATATTTTTGTTCAACAAAAATTACATTGGTGGTGTTGCTCAAACGCACACCCGACCACTTTATATTCAACCTGTTGTGCCGTGCTTACTAAACAACACGTGCACGGTGTCGGTTGAGTCTTAGATCAAGATGAGGCTTCACAGACAAGCTTCTCCACTGCACTGCACAAAAAGTAAAAGTGTAGCCCTGCGATTGAGCGCATCTAGAGCGCACGATGGCCCACTCTTCCATGCTCGCCATCTTCAAAGGGGTGGGAATACCCACGGCTGTACTCCACTCACACGCAACTTGCCGAGTAACTAACTGCGGTGTAAACCACCGATTTGTTTACATTGCCTCTACTTTGCACCCCTGTCGTGTTTCTGCACTGTTTGTCGTTGCAACATTCTGACCCGCCCCCTACTGGATGGACATCTGTGCAAAAGAGCTTTATTGCTCATCGGATTCCTCGAGTATAAATGCAGAGTCGGATGTATACTGTTGGGTGGACAGGGGCCATGGGGGAGGGAGGGAAGTATTTATTCAACTGCTATGCAGGGAGATGGAATGGAGATCCAGCGACCTCGAGATTGCAAACCCTGAGTGCTAACCATGAGACTGCGAGCAAGCATCCTCCAAATTCTCCAAATTCAAACGGAAATTCTGGTGGCGTTCCAGGCGTGGTCAGACCCCCATCCCACCCCACCCCCCCTTATTGAGCTGTTTATTTACAAGAAAGCTGATCCCTTGTTTTCGAAAATCGGCGTTTTGAGCCGGAGCCGCTGTTTCTCTGTTATTGTTGTTCTTTTCTGCCGCTGTTGTTTTTGTCGCAAGCGCACGGGTAACGCATCACTTCCTGTCGCTACGGGCCGCGCTGCATCCATCATCATCCTCCTCCTCCCGCCTCAACAACACCAAACCCCCCTCCACAAAGGTCGTTAAGGACGTCACCGGCGCAATGGAACCGAGGAGAGCATCAATCAGTGCCGCGGCCGGGGCCGAACCGGCACAATTCGGTGAGGGCCATTACCTCGGGCTCACCGCTGACGTCGAACCGACGACGCGGAGAGAGAGAGAGAGCAGAGCAACGTTTTGCTCCGTCGGTCGCGTTTCTCTTCGATGCGTTTACATCGCATTGGTCAATCTGCACGTGTGGGTCGTGGTAGTAGCTACGGTAAAAGTGACGCGGCACCAGGACATTGTCTGGTCCGGGTGCAGCACATGCCCAATGCGGGCGGCGGAAGGGACTCAATTCGAGGCAGTCCGAGAAAAGTCGTGCTGGAGAGAGATATTTGGTCTCCTCTTCCACGCTGACCATTGGCCAAATGTCTTGGAAGAGGTGAGAGTACCCACACTTAACCCCGCCACGGACGACATGTCGATCGACTGTGCTGTACTCATTAATACTGCTTGGTAGACAGAGGCTGGGGGAGGGAGGGGGGTAAGTTTAAGAAACTTAAACTAAACTTAATTTGGAGCTTTCGTGACTGCAGGAATTACTCTTTGGTTCTTTCGGTAAAGTCACGTATAAAGATAAAATAATAAATTAAATAATAGCATACGACGTTTCGATTGCAACACAAGCAATCATCATCAGGTATAAATGATGATGATTGCTTGTGTTGCAATCGAAACGTCGTATGCTATTATTTAATTTATTATTTTATCTTTATACGTGACTTTACCGAAAGAACCAAAGAGTTAAACTAAACTGTTTTTTTTATTTAAGCAGGTAAGGCCTACCGATATATTAAGCTCTTTTTCAAAAGCGACTTGACCGCAAATGATAAGCTCAACTAAGCCGCCCATCGTGTGCAAATTTACCGCAGCCGAATACTCTAAACGCACGTTTCTAAACGCGTAGCAAAAACCGGAGGACCCGGAGAAAAATCCACGCGACCACGGGGAGAGAGAGACACCGCAAACTCCAAATATACAGCAGGCATCAGGCTCGGGATCGAACTCACGACACCAGGGCGAGGAGGTTGACACCTCGAGGCAGTTTAACATCTCGCCACCGTGGCCCCCCCATTGTTTCAGCTGCCACGCTCGCAGAAGAAAACGGTGACCTCGGTGTGCTAGCCACTGCACCGTGGCGGCATGCCACCGGTGCATTGATGTTGCGCATTGTGGTCACTGTGGCATGGACATAGCCATGAAAAATTAAGTTGAATGAACCCACTGAACTTTGCAGCAAAGTCATGGGGAAAGAGCACAAAGTACAATATATATATTTTTTAAACATTGCAACCACAAAGGAGAATAGTTAGAAACATTGAAGATAGACCACAGTAGAAATATAATCGCAAAAATACACATCGTCCAGTGTTCTCTGGATTATAAGACTCTACGGAAAGTACGACGCACCTCAAACTTGTGTCAGGTGTCAATAAAGTTTTAATTTTGGAGCTTTCGTGACTGCAGGAATTATTATTTGGTTCTTTCGGTAAAGTCACGTATAAAGATAAAATAATAAATTAAATAATAGCATACTACGACGTTTCGATACGTGTTCTCTCTTTGTGTATCTTTATGATGTCTGTCTGCTTATATGTCTGTGTATAGTTTTCTGGTTAGATTGTTGTTGCTATTTCATTTATACCTGATGATGATTGCTTGTGTTGCAATCGAAACGTCGTAGTATGCTATTATTTAATGTATTATTTTATCTTTATACGTGACTTTACCGAAAGAACCAAAGAATAGTCAATAAAGTTATTAAAATCTGGTCACACACAAACAAATCAGATCATGAATCTCACCCCCAACAGTTTCCTTAATAAAGGTGGGGGGGGTGGTGAGTCTCGTAGTGCGCTGTAAAACGCGATCTCGCTGGCGTGGAAATCCGCGCTCCGTCGTCACTGCTACCGGTGACTTGGTAGGAGGCGTCCAGTAGAGGGGGTTGCCAAGAGAGCGAAGCTGTTCAAGTGCTGGGTACTGGAGACAAAAAAAAACCCTCTCGGGCACAGTGACCCGAACACCGTGAG
Source organism: Lampetra fluviatilis (assembly GCF_964198595.1). Classification (NCBI taxonomy): domain Eukaryota; kingdom Metazoa; phylum Chordata; class Hyperoartia; order Petromyzontiformes; family Petromyzontidae; genus Lampetra; species Lampetra fluviatilis. Next base: position 7,272,332 of record NC_136289.1, read on the forward strand.
CTCGCTGTGCTGAGAGCGAGCCGCCGTGTGTTCTATCGTGTGGGAGCCTTTAAAACTGTTCTCCCAATGGGTGGGGGGGAGGGGAGCTCGTGTTCTGCCAGCGTGTGCTCATTTAGTACCGAGTCAACCGAGAGGAGAGACTAGGCAAGGTATTGCCGAGTCAAAAACTGTGGCACGCGGTCCGGTCGAGATTACCAATTGGACCCCCCCAGCTCTCCCCCCCCCTCCTCGCTTACAAGGACACAATGGAGTCAAACCGATCATTTGACCAGCATGCACTTCCACACCAGACGCGAAGCAAACCGCCACCTAATTAATTGGTGATGCTGTTGCGTTGGCACTGGTACCCAAGCAGAAATAGAAAGGAGACAAACCTCAACACACAATGGCACTACCGACTGCACTAATGGGGCCCTGGCAATGCCTATATCTGCGGCTACCAGAGTCCAATCAATTGTCCAATGATGCAGAAACTGTTGGGGAAAACTCCACATTTGGGCAAAACTGCATCCAGTGAGAGCAAACGCTCCAAAGTAACAAGCACAAGTGATTAATTGGACGTGGCAGTACGGATAAAGAGGTTTCATAATAATGATGGAATGCTCAATCCATGTAATGCAATTGCATATCCTTAAACACAATGGATTATAAACACAGCGCTGGCGGCGAGGGTAATGTTGCGACGAGCACACGGATTCCTTCCTGCGTCGGAATTATTCTGCAGGGAAAAGGGTCTCGCCAATGCGCGGCGATACGTGAAGCCTTGATATACACACGTAGCCCCTTGGCTGCATGCGCACTGCGTGTACGCATCTTACTGAGTTATTAACAGCATGGGCGCACGTGCGTGAACGTTCAAAGGGGAGTCATATTAAGATCTATCTCTGGAATTCAAAGGTTTACCAGAAGGGACAGCTGATACCCAAACCAGGAAACCTTGAATTTACATTCGCTGCATTTTCTTAAGGAAGGCTGCTGGATGCCAGAAAAGGTCGCGTTGATATTCAGAAACATAAACAAACCCGGAATTCAGAATTCCTAAACAGTGCAGGGAGGTGATCTGACCTAGTGGTCGCGCATTCGCCGCGTGTTGCCTTTGTTGACGGTTCGAAACCACCGGCCGCCCTGATTAATATTGCGGCGTGAACGTTCAAGATCCCGTGACATCATTCGCAAGAGTAGGCCATTGCGTGCCATCGTCATGGTCCAAATTGGCCACGTTTGACAAAAAATACTCAATTTCAAATATAGGTAGAAAATAAATCATTGCCTCCGACTCCAAAAAAGCTTGGCAGGATCCATATTATTGGTTCTTTCGGTAAAGTCACGTAAAATGGAAATAATTAAATAATAAAATTTTACATAATAAAATAATTATCACGACGTTTCGGCCACAACGCAAGCTGCCGTCCTTGACAAGGCGCCCTTCCCCCCTTCCAACCCAGATTAAATATACGCTCCAAGCGTGGTGCTGTTTCATTCAGACGCTGTCTCCCCGACAGACCTGATCTTCACCTGAGGACGGCTGCTTGCGTTGTGGCCGAAACGTCGTGAGAATTATTTTATTATGTTTTATTTTATTATTTTATTATTTCCATTCTACGTGACTTTACCGAAAGAACCAAGAATATGAATCCCTGCAGTCACGAAAGCTTTAAATCGAAACTTGGCAGGATCATTTTGAACAAGAGTCGTGAGACTTGGTGAGGCTTTCCGAGGTAGACAAGTGGAGTGATATCAGAGATACAACCAGTGCGCATCTGATATCATCGTGAGAAAATGTGGAATTGAAATCTCTGGTCGCTTTTTTCTAAAGAATTCGTGATTTATAGCTGAACTTTCACTGCGGTTCCACATACATAGCACACGCATCGCAGAAGAAACCGCAACCACAGCAGCTCATGGAGCAATCAGCTATCGGGTAACGACACAGGCAGATGGGTAATTATGAGGCGAGTAATAATTTACCTCCCTGCAAGTTGAACATTATTGATTCATGGTTCAATAATCAATTCTCGTTTCTCTCGCTTCGACTGTCTGTACTGTTTGTCTCGCCTACACTGCCATGATTATAGTCTCCGTGTTTGTCTGTTATATTCATATACTGTCTTGCTTCTCGGTCACCTGTACAATTTGTGTTGTTTGTCTCGTCTCATTCATTCTGCCCTTTAGCCCCAAATTAATATTAATTAATCGAATTAAAAAAATACTGCAATCCACTCTCAAACGCATCATCCAATCGCATGCACTCCAAGCGTACGAGTCAATGTCAATCGATTCATTGCAAGTTGCCCAGTACGTATTGCCCAATTCCAGAGGCCACTCTCGGAGTGGAAGGCTCCTTATCCTTCGTATGTATATACTGTATGTATGACTTCTTTCGCACCGTACGTAGCCAACCATGCTAATCGGAGGTGCGGAGACAGGACAACAAACTAAACACAAAAAGCAGTTCTAAAGAAATGAGTGTTCAATCGGGAGGATTTAAAAGCGCGTAGATCCAGTGGCTTCCTAATATCGGAAGGAAGAGCGTTCCAGACGGCCGCAGAAGCGCATCTGAAAGCGCCGCAATGATGCTGACGTAGAGCAACGGCTATACTTTTAAATTGAGGAGTTTTGAGCCAGAAAATGATGCTGACCGCACGTAACACGCCAGCGGCCACTGCAGCTGCCACTGTAGAGGCCACAAATACACGGGAGATGTACTCATCCCTTTGCCCACAACAAGCAGTACTGTTAACAGGCTCATGGCCAACATTCCTCCGTGTGTGTGAGCTGTGGCGGCAAGGGGATTCGCCGCTGTGTCATACACGGCGTCTGACTCACGCGGATCTCAATGCACCACCGCAGCATGCAGACTCATCCCCCTTCTCGTGGTTCCCCCTATTTAATAAACAACATCCTCATTGAGAAGGGCAAACTTTTACACCGAGTTAAGCCCTCGTGTGTGTATAGATACAGCTGACCTAAACATAACAGAGCGGGGATGATAATCTCCCAAATATTCTGGTTTGGCCGGAACAGTTCCGGGTTCACAAAGGCTGTGCAAGCGTCCCGAAACGTTTGCAAAAATGCAGATTATTGTCCTCATTAAAAAAAGTTCTGGGCTTGAGTTTGACCCACGATACGGGAAGAGGACAGGGCTATACCCGAGCACTGCATGCAGGCAGAGGCGTAGGTGGTGTCAACGTTGGAAAGAGTGAGGCTTACTCTCGGTGTGAGCAGGGGTAGGTGGTGATCGAGTGGAGTGGCGATATAAAACGTGGACACAGCTCGTGAGTGAGTTGGGCTACCTGCTCACCAGGTGTCCCTGCTTGAGCCTCCCAGACACGTGGTGGTCTCGCGCAGCGTGCCACGCGCACGCCAATCAAGGCAACGCCTCCCCGCACCGCACGACTAGGAAGTCGCTTGCCTTGCCATTTCATAACAGCGGGGCAACGTGCGGTTTCATGAGCGCTACACTCGCGCCATCAGAGAGGCTCTGTCAACACGAAGCGTGGTCCTGTGACATTGGTGGTGGTGGGGTGGGGGAGGGGACTAGAGTAATCTTGTGCGTGTAAAAATACAGCGCACCAATGAGTCATTGTTCCACGACGGTTCCCCAAACACGGACTATCAGTCGGGGGGTGGGGGGGAGAAGAGTTGCACAGTGATTAGCGCACTGGGCTATGAACCCAGTGACCCGAGTTCGATTCCTGGCCAAAGATAAAATCAGTGGACAGGGAGATGTGAACCGGTCCTGCTTGTCCCCCCCCCCCGCCCCCCCCCCCCGGCACATTTCAATAACCGGCACTGACCAGCGTGGTGAAGTATGGTCAAGCAACGGCCATAATTGAGGCAGTGCCGAGAGGCTTTTATTCTGAAGTGGATTGACAAAGGGCTGCCGTACTGTGTTGTGATTCATTTTGCAGGATGGGATCGTTGTAACACTCGAGCCTCATAGGCAACAAGTCTTCAACTATAAAACTAGTTTTATTTTACCAGTTAAGGCCCACTTGGCAATATAGCTGTAACAGAAGCGACCTGGCCACAAATGATAGCTCAACGAAGTGGCCTATCTTGTGGAAATGCATAGCAGCCAAAAGCAGCCAAATACTCTAAACGAATGTTTCTAAATGGAGGGGAAAACCAGAGGACCCGGAGACAAATCCACACGATCACGGGGAGAACAAAAATTCAGGCGCCAGGGTCGGGATAGAGCCCACGACCTCCTGTATACCATCTCGCCACCGTGGCGAGTTTGAATGTTCTTCCCCTGTTCTGCATGGGTTTCCTAGGGTTCTCCTAGTAAATAATTAACCCGTAAAAACAAAGTTTTTCACTATAAATCCTTTATATGCGTGGCATCGGTTTTATTTTATTATTAATTTCTGTTTTTCTTGAGTAAGAGTTTCATTTTTATCATATTGGTATTTTAAATTAAATGTGAAAAAAAAATTCCTAAAAAGTGGAAAATAAATTGTCACGCACGAGTCTGTGTGCAAAATGTCAGCTCGATTGGATCACGGGAAGTGGGTTAAAAAACGACCGAAAGATTATCACGGTCGTAAGCGCGCAAGCAAGCAAGTGAACTTAATAAAGGATTTTAAAAAGGTAACTGGTCTTGGCCAAACATCCCACTGATGAAACATTCGCTGTAAATTAATTATTCAATTGGCATGGCAGCAACATCGCCCCCTACTGCCAAAAATAAAACTAGGCATGACCCCTCCTGAAAAAAAGACGAGACCAATTTACGCTTTTCTGGGTAATTAAGCAAAAACAATTATAGAGGGTATGTCACGTGACAATCATATTCACCAAATTACCTGCGGAGGTTTAACTTTTAGAGGGGGGGCTCTGTGCAAGCGCTGGTTGCTGATGTGTAAACATGGCACCGAGTAATGTACCTGTACATGAACTCCTCTACTTACAAACGAGTTAGGTTCCAGAGGTCTGTTCGTAAGTCGATTTGTTCGTAAGTACAACTTTACTTCTGTCGATTCCAAACATGTTGTACAGCATGTACACTAAAGACGGGGAATGGCTTTAAAAGTTGTACAATCTCCTGCAGATGTAGATGCCACTGGTTCTTAATGTTCTGTAGATGTAGATGCCAATGGTTCTTCACGTTCTGCAGATGTAGATGGCATTACCGCCATCTATTGCGCATTGGTTGAGCATAACGATTCTCGGTCCGAACGGGAAACTGGACATATGCACAGGTTTGTTCGTATCTCTGAAAGTTCGTAAGTCAAATGTTTGTAGTTAGAGGAGTCCCTGTAGAGTAAATATACCAATTAATATTTACCTTGCAGATGCAATGCCACTGGTGCAAAGCAGTGCCAATTGTGCCAGTGGCCAAACGCTGGCTTGAATATAAATTAAACAAAATAACTGAAATGAATTTCTTCTTTTTTTTACCCCCTGTTTAACAGGCTACATAGGATTTTTATTTAAATGCAACAAAATTAATTACATTTTCAAACCATTTTGTATTCAGTGCACACAAGCCAATTCAGCATCAAAACACCGAGCATTTCTCGGGCATTAACAACGCGGGGGTCGAAATAATGTCTCCCGTGGTATTAAATGCAGTTATTTAAAGAGTATTTTATGCACGAGAGCCAACGGTTTTGAATGTCAGCTGGACTTTGGCATTTTGGCTTCTCAGCCACTTGTCCTGTGCTCTCTCCCGTGCCGCGTGGCAGGGCAGCCGTGTAAAATGACATCGCCACCGCACTAGTGACACATGCACAACGATTCTGGTACGGTCTTCACAATGCATCGCCGCTGCACGTCGCGCTTAAGACTTTCTGCAGGCAGAGCTGTCAAGTGCAGAGTGGCGGGCCGGTCTGTGGTTTAGAATCGCTTCCGCTCAACACACACTTTGAATGTTATCCGCCGGAGATTACCATAATCCCCTAAAAAAAACTTAAACCCGCCGCTCTCCAACTAATGTGCAAATTGGCAATTAAGCGCTGGGGTATAGGGAGAGTCCATTGGCTAAAGCGCAGCGAAGCTACTGTATGTCAGTGTCCTATCATTCGGGGCTGTAAACACCGGAAATCAAGCTTCAAGCAGCGATTGCGCCCTGTGGACACAATGGGGACCTGGGAAAACATTCAATCGGATTTTTTTGAAACACTGTAAGGCGAAAACGCCGACTGTCCTCACCCGCCAAGCGTAGACGCATCATCGTCCGGCTGCGCCCGTGTGCGAGTAGCGTTACGATGTGCCCGGGCAACACCTCTCAACGTTAACATTTATGGCATGTCTTTGGTACGGGGGGGGGGAATCTGAACGTGTAGTGTATTAAAACGTCGTGTGTCCTCTTGCCTTTGTGTTTATGTATTTGTGCATTTCTTTTGGATGATTTTGTCGTCTCTTCATTTTTCCTCTGTGGCTCGTCTTTGTCTGGTTCGAATCTTGCACCGAGGGATATTTCAGTGGAACGCCATGAAAACACACCATCTGGCTTAGAATGTGTGGTCCTGGCAATGTCGGGGTTGCATATGCGATCAAAGATGTTCAAAGATAATATTGCCGTGGCATGTTCACAGTGCTCCATACACGAAATAAAGCAGCAATGTTCACAGATGTGTGGACAGCAAGTGGAAATGGTGCCATTGGCTACATTTTAGCGCAGAAGAAGTGGCATTTGAGAAAACAAACTGCCGTGAAGAAAGGGGGCTTGAGGGGGCTTGTTTAAATTGTAACCATTGAGATGGCTGCGTTGACTCAGGGGCAGGAGTACGGAGCCAGCACTGCTAAGATTCTGGGTTTGAACCCGGGCTGCTTCCCGTGATTACAACAATATTATAATAAGAATGTCCTTTATTAATCCAGATAAACTTGGACAAGGAAAAGGAATTGATGGCCACAGCATGGTCCCGAAAGACTATAGATAAAAAAAAAGTTAAATTTAGGTTTGCAATCAATCTGGCAAAAATACCATGACCGATCTTGTTTTTTTTTGGGGGGGGGGGTGAAGATTTGACTGCTGTGCAGCAAATATACAAGGGAGTGTGGGAAAGTGCAGTGTTCCCAATGTGGTAAAGGAGGTCACACGTTAAGCGATCTCAGAGGTACGCTACTGGAGTTCTGCGATACAACTCTTTGCAGACCGTCCTCTTCGGACAAAGTGAAGCACTTGAGATTCCGATTGAAAATGTTTTCATCTCATGACATGAAGCCGAATCATCATCGTCACCACCAGCCATCAACAAATGCTGGATGAGTCCTCATCCTTAATTAACAGTCCTATCGTGCCACATCATCGCTTTGTCTGCACGGTGGTCATCCCCTTGAGCGTGTTCCCTCCTTTGCCTGATTTTACATCAAAGTCACGTCCGTATGCCATCATCGCTGACGCGTCCTGTCCAAGCCAAGTGACCTTTCTCAAAGGGCAATGTTTCTAATTTACATTGGTTCCCTGATCCACGTGTTCATCTTTTTGACTGTGTAATTCCCAGCATGCCCGTGCTTCTTTGCACACCTCACAGCTTTTTGTCCGTGTTCTTCTTCGAGTCAATGTTTTCAATCCACATGTCAAGGCAGGTACAGTCTGCACCGACTGAACCCGTCCCTTCTTTTGGCAAATTTCTACGTCGCTTATCGTCCACGGGTTAAAAGCGTGTATATAAGCACTCTCTCGTCATGCTTGCACTTGATGTGGTGTAATGGTTAACACACTCACTGGACTTTCAATCCACGTGTTGCTGGTTAAATTCCCCCCTCGAGGCAGTTGAAACAACGGGACAGGCCTCTTAAATGCCCCCCCCCCCTGTTCCCCAAGTGGTGTAAATGGGTTCACCACGACAGAGCGTGTGTGGTGGGTTAATATGCAGGCACTCCCATCTCTTACAAAATGTTTTGTCACTGTGGAATAGCAGGACAAAATATTCTGTAGAGGGGGCTCTCTAGAGCTCCCTCTAGTGGAGGCCCTTTTGCCAGCAGTTGAGTGAGCGAGCTATTGCAGAGCTGCACCTTTATCCATGATCCGAGACTGGACCTTGAGCCGTACACAAAGTTGAGTAAATTCTGAAAACCAAACAAAACTGCCCAAGAAAACAACGTAGAGCCACGTGTCACCCCCAACGCTTGTGCCCACGGCACAGATCAGCAATTAAGGCGAGCTAAGCACACCCCTTCAGCGAATTCCACATCCCAGGAACACAGGTGACGAACGGTGGGAAGTGACCGCCTGCGGATCAGCAGTATGACTGGATGCCCTTTAATGACCACTCCCCGTCAACAGCATTGCGTGTATTTGTTTTTCTCATCGGCGTGTGGGAACGCGTCCTGGTTGGCCAAGGTTGTCATGCGCGATGATACATTGCGGTGTCACTGCAGTGAGCCCGCGTTGGGTATGAGCGGCACACTCTTCGTCATCGGATGTCAGGAATTAAATCCGAAGCTTGATGTGGGAAGGTGCAGCATGATAAGGGCTAAGGTCCCCTCTTCCTGTGTAGCCTTGATCGGACTGGTGGGGCAAGTGCTGTTATAGCGAGTGGCACCGGCGCGGCACACGAGGGGATGGGTGGCCAGCCCCACGTCCGGTCGCATTTGTCTCCCGAGTGGCGATGTTTACACACCGCACACCAGGTACTCATTTGAGGCTGAGTCGACCCAGGACCGGATTAGACAATCGTCACTGGTGTTGGCCGTGAGCGGGAATCAAACTCAGGAGGGCCGGGTTCATAGCGCAGTACGCTAACCGCTACATTACCGCATGTATATATATACACACACAAAGATCCCCCGTATAGCCTTTAACAGGTTGTTGAGACAAGTGCTGTTAGCGAGCACCTATGAAGGCCGCAACGGTATACGAGGGGGTGGGTGGCCAGCACCACGCCTGACCGCCTTTGTCTCCCTAGTGGCGATGTTTACACACCGCACCAGGTACTCATTTGAGGCTGAGTCGACCTAGGGGAGACCCAGGACCGGTTCAGATGATCGTCACTGGGTGTTGGCCGTGAGCGGGAATCGAAACCGTGTCGCCGGGTTCATAGCGCAGCGCGCTAACCGCTACACTACCGCTCCCCCATAGACACATACACAAAGACACATGCACAAACAGACTTAGACACGGGAAAGCCCTGTTGCGTTCAGCCAGCTGTCCAGTCCACACTGCCCATAACAGCTCTCTGCGGTGTTTCTGTGTTTCTCGGTTTCGAAGTTCAAAGGTGATGGAAAAGTTGAGATGGTCTAATCCCGATTGTTCGCGCAGCAGATATTGACAAAGCTGCGCGGCTTCCATTGCCGAGAGCCAAAGCTCTGGACAAGTGCCACGTAAAACAAACATCTGCGATCGGCCTCTCCAGCGCATTCCTCCCCTGTGCCAGGTGTGGCCAGCAGAGGTAGTTGGAGAGTCGATAACAACCAGTGGTGGACTTTTTAGTGGAAATCAATTGGAAAACGTATCGTTTTGCAACGCAGTACAACAACAAGGCTTTTCAGCGTATATCGTGTCATGTGTGGGTGCAAGCGAGCAAGCGACGGTCTGCATGACTTGAGCACAATTGGGCAGGAGTAGAACAACTTAGCTTTACTGCAAATCACGCACAGAGTACGGCTGGATTTCCCAAACTCCAGTCCTCACGATCCACCACCACGCTCCGTGGTTCCACGTTGACCAATTTACTCCTCGCCATTCATATGATAATTAACTCGTTCAACGCTTCGCGCGCCCGATGATGGTTAAACACGTCCCACGTGACGCGCTAAGCAATTCAAGCCGTCTGCATCACGTGGAACCTGTGGGCGCGCACACACGGAACACGAACACGTGCACACCGAGAGCTCAAGCTTAATTTGAATCGGCTCTATTAACGCTGGCAGCATGAATAAGGACATATTTAACAATCATCTGGCGCGTGTAGCGTGCAATGAGTTCATTTGGATTTGAACGAGGAGGCGTAAATTGGTAAACGCGGAGACGGAGCGCGTTGTGGTGGATCGTGAGTCCTGGAGTTTGGGAAACCCCTGGTGTACGGCACATCAGCGCCATCGTGATCGCACTGACTAACATAGCTACTAATTAATCAATTAACTTTACTCCGAGGAGCAATACTCCATTAACGATGGGGTAGTCCGGTTTTACGATACGAAGCATTAGGGGGGGGGGATGACAATCACGCACCACACGTGTGTCCTGGGATGATGACAATCGTCAACACCTGCCAAGGGGAATCTGAAGGAGCGCCCTCCGGGGTTTTCTCCGCCCCCAAAATTAATGGAGCTCCAAAAGAGCCACCCCCCCCCACCCCCATCTTTCCCCAGAGCACGTGGCGCGTTCACTTTGTGCGAGCATTGTTCGGGTGACAAAGCCGTGCCCGCCAGGGCCCGCTTTGTCGCCCACTTGAACAATGCAACTGAATGGCAGCGGACACGTCACGGGGCAGGCAGAGAGGCAGCCCAGACAAGAGTGACAGTTAAGGGCGATAGCGAGGCCACGATGATGATGATAACGCAACCGCCACTCTCGACTGCGCGCGCCATTCCTTGTTTTGAGCACAAAAGGCAATCCGCGGCAGTGTGTGTGTGTGATTGACAGGCGGCGAGGCAGACGGACGCCCGATGGTAGCTTGGCTCGCAGCACGCGCGGAGACCTCGTCACGCGGGCTGCTCGAAACAAATGGAAGGACACGCGCGCGCACAACCCCCATGTTACAGTTGGGTAAAATAATAAAGACCCTAACCCCCCCCCTCCTCCTCCATCATCAAAGATCTCTCATTCAATGCTCACAGAGACCGCTGAGCTATGTTCCAGATACGTGTTGGCACGACCGCGCGTTCCTTTAAATTGTCCAATTGTTTTATGTTAAAGTAATTTTGCCGAGCACGTGTTCAGGGCAGCCCGCGTCACAAGAGAACGTGGCGGTTTGGCGCGCATGACACTTGTCGACGCCTCAACTATTGACAACACCGCCGTCACTGCTGCTGCTGCAGCATGTACGAGCTGTATGCCGATTTGACCTATAAGAAGCCCAAACACGCAGTCATTACGTATGTGAAACAGTTTGTGTGTGTGTGTGAGCGGTAATGGTTAGCGCGCTGCGCTATGAACCCGCGACCCGAGTTCGATTCCCGCTCACGGCCAACACCGGTGACGATTATCTGAACCGGTCCTGGGCCTCCCCTAGGTTGACTCGGCCTCAAATGAGTATCCGGTGCGGTGTGTAAACATCGCCACTCGGGAGATATAGGTGCTCGCTAACAGCACTTGCCCCAAGCGCATGCAAGGCTATAGGGGAATCTTTTTCTTTGTTTTGTTGTATGCGCGCTAATAGACCACGAGTGAATAACGCGTGTTCGCAATGTGATGGGGGCCCTAAGAGTTAGCACGGCGGCAAGAAGTGTCCATCCCAACCAACCCCACCCCGCCGTCCATGGGCTCGCAACACTCTGGCGTGCGTGGATGTGCCCGCGGATGCCCGAAACGTGATGTTTGCGTTCCTGTGGAAGGCCCCGCGACCAACTCCCACCCACATCCGAGGTGGGGTAGTGAGAGAGCTACAGTATCGGAAACAAAAAAAAGCAAAACCGAACCCCGAGTGAACTCACCCAGAGCGACGCAGAGGAATTAAACAAAAAAAACACAAAAAAATGAGAGACTCGATACGATTTGTCACGCGCGCGCGTGTTGGAGGTGGATCGCCGCCGACGAATATCTCCGCAACAGCGTCCGGAATTCCGCAGCCCCTTGCCTCAATCGGAGGGAGTCGTCACCACCACACAATGCTCCCACGGTCTCGCCCACCAACCCAGGCAAGGAGGGAATGGCCCGGTAACAACGGGTCAAGGTGTAGCTTGTGAGTAGGCGGTGGAAGGAGAGTGCAGGACCAACCCCCACGCCCCCATCTCTGTCCGCTCGAGCAAATTCAATTAATTACCCTTCAGCTTGAGCCGCGAGCCTCATTAAGTCACTTTGCTCAGTTGCTGCACTCAGCCATGCCCAACAGGTCACGTGCACTCATTTCATTATCCTTTTGCTATTTCAAGCATCCACGTGTTCGTGATTGTGTTACTTTAATCTGTTTTAATACGCACACACACGCGCACGGTTTTTACTGGTGGTGTAACTATTCACCCCGTCCCCCCCCCCAAGCCCGTACCCGAACCCCTCAACTTAAGCAATAACTATAAATTGTCGCGAGCTGATTAAAGCATCGATGATTTTTTTGCACAGTGGTGAATGTATGTTGAACTTCTTTTGCACCGTACGTAGCCAACCGTGCTTATCGGAGGTGGCTGTGGCGGCTCCGGGTGGTTGTAGGTGTCACGTGACTCCATTACATGCAGCATATGCAAATAAAAAATTACTCGATTCTATCACATACACACACCATTCGTGGCATTTATCCACATCGTACAAATATCCATCGATACATTGATGCATCGTTTCATCGCCAGTATTAACAGTATATACACATTAAATTTCGATTTAAAGCGTTCGTGACTGCAGAGATTCATCTTCTTGGTTTTTTCGGTAAAGTCACGTAGAAGGGAAGTAATAAAATAATAAAAATGAAACATAATAAAATGAAACAATTCTCACGACGTTTCGGCCACAACGCAAGCAGCCGTCCTCATTTTATGTACTGTGTTGAATCGGACACAGTACATAAAATCCGTGATCTGGTACCGTCTGTAAAAGATGTGGTTCCAGACATACAGCACCCTGGTGTCTACAAACTAAGTTGCCTCTGTGGTAGCAGTTACATTGGACAAACCAAACGACATGTCTCGGACCGCATCCGTGAACATAAAGCTGACCTGAAACACGGTAGGACAAACACCTCAGCCGTGGCAGATCACTGTTACAACTCAGTGGGCTCACATGACATTGACTTCTCCAAGACAGAGGTTCTCTGCAAGCCACCTGGCTATCATGAGAGATTCGTTCATGAGGCGATCCACATATACAAACACAGAGACAATTTTAATCGAGAAGATGGATTCTGGCTTAGCAATCATTGGAAGGACGTAATAAACCATTTTGATACACATTAGGGTAGGTATAATAATACATAGTGTTATGTTGAAATGTGGTTTATTGCAATACAGTATATAATTTAATGTTGGGTTTATCTATGGCAGTATATAGTACGGTATATGCTCGGTTGATGTAAGAGAATAAAGTTTAGATGGAAGCATATTATATAACTTTTACGACGTAGAATTGTAATGTATTACTTGCTGTTAGTAACTCAGCTTATTGTAGAGTATAGTAAGTATACTGATGGTGCTATGCAGTTTATATTTTAGTTTTTTGTATGTAGTTTATACTTTAGTTTTCTACGGTGTTGTTTAGTAACTGCAGCTACATATCATTGGCATTCCTTTCCTTTGTTAATGCTAATCCCTGCACCCCCCCTTGGTGCTCTTGATCCTGCATAGTGCGTGGGCATGGTATGACTTTGAAGCCCCCCCGCCCCCTGCGCATTTCCCATGTATATGCTAAATTCCTCTTGATATGCACATTCTTTTTGTTAAGGCGCTCTTCTCCCACCCCCAACCCAGCTTATATGTAAGCTCCTAGCTTGGATTGTCTCATTCTTCACCTGAGGACGGCTGCTTGCGTTGTGGCCGAAACGTCGTGAGAATTGTTTCATTTTATTATGTTTTATTTTTATTATTTTATTACTTCCCTTCTACGTGACTTTACCGAAAAAACCAAGAAGGAGTATATACACACACGTACATATCACGAGGAAGAACTTTTCTTCAGAGCGATAAAGGCATCTGAGGACACCTCCCTCCATGATAAAACCAAACATGATCTCAGCTTTGCAGGTTACTCTCGCCCAAAGGCGGCGGTTGCTGAGAGCTACTGAGCAAGGTGGATTTATTGTTTTTCACCGATCTAAGCTTTTTCTCAATCCTCAGCTCTTTGCATGACCGACTGCATTGCTGTGCCAGAAACAGGCCATATGGAATGTAATTAAGCATGCCTCCTAATGGGCAGATTGTGTTTGAGTTAAAAAGTCAGGGCACTTAAGACCACGGAGGAGAAAAATTAGGTTGAAAAACATCTGTTTTGCAAAAAAAAGGCTCTTCGTGGCAATGGAATCAATGAATCCCAACGAGGAAAATTCCTCGGACAGCCAAGGACAATAATGATGCCACAGCAGCCCTTATTCAATTCGTAAAATCTCCAGAAACTATAAGCGTCACGTCGTTTTTGAAGTTCGGTTGCCGCGAGGAAAGTGAAGCCTGCTGGCACGCCACGGCTCAAGAAAGGTGCACAATTAATAACAGAACGGAGACCAACGCACAAATGCGAAACAGCCCCGCGGCCTCGTGGAAGATTCCTCTGGCCTCGGAGCCGTGCGCTACCCAGCCCGAGAGCTTGCACAGTGATAACACTGGTCAACAAAAAAAAACATTTTTTCTGGCCTGAACTTTTGCAGCTGTTTTAGACTAATTTCAGGGTTCTTAGGTTTTTTCGGTAAAGTCACGTAGGTAAAAAAAAAAATTAATAAAAGTACTTGATTACAGCAAGCGTGCTGTGACGGTTCCACCTGAAGACGGAAGCTTGTGTTGTCTCCGAAACGTCGTGATTTTTATTTTTTATTTTATTTTGATTTAACTTTTATTAATTTTGATTTTTTACCTACGTGATTTTACCGAAAAAACCTAGGAATATGAATACATGCAGTCACGAAAGCTTTAAATCTAGAATTAATTTCAGGGTGCCGATTCCAAATCTGATCTCAGATTTGCTCTATCACATCTCATTTTTATGCTATCGGCATACCCCATTTTCATTGATTTTACCCGAAGTTAACTCTGTTACTTATGATTGCAAGTTGTTGCGAGTCAGCGATTGCTTTAGTGTTAAAATATGGTGCTGTATTTTTAGGATAGTGTGTTTATAATATCATTTTATGTAGATATCCACATTTATTTAATATTTTTTTCTGCAGTTTTTATTGAAAATGCAATATTTGATATCTCAAAAACCTGATGTGATAGACAAAAACTGATGCCAGACTTGGAATCAGCACCCCAAAATTACCTTAAACCCGTTGGAATACTTTATGCCAGAAAAAGTGTGTTGACCAGTGTAATTCTACTCCGTCGCAGACGCGACCCGCCGTTCTTCCCTCGGCTAAATCAGCACCACGTGTCGGAGTGCCTGTTCAGGACGCCTGCAGTTTTCATGAAAGTCGAAGCGCGGATAGAGAGACCGGGCCCCCCCCCCCCTCTCGTGCATCTGTATTTTCGTTAGATATTCTGCCAACTGGCACAGCGCGGGCATTTTTCTCCCCCCCCCACCACCACTCCGTGCTGCAGCAAACATGTGCGGAAGCAAAGTCCTTTCATCTCATGTAGGTGGACATGAAACCTATTCGGCATAATGGTTCCCACCTTAAGCGCTAACGCCCACCACTTGACAAGGCTTTACATGCGGTTATTCCGCTGTGGCTTCAGAAGTCCCCCTGTCTCAAAGCTGTCACGGACACTGGGTTGATCTCTGTTCCTTAATCCTCACTTCAGGTCAACCAGGGCTGCCAAGTGAGTCAACGAGAAACACCCGGCCCCGGAAAGCAGGTGAAACGACAACACGCGTACCTCGGGTAAACATCGCCGAGGGACAACATTTGCTTTGGGGAAATTAAGCCAACCAAACGGCCGGACATTTCATTTCACACTTGCTCACCCGCAAAAATGTGGGGGGTCCACCGATAACACGCCAACGTACAGAGAGAGTTCAGCGGCTACCGAAAGAGTGGAACGTGCCCCCCCAAAGCATTCGCTGAAAATTGCCGGCAACATCCAAAGGCATAGAGGATGGGTGGCGAGGGCCCTGATGCATGGAATAAAACAGGAGCCCCCATCCAATTCCGCCGCCAACCCCCACCGCCCCTCTTCGTAGCCTGGCTCCTTGTCTTCTCTGGCCCCTGAGCTGCGGTGCAGAGCTTCCACTTGCACACTCAATAGCTATGCCACTGGCAATATCCATGTTTCTGCAACGATTCTGGTTGTTTTTTTGCTCTGTAATAACTTCGCTGGAACTCCGTAGGCTGATTGGAGGTATTTAGGTATTTGGTTCGTTTCGGCGATCCGTGGGCGAGCCAGCAGAACGCCCGCAGAATTGACGCTCCGTGGACATCTGCGAAGTGCAGATTGCTCAGCGGTGCCTCAACAACCACCGCCCCACGCTGCTTTCTTCATCGTCCCACTCGCGTTCTTTCTCCTGACGGCTCCGCACCCGCGAGCCAGAGACAAGACACTCGTGCCAGCATCGTGCGCTGTGAGCGCTTAACGATGGGAGGGGAACAAAAAAAATCTGCTCACGGCTCAAAGCCAAGCACGAACCGGTATTGCTGTACGAAGGAACACAGCAACGATCAGATGTGTTTGTTAATACTGCTAACAACAACAAATAAATGGGAATAAGCCGAATTTTGAAATATGATGGCGTGCATATACAATCACGATCTGAAGTTGTTTGTTTGCCCTTGTGAAAGTCTCAATGTTCCAGGTGGGCGTTACTTTGGCACTTGCGGTCAATTTCCGTGAGTGTTTTTGCACGTGGGCAGAAACCAGAGTGCCTGGAGAGCCTCCCATGCATACAGAGCTGAAACGTTCCAATCCCACACAGAGATTGGTCAGGACCCACTTGCTGTACTGCAACGTACTTAATTGCAAGGCCTGCGGGCCACTTGCGGTCCCTGGTGGCCTTTAATGCGGCCCTGACGTGCGGCCCCCGACAATACAAATATATGAAAATGTCCCCATCGTGGTGTCAAACCCCAATGGTTTCAAATGCGTGGCGGCCCTCACACTGATGATGTCTTATTGGCGAAAGTGGGCCCCCTCTGAAAATTAGTGAAAGACACCGCTGTACTGCGTCATGTAAGCACCTTATTGACCTGTAGGTGGGCGGCTCAAGCATCCACCAGCTCGATCTTACACACAGCTCTGCTTCCAAGTCACTGGTTCTAAGTTGTGCACCACCTCCATCAGTTGAGACGTGCCCTAGCGGTAGGTCCATTCGGTGTTTGTTGCAGGGGTTCATGGTTCGAATCCAGCGGCCGCCCTGGTTATTAATGCAGGCGTATGAACCAAAAACACACGTGCCGTCTGCAGCACAGAAGACGTCAAATATCCCGTGAAATCAATCGCAAAAGTAGACCATCGAGTGCCGGCATTATGGTCCCAATTTGCCAAATTTGAAAAAATAAATCCCCTCAAATTACTCAATTGGAAAATATTTGGCAAACCCCCCCCACCCCTACTGCAAAAAAACTTGGCAGGACCCTCCTTTAAAAAAACAGTCATGAGACTCAGTAAGGCTTTCCATGGTAAACAAGTGTGATCATAACATTAGAAATATGGTCAACACAGATTCGTGAATTTGCTTCTTCAGGTTGTTGGGCTAAATCTAACACGGATCTGCAAACGCGATTCCAAACAGAAAACTATTCTACACCTAGCAGGCAGGTGCAGTTTTGCAGCGTTATTTAATTCATGGCAATGACATGTCTGACAGCAAGCACATGGGACAGGGAATGGACAATGCAGATGTAAAACGGTGCCCCACGGTGTTTAAGTAGCCAGTAAATGGAGTTAACAGAGGACATCCCAGAAGTAATGTCTCCTGTTTCTTATTTCTCAATAACTTACTATGGAAATGACACGACATTTTAGATATGCATTCATGGGAATGCTGTGAATTTCAACCGAAATATCTATCCTCGTATCGTTTAACATGCACATAGAGTATTATGGAACTCGGCCCAGCATTAATATCACAGTTAAAGGATTCCATACAACTTCTTGGTTCTTTCGGTAAAGTCACGTAGAATAGAAATAATAAAATAATAAAAATAACATCATTATATAATAATATACTTTTTTTCCATTCTACGTGACTTTACCAAAAGAACCAAGAAGATGAATCCCTGCAGTCACGAAAGCTTTAAATCGAGATTCCATACAAGTTCAATTTGGCATTCTACTGCATCTAACTGCAGCTGCATCTCAACATGCTGCGTTAACGTCCCGTCGCAAGTTACAAACAACAGCGTCATCTTCATAATGTTGTCCACGTAGGCCATACTTCAAATGGCTGAACGGGTGAGAATCTGAGGTTGCTGGATCTGGACTGTGTGGTGGATGGAGCAGCATAGTCTACTGGTACTAAACAATGGCTTCTGATGTTTTCAACCTTGTCTGGCCTGGCAATGTCACATTAGAGAAAGGCTGCTTCCCATCTGACAAATGTCCTTGAAATTTACAACATTGTCATGCAGTAATATCTAAAGTGTTCTTCTATAAGTTCGTTAAAAATGGACTGTGGACAAAGCGAGAGGCATTACTTTTGCAGATTCCCTCGCAGCTCTGAGTGGAAGTCGTGCAACTTTAATTTCACTTTTTGGCCATCACTGTGAGAAGCTACGCATTTGGCAATGCTTAAGTAGAATTTTTTTTTTATTACAGTTTTCATTTTGTATACAGTAACTGTTTATACAGATCTCCTTGGCGAGTCAAAAAATGTTTAAATACGTGGAGCCTAAAACTTGGACGTGGCCATCCAATTGCTCTGTGAATGTTGGACAACCGAGTGCGGGTCTGGAGTGGACCAGTTCACCGTGCTACCCCCACCGCCTTTGAGCCAGGAATGGCTTTTGTTTAATTTGTTTTGCAATCGAAGGCTCCAAGTGGGGCCCAAACCAACCCTGCATTTTAAAAAATCCATCATCAGCACTGCAAGGCATCGTGACTGAAACTCTTAAAGAGCAGAGGCCCTTAGAAACCCCTCATTAGTGTATCACTGTATGCATTTTTCTGCGTGCCTTTTGTCATCCCACCGCTGGATTAAGGCCTGCCCACGCTTTTTGCGAGTCGTGAAGGATTATTGACCGTGCTTTGCCACGCTGGTCGGTGCGTGTTCGTGAATGCGAGGGGTGCAAATGTGAGCACACAGAAGTACAGTACAGCCTGTTGCACCATGCCCATCCGAGCACCCTCTAGGCTCTAACCTGTTTATCTTCCGAGACCTGACGAGATCAGGCACATTCTAGGTGCTTTGGTCACAGTCATGCATTTATAAATGAAATACAAATTTTCCACAAAGACAAAGATCCCCCATATAGCCTCCACAGACTGTTGGGGCAAGTGCTGTTAGCGAGCGCATGTGAAGGCCGGCACGGCGCACGAGGGTATCGGTGGCCAGCACCACGCCCGGCCACTTTTGTCTCCCTAGTGGTGATATTTATGCACCGCACCAGGCACTCAGTTGAGGCTGAGTCGACCGAGGGGAGGCCCAGGACCGGTTCAGATAATCGTCGCTGGTGTTGGCCGTGAGCAGCGCAGCGCGCTAACCACTACACTTTCGCTGTGGTCACACACACTTGGCAGCAAAATGTAATGTTTTTAACTTATTTACTGGAGAAACACGTATATACAGTGTAAGTGATTGCACATCATCATCATATATATCACACATAAAAGTAATCAGACGGACCTTAGTGTACATCAACTGAAACACATAAATGCAGAGCTGTGCAGAAAGAGAATGCATTTCAGCCCAACCTTGGCAAGTAAAAATGTGACACTCAGTACAAACAAATCACACGATTTATTAACTACAATTGTCATTTGCTCTGGAACACAATGGCTTGCACTTGTGGACACTGTAACGGGACCCCTCCACGCGTGTCGCTAACGCGGTTTGACAATGAACTCGCAGGTGCTGTGGAGATGGCCCCGGTCAAAGCGCTGGGGGCTGGCACAGCTGAGATCATGGGTGCCCAATATATAAGTGTAGTTTGAGTTGACAGTCTCAGTCCCGGTCACCACCCGAATACGAAGTAAAACCGTCACGTTTAACTTGATTCCGCAACTTAATTTGGTCAAATTCCGGCTATTAGAATTCAACATCGGCGTGACTGTCATGTCACGAGCGTGACTCTCTAATGCAGAGTGGGCAGGGTATTTTCAGCCCTACCGTGTGGAACAGTTGTCACATGCAGGGATCTCAGAGGTATCTCTGCGTGTGGCTCGTTTCTGTGGACTATTTTCTAACCCGAGGGGTTTGCACCGCTCTGCGACGCATCCCAAGTGGAAACTTCGTCGCGTGGCGCGTTGTGACGTGCGGTGCCCGAAGCACAATCCGGATAAAACTGGATGTGAATGACAACAGCGTTTATTGAAACAAAAGGATGTGGGTGCTGGGAGCAGCTGGGGAGATAATATAGCAGAGGTGGAGAGCGAGCTTAAGAGAACCTGAGGCAGGTGCTCTGCCAAGAGCCCCACCACCCAGCCTGACCGGTGCTTTGAAAACGGCATTCACACACGTGTCCCACCGTTGGAAATCACAAAAAAAACTAAAAAAAATCCATCTGATAAAAAAATAACATTTTATCTCAAAGGCCGAATTGACAACTCCCATCTGCCCTTGTTTAAAACCATGTTCTAATCATGAATCTGAGAAGGCATTTGAATGAGTGTTTCTTCCGACGGTTCTCATTATTCCCACCTGGATCTCGACAGGTGTTACTCTCTAAAGCAATGGTTCTTGACCTTTACTGCAGCCTTGCACCCCTTTGCTTCTCAATTGTAAAAAAATGTATAATATTAATAAATAGAAAGGTTTCATGGAACAAAATAGTTGTACTTAAATTTCGATTTAAAGCGTTCGTGACTGCAGGGATTCATATTCATATTCTTGATTCTTTCTCTTCTACGTGACTTTACCGAAAGAACCAAGAATATAGTTGTACTTAATTTGTGTTTCGATGATTTACCTTCTAAAGAAATCTGGCCATGTCTCGCACCCCAAGAAAGGGCATCTCGCACTCCCAGGGGGTGCGTGTACCCCAGGTTAAGAACCACTGCTCTAAACACACAGGTTCCTGTCATTCCTGCTAAAACCAGCAAGCAACCGGGCATGGAGAAATGCCAATTGCAGTATTTAGTCACGAACGCTTCACTGAGTCTCAAGACTCTCTTCAGGAGGGTCCTGCATTGCGGTGTTTGGCGAATACCAATATTTATCACAATAAAACGAATGTTTGACTAATACCCTTATTGAAAACTAATTTCTTTAGAGCTGCTTTTGTTGCTAGTTTTTTGTCGTTCCACGCACCACTAAATTGGCACGGTTGGCTACGTACGGTGCGAAAGAATTTCAACATACATACATTGTGTGCATTGGCTTCGTTTTTGAGGAACTGGAGTTCCTGGAGGGAACCTGGCATGAATAGGAAGGGGGTGGGGGTCACACTCTCCACTCTGATATCTTCCGGCTACACTTCAGCCCCATGACTACAACACCTGGGCAAGCCCTCATGGTCGCCAATCTGACGAGGCCAATGACGTTGGACTACTGCAGTCAGTATTCATATGCCACGATAAAATAATATGTTTTACACATCACACTGGGTAGACATTTTAGGCTGAGCCGACCTAGGGAAGACAGGACCGGTTCAGATAATCGTCATTGGTGTTGGTCCTGAGCAGAAATCGAACTTTGGTCACCGCCAGGTTGAGTGCGCCAATCGCTACGCTACACACGCACGCACGCACGTTCACCCAACCCTTACTCATTTACGGCAGAAACAAGGCACTGGCTTCAGGCTCCCCTTCAAAAGATCCCATCAGTGCGTTGGTGATTCATGCTGAACATTTTCTCATTACGGCTGGCATGCGCTATGTTTAGATGTTGGAAACGATGGGGCCATTTCGGCCGAATAACCACCAGCACGTGCCACAAATCTGCCACATTTGCTGGCCATTTCGGGGTTCAGAAGTAGGATTTAAATATGATATTCTACGGGGAAAATCTAACTGAGAGCTCAAATGTAAAATAAACTGTTGAATTATTGGTTTAAGAGTGGCCATAAGTGAAAGGTATGTGAGACATGCAGATTCCGGATTTTGATAAATGGCAGACTGGGCTTCTTGGCCCAAACGATCGTTTTCTGGTACGGTAACTTTCATTTTTTCGAAGTAAGTAAATAAATAAATCCCACAAGGGTTGGAAAAAAAATGGACTGCGGCAATGCAATCCTGTCTCAGCTAAAAGTCAAAACACGATTCAGTCTACAACACTCGCTTTGCAAATGAGTCTCACCGCTTCATTTCCTCTACTCGCTTCCTGGAGGTGCAGGAGGGGGGGGGCAGGGATAGAAGTTGAGCAAAAAATTCAAGCGTGAATTTTCACATTTTGGTGCGAGTGGGAAAAACTACTTTTTAAACGACAATGCAATCACATTCCCTCGGACGTTATATTTCAGCACGATGTCCGCGCCGTTGTTCTTCGTGGTTACTTAAAGACGCGGGCGTCAGTGCAGAACGACGCGCCGCACACAAACGCGAAAACGCAATCGGAGGGCTAAACGGCGCAGCTGAGAAACTCCACGCAGCAGCATCACTATCGCTTGTTTACAAAGCCACCGGGCAGTACGGCGAGTGTCAGGAACTCTTCCTAAGGAGTGGCAGTGATCTTAACAGCCTTGGTTATTATAAATAACCAAATAAGGTGTTACAACCAGCCAGAGAATCCCACTGCAGGAGTGCAAGAACACCCCAGCTTTTCATTTTCCACACAGCTTCCTCGCAAGAGAAAAATCTGTTTGTTTTTGTATGCCAGTCTGTCCGCTTAGAAGTGGTGCTTATTCGTGAAGATTTATTTGCTATTCTGGGATAACAAATGAGGCGCCAACTTTTAGGCACCCAAGAAGAAACCGCCTACAACCCAAGTCGAAATAAAACGGTCGATTCGTTACCAGCGAGGCAGACTGTCACACTTTTACGCCCCTCTCTTTTGTGTCCGAGCAGAGCACATTACGGCTACCAGATGAATGGCCACACGTACATTATCCAGACTGCAGTCCTAAATTATAAGTCATTTGGACGGTAAGTACTGCCGTTATGCATAAGGGCCCCGAGTAAATTATGACTCTTACAGTTGTGAGTGTGGGGATTGGGTGGGAAGAGAAAAACAACCAACGTGCACTCGAGTCACTACGTTTCTGCTGAGCCCTTTATAGAAAAACACTTTTCTAGAAAATTGGGGGTGGGTGGGGGGGTGTTATTGTATGTGTCACTGGCATTGTCTTTTTTTCAAAAGAGGATCTTTCATCTCAGAGAGCGCACCTGTGTCGAGATCGCTCGCACTCAGTATCTTCACGATCCATCCGATTATTCGCCTCTGCCTACTTCCCCCCCTCTCGTCGCGCTCTGCTCCCCTCGACGCACTCGCTGCTCCAGCAACCGAGGCCAAGTATCAAAACCCCGGGTCCATCTTCAGGTCGCTCAATCACCTGTTGCTGTCCGTATGGTCTGGGGCCACCTTGTTCAGGCCATCCATGGCACCCACTCCCTGGCCCTCTTCACGTGCGGGTTCAAGACCTCCCTCTTTCTCCTCTTTGCCTATGACCGGCTTGCCTCTGTCTATTAAAAATAACATTCAAGCAGTTTCCGCGCGGCATCTTCAGTTGCGGTCACATTTAGACGCTAAGTACAAGCCGCATTGCATTGTCGTTTATTTCACGGGAATGAGTTGAGCAATTACTGAAAATACACACCAGCGTTGTACCTGATTCATTTGAAATTCTAAGGTGCATTTATAAGAACATGGGCAAGTGCACGAGACACGTGGGCCAGAAACATTGCAGGGCTGCCTTTAATTCGACCACTCAGCTGCATCCCACATCGTTCATCCTTGTGCCACCATGACCCCTTCTCCAGGGCAATACGATTCAAATGAATCTCCGTGAAAGCCCAAGCCTGTTTCAAATTCAGCGGAACGGCCCGTCTGATTAAACCACAAATCACATGCAACAAAGAGCACATTAAGTCCTTTGATTTGCAAAATCACTCTTGACATTACAGCCACATAAACAGTGAGCATATCTCTGTATGCAAAAGCGAGGTATGATTTACCAGAAACACAGTGCAAGTTGAAAGTAACTGTTGTTTAAAAAAAAAATTCTGCCACGACAAAACCCAAACAAAAAGGTTATACAACAAATTGTGCTGTGTACAGCAGCGCTGTGAGTCACCGGTTTGAATTGAAACTTTACGGGATTCAAAATTAATCTCGACCTGCGTTCTGCTTTACGTCACCCGGCTTTCCAAAATAGCTCTTGGCACATTCGTGTGCAGCGCCGATCAAGGTCACATTGCTATCTCCCGGAACGCTGTGAGTCACTGCATGGAGCCACCGCTGACCAAAGCCATCCACATCAAGAGCAGTGGCCTCACTTTAACAGACACTTATCTGCCTGTGGAGTAATCTTGAAGAGATAAGCTTTTTTTAAAGAGATTATTACAGATTAAACGTGAAATGGAAGAAACGTACCCATTGTATTCATTCTTTTTTGCTGAGAAAACTTGTGACTGTTACTGGGATGGGTTTATTTTTTTTAAAAAAAGTTTAAACAAAAACATGGATATTTAATTTTAAGAAATTATAAATATGGGAACATAGAGGGGTGAAGTGGGATTGAAGCTTAGCTAGACTTTGAGATTATGACTCATGTGTAGCAATGGAATGAGCATCGCATATAAAGGCAATGATTATATTTATGATGATTTAATTGTTTACCAGCAGAATTGATTAAATCGGGGATCAATGGATTCCTACGTGCAGTAGAGAGACGGTGACAAGGATAGTGCCACATTTATGAGACTGTACAACACTGCGTACTATAATGTAGGGGTTCCATGAAATTTCGCTTGAAAATGTAGGGCATTCTCGGTGTAAAAAGGCTGAGAACCACTCAAGCCTAATATAAGGCTCTACAAATTTTGGTTTAGCGAAAGCCACTTCAATCTACCGTGTTCACACACCGGGTTAGCTCCCCAGTGGACAAAAAAAAGATAAAGAGTCTCATGATCTTAGAAGAAACTTCTACCAGATCGATAGTGGCACAGCAGCGGCAATGATAACGCAATGCAAACTGGCATTAATGCGGCTCTAAACAGAAAGCTGCAGACATTTAGCCAAGTCTGAACACTAATGCAAGGCCCATACATTTATTAATAAGCATTCACGAGCCAAGTGGTCTGGGTTGTATTCGAGCAGCAATGTTTTGAAAATGCCCTTTCTATGCCACAGGTCTGAGTGCCACTGTGCGGTGAGCTGCTGAAATCTATTGTGTCTGCTCTCCTTTAAAAACTACAACCGTAAGCTAACACCAACGGCCAGGCAAGGAGCAAGCCGTGGGCAGTCAATGTTTGCAATAAAAACAAATTCAGCATTTAAGGACATTACCTACAGCACTAATATGTACGTGACCAAGCCAGAACCACAAAATTAAAAACGTAATTGTCATTTTGTCAAAATTATCCTCATAGTACACATGGGGGGGGGGGGTATCAATTTTAATTGCATTACCTCTCGTTTTCGAAAATCTATCTTATTTATGGAATAAATCAATTGTATGACACACACAAATTAAAGAACTATCGCCATCCCAGCGCGGATGAAAAGGTCATCTTGTCTGAGTGCGTCTGACACCGTCGTATTCTACGAGCATGTCTCTGTTATGCAGGAAGGTGGAAACATTGTTTATATCTGAATTACAGCGGTAAATGCTTGACACGCTTTACTCATGTACGAACCTGGATCGACCCGGCTTAGCTTCTGAGATCTGATGAGGCCCTTTGCATTGAAGGTGATTTGGTCTTTTGATGTTTTTCTCAAAAACATTTTTCCAATATTACTCTTCATAAAACTACAATACCATACAAGCATTGTTCCTACACAGTACATGCAATTTATTGCTACTCTGTAAGCAAGCGTACATTTTATAATGACTCAAACCAAACATTGCTCAATGCTTACAAAGGTAACATTTGTCAACATAGACAAATTCGTTTCCGAAAACCGTAACCGCTTTGTGACTCATTTTCCTTCAGGCCATATAACCCATCAGCAACTGTGGATTTGAAATAAATAAATAAATAGACCGGAAAAAACAAAAACACAGGACATAATTATATATTAATGTTTAGCCAGTATCCAACAACTCACGTAGACAAACACCCAACATCCTCTTTGCCAGAAGGCACACTCAGGAAATAAGGTAGGGTGGGTCGTGTTCCACAGCTCATAAACTGTTTTGTTTGAGGATGTCTTCTGCCGGGCAGCGATCTGGTCGGCTGAATCGTGAGATTGAAATGGCTACTGCTGGGCCTTACTCATCAGGCACAAATATTACTTTTACTCTTTGGGGTTCTTTTTCTTTTCTCTGCAGAATAAACATAATAGGAGAATGTCACTCATTAACCCAATTTGCTCGCCTAATTCTCCCAACAAAGAAGTGGGCGGATTCCATTCGTAATTGAGCGCTTTCGACTGAACCCTGAGGGACGACTGCTCGGTGGCCTCTGGGATAGATATAACCCAGCTTTACGTGTCCACCAAATCAGCGAGTGAATGCATTGCACTTAACCTTATTAATACATAAATGGAGCCTTTAATGCTGTTCATGCATAACAATGGGCAGCACAATCTAAAAAAAACACATCAGCCGTGTCTCCAGCGACCACCCACAACCGGACAATGTTTTTCCAACCAAGGCAGTAAAGGTGAGCCAAAGTCCAGGTAACTCACCGAGCGATTATTTCCTGCTCAGGAGGTCACCTGGCGCGTTCAATATCGCGCAGCGCCTCGCCTCGCTTCGTCAAAACAGTGGGCACGCGCAACTGCTCAGATTACACAACGCACTGGCACACACACGGCCCGTCGCCACACACGCCCCCCCCACCCCCCCAAACGCAACCACAAATGTGCCCTGGCTCAGGTCTATTGTTCCGACCACACACCACGATCCCCTTTTGTTCGATTTCCTGCCGTTGGTATTCTTTATTTTGACAAAAAGGAAACCCGCGTTTCCCCCCACCCACCATTTCTGTTCCACATCGGAGTTGTTTGCTCGGCGCTCAGGGGGCACCTTGTTGAACCTTGACCCACATTGAGTGACAACCTCCTTCCCATGCCAAACACTTTTGTTTTCGCCCGAGCGATACCTGCTCTGTTACACAACCTTCCCAACACCATCACTGCCACAGTGTAACCGCTGCAGCAGTGACCGGTGTAAATAAATGAAAGCAAAAAAGCTGGACGTCATTCGCCCTATCACAGCAGCGCAGAAGTTTGCACGTAAATGATAAAAAAAAACTATATGGACGCGAAAGTGAGCGCTGCTGCCATTTGAGAGTTCTGGAACACCGGTTGGAAATGCCACATTCCTATGACACGGACGAGTTCACCCAGAATACAACTGCAGTTGTCGTCTTTTTTCACAACCACACCAGTAGGATGATGAGGATGGGCCAGAGATGAACCTGGGCCAGGAATTAACGTCCGAATGTAATTAAAAAGGGAGCCCTGTAGTTCTACCAAGTGAATTACATGCCATCATTTGTATGTAAATTATTGGGTAATGGCACTCTGCACACAGATGTTGATTATGAAATGTGGCAATTCCTTCATTGGGGAGGCACCTGGCCAGGAGTTGGAGAGAACCCACAAATTAAACCACTGCTCATGTTCATTTGCAACATGTGCGGTTAACTTATCCTGACCCCTTATGTAAGGAATACATGTGCAATGAATATTTATTTTGAGCAACAAAAAAACCAGGACGCATCAATGTGTTATTACACTTCCTGTTATTCGATCTCATCAAGTCCTTTAGTTATAGCCATTAAAACAACGAGTTGTATCGGTAAAGGTGCAGCACTGCAATTGCTTGCTCATGTCATTGCTAATGGAAGAGCCTCCACTGGAAGAAATTCCAGAGAGAAAGTTAGGCCTACTCTTCCACGCTGGCGAGGCAGCTTGACAAATGAGGCAGTACCCACACGATACCCCACTCCACAGAGGCCTGTCATTTTACGAATTCTGGTTCACCCATTTCAGAATTTTTCGAATCTGTATTTATTCTGGAGAAATCCGATGAGCTATGAAGCTCTTTTTCACAGATGTCCAATAGATGCCCATTTATTCTGTTGGGTTGACAGAGATTGGAGGGGGGGGTTGAAGAGATCTGCACCATTGTTTAAACTGCTGTGCCAGGAAATCGAACCAGTCACCTCTGGATTGCAAGTCCAGCGTGCTCAAAATGACACCAGAGCAGCAGAAATGATTATAATGACATAAAATACCCCCTTCGCAATTGGGACGATGAAAACGTATACAGATGAGATAGTGCTCCATGCAAGAAAACTGCATCGACTCATTGCAGAAATATTCTGGGTTTGTTTTGGGATTTTTACGGCCGATTTAACTCGGATAACATTTGGGGTTAGAGGGAGCGTAGCAAAGGTTCAGTAACGCAATTACTGAAGACAAAGCACGCCTAATGGTCGTGGCAATACCTCCATTCAGAAGGTCACCACTGCAATTGGGCACGCTCGCATGCACACGCATTCGCTCGCACATGAACACACACACACGCACGCGGTACGCACCCCTCTTACAATTCCCACTCATGCACACCGCCTCGCATGCACACATACGTACGCACGTGCGTGCAAAAATGAAGACAAAGATCGCCCCCACCCCCAGCCCACCCATAGCCTTAAGAGACTGTGGGGCAAGTGCTGTTGGCGAGCACCTATGATTGCCGGCATGGTACCAGAAGGGGGGTGGGGTGGCCAACACCACGCCCGACCACCTTTGTCTCTCGATTGGCGATGTTTACCCACCGCACTAGGTATTCATATAAGGCTGAGTCGACCTAGAGGAGGCCCAGGACCGGTTCAGATAATCGTCACTGGTGTTGGTGGCCGTGAAGGGGAATCGAACTCGGGTCGCCGGGTTCGTAGCGCAGCGCGCTAAGCGCTACACCACCGCTCCACACGTGCGTGCGCACACACTCGCTCACCACACGTAACGAAGATGCTTATTGCGTCTTGGTGGATTAGCGGGTCAAGTGCTGTGAGAAAGGAGAGCTTGAGGTGCACGCCGTGGCGTAGCGAGGCCACGCGCTAGAGGGCCGATCGGGCCGCACCACCGCTCGCAGACTTCCTTTGTGTTGCTGATCCTGCCACTTGAAGAGCTTTACCTGAGCCAGACAACCTACACCACAGCATGTTGCACTCAAGAGGTCCTCGGTAAAGGCATAACGATTCATCCATCCATTGGTATCAATTCCTAAGCTCACGCACGGCACAAACACCGAACTGTGTGTGTGAGAATTGCAGTTGTCTGCTTAGCATATGCTACATGCAATGTGTTCACATGTCACCTGTAGCCACTAGTGGCCGCTACATTCACCACAATGCTCAAAAAGAAGAATTGATCCTTGGAGTAAAAGCATGACCCTGAATGTTGACGATTTTCTAGGGGGCATGGGAAAATCGTTCCACTTCGAGTACTGAACAACTAAAAAAACTAAACAATTGTATTTTATATTCTTGGTTCTTTCGGTAAAGTCACGTATGATTGCTTGTGTTGCAGTCGAAACGTCGTGAGAATTTGTATTGTTTTATATTTATATTATTTTATTATTTTCCTTCTATGTTACTTTACCGAAAGAACCAAGAATATGAATCCCTGCAGTCACGAAAGCTTTAAATCAAAATTTAATTGTATTTTACTGAGCCATTTCGCTCTTTTTCAGAAGCGACCTGGCCACAAATGATAGCTCAATGAAGTGGCTTATCATGTGGAACTTTATAGCAGCAAAATACTCTCAACGCATGTTTCTAAATCTAGAGAGAGAAACCGGAAGACCCGGAGAAAAATCCACGAGATCACGGAGAGAACACGCAAACGCCAAATATACAAGTGTCAGGGTCGAGATCAAACCCACGACCTCCTGCATACCAGGCGAGATAGTTAACATGTCGCCACCATGGCACTCCCAACAAGCCTAGATGCTGCCACCAGCTTCCACAAAAAAAGCATAACCACAATCGCCATCAACACTGCTTTATGATAGAAAATTGTATAATGCAGAAGGCTGACGTTTTGGGCATTGGCCCTTCTTCGGAGGAGAGAGAGAAAACGCTGATAGATTGACTGACTTATAGTTAAAAATCCCACTTTACACCAAGCACGCATTGATTCATCAAAAAATGTATCCTTATGGCGGTACCCCGGGGTACCAAATAATGCTAAATGGCCGAGGCAATTAAATATTTTATTTCTGAGGCACTATTTTTTCCAGGGGTGTACTTAACTCCGCGACTGGGGTACCAATGAATCCGAAATCAGTGCCACTCCGCGATGTCTAAACACAGCGAGGACGATTGCGCTGAAACCCTGAATGCTCGTACGCACCGTAGTGGTGCATCGTGTACAGCTCGTCGAGATGAGTCGATTGCCGCATCGCCGACCATCAACAGACTAAAAATGACTGCATTACGGACATTATGCGAGAGCCGGGTGTACTATGGTACCCCGGGGTACTATGGTATCGATATTGGAACCTTATGGCGGTACCCCGGGGTACCATAGTACCATAGTACCCCGGGGTACCATAGTACCATAGTACCCCGGGGTACCATAGTACCATAGTACCCCGGGGTACCATAGTACCATACCATAGTACCCCGGGGTACTGCCATAAGGTTCCAATATCGATTTGTACGCTCATGATCCACAAATCAACTCTTGTGTATTAAAATCAGTGTTTTGCCATTCATTTCAAATATTTTCAGTAAACTGGGGAATATTCAAAGCAAAGCGTATGGATACATGATTTAATCTATCAGTGGAGAGCTTTGAGTAATAGTTTCTCGTATGTGTTGGCTTTCTCCAGTTAACATCGGTCTCGTTCCCACACGGCGCTCATCAATAAAAACAAACACTACAAAACATCCTAATTTCAGGACCCTTCTGAAAACCACTTTTGAGACTCAGTGAGACATTTCTGGTGAAATGAAGGACATTTCTTTAAAAAAAACTATCGTCCCATGCAAAGCACACACACACACACAAAGATGCGCACGCCTTCACTTTGTCTCAGACCCACAGAATCATCATCCATTTGATGCCTGTTTTGTCCTTGGATGCCTGTTGGGTCTCATCGGGTTGCTGCAGCTGCGCTCCTCTAACCACGAAATGGGAGAATCCCCCATTACGATGATGTGTGCCCTCAATAGATTCCGCTCAATGCAGTATGACCTCACAAGCTGTCGGGGGAAAGTGCCGTTAACGAGGGCAAATTAAATCCGGCACGACAAATGACAGACCGCTCGGCCGGCGCTGATTTTGAGAAACTACACCCAGTGAATTTCTTTTTTTTTTAGGCTCAGTCAACCTTAGGGCAGGCCCAAGCCGTCCTCGGATACCACCTGGCGATGTGCACGATGGTCAGGAATTAAACGCGGGGTCAATGGACCTGGAGCACGGGGCACGAATCACTGCGGCGCAACTCCCAATAATGGATTTGACTCAGGGCAGCAATCAAACGCGGGAGCATGCGCACCCACACACAAAGACAAAGATCCCCCGTATAGCCTTAACGGGCTGGAGGGGCAAGTGCTGTTAGCGAGCACCTATAAAGGCCGGAACGGTACACGAGGGGGTGGGTGGCCAGCACAATGCCCGACCGCCTTTGTCTCCCCAGTGGCGATGTTTACACGCTGCACCAGGTACTCATTTGAGGCTGAGTCGACCTAGGGGAGGCCCATGATCGGTTCAGATAATCGTCACTGGTGTTGGCCGTGAGCGGGAATCGAAACCAGGTTGCCGGGTTCGTAGCGCAGCGCGCTAACCGCTACACTACCGCTCCCCACAGAGACGCACACACACACACAGAGAGACGCACACACACACAGAGACACACACACACAGAGACAGACACACAATGAGACACACACACAGAGACACACACAGAGACGCACACACACACAGAGACACATACACAGAGACGCACACACACACACAGAGACGCACACACAGACACACACACACAGAGACGCACACACACACAGACGCACACACAGACACACATAGACACACACACACAGAGACGCACACACACACACAGACACACAGACAGAGACACACACACACAAAGAGACACACACAGAGACACACACAGACACACACACACAGAGACACACACAGACACACACACAGACACACACACGCGGGCGGTCACACACGGGAACGTTGTCAAGACGACGAAAACAAACCTCTCCATGCGGCCGCCTTTCCTGGCCACTTTATCGGACGTCGATCTGTCACGGGGGGAGGCGGCAACGGCAGGGCCCCTCCTGCAACATTTGGCCAATCAATTGGAAAATCCACATCACACAGTCCGTGTGGACAAACAGCTGAGCTTTTATTGGCACATCCACAGCCTCCACCTTTGTGGACCCCCCCCCACCGTCGACCCTACGCCATTCGACACCGCGACGTCTCGGCTGGATTTCTCGCGAAGTGGACGTTTTGCGGACGTTCGACAACTCTCCCACGTTGTTTCCATGGCGGTGCTGCGTGCTGTTCGGCACGACGTCCGACGTTTTGACTCGCGTGCCAAGCAAGGGCAGCATCAGTGAAAGGTGGTGTCTGACCCCATCGTGGGCATCTCCGAAAGGTCAAATCAAGATGAAACGAGAATTTGGTTCCAAGCGTAAACATCAGCGCTGGGGAGAAACAAAGGTGGATAGGCATGCTGGGAGTGAATCAAGTTCAGCTCCTGCAGAACACGTGGAGTGAAACGTCGGACGTCGTCATGCTGAACAACGCGTAGCACAGCTTTAAAACGCATCGGAGAGCTGTTGCACGAAAGTTGTTGGAAAATATATTTACACCGTGCAGAGATTTCCAGTTGCAGTGACGGCTGAGAAATAACTGCGTTCAAGGTCTGTGCAACCGAGAAAAAAATCATTTTTCCTTGTAATAGCTATTGTATGTTTTTTTTACGAAGAATATGCTCGTTAAAATACCCGACGAAAAGCCGTGCGTCGAATGCATTCAAAAATAGAACTTTCCTCGCATTCAATATCAACGCATCCAGACCGCGTGTTCCTATTAAGGGCCAGCAGAGCGCCCGCAGGGGCTGGATGTGATCAGCACCACGCCCAACCACCTTTGTCTCTCTCTGGTGCCAATGTTTCAACACTGCACCAAATACCAATTCTTCTTGGTTCTTTCGGTAAAGTCACGTAGAAGGGAAATAATACAATTATAAAAATAAAACAATACAATAATTCTCACGACGTTTTTTTTCACATGAGGACGGCTGCTTGCGTTGTGGCCGAAACCGTCGTGAGAATTGTATTATGTTTTATTTTTATTATTTTATTATTTCCCTTCTATGTGACTTTACCGAAAGAACCAAGAGGATGAATCCCTGCAGTCACGAAAGCTTTAAATCGAAATCAAACACCAATTGTTAAGGCCGAGTTGATATCGGGGAGACCCAGGACAGGTTAAGGGGCCACTTTTCACCGATGTTATCCATGGTTCAGAATCAGGACCAAAATTGCGGGATTTGGAGACGGCTCGTGAGACCACGAGTGGTGGCCACGGCTTGGGGAGGCCTACACCTAGCAGCAGATAGATCGTGACTGATGATGACGAAGAGGAGTCATATGGCAAATTCAGATGTAGACAGGTCACCTGGAAGTTGGTGTTGCCAATACATTATTCCGATTATTCCAGTTTTTTTCCCACGATACAATTATCAACAGGGCCAATTCATCGTATCACCTGCACTTATCCGTAAGGATTTTGGCGGTGTAAAAGGAGTTCGTTTTCCACACATGGGCACAGATAATGTTAGCCGCCAACAGTACCCTCCACACCATCACGATCAAGTGGCGTTTCACTGCAAATGTACTTACTCCCCGTACTATATAACCCGCATTGAATTCATGCGCGTAGGACAATAAGCCGTGTGAATAACGCTTGACGCTTCTTGCCCCCCCAGAAGTGAACAAATATCATGGATGCTTTGAACAAAAAAAATCTAGCAGCGCCACGACACGTGCACGAATTGCTGATGCTGCAGAGCCGGCAAGAGCTTTCGAGTTGCCTCTCCTCCCCCGCCCACCGCCCTCTCCGGACATACCCCAACGAGAAAAGCCACCGCCGCCACTACACCCCGCACAGCTGAGCATCGCTGAGCCATCTTCTTGGTTCTTTCGGTAAAGTCACGTAGAAGGGAAGTAATACAATAATACAAATAAAACATAATAAAATAATTCTCACGACGTTTCAGACGCTGTCTCCCCGACAGACCTGGTCTTCACCTGAGGACGGCTGCTTGCGTTGTGGCCGAAACGTCGTGAGAATTATTTTATTATGTTTTATTTTTATTATCTTATTACTTCCCTTCTACGTGACTTTACCGAAAGAACCAAGAAGATGAATCCCTGCCGTCACGAAAGCTTTAAATCGAAATTCATCGCTGAGCCACCATGGTGACCGCGTGTCCAGCCTCAACCCCCACGCCGCCCGAGCCAAGGCGCGTAAAGGGGGCATCTGGCGGGGAGCCAACACCGCAGCACGCAGCCATTCGCGAAAGACGCCGTGCGTCCAAGTGGATTAGAGCGGCAGGCGGTGGCAGCAGCGGCGAGTGCCGCGCCTGCAGATGCGACCGCTCGCTGGCCTCGGAGAGCCGCGCTCATTCCACGCACACCGGGAGACGGGGCAGAAGGGATTGGGGCGCTCCGTGCGCTGGTGCGGAACGGGAGGCCACGGGAGTGTCCGATTTTAATGAGCGCACTCAGAGTAGACGCCCCGGGGGTTATTTTCTCATTGTTTAATTTTTTTGGGGGGGGGAGGTGTCACCAACTTTTACCTCCCGATTTGTACACGAGCCACGTGGTAGAGGAGACGACCTTTGCGAAAGCTCCCGGACACTCAACGGCACCTCGCCGCGTCTCACCGGGGAGCGGCTCTGGAAGATGACGACACCGAGTCGCTTCAACATTTTCACCCCAATAGGCCTCTCTAACCCAACACTCGATGTTGCTCATTGGTGGGTCTGCACTGAGTTTCCACAATGTCATGTTAGGTGGCATACGGTTGAATGGCAATAATAAGTTACGTAATATGAACGAATGCAATCGTAATATGGACAATTTTGACAGCCCTTTGTCAATCCATTGCACAATGAAGGCCTCCCCTACACTTCATCAGTTATGGCGGTTTACATTTCATTTTGCAATGTGTGTGACATCTAAACTACACGCCTAAAAATAATTGCATATTGGTATATACTTTACATTACTCCAGTAACTTGTGATTTTAACGCATTTTGCCCATCTCTGCCTGTTACAAACACAGCACAACCGAGGTAACGTAGAGGAAGCAAGACATTGCAACACTTTGTAGATAAGGCTTGATTGTATGCCAATAACCAGATAACGTTCCGGACATTTTAGCGCCTCCAAGGTGATCCGGGCTGAATTAATTGAACCTCTAACATTGACAACAACAATTTTATTTACTGGTGTTTGGGTCTGGGAACACACTCACCAAACACACTCGTCACGGAGCATAAACCATCACGCGAACTCCGGTCATCCTCGCAGCAGCGACTTTTCGCTAACCATCGTACAAAGACAATCACCACATTGTGCGCTTTCCAAAAAATGCGCTTCTGTGGCCGTCTGGAAAGTTATTTTCCGATATTAGGAAGCCACTTGAGTTATGCACTTTTAAATGTAAATTGAGAATGCATTTCTTTCGAACTGGTTTTGTGTTTATTTTGTTGCCTTTCCCCGCATTTCCGATTATCACGGTTGGTTACGTACGGTGCGAAAGAAGTTCAACATACATCAACAATTGTACAAGCTCTGCTGTCCTCTATGTATTATGGTGTTTTCAGCCAAGTATACATATGGGAAGAAGCATAGAAAACTAATTTGTGCGAGGTGGCAACACTCAATCCCATGCAGATGGGATGGATGAATATTAGACCACATTTCGCAGTACCGCCATCTCCCGGAAAACCAGGCAATGGCACCTCTACGCCCATGGGAATGAAGGTTCACAACATTTGCGTGATCCACCAACCCTCGCTGCTTCCACGGCACTGGATTACAGGCATGCGCCACCGCCACCCGGCTCATCCCTCGCGGCTGCCTGGATTGAAGCCCAGGATCTCGGCGGGGCTGCCTCAGAGCTACGGACGAGGGCATTGCAAACTCTGTGAGCAACAACAAAAAGAATCCTTCAAGGCTTGTCCATGGAATAATGCCACCAGTGAAACAATTGGCAGATATGCCGACACGCCTTACTCTGCCTTGTATTTTTGGATGCAGACTTTTTTGGGCCACATTGTTTTTGAACATAATGAAATCAGTTCTTTTACCAAAACACATTGCTGGATATTTATCCAGCATTGGTCCTTCATGGGAAGTGTCTGTTCTGTGCTTGAAAGGCTTCCTTGTGTTCTTGATCATGGGTCTCAAGTATATCCACACTTATCTCTCTCTCTCTGCTTCTTTCCTCTCACTGCTTGACAAAAGGCACCATGGTGGTGAGATATTCCTACCTCGCCTGGTAAAAAGGAGGGTGTGGGTTCGATCCCAACCCCGATGCCTGTATATTTAGAGTTTGCATGTTCTTCCCGTGTTCACGTGGATTTTTCTCCAGGACCTCCAGTTTTTCCTTCCACATTGAGAAACATGTGTTTTGAGTATTTGGCGGCACTTTGATCCTTTTGGGCTGTGCTCAATAACCGTTATTAAGAGATATATATTTATATTAATCTATATTCTTCCAATGTAATTTTCTTGAAATAATTTCAAATGCTACACAGCCATTTATGCACATGAACGTTATATGTACACGTTTACATAAGTGCGTATAGTCACACATGTATACACTTACATCAGCACCCACACACCCATATGAACCCCACGAAAATGCAAACATTTGCATACCATTGATTCACGTGTGTACGTGTCAAGAGCAATCCGCGAATCTGTGATCGCAGATGTACTAAACCAACACGCCCGAAACAACTGCGGCTATACATTACGGTGCATAACACGTGCGCGCAAACGTATAATTACAATCACACACCCAGCTGCGATGATAGTTTAATCGTCCTTCCAAGAAAGAGAGAATTGATTTTAAAATAATTTTCCACGCACTGTATTTTGCGAAACAAACCAGAAGCCAATGGTTTTGAGTGAGTTGGCCGCTGCATGCCACGCTGAAGCCGTAATGATGCTGTATAATGGTCTGCCTTGGCCACTTCTCAAGGCAAGATGCAGAGGTCAAACTCAGATCACACAACACTTTACCCCACACCCCAACTCCCCCCCACCGTCTGCTTGCAGCTCTCTCAGCGCAAAGGTCATCACGGACTCCTCATTGTCAAGTTGTCTCCCAGATTCCGCGAGCTTGCAGAGAACTGAGCGCAAGCCCCGAGGGCATCATCTCATAAAACCTCACACCGTGCAAGTCGGTGTAAATCCTCCCCGGCGCGGTCATAATGCGACTAGTCAGTCCCACCGGCAGAATGATACCGCTGTTCAGCGCGCAGATTACCTTCGACATTCTTTCATTGCATCTTTCCGGTCTGCCACTTGTCAGTCCCATGACACTGAAATGTTCCGCTTCGGCACAACTGGGAGCATTTACGCTTTGAGGGAGGGGGGGGTGTATTTAAATAATTTGTGACCAGAATTGCCACAAGGCAATAATGTACACTGTGTGGGGTAGCATTGATCATGATGGGTTTTATTGTTAATATCTTAAGGAAAGAGTCACTGAGTCTTATGAATCGTTTTCAGGAGGGTCCTGCCACGTTTTATCAGTCGGGGGCAATGCTTTATATATATACTGTAATCTCAATTGAGTCATTTGTGGATAATTTTTATAATTGAAAATGGGCAATGGATCATGATGACGATGATCATGATGATCGTGATTCATGCTGCAATTAAGATATGTATCTTTGTTTTAAATGTTAACTGATCAAGCAAAAGCATGTTACACCATCAACAGTAAAATATGGCCCCTAAACGAGTGGAAGATGTGCTCATTGTTGCACTTGTGTAGATGTAATTCCTCGGCAATAATGCACGGCAGCAGATATTCTCCCTCGGTTTCATAAAATCTGCACTTTAGACGTTGCTTCATTCTTGTAAGCGTCTCTTTGGTGGCATGGTTTAGCTGCTGCTTGAATGTCTGAGCAAGGTTTTGTTTAAAACAATGAAACCAAACAGAAAGAAAATCAAAACAGAAGACTAAATTAACGATCACTGCCTAAGACATTCAACAGCCACTTCACAATTGGCATGTCGGAGTTTATTTGAGGGTAAAATTATCTGTACTCCTCAAACCACGACAAAAAATTCCAAAGCGCAACGACTCTGCAAACTTATCTCAAAGTACAGTTCGTTGCGGAGCAAAAGTGGGGATCAAATCATTATCTGAACTCGGTTGCGAGTGCAATCGACAAGCATTGATGGCAGTATATCGGTCTACGAGGAGACCAGCGCCATGTAATTTCTTTCAGGACTCATCATGTAGATTATTACGCGTGATATATACTCTTAGTTCTTTCGGTAAAGTCACGTAGGTAAAAAATGAAATTAAAATTAATAAAAATAAAACAATAAAAATCACGACGTTTCGGAGGCAACACAAGCTTCCGTCTTCAGGTGTGTTGCCTCCGAAACGTCGTGATTTTTATTGTTTTATTTTTATAAATTTTAATTTCATTTTTTACCTACGTGACTTTACCGAAAGAACTAAGAGTATGAATCCTTGCAGTCACGAAAGCTTCAAATCTAGAATTATTACGCGTGAGTCTATGCGTGTCACAACACCTCCACCGCGAAGATGCCTCGGGGGTAGAGACGTAGAAAACTAAGAGCGAGGCCCAGACCCAGTTCGCCACGAGCAGCAGCAGCCGCGAGCAGCAGCAGCGGAGAGCAGCAGCAGCGGAGAGCAGCAGCAGCGGAGAGCAGCAGCAGCAGCGAGCAGCAGCAGCGGAGAGCAGCAGCAGCGGAGAGCAGCAGCAGCGGAGAGCAGCAGCAGCGGAGAGCAGCAGCAGCGGAGAGCAGCAGCAGCGGAGAGCAGCAGCAGCGGCGAGCAGCAGCAGCGGAGAGCAGCAGCAGCGGAGAGCAGCAGCAGCGGAGAGCAGCAGCAGCGGCGAGCAGCAGCAGCGGAGAGCAGCAGCAGCGGAGAGCAGCAGCAGCGAGCAGCAGCAGCGGAGAGCAGCAGCAGCGGAGAGCAGCAGCAGCGGAGAGCAGCAGCAGCGGCGAGCAGCAGCAGCGGAGAGCAGCAGCAGCGGAGAGCAGCAGCAGCAGCGAGCAGCAGCAGCGGAGAGCAGCAGCAGCGGAGAGCAGCAGCAGCGGAGAGCAGCAGCAGCGGAGAGCAGCAGCAGCAGCAGCGGAAAGCAGCAGCAGCGGAGAGCAGCAGCAGCGGAGAGCAGCAGCAGCGGAGAGCAGCAGCAGCAGCAGCGGAGAGCAGCAGCAGCGGAGAGCAGCAGCAGCGGAGAGCAGCAGCAGCAGCAGCGGAGAGCAGCAGCAGCGGAGAGCAGCAGCAGCGGAGAGCAGCAGCAGCGGAGAGCAGCAGCAGCAGCAGCGGAGAGCAGCAGCAGCGGAGAGCAGCAGCAGCGAGCAGCAGCAGCGGAGAGCAGCAGCAGCGGAGAGCAGCAGCAGCGGAGAGCAGCAGCAGCGGAGAGCAGCAGCAGCAGCAGCGGAGAGCAGCAGCAGCGGAGAGCAGCAGCAGCAGCAGCGGAGAGCAGCAGCAGCGGAGAGCAGCAGCAGCGGAGAGCAGCAGCAGCGGAGAGCAGCAGCAGCAGCAGCGGAGAGCAGCAGCAGCGGAGAGCAGCAGCAGCGAGCAGCAGCAGCGGAGAGCAGCAGCAGCGGAGAGCAGCAGCAGCGGAGAGCAGCAGCAGCGGAGAGCAGCAGCAGCAGCAGCGGAAAGCAGCAGCAGCGGAGAGCAGCAGCAGCGGAGAGCAGCAGCAGCGGAGAGCAGCAGCAGCGGCGAGCAGCAGCAGCGGAGAGCAGCAGCAGCGGAGAGCAGCAGCAGCGGAGAGCAGCAGCGGCGAGCAGCAGCAGCGGAGAGCAGCAGCAGCGGAGAGCAGCAGCAGCGGAGAGCAGCAGCAGCGGAGAGCAGCAGCAGCGGAGAGCAGCAGCGGCGAGCAGCAGCAGCGGAGAGCAGCAGCAGCGAGCAGCAGCAGGGTCGAACGCGGTACATGTCCAAACCACGCCACCCTAAATGCCAAGCTACTGCACACCCTGGAAATGGTAAACCTGGGGCCTGTGCAAATGTAATAATATTTATGACACACGGAAAAAAACAACGGTTGCGTACATCACGCAGTGGTCTTACTATGTTTTTGATATTGTTGTGTGCTAACTTGTATATTGTAAATGCAAGTAGCTGCCGTGCTAAATGAACGTTTTCCAGTTGCGGGATCTGGCAGAGAGAGGGAAGGTGTGATGTCATCAACAGCTTTGGGCATCATGACAGTGTTCTTGTTCCAAAATAAATGCAATTTAAATACTAATAACGATGCTAGCACTGCTGAGCTTAGTTGCCTGTACCGTATCCTGTGTAAGATTCCACGAGAAGATGTAGTGCACTACATAGAGACTCCACGCAAAGCACATGGCATCCTTCGGATGCCTTACATTCTCACATAATACCGTAACATTTGTAAAGTACAGTGCTGTTGCGTGCTTTTAAAGGAAATGCTACAAACCCACTTCATCATGCTCACCCTACCCCAGCCGCGGTGCGCACATTAATCATGCCGTGAACACTGAACCCCATTAGAATGTCCAAATTAAAAGACATCATCCCACAGAAATCAGAAATGAAGCAATGTGTAAATCGCACAAAGCCAAGCAGAAATTATAAATCCATGCAGACCGCCAACATCCACGAAACACACGCGCCAAGGTTGCCTGCTGCGGTCAACCGTTGCTAAGTTACAGGTTGAGTGACACGTTATCTACGGCAATCTCTAAAGTCCTTTCTTAAAATTAAATCATATTAATACTGCCCCCCCACTCGTTTTTTTTGCGTTCCAAAAATTACAATCAGGTTCTTGGGTTTTTTCGGTAAAGTCACGTTACTTGATACAGCAAGCGTGCCGTGACGGTTCCACCTGAAGACGGAAGCTTGTGTTGCCTCCGAAACGTCGTGATTTTGTTCTTATTTTTATTTTACTTTTATTAATTTAAATTTTTTACCTACGTGACTTTACCGAAAAAACCCAAGAATATGAATCCTTGCAGTCACGAAAGCTTCAAATCTAGAATTGCAATCAGGTTTAGGCTTTGGTTGCGCGCTCAGCGCACACGTAACAGAATGACAACACTGGGAATCGTGAGCACGCACAGGTATAGGTTTACATCGGGGAATTGTCCTTCAAGTTCATGTTCGCAGAGACTTCCCGACCAAATCTTCAGTGGTTCATGAAAGATATCTTGCTTGTGATGAACTGGATAGGCATTTGATTAACAATTTTTTTTCTTTGAAGGAAAATCTTGCAAGAATTTCAATAACGTCCCAAAGGCATGTACAGGAAATTAAAATTCCAGCAACACCCTTTGAGAATTCCGTCACGAACTCCGCAAAAAAAACTGTTTCGATTTATCAAGGGGCTTCTTCTAGAAGGTCCTCTTTTCATGATAACGGGGGTGTGAAAGGGCGATTGTTATCATTTATGATTGGTATTTTGTTGTAGGGCAGACATATATCAATGTACACAAGAAAGATGACTTCAGTGATATGGTGCCTGGCAGAATAGTCCCCTCCGCCCCCCAAACAACCAGCCCCATGTGGAATGGCATTGGGTTCAGTGACAGCATCTTTATGGCCGCATTTTTTTGTTACACAGCATTAAAAAAAAACTAAAGTCCAGAACGCATTTAAAGTAGCCACAGCAATAACAACAGACCCACGGTCATGGTGACGTGATTCAGAAAGCACAAGACTGAGAACCTCAACAACACATGCACAAAACCACATAAGCGATTCTCACTCACTCTGAACACGGTCACACAAGACGTATATTCAAAGGAAGCCCATTTGGTTCTGATTAAATCACATCTTGCTGCAAAAAAAAACGTTCGCAGTGCTCTAAAAGTC
This sequence comes from Lampetra fluviatilis, assembly GCF_964198595.1. Lineage (NCBI taxonomy): Eukaryota > Metazoa > Chordata > Hyperoartia > Petromyzontiformes > Petromyzontidae > Lampetra > Lampetra fluviatilis. The sequence continues at coordinate 7,314,324 of NC_136289.1, forward strand.
ACGCCGGGCGAAAGTAATCTGTAAAAGTCTAAATTTAAAAATATATATATGTTCCCCCTACATGTATTCATTTGCTGTAATGCCTCGCAGCCTTTGTTACTGGTGCTATTACAATGGCCTGAAATGCCCTGCATTAATAATAACACTATCAGCGGTACCATGTGTTATTTGCCTTGCCTGCTTTTTGCATGTTGCATTTGTGAAATGCATCTATGTCGGTGTATCATCAACCTCCCCCGCGCGTCTCCACACCTGAGCAAGTCCGCGTGCGTCATAGCACGCGCAAGATTGTGAACGTCAAATGCACTAATCGCAAAGCAAATGAAAGGCTAAACTCACAACCAAAATGTATATGCGCGTGTAAATAGAGTGTATATATATAGCATGGGGGTGGAGTGGTGGCACAGTGGTTGGCGCACTTTACCTTGCCTGGCTACGGCGAACAACAGTGGCAAGTGACATCTGAGCTCGTCCTGACCCCACCACCCATTTCAGTGGCCACCGTGGTGAAGAATGGTCGAACAACCCACGTGAGCTACAGCAGTGTTGGGAAATGTTTATCCAGCAGTGGATTGGCAATAGGCTGTACATTATTATTATTATTACGATGCCAAATACCATATATGGAAGAATGAAAAGGGAAAAGTTCAAATGTAAGTGCCCATCTCGAAACAACGCAGATTCTTTCAGGTTTAATTGGATTTCATTTTCACTTTTCCGGTCTCTTTCTCTCTCTTTTTTTTTGTGTACCTCCTTTCCAACCGCTGACATCGCCATGCGTGAAGCAGGCATCGGGCCGTATAAGAAACCGCTGTGCGTCCGATAGTCTTTTTTTGGCCGAATCCACACACAATGGGGCCCTCAGTGTGGCGGCTCCCGACATACTGTGGTGAGATGGAGGAACCTCTGTTGCTCGAACACCGCAACCATTGACTCCCACAAGCCCCTGACCTTCGCTTCATCCCCTCCGGTCTCTCCGTCCGTCCGCCAAGCTCACTTTCCCCTTTCTTTGCCTTGGATTCGGCGCCAGACATTTGTTCGAGCACCTCGTGCTTTTATTTTTTTCCTTGAAGCTGCCGCGGGGTGAAGAAGACGGCGGTGGACTTGTGCTCCGGACCGTTCTGGTTCGACTCCCAAGTCGGTGACTGGTTTTATAATTTCACCGAACGCGAGGGCGGTTTTTGATTTACACGGCCCATCGAAAGTCAAGCACAGCACAAGACACAGTATAGACACAGTGGGCATATTCATGTTTAGAGAAAAGGAGGCAGTCGGTTATAGGCAGAGAAGAAGTAGGTCTTGAGTTTAGCTTTGAGCAGTGGCCAGCAGTTGACAGCACAGATGGCTGGGTGAAGCATCATGTACGTTTTTTTAAAGTTTCTTAAGAGTCTCACATGGAGTTCCCCTGGCCAGCCAAGGGCAATAATTGCGTGCGTAGGTTATTTTTTGCAGTTGTGCTGTACAGCTGTGCGATGTCTTCTCGGCTCGATTCGCTCCACGTGCTGGGAACTTCTTTCTTGAGTTCCCAAAGTTCCCGAATATTCTCCCCGCAACGTGTAAGTGAAACATCAGGACACTGTGCCAAAAGGCCACGGGCACAATCCAAAACCACGTACGAGAACGATTAACGTGGATAAAACTGTGGCAAAGTCACCCCTCCCACCCCCTCATCCCCGCCCCTCCCCTTTGACCTCCGTTGACTCAGCAGTGAACATTAGTGCATCTCGCTCAGAGGGAAATAGCAGTGCATTGCTTACAGTGGGAGTAAAGCATGTGTTTTCTCAAACCGATCCAACCCCTTTTGGTGGGTTTTTGATATTTAAAAAATGTGCAAATACACTGGGAGACCCCTCCGCGTGAAGTGGCTTAGGCAAGGCAGCTATTGACATTTAAGTTTCTAAACACGTCTATTTTACAAACACGGTCCTTTCAGCCATGAACGCGCCTCTGCACACTGCGGGGCAGTGCTGCAAATTCGCTCCCACACTCACCCAACAATAAACACACGCTATCGGGGACATCGAAACAAAACCGGCGGGCAACTATAATTTACACTGTCTGCTGATGCTTACATGATTTTGCTAATTGCCGCCCGGTGTATAAATATGCCTCGACGGAGCGCAAAGGCAGAGCATCGGACAGAGGCCCGAAGCCGCACGATGAAATGCTTTGCGTTCCGAGCGCAATAACTGGAACGTCCCCGAGTATTTTTCGTGCACCGGTATCGTGGCTCCTGATCTTACGCGGCTACGATGCGATTTATGTGTTTTTAACCCGAGCACGAAAACTATTTTGAGGGCCACGCGTTTGGTTTGTTTGACGCGCGGGGGATTCGCTGTCATTATGTCAGTTGGGAGAGATGCCGCCAAGTTAATATTGTATCTATTATCAGTATTCCGATCTATTTTCTTCTTCCTTTTCTGGTGACATTTAAACGTGGAAAGAAAACTGACGAAAGACGAATTAGTTCACTTCGTATGCTAAAGAAGGCAACTGTCATCTTTTGAAAACAATAATTTCAAAGGAGATTTCTACATGCATTAGTATTAATGGTACTCTGTTTGAACATTTGTTTAAGTAAATAAAATAACCCTTCGTAATTTGTTGAACTAAACATAGCCCTATGTGTCCTGACTTTTGGGCCACGCTCTATATAATCCCGTTACCTCTGTACACCCAGCAGCATGGTAGTGGTCTCAAGTGTGAGTATTCCCACCTCTTCCAATGAGGTCTTGCCAGAGCGGAATAGGAGGCCAAAACAGAGGGACTCGACTAAAGCTCTAGAGGAGACCTCTCTGCCAGCAGCGGCATGAGCAAGAAATTGCGATGACGAAATTCAACTTTAACGAACAACAGCGTTGCGTGGCACGAGACGATGCCCACACAAATCATCCTGTGTTTTTGGGGGGGACGAACTCGAACGCAAGCTGCGATGTTTACCGCGTGCGTTCCTGCCGCATGACGTGGCGCACATTTTACACGCGCCGTGATTCCACGTCGCACCGCTGCGCTCCGCGCAGGCATTTCTCTCCCAGTCGCCGCTCTCGGCGTGTTTGGACTCTGGATGTTACTCCCCCCCCCCCCCGGTTCGTGCCGGCGTCGTTAGCCAACCCGAGCACGCGCAAGAGCTTCCGCTTGTGGGTTGCTGAGGGCCACCCAGAGACACACAGCCGCTGGTGCCAGTCTTTCATAGTAATTCCACCCTTATCCAGCAGTGGATTGAGAATGTACGATGGCAATGGACTATCGCCCCCCTTCCGCGCCGTCCCCCCCCCCCACATACACCCACGATGAACAGCTGACCATTCCCTGCTTCCCCCAAGTTCCTTCCCTTATTTATCATTCCCCACCCCCTTTCCAAGCCTAAAAACTCGAGAGAAGAAACACGGCTCCGATAACACAATGAATGCAAACCGCATGAATAACTATGGGATGTACGCAAAGTTCGTTTGGATCGTGTCTATTGTGTTTGATGTTAGTTTTACGTGATAAAAGTTGTTATTCTTATTATTACAATTGTTTAAGCAGCAGAGCCTCACTTAATTCTCATGACTCTGTTTCAGAAGGGGTCCTGTTCAGTGTTTGCAGCAGAGGTAAATGATTACTTGTACTGTATTATATTCCAACCGAGTCATTTGTGAATATTATTCATGATGATATGACAGTATTGACGAAGATTCAAGCGTTGATTATTTAAGATTCGTGTTTCTTCTTAAATGGCATTTATTCAAGCCATCACACGTGATCTCTCAAATAGTGACATCATGAAAGTGATCCCTGTAGCAGCACATGGCTTAACCAAAAGGTAACCAAAAGGATTTAGTGGTAAAATCATGATAATCGTGATCAGTGGTATTACTAAAGGTGATGATGTAAACAAATTGATAATGATGATGGATCATGTAAAATATGGATGACGAGTGGTATAAATTTAAATGATAGCGTACTGCATTACTGTTCGGGATTCCGAGTAAGGTGCTGGGTAGATTCGAGCTTGTTCAGAGTGTAGCTGCATTACGCGTGCACCGTTTCGCAAGCACGTCACACTCACTCTCTTGTCTTTACATTGGATGCCAGTCAAGTCTCGAATGGACTAAAAGATCCTGCTGCTGCCCAACAAGGCCCTCAGTGGGTTAGCCCTGAAATATTTATAGGAACTGATCCATCTTTATACACTAAACATGGTCCAGGAGATTATTGGATCATCTCCTTCGAAGTACTGAGGTCAAGGATCAGTTCGTGGAGTGACCGGGCTTTTGCCAGTGCAGCACTCAAGCTTTGGAACGTTTTGCCTTTGCTAATAAGACGCTCAGAATTGCTAGCTATCCCGTGTTTAAGTCTGTCTGGAAAATCCACCTCTTTAAACTGGCCTTCACCCAACAGTTCTGGCCATCTACCCTGGTGATGTTTTTTTCTGCTTTCCATAAATGGTGCATTGGCAATCTGCGAATGAAATACACCTTACATGTGTAAATTGTTGTTGTTATATTATTTACTAAATAGATGATTTCATGATGATAATAATGATAATGATGGTGATAATGATGATGATCATCATTTATATGAGTGATGGATCATGTAAAAATACTGATGAAGACGATTTGTTGAGTATTCTTGAAATATACACCTAGGCCACACTCTCTTAAAGCAACGCAAAGTTAACATTTATACCCAATTGTATTGCCGTGCGCCATCATCAAGGGTGTGTACACAGCTACACCCACAGTGAGGACTTGACACGGAGCACATTGACTCGTGGTCGTGAACAAAGGGAGATCCACATGCGAGTTTCAATTTTCTGTTATTCTCTTCGGTCGTTTCCGGACGTGCAAACTTGGGAGCTACTTTGTGTGTGTTCTGACAGTGTTAAGCGAGTTGCTTGCATTGCGTTATTAGAGTACGGCACTGTCCTGTTCGTACGTGCGGACGTTGCACAGATCCGGAAGGCATCCGCTGTAGGCAGGTTATAGCAGCGCGCACTGCGCATGATGAACACCTGGCTGGAAACAGCCTCTTCCCAATGAATGTTTCCACGTGTCGTCGAGCATGGTGTCTGTAAAACATCCCGTCTTCATATCGAGCCAACAACCCTCGACATGCCCTTCGCGCATTAGCGGCTCTAAGGCATTGCTTTTTCTCTTCATCAACTATCAACAACATCGCATGACAACGCCTTTCCATGTGCCCCGAAACGAATTCTTGTCAAATACCAACCGCGCACCACTCCCTTTGCCTAAGACCAGGAGACACCATAGATGGCTCCGGTCCTACCACACCACCAGCCCTGCGTACCAGCGCAACAGGTTATCACTTTACCCCCCCCCACCGCCTCACCACCGCCCAACCTCACCCCCCCCCCCCCAACATGAGCTCCTCCGTAGCCCGTGTGCGCTTCGACCCACGGCTTGACGACTCGTCTCCCCCCCCCCCCCCCATGTTCACCGTGTGCTGAAGATGCGGCGACGCGACACAATTCCCGAGTTGTACGGCACCGAGTCGCCGCTGCACGTTGATGGCCACTTGGGAGAAGACGATGGGCTGCACGACGAGTTTCGGGAACGGCGTAATAATATTCGCCGGCATTCCGGCGCTGCGACGGCCCGAAGCTCAAAACCACAACTGTTAATTTCTGGAAAGGTGGCAGGGAAGGTCAGGGGTGATGGAGTGGAGCAGTGGCACAGCGCAAACCGGCGGTGAGCCGAGTTCAATTCCCGGCCACAGCTAACATCCGTGGCGAGTGATATTTGATCCGGAACCTGGGCACGCTCCTTCGCCAACCCGCACTGGCCAGCGCAGTGAAGTGTGGTCAAACAACCCCGACGAACAACATGGCATTGGGAGGCCTACATCTAGTGGGTACGTTCAACAAGCGGTTCTAAATCATGATTGCACTGGTTTTAATGGGGGCAGTTGCCACACAAGGAGACAGAATGTGGATGAAAATGAGAAGCCATGTGGTTGTCACCAGTGCCTGTTTGAGATAGATAGCAGGGGACTGGTACGCGGCAATCTATTGGCGTTGCGGCACGCAAATTTGCCGCCGTCTTGGTTTGTGTGCCACCCCTACCCACACACACTCGTGCCTGCCAAGCTGCCCAACAAACAGCCGTCGCTCCGCATTGTCGAAGGCTGTCCCATAACGATGGACAGAAGGTGGAACGAGAAGGCCGATTGATGTTGATGAGGCAGCGTCGATCAGGCGACTTGGATAAACACATTCCTGCGGAGGGAGCTGGTAGGAACGTTGGGTTGCTCGGCCAATGGCCAGGGTCAACGGCGGCGTGGTGTATTCCGCATATATGGCCGACTGTGAGGGCGGGCACAAGCCGGCGTGAGTAGGTTAAACGTTGAGTTTTATAAGGGCACCACGGGGTGACCAGCCCCTCCCCACCCAGCCCCACCCCTCCCACCGCCCACCCAGCCCCACCCTCCCCTCCCCACCCTCCCCACCCAGCCCCTCCCCACCCTCCCCTCCCCACCCAGCCCCTCCCCACCCTCCCCTCTTCACCCAGCCCGACCCTTCCCATTTTTGGATACACAACGGACGGACACAATAATCCTCTGTGGGCTGGTGTAACCAGAAGGTTCCTACCAGTAATAGACCTCCAATTGCTCACGCAAGAAGAAGACCGCTCCTCGCCTGCACTAAACTCGGGCACTATGGCAAAATGAGCCATTGCCAAGAACAATACCGTCACAAAGTACAGTACTTCTAGGTTATATAGCAATGCCGGTGACGGCAGCGGAAAAGTATTTTCAGCATGGCTGGTACGGCAAGCCTCAACCAGTTTATGTTGCTGCACAACACTCTGTATACACATTTTTTGGATCACTCTTGGCCCTAAACAACTGCATGTGCCTTCATGATGGCTCTGGCGTGCTGATGAGTCCTAAATAAGGATGAGACTGGTATTCCCCGCTGCCTTCGACCATCTCGTGCTCTTTATAACGTAATGCAATGAAGCTCATGGACGCTGCTCCTACAGATTCTGGCCATCAACTGCTCGAACGTGGAATTCTCTCCCATCGTCTATTTCCCCAAGTTCTTATAACCTTGCTCCATAACAAATATAGATTCACCGTCATCTATAAGCTTACAAAAGTGGCGTTTTGATTCTTTGGTCCTGTGGGCTCAGACCAACCGCGATATAATGGAAATAAATAAATAGCCGTTCTTTTTCCCAGGACACCAACGTGTCCTTGTGTTTCGTACAGCTCCATGAGATGTGCTCGCATTCATTCTGATGCTATACAAATCCAAATGGTATTGAGTGTATATATATAGCCCATTGCAAGCAGCTCCTGCCCTTGTAAACGGGTACTGCCGCTTGCGGAACGGGTGACTCTTCAAAAGCTCCGACGCGAATTGGCGGCCGCTTTGCGAAGATTTCTGGGGCTGACGATTACGATCCTTCGCGTTGTCAGGTTTATCGTTACAGCTGCAGTGACATAGAAGTTAAAGTTAGACCACGGCAATTTATGAGAAGCTGAGCATTGTGTTGGAGCAACTCCCAGTTGTGCAGGCGTAACAAATAAACAAAAAATCCGGCATGTGTTTTGCCAATAGCGTTCGTGAATAATGAATGCTTTTGGCAGTGGGAGGCTTTGGTGCAACGAATTAAAAAAAAAATGTGAAACCCTCCTGAAACACAAACAGTCTTCTGCTGTAGTTTTGCTTATCATGCTCATTTCCTTTCTTAACTTTATATAGATTCCCGTAAAAGTTATATAAGGCTGCATGTTTTTTTATATGGAAATATATATAAATCACTTCACTTTCTGATACTGAAATGTAGCGCTTTGACAAACAACCTAAAATTGCACATCAGACTGCTTACAGTGTTACTATTTAACATTTTCCTGCATAAGATATAACACTTGCACAAAACCTTTTGCAGAGCACATTCGGGAATTAACAATTTATTCCTTCCTCCCACAACACCACAGTTCGTGGTCACGATCCGTTTCTGGGAATCGATCATTTTTCTAATCTCTGTTGAACTGTCTCAAATCCTTTCTCGCCTGTTCCGTCTCATTTGTAGTCTCCCTCATTCCATTCGCCTGAATGTTGCATATTATTTTCATACATGATAAAAAGCAGATTATGGCGGACATGATCCGGTGCATCTCTTGCGGGTGCGGGTATAAATCCGAGTAAAATTTTCTGCGATCGTAACATGCCAAGTATTGTGAAATACAAGAGGAGTAGAAAAATTCACCCACGTGGCGATTCGATTTGTCGTCGTGATTTGGGGTCAGCTTTTCACTCAAGAGAATGGTGAATGTAGTGGCCTCAAATGCTCACGGATACCAGAGGTCACGCGAATCCATTGCATATCACCTAGATTCATGCGCGCGTGATTCAATGCACGTCTCACGATTTTAGGAATCTATTTTACACGTCTCGTGTAAATAATTGTAGTGGAGCGGCGGTACAGTGGTTTGCAAACTGCAATCAAACCGATTGCCTGAGTTCGATTTTCGGCCATAACTAACACCAGTGGTGAGCAATATCCGTGGTGGTGCTGGAATTCCCCTGCACCAACATGCACTGACCAGCGTGGTGAAGTATGATCGTGCAACCCACATGACTGACACGGGCATAGATTAACCTTCATCCAGCAGTAAATTATCAAAGGGCTGTACTTTAGTAAATGCTGCATATGAAGCCGCGCGTCATCAATCGCTCAGTGGACGAGGCTCAAACCACAAAATACGTTATTTGTTTTTTTTACCCTTTTATCTGGCAACAAAACTGACACCTTTTTTACGAGGAGTCATGTTTGCATAGACCACAATACCTGCAGTCATAACCCATGTGAGACTAGGCTCTAAGGAAAGCTGTCTCGGGTGTGGACCAATCAACTTCAAGGACAGTGCATACATTATCAGAGTTATGTTTTTTGTTTGCATTATGACTGCAGGTATTGTGGTCTATGCAAACATGCCTCCTCGTAAAAAAGGTGTCAGTTTTGTTGCCAGATAAAAGGGTAAAAAAAAACAATTATCATATGTTTTACTGCCAAATGAGGTACCAATGGCACAAAATACGTGTGACAACAGCACGTGCCTCCACCGTAGTGAGAATGCTCACCCCTCTAACGCCACGCACACTCAGTTGGCCCAATAGCAGGGCGACTGTCGCGCGTGAACCTGGCGGCGGCGTCCAGTCGTTCTCAAAGCAGCCAGCGAGCGTCAACGCGCTTACAGCGACCCGGGCAGCAGCGGCGACACATGCGCTTATTTTGGTGCATTCCACTGCAGGCTCAAGCCTGCTTAACGCTGCTAAACGTGTAACTCATCGCAGGCCTATTTTCGGATTCCTTTTTCAAACGGGGGCGGGAACACAAAAGTAAGATCCACTACTAAAATACCCAGTCGGATCCTGTAGGAATGCCAGAGTCTCCTCGCAGGGGCTGGGATCTCCGTGACTTAACGGGGCCAGACAAAGTCAATTTTCACCCATGTTTATCCATCATCGACGTCAGTCGTGGTCAATCGACTGCTGGATGAAGGCCTCCTTCAGCACCTGCACACGAGCTGGTTTCATTGCGCCATCTCCTCGGTGTACATCCTTTAAGATGTTCCTTGGCTGCCATTGTCCCCTATGGGTGCTGCGGTGGTGAGATGTTAACGAGCTCGCCTGGTACGCAGGAGGTCGTGGGCTCGATCCCCTAACGTGATGCCTGCTGTACATTTGGAGTTTGCGTGTCTCTCTCTCTGTCCCCGTGGTCGCGTGGCTTTTTCTCCGGGCCCTCCGGGTTTCCCCTCCACATTTCTAATCACGCGTTTAGAGTATTTGGCTCCTATACATTTCCACGTGACAAGCCACTTTGTTGAGGTATCATTTGTCGCCAGGTCGCTTCTGAAAAAGCTATATAACTCAGTGTAAAATGACAGCAAGCGTGCCATGCATCTGTTGATTGACATTTAAATACAGGTTGCAGCTAAATAAATTATGGGTCTACAGCTACCCACACCTGTGGTTGGAGATTAATTTGACTTCATAAAATAACAGGAAGTTATTTAAATGCCAATCACAATGTTATCATAACAAATCACTTTCACTTATACTCTGTTGTGCAATTTGCTCAATACACCACGAATCACGTATAACTGGGTCTTGATGGATTATTTTGTGGATAAAGTTATAAACAAATATATTATCATATATATAACAAATGTATACAGTTGCCGTGGTGTAATGGTTAGCACTCTGCACTTGACATCTAGAGGTCACCGGTTCGACCTCCTGGCGCGGCAGTTCTAACAGCGTACAGGTTTCTTTTTAAATCCTTTTTATTAAGTTCACTTGCTTGTTTGCTTGCGCGCTTACGACCGTGCAAATCTTTCGGTCGTTTTTAAGCCACTTCCCGTGATCCAATCGAGCTGACATTTTGCACACAGACTCGTGCGTGACAATTTATTTTCGTGAAAATGTTTTTCTAAAATATTCCACATTTTAGGAAAAAAAAAATCATATTTTATTTAAAATACCAATGTGATAAAAATGAAACTCTTACTCAAGAAAAACAGAAATGAATAATAAAATAAAATCGATGCCACGCATATAAAGGATTTATAGTGAAAAACTTAGTTTTTACGGGTTAATTTTTTAAATTCCCCTACCACCCCCTCTGCCTCTGTCCACCCAGCAGTATAAATGGGTACAGCACAGTAATACTGTTGGCAGGACTTTAGTGGTGGGGTCAAGTTTGGGTACGCCCAAGGATACTGGTCAAAATGGCAGCATAGGCCAAATCCTCTGTACAGGCACTCCGTGGAGCTCCCTCTAGGAGAGGCCCTTCCGCCAGCAGTGCCGTGAGCAAGATATTTCAGGGCTGCACCTTTACCAGATGTCTCACATTTAAGCGAGTGGTGCGTCTGGGTGTTGGGAAAGGCGCACAGCTACATGGGTGCATAAGGCATCAACAAAGTGCATGCATTCCGAGTTACAAGCAGGGCAAAGAATCGAGGGCAGCAGCTGCCCAGCTGCCCTCTCCCGCAAAAAAGTTTTTCCTTCCCAAGTGCCCCTCAAGTGCAAATTTTGGGCACAGCACATACCGTCGCACTGTTGTTAGGCAGATGGTTAGCTGCAGCTGTGTACGCTTGCCAATAACGCATTTTTAGAATGGTTTTATTCCCAGTGACAACTCGGGAGACATTACGGGAGTACAATGTCTGCCGAGGAGCCGAAGTTAAAGACGGCGCGACATTGTTCACAAAAGCATCCCATTTCTGAGCCAGAATCATTTAATTATACGGCGGATTTCATAACAGCAATAGTGCCCTGGCTACGTAAAAAAAGCAGGCATGTCCCTGCAGATGCCTCTCCTCTAAATAGTATTCGGTCAATGACTGGACACTCCACCGGCAATCCACTTTGCCGAACAAAAAGCACACTTGGTCAAACTTGTGCTGCAGGGATGAGGTTAACCCGCGGCCAGGGTCACGTTTCATCACTTTAGCTCGGGGAACGTTTCGTTGGTTTCATGAGAAGTGGCAGGTCCAACAGAGCGCGAAAAAACAAAGGTAAGGAGTGATGTTTGTGCAACGCTCTGCAACGAGGGGGGGGGCGTGCTGAACACAGCAAGAGGCAACACAGCGCTCACACCTACGGAGAAAATAAAAAATCAGTTTTCAAAATGAAAAATGTGATATAATGCATTTGTTATCCATAATATGGGGTTTTCTTTTTCGGTAAGATCGCGTAAATATATTAATGTGTCGTCAAAACCCGCCACCACCCGACACAGCCAATTAGTAAGGTTTGCCACGTAAACAGAACGTGCCAATTCGTTACTAGTACAGCAGAGACACGACCTAGCCATAAATAATAGCTCAACTAAGTGGCTTATCGCGTGGAAATGTATATCAGCAAAATACTCTAAACGCGTGTTTCTAAATGTGGAGGGAGAAAACGGAGGACCCGGAGAAAAATCCACGCGACCACAGGGAGAACATGGGTCAGGATCGAACCCACGATCTCCTGTATACCAGGCAATGTAGTTAACATCTCGCCACCGCGACATTCAAACCCGCACATTTCCAACTCGGTTTGACATTTGTTGTTAATTAATAAAACAACCAGAAGTCGCAATGTATTTTACGATGCCACATCAACAGCTAACGAGGAAACATAAGGTCATACAGGAATCATACGTGTAAACGGATATTCGAACATGCTGCATTCTCGAATGCCGAGCAAAATAATATGAAAAGACAGTCAATACAGGAAAGAAATGACTGGGTATAAAGCTAACGAATCTAAGACTGGAAATAGCATAAGCAATATATTAGTAATATCTGCCACTGCTCTCATAGCACTTAAGAAGGAGCCTTCGTGGCTAAAAGCAACTCAGCTCCAACAAAGGGAATCCTAGACAGACAGATCATCTTTTCTGCGTCCAACAATGACATCCAAATTTAAATATTTCTCAAATGAAGCCAACCCAAATAATTGGCATCGTTTTGCAACGAATGCCAAAAAATGTGTTTTTCCACGCATACCAATGTTTTCATGTCCTTCTATTTATTTTCGAAAAATCTCAAAGAATCTCAAGACTTTGGAACCTCATTTGCCAGAAGGAAAAATATGATAATTGTTTTTTTTTACCCTTTTATCTGGCAACAAAACTGTCACCTTTTTTTTACAAGGAGTCATGTTTGCATGTAAAAAAGGTGTCAGTTTTGTTGCCAGATAAAAAGGGTAAAAAACCAATTATCAATCTCAAGACTCTTTTTCAGGAGGCTCCTGCATTGTGATGATCGACAAATGACTTTTTTTTCAGAGTGTTTAGCATATGGGAGATCACCAAAGTAGTGCACTCAGAAAACACACTGCGATCGCACTCGCACGTCCCAACGGATGGATTCACTCGTGCCACCTTAGAGCCCCGGCAGACTTTAAAGTTTCACAAACGTACGCGATCCACCAACGCTTGCCTCCACGAACCCTGTATTACAGGCATGTGCCACCAAGCCAAGGATAAAGTAATAAATAACACAAACACACTTTATTAGGGTGGCTTTCAAGCCACGGTATAACATTTCACTTTCGTTGAACACCGTAGAAAGATTACATTTACATTTATTGCAGCCCGACAGCCGTTGCAGTGACAGTTTCACAAGCACCGCTACAGATTACAATTTTCACCCAAGTCACGTCAACAAATCCCAGCGACACCGAAACTCAAACTACGGACGGATGTCAAGTAAACAGTTCTGCTAAAAGTGGCTGTGGGCTGGGAAAGGTGGAAAATGTTGAGGGATAAGTGAACATTTTGGAAACATTATTCTTAAAATCCTTATCAAACACCAAATTTAGCAGAGTCAATGTTTTTGCTATGATGCTCAGCAGGTCACTCACACCTCAACAAGACATCCAAGGCCATAGAGATCATGTTGCACGAGCTTGGTTTTTTATTTATTATAGTGCCAGAGTAGAAACTGGATATAAGCATAGCGTATATAATCACAGTTCTGATATAATTAACACATCTTACATTACACTAGTAGGGGGAGAGGCAATGGACAACGTCTCACAAAAGCACTCTACTTTGCATATAATCACAGCTGGCCTTGCGCCAAAGTGCTGTGTATATTTCCAGCTTCAACCGTATTCGTAATGCATACGAATTCTCACGACACTCAGTTATGTAAAATGCATCTACATCCTTACAAAACTGTTTCCGCTGCACGCCGAGGAACGGAAAAAAAACAAATATGCCTTCATCTGGAAACCCTCGCCAGAGAGAAATAATTGTAACAGCTCACTGGGAAATGAATAAATATAATTACAATAATAATGGAAGACTACAGAGATAGGTTTACTGCACTTGTGTTCCGATGACAACCAAAACCCCACCACCGGACACAGTTTGGAAAGTATAAAAAATGCAATCAAATGGAGCAGAAAGTAATTTGTTGTTATTGACAAAAGAGTCACCGCACTGTAAATACATTTCACTCCGTTAGACAATTCTAACTGGGGACATGCTCCAAACATTCTTATGACGGGAAACGGCCACTACATTTACTTTAAATTATCATCGTTATGGACTCTTGAGTCATGGCAAAGTGTATTACTCTACATTTGACTAGATGCATGCGCATTGATTTGTACAATCGTGAATAATTTTACCCAGGAGAAAGCCCTCTCTCTCTGTCTCTCTTTTGCTTAACGTATCCCATTATTTACTGCACGGTTGCATGCTGCCACGGTGTAATGGTTCGCGCAATGGACTTGCAATCCAGAGATCACCGGTTCCATCTCTCGGTGCGGAAATGTTTTGTTGGCAATCTTTGGAGACGTTTTGATGCAATTTTTTTAAAATCCTACCCTACCCCTCCCCCCACAAAACGCATCTGTCCACCCAGCAGTACAAATGGGTGCCACAGTTAGTCGATCGGCAAATCGCGTGTCGTGCGGTAAAGCGTGGCTACTCCCACCACTCCCAAGACGTCTTGCCAGCGTGGAGGAAGAGGCCAAATACGGTCTCAGAGAGGCTCTCTGGAGCTCCCTACGGTGAAAGCCGTTGCTCTAGCAGTGGCCTGAGCAAGCCATTGCATGGCTGTGCCTTTACCGCTTTTAATGTAAGATATCTTTTCTGAAAGGCATGGCCGAGTATAGACTCCATAAAGATTAATGCTGGTATTCTAAAATCGGATTTCCTTTCAAAAGAAACTCATGGAGGGGAAGGAAGTAGCATTTTTTCTGCTCTGGTCGCGACCCCTAAATAGCAATTCAGCTGGAACAAGCCGTGATGAAAGATGCGTTGCACCGAGTTCCACCGCAATGCACGAATTCGCTTTGATAAACTGCACTGTAAAGGACAATCAATTTAATTGAACTGCATATGACCACCGCATTGCATTAGGTAAATGGCGCGCGGCTACATCGTCACGGTCACTCATCAATGGGGCAGGGACGGCGCATACACAGCGACACGCGCACTTTTAACCCTGGCACTCGAGGAGGATCCGCGCGCGCACCCGATCAGAGCAGCTGTGCACGCGCCTCGCACACGGCACGTCGCAATACAATGTGAGCTCACAACGCGTTTCGATGCAAGCACACCTCAACATGCTGTGTAGACGGTGGGCATCTTTATTTCGTGGTGAGAGGTAGTCGGTCACAAGTAGAGATAAACATGAAGGCGTTACGCCTGGACTTGATCAGGGGCAAGGGAATCGACATCACGGTTAAATGGGGGGGGGGGGGGGTGGGGAGTTCATTCCTACACCTCTTTGGTACATCGACTAATGAATGAAAAGGGCGTCCCATGTTGCCTTGGTCATCCAGGTCGTTTGACCATACTTCAGCACGCGTGTTGGTGAAAGGGGGAAGAAGCCAAGCACCGGTTCAGATCATCATCGCTCCAACACTGATGTTAGCCGGTGGCCAGGGATGGAACTCAGGACACCGGTTTCATAGTGCAATGCGTTCACCACTGCGGCACCGCTCGTTTCGCATGGAGAGTCCATGCATGCAACAACACAGTAGAACATAGCAGCTAAGCCCAATGCCTTACAGCAAAAAAACCCAGAATACACCTACATTCCTTAGCTACACAAACACGTGTATGCACCCTAAGCACACTGTAGTTGCTGCTGTGCTTATCCTTCACCCACAGCGCGTTGCCCGTGTAGGCAGCAGACTCACCTGCAAGCTGTAAATGTTGTGGGTTTGCTCTCCAACGCACCGGTGTGCTGTACTAGTAATCAATTGGCATGTTCTGTTTACGTGACAAACCTTACTCATTGGCTGCGTGGCGGGTTGAACGACACATTTATATTTTCGCGATCTAACCCCCCAAAAAAAACTCTTATGGGTGATATTGGTCACGAAAGCCTACGTGTTAAGCTGTAGTTGCGCAGGTAAAATTTCCACACACCAATACAAAGCACACACTACACTCTATCTCGAATACAGTATTTAATGGTGTTCCAGTGGTTCAATTGTTTTGTTCATTTTAATCCCCTGCATTATACCCCAAGGGGGCACGCGTCTCTCGAAGCACGCGAGTCATTTTAATGCGTTGTGCCAATATTGGCTCGGGGCTTACTGCGAGCGAATCGGCGGTTCAAAAAAAAACTTTTTTTAATTCAAAGCAGCCGAGAGCTTCGCGTGCACAACGGCAATTCGCGATCGGCACGGGGGACCTCCTTCGCTTTGAAACGCCACTTACAGAGGTGGCCCGTGTGACTAAATTGGCCCGTGTCACACGCGCGTTCACCGCTGGTCACAATCACGTACCGCGCTCATTAAGTCAAATCACTGGCGCGCGTATTCATTAATTAGTTACCGTCGAAACTATCCTGGAGCGAACACACGCGTGCGTCAGTTTAACACGTGCGCGTGTGCGTTCACGGCACAGCAGCGCAAAGCAAACGCAGTGCCACTAGGAAGTCACAGAGGGTAACGTAAGTGCAGTTGTATGTAACAGAACTCTACGCAGAGAACGCGTGTTGAGTGCGTTGTCTTGGTGTTTGAGACGTAGGATTCGTGACTCACGTATCGACGCAGTTTCTTCTCTGGGGGAGACTTCCTCAGCCATCCGCTACACATCACTTCTCCACTCATCGTGCTGCTGCTGCTGCTGGTGATGGTGATGATGCTGCGGATGACGACGCTGTTACTGTTACCGCTACTGATGATTACTCCTATTTCGTGTTAATACACCAGTATG
Source organism: Lampetra fluviatilis (assembly GCF_964198595.1). Taxonomy (NCBI): domain Eukaryota; kingdom Metazoa; phylum Chordata; class Hyperoartia; order Petromyzontiformes; family Petromyzontidae; genus Lampetra; species Lampetra fluviatilis. The sequence goes on from NC_136289.1 coordinate 7,331,015, forward strand.
CAGTACGTCCGCGTGCCGTGCACCACACGCACGTGCGCTAAAAGATACACGCGTACACAAATAAACACTGCGCCGCTTATTATAGCCGCCGTGTTCTCCTTAAGCCAAATAGTTGACGCCTATTTCCATGCGCGCAGCGAAGAAGGTTCGAAGGTTGGTAAACGCGTGGAGGAGGATTCCACATTCGCGTGTTGTCCTGCCCGTGCGTTTACGCGTGCGCGTCTGTGTGTGTGTCTGTGCGCGTGTCTCTGTGTGTGTGTCTGTGCGCGTGTCTCTGTGTGTGTGTCTGTGCGCGTCTCTGTGTGTGTGTCTGCGCGCGTGTCTCTGTGTGTGTGTCTGTGCGCGTGTCTCTGTGTCTGTGCGCGTCTCTGCCAGTGTGCTCGTTCTCAGCACGCCCTCTCGGTAACGCACGCGGAGTCCAGCCCAGTGTTAGTGAATGAGCTTCCACACCCCTCCACCCACCCACCCCGGCACCTCCTCCTCGTCGTCGTCGTGGTCCCTCCTTAGACTCGCGCAGGAAATGGGCGGAGACACCGAGGGCCACGGAGACGCGGGACGCTGCGAGGCTGCCGTGTTAGGGGGAGGAGGAAGGGGCAGTGCCCCCCTTCGTTACACTCATTCATTGCCTTTCATCATCGCAGTCGCGCGCGTGGTGGCCGTGCGATGAGCATGCCGGATACGCTCTTAACGCCAGACCCAGCGTCCTTCACTCATTTTCAGAGGAGGGGGGGGGGCGGATACTTTCGCCGATAAGACATCGGTGTGAGGACCGCCAACACATTAGAAACCACTGGGGCTTGAAAGCAGCACGATGATGATGGGGTGGGGGTGTTGTCACGCGTTGTGTATTCTCGGCGGCCGCATGTCAGGGACCGCACTGGAGGCCACGGGGGTGCCCGCCAGTGTCCAGCGGGTGCTTGCGATGAAGAGCGCCGTGCCAGACTCATTGCCAAGCCCAGCCTCTCTGCCTGGGGTAGAGGAACGTATTCCTCGCGCCGGCCACTAACGAGCATGCAATGATCCACACAACGAGGCCACGCGAGTTTGTACATGTTGTATTGCTTCTTTTCGTTAAAGAGGTCCCCGATGGTTTAGGTGGAGTGCCCTCGTCAATAACATTTGGCAGCCCAAAGCCTGACTGCCGGTGAGAGCCAGGATGTTGAAATCGTTCCTGAGTTTGTTTGCTAAAAACAAATGCTGCTGAACTATATATTTGTCTGGACTAAAGCGTATTTTATTTCTTGATTTGAAGCTTTCGTGACTGCAGGAATCTATACTCTTTGGTTCTTTCGGTAAAGACACGTAGATAGAAAATTAATTGATCACGACGTTTCGACCGCGACACAAGCAACCGTCATCAGGTGAAAAAAACAGCAGGAGAACTGCTGACGTAGGAGGAAAAAAATTACCGAAATAATCAAAGAGTACGTATTTTATTGACACGTGGAGTCAGTGGAGTCCACGTATAAAGAGGAGTTGCTAACATTAGAAACCCCTGCGTTGCCAGGTCGAAAATATTCCCCTCTAGAACTCGATTCGTGCGACTAAGATGCTTGCAGTGACGGATATTAATATCGTTTGCGGGGCGTTTTTTTTGTTTCTCCACTTTGAAGTCGGGGCCATCGTGTAGCCGTGGGTCGTAATAAATTAAATCACGGGGTAGCTACGGAACGGTTCGCCACCTCTGTGATCTGGACTTAAGAGTTCCAAAAGGCCAGCCACTGTTACCTGCACAGGAGCTATTGGCATGTTCGTGAAAGGCTCTCGGTCCGGTCTGATGGCTGGGTCTACGCTACTGGCTGTGGCAACACGGTGCGACTTGCCAGATTATCTCTGTTGTCTATGAAGTCTTTCCATTCACACCTCTACTACAATTCCATATAAATTCCTTGTCAGGACAGTAGAAGTCTACCCCATGTTTTTTATCCCTGTAAGCTCTCTAAGATGTGCATGCTTCCCCAACTTGTACAAGGGTCTGGATAACGCGGTCACATCGAGATGCTTTATACATACAATTAGCATTGAATACCTACTATAATCACCCAGGAATGTCGGGCCTTAACGCTCGTGACGTCACTCCACATCGACCAGCCCGCCTCATTAATATTCATGAGCAGGTGACGTCCTCCGAATGGACACCCCCCCCACCCCTCCTCATTCATAATCATGAGCGGGTGACGTCACTCAATATGGAGTACTCCCCCCCCCCTCCACTAATAATCATGCGCAAGTGACGTCACTCCACATCGAACAGCCCCCCTCATTAATAATCATGAACAGGTTACGTCCTCCACATGGACCCCCCCCCCTCACTAATAATCATGAGCATGTGACGTCACTCCACATGGAGCACCCTCCCCCCTCAATAGTAATTATGAGGAGGTGACGTAACTCCACATCGAACAGCCCGCCTCATTAATAATCATTAACAGGTGACGTCCTCAAAATGGACACCCCCCCCCCCATTCATAACAATTAGGGGGTGACGTCACTCCACATGGGGGGGGGCCGAGGCGCCTCCTCCCCCCTCCTCGGCGTCAACTCACTACAAAGGCAGAAGCCTCACGTCACGCGATCTCCGTCACGCTGTTGAGACATCGAAGTAAAAAGGACGTCATGATGATGAACAAGGGATTATCACCTTTAAATGAAATAAGTCTGTGTCACCGCGCCCTTACACATTGCACACGAATGGATGCAATGAATATCACGTCGCGGTCTGCTTTTCGCTTGCAAGTTTCAGATTTACTGAAATACACCCGCCCTTGGACGGGCAAAAGGCTCGTTGTATGTTAAATAAAGACGCTGGGCTCATTGACTAACTTACCCGTTTAGGGGCATGAGGGGTAGGTTTGGTTATGTTTGCCCTTCCTGCCTTTGTGTGGTTGTCGCCTGCGTATACGCAATTACTCTAAGTGAATCGTTTGTTACGCGAGGGCGTATCTTTGCATCTCAGCAAGCCAATCGATGGTTGCACGGCATTGAACGTACGATTTTACCCAATTTGCCTTGATAATACAATGCCGTGTAAACAAGACTCACTTGTGTTGACAAAAGAAGATCATTTACAATGGAAACACAACAATGACACGTGACACTGCGGGATTTGTGGGGAGCACACCGCTGTGAGTTGACGTGCAACACTTGAACAAGGAATGTTGAATGAGTCGGGCGTGAACACAAATGAACGTCGAGTTAGAGTACACTCACTATGAGTGTAGCAAAAAAAAATCGACTGTTCTATTGTACTAGGCTCCTTGCCTTCACCCATCTGCACTAACCAGTGTGGTGAAGTGTGCACATCAAGCCCGATGACCTCCATTGTATGGAGAGTGTCTTCGTCCAGCAGTGGATGGACAAAAGGCTGTACATGTAATCTCACCGCCAATACACAGAGGAGTGTTGGGGGTGTGTGACGATTCACGCTGAGTGCAATTAAACAAATGGTCACAAATCAGTCGCAATTCAATTCAAGAATTTACTCTTTGCAGAGATAACAGGTTGTCTCATAGTAAAGTCACGTAGAATGGAAATAATAAAATAATAAAATAAAACATAATACATTTTTTCTCACGACGTTTCGGCCACAACGCAAGCAGCCTCATAGTTCGGAGAGCTGAGCTTGGCACTACTGAACACCTGGGTTCAAACCCAGGCAAACATCTGCGATGAAACTGGATTCATGACATTTGATTCCACGTTTAATTTTGCTGAATTCCAGTGCTGAGTATATAAATTCGATAACGGGTTGACTGAAATGTGCCAAGCCATTACTCTCCGTGACAGGGCCAGTGGGAACGTGCTGCCCCCCCCCCCCCCCTTACTATGTGCACCTCAGAAGTAATTGTGTGAAATCCGCTTTCGTGAGCTCTTCTCTGACACGAAGGGCTACTCTGCGAGAAGCCCAAATCGATCCTTCCGAGTTCAGTACCGAGTCCGTTATATGTGATGAGAGGCATCGAGGGAGCATTTTTCTCCAGAAACTGACCACTTGTCAGGCAAGATAATGAACAGAGCCAATGCCAGTGACCTCTGTGCTCGACAGCTATAACCATAGCAAGGACCGTCCAGCAGTCAAGCCAATAATCTGCAGCCACATTAGGAGACACAATTTGCAATTACGCCTTAGACGCTTATGTTGTACACATACAACCCCGTGGTCATGTGTGTTGACGTGTGTTCGTGGGAAGCAGCGGCAATGTGTCGTTTACATGCTGCACTACAATCCAAGAAACCCAGATTTGATTCATGTCATTGGCCTCTGGTAGAACGTTGAAGCAATCAACGATTACCTGGTGCCGTGTTTGAACATCAGCCCCCTGGAGACAAAGGTGTAGTGTGAGCCGCCCACCATCCTTCGTGGGCCTTACCGGCCTTAACAGTTGCACGCTAATAGCGAAACTTGGCTTTCAGCTAAAGGGGAGACCTTTGTCCCGTTGTGATTTCCATTTATATCGAATGCTCAAGGATGCTTAGCAATTTATACACCATTGGCACCTTGTGCGGTATTCAAAATAAAATGCATCAGCCATTGCCTATCCCAGTGTCCAGAGGTGTGGACTCGAGTCATGTGACTTGGACTCGAGTCAGACTCGAGTCATGAATTTGATGACTTGCGACTCGACTTGGACTTGCATAACAATGACTTTGTCCCACCTATGAGATGTGGACTCGAGTCATGTGACTTGGACTCGAGTCAGACTCGAGTCATGAATTTGATGACTTGCGACTCGACTTGGACTTGCATAACAATGACTTTGTCCCACCTCTGCCAGTGTCACGTGATGCCGCAATCTCCATTGCCCCGTCTCTGTGCTGGCCGCCTTCTCAGGCGCGTGTCCCTCCTTTGGCTGACATTGAGTCACCAGCCTCGTCCTTCGGACGTTATCCCTCGAGCGATTGTGCCCGGTCAATCCCAAATTTTCCGCAGCAGTCAACGGAATGCCTCCGATTTGCTTTTGTTCCCCGAGTACTCTACGTGTGTTCCTCTATTTCCCAGCATGCATATCCCTACACAGTACTTCTTTGTGCACTTTTCAGATTCTGTTCCATTTGATTTGCAGCCTTCGTGCTTTCAAACAATTTGTCATGGTGAGTCATACGAATTGATTAAAAAACGTTCTTCTTCAGGCACATGTGTACGCTGAAAACGTCGCATATTAAAGTTCGGTGTAAAATTGGGTATGGAAAAGTCCGTGTTTATTTAAGGAATATGTCCTTGAAATACAGGAAATAGAATTGAACCACCACACAGCAGTTCGAATTATCTGAGTTTCGGCAGTCCAGCAGTACTTAACGTGAATGCACACGAGCTTTGGTCAGACTCACCAATTCAGTTCAAAGTGTTATCTGCGCGGTAGCCTGAGCTATCACGCCGCGTATAGCCCAAGAAGAATCGCGCATGCACTTGCGTTGTGCTGATGCTGTAAAAACAAGTACTGCAGCATACACGTGTTTAACTAAACATCTGTGTGCCTTACACGTGAACTCCTTACTGCCAGGTGTCTGATTTGAAACAACAATTTATTTGACATCCACTTTCAAGCACACGCCTACACATCGAGTAACAGAATCAAACACGTGCTTTGGAAATTCCAACAATGCCGAATTTATATTCCACGCGCTCAAACCCGTGGACATTCCGTGTTCCCTTGAGATCCTATTGTATTGGCAGTTTCCATGCGCACGAGTGTTTGTGCATTGAGACAAAAAGGAACTGAAAACGTCCAGCTATTCGCGCCCACCTTGCATGAATATGCTATAAAGAATGCGTATGAGTGCATACGTGGGGAAACGGTGGTGCTGTGGTTTGCGCAACTCCGCATGCATCCGCGGAATGGCTGAATGTCAGTGGCGCGTGGCATCAAACTTATCGCTGGGGGTCTCCCTTATGTCAACTCGGCCACAAAATAATCCTCGGTGCGGTGTGAAGACTTCGGGAACACCACCCCTTAATAGGTGCTCGCTAACAGCACTTGCCCCGACAATCTGCACGCAGTGAACGCAGATGCAATGTGAGGGCATCTATGGATCATAGTAATGGCGGAGCCAGGATTTTCAGGTAGGAGGGCAACCCCTCCAGCAATGAAAAATGATAGAGGAGTTGTGAGTAAGTAAGGACTTGTCCCTTGCTTTTTATTCGACGCGTGTGCGGCGATGGCGCAGCCATCCATCGAGGATTGAATTCAAACCGCGTTGTGTGATCGGCATCGTGTACTGTATACGCAACTGCGCACACTTCTGTGAGTCACTTGTAACCGCTTTGCCGTTACTTATTTCCAATTATGGACTCGGACTATTGTCATATCATCTCATAGAGTCCCTGTCACATCATAATATGCTACACAGTGGCAGTGGAGATCGCAAAATGCCGATTTATTACTAATACACTCCAATGATCCGATCGAAATTAGGGATTTCGGTCGGATCATGGGGGGGGGGCACGTGTGACCCCACCCCCCACTGGCTCCGCCAATGCATCATAGCATGCACAGTGATCTATTACTGCGTCTTAGGTGAGGCAGGGAGAGACGTTCTGTTTGTGTGCATCCTGGGACTCGATGATGCTTTCCTGCGGGTAAATAATTGGCATGTCCATAAAGTGTCCATAAAGGTCTCTCATCCATTATGAAAGGATTCTAATTTGACAGAGGTTTCAGCCGGGTCGATAACAAATACACAAAGACAAAGAGCCCCCCCCACCCCCACCGGTATTATAATCTTACAGACTCTTGAGACGAGCGCTGTTAGCGAGTTCCCATTAAGGCCGGCACCGCGCCCGAGGGGCTGTCGGCACAACGCCCGGGCGCATTTGATGTTTCCCCAGGTACTTGTTTATAGGCTGAGTCAACCTAGGCAAGGCCCAAACACTGTTCAGCGATATCACGCACCGATGATGTCCGTGGCCAGGAATGGAACTCAGGTAGCCGGGTTCGTGGCGCAGTGCACGCGAACCACGTCAAAATCTAAAATACCCCTGCAGTCTCTACAGACTGTATGTATGTATGTTGGACTTCTTTTGCACCGCACGTAGCCAACCGTCGTAATCACGGGTGCAGAGGAAGGACAACAAACTAAATACGAGACGCAGCTATAAAGAAATTCGTGTTCAATAAAGATGATTTAAAAGTGCAAAGCGCCTGTGACTTCCTACTATCGGGGGCAAGTGCTGTTAGTGAGCAACTAAGAAGGGGTGGGTGACCAGAACCACGCCCGGCCGCATTTGTCTTCATTGTGGTGATATTTACACATCGCACCGGGTACTCATTTGAGGCCGAGTCGACCTAGGGGAGGCCCAGGACTGGTTCAGATAATCGTCACACACATACACGTCTGTGTGTGTGTGTTGTAATGAGTTGTGTCCGTCTAAACTTGTCACGCGTCTGCTAAGGCGTTGGCAGCACACATCGTTTGGGGGTTTTAGAATCAGAAGATGGATTTAGACTCGAGGAATCCGATGAGCTATGAAGCTCTTTTTCACAGATGCCCAGTTGGGGCGGGTCAGAACTTGATAATACAAAATAAAGAACACGATAGGACTGCAAAGTCGAGGAAAGGTACACACATCAATTTAAATAAAACAAATAAAACAAAACTCCATAATAATAGGTTTTTTTTGGGTTAGATCGCGTAAATATATAAATGTGTCGTTAAAACCCGCCGCCACCCGACACAGCCAACCAGTAAGGGTTGTCACGTAAACAGAACGTGCCAATTCGTCACAAGTACAGCACTAGTGTATAGTGTATAGTAGTGTAGTATACTAGTACAGCACACCGGTGTGTTGGAGAGCCAAACCACAACATTTATAATGTGAGTACGACGTTTCGCTAGTAATTACAACTAGCTTCATCAGGCGACAGCCAGTTTTGTGGAGAAATCCACCTGTTTCGTTCCTTATATAGAGGCGTAGATGTGGTGACCACCCTTCTTCGCTCTTGCACACTGATGGGGGGGGATGACTATTGTTATTATTGCACGCTTTTACTTAACTCTGTCTGTCTGTTGTTGTCGTCGTTGTCGTATCCTCAAATATTTTAACTCAACTTTAACCCACTTCCCAATATGGTATCGACTGCAAACTTCGTATAGTTACGTCATACTGATGACAATACTATATTGTATGCAAAAAATTTTTATATAAAAATATTTTTAAACATTATTTTTTATGTTATGTTTCGGCTTGGCTTTAATTGTCCACGCTCAACTGACGTTGGCTGTAATTGGCCACGGCCCCTTACGTTATGGCAAGCTTCGGGGCCACTTCCTGGAGTCGTGGAGTTTTGCCATTACGAGTACGGTACATTTCATTAAAGCGTGTTTTTAATAAAGTATTTTAAAATATAACCTATTACCTTACCAAGTAAAGCCCACTGGGCTATATTAGCTTCTTTTTCAGAAGCGGCCTGGCCACAAACTTTTCGGTAACAAAAAAACTAAATTGTAACACTGCACACAGAATGTTGCCAACACTTCAATCACACACTGTTCAAACTGATCTCGACTCTACTGCAATTCTAATGCTGCGATAATGTTGACGAACGATTCACGACCAGCTCGCGCGCGCGCCTTCTCAAGACTCGATCTGCCTTCGTGCGTCTGTGTATGTCGCTCGCGGTGCACTTAGCCTGGCACAAGCGCGGTGGTGACGTCACCTCCATTTCGTGTCTAGTGGCAGGAGGCGCGGGCGTTGGTTGTTCGCTTGTTTGTTTCCTCTGTTAAATCAGCCTTTTGTTCACGCCTGCCACCACCGATTTCGCTCGCGTTCATCAGCATCAGCAGCAGCCGCCACGTTCGATCCGCCCACGGATGAAGTAGCGACTACCCCCTCCCCTCCCGAGTTTGCTCCAGAAACTCGTTAGTTGACCCCAGAAACTCGTTAGTTGACCCTAGAAACCCGTTAGTTGACTCCAGAAACTCGTTAGTTGACCCCAGAAACTCGTTAGTTGACCCTAGAAACCCGTTAGTTGACTCCAGAAACTCGTTAGTTGACCCAGAAACTCGTTAGTTGACCCTAGAAACCCGTTAGTTGACTCCAGAAACTCGTTAGTTGACCCAGAAACTCGTTAGTTGACCCCAGAAATTCGTTAGTTGACCCCAGAAACTCGTTAGTTGACTCCAGAAACTCGTTAGTTGACTCCAGAAACTCGTTAGTTGACTCCAGAAACTCGTTAGTTGACCCAGAAACTCGTTAGTTGACTCCAGAAACTCGTTAGTTGACTCCAGAAACTCGTTAGTTGACCCAGAAACTCGTTAGTTGACTCCAGAAACTCGTTAGTTGACTCCAGAAACTCGTTAGTTGACCCAGAAACTCGTTAGTTGACTCCAGAAACTCGTTAGTTGACTCCAGAAACTCGTTAGTTGACCCAAAAACTCGTTAGTTGACTCCAGAAACTCGTTAGTTGACTCCAGAAACTCGTTAGTTGACCAAGAAACTCGTTAGTTGACTCCAGAAACTCGTTAGTTGACCCCAGAAACTCGTTAGTTGACCCAGAAACTCGTTAGTTGACTCCAGAAACTCATTAGTTGACTCCAGAAACTCGTTAGTTGACTCCAGAAACTCGTTAGTTGACTCCAGAAACTCGTTAGTTGTCCCAGAAACTCGTTAGTTGACCCCAGAAACTCGTTAGTTGACTCCAGAAACTCGTTAGTTGACCCAGAAACTCGTTAGTTGACCCAGAAACTCGTTAGTTGACCCCAGAAACTCGTTAGTTGACTCCAGAAACTCGTTAGTTGACCCCAGAAACTCGTTAGTTGACCCCAGAAACTCGTTAGTTGATCCAGAAACTCGTTAGTTGATCCAGAAACTCGTTAGTTGTCCCCAGAAACTCGTTAGTTGATCCCAGAAACTCGTAAGTTGACCCCAGAAACTCGTTAGTTGATCCCAGAAACTCGTTAGTTGATCCAGAAACTCGTTAGTTGATCCCAGAAACTCGTTAGTTGATCCCAGAAACTCGCTAGTTGATCCCAGAAACTCGTTAGTTGACTCCAGAAACTCGTTAGTTGATCCCAGAAACTCGTTAGTTGATCCCAGAAACTCGTTAGTTGTCCCCAGAAACTCGTTAGTTGATCCCAGAAACTCGTTAGTTGTCCCCAGAAACTCGTTAGTTGTCCCCAGAAACTCGTTAGTTGATCCAGAAACTCGTTAGTTGTTCCCAGAAACTTGTTAGTTGTCCCCAGAAACTCGTTAGTTGACCCAGAAACTCGTTAGTTGTTCCCAGAGACTCGTTAGTTGTCCCCAGAAACTCGTTAGTTGATCCCAGAAACTCGTTAGTTGATCCCAGAAACTCGTTAGTTGTCCCCAGAAACTCGTTAGTTGATCCAGAAACTCGTTAGTTGATCCAGAAACTCGTTAGTTGATCCCAGAAACTCGTTAGTTGATCCCAGAAACTCGCTAGTTGATCCCAGAAACTCGTTAGTTGACTCCAGAAACTCGTTAGTTGATCCCAGAAACTCGTTAGTTGATCCCAGAAACTCGTTAGTTGATCCCAGAAACTCGTTAGTTGACTCCAGAAACTCGTTAGTTGATCCCAGAAACTCGTTAGTTGATCCCAGAAACTCGTTAGTTGAACCCAGAAACTCGTTAGTTGATCCCAGAAACTCGTTAGTTGATCCCAGAAACTCGTTAGTTGAACCCAGAAACTCGTTAGTTGAACCCAGAAACTCGTTAGTTGATCCCAGAAACTCGTTAGTTGATCCCAGAAACTCGTTAGTTGAACCCAGAAACTCGTTAGTTGATCCAAGAAACTCGTTAGTTGTCCCCAGAAACTCGTTAGTTGACCCCAGAAACTCGTTAGTTGTCCCCAGAAACTCGTTAGTTGTCCCCAGAAACTCGTTAGTTGTCCCCAGAAACTCGTTAGTTGAACCCAGAAACTCGTTACTTGTCCCCAGAAACTCGTTAGTTGTCCCCAGAAACTCGTTAGTTGACCCCAGAAACTCGTTAGTTGTCCCCAGAAACTCGTTAGTTGACCCCAGAAACTCGTTAGTTGACCCAGAAACTCGTTAGTTGATCCCAGAAACTCGTTAGTTGTCCCCAGAAACTCGTTAGTTGTCCCCAGAAACTCGTTAGTTGACCCCAGAAACTCGTTAGTTGTCCCCAGAAACTCGTTAGTTGTCCCCAGAAACTCGTTAGTTGATCCCAGAAACTCGTTAGTTGATCCCAGAAACTCGTTAGTTGAACCCAGAAACTCGTTAGTTGATCCCAGAAACTCGTTAGTTGATCCCAGAAACTCGTTAGTTGAACCCAGAAACTCGTTAGTTGAACCCAGAAACTCGTTAGTTGATCCCAGAAACTCGTTAGTTGATCCCAGAAACTCGTTAGTTGTCCCAGAAACTCGTTAGTTGACTTCAGAAACTCGTTAGTTGATCCCAGAAACTCGTTACTTGATCCCAGAAACTCGTTAGTTGACTCCAGAAACTCGTTAGTTGATCCCAGAAACTCGTTAGTTGATCCCAGAAACTCGTTAGTTGAACCCAGAAACTCGTTAGTTGAACCCAGAAACTCGTTAGTTGAACCCAGAAACTCGTTAGTTGACCCCAGAAACTCGTTAGTTGTTCCCAGAAACTCGTTAGTTGTTCCCAGAAACTCGTTAGTTGACCCCAGAAACTCGTTAGTTGAACCCAGAAACTCGTTAGTTGTCCCCAGAAACTCGTTAGTTGATCCCAGAAACTCGTTAGTTGAACCCAGAAACTCGTTAGTTGACTCCAGAAACTCGTTAGTTGATCCCAGAAACTCGTTAGTTGATCCCAGAAACTCGTTAGTTGACTCCAGAAACTCGTTAGTTGATCCCAGAAACTCGTTAGTTGATCCCAGAAACTCGTTAGTTGAACCCAGAAACTCGTTAGTTGAACCCAGAAACTCGTTAGTTGAACCCAGAAACTCGTTAGTTGACCCCAGAAACTCGTTAGTTGTTCCCAGAAACTCGTTAGTTGTTCCCAGAAACTCGTTAGTTGACCCCAGAAACTCGTTAGTTGAACCCAGAAACTCGTTAGTTGTCCCCAGAAACTCGTTAGTTGATCCCAGAAACTCGATAGTTGACCCCAGAAACTCGTTAGTTGACCCAGAAACTCGTTAGTTGACCCCAGAAACTCGTTAGTTGACCCCAGAAACTCGTTAGTTGAACCCAGAAACTCGTTAGTTGAACCCAGAAACTCGTTAGTTGAACCCAGAAACTCGTTAGTTGAACCCAGAAACTCGTTAGTTGACCCCAGAAACTCGTTAGTTGATCCAGAAACTCGTTAGTTGACCCCAGAAACTCGTTAGTTGACCCAGAAACTCGTTAGTTGACCCCAGAAACTCGTTAGTTGATCCCAGAAACTCGTTAGTTGTCCCCAGAAACTCGTTAGTTGAACCCAGAAACTCGTTAGTTGACCCCAGAAACTCGTTAGTTGTCCCCAGAAACTCGTTAGTTGTCCCCAGAAACTCGTTAGTTGACCCCAGAAACTCGTTAGTTGTCCCCAGAAACTCGTTAGTTGAACCCAGAAACTCGTTAGTTGTCCCCAGAAACTCGTTAGTTGACCCCAGAAACTCGTTAGTTGTTCCCAGAAACTCGTTAGTTGACCCCAGAAACTCGTTAGTTGACCCAGAAACTCGTTAGTTGACCCCAGAAACTCGTTAGTTGAACCCAGAAACTCGTTAGTTGAACCCAGAAACTCGTTAGTTGAACCCAGAAACTCGTTAGTTGACCCAGAAACTCGTTAGTTGACCCCAGAAACTCGTTAGTTGATCCAGAAACTCGTTAGTTGACCCCAAAAACTCGTTAGTTGACCCCAGAAACTCGTTAGTTGACCCCAGAAACTCGTTTGTTGATCCAGAAACTCGTTAGTTGACCCCAGAAACTCGTTACTTGTCCCCAGAAACTCGTTAGTTCACCCCAGAAACTCGTTAGTTGACCCCAGAAACTCGTTTGTTGATCCAGAAACTCGTTAGTTGACCCCAGAAACTCGTTACTTGTCCCCAGAAACTCGTTAGTTGTCCCCAGAAACTCGTTAGTTGACCCCAGAAACTCGTTAGTTGTCCCCAGAAACTCGTTAGTTGACCCCAGAAACTCGTTAGTTGACCCAGAAACTCGTTAGTTGATCCCAGAAACTCGTTAGTTGTCCCCAGAAACTCGTTAGTTGTCCCCAGAAACTCGTTAGTTGACCCCAGAAACTCGTTAGTTGTCCCCAGAAACTCGTTAGTTGTCCCCAGAAACTCGTTAGTTGATCCCAGAAACTCGTTAGTTGATCCCAGAAACTCGTTAGTTGATCCCAGAAACTCGTTAGTTGTCCCCAGAAACTCGTTAGTTGTCCCCAGAAACTCGTTAGTTGACCCCAGAAACTCGTTAGTTGTCCCCAGAAACTCGTTAGTTGTCCCCAGAAACTCGTTAGTTGATCCCAGAAACTCGTTAGTTGATCCCAGAAACTCGTTAGTTGAACCCAGAAACTCGTTAGTTGATCCCAGAAACTCGTTAGTTGATCCCAGAAACTCGTTAGTTGAACCCAGAAACTCGTTAGTTGAACCCAGAAACTCGTTAGTTGATCCCAGAAACTCGTTAGTTGATCCCAGAAACTCGTTAGTTGTCCCAGAAACTCGTTAGTTGACTTCAGAAACTCGTTAGTTGATCCCAGAAACTCGTTACTTGATCCCAGAAACTCGTTAGTTGACTCCAGAAACTCGTTAGTTGATCCCAGAAACTCGTTAGTTGATCCCAGAAACTCGTTAGTTGAACCCAGAAACTCGTTAGTTGAACCCAGAAACTCGTTTCTTGAACCCAGAAACTCGTTAGTTGACCCCAGAAACTCGTTAGTTGTTCCCAGAAACTCGTTAGTTGTTCCCAGAAACTCGTTAGTTGACCCCAGAAACTCGTTAGTTGAACCCAGAAACTCGTTAGTTGTCCCCAGAAACTCGTTAGTTGATCCCAGAAACTCGTTAGTTGAACCCAGAAACTCGTTAGTTGACTCCAGAAACTCGTTAGTTGATCCCAGAAATTCGTTAGTTGATCCCAGAAACTCGTTAGTTGACTCCAGAAACTCGTTAGTTGATCCCAGAAACTCGTTAGTTGATCCCAGAAACTCGTTAGTTGAACCCAGAAACTCGTTAGTTGAACCCAGAAACTCGTTAGTTGAACCCAGAAACTCGTTAGTTGACCCCAGAAACTCGTTAGTTGTTCCCAGAAACTCGTTAGTTGTTCCCAGAAACTCGTTAGTTGACCCCAGAAACTCGTTAGTTGAACCCAGAAACTCGTTAGTTGTCCCCAGAAACTCGTTAGTTGATCCCAGAAACTCGTTAGTTGACCCCAGAAACTCGTTAGTTGACCCAGAAACTCGTTAGTTGACCCCAGAAACTCGTTAGTTGAACCCAGAAACTCGTTAGTTGAACCCAGAAACTCGTTAGTTGAACCCAGAAACTCGTTAGTTGACCCCAGAAACTCGTTAGTTGATCCAGAAACTCGTTAGTTGACCCCAGAAACTCGTTAGTTGACCCAGAAACTCGTTAATTGACCCCAGAAACTCGTTAGTTGATCCCAGAAACTCGTTAGTTGTCCCCAGAAACTCGTTAGTTGAACCCAGAAACTCGTTAGTTGACCCCAGAAACTCGTTAGTTGTCCCCAGAAACTCGTTAGTTGTCCCCAGAAACTCGTTAGTTGACCCCAGAAACTCGTTAGTTGTCCCCAGAAACTCGTTAGTTGAACCCAGAAACTCGTTAGTTGTCCCCAGAAACTCGTTAGTTGACCCCAGAAACTCGTTAGTTGTTCCCAGAAACTCGTTAGTTGACCCCAGAAACTCGTTAGTTGACCCAGAAACTCGTTAGTTGACCCCAGAAACTCGTTAGTTGAACCCAGAAACTCGTTAGTTGAACCCAGAAACTCGTTAGTTGAACCCAGAAACTCGTTAGTTGACCCAGAAACTCGTTAGTTGACCCCAGAAACTCGTTAGTTGATCCAGAAACTCGTTAGTTGACCCCAAAAACTCGTTAGTTGACCCCAGAAACTCGTTAGTTGACCCCAGAAACTCGTTTGTTGATCCAGAAACTCGTTAGTTGACCCCAGAAACTCGTTACTTGTCCCCAGAAACTCGTTAGTTCACCCCAGAAACTCGTTAGTTGACCCCAGAAACTCGTTTGTTGATCCAGAAACTCGTTAGTTGACCCCAGAAACTCGTTACTTGTCCCCAGAAACTCGTTAGTTGTCCCCAGAAACTCGTTAGTTGACCCCAGAAACTCGTTAGTTGTCCCCAGAAACTCGTTAGTTGACCCCAGAAACTCGTTAGTTGACCCAGAAACTCGTTAGTTGATCCCAGAAACTCGTTAGTTGTCCCCAGAAACTCGTTAGTTGTCCCCAGAAACTCGTTAGTTGTCCCCAGAAACTCGTTAGTTGTCCCCAGAAACTCGTTAGTTGACCCCAGAAACTCGTTAGTTGTCCCCAGAAACTCGTTAGTTGATCCCAGAAACTCGTTAGTTGATCCCAGAAACTCGTTAGTTGAACCCAGAAACTCGTTAGTTGATCCCAGAAACTCGTTAGTTGATCCCAGAAACTCGTTAGTTGATCCCAGAAACTCGTTAGTTGAACCCAGAAACTCGTTAGTTGAACCCAGAAACTCGTTAGTTGATCCCAGAAACTCGTTAGTTGAACCCAGAAACTCGTTAGTTGATCCCAGAAACTCGTTAGTTGATCCCAGAAACTCGTTAGTTGAACCCAGAAACTCGTTAGTTGAACCCAGAAACTCGTTAGTTGATCCCAGAAACTCGTTAGTTGATCCCAGAAACTCGTTAGTTGTCCCAGAAACTCGTTAGTTGACTTCAGAAACTCGTTAGTTGATCCCAGAAACTCGTTACTTGATCCCAGAAACTCGTTAGTTGACTCCAGAAACTCGTTAGTTGATCCCAGAAACTCGTTAGTTGATCCCAGAAACTCGTTAGTTGAACCCAGAAACTCGTTAGTTGAACCCAGAAACTCGTTAGTTGAACCCAGAAACTCGTTAGTTGACCCCAGAAACTCGTTAGTTGTTCCCAGAAACTCGTTAGTTGTTCCCAGAAACTCGTTAGTTGACCCCAGAAACTCGTTAGTTGAACCCAGAAACTCGTTAGTTGTCCCCAGAAACTCGTTAGTTGATCCCAGAAACTCGTTAGTTGAACCCAGAAACTCGTTAGTTGACTCCAGAAACTCGTTAGTTGATCCCAGAAACTCGTTAGTTGATCCCAGAAACTCGTTAGTTGACTCCAGAAACTCGTTAGTTGATCCCAGAAACTCGTTAGTTGATCCCAGAAACTCGTTAGTTGAACCCAGAAACTCGTTAGTTGAACCCAGAAACTCGTTAGTTGAACCCAGAAACTCGTTAGTTGACCCCAGAAACTCGTTAGTTGTTCCCAGAAACTCGTTAGTTGTTCCCAGAAACTCGTTAGTTGACCCCAGAAACTCGTTAGTTGAACCCAGAAACTCGTTAGTTGTCCCCAGAAACTCGTTAGTTGATCCCAGAAACTCGTTAGTTGAACCCAGAAACTCGTTAGTTGTTCCCAGAAACTCGTTAGTTGACCCCAGAAACTCGTTAGTTGACCCAGAAACTCGTATGTTGACCCCAGAAACTCGTTAGTTGAACCCAGAAACTCGTTAGTTGAACCCAGAAACTCGTTAGTTGAACCCAGAAACTCGTTAGTTGACCCCAGAAACTCGTTAGTTGATCCAGAAACTCGTTAGTTGACCCCAGAAACTCGTTAGTTGACCCAGAAACTCGTTAGTTGACCCCAGAAACTCGTTAGTTGATCCCAGAAACTCGTTAGTTGTCCCCAGAAACTCGTTAGTTGAACCCAGAAACTCGTTAGTTGACCCCAGAAACTCGTTAGTTGTCCCCAGAAACTCGTTAGTTGTCCCCAGAAACTCGTTAGTTGACCCCAGAAACTCGTTAGTTGTCCCCAGAAACTCGTTAGTTGAACCCAGAAACTCGTTAGTTGACCCCAGAAACTCGTTAGTTGATCCAGAAACTCGTTAGTTGACCCCAAAAACTCGTTAGTTGACCCCAGAAACTCGTTAGTTGACCCCAGAAACTCGTTTGTTGATCCAGAAACTCGTTAGTAGACGCCAGAAACTCGTTAGTTGATCCCCAGAAACTCGTTAGTTCACCCCAGAAACTCGTTAGTTGACCCCAGAAACTCGTTAGTTGACCCAGAAACTCGTTAGTTGATCCCAGAAACTCGTTAGTTGACCCCAGAAACTCGTTAGTTGACCCCAGAAACTCGTTAGTTGACCCAGAAACTCGTTAGTTGATCCCAGAAACTCGTTAGTTGACCCCAGAAACTCGTTAGTTGACCCCAGAAACTCGTTAGTTGACCCCAGAAACTCGTTAGTTGATCCCAGAAACTCGTTAGTTGATCCCAGAAACTCGTTAGTTGATCCCAGAAACTCGTTAGTTGACCCCAGAAACTCGTTAGTTGACCCAGAAACTCGTTAGTTGTCCCCAGAAACTCGTTAGTTGATCCAGAAACTCGTTAGTTGACCCCAGAAACTCGTTAGTTGTCCCCAGAAACTCGTTAGTTGACCCCAGAAACTCGTTAGTTGACCCCAGAAACTCGTTAGTTGTCACCAGAAACTCGTTAGTTTACCCCAGAAACTCGTTAGTTGACCCAGAAACTCGTTAGTTGTCCCCAGAAACTCGTTAGTTGACCCCAGAAACTCGTTAGTTGACCCCAGAAACTTGTTAGTTGACCCCAGAAACTCGTTAGTTGATCCCAGAAACTCGTTAGTTGACCCAGAAACTCGTTAGTTGACCCCAGAAACTCGTTAGTTGATCCAGAAACTCGTTAGTTGACCCCAGAAACTCGTTAGTTGACCCCAGAAACTCGTTAGTTGACCCCAGAAACTCGTTAGTTGATCCAGAAACTCGTTAGTTGACCCCAGAAACTCGTTAGTTGATCCCCAGAAACTCGTTAGTTGATCCCAGAAACTCGTTAGTTGATCCCAGAAACTCGTTAGTTGAACCCAGAAACTCGTTTGTTGATCCAGAAACTCGTTAGTTGACCCCAGAAACTCGTTACTTGTCCCCAGAAACTCGTTAGTTGTCCCCAGAAACTCGTTAGTTGACCCCAGAAACTCGTTAGTTGTCCCCAGAAACTCGTTAGTTGACCCCAGAAACTCGTTAGTTGTCCCCAGAAACTCGTTAGTTGACCCCAGAAACTCGTTAGTTGACCCAGAAACTCGTTAGTTGATCCCAGAAACTCGTTAGTTGTCCCCAGAAACTCGTTAGTTGTCCCCAGAAACTCGTTAGTTGACCCCAGAAACTCGTTAGTTGTCCCCAGAAACTCGTTAGTTGTCCCCAGAAACTCGTTAGTTGATCCCAGAAACTCGTTAGTTGATCCCAGAAACTCGTTAGTTGAACCCAGAAACTCGTTAGTTGATCCCAGAAACTCGTTAGTTGATCCCAGAAACTCGTTAGTTGAACCCAGAAACTCGTTAGTTGAACCCATAAACTCGTTAGTTGATCCCAGAAACTCGTTAGTTGATCCCAGAAACTCGTTAGTTGTCCCAGAAACTCGTTAGTTGACTTCAGAAACTCGTTAGTTGATCCCAGAAACTCGTTACTTGATCCCAGAAACTCGTTAGTTGACTCCAGAAACTCGTTAGTTGATCCCAGAAACTCGTTAGTTGATCCCAGAAACTCGTTAGTTGAACCCAGAAACTCGTTAGTTGAACCCAGAAACTCGTTAGTTGAACCCAGAAACTCGTTAGTTGACCCCAGAAACTCGTTAGTTGTTCCCAGAAACTCGTTAGTTGTTCCCAGAAACTCGTTTGTTGACCCCAGAAACTCGTTAGTTGAACCCAGAAACTCGTTAGTTGTCCCCAGAAACTCGTTAGTTGATCCCAGAAACTCGTTAGTTGAACCCAGAAACTCGTTAGTTGACTCCAGAAACTCGTTAGTTGATCCCAGAAACTCGTTAGTTGATCCCAGAAACTCGTTAGTTGACTCCAGAAACTCGTTAGTTGATCACAGAAACTCGTTAGTTGATCCCAGAAACTCGTTAGTTGAACCCAGAAACTCGTTAGTTGAACCCAGAAACTCGTTAGTTGAACCCAGAAACTCGTTAGTTGACCCCAGAAACTCGTTAGTTGTTCCCAGAAACTCGTTAGTTGTTCCCAGAAACTCGTTAGTTGACCCCAGAAACTCGTTAGTTGAACCCAGAAACTCGTTAGTTGTCCCCAGAAACTCGTTAGTTGATCCCAGAAACTCGTTAGTTGAACCCAGAAACTCGTTAGTTGTTCCCAGAAACTCGTTAGTTGACCCCAGAAACTCGTTAGTTGACCCAGAAACTCGTATGTTGACCCCAGAAACTCGTTAGTTGAACCCAGAAACTCGTTAGTTGACCCCAGAAACTCGTTAGTTGAACCCAGAAACTCGTTAGTTGAACCCAGAAACTCGTTAGTTGACCCCAGAAACTCGTTAGTTGATCCAGAAACTCGTTAGTTGACCCCAGAAACTCGTTAGTTGACCCAGAAACTCGTTAGTTGACCCCAGAAACTCGTTAGTTGATCCCAGAAACTCGTTAGTTGTCCCCAGAAACTCGTTAGTTGAACCCAGAAACTCGTTAGTTGACCCCAAAAACTCGTTAGTTGTCCCCAGAAACTCGTTAGTTGTCCCCTGAAACTCGTTAGTTGACCCCAGAAACTCGTTAGTTGTCCCCAGAAACTCGTTAGTTGAACCCAGAAACTCGTTAGTTGACCCCAGAAACTCGTTAGTTGATCCAGAAACTCGTTAGTTGACCCCAAAAACTCGTTAGTTGACCCCAGAAACTCGTTAGTTGACCCCAGAAACTCGTTTGTTGATCCAGAAACTCGTTAGTTGACCCCAGAAACTCGTTAGTTGATCCCCAGAAACTCGTTAGTTCACCCCAGAAACTCGTTAGTTGACCCCAGAAACTCGTTAGTTGACCCAGAAACTCGTTAGTTGATCCCAGAAACTCGTTAGTTGACCCCAGAAACTCGTTAGTTGACCCCAGAAACTCGTTAGTTGACCCCAGAAACTCGTTAGTTGACCCAGAAACTCGTTAGTTGATCCCAGAAACTCGTTAGTTGACCCCAGAAACTCGTTTGTTGACCCCAGAAACTCGTTAGTTGACCCCAGAAACTCGTTAGTTGATCCCAGAAACTCGTTAGTTGATCCCAGAAACTCGTTAGTTGATCCCAGAAACTCGTTAGTTGACCCCAGAAACTCGTTAGTTGACCCCAGAAACTCGTTAGTTGACCCAGAAACTCGTTAGTTGTCCCCAGAAACTCGTTAGTTGATCCAGAAACTCGTTAGTTGACCCCAGAAACTCGTTAGTTGTCCCCAGAAACTCGTTAGTTGACCCCAGAAACTCGTTAGTTGACCCCAGAAACTCGTTAGTTGTCCCCAGAAACTCGTTAGTTTACCCCAGAAACTCGTTAGTTGACCCAGAAACTCGTTAGTTGTCCCCAGAATCTCGTTAGTTGACCCCAGAAACTCGTTAGTTGACCCCAGAAACTTCTTAGTTGACCCCAGAAACTCGTTAGTTGATCCCAGAAACTCGTTAGTTGACCCATAAACTCGTTAGTTGACCCCAGAAACTCGTTAGTTGATCCAGAAACTCGTTAGTTGACCCCAGAAACTCGTTAGTTGACCCCAGAAACTCGTTAGTTGACCCCAGAAACTCGTTAGTTGATCCAGAAACTCGTTAGTTGACCCCAGAAACTCGTTAGTTGATCCCCAGAAACTCGTTAGTTGATCCCAGAAACTCGTTAGTTGATCCCAGAAACTCGTTAGTTGAACCCAGAAACTCGTTAGTTGACCCCAGAAACTCGTTAGTTGAACCCAGAAACTCTTTAGTTGACCCCAGAAACTCGTTAGTTGACCCAGAAACTCGTTAGTTGACCCCAGAAATTCGTTAGTTGAACCCAGAAACTCGTTAGTTGACCCCAGAAACTCGTTAGTTGACCCAGAAACTCGTTAGTTGTCCCCAGAAACTCGTTAGGTGAACCCAGAAACTCGTTAGTTGACCCAGAAACTCGTTAGTTGACCCAGAAACTCGTTAGTTGACCCCAGAAACTCGTTAGTTGACCCAGAAACTCGTTAGTTGAACCCAGAAACTCGTTAGTTGACCCCAGAAACTCGTTAGTTGACCCAGAACTCGTTAGTTGACCCCAGAAACTCGTTAGTTGACCCCAGAAACTCGCTAGTTGTCCCCAGAAACTCGTTAGTTGACCCACGCCCACCCCGCGGATGCTCTTGTCATTCATCAAAATGTGTCCGCGACGTTGCGGGTGGAGAGCGAGCCCAGCGGCGCGGCGCGTGAATTATTGACGCCGCGACACCATCAGCCGATGAGGGCGTCATCTGTTGTTTGTTCCTGAAGTCAAATCCACCGGGGGCGACTCTTACACCGCGGCTGTGCCTGCCCTTCGTGCCCAATGCAATATTCCCAATGCAAGATGAAGGGCTACGTTGGTGTTTGCTTTGGTGGCCCCAAGTGCAACATATGAGCGCGCACTGGGAGTAACCCCACGACATCCACCCACCACACACGCCGCCTATCGATCGACCGACTCTGTGATTGCGCCCATTGCACCACGGCAGAAACCCCCTTTGGCGGGGCCACACGTCATTTCACTGGCCTGTTTAACAAAATAAAACAAGTTAAAGTTGAGACTAAAGTTTAGTTCACCCTAAATGTTTATGACGGTATCATTAGGCCTCTTTGGCCAGTACCAAACTATAATAATAGGGGTTTTCCCCTTTTTGCTGGCAATAAAACTGAAACATTTTTACAAGGAATCATTTGTGCATTAACCACAGTACTTGTGGTCACAGAAAAAAGGGGGGAAGCCTTATTATTATAATTTGGTGCTGGCAAACGAGGTCTAATGATGTAGATGCTCACCCCGAGCTCTCATTACTCTGATAGTGCATTGTCTTGGAGCTGTACGCCTTTTGGCATCCTCTGGTCGAGCACCAATTGAGACGAGGCTCAAAAGAAAGCCGTCTCTGGTGTGGACCAATCAGTTTCAAGGACTATGCATATACTATCAGAGTGTGTTTTTTTTTGCATTTTGACCACAAGTATTGTGGTTAATGCAGACATGATTCCTTCTAAAAAGATGTCAGTTTTGTTGCCAGAAAAAAGAGGGAAACCCCTATTATTATATGTTTATGACGATATGACGATGTGACAGTGTGCTCAGAACTTTACGAAACGCAACAGATGATGACTCGGAGAGTGCTAAAATTAGAAAACAGCGTTGCCGGGTCTCGTACCACACGAGTGCAGCCACGATGCTTGCAAGGCGATGGCTTAAGCACTCTATAGTACTGCCTTGGTGTGGTGGCGTCGATCTCATGTGGCCGTGGGGCGGATTAATTAAATTAAGTCGCCGGCCGTGAGCGCCTCACCCCTGGTCTAACTTGTAAATGCAGAATAAACTATCCAGGGGGGATTCTTTACTCTTTGGTTCTTTCGGGTAAAAGTCACGTAGATAGAAAATTAATGGATCACGACGTTTCGATCGCAACGCAAGTGACCGTCTTCAGGTGAGAGAGAGAGAGAGAAAGCGACTGAAACGAGGTCTTATATAGGCCTGAGATGGGTGCAGCCTCAGGGTAAGAGGGATTCTTTCACGGCAACACCGTTTAGAACGGAGGCCTTCATCCAGCAGTGGATATACCGTGGCTGGTGATGACGAGGGTCCAGATGCAAATGCATCGGGGAGGCGCTGGGAAATGGTCATCACGAGGACAGGAGGCAAAATTCGTGTCCATGATTCGAAAGCGACAGCAACCTCGACCGATGAGAAGAGAACGCGATCCATGGATTGTATTTGTAGTCTGTACTGTGCGCTTCACATCAACCGAATTGCATGGCGACTTTAAAATGTTACCAGTGGTGTGTTTGTCCATAGCAGGTGCTCAGAGAAGATGGTGGTGGGGGGGGTTAAAGATCAAGATCTCTCGATTTAAAGCTTTCGTGACTGCAGGGATTCATCTTCTTAGTTCTTTCTGTAAAGTCACGTAGAAGGGAAGTAATAAAATAATAAAAAATAAAACATAATAAAATAATCCTCACGACGTTTCGGCCACAACGCAAGCAGCCGTCCTCAGGTGAAGACCAAGTCTGTCGAGGAGACAGCGTCTGAAGAATTATTTCTTTATGTTTTATTGTTATTATTGTATTACTTCCCTTCTACGTGACTTTACCGAAAGAACCAAGAAGATGATCAAGATCTCATCAAGGGCAGAGCCGTTCATGCCACCACCACCACCATCATCATCAACCTCGCAACCAACGCCTTCTCCCCCCCGACCAGATCCAGCAGCAGCAGCTGCTGCACGGCAGACACAGCGACCCCGCACACCATATGCCCTGGCAGTCTACCAACCATCTGACCTTTGGTCTTCCCTTTAATCGCCGGACTCGTGGAGACCATTCCAAACCGCAACACTTTTTGACTGTTGTTGAAGTTAAAATACGAGCACGTTAAATAATCCGTGCTCAGTCTTTCCCCTTTACAAATCCTCTCCGTTTTAATACAGGTCATTACGCGCTCCACGCACCTGATGATTGGTAAATACGTTGCAGGTGGCATAGAGACCGATGATTCAAATCAAGGCTATGTGCGCGTGTGTCTAAACGCGTTTTCCACGTGGTCTGGAGAGATCCGATGTAATTTAAGATAGAGAGCTATTTGTGTGTAGTGTGTGTGTGTGTACCGAGTGACGTTAGGGCACTGATTCAAATTAAGATGGAAATCTCGGGGTGTGTGTACATGTCCGTGTGTCCCATGCGGTAGCGTAGTAGCTGTTACCGCTACGCTGCGCTACGAACCCGGAGACCCGAGTTCGATCCCCGCTCACGGCCAACACCGGTGACGATTATCTGAACCGGTCTGGGCCTCCCCTAGGTCGACTCAGCCTCAAAATGTGTACCTGGTGCGGGCGTGGTGTTTTCCACCCACCCCCTCGTGTGCCGTGCCGGCCTTCATAGGTGCCCCTCGCTAACAGCACTTGCCCCGCCAGTCTGTTCAGCACTATAGGGGGGGATCTTTGTCTCTGTCCCATGTGATGCAGAGAACGCTGATTGAAGTTATGGAACCGCGCCCTGCGTGGACCTTGAACGTGTTTACCAATAATCGGGCACGTCGAGCGTGTAAACGCTTCATTTGCATTTGAACGGAAATGATCGCTAAATGTGGAATCATGCACCGTGGTTGCTCAAAAGACCTGGCATTGTGGAACCGCCTTCCCTCGCCTCTTGTTGTTCATCTGCGTTGCTTCGAGTTTTTTTTAATCTGAAACAATGTACAGTGAACGTGAATGATACAGACCCAGGTAAAACTCGTCAAACCGGGCCAGCATTGTAAAAACACGTCAACGACAGCTCGGCGAATGAGATAAACCAAGGTCGTAATTATAATATATATTGGGGAGGACACATCCCAAATATTCAAATATGCTCAAAATGTCCCCCCCCCCCCCCAATATATTGCTATAAAATAGCTTTCTGTTTATATGATTGTGCTTATGGTTGTACTTTATTAATCCAGAATCTCTGCCATTACATACAATGAAACAAGAAAAGTTTAAAAAGGATAAACAGAAATGTAATACAATACACTATTAGACATTGTAAAAAATAAGTAAAAAGTCTTCCCATGTGTTAGTGAATTTTTTCTTATACTTTAGGCAGGAAATGGCAGGAAATTATTTTCTAATTTAGATTTTTATCCGGGGGGTGACCCCCAGACCCCTTGGAAGATTTTATCCCCCCCAATGTTGACTCCATGGCTACGGCCTTGAGATTAACATGATCTTCATATCTCTCCGATGCTATTTCGAGTTGGACTGCATATTGTGAGGCACGATGTCCGACGTTTCACTCCACGTGCTTGGTAGCTTCTCCAGCACGCGAATTGAAGCCTCTCCCTCTTCACACTGCAGTCGAGTGTCGTGTTCTATACAAGCATCTTTTTCGTGAAGCTCGATTGTCTAGCGCCACCGCATGCCCATTTCTAGCAACACTTTTTTTTTAAACAATTTTGCTTGAAACGATGTGCAATCGGGGTTATACTGTGTTCAACACTTTTTTTTTACAATTTAGCTTTAAGCGACGTCTAATTGGGGTTCGACAGTGTTCAATACATTTTTTTAAAAAAATTGCTTTCAGTGATGTGCATGGTGGTTCGACTGTGTTCAATAATTCAGACCATGACGAGTAACGAATACAATTCAACAACGAGATGAGCTTCTGGGCAGAAGCGAGATTCTTGGATTAAAAATCCATCGCAGGACCCTGAGAGATGGATAACAGCTTGGGGAAGTCTTCCTCCGGCAAAAGGATAGCCCATGGGTGACGATAATGATGACTAAAACTAAACTATTTTTTATTTGGCCAAATCAGGCCCACTGAGCGATTTAGCTCTTATTCAGCAGCGACGTGGCCACAAATGATAGCGCGACAAAGTGGCTTATCACGTGGACATTTATAGCAGCCAAATCCTCTAAACGCAGGTTTATAAATGTGGAGGGAAGAACGGGAAGGACTCGGAGTAAAATCCAAGCGACCACGAGAAGAACAAGGAAACTCCAAATATACATACATCAGGGTCGGGATGGAACAGAAAACCTCCTGTACACCAGGCAAGGTAGTTAACATCTCGCCACCGTGACTGCGTGGATTGTCTGCATCTCGGCGATTTATTTATGGATATACTGCCTGCCGTACCCAACCGTGGCAATGTGGAATTTCTACAACTAGCTTGGGGCTTTCGATTTAAAACTTTCGTGACTGCAGGGATTCATATTCTTGGATCTTTCGGTAAAGTCACGTAGAAGGGAAAGAAAAATTAACGTAATAACAATTTTTTTTATTATGTTTTATTTTTTTTATTTTTTATTTTCCCTTCTACAGTACGTGACTTTTCCGAAAGATCCAAGAATATAGCTTGGGGCTATCGACAGAGATGAGTGCCACCCCACTCCTCGTTTGAGTAGGAAGATACTTTGGCTTGACAACTACTGCCATAATAGTAGGTTTTTACCCTTTTAAACTGGTACAAAACTGACACCTTTATTTTGTACCAGTTTAAAAGGGTAAAAACCTACTACTATATTTTGCCACTGGTAAAAGAGATCCCATAGTGTAAACTACTGCCATGTTTAAGGTTAGGTTTTAACGGTTATTGGTACACAGATTTGTTATAAATATTTAATAAGTCCACGGTGTTACATTTACCAAGTGCTATTTACGGTGTTCAGAATGTGTTTGCATATCGAGAAGGTGAATGCGCTCTATAAACGTGATGCACATTCTTTGTGCACGTCATGCGTAGCAGGACGTGTGTTTAAATGAATGTTTCAGACGCAACGCATTGCGAATGTATACGAGAGAAAGGAATTAACTGTAACCAAACCAACGACAGGTTAGAGATTTAAAATGCTGTCTCGAGGCATTCACATTGATCATTGGTGGCATCTGCTTTTACTATTGCGATGTCACGAATGTGTTGTATAAAACAGCAAACCCCTTGACAAGCGATTCACATCGAATTTACTCTCCAACACACCGGTGGGCTGAAGGAGTAACTAATTGGCACATCATGGGACCTCCTTTGCCAGTACCAAAATATACTAATAGGGGTTTTCCCTTATTTTCTGGCAACAAAACTGACACCTTTTGCAAGGAATCATGCTTACATTAACCACAATACTTGCAGTCAAATGCAAACAAAAAACAATACTCTGATTTTTTTTTTTGCATTTGACTGCAAGTATTGTGGTTAATGTAAGCATGATTCCTTGCAAAAGGTGTCAGTTTTGTTGCCAGAAAAAAGGGGAAAACCCCTATTAGTATAATTGGCACATTTTGTTTACGTGACAAATCCCTTACTGGCTGTGTCGGGTGGTGGAGGGTTACGACACATTTATACTTACGTGATCTAACCCAAAAACCTTTATTCAGATAATATTATTGCGATGAAAATGTGCATGTATATGTAGTGGTGGTGTTGACATGCGCCGACAGTGAGAGATCACGGGGCGGCGCGGGGTGCGTGGTTGTGCGCGCTGACACAAGGTGGGAAATAGGATCGTGGGCAGCGCGCAGTGATTGGTCAACTGGGGTGGGTGCTCTCAACGGAGTCGAAGAGGTAGGGCCCTGAGACCCCTAGTCCCGCTGTCCTTGGAAGGGCTGGGACCCTGTGTGGATCAGAGGCGAGACTGTGGGACCCGTGGTCTGACGTCCATGTGGGACGAGGCTGTGGGACCCAGAGTCGAGACGGACACCCCAGCCGGGTGGGTTCCGAGAAGCTACGGGGCGTAAGAGCCCGTGTGGGTGTCGCCAGGGGAACCCCGTGGGTTAAGGCTGCAGTTAACCACCCGTGTAATATAAGTTGGTGTTAATAAAGAGTGTGCTACCCGTAAGGTCATCTCCCGCCAAGTTACTACATTACATATATGTAGTGACATTGGGGACGTCACTGTATGGTACGGGCCCTAGAGGGCCGTGGCGTGCGATGTCCTTTCATCGCGGACAGCACCGTGTGTGTTGTAGAGTGAGGCCGGCTCGAGCACAGCACGGCGTGCGATGCACCGTCATCGCGTACACCCCGTAGGTGGGTGTAGCACCAGCCCTAGTGGGGCTTGGTGAGCGCTGGGATAGCGCGGGCACCACATATAGCGTGTAGTGCGGGCTCCCACAAGGGGGAGTGGGAGAGTGTCAGCCCAGGGGCAGGGTTGCCCCGGGCCATGGCACTCTGGTCGACCCCGTAGCCACGTGATCCGGAGTGTCCACAGAGAAGGCCCCAGGTGGGGGGGAGGGGGGCTAGGGGGTGATCACGTGTCCGGGGAGAGCTCTCGAGAGGGATCTAGAGGGAGCTGGAACACTCTCGAAGGTGGGCGGGGCCGAGGGCGGAGCCGGCCTACCGACCCGGGAGGATAAAAGGTGGGTCCCTGGGAGGGACCGGGGTCGCTTCGTTCTACAAGCTGGAAGCTCCACGTCTACAAGCTGGAAGCTCCACGTTGTACATCTGAAAAGGCACCAACACGTGGCCAGGGACCCGAGTACGGTTCCGGTCCGTCGTAGCCATAACTCCTGTGTGGTAGTGGAGTTAGCTGGGTGGTCACCACCCTAGGCTGTATCTGGTAAAGGGCCAGCTACCCCTGTTTGTATATACGTGTTGTGTAATAAATGTGTTTCCTCTGAAGAGGAACGTCTGCGGCTCAGTTGGACTCACTACATATACGTAAATGGAGACATCGAGACTTACGCATTTCAAATATGATTGTCATATTTGCTTTATTCCACCCCCCCCCCCCCCCAAAAAAAAAGGATATCGTATACGATGTTTTGATTATGCACATACCAAACATTTACATTCTAATGTTTTTTTAATATATATGTTTATAGAATCCATTTGGACACATTTTTGTATGTAAAAGAACAAAACTACATATACAAACGCAGACACATATGTTCAGAATGTTTTCTTAAAGCTCTACCGGACTAGCCAAGCCTCGCTTGTGTAATAATGGCTCGATGCATAAATACATTTTCCTTAAAGAGACATTAGCTGCCCCAGCCTGGTTTACTCAGGGTTTAAAGGTCACACGCCTTCCTGGCAAATCGCATCATGTTCACAGTACAAAATGACTGGCCTCTCTAAATGTCAATTACTCGAGTATAATTTGCACTATAATTATTCATCTACGTCAAAATGCCCTTCTGTTTCCTGCTATAAATATAAGTGGAATGAACCGATGCCATTCCTTAATTTGGTTCATGTTTCTCTTATCGTGAAGATTATATGGCAAGGAATTGTTGGTCCAGAATCAGTCAAAATAGCCATCGCTCTTCCTTGCGAGCGCCACTCATTAGGAAGTCAATTGTGATTGTGTTAAGGATGAACTGCCCCCCCCCGCCCCCGTCATAATAATATGGAATTTCCACCACAGGCTCACGGACTGCCAAACTGAGCGGTCATCAGCCACCACTCATCCGACCATCTATACTGAGATTTTCTGCTTTGAGACTGACAATTTCCTGTTAGTGTGGGTGTAAACGAACACAATATGTACATACGGAACAGAAATACCCTGGCAATAATACTGGCATTGAAGTTAACAAACAACACACAAAGCAAGTCGCATTCATGATAGATATGCAAGCACCCTTTCACCATAGTCATTGTGATGTTAATATCGTGACCTACAAAAGTAAATAGAATTTTTTTACGTGAATCAGTAACAATTTAAATTGTTGCACAATGGTGAATTGGAGAATGATTTTAGTGTTGCCCATTAAACCGGTCCAGTGCACTCGTGTCTTGTTTACAAAGTAGCCCTACATTCGCACACCGTGCTAGTTATAGGTAAGGGATTAACTACACCTGTGTTCTGAAAATGAAAAGAGTGATGTTCTTTAAAAATATATATGTATACTGCAGATAGTTACATAACATTTTATGTTAGCCTTCATTTACTGTTGGCAAACACACACACTCAGTCGATATGAATCCATTTTAATTTGGCTCACTGTTGTTTGCTGGCAACGTCAGGATGCCAGGTGTGCAGACATTGTACGTGGCTGATCTACACCTGCATGCACATCAATTTAACACTATCAACAACATTTATAAAGGCCATGATGCACTAGGGTGATTGTATGGCGATTGTTGCTGCCTTTCATTGTCATCACTGGTTTATCCGCGCCATTCTCTCTGCAAAAATGTTTTCCAAATCGAGACAAATCTGACCATCGCTCCATATCGTGGGTAAATGAGATAACAGATAGCGGTCACATGTCTATCTGATCTTGTGTACTCCACAAACCATCAAACACACATTTCAACAAACGCTCTTTTCATTGGCCAGACGGAACTCCACTGTTTGCTGTTGCCACAACAAGTTGACATAGTTGCTTATTGTAAATGTGTTGCTGGTGACCACTGCCCTAAACATGCCTTGGAATATCATGCCCCTAAGGTTTGCAGGGGATTGTGGGATTGCAGAGTCAATTACCCACAGTGCATTGTACTTACCACCCGCATGGTAGGACCACGATGTGTAGCACCACGAAGCTTGCCAAAATCTTCGTAGCTGAGCACATTCGGGCTGATGCAAAACTGCACTTTGGGTAAGACGCCAGCATAATTAACATGACATCAAAATCACAGGTGGCTGAACAAGTGATGACGGGTGCTCAGTGCAAGGCACTCTAATAAGCTCCACAAATTTGTCAGCACGGTGCTGGTCACAAGCTGGGAAGCACAGTTCTGCGAGAAGTGCTGTGTTTTTAGGAAGGACATGGAACAGGCCTTGCGATTTAAACACCCAGAGTTACCCCCCACTTCTGGGAATCCACCTTCAACAGATCCATTCTTCCTGCACAATGCGCTCACACCTCGAGACTTGGTCACAAAAGCCTCCCCCGCTGCCAAACGAAGTGCACAGCTCTTACTTGTGTGGTTGGGGGCAACTCCAAGCTTATACATTTCTGGCCCACCGGCTAAGCGACAGCCAATCTGTGCAGGGGCGTCACCTGGGGCTCTGCTGCTGCTGCTGCTGTTGCTGCTGCTGTTGCTGTGTTTGCCCCCCGGGATGCTGTCGCTGCGCTCGGTCGACAGGCGGTTGTGGCTGCTGTCGCCCGCTCGACCTCGCGTGCAGGAGGCGCTGCCTCCCAGCCACACTGCCCACCCCGTGGGGCGCGTGGTACGTGGCGTGCAGATAGCCCTGGGAATCCTGCTGTCCACTCGCCAGCCACAACAGCCTCTCTTGAGATAGCAATTGCTGCTGCTGCTGCTGTGGTTGCTGATGCTGCTGATGGCTTCTATGTTGCGGCTCCGCACTCATTGAACGGTGATACTGCAAATTTGGAGAGTTCAACGTTTGCTCTTGCTGGGGCTGCTGATGTCGTGGCGATGGGGACTGGTGTTTCTCTGAGGATGATCGCCTGCACTGCTGCTGGTGCCGTTGTTGCTGCTGCTGCTGCTGCTGTTGATGCTGCTGGTGATGCTGGTGATGCTGGTGCTGTTGGTGCTGCTGTTGATGCTGCTGGTGTTGTTGATGCTGTTGTTGATGCTGCTGTTGCTGCTGTTGATGTTGCTGCTGCTGGTGTTGCTGTTGCTGCTGCTGTTGTATCTGCAGCATGGTCGGCATCAGCAGTGTCGGCTGCAGGTGCCCTTCTGCTCTCGATTGGGCCTGTACCCTCAAGTGCTGTCCCTTGTTTTGAGCACAGCTCTGCTGCGCTTGTGACTGTTGGTCAATTATTTGCTGGTGCTGCTGCTGTTGCTGGTGCTGCTGCTGGTGCTGCTGCTGGTGCTGCTGCTGGAGCTGCTGTTGATGCTGTTGATGCTGGTGATGCTGCTGATGCTGGTGCATCAACGGTTGTTGACTGAAGGTTGTGAAGGATGGCATCATAATGGAAGCTGAAACCAGGAGGGGGGTACCACTTAACGTGGTCACCACCTGATGGGGCTGTCCATGCATGTGCCTGAAAATAAAACACACATTTGTTTTTTAAAGCATCAGCATTCGGTGCAACTTAAATGTATGCAGGAGGAAGTGGGTTCGATCCCGACCGTGACGATGCCCGTATATTTGGAGTGTGCAAGTTTTCGTTCCATGTGGTGGTCACGTGGACTTTTCTCTGGGTCCTCTGGTTTTGCCCTCCGCATTTAGAAACGTGCTTTAGATTTATTTGGCTGCTACTGTAAATGCCCACCTGTGATGATAAAGAGCTAAGAGCTCAACAGTAAAGTTTTTGTTTAGCTTAAAACTGACTTTTCAATACATAGTGCACTGACAAAAATGTACGGTGTGAATGGAACATTATATTTTTGTTTATTTATCCTATTCTAGGCAGAGTAGGAAGAAAATATGTAAATGATGTCTCAAGAACTTTACATATTTGAAGTGCTACCGTTCTGTTTTGTTATTGAAACGCATGGCACAACTGAACGATGAAACTTATCTGTTTTTATCAAGCCAAGAGCATTACCATCTTTGAGAGCACATCAAGAACTCATATAATGAATTTAAATTGACAATAGTGCTCAAAACTACGCTTGATTTTCAATAAAGGGTGAACAGATACACACTAATGTGGGTGATGATTGATTTAAGTAGAAATGCTGTAACAATTCCCATAAACTGGTACCTTATTTTATTCCCTCTTATTTTATTCACACTCTGACGGTCTGAGTCTAATTATAGATTTGAAGCTTTCGTGACTGCAAAGATTCATACTCTTTGGTTTTTTCGGTAAAGTCATATAGGTAAAAAATAAAATAAAATAAATGAAAACAACTAAATTAAATATTTGTTACCTACATGACTTTACCGAAAAAACCAAAGGATCTGAGTCTAGCCAGGTGTGCTAACCACTGCACCACTCAGCTGGAATATTACCGATAAAACGAACGCATTGAAGAAGGCCCATTACCCAAAACGTCAACTATTAAATGTTTCCGTTTCTTTGAAGGCAAACGGATGAATATGTTGAGTGTTCTTTTTTTGGGACTCCCCACATCACGATCCGCTGTGATATTTCGTGCACTCGCAGCTGCTGTTGCTTGCTGCTGCTGCTGCTGCTGCTCCCACGTGTTGCCCTTACCACTGCGGCTGGGTGGTGCTGCACTCCACCACGGTGGGCAGGCCCGGGCCACGCACTCCCGGAGAGTCGGGGGTAGTGGGGTGAGGGAGCACCATCGCCGATGACCTCCGGGCTCCCAGCGCAGGGCTGTCTGCCACAGGCGGCGCTCGAGACGTCGACTGCTCCGACAAAGCCTGCGCCAGTTTAACACGTGACCAATATCATCATTTAACACGTGACCAATATCATCCAGAATAGAGGTTTTTGGGTTAGAGCGCGCACATATTTACGTAAATGTCTCAGGATCTAATTTTAAAAAACCTCTATTATGAAAGCCTGCGCCGTTTCAC
This sequence comes from Lampetra fluviatilis, assembly GCF_964198595.1. Taxonomy (NCBI): domain Eukaryota; kingdom Metazoa; phylum Chordata; class Hyperoartia; order Petromyzontiformes; family Petromyzontidae; genus Lampetra; species Lampetra fluviatilis. Next base: position 7,363,922 of record NC_136289.1, read on the forward strand.
AGACGCTGAAGTTGAACTTGTATACTTTGTCGATTTTACGTATTTATTTTTGAGCAGTTTGCTTACCTTTCCAATACTTTGCACTCCTATCGTGTTTTTTGTTTTGTTTGTTGTTGTAACTTTCTGACCCGCCCCTACTGGACATCTGTGAAAAAGAGCTTGATAGCTCATCGGATTCCTCCAGGATAAATACAGATTGTGATTCTGAAGTTTGTGCAATCATTTTAGTTGTTCGAAAACAAGCCTCGTGGTACCTGTAGTCATGGGTATTTGATGTTTGTCATTTCGCCTATAACCCAATAACCTAATGCAGTACTCGGCTGAGCAATTGAGCAGTAGCTCAATGAAGAGTGCTCAGGTTGTACCAGGAGTGTTTGGATTGATTTGGCATTCGGATGTTTGACCAATTCCTAAAGAAGCTCCAAACTCATTTTGAGGAGGGTGACGTATTGGGGCATTGACAGATTTTCTGTATATACATGGAAGGAAACTGCAATATGCAGGGAACACCCATACATATAAAAAATTAACCCGTAAAAACAAAGTTTTTCACTATAAATCCTTTATATGCGTGGCGGCTAGAGTCCTCTCGTCCTCTGGCTTGAGATGGCTGCCACCTATGGGTCAGATGATTGCCTGCCACCATTAAGCAATTGGTAATTCAAATTAATTTATTTTTTCCTAAAAAGTGTACAATTTTTGAAAAAAAATTAACGAAAATAAATTGTCACGCACAACGAGTCTGTGTACAAAATGTCAGCTCGATTGGATCACGGGAAGTGGGTTAAAAAACGACCGAAAGATTTGCACGGTCGTAAGCGCGCAAGCAAGCGAACTTAATATAAAGGATTTAAAAAGTAATTGACTGTGTCGTGCCTCCCTTCCCCCTACCCCTCCTCCCCCTT